>NC_139545.1:15070049-16270049 GCF_965153285.1 Podarcis tiliguerta | reverse complement strand
TATGCCTGGGCATGAATGAGCAATGTGCTAGTAGTGTATAGAGAGAAATGGGGGCTGCTTACCTCCCCCCCCCAAAAAAAAACCCCAACCCTGTTCCTGCTGCTGTGGTACCAGGAACTAAGGCACAGCTTGGTTTGGCTTAGCATTACATCCCGACTCAGGCTCATGGTTTGTGTCCAGCTTGGGCATTCAGCTCAGTTGGCAGAGCAAGAGACTCGTAATCTCAGTGTTGTGGGTTCAAGCCCCACGTAAGCAAAAGATTCCTCCATTGCATGGGGTTGGACTAGATGACCATCGTGGTCCCTTCCAACTGTACAGTTCTATGATTCTATGATTTGCTGACAAGCTCCAAACCAGCTGTAAGCAAAAACCAACTTGTGATAAGCATGAGCCCATGTTCCGACGTAACATGAACACATGACTTGGTTATTGGTAGTGCTGCAGCAGGAGGGGAGGGGGAAGAGAACTATTCACAGTAGTGCAAATGGATTTCAGAATGTTTGTAGACACCAAAGCCTTGCTTAAATACTGGAAAATGTGGCATGATCTCTTTTGCATCAATTAGCTACGAGCCTTTACAGCCAGCTTGGTTAAGAAGCAGCGCTTCCCCGTACAAATAAGATAGCGGCAGTGTTATTTGACTGCCCTTGATACGCAGCAGCACCCTAACAGTTGCAACTGCAAATGGATTTTTTTTTAAAAGCAAAGTGAGATTTTGGGCTTGAAAGGATGCCTGCTTTCCTTGGCAAGCTTTCCCCCCTGTGTGTTGGGATTTGATGTGACATCTGGGCATGGAACAGAGGAAATGGGGAGGAAGCAGCAGAGCGATTTCTTACCCTGCTTGTGTGTAATTAAAGGGCATGCCTCCTGGGACACAGGCATAAAGGAACCCCAGGCCCTGCCATGAATTAACATGGCTTACTGCTGAACCAAAAGTGGGCTTGACAGTTGCCAGAAGGCTGCAGCCGTAATAGCCCACCTACTGGCTAGAGAGTTTAATGGACTCCTCTTGCAGCTCCCAAACAGCAGATCTGTCCGAGACGATCCACTCACTCCTCTTTTCTGCCATGCAACAGGGTTGGATCTGTTCTTGTAGCAAGGCAAGGCAAGCCAAGCCTCCTCCTGCCCTGAAGCCAGGAGAGCCTGCCTTGAACTCTGCTTTGTGAAGTGGAAAATATCCCAAAGTGCTGTGTTAAGAAGGGAGGGAGGGGTGGAATTACAAGCTGTAAAAGCCTGACCTAATACTGACATCCTGATGCCGGCCTTTTGTTTGAAGCTGTGGAATGCTTGGCTCGAATTTCAGGGAAAGAATTTCAGGACCTGCTTGTGCTTTATTGAGAGGCTGGAGGGACAGCAAGGCCAAGAAAGCATTTCTGCTGAGGTGCCATGAGTGCCAATTGCGCAGAACCCATTTTTCTTTTTAGAGATGCCGGAAAAGCTTGTTTTCAATATTTTCCTTTAGTGCACATAGTGAAGTATGTAACAGCTTTATTTTATGCGATAAGGCAGTCTTAGCTTTCCTCTTTAAAGTTCTCTTAAGTTTATTTATTAAATTTGTATACCACCCTTCATGGGCAGTTCACAGCATAAAAATACAAGATTAAAAACACAAAATACATAAGAAGAACAACAAACCACCACCCCCATTTATAATAGGATAAAGGGTGTCATTCAGCCAAAGGTTTGCTTGTGTGGATTTTCTGCATGTATCAACTTTCTATGTGTGTTTCTATTTTTGTTTTCTAGGTGTTCAATACTTGCTTGCAGTGCTTATGTGGCTCTGGCCCTGGGGGACAACCTTATGGCTTTGAATCATGCAGACAAACTTCTCCAGCAGCCCAAACTGTCAGGATCCCTTAAGTAAGCTTGCCCTGGTCAATTTCTTTTACAGCACTTTTACATTTAGTTTCTGTATATAGTGTGCAGGCATGTATGACCTCAAGTTATGCCATAACTGCTCACATAATAGTTGGGATTCTTTTCATCTATGAAGTGCCAAATATATATATATATATATTATTCTCCTCCCCTGATCAGTGGAAAAAATAGACCACCACATGATAAAGTGAGAGACAATTTATATTTACACCTGGCTTTGAAGATGTTTTGCAATTCTGTATATTACTATAATATATATATATAATATATGCAGGTGGCGCTGTGGGTAAAACCACAGTGCCTAGGACTTGCCGATCATATGGTCGGCAGTTCGAATCCCCGCGGCGGGGTGAGCTCCCGTCGTTCAGTCCCAGCTCCTGCCCACCTAGCAGTTCGAAAGCACCTCTAAGTGCAAATAGATAAATAGGTACCGCTTTATAGCGGGAAGGTAAATGGCGTTTCCGTGTGCTGCGCTGGTGCTGGCTCGCCAGCTGCAGCTTCGTCACCCTGGCCACGTGACCCGGAAGTGTCTTCAGACGGCGCCGGTTCACGGCCTCTAGAGCGAGATGAGCACGCAACCCTAGAGTCGGACACGATTGGCCCATACAGGCAGGGGTACCTTTACCTTATATTACTATAATACTAAATTGATGAAAGAGGTTCTCAATCCCTTCAGTTTTGTCTTCTTGCCCCTTCAGATTCAAATGAGTACGGAATGGCTTTGGAAGTTGAGAGAGCTGGAATTAGGCACCTCCAGCTCCAAATGGTCCAAACAATTACTATTTTATACAAGTATCCTCTTATACTTAATTTTTAATGTGGGGTTTCTTAGCTGCAGTCGGGCAGTCACTCAGAGGGAGACATCCATGCAGTAGCTTGATGTGACTTGTTGCCAGATTGACCTTTGCAACTGTGCGCGCTCTTGCTTTCTGCAGGTTCCTTGGGCATTTGTATGCTGCAGAGGCTCTCATCTCTCTAGACAGAATCTCTGATGCCATTACTCACTTGAACCCGGAGAATGTCACTGATGTGTCCCTGGGGATTTCTTCAAACGAGCAGGATCAAGGTTAATGAGTCCATACTTGATTAGAACCGGTCATGCTTTCAACTGCCTTCCTGCTGTAACTTGTAACAGCTCTACATTTTAATGCACTGTTATAAAGGCCATAGCCGCTTGCAACGTTCCTAGAATCTATATATTTCAGTTTAAGTGCCCCTAGAATGCTGCTTCCTTTTTCTCTAATCTTAATATTGTTAACTTCAATTTGGGCTGTGAACTCTTGGAATCCCCAGCTATGCCTTAACATTGTATGCACTGTCGCAGTGCAAAATACATGTGGAATGCAAAAACAGATTTCCAAGTATGCCTGTATCTGTATTAGTCATATTTGCACTGAATGTTGATGAAATATTCAATAACATATAACCAGATTGATTGGAATGGGGGTCATGAATGATATTTAAATTGTTGTTTGTCTGAAGCATATGTTGTGTTAAAATGTTGATTTCACTAAACGATGCGTTCCTGCTTGTATTCTCTGCAGGATCTGAGAAAGGAGAAAATGAAGCAATGGAATCCTGTAAGTACTCACCTCCCTGTTTACTCTGTGTAATTACATATGTGAAATTATGCCTTAAGTGCAAGACCGGATAAAAAACTTTGTCTCTGTGCTTCCTTTACTGAGGAGCAGGGTGGGCTATAAATCCAGTAAATGCTCATGTGTCCTTTCTGCAGTGTGTTTGCATGAACCCGTCAACATCGCTGCTTAAGTCCCTTACCTAATAAAGCAGCTGTTGTACCTAAGAAGTACATTTCGTAGAAGAGTTAGAGGGGAACCCTTCCTAGGGCTCCCTTTTTATTTCTGGCATCACCTGATTTGTTACATATTTTAGCCTAGAGATCTTTTATTCCAGTTAAGGAGCTACTTTTAAATTAAAACCATGGGGACCGTCACTCAGGGCATATGACTCGTGGGAGGGCTTGTATAATGAACGGGAAGTTCATAAATTCAGCTCTGCCACAAAGGAGAAACCGTGCATCCATTAGCTCACCATATAACCACCTTCCTCCTTCCGGCCTTGATTATATATTGCATGTTTTCAGAGCAGAGTAGCTCCAGCTGGTGCAAGCAAGTGATCCAAGCTCCATACCAAAGGAAATGGCTTTGACACTCTGCTGCTGAAAATACTGATGGACACTGGTGTGCAAACTCCTAAACACAGTTTTCCTTTCTGCGTTGTAAATATGCATCTTGAAGCTGTTGGTAATAGAAGCTCCCCAGACAAGTGGTAGTAAAAATTTGGAGATGCATATCCCCATTTCTAGCTTAAGTTTAAAGCCGTACTTGATACACTAAGCATTGTTTTTACTTAGGTACATGGTAAGCCAGTGTGGGCTTCCCCCAAAAGTGTAAGCACACAGGCGCCAGTGAAGGAGATTGTATTTGTTTTACTTCTCCCCAGTAGTTCTGCTGTGCTGCAACTTGTCATCCAAACCCAGACTTGAGGTTTAGCTCTCAGCAGTTATATATATATAAAACAAAGGTGTTTTTTCCCCCTGTGGCTTATGGTTCATGGTTTATCTATGACAGCTAATCCATGAGTCTCATTTTGGATGACACACTAAGCTAAATCAAGGCACGACTTCCCTCAGTGTTGCAGCAGAACAACTAGGGTAGACCAGGTTGTGATCTCTTAGCTAGGAGCTCATTTGGAGGTCTTTAAGCAGAGGCTTGACAACCATATGTCAGGAGTGCTCTGATGGTGTTTCCTGCTTGGCAGGGGGTTGGACTCGATGGCCCTTGTGGTCTCTTCCAACTCTATGATTCTATGATTCATGCATTTGTGCTAAGCCATGTGCAGACTGGGCCATTGGCCACTGGTAATTGCGAACAATCTTAAATTTAATTATTCATCTTGACAAGTAATGTGTTTTTGCATCTTTTGTAAGCTGGCAAGCAAACCCCACAATGTTACCCCAGTTCTGTCACATCTGCACGGACCATGATGCTGTTCAACCTTGGAAGCGCCTACTGCTTGAGAAGCGAGTATGACAAAGCACGGAAGTGTTTGCACCAGGTGAGTCTTGTGGCATTTTCACTAGGGGAAACCACCCAAATACAACAAACTGTAATATCATGGTCCCACAAGTTGTTCTGAGAGTTTTCCTTGTCGAAGCACAAGGTTTTCTCACCCACGGTAACCAAACGTTAACCTGAGATGGACTGGGTGGAAAAACAACACTTTTAATCATAAAAAGGAATCGGCACCAGGGATTTTTAAGTTGGAAAAATCCTTTGTCTCCCAAATGACAAAGCAATGCTTCGTTCAGAAGACAGAAAGCCACTGCCTCTAGCGAAGTTTTTTTGCATTTGCAATAATTTAAGGCACAGTCTAAAGTGGAGGGCTTTCTTTCATACATTAATTCAACTTTTTATGTTTTTATTTTGGTATAAGGCTGCCTCACTGATTCATCCGAAAGAGATCCCACCCGAGGCCATCTTGCTGGCTGTATACCTTGAACTTCAGAATGGTAAGTTGCAAGCCCAACTCTTCATGAATGTACATTGCTATTTCTTGATATGTTTTACAGACTTTCTTCTACGTGAAGCCATGAGGTTTAGGAGTCGTGTGTGACTTTCAGAACCCCTACCACAGCCCAAGCACCTTGGATTATATTCGCCTGACAGAAAGGCTCGTCTGTAGAAAAGGGAGGGTTGTTTTTGGCACTCGCTCCCCTAACTCTGTGGAAGGCTGCTATTTATAGAGTTTAACACAAAATCTATATTTTAAGTCTGAAATTGTTTTCTAGGAAACACACAGCTGGCACTGCAGATCATCAAAAGAAACCAGCTTCTTCCTACAGTGAAAATGCTCTCTGAGATGCGGAAGAAGCCTGTGTTTCAGCCAACACACCTGGTCCAGCCTATTCAAATGCCTGCATTCACCTCTGCTCAGAGGAAGTGAAGAAGCTGTGGTGAAAATTGGCCCTTTGAGGGACCACTTGGAAATTTTGTAATTATATATATATATAAACATTTGTGGTACCTGCATATGATGTTCTGAAGTGTGTTGGTTTGAATTTTTAATTAAAACAAAAAAAAAAATACCATACTGTAGATTCTTTTTATCCCTTTCTCCAGCATTCGTTCTGCTTGTCAGTTGCCTGGCTTGGCACTTGTGATGCTGTATAATTAAAAGATACAGAGCAAACATACAGATCTCAAAAGATTTGGCTGCACGGTATGTATAGAGTAGCTCTTTGGACCTTCCCCCCCCCCCATCTACTTAGGCATGCAGCAAAAGCATGAAAAGGTGTATTTCATGCCTCCTAAGTAGGTTTACCTTGTATATATGGTATGAGCCCACACAGATCAAGGTGTTAGCTCTGCTCTGTTAGCACTGCCTTGTTGCATCCAGGAGGATTAAGTTACGGTATGACCAAACTGTACCTGCAGCTAGCTGAATACCCCACCACATTGGGGTGTCTGCTGGTAAAACACTTTCCATCATAGAAGTGCAGGGCTTTCCCTATAGAGGATGCATTAAAGCACATTAACTAGAAAAAAAAAATCAGTTCTTCAAGAGTAGACTGTTAGCAAGAGGTAGCAAGTAATAGGCTAACCTGCTTTCCAGCGTTGAGTCCATATGAATTTGCTGATGTTGGTTTTTGGTATACATGCATTTGAAAGAAGGGTGGGGAGAAAATGGAAGACAAACCACAATTGAAGTGAAACTCACATTTATTTGATTAAACAAAAATAAAATAAACTGCATAGAAACATTTTAAAGTCCAGAGAGAGAATGACTTTGTTTTAAGGCTGCCAGTAGCTGATACATTGTCCCCTTGCTACATCCTTCAGCCTTCTCCATGGACCACAAAGATACATTCAGAAGCCTCCATTAAAAACACGCAAGTTCTAACTTTATTTATTTTTTAGCCCGTTTAAACAAAGCTTGTGCCTCACCTGTTCTGCTGTGCTCTGCAACTTTGGAGCTCAGAACACCAGCTGACCGAATCTTAAAAAGAATACAGGGCTTCAGCTGAAGGAAGGAAATAATTGTCTCGACCAAATCAAGCTATACACAATGCCCATATTTGTATTGTGGGACTTTAGCTAGGCTGCTTACCTGGAAGCGGACAGCAGAGATTTATTAAAAAGCAACTGGCTCTAGGACTGGTGTACTTCCCTGCTCTCATTCCGGGGGGGGGGGGGGGTGTCAAATCCCTGTATCCAAAGTCACCTACAGTATGTAACAGCACCGGTGGTTTTTGCACCCACAACAGGAGGGTTTGCAATTCAAAGGTAAGGCCCCTTCTCGAGCTGAGAGTGAAATCTCTATCCTACGGACCATGGGGTGCCCTTTAAAGGGACCATAGGACTGTCCTAAAATTAAATTTCTTGCTTGAGCAAAGATTCACAAAGATCAAGGTCTACTATATAGCCAATGGAGGAATTTAGTCTGCAGAGGGTATGTCCCCGTCCCCCCCATACTGATTTTTTTTTTAACATGTTCTCTTTGGTCTTAGACCACCCACTTTGTGTTTAGGCATAGAAAAAAAACGGACATGCTTTAAAAAAGAATATTATCAAGGACCATTGCCTTAACTGTTTAGAAATGTACCACCATCTAAATAGATGCACAACAGGTGAGGCACAATACAAGAAATATCACATACAGTAAGAAGAGTCACCCCCACAAGCTTGGGTGACTTTGCGCACATTAACTATTTTTAAAAAATGTCCTAAGGGGAAGAGACTAAAACCAAGAAGCTCTCCCTGGGAAAGAATCTACATAGACTTGAGAAATATTCTGTAACGCTACAAAAGAATTTTTCTAGTTTGGCGGCTTAAAGAACGCCATCTATTCTACTACATACCTTAACATTCAGTCACCAAAGCTCTCTTGACAAAGGAGCTACAAACAAAATTAAAAGGCAACCTGAGTTTGTACGTTGATACAATCATTGAAGAGGTCTAAGACCATGCAGGTACAACAAAGCTTTCTTTATTAAAAAAAATTCTTCCTGAAGAACCATTACTGGTTAAACAATGATGGGGAGGGGGGGGGGAGAGAACCAATACCATCCCAATCTTACCAAGCTCAACATAGCATGATCTCTAGTGGTGGTCTGTACCCACTGGAGTCATTATCCAAGTCTCATTTCTCCAATCCCACTTATAAGAAAGACAGAGGAAGAGGCAAAGATTTAGGAGATACAATCACAGCAATCCATCATGTGCTTCTATTCTAGCTTTGCTGTTAAATATGGAAAACAAGGGAAGAGACAGTCCAGTCTAAACTACCTTTGGTGTGAGCATCTTAACACTGCCAAAATGTCCTCTTCCAAAAATTAACAGAATAACCCACAATCTCATTCCCGTCCTGTCGCATATAATCATTTTGAAATGTAGGAGAATATTACTTCCTTTCATACATTCTCAACGGATAATGAGAGTTTTCCTGGCAGGCGTATCAGGTCTCCACAAGATTGTTTTCTAACAAACTAACCAGTAGATATCAGCAAACAGAGTTTTCCCCTCTAGCAGAGAGACCTGTAATCACAAGAACTATGCAAGACCCAATTTACTGACCAGTCCACTGTGTCTTAATACTGAAAGATGGGGAGGGATTGTGACTTACAAAGACCAGTTAATGGCGAAGGGTTATCGGTTTGTTTGCCTGAGATTTCCAAAGTGTCTCTTATACTTTTAAGTGTGGCCATCGGGGTGGGGTGGGGGTTGTACCACCCTGGTTTAATGCTATTTGTGGTCAATCCCTTTTCTCCTCGTGGTGGAAAACCATTTTCTTCTATGACATTCTGGTGCTAAATTTGAGGTAGATACTGTGCTTCTTTCATCAAAGTGAGGTAGAACTTTAAATTCTACTTTTTTAGGCATCTAGTACCACAGCAAACTGGGTTCTGCTGGTTTCCTGAGGACTCAAGGACCAAAAAACAGTGTTTGTCTAACGCAAGTACCAGTGTTAACTTTTTACACAGTCCAAACTGTGTGCATGTCTAAACATCATCTTTTCTTACTTTTTAATACCCTATTACCTTTTGGCACCTTTGGATATACTTACGTAAAAAAACAACAAACCACACACACACACACACACAAAACACAACTCCACACAAAAAATGCTTTGGCACTTCTTAATTTAAATCAGAACTAAACATAGGAATCTCCTGATCTTCAAAAGAAATCTTGAGATATGGCTAAAATCAAGCAGAGACCTCTCCTCTTTAATAAATTAATATTGGCTTAACTAACTAAAACAGGCCACACCAATCTCTTGCAATGCCGTAAGGAAATGTCCCCCTTGATCCCAGATCTCATTAGGTTTAGGGAGAACATATTTTTAATATATTTTAGGTCTCCATGGCAACCTCCACTTATAGTATTCCTTTGATGGTTTCCCCAAATAAGTTATACTTAAGGGTACCAAAGTTTGCCACCTGAAGTACTGCTGCTCAGCACCATGACTTCCTACTGGGCTTTCAGCATCAACTAAAAAGACTATTTAGCCGGATATTTGATTCATAAAGCTTAATCAGGAGCGTAGCGATAATTTGATGGAGAATGCATTTGGGACGGGGGGGGGGGGGGGGAGTTGCAATTTATAACAGCTCAAATTCAAGTGTTTAGTGCACAAAATTTAGAAAGCATTTAAAAAACATATTTTGCCTAAACCAGGTTTATTAGCTCAGAAGACTTATACAAAGCACATGTTTGTAGCTTGTAGCTTACGCACTTTTTGGTAGCCCTGCTTTGTACTTGAGTCCTGTGTCTGGATTGCTGTATAAAGCCCATGAACATGCAAAACAGATGGAGTTTAAATCCTGTCACTTCTATACCCAATAAAAACCCAAACCCCTAAGGGGCATTTTATGTTGGCATTAAATGTTTCCTGTATTATTACACTACTTAGCTTCATAGCGTTATAAACACTCCTATGTCAGAAGTACACTAATACTTTAGGTGAGGTAACATGTGCTTAGCACTACACCAACTGCAGTTACTGACAGGAGTCACTCAGGGTAGCCAAACAGCAGCATTTTAAAAATAAAACATTTCGATATGCAAGCTGAATGTGTTTATCAGATGTGTCCCCCCCACCCCACCCTGGTTTTCTTTGTGCCAAACTGCGGATATCTTGATCCACCAGTAGAAGTAGTGTATTTATGGAAGAACGACACACCATTTCTTTCCTACAAGTAAAGAGATTTCTGGCTTCTCCAAGCTTGTGCAGCAAATAACATACAAAAGTCACAAAGCTCAAAACACTATTCCGCTACCTAACAGTTTTACACAGCAAAATGGGATGGCACAGCACAGAGAACTTTTACTCAAAAAAAAAAGTAGCTTATTTTAAGAGAAGCCCATCCAAAAGCAAATAGGGTAACATCAATAGAAGGAAGGCAAACGCTTGCCTTACAGACACACACACACATGGGATTCTGCCAACTCAAAAATTAAAGCTTTTTAACCAGTTATCTTTGGTAGCTAGATCAGGAAGGCTAACCTTACTTCTCAACTCCTTGAGTCCCAAGTAAAATGCTCTAATCTGCAATGCCTTCGAACGTCATACGCCAGCCTCATGTGAAGCACGAAATCAAGCATGAAATCTCCAGCGGCACTGCATGGAACCAACACACCTCCAATTTAGACAACAGTTTCTGACGTAATGTGATGAGCAGTTCAATGGCAAGTCTTCTATTAAAAGCACACAGATTACCCTTTTCCAGACGAAAACATGGTATTTTGGTGTACATAGAGGGGGCAGAAAACCTTCCAAGCATGATGCAAGGGATTCTTGAAGAAGTGGCACAAAATGTACAGTTGTGGTTACAGTGCCACTGACAGATTGCTTAGTCCATGCCCCCATCTCCACTAAACTATGCTTTGCAACTAACCAGCTACGTAGTGTGTGGACATCCTCAGACGTCACAACATCAGGCCCACTACAAAAGAGGAGGGGAGGAAATGAGAACCAAAGTGAATTTCACTGCCAAGGATGCAATGGTTCTCAGTGACTGTAGAGAACAGTTTCCCACTTTAAACTATCTCCGCTCTTTTTTGAAAAAACAACCCAGTATCCTAACAGGCTTTGATGCACTCTCTTCAGAGATGCTGGTATTGGCTAAAAGGAAAGGCAATGTTTTGAACTAACCTGATTAAACCTATTAGAAACATTAGAGTTCAGACACTCACCAATTCTACATTCTTCCTGGACCATCCAAATTTGCTGAGGGAAGGGATGCAAGTTTTCTGCATTTTGTGGGCTGCGGTTCAATGGAAAGACAAAACTCAAGCTTCCTGTTTCTAAAAGTTAGTTTCTAAGAAAATACGCAAAGTGCAACTCACAACATCTTTGTTAGTACTGAAATCCCTAGAAAAAAAAAATTTTAATTGCCAATAATGGGCATATGGTAGAGCATTCGTATACAATAACTGGACCACATTTCAGCCTTCATGTGACATCAGTACAGCTTATTTCTTCCTCAGTAATAACGAAGGATACAAAAAAACTACAAAGTCTCTTCACTATGCCAGAAACATCCACCTTATTAATATTTTGGATTTCCAACTAGGATTCTAGTTGAGACACAAACGAAACATATGTCTCCTGAGATAACCTTAGCAAAGGGAATAGCTACAATCCCACCACACACGTGCTCAAGAGTAAGCTCCACGGTGGCCAATGAGGCTTGCTCCCAAATATCTGTATATAGAGGAATGTACAGTGTTAAGGTGAGAACTGGAAAGTTCAACAGGGCAACATGGAGGAATTCCATTCCTATGGTTCGGTACTAAACCTGAAATCTGAAGCTTATTGGAGAAGTCTAAGAATCTCACCTCTCTCAGTGCTAAATTTTGTGGCTGATTAAATTCAAGGAACTCGTAGTTTTGCTTTAAGATACTGCACCCCATTTCACATGGCATTCTTTGGCGCTGGGACAAATGAGGTAGGTTTTAGGGTGGTTCTCTTTCTGTACACTATCTTGTCCCTGAGAGAGGGAGCTACATGGGTGTCCTGGCAAGATGAATTTCCAAGAAGGGGAGCTTTATGGAAAGCTCAGATTTCGTTCTACAGTCTCTCTTCCTTCACCCAGGTGCGACCGAAACACCCTGAATCTCCAAAGTTCCGTTGTTTATATCTGAACAATTATAAATGTCTAGAGGCACGAACTAGGCTCGGTTTCTAAAAAGCAAATTCTTCCAGCGCATGCCTTCAAAACACAACATTCGGCCCAAGCTCATTGCCTTTCCACGTGTATTGTAACAAAGAGCTATGTCTATATCTAGAGAGAGAAACAGAGCGCACAGACAAAAATATATCTTTTTATAAAGAACTAGGGGGGGGGGGAAGGCTATGAGAGAAACACGCAGTCAAAAGGAAGCCCTCGCGCACCTTTTGAGAATAAGTGGCACCAAAGCTACGACCCAGAGATTTTGACAGAAGCCACTTTCCCTCCAGGCTTCCCCCCCACACAATCACCCGCACACCCAGGCAGCACCTCCTCATGCCGCCTTGGAGGTAAAACTTCTAAACGTTTCCAAGTTTGGAGAGCAGCTTGCCCAGCAGTGAGGAGGGAAAGGAGGACTGCTCCCAGAGGTCCCACATACAAGGAGGACACTTACCACGTGCGCCTTTGGACCCGTGTCCAAAGCCACCAAATAAAGAGAAGCTAAACATATTCATAACGCCTTGTGCATTTTCCTAAGCAGCTTCCTTTTGTGTTGTGAGGATACTGCATTTTTCTTTTACAAAAAAATAATAATAATACATGCAAAACAGCGAATACCAACGAAGAAGAACCTGGACTTCCCTCCCTGGCCCAGGGAAGCCCATCCCACTTGCAAAAAAAAAAAAGGCCAAAGCCTTTCGGAAACGACGACTCTTTTAACGCTGAACAGTATGTCAAATGCACTGAGGTATTAAAAAGAAAATAAACGAGAACAAGGAACAAGTTCTCTGCTGCAGCAGCATCTAAAAACAGGACCCCTTCACCGCCGCCATAAAACAAAGCAACTCCCCACAGTATGGTCAGAACAACAAAATTAAAAATACCTAAAAACTACCGATTTTCTTTCTTTCTTCTTTTTAAAGATGAGAGTGTGTGCCTTTTTGGCAGAGTCTACAGGATTTGCTGCCCAAACCAGCTAGTGTGCACAAAACCATGAATGCCCCCACATCTGGGGGGTGGGGGGTGGGGAGAAGTAGTAGTTTAATTTTATGCTGCACTGTGTATACTGTGGAGGTAAAAGGAACACAAATATAATGAGGTAGATAAAAGTACATTCATCTATAAAATAAAGATGAGGTAGGTTTGAAACTAACGTTGCAATTTGTATTTGTGTGTGTGTGTGTGTGTGTGTGTTTTCTTAAAAGGATTTTCCCTGAGACAGTTTTCTTCTTAAGTATAGATTAAAGACAGATCAAAAGACGAGTATGCGATTGTTTCCAAAGTCAACCACAACAATCATGCCATCTGGGGTGACTGTTATACCTGAAGGACGGTCCATCTGACCAAAGCCACTTCCCTGAGTGCCAAATTTGCATAAAAAGCTGCCATTCGGCTCAAATATCTGCACGCGGTGGTTCCTGGAATCTGCCACAATGATTCGGCCTTCCTGGTCCACGGCCACACCTTGCGGGCGCAGAAACTGGCCGTTGCTTGTGCCTTCGGAGCCAAGGAAGCGGGCCGACTGACAGTCGGGGTGTATGACCAGGAGGCGGTGATTGTTGAAATCCGTCACGACCAGGTGGCCTTCGTGATTGAACGTCACTCCTCTCGGGGAATCAAAGTGCTTCCAGAGTGCCCCTTCAAAACCGTACTTGTTCAGGAACACTCCGTCAGGCCCAAAGAGCTGAACCCGATGGTTCCTCGTGTCGGACACCAGGATTTTGCCCTCGGAGTTCACCGCCACATCCCACGGGTAATTGAACTGCCCGTTCTTGGTTCCTTTCTCCCCGAACTTCAGAATGAACTGGCCGTCAAAGGTGAAGATCTGGATGCGATGATTGTCCTTGTCGGCCACGACAATCCGCCGCGAGGAGTCGGAGGCCACGCCGGCAGGCCTGTCAAACTGGCCGGGCCTGGAGCCCAAGGTGCCAAACTTGTGGTGGAAGGCGCCGCAAGGCTTAAAGACCTGGATGCGGTTGTTGCTGCGGTCGGCGACGATGATGTAGCCTTCCTTATCTACACTAACGCCCCAGGGGCGGCACAGCTTGCCCTCGCTATCCCCCTCGCTGGCAAAACAGAGCCCCGGAAGCCCGATGCCAACATAGCTGCGCCCTGACTTGACGGTGACTTTGAACGGGCTGTTTTCTATGTGCTGGTTGCACATCATGACCGAAATCAGGTGCTCCCCTTCCATCTGCGGCCTGTAATTGACGATGTAGGTTCCATTCTGCTGGTCGCTAATATCTGCCCCAAAGAGATTTCCATCTGGCCCCATGACCACGGCAGAGATCATGTCTCCCCCGGAAAGACGCGTCTCCCCGTCGTGGTCATAGCCGATCACTGTGAAAGAGGCCACTTTGCCCTGCAGTGCCCGCTTGAGACCTTCTCCAGTGGCTTTGGTCAGAGGAGCGAAGGCCCCGCTGCTGACAAACCCCATAGACTTGATGGCCATATACAATGCCTGGTCAGGAGGAGTGAACATGACCCTGTCGTCCTCTTGGGGCTGCAGGAAGCCTCGGACGTTCTTCAGCTCCTGCACCTGAGCGAGCATCCGGTCGCGAGCCAGGAGGATATCCATGCTCCGGCCTTCCTCCAGGACCTGCTGCACTGCGCTGATGGTGTTGTCCAACTTGTTTAGATTCTGACGCAGTTTCTCAACCTGCAGGTAGAGGGACTTGGCTTTCACTTGGCGGATTTTCTCCACCTAAAACGAAGGTGACACAGAGACACAATTTGTACGCTGTTTGAGAGGTATCTGACAAGTTTGTTAGAAAGCATGTCAAATTTCTGCTCAACTAGATCTAGGGCTGCTCTTTGGTCCAAGGCCAGGGCCTACCTTATTTTATTAATGTACTCCTCTGAGTCTCTGTCCTCCTCCATTATGGCAGCCACTTTCCCACCTTTGTGGGTTTTCATATTGCCTTTGGTCGTGTCGGTGTCTGAGGCCTCCTCTGAAGCCTCAAACAGGGCTCCATCTATTTCCTGAAGATCTAAACTTGCAGATTTACTTTTTGGTCCCCATATTCCTTGGATCATCACCTTACCTAGGCTGTATTAAAACTTTTTGATTAGATATCAATAGGATCCACTCTGCTTAGATTTTGTCTTGGGGCGATTGGAGACACAGAATTATGCCGCCATTTTGTTTTCCAGCTAGCTATGCCCCCCCGCCCAGACACAATTATGCATCCTTTGTCTCTAGGATATCATAAATGCTGTTGGCAGCTTGAGCTGTGTATTTAAGATGTTAAAGGAAAGAAGAATTCTGATGTGTTGACAAATGCACCTCAGTTAACAGAAATCATCTCTTTCTCTGCAATAATGGTAGGCATGATGGTGAGGAAAATGTTTAGGGGGTTGCTGTTTGTGGCATTCCCGCCTCCAGACACTCAAAAATATCTACCGTATTTTTTGCTCTATAAGACTCACTTTTTCCCTCCTAAAAAGTAAGGGGAAATGTGTGTGCGTCTTATGGAGTGAATGCAGGCTGCGCAGCTATCCCAGAAGCCAGAACAGCAAGAGGGATTGCTGCTTTCGCTGCACAGCGATCCCTCTTGCTGTTCTGGCTTCTGAGATTCAGAATATTTTTTTTCTTGTTTTCCTCCTCCAAAAACTAGGTGCGTCTTATGGTCTGGTGCATCTTATAGAGTGAAAAATACGGTATATTGTCCCATTAAAACTACCCCCTCATGTAGATGTGAAAGCTCAGGTACTTCAGAGAAAAGGACGAGAAGGGCACACTCTCAGATTACATATATGCCTATTATGTGTAACATATTAGATGTTGCCCCAGTTAAGACGTAACATGTTAGATATGTTAGCACAAAGATATACCTAGCACGCTGTGTATTTAGGGAAAGAGAAAGACATTTTAAAGTTGGGTTGGGGTAAAATTACTCTCCTACCTGCCTGAAGTCACTATAATCAGGAAAATCACCTATACACAGCCCAGGGGTGCCAACTATAGGGGGCTCTGAGCACCCACAAATAGTTCGTTGTGGGTGCTCAGCCTCTTGAAGCACCAGAAGTCATATCTGAGGCCTCGATACACGTCAGAGATGCTGTCTGAGGCCTTGCAAGAATTCTGGTGCTACCAGAATTCAAGTTCTGAGGCAGGGGTGTGACATTGTGATGTCATGACGTCACACTCACTGGGCACCCAAGTAGATTCATTTGATACAGCCTAAAATGATAGCCCCAAATAGAATTTTTAAAAATTTTTCAGCCCTGCTAGTTTTATTTACAAGCCACGCAAGGGGCTTAAAAGGAAAGTTAATTACACAGGGTTTCACACTCAAAGAACAGAGAAGTAGTTTGTTTGTGGCAAGAATACATGGCTTTGTAGCGTTCAGAATTTGCTGTAAAAACTAAAGTACATTTCACATTTTGGGGGCAGGCTATAGCTCTATATACTTCCCGTGTTTAACTTATCAAGGACTGGATGATAGCCAGTTTGGTCAAGCAGAGAATAGGCTGCTTCAGATGGAACATTAAAACCATAGTTTAGCTTTGCATGAATGAACCCAGCTTCTCCCAGGCCCTCTCCTCCTTCAGCACAGCCACACAGAGTTCAGAAAGTTTCACTTCCATCTGAAATTAGCCACAACTTGCTGGGTCATCCAAACCTTAACAAATCAGAGTTTCATCTAAATTACTGTTAGTGGAAACAAGACGTCAAACTATGGTTTATGCAGCTGGCTGGTTTCCATGAACAGTTGAGATCAGTCAGACTTTGCCAAGATTTGGATGACAGACGAGAGAAGTAGATCAGCTCATTCATCAGGGCAAGGCTAGCATCATTCCTGCAATACTAACCTATCTTTAATACAAGTACAGGCAACATGGTGTCCTTCCAGAAGTTGTTTTGGACTACAACTCCCATCAGCCCCAGCAAGCACCGGCAATGCTCAGGAACAATGGAACCTGCAGTCCAGCAATGTTGGCATGGCACCATAGTTTAGTGCTTTGTCTGAATTCAGCTACTCTTTCACCGAACTTTTTTTCTTGTTCCTTTTATAGATGGGTAACCATAACACATGTTTATTGTGAAGACAAACAAGAGAACCAGCTGTTTAAACAAGACACAGATCAGCAGGGAACGCCCCGTCCCATTTGCCAAGGGACAATAAAAGTGTGCCATTGTGGTTCATGAACCAGATGGCATGCCCTGTGTCTTTTTTCTTTCTTTTTTACCTTCCATAGCAGCTCACACTCCCTTTCTTCTAGGGCCTTCTTGTGTCTAGATGTCACTGCTTTCACTTCAGATTGTACCATTTTTGCCTTCATCTCAACTTGTTCTGCTACAGCTTGGGCCTGCTCAATGCTGAGCTAAAAAGCAAGAGGGAGAGGAAGAAAAAAAATAACTTTTAAGTCAATGTGATTCAACAGTAGCACACGGTGGATTTCTCATGCAATACAACTCTCCTAGAACTGAAGCAGAAAGTGACCAATACATCACCAATTCCCACAGCACGGGGCAAAAAGTTCAAGGTTAGTGTGTTCAAGACTTGACCAAGATAACCATCAGGTTTGTCAGTGGAAGAGGGAGGGAGCTTCTACCCATGACCGGGCCAGGCTAGCTCTCTCCAATTCAACACACACACACACAGCAAGCAGCTACACACAATCCGTCAGCAAGAAGCTAGTAGAAAGCGCACTGTCAAAAACTGAAAGTCTCATTTCTTTGGGACGTTTGTAGATTCTTCTTCGCTTTTCAAACTTTTTAAAAGGCGTTGTAGAAGGGGGGGGGGGAGTACAAATAGGGCACCATTAGTCTAATTCAGTGGGTTTTTTAGACCTAGGCTTTAACATGTCTTTCAGCCCTCTATCTCCTGCTGTCATCCTCCTCACCCCCCTCCAACTCAATAGCAGCAAGCTTTTTAAAATTGAGAATTGGCTCTCCAATATTTCTTAGGGAACACCCCTAGCCCAATACTACATCAGCTTACAAGACCACCCTCATTTTGACAAATGGCAGGCTTATTGAAATCCTGGACATAACGCACTTTTCCTTCCTTCATTTTCAGAAGTGATTTGAAAACCAGTAGAGAGGTTCGGGTGCCAGAATAGGGCTGGCAGAGAGACCTGGGTTCAAATCCCCACTCAGACATGAAACTTTCTCTGGGTGACCTTGCTCCAGTCATTACTTCTCAGCCTAGCCTACTTCACAGGGCTGTTGTGAGGATAAAAGAAAGAGAGGAGGACCATAAGCTCTTTGGTAGAAAAGACAGGATATAAACCATGGGTAGGCAAACTAAGGTCCGGGGGCTGGATCCGGCCAAATCGCCTTCTAAATCTGGCCCGTGGACGGTCCGGGAATCAGTTTGTGTTTACATGAGTAGAATGTGTCATTTTATTTTAAATGCATCTCTGGGTTATTTGTGGGGCATAGGAATTCGTTCATTTTTTTCCCTTCAAAATATAGTCTGGCCCCCCACAAGGTCTGAGGGACAGTGGACTGGCCCCCTGCCAGTGGCGTAGCGTGGGGGGTGCAGGGGGGGCCGGCCGCACCGGGCGCAACATTTGGGGGTTAGGGTGCGCAAATCCACAGGTTAGGATGTGCAAATCCACGGGTTAGGGGGCGCAAATTACTTGCCTTGCCCCGGGTGCTGACCACCCACGCTACGCCACTGCCCACTGCTGGAAAAGTATGCTGACCCCTTATATAAATGGTTGGTTGTCGTTCCCGTCGCCCCAAGTAATAGCCATTACTCAGCAATGCTCCAAGTGCACTGAACAACTTAAGCAACAAAGAGAGCGTGAGCTCAGTGCAGTGCAATGGTTGCTTCCCGCTGCCCCCGTCCAAAAGAGACAGTAATAAAGCTATTATTATTATTATTATTATTATTATTATTATTATTATTTATACTCCACCCATCTAGCTGGGTTTCCCCAGCCACTCTGGGTGGCTTACAGCACAGCAAGCAAACCATGTGCTTATATAGTGCATTCTTAAGTCAGGCATCTAATATTAACCTTATAAGAAGCGACTGGTGGTTTCAGGTTAATTAGGTACTAGCACTAATTTGAACATTCACACTCTAAGCCTGATGCCGTCTTCAGCAAAGATTATAATATTTGCATGCTCCTTCTTAGCAGCTTCAGGATCGGGAAAATTAGCCCTGGTCACTTTACTACCAACCCCAGTGCTGAAGATGCAGCTATGCTGACATTTGTTCCCTTGATTATTATAAATTTAAGCTTTAGATTTACGAGCAACACATGATTAACAAAGGTAGATAAGTAGAATTCACCTGAGGGGGAGAAAGGGTTGAAAACCTACAAGTTTGTACCCTTGGGGCTTCTATTGTTTAAGGGGAGAATTTTTTCCAAAGAGAGTGATTTATTGGGGCAGCGACATATCTATTTACATTGAGATAGCTGTAGTTTTGCAACAAAAGAGAGAGATAAGATCTCTCCATGAAAACTTCCCAGTTGCAGAGAGTTGGCGCGATTCGGTGTGCTGTTTCCCCTTGCAGATGTTTCTTTACAAAAATGGAAATTCCGCATGTTCGTTTCATTTCTCTTATCCAGAGGGCCCATTGAGCAACTAAGCGCTGGCCTTTGTCGCAAAGGTGAAGCAGAAAATGCACCGCCAACCATTCCAAGGATCAAGGCTTTCTTTTAAAAGGCTCCATCAGGAGGAGAGTTATGGGGTTTTCCAAGAAGCCTTTTTCAGATCCCTTCTTCCCCCTGAAGTCTCCTCATTGATATACAGCGACTAGCAAGCAGTGCTGCTGCTTTAAGTACAAAGGGCTGGCCACTTGCAACCAACGCGGCAGATCTCTATCCCTCTAGCCCAGGCATGTCCAAAGTCCATTTCAGGGGCCTAATCCGGCCCCCGTGGCAGTAAAAAAGCTCAACAACTTTGGGGTAAAATTGTAAAAAATGCTCAACAACTTCAATCCTAAAAAAAGCTCACCCTCATGCATGTTCACTTCATCAAATCTGGCCCCCTTTGAAAAAAGTTTGGGCACCCCTGCTCTAGCCTGTTTTTCAAATACAGTGGTAACTCGGGTTAAGTACTTCGTTCGTTCCGGAGGTCCGTTCTTAACCTGAAACTGTTCTTAACCTGAAGCACCACTTTAGCTAATGGGGCCTCCTCCTGCTGCTGCGCTGCCGCTGAACGATTTCTGTTCTCATCCTGAAGCAAAGTTCTTAACCCGAGGTAATATTTCTGGGTTAGCGAAGTCTGTAACCTGAAGCGCATGTAACCCAAGGTACCACTGTACAGGCACCGTCATCTATACGTTATACTCAAACTTGGGAAACTCTGGTTTACTCTTAACTGTGGTTAGTTCAAGCAAAATAGTACCAAACAATAGTTTAGCATAGGGACGCGGGTGGCGCTGTGGGTTAAACCACAGAGCCTAGGACTTGCCGATCAGAAGGTTGGCGGTTCGAATCCCCGCGACGGGGTGAGCTCCCGTTGCTCGGTCCCTGCTCCTGCCAACCTAGCAGTTCGAAAGCACGTCAAAGTGCAAATAGATAAATAGGTACCACTCTGGCGGGAAGGGAAACGGCATTTCCATGTGCTGCTCTGGTTTGCCAGAAGCAGCTTAGTCATGCTGGCCACATGACCCAGAAGCTGTACGCCGGCTCCCTCGGCCCATAAAGCTAGATGAGCGCCGCAACCCCAGAGTTGGTCACGACTGGACCTAATAGTCAGGGGTCCCTTTACCTTTACCTATAGTTTAGCATATCAGAACTTAGTATCAAGCTTAATTTATAAACATTTGAAGTTTCCCAAGTGATGCTACAATAATTTGCAACTAGGTTTCTGCAAGTTAATGCCATTCATTGTTTTAAACTATTCTTCTCTGAAAATGCAGCACCACAATTAAAGCAAAGGTCTTCTCTCCCTTACATTTAAAATAAAAAATGGAACCTTCACATCCCCATAACTTTTAAATCAGCAAAAAGCAATTTAAAAATGGATTCTTATGAGCTCTAGTGCCACCAGGTGGTGCTATTTAGTGAGAGTGCCTTTTCCTTGTGAAAACAGTTTGAAATACAGTATTTGTACGTATCATTCCAAGTCATTTATAGTGCTTCTTTGAATACCAAAGATCCAGGAAATAATGCCCCTTGCATTCCATATGGAAGAACCAGAGCAATACCACCCATATAAAGTAAGAAAGTGTTTCTGGAGAGGTGAGCTATACCTGTTTAACTAGTTTTGTGGCATCAGTTTATAGCAGAAAGGGGAGTGCCCAGAAACACTACTCCCCATACCTTGTAACATAATATAAAGCTTTGTGCCATTTTTTCAGATGGAAAAGAAGTTATGGCATACCAGACCTTGAGGCCTTAATCCTAATATTTATTTGTTGTATTTATATTCAGCCCTTCTTCCCTAATAATTAGCCCAGTGGTTTTCAAGCAGTGTGACGTGGCACCCTGGGGTGCTTTGAAGGATGGTTGGGGTGCCCTGGGCAACACTGGCCTCTGGCCTTCATTCCTTCCCTCCCTCGTCTAATGCCTTCTCACGTCTCTTCCTCCCAATGGCTTGCACAGCTGCTTGCTGCAGCCCTGGCTACAAGCTCCGCAAGTGAAGGGTGCCTCTGGGGCTGGCTAGGGAGTGCTGGTTGCCAGGAGCTGAGGCGGCCTTGGAGTAAGCAAGCAAGCAAGCAAGCAAGCAAACGGACGAGGGAGCCCAGCCAGCCAGTCCACCAGCCCTTGCTGTTGGGAATGAAGAAGAAAAAGAGTTTGGATTTGATATCCCGCTTTATCACTACCTGAAGGAGTCTGAAAGCGGCTAACATTCTCCTTTTCCCTTCCTCCCCCACAACAAACACTCTGAGAGGTGAGTGGGGCTGAGAGACCTCAGAGAAGTGTGACTAGCCCAAGGTCACCCAGCAGCTGCATGTGGAGGAGCAGGGGAGCGAACCTGGTTCACCAGATTACGAGTCCACCGCTCTCAACCCCTACACCCTGGGATGGACAGACAAGTCCCAGGCCCCTGTGGGGCAGTGTGAGGAGGCACCTCTCTTTGGGGCAGGGGGGTGGCTCAGAGACCACAGGCTGCAGCAGCAGATGCCTGGAGGACTCCCAAGGAGAAGGGAAAGGAGGCTGTGGGAACACTCCACAAGGGAGGGTCTTCGAAAAAGAGTGAGAGGCTGCCAGCTCTGCAGGCAAGGGGTGAAGTAACTGGGCTCCTGAGCCCCTCAGGGGTGCCGCAGAAAGAATGCAGTTGGTCAAGGGAGCCGTGGTCTCAAAAAGGCCAATAACCTCTGGATTAGACAACTATTACTTTCAGTTGATTATAGAAATTGGTCACTGGGTGTTCAAGGAACAGCCACAATATATGCAGCCCGCCATGCAGCTTGTACAGTGGTACCTCTGGTTGCAAACGAGATCTGTTCCAGAGGCCCGTTCGCAACATGAAAAGAGAGCAACCCGCAGCGGCGCGTCTGTGCACATGTGGGTTGCGACTCGCCGCTTCTGCGCATGCGCGAGTGGCAAAACCAGGAAGTAACCATTTCCGGTACTTCCGGGTCGCCACAGGACGTAACCTGAAAGAACGTAACATGAAGCGGACGTAACATGAGGTATGACTGTACATTTACCTGAATGGCCTGGCGACCCTGTTGAGCATCGGCTAATAGCTGGATGGTAAGAGTTCTGGAGTCCTGCAGAGCATCTTGGAGGTAGATAAAACTGTGGCCCACGTGACGTCCCATGCTGCATTCCCGGCAGATGGGGACAGAGCAAGTGTCACAGTAGAAGTGCAGCACCTGAAAGAGTCCAAGGAGACATGAGTGAAAAGCTAGCCCAGAAGTGGGTTTTAAAAACAATGGTTAGCAATGGTCACCTGTAAGATTAGTGAACAATCACAGAGGTTCCTCTGATATCAACGATACGATGCCATCTAAGGCACTCAGATACAGAAACTCAAATATATAAGTGGCCCCTTAAACCTGGTCGCCACAATGTAATGTCCAGGTGCGCCCTCCCCCCCCCCCCCCCGTGGTGGGAATTGTTATTATTATTACTGATTTCATTTCTATACTGCTTTATATTTTAAAGGAAAAAAACCTCATAGCCATTTGCAACACGATAAAGCTTCAAATATAACCATCGAGAATAAAATGAATTCAAGCTTCAAACTAAAAATTCAAGCTAAAAACATTTCAGATCCTTCTCTGACATTTTGCTTTCCCCTGTTTATTTACCTACCGTATTTTTCGCTCTATAAGACGCACCAGAACACAAGACGCACCTAGTTTTTGGAGGAGGAAAATAAGAAAAAAAATATTCTGAATCTCAGAAGCCAGAACAGTAAGAGGGATCGCTGTGTAGTGAAAGCAGCAATGCCTCTTGCTGTTCTGGCTTCTGGGACAGCTGCGCAGCCTGCATTCTCTCCATAAGACGCCCACACATTTCCCCTTACTTTTTAGGAGGGAAAAAGTGAGTCTTATAGAGCAAAAAATACAGTACTTAATTCATAGAGCTGCCCCCCATAGGAGAAGTACTGTAGGAAGCCAGTGTGGTGTAGTGGTTAGAGCAGGGGTCAGCAACCTAAGGCCCATGGGACAGAAGGTCATTTGACCAGCCCATGAGCTGCCCCCCCGGACTGAGCTACTGGTGCAGCACAGCACAGGGACTTGCTTCCACGGCGCTGAAAATCACGTCTGCACATGTGCAGGTGCTGAAAATCGCGGGCACGTGCACGATCCAGCCCACAGAGGGATCCTCCGTGGGACTGATCCGACCCAGGCAAGATAAACCTTGCTGATCCCTGGGTTAGAGTGTCAGACTAGGACCTGGCAGATCAGGGTTCAAATCCCCACTCAGTCGTGAAGTGCATTGGGTGACCGTGAGCCAGTCGCATCCTCTTAACCTACCTCACAAGATCGTTGTAGGGATTAACTGGGGACGGGGTGAAGCATGTACTCCTTGGAGAAAAAGGTGGGATATAGATGCAATGAACAGGCTCTTCAGAAAGCTGGAAGGGCCATTCAGATGGAGATGTCTGTAGCCAACCCAGCATCCAGATATCTCCATGTGGTCTCAATTGGACCTGCACGAGTCACAAAACACGCCTGGAGAATTTCTTGCACTGCTGAGATGGTGTGTGTGTGTGTGTGTGTGTGTGTGTGTGTAAATGTAAAGGGACCCCTGACCATTTGGTCCAGTCGTGGCCGACTCTGGGGTTGTGGCGCTCATCTCGCTTTATTGGCCGAGGGAGACAGCGTTTGTCCGCAGCATGACTAAGCCGCTTCTGGCGAACCAGAGCAGTGCACGGAAACGCTGTTTACCTTCCCACTGGAGTGGTACCTATTTATCTCCTTGCACTTTGACATGCTTTCGAACTGCTAGGTTGGCAGGAGCAGGAACCGAGCAATGGGAGCTCACTCCATCACAGGGATTCGAACCGCCGATGTTCTGATCGGCAAGTCCTAGGCTCTGTGCTTTAACCCACAGCACCACCCGTCCCTTTGTGTGTGTGTAGATCCCCCCCAATTTTTAAAACATTTTCTTCAACTTCTTTAAAAACTTGCAATTCTGTCATTAAAGGGGCCTACAGTGAACTTTCTCAAAACAAAGCATCAAGGGGGTTAGTTGGATTGTCCATCAGTAAATCAGAAAGCTATTTTCACATTCCATCCAGCAGAGGGAAGTAACAAGAGACCCTGTGGCATGGTAGCAAACTTTTAACAATCCATTCAAGAGAAAATGGCAAAAGCCATTCCTAGCACTATCCTTGTTCCTATCGATTCTGCCTGGAAAAGACCCTCTAAGAACTCAAGTCAGGTTGAATGCATAATCCCTGAACCTATATATCAGCTTCAAATTTACCACTTGGAAACACATGAAGTTCAAACAGCACAAATTACGTTCAAACAATGGGTAAGAGTCAATCAGCAAAAGGGATGGGCAAGTGATAACAGGATCAGACATTCCTGTGTGTCACTCTCAACATTTAAGTTCAAACAAATCCAGGTGGTCAAGATGGTTTCTTCAACACTACAGGCCCAAGAGGGATAATTTTATTTAGGGATTCGTTCATCTTTATTTACACCCACTTTGCAGTCTAATCCCCATGCTTTCCCTAAATGCCTGGACCACAATCCTTTAAAATATAAAAAAACTGTGAATATTTCTGTCTAAGAAATCTCTTGTTATGTAAAGTTCAGTACTATTCTTTTGGCAAAACATCTCTCAACAACAGGATTTATCATGGTGTTGCACGGAGTACAGAAAAACCCTCTTCTACTAGTTTTAAAGCAGTAAGAAAGCAAAAAAACTCGAGGCAGCCCAACTAGTGAGTCACATGAATATCACAATTCGCCTGCTTGTTAAAAGTACCCTCTTCCCCCCCCCTTTCTACTCAAAGGGGCCATCTGAAGAGAAAATGGCGTCAATATGAGCAAGGGTTCAGCTTCAAGCTAAACCTACTATTAACCCTCTGAAACAGTTAATGCCAGAAGCAAAGCTAGGTCAAAGGCCAGAGAGCAGCCCTGTCATGCAGAGCCAGATGCTACTTTCTGCAAGAATACAAGGCACAGTGTAGGAGTCATTCAGGCACACAAACTACAGAAGAGAGGGGTAAGCAATCAAAACAATTAACAGATTTTTATTTTAAGAAAGCCTCTAGTCCACTAGCATATCAAGAAATGCTAGCCCAGTAACAATAGTCCTCCAACGTTTTGTTCCATGTCAAACAGGTTCCTTTTTTTAAAAAAAATGGCTTTGTATATAAAGAAAAATGTTTTTTAAAAGTCTTCAGTACAAAACTGGTTTTTCAAGTTAGCCTATGGAGACTGTGGCAGTCCTGAGCCTAGCTACTGGAAGTGTCTCAAGCAATAATTCACAGTTTCTTTCTTTCCTCTCATCACAGAAGGTGGTAATCTGTCAGAATACTGCAGGAGTGCTGGGGTGGGGGAGAAGAATTGCCCCAAATTGGCAATTTACAGATTTTGGCGTTTACCAAATTGGCTCAAACACAAGTTTTGGAGCAGTAACTGCTTGGAGCGCTGCTCTCTCGCTCCGAACAAAGGCTACAATATACCACTCAACTGCTTGTTGGCGGGTGGTTTGAATGGAGTTTCTTTGCAAAGGTTGCATTCGTGCCTTTCCAAGGGGAACAAAAACAAAATTGCACCGACCGCCTTCTTCAAAAGGTCCCTAAGAGTGGTTGGAATACCATGCAACTTTCTGCTTCTGGCGCAAAAGCGCATGGCAACATTTGCCAACAAG
Source organism: Podarcis tiliguerta (assembly GCF_965153285.1). Classification (NCBI taxonomy): domain Eukaryota; kingdom Metazoa; phylum Chordata; class Lepidosauria; order Squamata; family Lacertidae; genus Podarcis; species Podarcis tiliguerta. Next base: position 16,243,774 of record NC_139545.1, on the reverse strand, counting down.
TGCCCCAAACAAATATACATTCATTTGTCTATAAAGTTTACAAATTCTACAGCAAAGAAAGATGGATTGGAAGAGCACACTCAGAGGTATGTAATCACTCAAGCTGTGTGTACACACTTCAGTCTTGATCTTACATTAGCCGGTAAATGAAAATCTTTTTAGTGAGGGGAGAAAACAAATTAACTGATCCATTTCTCATTCCCTCATGGGCTTCCTCAGAATTCAACATACATTGTTTTACCCTCCTCCTCCACCACCTACAAAGGGACGTGGGTGGCGCTGTGGGTTAAACTACAGAGCCTAGGACTTGCTGATCAGAAGGTCGGCGGTTCGAATCCCCTTGATGGGTTGAGCTCCCGTTGCTCGGTCCCTGCTCCTGCCCACCCAGCAGTTCGAAAGCACGTCAAAGTGCAAGTAGATAAATAGGTACTGCTCCGGCGGGGAGGTAAATGGCGTTTCTGTGCCCTGCTTTGGTTCGCCAGAAGCGGCTTAGTCATGCTGGCCAAATGACCTGGAAGCTGTACACCGGCTCCCTCCGCAACCCCAGAGTCGGTCACGACTGGACCTAATGGTCAGGGGTCCCTTTACCTTTTTACCACCACCTACACCAATAAGGTAGTGGGTAGGAGATCAGCCTCCCCACCCTTATTCCATGCAAATGCAACAGGAACAAGATCAGCCCAAATCTTTCTTGCCTAAGGCTGGGGGGCCAATCCACCAGAGGTAACTAAAAACTCTACAACAGGGGTCAGCAAACTTTTTCAGCAGGGGGCTGGTCCACTGTCCCTAAGATCTTGTGGGGGGCCGGACTATATTTCGAAGGGGGGAAATGAACGAATTCCTATGCCCCACAAATAACCCAGAGATGCATCTTAAATAAAAGCAGACATTCTACTCATGTAAAAACACCAGGCATTCCCCCAAAATAACCCAGAGATGCATTTTAAATAAAAGGACACATTCTACTCATGTAAAAACACACTGATTTCCGGACTGTCTGTGGGCCGGATTGAGAAGGAGATTGGGCCGGGCCTTAGTTTGCCTATCCACGCTCTACAATGATGAGCACAGACTCATGAAGCTCAGAGCATGCAAGGATTTAAGGTGCCAGCTATATTTAACATGATAATATGAAAACTTTGGTAGATCTTCAATCTGCAGGAAATGATTTAACAAAATATACCATAAAATCGAAAGGGTACCTTTAGCAACTGCATTTCACTGGGCTCTTAACGGCTGGGTTTTCATTTTTCATAGATACCAATAGGAGGAGGGGCTGAAACAGGTTTAATTGACCATTACTCAAAGTGACCGGGGCCTATATTAATTATGTTTATGTGTGGAAATGCCAAGGCTTAATATGCCCTCAAGCATTATAAACACAAGTGCCTCTCCATCCAAAGTCCACGGACACTCTTTTGGAAAGAAAAAAATGTGTGTGTTGTCAGGAAGGGGACCCTGGTAAGATGGATACAAACTCATGAGGGTATAAGAGTCAAGAGGAAGTAATATAATTCGTATAAACAACAACAACCCCAAAACTTAAGGCAACATAATGAAGTTGAACTTGGTGCAGAATTATAATTTTTGACCACAGGAATTTCAGATTATTAAAAAGTGTTAAGTGGAGGTTTCAAGGTGGCCTGCAACCCTCCACACGTTTCCTGGAGTTTTCTGAGCTCAAGTGGGAGGGTTAGAAAGGTTGGAAGTAATGACAAAGCCATGTCATGCATCGGACCTCAAGCACAGGTTGGGGTGGTGGGCAAAGAGAGGCCTGGGCTTGAGCCTTTAAAGGTGAAGGGACCCCTGACCATTAGGTCCAGTCGTGACCGACTCTGGGGTTGCAGTGCTCATCTCGCTCTATAGGCCGAGGGAGCCAGCGTACAGTTTCCAGGTCATGTGGCCAGCATGACTAAGCCGCTTCTGGCAAACCAGAGCAGCGCAGGGAAACACCGTTTACCTTCCCGCCAGAGTGGTACCTATTTATCTACTTGCACTTTGACGTGCTTTCGAACTGCTAGGTTGGCAGGAGCAGGGACCGAGCAACGAGAGCTCACCCTGTCACGGGGATTCGAACCGCCGACCTTCTGATTGGCAAGTCCTAGGCTCTGTGGTTTAACCCACAGCGCCACCCGCGTCCCTGGGCTTGAGCCTTAGTTTAGGATTAATAATAAAAATTAAAATATTGTAATATTATTATTTGTGCTGCCGCCGCCCCCACCTCTACCTGCCCATCTGCCTGAGTTACATCTACACCAGTGTTATGGGTGGCATCAAGTTACTTTGCATGGCAAAGTGCAGGGCTTAGGGCTCAGTCTATGTCAGTGTGGGCTCCATGACTTCCTGCTAGACCTGTAGAGTAAGCTGCGAGGACCATCCATCACTCATCCAGCTTCACCCAGTGGCAAATGGCCAAATTAACATGGGAAAGGAAAGAAAGAGAAAGAGAAAAAGAAAAAGAGAGAAGGAAGGAAGCGGCAGCAAGGCAGCGTTTTCACAACTGCAATCTAGCACAAAGTTTAGGCAATGGCTGTCCAACTTGCCGCCCCTTCCCCCGAAGCAACAATCTCATCTGTTCCATATGCAGGGACAAAATGCCACCACACAATTGCACAATTCGGGGATCACGTTATGAGCCAAATCCTGGCACGGCAGTGGCAGACCCGAGTATCAGGATTGCTTCAGCACTGCTGAATACTTACAAAGCATGCATATGGTGTAGCATTTTAAAAGCATAGAATGAATGGGTGGAACTGAACCAACCCACCAATCTCATACCTAACCCCCCCACCCCCCGGCCTGAAATTTCATCACAATTACTGCCCTGCCCCAGGCTATTTTCTATCTAGCACAGTATCAAATGGAACCCTAAGAGGGGGTTGGAGAGAGAGCAAGCTAAGCAGAAAACCATGGGGTAGTGTTGAGACTTGGCTCCCCATCTTCTGGCAACTTAGTTTGTTCCCCTCCCAAAACAGGAATTTAAGGTAACAAGGACTCAGTTGTGCTTCCCCAGTCTGGTACCTTCCAGATATAGTCCAGAACCAGAAGGCACCAGTTTGTTGTGTCTCTTATGTTTCTCTGTTGAGAATTATGATGTTTGATATATATCATACTGTTGGGAAAAGTGGAGAACAAAACAATCCAAGGTTTAGGAGCATTTGTAAGAGGCAGCTGAACAGATTCTGGAGGCTCCATGACAACGCTTTCATGTATCTAGCTTTTGGCTTCCTCCAGCTTCGGCTGGCCTTGGACTTTGCCAGTCATGTATGCCCTGGTGACCTCTAGATTACTTAAATCAGGCATGTCCAAAGTCCGTTTCGGGGGCCTAATCTGGCCCCCATGGCAGTATATGTCCTGGCGTAAAATTGTAAAAAAAGCTCATCAACTTCAATCCTAAAAAAAGCTGAACAAGTTTTGGGTTAAATCCTTTAAAAAGTTCAACAACTTTGGGGTAAACTTCAATCCTAAAAACTTTGGGGTAAAATTGTAAAAAAAAGTTCAACAACTTTGGTTGACCCTCACGCATATTCACTTCATCAAATTTGGCCCTATTTGAAAAGGGTTTGGGCACCCCTGACTTAAATGCACTCTATGTGGGGCTGCCCTTGAAGAGCATTTGGAACTGACAACAGTTCAATAAGCCAGAGAGACCCTGTGTCTTATTCAGGCCAGTTTTGTGTGACATGCACCGGTTGCCAGTTCAGTTTCTAGGCTCAATTAAAAGTGTTGGTGTAAACAGCTTTAAAACTCTAAACGGCTTGGGACCTAAGGATCCTTTTCTTCCGAATAAGTCTCACTCTGTATTCCAATAACCATTCAAGGACTTGCTCAAAATAGTGAGGCATACTTAGCAGACACCAGGTGTAGGGCCTTTTCTGCAGTGACCCCACACACCTTACCAAGTGAGCTACACCAGGCTTCTTCCCTACTGCTTTCAACAGCTATTGTTAAGAGTCATGACTGTTCCAAAGGGCATCAGGCTGAATATTTCCTCATTTTTGTATGCTGTTATTTTACCTCTGCTGGCTCCTTTGCAACTGTCATTGTGGTCTTGGTTTTTACACTAACGCTTTTATTTATGATATGGTTCTCAACTGTGGATTGCTGTATATATTGTGTTGCAATGGTTCTGAACTGTTAGCAACCTTGACTTCTGAAGCACAGGTGGGATGTAAAATTTTCAAACAAACGAAGGTGGAATTCTATTTAAATATTATGTTGAGAATGAGAGAAAACTAGAGCATAAAACACAGAACAGCACAAGTTTGAAAGCCTTTTTCATTTTGCTTCTGGAACTGCAGTATAGTTTTGAAATATTCCAAGATTATATAAGGCATATTCCAGAGGGGGACACAGCTATGCTTGTTGATGGTTATTAAGCTAAATCAAGCTCAGTTATTAAGCTTTGTCAGTATTCCAAACCAGCCATAATGAAGTTCTTTTGGGAACATCTGAAAGAGCAACATGGCACTTTTACAGGCAACTGCAAGACACAGGGAAATTGGGAGGTGGAGAGAGAATGGTCAGGGGTGCTTAATAGCAGTTAGCATTCAAGAAAGGCGCTGAATGCAAGTGAATTGATAATTTCCTTTTGAAAGGGAAACATTTCCTGATCACACACATTTTGAAAAATTTCAATGAATATACATGCACACACACACACAATCCCAACCCCAGACACACAACAGGAACCTTCCGCAAGTTTCAGAAGCTGGCGAAGAACATCACAGAGCTATTCATCTTTTATAGGCACAGTGGGCCAAAGGGTACCAGAGCAAAGTCATAAACCTGATTGCTCTAGGAAAGGGCTTTACAGTGCACTGTAAAAAAATAAAAAATAAAACATTTTACAACACCAAGAATTCCTGGGTGTCAGGCTTCCCCCCTCCCCCCTTTTTTTGGTCCATTTGTTTTCAAAGAGCACCGTGGAGGATGGGCAGGGATTCGGTTAAATGTCTCCTGGGATTCCATAGAAAACCAACCAACATCTGATGAATGGCTGCTAAAGTTAAACTCTGACCTGACCGGACAATTCCTACAACCAGCTCCCCTCCCCCCAACCCCTCTCTGTTGGTCCGTTCTCCAGTACGCCCCACCCACTGGCCTCCTCTCTCCCAAAAAGTTTCAAGTACCAGGCAGAGTTAACAAAAGCAAAGGAATGCGGGGTTCTCCCCGCCGCAGCTTCCAGCGAAAGCAGTGATGCAAAAGGGGCTTACGTTCTCTGGGGAGTCGACGGCGACTTGGCTTGCAGCTTATGCTCATCACCCTTTGCCTAGTTCTTCAGGTATGGATCCGGGAGAGAACGTGTTTGACCGGTGACCATTAATGCCACCTGTGGGCATGACCCTAAAATGGAGCGTTTTGGGGGAGGATCTCATAACTGTAAAGACGGAAGGGACACCCAAGGGTCATCTAGTCTAACCCGCTGGCAAGGCGTAATGGATGGAGAGTGGAGAAGCTTAGGACACACACTCTGATTATTTGCTCGTCATCATGCAGCTCAGTGTCCTGCTCCGCTCCAACATCTGAGGGGGCGCAGGGGGTGCTGTGGTCTAAACCACCGAGCCTCTTGGGCTTGCAGATCAGAAGGTGGGCGGTTCGAATCCCCGCAATGGAGTGAGCTCCCGTTGCTCAGTCCCAGCTCCTGCCAACCTAACAGTTCGAAAGCATGCCAGTGCAAGTAGATAAATAGCTACTGCTGTGGTGGGAAGGTAAACAGCGTTTCCGTGAGCTCTGGCTTCCGTCACGGTGTTCCACTCCACCAGAAACAGTTTAGTTATGTTGGCCACAGCACCTGGAAAGCTGTCTGTGGACAAATGCCAGCTCCCTCGGTCTGTAAAGTGAGATGAGCACTGCACCCCAAAGTTGAATTCAACAGGAATTAATCATCCAGGCGTCCTTTACATTTACCTTACCAACATTTGCAAACTTGAGAAACTTGTTGCCAACAAACAGCAGAGTGGAACCTATTCTACGGGCTACAATAAAGGGCTTCTTTCAAATCTAATTTCAGCAGCAGGAAGGCTGTTGATGCCACTGAAGGCAGTTGATGCCACTGAATACTTTTTTGGGTGCATGTGGAGTTGCAGACACCACATTATAAACCTCATTTTGGGGATTTAAGGGGGAAAGAATTTAGTCTTATAAAACTCAGTACTCTTACCTTGCCTACAATACTGATATCCAGGTAATCATAAACCTGCCTGAGATTTACGGGTAAAGGGTGGTATACAAATTTAATCAATCAATTAATAAATAATATTTCTCCACCAACACATGATCCCTCCCAGGGAGCTTCTATTACTGAAATGGAAGAAGACATATTGGCAAAAAAAATTAAAACATTAAAACACCATAATTGTGGTCAGTTTTTGTGAGCATAAAATGGTTTCATAAGCTATTTTTTTGACAAGGAACTGTATTCCTTGTTTATTCTTTTTCTGCATATGCAGAAGTGATCTTTCCTACCCTTGAGTTGGGCACAGAGGCTTCTCCTCCCGGGCCCTCAGCTCAAGCAATTTTATTCTCGAGTCTCAGTCACCATACATGGCGACAAGACTTCTCAGAGTGCTCACATTCTGGCTAATTTTGAATGCTGCTTCGAATGATGGGTTTGAGGTATAACTGGATTGCTCTTATGCAGAAAAAAAAAAAGCTCAGCCTTTTAGAAACTACAAAATTAAGTGAGTAAGGTGCTAATTATAAAGAGAATTCCCAGCCTTTCCCTACCTGACAGAATACCTCAATGTTAGGGCTCACGTTATATATGCCAAGGGGCAAGAAGAATGTGAGTTGAGATAGCTTAGTTGGTAGAGCATGTGACTCTTAATCTCAGGGTTGTGGGTTCGAGCCTAATGTTGGGCAAAAGATCCCTGAATTGCAGGGGTTGGACTAGATGACCCTTGTGTTCCCTTCTAACTCTACAATTCTATGTAGACATGCCTTGCAAAAATCAAAAGCTTGGCCAGGGCAGATCTTCATGTATATAATGTACATTCATGTCCCAGTATCAAAAGCTCATTGTACAAAAATTCACTTATCCAAACATGAGGAATTAGTACCCAAACCTCATTATGCACACCACAGATTCAAATATCCAATAGCCTGGCTTGCATGTAGTACTGTAAACAAAGGCCTTAAACGAGCCTTTGCGTTTTGCTGGTCCACAGCAGCGGTTTCACCAGAAACCATGGTGGAAGGAAGGGGGAGAAATCAGACCAATATTATAATCAAGCTGGTTTACATTTGACCATTTATCACTGGTAAGCCTCACTTCAACAGTTTGTGTTAAATTATATTCAGACAGAAAACTGCCTCTGTCCTAATGAATGGTTTCAGGGTTAAGCTCCCATGCTCCCAGGACTGCCATGTTTCTCAGATAGTCACTCAGGTAATGGTCATTGCGGAAATACAGTCCTTGTTGGCAGGCAATTAATTGATTCTTAAGGCTCGCATTTTGAAACTGGTCAAGGACTGAAAATCTGGCAACATGGGGTCTGCCCAATGACTCATTTCTCACACCACCTAAAGCTCAGGCAAAAGACTCTTCCAATATCTTGTCCTTCTCAAGAGGAACCATAAACAAAAGGCCTTGGGCAGAGTTCTCTCCTTAGACATCTGGAGAACCAATTCCTAGGAACAGAGCTAAGGCACATAGTATGGGAAGAACTCGCTCAAAAGCTCTGCTTCCAATTCACACCTTTTGCATGTCAGCTCGCATTGGAAAAAGCTGTTCAGATGCGCTATAAAACATGCAGATTTTTTGGCACGTGTGTTTTCCTGCATGCATGCAAGTGCTCATCTTCTATGCTGCGCACTCTATAGAGACAGACAAGTGTACTTTTGATGCTTCCATTGGCTCCAGCAGAGTCATCAGTCTTAAGTTTAATTCTGTCTTGCGGTCAAGACAAGTCAATTATTAACAAAACACAACTAACTGTACTTGAAAATTGTCCTCTCTAGAGTGGAAGCCACACATTATTAGCATAAGCATGCATTCATAGAAGTGTACTTTCAGTATTTTCTAGCAAGGATCTTGCTCTGGATATATATAACTTGACTTCATTCAGCAGAAGATAAGCCATCTAATAATTAATTAGCAAGGGAGAAGCAATACACATATTTCTTCTCAAAATAACTGTTGCATATCCGTCCAGCACAACATACACTGCTATAGCAGCAGAATAATTAAAGAGATTAACGTTAAAGCGAGTGTGTGTTAAAGGACCAAACATCTTATGCATGCACAATGTGGGAGATCAGGTAACCACTGTTTGAATTCTATGCTACACTAGCAGACAAAAAACTAGGTTAAGCACCTTCTGTTACAGGGGGTCAGAAGAACTTGCAGGCGACTTAGATATACGGCTTTATAAAAACTTTATTTTTCCTAATTTGCAATTCGAGACCATTTTACAGTGGACATACCAGTATATACTCTTTAGAACAAATAATTCAACACTAGCAAAAGGCAGATTTGCTTTTATTTGTGCATTCTTTTGTCTGGGCACACAATGTGTTTTCCGTCTAGCAAAATATTATCACAACACTCAGGTTGTGTGTACAATTAGAAATATGCAAAACGAGGATTCAAATATTTTATTAACAGAATTCAGCAGGGAAGAACATTTCACTGTTTCGGTAACCGTGATGAGTATTTCCCTCCAACATGCAAAACCATTTTAAGTATGGCATGCTTTGTAGTTCTATTGTCCATAGCTTTGGGAGTACAATAGACTTTGACTCAAGTTATTTTTCTTTCCTTATGGAAAAAAGCTTAACATGGCTTAGAGCCCTGTCTCCACCTATATTTTAAGATACACTTTCCCTCCCCAACCCACCTCACTGGGTGGCAGCACCTTTGTGATCCTAAATCATTCAAAGACTCGCTCTGTGAAAACCACCTCCAAATATTCTCCCACTTTTGTTTCATCGACCCTTTAGAAGCGTCTGGTGTAATAACTGAGGCTAACAGACTTGAGAGTCATGTGTACTCTCTTTCCAGTTCCTGTGCAAATCATCCTCTCCCTGCAACCCCTAGTTTGTATCAGTGGCGTAGCGTGGGGGGTGCAGGGGGGGCTGGCCGCACCGGGCGCAACATCTGGGGGGGGGGCGCGCTTGCACTCGCAGCTCTCTGCCCCTACCTGGCTCACTCACTCTCTCTCACTGCAGTGCTGGCTGTGCGAATCCAATCCGAGCCGCCGCCCACTGTGGAGGGGAGGGTGCCAGGCGTGCGGTGCGGTGCGGAGAGAGAGCGAGGGACTATCTGGGGGAGGGACAGTGCAGGGGGGGGGGGCGCAAATTACTTGCCTTGCCCCGGGTGCTGACAACCCACGCTACGCCACTGGTTTGTATTAATCATGTTGCACTGTTCGGTCAATACACCAAATCTAGCTTGTGGCGAATGTCAACAAGGGAAGGAATAAGGATAGATTTGTATAGAAGAAGGGAGCATTTGAACCATGGGCCTTTCCCACAGCTTTAGAAAGCAGAGTCCAGAGTCCTTTTCCTCCTTGGTTCCCAACAAATAAGCTTTGCTTGATTTGCAAAACCTAGAGGATGTAGTAATGTGAAAGATTTTCCATTTTAGAAATGGCTCCCATATAGTGGAAGTCACAGACAACACCGAAAAATTAAATTATAATGAAGTAGAAGGGAAGTTAATTCTCAGTAAGTGTGTTCTCACCACAAAATACACTCACTTTCTTCCCTCTACTTATTCTCTTATCGCCGCTTTTCACACATCGGTGTTAGAAATTCAGATACTGTATAAAAGATAGGCACCAAATGGCTTCTTAAACAAAGGTTACAGTCGCCAAAACAGAAAGTCTAGTTGCCATTTTGGGGCAAGAGGGCTCTAACGTCTTATTTTTCAAGTGATGCACTGACCGCGATGGATTATCTGGCTAGTTCAGATGGCAACCTTGAGCTAGGTTAATAACTTTTGAGAACTTAAAGAAGAAAAGTCACTTGGTATGCGGAAGACAGTCCACGTATGTACTGGCCTATTCCTACCTGTTTCTTAATGGTGACATGGACCATTTATAACAGCAAGAATATGTTTCACAACTGTGAGCAGGGCAGTGGGGTGGAGTAAGTGAAGACAAGCTACAACTATTAGCTATAACGTTCACTGCTCCTGCTCAGGCTGCAAAGAAAAAGTAATTTGGTTGCTGAGATTCATTCTGGTCGTGCAGATAAAATATAACTCATAGAATTCTACAGAACGTGGTATTAGTGTGTGAAAACCAGGGTTCAAAATTAGTGCATTTTGCGCCTAAAGATTCTCCATTTGCGAGCATGTCAAAAAGGTCTGGGTGCCATTTTTTACACCTGGCTGACACTCAAGGATTACTGAAATGTACCGTATTTTTTGCTCTATAAGACTCACCTTTTCCCTCCTAAAAAGTAAGGGGAAATGTGTGTGCGTCTTATGGAGCGAATGCAGGCTGCGCAGCTATCCCAGAAGCCAGAACAGCGAGAGGGATTGCTGCTTTCACTGCGCAGCAATCCCTCTTGCTGTTCTGGCTTCTGAGATTCAGAATATTTTTTTTCTTGTTTTCCTCCTCCAAAAACTAGGTGCGTCTTGTGGTCTGGTGCGTCTTATAGAGCGAAAAATATGGTATGTGCTTTGAAGCCTCGACGAATATGTTAAGGATAAGCAATATGTTAAAGGCTTATACAATAAAGAGTAGAACGTTTTGAAAACTGAAGCATGGTACCACTATTTTCATTGCAAACACCAAACTAAACACGTATTAACCATTTCTGCTAAAAATGTGATATTAACAATATGTCACTTATGTGAATTGCGTATTAGTTCATGCTTATCAAAATAATAATAAAAAGTGTTGCCAAACCCCGCCCCCCCGGTGGTGAGTGGACATTCTGTTTTGGCGCCCACAACCCAGGTCCCAGAAGCCATTTGGCTCCTAGCTTTTCTATCCCAGTTTCTAACACTAGCTGTAAACAGTCAAGATCCAGTGAGTCCCAGGCATGCAGCTCCAGATGATGGAGATGTCTGACACCATCCTGCTGCCCAGGCATCTTTACTTGGTCGCAGATAGCCAGGTGCAAAATACGCCTGGCTAATTTCAAACACCGTTCACACATTAATCTCAACATTTCTAGCAATTTTCCCTTCAGACAAACAAACCAAATCCAGAATTACCTTAGCGGTGAGGTAGTATCATAGCTGTCAATGTTTCCCTTTTTAAAAGGGAAATTCCCTTATTCCGAATAGGATTCCTCGCAAGAAAAGGGAAAAGTTGACAGCTATAGGTAGCATCTTTTAAACGGGATACGACTGCATGCTGACTAACACTAAAGTCTTCACGTTTTAAAATATCATGGCAATAATGTAACCAACCTCTGCAACTAACTAGTGCTAATGCAAACTAATGCAAGTACAGTGGTGCCTCGCAAGACGAAATTAATTCGTTCTGCGAGTTTTTTCGTCTTGTGAATTTTTTCATCTTGCGAAGCACCGCTGTGTATTGACGGTTTCCCATAGGAATGCATTGGCGGTTTTTAAAAAAAGGCGCAAGACGTTTCGTCTTGTGAAGCAAGCCCATAGGGAAATCTGTCTTGCGAAGCAACTCAGAAAACGGAAAACTCTTTCGTCTTGCGAGTTTTTCGTCTTCCGAGGCATTCGTCTTGCGAGGTACCACTGTAAAGGAACTGTGATTTAAATTGCAGTCTTCTTTTACTAAAGTTACTAAGTGTTTTCATTTCTCCTGGTCTCATCACACTGTGGAGAATTGCAGAAGAGTTCTATGCCTCCAGCAAGGTCTTCTCATAAGATACAAACTCATCTTGGAGGGGAGTTTTAGAAGTGCTTTGCCATGCAGCAGAAGGGGTTGTTAACTAGATATAATTTTTTAAATTTTTTTTTATTTATTTATTTACGTCACAAGATATATACACTATTTGACTGTAATAAAACCTCAAAGCAGAAAGAAAGAAATAAACCTTTTACACAAGGTATGGGCACAAGGTATTCTTCCGTACCTTTTCTTTACCAGTGTGGAACAAAAACGAAACGCCTTGAAAGGGTCCTGAGGCACACCTCAACTACCAATCCCTGTATGTACAGCTAAGGCATACATAGGTCAACTCTGCTGAAATGCTCTGTGTTTCTGCTCCACACCAATTCACCATGTCAGATGGAAAAAGCTGTTCAGATGCACTATGAATGAGGTAGCCTCTGACATGCATGTTTCTGGCAAGCATTCTTGTGCAGAGTGCGTTCCCCACAGTACAGTGGTACCTCTGGTTACGTACTTAATTCGTTCCGGAGGTTTGTTCTTAACCTGAGGTACCACTTTAGCTCATGGGGCCTCCCGCTGCCGCCGCATGATTTCTGTTCTTATCCTGAGGTAAAGTTCTTAACCCGAGGTACTATTTCTGGGTTAGCAGAGTCTGTAACCTGAAGCGTCTGTAACCCAAGGTACCATTGTATTGTGCAACTGTAGCCTCCCCCTTCCTCCCTCACACACAATAGAATTAATTCAGCAGCAGGCATTACAGAATAAGAGTACAACTACCTCACAAAATAAAGCCCCAATGCCTTCATCTTTTATTTTCTTTTTTAAAGAGGAAAGGAAAGAACTGGCCCTGCCTCCATCGACATTCTGTACTTTTCTGTCTATATAAGACGCCCCCATGTATTAAATTCAAAATTTAAGAAAATGGGGGGGGGGGGGGGGAGAAAGATGGCACAGAGTTGTTGAGCTTTTTTTTTAGGGGGGATTGCCGAATATCACTCACCCACACGCATCATTAAATCCGCCTTCTGTCTGCCCCATCACCAGCAGAAGCTGCCAATCACCCGCCCAGCTGCCGGAACGTCAGCCAATCAACACCACCCATTGATGCAGCAACCAATAACATGCACAACACAGCAGCAACCAATCAAACGTCCACCCTATGCACTACCCATGGATAAGGACGACCCCCAATTTTTAGCATGATTTTTTTTTAAAAAAAACATAGCCTTATACATGGAAAAGCACGGTAAACTGCAACCAGAGTACACAAACATTGTGACAATCCACATTAACTATATATTCTGATCCCCCCCCCCCACTCATTTCCCCTCCATTTACACTTAACAAAATATGTAATGTTGCCACAACTCTTCTTTATGCATGTTGTAGAAAATCTCTCTCTCTCGGCTTTAGTAGAAACATTATAAGGAGTTAAGTACAAATAAGTTTTAGGGTTTTGATGGTAAGAGAAGGTTAAAATAAATTAAGATAATTAAACGACAGAAATCAGTGAAAGGTGGAAAGGATTTGCTGAAATAATTAATAACTAGAACATAAAAAAGGGAGGTGTGAGGAGGTCAAGGAAACAAGTTAATGAAAGATAATGATAAATACTGGATGTGTTTTTAAGTGTTTTTGTTTTTGTTTTGATGTATTGTGTCTTTTGTTTTCTTTTTATGTATTGTAATGTATTGATTTGTATTGTTTATGCTTTTTTTCTTTTTCTCACTTTTTTCTGTAATCTTTAAACTTTTAATAAATATTATTTTTTTTAAAAAAAGATAATCTCTCTCTCTCTCTCACCCCCCCCCCCGCCCGAATATATCTTCCTCAGCAATCTTCTTCCTAACACACACACTTAGAATTCAGGAGCAGGTTCCCTCCTCTATAGTTTATTTCTACAGCCACTGAATTACAACATATATAAAGTCACAATTCTTCCATCCAGCCTTACGGGTCCGAAGTCCAGTAAAAATCAAATTCAAATGATAACCAGTATCTCCCACACGACATTTTCAAGTGAAATAGCCCTGCTCTGGCATGGAACAAATGGGATTCTCTACATCAGCAAAGTCCTACTTGATATGATTACTGCCCCCAAGATGATCCATTTTTTGACATTTCACATCCCCCTATGGTGGCAAGCGGTCTTGCTCCCATTAAGATCTTGCCTGCAATTACGTATTAAGTACCGTATTTTTTGCTCCATAAGACGCACCAGACCACAAGACGCACCTAGTTTTGGAGGAGGAAAACAAGAAAATAAATATTCTGAATCTCAGAAGCCAGAACAGCAAGAGGGATCGCTGTGCAGTGAAAGCAGCAATCCCTCTTGCTGTTCTGGCTTCTGGGATAGCTGCGCAGCCTGCATTCGCTCCATAAGACGCACAAACATTTCCCCTTACTTTTTAGGAGGGAAAAAGTGAGTCTTATAGAGCAAAAAATACGGTAAGTGTCCCAAATGTCACATACCCAAGCAAAACAATTGTGCCTAAGCACATGCTTACCCGGAGGCTTTCAGTACAGTAGTCAAGATGTCTATAATATGCACAACCTCCAAGTTGGGATGCAGCATGCCTTAAAATTAACAGCTGCTGTGAACAGAGAGGGAGAGGGGCTGCTACTGCCCTTGTATCCTGCATGTGGGCTTTCCATTTGTATATAGTTGGTCACTGTGTGGAACAGAATGCTAGACTGGCCTTTGGGCTGATCCTGCAAGGCTCACTTGTGTGGTTTTGAGCTAAAAAGAGAATTTTCCTTCTTACACCTACCTAGCTACACACATCTCCATGTCTGGTTTTCTGTGCCCTTTGAATTTCCATCCCTTCAGCAGCTAGATTAACAAATATTCTCTCTCTCTTTGTATTCAAAGTTACTTATAGAGTGGAAAGCAGCACATTCTCATCTCCGAAAGCCAATGTTCAAAACTCCCATTCTTCTGGGCGCATTATGCGACAGGGAATTTCATAGGTGCGAACCTTTTCTGAGCTTTGGGTACAGACCTGCACCTAAGATTTCGGGTTAAAACTGCAGAGTGGAAGGGAAGGAGGGCCTTTTTCTGCCTCCCCACTTCCAGCTACTCTCTGAAGACTGGAGGAAAGACCCTCTTAAGAATATTAGAGGGGTTGGCAGGGGAAGGACTAGACCATGTGAAAAATGAACATAATGTTTTAGCTGCAGTTCATTCATTTTCAGCTTTGTATTCTTGTCATATTTAAAAAGCACCTAGACATTCCGTTGTTGCGCCCATAAACTTGGTTTAAGGTCCCATTGAGCGCCTAGCTTTTTGTATCTCTATTTCTAACACTGCTAAAAGCTAAGCTTCCCTTAGTTAAGGGGGAACTAAGCAGTAATAAAAGCATCTAATTTGCATTTATCACTCAGAGTTTGGGAGGGAAATTCATAAGGGGGTGGTATCCATATTTAAATAACTGTGCCTTTTTTTCTTTTTTTTTACTTTTGTCTTGCTTCATTGATAATTTAGTTATGTGATCAGCAGAAGGTAAAGAATACCAGTAATATAGAGATTTATATACAATAACACTATGGTGGGTAGCTTCTTTTTGATGTTCTACCTTGGGAGTCTTCTTGAATTGTGTCCAAGGAAGGGGCATGGGGCTACATGTGTTAGCCCCACCCGTGCAAAATCTGGGTTTATGTCTTCAGGTGTTCCATTGCAATGTGGGAAATTTTGGGGTGGAAGAACTGGGCTGGCACACACAGTGCCTAAATAGGGCTTAAGGAAGAGGTAAAAGGTAAAGGGACCCCTGGATGGTTAAGTCCAGTCAAAGGCGACTATGGAGTTACGGCACTCATCTCACTTTCAGGCAGAGGGAGCCGGCCTTTGACCACAGGCAGCTTTCCGGGTCATGTGGCTAGCATGACTAAACCACGACAGAACACCGTGACAGAAACCAAAGCGCACAGGAAACGCCATTTACCTTCCCACCACAGTGGTACCTATTTATCTACTTGCACTGGCATGCTTTCAAATTGTTAGGTTGGCAGGAGCTGAGACAGCAATGGGAGCTCACCCGTTGAGCGATTCAAACCACAGACCTTCTGATCAGCAAGCACCAGAGGCTTAGTGGTTTAGACCACAGTGCCACCCATGTCCCATAAGGAAGACGACAATGTATGGAAGGAGAGAATGCTGCTTCTTTAAAAGTGGGTTGATTAGAGAGCAGAATCAGGACATTTCGAGGATATGTTCCGGCTTGCTAGTAACCTTAGACCTTTGTTGCTGTGGCGGTGAACATTGTGTGTATAAAGTGCCACGATTCTCTCTCAGCTAGCAAGTGGTCTGGAAAAACCCGACACAGCATATTTCTGAAGATAAGCTGGTGTGGAGCCCTTTTGACTGCCCAAGGTAGGAATCTGGATAATAAGTAATTTGAACAATGCCAGCAAGCTAAGGAAACAGTCGGCAAAAGAGGGTGGATTAATTTGGGAGATGTGATAGTGCAAGATCTATGAAGATATTCTAAGGAAAGTAGTGTCTGTAACTTTCATATGAGTGGCGCACACGCCATACATTTAAATCACAAGTTGTCATCATCATCCCCAGAGTATCATAGGAACTGTAGTTTGTTAAGGCTGTATAGCACCGTAGCTCTGTGAGAGGCAAACTACAGTTCCCAGGATTATTTGGAGGTGCATACAGTGTGTATGAAGTCAAGCTGGCTGGCAGGAGCTGCTGAAATCTGCCCCTTATGGTGAGTGTCTGAGCTGTAATACCTTTGCAGTTAGGAATCCTTCAAACTCGACTACTGAATCCTTCTATGCAGGAAAGAATTTAAAGAACTTCCTTTCCTGGCTGACCCTTGCCTGAGCAACCAAGTCCTCTCGAGCTCTTGCATGCTCCTGCACAGTTGTTTCCAACCTCTTCCCCCTTGATTCTGGCTTTTGGTTTGTCCTTTGATCCTAAGGGGCCAGTGGCGTAGCGTGGGTTGTCAGCACCCGGGGCAAGGCAAGTAATTTGCGCCCCCTAACCCGTGGATTTTAGCACTCGAGTTAGAGAGCTGCGAGTGCGCCCCCCAAGATGTTGCGCCTGGTGCGGCTGGCCCCCCCCGCACCCCCCACGCTACGCCACTGTAAGGGGCTCTTTGGTCTTGGCTCCCCACAGCTGCTGCCCACAACCCAGGCCCCAATGCTGTGTGACCCATAACTGCAGAAAGACAGAGCCACAATAACTTCCATTTATCTCTTACTCTTCTTCATTCATTAATCAGAGCAGCAAGGTGCTGACATAATACACAAATTACAAATGAATACAATCCAAGGCACCATTCAAAACACAGAGATACAATTAAGAACGAAGCTCGATAAGTTTAATCTTAGGCTGAAAGATAGGGATTGGTCCAATCTTCCTACCTTATGTGTTTGTCGTGAACTGGGGAAAATTTTGTACACAACCACCATGGGATAAAAGTGTAATAACTAACATTTTATTCAGTAGAAAACCTCTCTCTCACTTTCCTTGAAGAGCTTCTATTTGAAAGTGAAGTGATTTGTTGGAAAATTTAAAATGGGAAATGTGGATGATTTGGTTGCAAGTTTCATCCTGCCCGGAAGAAAACACTTAAAATCTCAAAATTAAATTTAAAAAAACCCAGATTGTCTAGGAGCACCCGATATCTGTGATCATTAGGTCAAGACTGCCTAGTCATGAGTTTTGTATATTGCATCAAGCTTGTGTGTTTATTATTGCTATCTATTCATCCCTAGTGAACAAAAACACAGAACACCCAATCTGTTTGTCCCTTTCAAGTTTAAAGGTTTTTCTGGCATGGGGTGGGGCATCTTTAATTTAGTAACAAGCCTCGAGGTGCAAGATACATCTGGAAAGAAACAAAAGCCCAGGGCCCAGCAGTACTGGGAAATTAAAACATTGGGTCATATTCAAACGGACTAGGAAGTCAAAGGTCAAGGCAGCATTAAATCATTAGTTTCCCAGCTGCCACCATGGCGTGGTGTTGACCTTTGATTTTGCAAGAAGTGGCCCATGCAATTTTCTGGTGGCAATCTGGCAAGAGTTGAATTTTCTACTCACACCATAGCACTTCCTGCTGTGGAGTAACAATTAAAGCATCCAAAAACATGCAAGCACCAGCAATTCCAAGAGGATTAAATTAAATTTGTTAACTTTTGAATTTGCCAATAAAATATATTGATAATTATGTTATTGCTGGTATGCTGGAGCTTTTACAAAACACACACAGCTGAATTTGCTGGTAGACCACTGGAATTGTGGAAGCGGGGCATCACTGCTAGATCAGCAGCAAGAGACATTTGCGTTCTGAAGCTATGAACTTCATATGTTGAGTTCCACTTTGTACAATATATGAACTATATGCAGCAGGTTGCCTGAACTGAGCTCAAAACAGATCAAGCTAGAATACTGTTATACATTTCTCCCCTCTTACTAAGATAAAGCTCTTCAAATGGAAAATAATATCATGTCCAAGATTTCTTTAAAATCATGCTAGCCTGAAACAGTTTTCAAAGAGTTTAATCCCTCTGTTTCTTGCTAAACAGCCATGTTGCTTTACCAGCTTTGCCTCTTATCAATAGCGACAGGCAGCCTTATCTTGGTGTCAACAGAGCAAAAACGCAATTTTTAAAATATTGAGATGTTTCAGATGAGAATTATTCAACGTTGAAATTTAAGGGACGCATCCTCCGAGAAGCAACTCAAACATTTGGGCTGCAAAAGGTAAGGCAGAGTGGCCAAAAAGTACTTCGCTACAAATATCTGAGGTAGACAATGAAGGGTCTTAAATAATTTCTCCAGTTCTCTCCACAAAGGGAAAGCAGGCAGCAAGCCGGAGTACTAAACAACAATGATCAATGCAACAGCTAGAAAAGGGAGCAGAAGGTCAAAGGAAATGATTAATTCTGTGTAGATCATCAACAGGATGGGTCCTGGCCTGGCTCACAACACCCAACTACCCTAATAAGTGCATCTGTTGACCGTCTTGGGAATACAAGACTGTGTTAGAGAGGACTACCCCCCCTCCCAAACTATACTCACTCACGAGGGCCAGGTCCCATTTTGTTTCAGTAAGTAAAAAGTAAAATATTCCAGGATTGGGTCTTACAATTTACCGTATTTTTTGCTCTATAAGACTCACTTTTCCCCTCCTAAAAAGTAAGGGGAAATGTGTGTGCGTCTTATGGAGCGAATGCAGGCTGCACAGCTATCCCAGAAGCCAGAACAGCAAGAGGGATTCCTGCTTTCACTGCGCAGCAATCCCTCTTGCTGTTCTGGCTTCTGGGATTCAGAATATTTTTTTTCTTGTTTTCCTCCTTCAAAAGCTAGGTGCGTCTTGTGGTCTGGTGCGTCTTATAGAGCGAAAAATACGGTAACCAACACCGGTACTCATTTGTTATAATAATTCTTGAACTCATGGAGCCCATCATTATCCTATTTGATCTCTCATTTTACACATATCTTACTGCACTCCTGAACGTCTAACATTAGAATAACATGCCCTTGCTTTTCACAGCTTCTTGTCTGAATATCCATTGCTGAGAGGAGAGTCAGACTGTGCTGGCCCTGAAAGTTCCAATTTTTTTAGGTTTCTAATGTTGGGTGTGGTCCCTTCTTCTGTTGCCCATTTTCTTAGAGATGCACATATACTGCCTAGCTATATGCTGTGATTATTGTACGTTGTTGGTTTTCGGAGTGGGGAGATTTAAAAAGCACACACAACTGGGTCAAGCTAAGAATGTCACCTGACTTCTCCAAACAAGTTTCTCTGCTAATGTAATGAAGCATAATCTTGAATACCAATAGCCTATGTTATATGCCCTTAAGATCTCTCTAGACTAGTATCTAGCAATTCTTAACCTAGCTTCAGATAACATGAATGCAATTTTTAGCACAAAGAACTGCAGCTTTCCAAAACATACTTTTTTGGGGACAAATCTAAAGTCAGATTTATCGCTTTTGGTTTATCAGCACTCATTCCTCATTAAAGCAAAACACCTATGTTCTACTTGTAACCACTACTTCCATAGTGTAGTCAAATTTGCTTATGATTTAGCCACGGTATGGCTCTGCTGTAACTAAAGGTATCTTGACACATAGCAACTCTTAGCTAATAATGGTTTGCCTAGCAACCAACCCTACTAGGGGGAAAAAAATAGATGTGTAAACCAAGAACTGCTAGAGGTAAAAAAAAAGGGGGGGGAGGACAAATTACTTTTTGGTTCGTTATGTTCTGCATTATTAACATAAACAATGAAATCATACCAATTTCCACCTGCCCCCTGGACTTATAAATGCCTGTGGATAATAATAATAAAAAAGTAGAAATACATGCAGAGCTTCATGAACTAAGGTTTGCTGGAAATGCTGCTCATCTCCCTGGAAAATAAGGGATAATCCATGTCATAGCTGTCAACGTTTCCCTTTTCTTGTGAGGAATCCTATTTGGAATAAGAGAATTTCCCTTAAAAAGGGGAAAACGTTGACAGCTATGATCCATGTCAATGGGTTGTTTTATAGCCTTGCTATAATTTCTATTAGATAAAAAATCAGGAATGTATTACTGATGTCTCTTTGTCTCTGCTTCAATATTTCATGAACATTTTCTGTGGTTTTGTTATACACTTGATTCTGCATTTTTAACTAAAAAATAGTAGCAAAAATTGTTTCCTTAGCTTTATTCAAAGCAACCTCCTAACTCAGAAAGGGCCAATTCATATGTGCACTGCCAAGCAAGTGGCCAGGTAGTTATTCAATTTTAAGCCATGTGCATCTGAATACATGGGCACACTGAACTCTAAGGGTGCCAGAAGCATCCTTGGGTTGCAGGAAAGAGCTACAGGAAGAGGCCTTCTCTGTGGCTGTGCCCAAACGCTGGAATTCCCTTCACCTGAAAGCTTGTTTGGCACCCTCTCGACCTTCCATTGTCTGAACAAGATATTTTTGTTGCAGCAGACATTGGGCCTGTTGGGTTGAGTGGTTTTAATAGGCCAATTTCCTGCCTAGGTGTTTTATAAGCATCTCTGCGGCTGTTGAAAGCTTTACAGTAGCAATTTTTGATGCTATTTTTGAAATAGAATAAGAGACCCCTCAAAAGCACGCTCAAGAGTTGTTATCGCTGCTGAAACCGACGACTGATCAAGATAGTGCATATGAGCCATTTTGTGGAACGTGGGGACTTGTGACAATATTTGTCACATTAAAATGTAAAAACATAACAAATATACCATGTAGCATTCAATACAATTACTGGATTGAAGATAAGTTGCTAAATTAGTGTTTGTACAAGTTTCCTATAAAATATTTAGTATGGATTGTTACAATATGTGTATTCATGTATGAAACAGTTGTGTATATTTGCAGCATGGCAAGTATTTAAGTGTTCCTTTGTGTTTTTGGTGAAAATTTGTGTTAAGCCACCATGAACCTTCTGGCCACAATGGAAGGGTGTGGAGTGAAGATTTTCTAAATAAATGGCCATGCAGAGAAACAGTGTTAACCATTGGTGTTCAGAGACGCTGCCATTTCTGTGATCGTGGCTGCACATGGCATATGGTCATGTACCCGTACACACAATAATTCTGTTGGTTAATATATTAGCCCCAACATTCTCTTTGAGTAGATCCCAACCATTTTTAATAGAAAAGTCAGTAAAACATTTGGATTGCTTCCTAACACTGGCCAGAACTCCAGCAAAAAGCTAGGTAAGCCACTGTACTGTGGAAGTTCACTGTACAGTGGTACCTCAGGTTAAGTACTTAATTCATTCCGGAGGTCTGTTCTTAACCTGAAATTGTTCTTAACCTGAAGCACCACTTTAGCTAATGGGGCCTCCTGCTGCTGCCGTGCCGCCGGAGCACGATTTCTGTTCTCATCCTGAAGCAAAGTTCTTAACCCGAGGTAATATTTCTGGGTTAGCGGAGTCTGTAACCTGAAGCGTATGTAACCTCGAGCGTATGTAACCCGAGGTACCACTGTATTCCTCACACCAGGGTCTTGGGAGGGGAGAGTTTGGGAGGGAGCTTTAGTCGCTACCAGAAACATGCAATTTTGCTCCCAGAAGGCTGGTGATTTTTACTAGAGTATAATGAAAGCTAGTTTAACTGTATTATCGCTGCATGTGCCACCAAAGAAGCTTATCCTGAAGTGTAGTTTATATACATTTTATAAGTTTCCTAAATAAATGCTTATGCACACAGTCTGCCACTAGAAAACGCACACCTTTCTGAAGAGCTTACTTCTTCTTCATGTCAACACACATGCCAAACATTGAGTAAACGGCAATAAAATCTTCCTTAAAAATGATCCCAAATTGCTTCTTTTATTCAGACAGGCAAGATCAGGTCCGTATTCAAAGAGTGATGAGGAAGTATGTTGCATTCCCAGTTAGAAACTGGTATCAAGAATGATAAAGGCTCATAAATACCTGAACTTAACCAGTCTGAGTTTGCATAATCTTCACAGTAAATGCAAGGGGGGGGGTAAGAATAATCATCCAGTCAGCTGAGTCACCTCCCAAGCAAGCATGCCAGCAGAACTCAAGTCTACAGGTCTCAAACTGTCAATACTTGTTAACGCTATCAATTTGTTCCCTTTTTTTAAAGGGGGAGCAGAGCGGAGAAAATCAGCCTATGTACTTCCAGGAGAAGGATGATTAACTTTTAAATCTAATGTAAGCAAGATCAGCTTTTGCTTCAAAAGGCACGTGTGAGAGAGGTGTCCTTCACAGTCCACTTGAAAGGAAGGAGGTATCTCTCAATAAGCCCAATCAATGGCTTTCTATCCCAGGCATTTATATTGGTCATTTCCCGCTTGCACTATATCTGTGTAAATCCAAAGTTGTAGCTTGGAAAGGGGCTGAGGGTGGGAGTGAACCTGGAATTTCTTGTGTGCTTGTAAAAAGGCACAAGAACCATTGTGGAGATGAGTAGGGTTTCAGGTTGCCCTTATATGAGGCTCCACTATCTTGCTACGTAAGAAGTTTCCAAAATAGTGCAATAACCGGATTTAGAACATGGCAGGTCCACAACAGCCTAACAAGGACTGCATTAGCCATTGGGAAAGCATAATTTACTGTTCTTAATATGGAGTGTAGGATATCAGGGATAGGATGGGAGGAACTAAAAGCCATTAGAAGCCAAGATCAGGAACCCAACACACCAAGGTTAACCTCCTCAAATATTCATCTCCATTCTAAGATGAAGTTGAGGAGAAGAGACCTTCAGGTTAATCAACAAATCTGCAACAACACAGGAAATACAAAGAGGAGGATTCAATCCAGGAGATGTTGCCAGTATAAAAGGACCATTAGGTCCAGTCGTGACCGACTCTGGGGTTGCGGTGCTCATCTCGCTTTATTGGCCAAGGGAGCCGGCATACAGCTTCCGGGTCATGTGGCCAGCATGACTAAGCCGCTTCTGGCGAACCAGAGCAGTGCACGGAAACGCCGTTTACCTTCCCGCCGGAGTGGTACCTATTTATCTACTTGCACTTTGACGTGCTTTCAAACTGCTAGGGGGGCAGGAGCAGGGACCAAGCAACGGGAGCTCACCCCGTCATGGGGATTCAAACCGCCGACCTTCTGATCAGCAAGCCCTAGGCTCTGTGGTTTAACCCACAGCACCATCTGCGTCCCTGTTGCCAGTATACACTTCTCCAAAACAGTGTTTATTGGTTGGGTGATGGCAGTCTCAGCACTAACGCAACTTTCATTGAAAGGGTCTCTCCTTTTTCCTACACAAAAGCTTTGATTACAGGGAGGAAATGCATCTCCACCTATTTGGCTTGCTTTTTCCACACAGTCCACAGAGGGCAACAGAACCAAATCCACTTCCTTCCCCTTAAGCTTGAGTGGCAGAGCACATGCTCAAATTCAGACTTCACCTGGTAGGGCTGGGAAATGTCCCGTCTGAAACTTTGCAAAGTCTCTGGCACAGAATATCCTTCTGACTGAATTGCTTCTACAAGAGAAGCACCCACTGCACATTACTGAACATTTTGGTGGTTGCTGCCAACACAAAACTGATTGGCACACAGTATTTCATTTTAACGCAATATTGACAATATTGACTCTAGAAATGCAATGCTCCCGATATATAGATATTTTAATGGAATGATACTTTGCATAATGAAAGATACTTTTTATTGGTTTTTCTATTCCTCGCCCTATGTTAAAAGTTAGAAATCTTACCATCTGCTAAGGTCAAATAACCAACCTACAGAAGGACTGGGGGTTGGGAGGGAAATCTAACCAGCATGTGCAAGCTTAGAATTAGAATTGGTTCTACCAGAGCTACATGCATCTAGATCATGGGTAGGCAAACTAAGGCCCGGGGGCCGGATCTGGCCCAATTGCCTTCTAAATCTGGGCCGCGGACATCTGGGAATCAGCGTGTTTTTACATGAGTAGAATGTGCCCTTTTATTTAAAATGCATCTCTGAGCTGTTTGTGCCTGGTGTTTTCACATGAGTAGAATATGTGATTTTGTTTAAAATGCATCTCTGGGTTGTTTGTGGGGCACAGGAATTTGTTCATTTCCCCCCCAAAAAATATTGTCCAGCCCCCCACAAGGTCTGAGGGACAGTGGACCAGCCCCCTGCTGAAAAAGTTTGCAAACCCTTGATCTAGATCAATGTTTCCTTCCTCTTCTGGTCAACTCCCTAAGAATAACTACAGCTTTTTAAAAATCCCATTGCCCCACCCCCACCTCAAAATTCACACAGGCAACGTAACTGGATGCATTTGACAACCACTGGTATTCATCATTGCCACTACTTAACTTTCTAAGGAAATGCAACTTCCGGGTTTCCACTTAGTACACAGTTAAGATGGCAGACATTTAGATTGTGGAAGTATACACAAGATACCAAGGTGACACAGCAGCAAACTTATTCACAATTTCAAGCTTTTTGTTTGTTTGTTCAGGATCTAAGCTCTCTTGCCATGAACTTATAGTGTTGCATGAGGCAGGATCAGAATACAGTACAAGGCAACATTAAAGCCACATCATAAGCACATCAAAAGTTGCAGGGAGCTGGGAGCTAACCCATCACAATACTTGTTTTAGTGCAATTAGCATACATTCAAGAGGCACAATTTCAGCGAAGATGCTCGAGCCAGTCCATTCATAAGTTTAAAAGGTCACAACAGCTCTGGTCCAAGCAGGGATATATACATTCCAGGAAGTACGCGAAGAGGAGAGCTTCCATTGTTTTAAAAAAACACACAGAGAACTCACTTCTGTTTCTCATTTTTAAGGGAAGGCTAGAAGAACGAAAATCCATGTCATCCTGAGAGTACAAATGTATCTAATCATGCTGGCTTCTAGAGCGCAGCGTTTCCTCCGCTTTTCTCAAGAACTGGCACACAACAGGGATTTTGCACAAGATATTTGATGAAGTGTGTGGAACACAGCTGAAATGGATATCTGACACAGATAAAATTAATCAGGTTGCAAAATCCAAGCAATACACAATATTTTGCCCTAATCCTGCTGCCATCAGGACTTTTATATGTTTTTGACCGATTTTTGCTCCTTCATACCTCAGAAAACATGCCAGCTTTTTCACCTCAGGAATAGCATAAAGCTAATGCATATATGGGACATATGAGAGCCTGGCCATCTGAAAAATTATTGGGAGTTCACACTGCAATCTAAGGCAACACAATGAAGAGCAAGGGGAAAGCAAAAAAAAGAAGAAGTGGCATATAGCCAAGACTAACAGCATCCCACAATAAAAATGATACTAACTCATTTCCAATACAGTCGTACCTTGGAAGTCAAACAAAATCTATTCCGGAAGTCCATTTGACTTCCAAAATGTTCAGAAACCAAAGCGTGGCTTTTGATTGACTGCAGGAAGGCTCTGCAGCCCATCGGAAGCTGCGGAAGGACTGCTGGACGTCTAGCTTCCAAAAGTAGTTCGCAAACCAGAACAGTCACTTCTGGGTTTGTGACGTTCAGGAGCCAAAACGTTCGAGAACTAAGCTGTTTGAAAACCAAAGTACGGCAATGGACTGTGTTCAAATGAGATCCCTTCTTTTATGAAGCTAGACGGCAAACTTTGCTAGCATGCATCTTTGAAAATACATCCTTCCTCCTCCATGCAGCCTACTCCATTTCTCCCGGAAAGCTGTGGCATTATTTACAGCTGCTTCCTCCCCCGTCACTCTGGGACCAAGAAGAGGTGGCAGCAATGCTACCAACTCTGCCTCTTTCACACTAAAAACACCATTTATATGCAGAACCTGCAAAATATTCTCCTAGCACAGCCTGGTGCTCTGCAGCTGTTTTGAACTACACTTCCATCAGCCATGAGTGGCGCTGTGGTCTAAACCACTGAGCCTCTTGGGCTTGCCGATCAGAAGGTCGGAGGTTCGAATCCCTGCAATGGGGTGAGCTCCCGTTGCTCGGTCCCAGCTCCTGCCAACCTAGCAGTTCGAAAGCACGCCAAAAAGTGCAAGTAGATAAATAGGTACCACTCAGGCAGGAAGGTAAATGGCGTTTCTGTGTGCTGCTCTGGTTTCCGTGTTCCGTTGTGCCAGAAGCGGCTTAGTCCTGCTGGCCACATGACCCAGAAAAACTGTCTGCGGACAAACGCCAGCTCCCTTGGCCTGTAAAGCAAGATGGGCGTCGCAACCCCAGAGTCCTCTGAGACTGGACTTAACTGTCAGGGGTCCTTTACCTTTACCTTTCCATCAGCCCCAGCCAGCACACATGTTAGCTGGGGGATGATGGGAGTTGTAGTCCAAAATAGCTGGGAGCCCAGCAGGCTGCCCAAGGATATAAAAGCAGTGTAAACTATTTAATCTTCTCTTTCACAGTTCAACCAACTTTTCTCCAGAAATCAAGTTCTGCATCCAATGTAAAGGTAAAGGATCCCCTGACCATTAGGTCCAGTCATGGCTGACTCTGGAGTTGTGGCGCTCATCTCACTTTACTGGCCAAGGAAGCTGGCGTACAGCTTCCGGGTCATGTGGCCAGCATGACTAAGCCGCTTCTGGCAAACCAGAGCAGCATATGGAAACGCCGTTTACCTTCCTGCCAGAGCGGTACCTATTTATCTACTTGCACTTTGACGTACTTTCGAACTGCTAGGTTGGCAGGAGCAGGGACCGAGCAACGGGCGCTCACCCTGTTGCGGGGATTCAAACCGCCAACCTTCTGATTGGCAAGCCCTAGGTTTCTGTGGTTTAACCCACAGCACCATGTAGTACCCCTCTTTTTAGATTAAACAGAAAGTATAAAGGAGAAACAGCATAACCTAGAGTTAAGTAGAAATATCACAATGGGTGTTAAATTCACAAAGGACAGGCCCTGGGCTCCCAGCAAAAGATAACATTTTTTGGAAAGCGGGCAAGTTTCCAGTGGGAAGATTCTTCCACACTGCAATGTTAATTTTAGATGCCTTGATTATGCGTTTGAAAGACAGGGTATAAATCTAAGCAATTTTTAAAAAATGATCATGAGGGATAAATCAACAGAGAAACCATGAAAAGAAACAAGGCTTGGTGTGCCAAGCCTTGTGACTACAGGGCCAAAACTGTTTACTAGTTCCCAGTTACTAATCTGAAATAAGGCTAGGAGCACAGGAAAGTTAATTCGCCTTAATAAATTTATGTGTCTCTGAACTCCAAAATAAGATTTGGTCTACATCCTAGCTCCATGATACAGGGTAGGACGTGGAGACACAAGCTGCAGTTGCTTATTCAATTTGCTGATTAAGCTCCATTTTAAAACTTTCAGGCAAATAAGGAACTAGAAACTATGAGCCAACTTTAGCTACATGTTGTCGCTGGAAGATCCTCACTCAGGATTTGATTTACCAAGACAGATATGAGGCTTACTCTTTGAGCCCGAGGGAAATGTTTAACTCTCTCATTTTACACTCTATATAATCAAATTGTTACTTTTTCACTAGCTCTTGTGGCTCTTGGGGTCACTTGCTATGATAGCTGGCACCATGCAGTCTGTTGTTTACCTAAAAAAACTTGCGTGTTTCTGGGGGGGAAAGTTTGAACAATTCTTAAATTCTAGTGTCATGGTTTTATGGCAAGCTGTTTCAGGAAGCAACAGTGCTGGGTAGGCATCCTTGCGATACATGTTGACCAAAAATGAAGAAGGTGGCACAAGTTATCATAGCAAAACTGGAAAAAAAAATCCAAGCTCATGGATTTAAACACTGCACAACAAATTCTGCATGGGACTTCTGAGATGTGTGTGCCCAAAATAATGCGGAAACAGAGATTCGAAACAGGGACACAGTAACTCCATCATGCAACACTTCCATGAGAAAATATCGGAGGGTGCGTACAAGAGAGCAAGCCAGGAATAAATTTATTCCCCCTTCTTTGCCACCCCACTCCAACAAGAAAGGAAGAGAACAGGAGTGTGTTTTTCCAGGGAACATCGCAGGTTTTTGTTTTGAGACAGAAACACTGCCCTGCGAAGACCCAAAGCTCTGTCAAATCTAGGTAAAAAGCATTTGAAGACACCACAACTAGGACGCATCTACATTTAGCTAAGCCACTGTGCAAGAATGCTGCTTAAATAAACAACATTCTCCTCCTCCCTCTCCCCACCTTCACTGTTCAAGCTCCCTTTTAACTTACCCAAGGCAATCAGCACAACTTGAGATAAATGTGTTTGTCCCTTGGATTAAAGGTATCCTGTTAAAGGATACTTATTCCGTACCCACTGGCAAGCACAAAAATAGTAAGAAATGGAAACACTGTGGAAAACAGTCACGTACTACAGACAGAAGCTCTAGCACACTGGCCAGGCTTTCTTATTCATATCCCATCTTTCCTCCAGTGACCTCTCTTCTCCCCACTATTTTATCCTTACAACAACAGAGAAAGAGAAATTAGAATGAGGGCTAAATTATGCACACCTGGCCTAAGGTTGCCTGATGAGCTCCACAGCTGTGTGGACATTCGCACCTGGGTCATGCAGGTCTTAGCCCAGCACTCTCTAACCCACACCCTTTTGTGCTAGTATCAATTTTTTGTTACCTTCTCTGACAGACTTACTAGGGAAGAAGTCTTCTATAGACTTGCATCTTGAGGAGACACTGATAGAACTGCAGTGTTAAGTAAGGAATATTTCCAACTCAGGCATTTAGTTGTGGTATTTTGAAGAATTGCCTTAGCATGTTTGGTTTTTTTCTTCTCTATACTGCACACTTAATGGCTGAATTCTGCAACACAATTGTTCAGTCGCCCAGATCAGGGATACCTTTCTCTTATTATTTTTTAATTCTGATTACAATTTTCTCCACAATTGTTCCTTTGGTACAACGAAAACAAGCTGTGAATTTACCGTAATCTTTCTCAACAATATCAAGCATTCTCTAGGGTTTCGCTTTTGGTATTCAGAGTCATCTCTCTCAAAAAAAATGTTTAAGATAGACGGGATGTACGTCAGATGCATTTGTAGAACAGGAAAATGCTTCCTTCCCCCATTGCTGTTTTGATTCTCCCAAGTCTTCCAAGTTTTAGCTCACCCCTTTAGCTCTGGATAAGGAAGTCCATCAGGATAAGCAAAGTATTTAAACTGATCAATGTGGCTCACCAAACACAGATCAAGCCATTTCTCTCTATTGCCACTTGAAGACATGGCAACAAATGGTCAGTGTTAAGAATTGTCAGCTCCATGCAGTGAACAGCTGCCAATGAACAGATTCTAAAAACTGGGCTCCACATGGCAGCTGTGATGGGAGCAGTGGCCCATCATAGGTTGTTTGAACATTAGATGGGGAAGGCAAACCTTAAAAATTAAAGAACGTTAATATCAGATTTGCATTGTGCTCAATATGCAACACAGCACATTCAAGTGCGTTTTTTCCACTACAGAGTTAAAATCCTCTTTTAAAAATAAAATTCTCTACATGTTTAACCTGCAAAAATCTAACTGTATTAGGGGGTGGGTGAGCATACCCTTCAGAAAGCGTGTTTAGGACTGCAACTTTAATATATTACAGTGACAAGAGTTTACATCACTTATTCACCGATTATCTGCAGCAATTATTCTAGACAAGGTCTGAAAATCCAGAAATGGGACTTTTGCAGGAAGCAGGCAACAGCAAAGCAAGATGCAATGCAACTTAATTTTTCAGCATGGTACAAGATCTCAGTATCAACTGGAACCTAAGCTTCCAACCTAAGGTTCAGTTACAACTTCACATTCAAGAAACATGCCCAATGCAGCTACAGCAACAAGTATTTCCAGTTTCTTACTGTGTGCCCTTTTTAAGGTAAACCAGTTTAAACTATAACTGAGAAGGTACTGAAAATATTTGCTGGGAAGAAGTGGGAAGAAGACATCAACAACCATCAGCAGAAATATTCCAAATACTTACAGCAGTAAGGAATGCTATTCTTGGTTGAGCTTTGCAGGCTTAAAAATTTGCATTTAAAGTTCCAAATGCCCTTCAGAGGCCCACAAAGAGACAGGAGTATTTGTTAAACATTAGAAAGCTCTGTGGGAGAACCAAGTGCTAATGAGGAGATTTTTGCATTTCCTCAAACCCTTCCTGAAAAAAAGCCTTCCTAAACAGTCCTTTTATTTACCAAATTCAGGCATTCTTTCTCATTTTTCCCCCCTAAATAACCACACATAGAAATGGTAAAAAGTCACCCAGTTTCTTGGTATGAACAGGCTTGACTCTGCTAAGAACCAGTCCTTCTTAAAATACATTCAGGTGTGTGGGGGGGGCGGGCGTTAAGCCTAAATAGTGAATGTACATAGCAATAATCAAGGGGAAACTTTGCCCACTCTGTCCTCAAGTCATGACTCTTATCTCCAAAGTAGTCAGGAGCAGCTAAGAAGTTTGCTGGGAAGCAAGCTATCTTCTTAACAATGAAGCCAATGGAAAATTCCACTGTGGCACTACCGCCAACCAAGAGGAATGTCGCAATGAGGAATGTCGGCTAACAAATTGAACTTCCAGTTCATGCAGTTGCTACTAGAATCTAGATTTTATTATTGGGGGATCAGAATACCTACTTAATTACGACAGTAACAAATTGTTAGAATATAGATTTATGCCAAGTACGATTCTCTTCTTTTAAATAAATAAAAAAAATGCTAGTACTTGGAAAAATGGCACTAAATTGAGATTATCAATGTGCTGCAGACTTTTATTTATACATTTAAGGCAACGTGATTATATGCCTATCCTTGCGTACAGCCTACAGGTGTAATTTTAAAGCCTTATAAAAATAAACTTATAGCAATTTGCTCTTGCTTTCTTATTTTGTTCCAACTATTGCTATTTTATGTTATGTGACTGATGGGAAGCTTCCCAGAATTCAAATTTAAGGGCATTTGGGTCTAGCTTTTGGTTTAAATGATTAGTTTATTAGGAGTGCAATTCTAAATGTTATGTTTTCCTTTCATTTTATTAAGTGTTTGATCCTTCTAACAGCAGCATAAAAGTCTCTCATCCCACTCAATATAGGAACTTCCAAAACAGCATGTTACTGGGTGCTTTTCAACATCATCAGAAGTGAGAACTTTGACACACTACACAGCATTATATTTTTATAATAGGAAATTGATTTTAGGTATTATCCAATGCTTCAGCTTGAGGAGACAACAAGCTCAAAAGCACCTCTCCTGTTATGCAATAATCTCAGGATCATTTCATTTTCGTGTTTCCTTCCCAATCAAATAAACTCGACAATAGTGACTGCATTATTTTTGTTATTTTTTCCCCGCCCAGAGACAACCTCTAGACAACAGTGACAGGAATATTTTTGGAAACTGTGAATTATTTTTTTGAGATGGGGGGCTGCAACACAACATACACACCAAAAGAAACTCACATGACTTATATTTTCTTTAACTAAAGAAAAGTTCAAACAGTGAAGATTCTTGTTTAAAAATAAAAGAGGGCAAAAGTGAATCACCATGAGAGAGAGAGGGAGGGAGGGAAAGGGAGAGAGAGACTGGGCTTCAAAGCCATCTTGAAACCACATCCTCTGACCATGTAAGCCTTTGTCTATATCCCACATGTGCAAGCTCTAGCTGTTACGCAGCAGCGAGAGAAAGAAACTTTACATATGCTCAGAGGCATTTGGTTCCATAGGTCAGCCTTGGGTCGTATTACACCCTGGCAAACTTCTAGAAGCTAGACATTCGGAGATTTAGTTGCATGCCACAATCCTCCACAAAATCCACAAGCTAAGAGATGGTGAGCCTTAATTCCCATTTCCATAACTGTGGACTTGTAGAATTTCCATTTGAAGAACCCACAGTCTAAACTGCAGAGCGTAGACTGGCAAAGTTATCTGCTCATGTAAACCACTATTTTCAAGAAAACAAATGGGGAAGGGAATCCTGAAGGAGCAGCTTTAGTCCATCTCAGGAGACAATCCTGCAATGCTGGGAAGAGACATGGAAGTCACAAAAAGGAACTTGCAACAAAGTGGAAAAAATGTGTCCTGTTTGCAGAGTTCACAGGGCTTCAATTGTCGGCTCTCGCACTTGATTCTGATTTCAGTACTGTGTGTTAAACTTGTTAAATTCATGCCCCCCCCCAACCAGAACACACACATCACTTGTTCTTCAGCATCCCGAGAAGTTTTGCTCTTAAGAACCATCCTCTCTTGCTTGCAGCACATCCCCCCCCCCCCAAAGCAGCTCTACTGCTTTGTACAGCATTATGGAGATTTACTCCAGTTAAGCGTGGACAGCTCCACGTGAACAAAGCATGCAAGACGCAGGAACAGGGCTGGAAGCAGCAAGCACACCGTGTAGGTGTAAAAAGGGGGAGAATTAAAGGAAATTAAGGTTGCCAGATGTCCTGCAAAGGAAGGGCAAACGCTCTTTTAAAAGGCGCGGGGAGGGAGGGGAGGAAATTGACAGCCCTATAGAAAGATAAATCCCATTTCAGTACAGCTACAAGACAATATCAAGAGGAATAAATGAAGCTATACAATAAGGGGAATTGCCAAATGTACGGAAAAAGTATACATTTCCTGCAAAAGACAAGCGGAACTTGTAAGAACCGCTATAAATTCTTAACAGAGCAACAATTTGCACAGGAGGGACGCCTTATTTCGCAGCATTCCTCTTGAGGCTCTTACGGGCACAGATTCAAAAATAATTCCAATTAACACAAATCGGTTACACCTTAGCATCTTTGAACCACCTTCATAGAAACCACAAGGCAGATCAGAGGGTAATTTGTCTCCTTTGATTCTCTCAGCGCACACTTGTGAACAAAATCCGGGTTGATAGTTAAGTACAGAAACAGGGTCCAGCTGTGAATTTAAGTCATGCAACCTAGTGCTGTTAACCAGCAAAACCAAAACGGTGTTCAAATATGCCTCTTCTGTAGGTGCTCTTTAATTCAGATCGCTCCACCCAGGGCGGAAAGAGCACAGCCGCACATGATCTAAGCAAAGAGTAACACGTTTCCACGTTACATTATCTTCCGTTTTTAAAAAAAGCCCTCAAAAAAAATCTCAGAACAAAGCAAGCAGCCATTTGAAGCTGATTTGGGGCAGGACTCCGGAGCGGGTTCTCAGATCAAGAAGCTGAATACACGCGGTTCAGAGACTTTATTGCTTAATTTAACCCAATACGGTTATTGCAAGCTGCTCTCTATCCAATGCAACTTACAAAGCCCCAAACGCCAGGGCAGGCGAGGGCAGTTTGCAGTACCCCCTTGAGCCCCGGCTCCTCTCTCCCTGTTGAACTTCAGAGGCGGCTTCTCTCCCCGCCTCCCCACCCGGTCCAACATCACTCCCACAAGGCGATTCGGATCAAGGCACAGGAGCCAACTCCTAGGGCTAACCCAATAAAATATTTGAGGGTGCCAACCCCCCCCCCAAAAAAAAAGTTCATAGGCACTGCCATTCAAGTGGTGTCTTGGGATCAATTAGGTGAGGCGAGGATTCCCTCCCCCGCCCCCCAAATGCTCGATTCCATTTGGCACCCCTGATTCGGATCAAGGAGTCGAGCCACTCACCTCGTCGTCGTGGTGCTGGCAGTAGTTGACCCGGTCGGAGAAGACGGAGGAGAGGATGGTGTAAGGCGCGGCGGAGTAGGGCTGGCTGAGGGCGAGCTGCGCGGCCGCCGAGGCGGGCCCGGCGCCGGTGGAGGCGGTCGGGCCCGGGCCGAAGCGCTCGATGAAGTGGTCCTTGGTGAGGCGGACGCGCTGGTGGGCGCGCACGCAGTTGTCGCACAGGTGCTCCTGGCAGTCGAGGCAGCGCGAGCTGGCGGCGTTGCCTTCGTCGCACGAGCTGCAGCGAGGCTCGCCCTGGCGGCTGTGCGGCCGTCGGAGCAGCAGCGACGAGCCTCCGCCGCCGCCGCCCCCCGACGACGCCGAGCCGGCCACGGAGCCCGGCGACGAGCCGCCGCCGCCGGCCGAGGCGCGGTGTTGTTGCTGCTGCTGCTGAGGCGCCGGCTGCTGTCGAGGGTGGTGGTGGTGCCGGTTGCTGGTGCTGCTGTTGCTCCCTCCGACGACGCCGGGTCCGCCGGGGCGCCCGTTGTTCTTCTGGTCCTCGGCGGCGGCCGCCACGACGACCACGTCGAGCAGGTTGCTGAGGAGGAAGTTGGACGAGGGCAGCGCGTCCATGCCCGACGGCTCCGAGATCACCACCTTCTGGTCGCAGATGGGGCAGCGCAGCTTGAGAGAGTCCCCCGCGGCAGGGTGGCGCTGCGCCTCCAGGCACTGGCGGCAGAAGGCGTGCAGGCAGGGCAGGACGTGCAGGCGCCTCGACGGGGCGCACGAGGAGGACGACGAAGACCCCCCGCCGCCGCCGCCTCCTCCTCCACCCCCTCCTCCTCCAGACGAGGTGGAAGTCTGCGAGGACGACGACGAGGTGGACGAATTGGACGAGACCGGAGCCGGCGAGCCGCACATCTCCTTGCACAGCGGGCAGATCTGGAAATCCGACTCGGGGAACGAAGCCATTGGGGATTGCGGGAGGGGGGGGTCCGGGGGAGGAGAGAAGGGGGAGGGGCACCGGGCTAGCAAGGAGGCCGCATGAACCCCGGCGAGCTGCGGAGACCCGCTTGGCGAGCCCCGGTGGGTGGCATCAAGGAGGCGCGGTGTGAGGGCGCTGCTCCGAGCTTCCTCCTTGCGGGTTTGGCGGGCCGGTGGGTCTGGCCTCTCCTCCCTCCTGGCTTTCCCGTCCGCCGCCCTCTTTTAAGCTCCTTCAGGGCCCGGGTCTCTCTCCCTGCCGCGCCCCGCGACTGGCTGCGCGCTGCTGCTGCTGCGTCTTAAGCCGTTTCCGAGCCGCCGTCGCGCCTTCCTCCTTCCCTCTCGGCGCAGCGCTTCTGGGACGGCGGGGCGGGCGACCGAAGCTTTCCTGGTCTGGAAAGTGCATCGGCGCCTTCGCGTTGAAATCCAGCGCGGAGTGCACGTCGCCGGGCGATTATTATTCCTCCTCTTCCTCCTTTTTTCTTCGACCAGGGAAAAAACAACAACTAAATAATGGGGGGGGGGAGAGAAGTCTCTGAACCCAGGACCTCTTTCCGCCGGTCTCAGAAGATGGGGAGAGCTGGGCCGAGGGGGGAAATGTCGATGGAGAAGAGGGAGGGGGTCTTTGGATTCACTTCTTTCTTGAGAGACTCCGGGAAAGGCGCAAGTTGTTGCCCAGGCAGGCTTCTCCGGCCCCGATCCTCGCACGCCGGCCCCGCCACCGCATGTCGGTAGAAGCTGGAAGGAGAGAGAGATGGCGATCCGGCTGGCGCAGCAGCTTCTGGGCAGGCGGGCTCCCCAAAAGAGAAATGGTGTGCGCGCGCGCGGAGAGGAGGGGAGGGGTGGTTGCGAATGAATGAAATGAATGAATGGAGCGGAGCGCGCGATCTTACGCTAACGAGCTTGGCGTCTTGCCTTTGGTCCACGCCTTCCGCAGGTCTCGGGGGAGATCGGGCGATCGCATCGATCAGGTCCTCGCCTAAGATCTCCCGGAAAAAGAACACAAAACCCCCAGCAACCGCCCACGCGGTCTCTCTCGGTCCTCTCGGGCGCACACGCGCTCAGACCGGCGAAAGCCGGGGAGGAGAGCAGCAGTAGCGGCAGGTCCCGGCCGGCCGGCCTGAATTATTCATGGGGGGCGTATTATATTCACTCGCGCAAATTGGAGCGGCGCTGCAATGCTATCCGAGTGGCCCACGCTCACCCAACAGGATCCACCCACCCCCTTCTTCGTCTCCTCTCTCGTGTGTTTTTTTTCCTTTTTACGCGCCCGAGCCTCGTCAGTATCCAAGATCACATTTCCTTTGTCATTGCGCCCCTTCGCGTGGTCTTCTGAGGGGGGGGGTGTGTGTGTGCTTAAAATCCTCTTTCTTAAAATAAAAATAAAAATGGTGCTTTCTGTCCTCAGAAACTCACGGAAACAGAAAGGGAGAGCCGGCAGCGGGTTTGAATTAGCAGCAGTTACGCAGCAGCATGGAGGTCCCGCGAATGAAAGACCAAACGCATTTGATTCCAACAGAGCCAGCGCGCTGGAGAACGGGTGGTTTCTCTCTCCCCCTCCTGTTTTATTATATTTATTACAGTGGTATTATTATTATCTCCACCACCCGGTGGATTTAGGGGAGCAACGTGGTTCTTCCCGGGCGCCGATCTGCTCGCATTCCTGGTCCGCCTCTTTCAGGATGCGTGTTATTGAAACTGATCCAGAGTTCGGAATCCTTTTAATCTCCAAAGGAGCGAACTCACTTCCGCCTGAGCGCAGAGGGGGTGGCTAGAGGGAAAGGAGGGGGGGGGTCTCAAAAGCAAACAGGAAACATTAACCCTCTTACTACTGCTGCCTTTTGTGTGCTGTTGGCTCTTTCCAGGGCAAACGGGGAGGTTCTTGAAGCTTCTAGTAGCCAGGCGTTGCTCCTCGACTGGAATAAAACTTGCCTTGTTTTAATTCGCTTTTCCCTAATTTTTTTTAAAACTGAGATAGCCAGGATGGGAGGCTTAGGAGCCGGCATCAAGGCGTTAGGCTAAATTAGCACTCTCCTTCCCCGTCCAATTTTACATTTTTGTTCTCGGTTTTTCACCCACCCACACTTTTATTAAAAGTTGACGCCACACTCATTGTTTACTCGGAAGTAAATCTTGTTAGTTTTCCAGTAAACTTAGTCTCAAGAAACAGTGCACAGGCTGCAGCTTAAAGGCACCAAGGAACCAATTTTATAGAGGGTTTTGTTTGTTAAATGGAAAATAACACCTTTTAAATCCCTTCCATGTAAAAGCACATGATTCTGTCCTTTCCAGTAATCTATAGATAATAAGTTTCTGAGGAAACTCCTAAGAGCTACAAAATAGCTAGCATTTATGAAATACATGAGTAAGATCTCATATTTTGTTGGGGGGGCAAGAGGGGTTAATAATTCAGTCAATTCCATGCAAGAAGGCTTCTGCAAATTTGTGTTATTCTGAAATGTGGTCTGTTGTCTGATTAAATAAATCTTACTGGGTTGATTGAGGAATTTCTGCAGTTATTAATACAGTGAATTTGCTTGTGAATAAAAACATTATTCTGAAAGAGGGAGAAGCATTTCCTGACAGATGATATGCACACATATCACAACCACCATCTTAGAAGAGGTATTCCCTTCTCTATGGGAGTAAATGAGGAAGTCTTTCTAAAATGGTGCCTGCCAACTATGGCGTATATAGGCACAGTAACTTGTGTTAAAAATAACACAAAAGTTAAAAAAAAATAACTTTTTCTTTAAAAATTAAAAAAAAAATGAGTCATTAAGGGTACGTCTTAAAATATTTTCAGTTCATTAATTGACTTAACATTGTACCAAACCAATAACATTTGAGGGTTAAGGTATGCTTTGCCAAACAAAGTAGCATATATTAATATTTACTTTTAGTACAGGAAATTAAGTTGGTTGACAGGAATTGCAAAAAACGGAATTCTTCTTTTCATAAAATGTTGACAAGCAAAAATTACAACCAATAATTAAAAAAAGACCGGGACATTAAACGAAAACACTTTCAGTATGATTCTATACATGTTTACTCAGAAGTAAGCCCCACTGGTTTCACTAGGGCTTTCTCCCAGGGAAGTGGTGTTAGAATTGCAGCTACGTGTGTATAGGATTGCAGGGTTAGGTCCCAAGCCTGAAAGAATTTAAGGCTCCAATCCTGCACATAATCTAAAAGTAATCACCAATTAACTCTTCTTGTGAGTACGGTAGGTATGAATCTTTGGCAATCAGTTGAAGCCGAGTAAGATTGTCTTCCATGAACACGGTCTTAACAGTGAGTCCTTAAGTGAAGAAGAAGAGTTTGGATTTGATATCCCGCTTTATCACTATCCAAAGGAGTCTCAAAGCGGCTAACATTCTCCTTTCCCTTCCTCCCCCACAACAAACACTGTGAGGTGAGTGGGGCTGAGAGACTTCAGAGAAGTGTGACTGGCCCAAGGTCACCCACAGCTGCATGTGGAAGAGCGGAGACGCGAACTCGGTTCCCCAGATTACGAGACTACCACTCTTAACCACTACACCATACTGACTGTGGAGGCCAGTTCTGGAGCCACACGTCCTTCCATAGTGGGGACATAGGTTTCTGGACGGGAGATGATCACGGTGAGGGTTTGTCAAACATGCCTTCCTCTTAGTTTGTTTCTCTTTTTCGTCCTGAGTTCGAGTGTCTTCAAAGTCCATGACACCTTTGGTAAAGGCTGTTCTCCAATTGGAGCGCTTACAGGCCAGTGTTTCCCAGTTATCAGTGCTTATACTACATTTTTGTAGATTTGCCTTGAGAGTGTCTTTAAACCTCGTTTGCTGTCCACCGGTATTTCGTTTTCCATTCTTAAGTTGGGAATAGAGTAGTTGCTTTGGAAGACGATCATCAGGCATCCGAACAACATGACCAGCTATCGTATACCCTTGACCAAAGAACGGTACACTCCTTCTATCTGGGATGGTCGTCCTCTTCCACCGAGCGCGCAGCTTCAGGAGGGACGCACATGGAGCGGTGAGGGAGGAAGGGGACACCCGCCTAGCCAGCCAGATCAGCCGAATCAACCCTGGCGATCAATGGGGTGACAGATGTCGCAGCCAGATCGCCCTCACATCCAGAACAACATGACCAGTCCAAAGAAGTTGATGTTGAAGAATCACGGCTTTGACACTGATGATCTTTGCTTCTTCCAGTACACTGGCATTAGTTCGCCTGTCTTCCCAAGTGATGTGTAGCAATTATCAGACACCCCGTTGATGGAATCTTTTGAGGAGTTGGAGATGAAGTTTATAAGTAGTCCATGTTTCACAAGCATACAGTAAAGTTGGTAGTACAATAGCTTTGTAAACGAGCATTTTGGTTTCCCTGTGAATGTCCCAGTCCTCAAACACTGCGCTTCAACTGGGAGAAAGCTGCGCTCACAGAGCTCAGACAATGCTGGATTTCTTATCCCCATTTATATGAATAAGAAGGTGCTGTGGTTTCAGATGCAAATATATGTAGCTGTCCATTAATTTTCATTATTGTAATTTACATTATGTCTTTAGAACTGAAGTATTGGTGCCCTGTGGCACAAAATAACGTGTTTGCTGTCATGTCTGACTTGGTATACAAGACAGCTCCCTAGGCTCCTATTTTCAGTACCGAAATACAAAAGAAAATAAGGGTGTCATTTTATTATTTTTCATAAAATTAATACTTTATTTAGTCACTAATTTCAGAGCTTGGAATATATGCTTGCAAATTGCACAAAGACACCTGTGCTGTAGGTTCCACAGTACAGAATTCTATTGAATTAGCATTAACTTTTACTTGAAATCTATACTTTGATGACATGGGCAAGTGTGTCTGAGGTGCCGTTAATGGATTGCTAATGCATATAGCATATATACCTCTCAGAGGTTCATCCAAGGGGTTGTTCTCCTGCATGATTGACACCTGAAGGACTGTAAATGCGGTTCAGTGCCAAGAGTTATATTAACTTGCTCCAAACTCAGCCATTGCTCAGCTTCGCCACTCGCTTCTCCTACAGCAAATGGAGAGCGTACATGTTCATTATGATATTCAAAACTCTATCATTTTCTTACCTCGGAACTTCAGGCAAGATGACGACCCTAAAACTCTGAATTCTGGAATTTAAATGTCACTTTTATTCATTAAAGCCCCCCCCTTTATTTCTTCCACTTTTTGATCGGGCTAAAATGTGAACCCTAACACCAAAGCAATATACATTTCGAATCTGGCTCTCAAATGAGAAGGGTGTCAATGACACAAAATCTCATAGCTGAAGATGCCTATAAAAAGCAGAGGGAGTTGTTTTGGTCTGCCAGGAAAAAAATCAAAACAGGCAGACAATTTTTTATTATTATTAAGACCAAAAAATAAGTCACAAAATAGCCTGATGAAGAGCTCTGTGAACTCCAAAGCTTGCTCATTATTTTGTGACATTTTGGTTGCTTGCTTCTGTGTTATCCTCATCCACTCGTCATCCTCTGCTTCATTGCTAGTTGCTTGATTAATTTGTCAGCCAAATTTTCCTCTTTCCTTCCTCATTAACCATGTTAGAGGCCACTGTAGAGGACCCTGTAGTGCCCGCCTAGGTAAGAACCTATTGCAACTCACAAGTGTCGGCTAAAAGCAAAATCATGAGCAAAATATGGTCTGAAGCTCAACATAAAAAAAACGAAGATCATGGCCACTGGTCCCATCACCTCCTGGCAAATAGAAGGGGAAGAAATGGAAGCAGTGAGAGATTTTACTTTTTGGGGTTCCATGATTACTGCAGATGGTGACAGCAGTCACAAAATTAAAAGACGCCTGCTTCTTGGGAGAAAAGCAATGACAAACCTAGACAGCATCTTAAAAAGCAGAGACATCACCTTGCCAACAAAGGTCCGCATAGTTAAAGCTATGGTTTTCACAGGAGTGATGTATGGAAGTGAGAGCTGGACCATAAAGAAGGCTGATTGTCAAAGAATTGATGCTTTTGAATTCTGGTGCTGGAGGAGGCTCTTGAGAGTCCCATGGACTGCAAGAAGATCAAACCGATCCATTCTGAAGGAAATCAGCCCTGGGTGCTCACTGGAAGACCAGATCCTGAAGCTGAGGCTCCAATACTTTGGCCACCTCATGAGAAGAGAAGACTCCCTGGAAAAGACCCTGATGTTGGGAAAGATGGAGGGCACAAGGAGAAGGGGACGACAGAGGACGAGATGGTTGGACAGTGTTCTCGAAGCTACCAGCATGAGTTTGACCAAACTGCGGGAGGCAGTGGAAGACAGGAGTGCCTGGCACGCTCTGGTTCATGGGGTCACGAAGAGTCGGACATGACTAAACAACAACAAATCTTACCATGTAAGGAAGATACCAAGGTAGAGATAGGGGGTGAGAAATAGCTCTTTTGCGACTGACAAGTCTAGCTTGTAACCACAGGGAATGGTTTCACCAGGGGAAGGATGCTGAAGGAAATCAAATTGCCTTCTCTCCCTTGTTTCTTGCTGTTTGCTAGTTCTGTCTCCCAGAAGCAGTACTGAAATACTTTTGATGGAGTTAGTTGGAGGCTTTTTCTTTTTCTGTGGTTGCTAAACTGGCATCATTTAGTTCATTCTAATCCTTAAAATACTCATTACGTTATTTACTCATAATTTCTTCCTGACAGTCTGTTTACATCTGTTTCTTAAACACGACTGTTTTAATTATCTGAAGTTATTATTATTATTCAGTCATAATTTGAGTATAATATAATTTCTTAACTTCCCTGTGTATCTTTCAAACACTCCCTATTGCCAGTTCGTGCTGTAACATATTGTAGTGTGCATTGCAATTGTGATATATTTTTTACCTTTTATTCTGTCTCAAGTAATTTTTTAATGTTAATAATAATAATAATAATAATAATTTTGTCTATGTCACTGTTTCTGTCACACACACTATTGCCTGGTATTTCACTGTGCGTGAGCACTCACAGCTGCAAGAAGCAAAGCAGCACAATGCTGTATATAGATCCTGCATTTAATATAATATTAAACACAGAGCCATACCCTTAGCTCTCTTACATTGTTCCTGAGGCATGTACATTTTGCTGGGTTGTCCAGTGAAACAAGCTCTGGATTTCTCTTGTGACCTGTTCTCTTCAGTTCTGAAGACTACACTTGGCCAAACCAGTTTTAAACTGAGCTTGTTCTTCCGCTGTTCCGTGGACACCTACCACATTTTTGTGAGATTCTATCAGCTGAACAAAATTCCGAGCTTATTGCTTTAGCAGAGAGAGTACAAAGTTTCCTCCTACATGGTAAAATGGATAGCCACACACCCGTCATTTAACAAGATGAAATAAATACCACCCAAGTGCCTGTCTCCATACACTCATTTCTTAGGACTTAGTCACTTTTTATGTGTGGTTGCCCTAACTGTTCACCCATAAAAGTAGTTTTTTCCTCCAAGGAATGGTAATAACCACAATCCATAGGTTGTTGGTTTTTTTGTATGGGCAATTTTCACCATTAAATTAGGTTGCTAGCAGATATCCATAGACTTTCTTTGGATATTATCATGATTGTGGTCACACCTATAATTGAGTCTCCAGCTGTTGTTGGACTACAACTCCCATCATCCCTAGCTAGCTGGACCAGTGGCCAGGGATGATGGGAATTGTAGTACAAAAGCAGCTGGAGACCCAAGTTTGGGGAAAACTCGAATTAGAACATGCTTTAGACATGACCTTGAATGGTTTCCATAAACCTCATGGGCCACACCTCTGATACTGCGCATGGTGGCTTAGGCACCTCCAAGGTGTCAAATCTCAACAAAACATGGAACAGCTGCTCTCAATGTGCACTTTACCCAGTTTTTAAGGTCATTATCATGGCAGTGCAGTGGTGGCCCCTCAAAATCTTGGGACAAGGAAGATCTGTTCCCTCCTATGTCTGGGTGAATAAGTTTGCTATCACAGTCAAAAAGACCCACATCTCTTTAAGTGAGACCTTGGATTGAGTGGTATAAAAGTACATTTAAGGCCAATATTCAAGTGCCTACACATAATTAAGTTTGGTGGAGTTCAATCAGACTTATTAGCCTCAGTATGGTACCAGCTTTATTCAGTTTGCAGCTGTGACGTTAACATATGAGAGTGCTGGAGGTGAAATAGTTAATCAGGTTACCCAATCAGAACCCAGGGGGGTGGAGTCAGAGGGACTATAAAAGCAGCTCTGGGAGGGGTGAAGGGAGGAGTTTGTTGGGAGTTGGGTGGTTGGTTGGAGTAGGAGTGAATGGGAATAGAGTCTGTGGGTAGGTTGAGTTAGCGTAGCGAAATAAGCTGAGTCAGGAACAGTTAGGGGCTAGGAAGACAAGTAAATATCTGAGAGGTGGTTTAGTGAGTTAGAGCAGGTAGTGGAAGTTATAGGTCTGGATAGGCAGCCTATGATTGGAATTGACTGAGACCGTTTATGAAACCACACGCTTGTTAAACTGCAACAAATAAACAGAAGTTTATGTTCCAATTTAAACCTGACTGGACTCAGTATTGTACCAGGTAGGGCCTGGGTGGTGGCAGAGAGAAATAAAGTGGTGGCATAGGGATCAATAGATGGTGAAACATCCGGGGACCCTGTGTGATCGCCACAACAGCATAATCCAATGCATGTACCCGAGTGCAGTTGGACTTAATAATAAATTTTATTTATATCCCGCCCTCCCCAGCCGAAGCCGGGCTCAGGGCGGCTAACAACAATAAAACAGTACAAAAGTACAGCACAAACAACACTCTAAAATCATTCATTATAAAATTAATTAATTCAAGCCACTGGCAACCAGAGCTCCGCGAAGATTGCCGAGGGAGTGAGTC
This sequence comes from Podarcis tiliguerta, assembly GCF_965153285.1. Lineage (NCBI taxonomy): Eukaryota > Metazoa > Chordata > Lepidosauria > Squamata > Lacertidae > Podarcis > Podarcis tiliguerta. The sequence continues at coordinate 16,200,237 of NC_139545.1, read as the reverse complement.
AGGCTGTGCCCTGGCCAAAGGCCTGGTGGAACAGCTCTGTCTTGCAGGCCCTGCGGAAAGATGTCAAGTCCTGCAGGGCCCTGGTCTCTTGTGACAGAGTGTTCTACCAGATCGGAGCCACGGCCGAAAATGCCCTGGCTCTAGTTGAGGCCAGCCTAACTTCTCTGTGGCCTGGGACCTTCAAGATGTTACTAGTTTATAATCCTCCTATCCATGCTTTCCTGGGTGTAAACCCTATTACACTGAGTGGGGTTAATTCTGAATGTCAAATATCACAGTACTACCATATGGAATTTAAAAATAAAAATAGTAAAAGCGGCTTTTCTATCTAAACAGGAGTGGCAGCTTTTACTTACGCTGTTGTAAGTTGTCATAGACTTCCTTCCATTTCCTCAAAAAGGCATTGCGCTTCTGTTAATATGCAAATTTCATTTATTTAAATTTAATCAGTAAATTGATTAAAAGACAGGTGATTAATCAACTTCAGATCTTTAACTGGTGGACAGCTCTTGTTAGTACAGTTATTAATTCATGTACAGATTGCAAAGTGAACAATTAGTGCTATAAAATCAATTTGTGGTCCAACGTCCAAGAAATGATTATTTTTTCTGCGGAACAATATCTCTCGGAAAGGAATATTTTACCATTCCTCCTGTATTGTAAACTAATCCGATACTTTTGCATGCAACTGCAAATCCAACTAAGAATGTGAGAAGAGAAGAGAAGCCTTTCAGGAAACAGAATCAAATAGCAAAATGGGCATTTCAGGAAACTTTCCCAAGCCTGGGGATCTAGCGCAGGTGAAGCGGAATAGAGAAGCAGGAAGGCAAGGAAACAGATGTGTTCCTTAAGGTAATCTTAAGGCTTGTGAAGGAAATCATGTCAACCGAGAAGGCAAAACGCCTGTCTTTCCCCCTTCCCTAACATTGTATGAGGCAATGCACGGAACTTCAGCTCAACTCCAACGAGTAGCGTTGCCAACTAAGCAGAAATAAAGTAGCTTTAATAGAAGCTTGATGGGCAATAATCAGGTTTTTGTTTACACAGGGAGAATGAATACTTATTGCTCACTAAGGTAAAGGTAAAGGTACCCCTGCCCGTACGGGCCAGTCTTGACAGACTCTAGGGTTGTGCGCCCATCTCACTCAAGAGGCTATGGGCCAGCGCTGTCCGGAGACACTTCCGGGTCACGTGGCCAGCGTGACTTCGCTGCTCTGACGAGCCAGAGCCGCACACGGAAACGCCATTTACCTTCCCGCTAGTGAGTGGTACCTATTTATCTACTTGCACCTGGAAGTGCTTTTGAACTGCTAGGTTGGCAGGCGCTGGGACCGAACAACGGGAGCGCACCCCGCCGCGGGGATTCGAACCGCCGACCTTTTGATCGGCAAGCCCTGGGGGCTGAGGCTTTTACCCACAGTGCCACCCGCGTCTCTATTGCTCACTACGTATATGTTATTTCCATGCATTGCAGTCACCAAGTTCCTGTGAAGAGAGAAAAGAAGGATGCTGCCTTAGGTTGGATCTTCCTGGCTGTTGAGACACCTGCATGCTGATCATGTTAAGAACACTGTTAAGAGAAACGGCTACAAGGGCAGGTTCAAAACCTGGCTGCTGTTTGTTTGTTTTTGCAATTGGAATCTACCTTAAATCATGGGTGCCTGCAGCTCAATCCTCTGGAAGTCTCCTTGCAAGTTAGTCCCACTTGAGTTCTCTATGGTTTTCTCCCAGGTAAGGCGATAATGAGGATTTAAGCTTCAGGACGCGGGTGGCGCTGTGGGTTAAACCACAGAGCCTAGGACTTGCCGATCAGAAGGTTGGCAGTTCAAATCCCCATGATGGGGTGAGCTCCTGTTGCTCGGTCCCTGCTCCTGCCAACCTAGCAGTTCGAAAGCACGTCAAAGTGCAAGTAGATAAATAGGTACCACTCTGGAGGGAAGGTAAACGGCGTTTCCGTGTGCTGCTCTGGTTCGCCAGAAGCGGCTTAGTCATGCTGGCCACATGACCCGGAAGCTGTACGCCGGCTCCCTCGGCCAATAAAACGAGATGAGCGCCGCAACCCCAGAGTCGGCCACGACTCGACCTAATGGTCAGGGGTCCCTTTACCTTTACTGAACCCTAGAGTCATTTGCAACTGGACTTAACTGTCAGGGGTCCTTTACCTTTACTGAACAGGGATTTGAACCTGGATTTCAACATCCACCTCTAAATCTAACACTGCAGCAGCTTCTGAACCACAAAGACTGTAAGCTGCATTCAGTTCTGGGACAGCATGCACCATTTTTATTGGTGCCTTTTGGAGCCATAGTACGTTTTCCGGAAGTTGCCAGCAACCCAGGCTTTAAAGTAGATCCAACTCTGCAGGGCCTGACAAGATTAATTTGGGTGGCAATACATCTGTAGCAGATACCCCTTTATTTACTTGCATAGGCAGGCGTACAATCATGGACAAGTTGCCCATCAGCCATATCCCAGGAGCCCTTGGTGCAGCTTATTTTAGGTGTGTCGGCAAACTTCAGGACTGCAGAACCTATTTTGTCTCTACAGATCTAGCAACAAGAGCCAGGTGCAAAAAACAGCAACCCACCCAATAGATTGAAAATTAAAGAATTCCCAACCCAGGAATTGGTTTTGAGCCCCAGAACTGAACAGAGCTCACGGTTCTTCCGCACAAAAATTCACCACAAGCTTTCTCCATTTCAGCAATATCATTTAAGGTCCAGTGGGGGAGACGTTGCTACCATTGTTAAACAGTTGAAATTATTGCTGATCAGACCCAGAGTTATGTTTCAGGGCAATCTGACTCTCATCAGTTTGTTTTGGATACATTCATGCTAGCCCTTGAACCTGGGACTTTTCCTATTGTCTCCCCTCTACACTTTTCTGGTAACAATAGCTAAGTTTGCAGCTGGACCTTGCAAAGCTTAATTAACTTGCAAAGGAAGAACAAGGTATATTGATGGAAGCTCAGCTGTTCTTGCAAACTAAATTTCCAGGAAGAAACTTGACTGCAAGAGTAAGAACTTTGTGGCACTTAGTAGCAAATGTTTTCTATGCAGGCACCTTCTGGAGCCACCCTGTCTGATGAAACAGACAGAAAGAAGAGAGAGATACAAAAAAATCCTGTTCAGGAAGGGACAATTAACACTCTTGCTGTTTATATATCCACACCCACCCACATCTAGTACAGTGGTACCTTGGGTTAAGAACTTAATTCTTTCTGGAGGTCTGTTCTTAACCTGAAACTGTTCTTAACCTGAAGCACCACTTTAGCTAATGGGGACTCCTGCTGCCGCCGTGCCACCAAAGCACGATTTCTGTTCTCGTCCTGAAGCAAAGTTCTTAACCCAAGGTACTATTTCTGGGTTAGCGGAGTCCGTAACCTGAAGCATATGTAACCCGAGGTACCACTGTAGTGTTATAAATCTACAGTAGAACCTCTACTTATGACTGCCTCTACTTGGGCCCGATCCAAGTTGTGACTGCGGCAAACCTGTGCCTTCTACCAGCGACCCGGATTGACTTACGGACGGAACTCCAGAACTTATTACGTCCATAAGTAGAGGTTCCACTGTATCTATTATGGGGTGCTCTATGCTTTTGGGCCTAGGGGCACATTTGAAAATATGTCACAAGCACCACAAAATATCCATTTCACAGAAAGAAAGATGGCAATGCTCAGAAATAGCCCAGGCTCAAAAAACAGGCAAAAACACCCACACCCCTTAATACAAAGCTCTGATTAAAGAAAGCTGGTGACATTTGCAAAGCAACCCTCCTCAATTTGTTCTATGTTTTTTTTTAATGGTAAAAGCAAATGGTAAATGTCAAGATGGTTATCTGAGGGCACTGTGGTGTCTGAGTCTTAAGGACTGACCCTTAAGAAGTAATCATCATAGAAGGATCACATCGGTCCTGAGTGTCTGTCGCTGTGGTTTTGCACTATGACAGGGTTCAATCTACATTACGTGGTTTATGGCTTTTAATTCAGATATGGTTTTTGAAGCATGTTGTTTTTAAAGACAGAGACTTGTAGAATATTATTGGGAAGTTTAGGGAAGTTTGTATTATTATTATTATTAATATTACTGGTTCCGTATGTAAAGTAACCCTGCTTACTTTGATACTGTCGCTATGAATTTTGGTCGCTATGAATTTATCAGATCTTTATACAGTGGTACCTCGGGTTAAGTACTTAATTCGTTCCGCAGGTCCGTACTTAACCTAAACAGTTCTTAACCTGAAGCACCACTTTAGCTAATGGGGCCTCCTGCTGCCACCGCGCCACCGGAGCATGATTTCTGTTCTCAACCTGAAGCGAAGTTCTTGACCTGAAGCACTATTTCTGGGTTAGCGGAGTCTGTAACCTGAAGTGTATGTAACCTGAGGTACCACTGTATTTGGAAAGGGCAGCCTGGAAGCCTAATTGTAATGAATGAATGAAAGGTGGTGTGCAAGATCCATCATATGTGCAGCTAGCTGGAGCACCTGCTCATCATGATTGATAGCCAATGTTAGTCATATTCGTAGTAGGGTCTACTCCAAGTTGGATATAACCCTGTGAATGTATAGACGTACCTCAGAAGTCAAACAGAATCTGTTCTGGAAGTCTGCTCGACTTCTGAAGAGTTTGGAAACCAAGGCACAGCTTCCGATTGGTTCCCAATTGCGCAGGTGCACTGGAAACAATAGTGGAAGCCGCACCAGACATTCGGCTTCCAAAAAAATGTTCGAAAACCGGAACACTTGCTTCCGGTTTTCGATCGTTCGGGAGCCAGAACGTTTGACTCCCAAGGCATTCAGGAGTCGAGGTGAAGGGAGTGAGATAAGTATCTTAGGCAAGTTAAACTTGTTAGGCAAGGATGGCCCCTAGTAAGAATGACCACGTAGCGTATATGAATAGAATGAACACGTATATGGAGAGAATAGGACACGTAGTAATTCACTAACTGAGCATGCGTAGGAATGTAAGGTTGCCTTTCTCCCCCCATGCTCCAAGAAGGTGGAGTGTATAGGTGGATGCATGTGATTGGTGTAAAGGGGGGGGCAGGAGGAGAACTGAGGGTGATAAAAGCTGAATGCACCTTTGTTTCAATGCGCCAGTCTTGGGAAGCTATTCCACTGGTGCCCTTCTGTGCAGATGAAAATAAAAAACCTTTCTCTCTGAAGAAGCTGGTCCCTGGAGCCTTTGTCTCCTCCGAGGTAGGGAGTGCGTGCTAAATGGGCTCAGGCCCTGGATCCCCGTGGTAAATAAGGCTTCAGAGGTACAACTGTATAATAATAATAACAATTTATTATTTATACCCCGCCCATCTGGCTGAGTTTCCCCAGCCACACTCGGCGGCTCCCAATTAAGTGTTAAAAACAGTACAGCATTAAATATTAAAAACTTCCCTGATAGCCTTCAGATGTCTTTTAAAGATAGGATAGCTGCTTATTTATGGGACGCGGGTGGCACTGTGGGTAAAACCTCAGCGCCTAGGGCTTGCCGATCGCATGGTCAGCGGTTCGAATCCCCGCAGCGGGGTGCGCTCCCATCTTTCGGTCCTAGCTCCTGCCCACCTAGCAGTTCGAAAGCACCCCTAAGTGGAAGTAGATAAATAGGGACCGCTTTATAGTGGGAAGGTAAACGGCGTTTCTGTGTGCTGCGCTGGTGCCGGCTCGCCAGAGCAGCTTCGTCACGCCGGCCACGTGACCCGGAAGTGTCTCCGTACAGCGCTGGCCCCCAGCCTCTTAAGTGAGATGGGCGCACAACCCTAGAGTCGGACACGACTGGCCCGTATGGGCAGGGGTACCTTTACCTTTACCTTTTTAGCTGCTTATTTCCTTCACATCTGAAGGGAGGGTTTCCACAGGGTGGGCGCCACTACCGAGAAGGCCCTCTGTCTGGTTCCCTGTAAACTCACTTCTCGCAATGAGGGAACCGCCAGAAGGCCCTCAAAGCTGGACCTCAGTGTCTACACTGAACGATGAGGATGGAGACGCTCCTTCAGGTATACAGGACCGAGGCCGTTTAGGGCTTTAACGGTCAGCACCAACACTTTGTATTGTGCTCGGAAACGTACTGGGAGCCAGTGCAGATCTCTTAGGACCAGTGTTATGTGGTCCCGGCGGCCACTCCAGTCACTAGTCTAGCTGCCGCATTCTGGATTAATTGCAGTTTCCGGGTTACCTTTAAAGGTAGCCCCATGCAGAGTGCCATTTAGGCTAGAGCAGCATACTATTCAACACTATCGTTGAAGAACCTCTGCATTTTTAGCTTCCCAATCTTGGAGTCTCCAGGTGGAGGAATTAAATATCAGGATGAGTAAATATAATTAAAGATGGAGATTGTTTCTCACAGGCCCAGTCCTCCCCTGTAAAATTTAACGCATACACTAGGGGAAAGGGGGGCATAATCGCTCCAGTTTCATTGTGTTACTCATTTTCTGTGGGGAAGGGGTAGCAAATAAATGTGGTAGACAGTAATGCAGGCTGAAATTAATACATATATATGAAAATTGGGAAAGAGGGCACTAATTTTTGCAGCTTAATGTGTTTCCCTCCCAAACCAGTTTCAATCCAAATTAAGGAAAAGAACAAACTAGCTACGTTTTCAACTGGCAATGTGTGTACACAGTGAGATGCTGCGCTGGCTTATCCCTGTAACAATCAACCTGCTGCAAAGGTGCAGCTACAGAGAATGCTTGAAAAACTGGCACGTTTAGCAGAAAGTTAAGGCCCACCCACAGACACTTCCTGTAATGCTGCTGTTGTTTTTTAGTCTGAAGCCTGTCTTTGGCAACTAATGGAATTTTGCAACTCATTTCTACAAGGCCAAGATTTTTTCTTCTGTACAGTATGAGGGCTGGTCTTCCTGGCTTGCTGTCACTCTCCTCTTATTTTAAATTACTTCCCTTTGTGCTATTTGTGGATTCTCACCGCACCCCCCACCCCAGGGATGACTGTTAGTCCTTAGTCAGCAGGTTATTTTATTTGATGCCATTAGTTTTTCTGGGCTTTCAAGAATCAGTAGTCCAGGAGAAGGTGCATTATTTGTTTGTCTGTCTGTCTGTCTGTTTGTTTGTTTCTCTCTTCCTTTTGGCCAGAAAGCCATGCAGGGAATAATTTTTATTTACCGGTAAATCTCACCCCTTCCCAAAACCCATTTACAGTGGAATGAAGGGTGGTGAGATTAAGAAGTGGAAAGGGCTCCCTTCAATAGTGTCCATGAAAGGTAAATTCAGCAGGCACAGTGTGCATGACAATGCACTTTCTTGGTTACCTGAGAGTAGACCCCACTGACTTCAAAGAGTCTTACTTATGAGTAAGCATGCATAGGTTTGAATTGTTGATGTATCAACTCCCACTCTTTCTCTTGTGCAAATTGATGTGTTTTCTTTAGAAGTAAAATTCACTTGGTTCAACTGGAGTTACTCCTAAGTAAAAGACCCCTTCCCCTTCATGGATCACCTTGCCGTGGCGAAGGAGCTTGAATAACTCAGAGAAGCTATGAGCTATGCCGTGCAGGGCCACCCAAGATGGACAGGTCATAGTAGAGGGCTTTGACCAAACATGATCCACCTGGAGCAGGAACCGGCAAGCCACTCCAGTATCCCTGCCAAGAAAACTCCATGGACAAAGACAACAGGCATCAACAAAAAGTGATGCTTTTGAATTATGGTGTTGGAGGAGACTCTTGAGAGTCGCATCGACTGCAAGAAGATCAAACCTCTCCATTCTTAAGGAAATCAGCCCTGAGTGCTCACTGGAAGGACAGATCGTGAAGCTGAGGCTCCAATACTTTGGCCACCTCATGAGAAGAGAAGACTCCCTGGAAAAGACTCTGATGTTGGGAAAGATTGAGGGCACAAGGAGAAGGGGACGACAGAGGACGAGGTGGTTGGACAGTGTTCTCGAAGCTACCAACATGAGTTTGATCAAACTGTGGGAGGCAGTGGAAGACAGGAGTGCCTGGCATGCTCTGGTCCATGGGGTCACGAAGAGTCGGACCCAACTAAACAACAACAACAAAAGGACCCCTGGATAGTTAAGTCTGGTCAAAGGCAACTATGGGGTTGTGGTGCTCATCTTGCTTTCAGGCAGAGGGCGTATGTCCACAGACAGCTTTCTGGGTCATGTGGCCAGCATGACTAAACCGCTTCTGGCACAATGGAACACTGTGACAGAGTGCACGGAAACGCTGTTTACCTTCCTGCTGCAGCGGTACCTATTTATCTACTTGCACTGGTGTGCTTTCAAACTGCTAGGTTGGCAGGAGCTGGGACAGAGCAATGGAAGCTCACCCCATCTCAGGGATTTGAACCACCGACCTTCTGATCGGCAAGCCCAAGAGGCTCAGTGGTTTAGACCACAGTGTCACCTTGACCACCTAGCCCAGTTATTATCTCATTGGTAGCAGATCTCAAGGTGGAGGATTTTCCTGCTACTTGAGAGCATTTAAACCAGGGTTGTGGAACCTCGGCTCATGGGATGCATGTGTCCCTCAACATGAATTCAGTGAAGAGAGGGGAAGGAAGAAGAAAGAGGATGGCAGAGAGAGAAAGGGGGGGGGGGAGAGAGAGAGAGAGAGAGAGAGAGAGAGAGAGAGAGAGAGAGATGTTATGGGTCCCTCTTCCACTTTTGGCTCTGGCCTCTTCCACTCTTGCTCCAGCCCTCCCCGCTGACCCTGACAAATTATGCCTGAAGGAACATTAGTTTGGGCAGGAAAAAAGGCTCCTCACCCCTACTTTGAGATTGAATCTGAGATTTCATCCAAGCAACTCTTGGGCTCTGTCATGAAATGCAGCATCTATTTCAAATTTTGTTTTCTTAAGTTGTTTCTCCAGAGTGAAACATCAGTTGCCTCCCAGTCATGGAGGATAACATCGGTCTTGTCCGGACTCGCTATTTCAGTGGAAGGTCATTGCGGTTAGTTACATAAAAGACTATTATCTTCCAGTTTAGCCATATGTAAACAGTGGGCTCTCAGAAATATGCAAGACAAATCCATCTCACTCCTGTACGTGTGTGATGATGGGAATTGTAGTCGAGGATCAACTGGAGGGCACTATATTGGCTACCCCAACATAGACTAGTGCTACAAAAGGCAGTTCCATTTGATTGATTTTCATGAGTTTCTGCTTCCAATTTGTATATTTTTGGCACTCTGGAAAAACTGAATTCAGCTCTCCTTCCTTCTGAGTTGATGGGGTCTTATCTTAGTGTGGACTTTACCTGCATTTTTCTGTTTTTCAAAATCTATCCTTCCATACTTCTTTTGCTGTAAATAGAATAATTTTTTGATCCTTATAAATATCCCATTTGGGATCCCTGGGCAAGAGAAACACTTTTTTATGATCAAAGGAGGAGTGGATTCCCTTATCATTCAGTGTTCTTTTGTGAAAGACAAAGCAAAGAGATAAAAACAGCAAATATTAGCAGTGGGGTGCTGGAATGGGTATCTTCCAGTCAGCATTGACCGGGTGTCTCAATCAAATGCAACATGGTTAAAATGCAGCCCAATGCTGGCTATTTAAACAAATGAGGGCTACAATCCTATACCAAGTTGAAGTTGGCCATCAATAAATGGGGGCTGGAATTACTCACCTGAAAGTCAGCCCCATTTAACTCAGTGGGGCTTACTTCTGAGAGGACATATATAGGATTGCACTGTAAATCATTGCATTTTGCATATGGGCAATTGGTATTGCGGTACTTGAAGGAGATTTACCCGGATGCTCCATTTAAATCCATTTAACATGTTTAGGGTTGCAGGGTTTTAATCTGCTAGTGGTATGCAAGCACTTGTTGCCCACTGTAGAGCTTTCAGAATAGAGCCGAATGCAACTGACAACCTGGTGCTGATTGCAACTAGCAGCCCAAGACAGAGGATGGGATGTGCATATCCAGGGCCGGATTTAGGTTTGATGAGGCCCTAAATTACTGAAGGTAATGGGGCCCTTTATATGTCCAGCTGTCCTTTGTCAACAGCAAATTGTCGTTGTTTTTTGTGTTGAATATATGCTATATGGTCATTTATGGACCTAAGGTAAAGGTAAAGGGACCCCTGACCATTAGGTCCAGTCGTGGCTGACTCTGGGGTTGCGGCGCTCATCTCGCTTTATTGGCCGAGGGAGCCGGCATACAGCTTCCAGGTCATGTGGCCAGCATGACTCAGCCGCTTCTGGCGAACCAGAACAGTGCACGGAAATGTCGTTTACCTTCCCACCAGAGTGGCACCTATTTATCTACTTGCACTTTGACATGCTTTCAAACTGCTAGGTGGGCAGGAGCTGGGACCAAGCAACGAGAGCTCACCCCGTCACGGGTATTCAAACCGCCGACCTTCTGATCGGCAAGTCCTAGGCTCTGTGGTTTAACTCATAGCGCCACCTGCGTCCCCATTTTATGGACCTAATAGGTATCTAAAGCCATTTGCACATGTTGCCATGCAACCAGTCTGTGCAGAATGTAGGCACCCTATATATAGAAATGAGCAAACCAGTGATGTTTTAGGCAGCAGGCTAGCAGACAGGGCCCATTACTTACATCATAGGAGCTTACACAACACAAAACACTGTTGCTGTATGTAGGTTTTATTTTATTTGTTTTTTATCTTATATTTTGGAAACGTACCTCCAGGTTTTTTTGTTCCTTTAAATTTTTGGGGGGCCCCAAGAGATTGGGATCCCAAGCTATAGCTTGTTTAGCTTATATGTAAATCTGGCACTGTGCATAGCTATCCCCTTGCTATCTTGCTATCCCGTACATAGCAAGATTAAGTGGAAAGGCAGGTCCTCAAAACAGTCTGCAGAGCAAATAGAGATCATATCAGATGTTATTAACTTTGACAGAATGGCTTTTTATGCTGTCCAGAGAGGAGGCAATGGCTTGCATCCAAAAGTGTAGTCTCATTGTAATAAATGGTAATGAATTACCAGTAGGTAGAGCATGAGACTCTTAAATCTTAGGGTCATGAGTTCAAGCCCCATGTTGGGCAAAGGATTCCTGCATCGCAGGGGTTAGAGTGGATGACCCTTGTGGTCCCTTCCAACTCTACAGTTCTATGATTCTACAATTACAGCCGTACCTCAGAAGTTGAACGGAATTCGTTCCAGAAGTCCATTCGACTTCCAAAACATTCGGAAACCAAGGCGCATAAGCTGCGCCGGACATTCAGGTTCCAAAGAATGCTCGCAAACCCAGGCCTCAGAGAGGTTAGGCTGGCCTCAACTAGAGCCAGGGCTTTCTCGGCTGCGGCTCCAATCTGGTGGAACGCTCTGTCACAAGAGACTAGGGCCCTGCAGGACCTGACATCTTTCCGCAGGGCCTGCAAGACAGAGTTGTTCCACCAGGCCTTTGGTCAGGTCCCAGCCTGACCCCCTCCTCTGGCAACCTGCACAGAATTTCCCTCAACGGTTGCCATTAATTTGACTTTAATTAATTTTTATAATGGAATGTTTTTAGAATGTTTGATTATTTGATTGTTTGATTATTTAATTGTTGTTAGCCGCCCTGAGCCCGGCTTCGGCTGGGGAGGGCGGGATATAAATAAAATTTATTATTATTATTATTATTAAACCGGAACACTCACTTCTGGGTTTGCGTCATTCGGGAGCCAAAGCGTTCAACTCGCAAGGCACTCGGGATCCGAGGTATGACTGTACTAACTTGCCCTATTATAAAGCACCCGACTTCTTCCAAAGAATCCTGGGAACTGTAGTTTGTTCAGAATTGTAGTTCTGTGAGAGGTAAACTACAGCCCCCATGATCCTTTGGGGGGAGTCATGTGCTTTAAATGCAGGGTGTAGATCTGACATCAGTCTGGATTCAACCCTATAAATCTGAACTCTACTTTTTGGATTATTCTAGTTTTGTAGTTGGTTTCTCATGACAATAAATCCACCCAGTTAACAACGGTATGCTGTTTGCGTGGTAGTGTAGTTTAAATTGCCAACAATCTTACGTTTTGGGCATATGCTAAAACTTTTTTGTTCACTGAAACATTTTCAGATTAGTGATATTGGTCATATATTTCAGTGGTCAACATGTAGCTGTAGAAATGTATTTTATGCTGTTTTTATATTGTTTTACTTTGTATTCCATGCCTTTTATTCACTTTAAAATATTAAGTGGTGTATCAGTAGTTTAAATAAAATATTAATAAATATATGGAACTTTGAACTCCCCTCACTAAATTAAGTTTCCTCTCTCAATCCTATTAAAATACATCTAACAGGTTTAGTTCTTGGGTAATCATAAGCTAATGCAAACATTTAGTCACTACAGCCAGACAGCAAACAATCACAAAAGCTTCACCACTTCAAACATCTGTATGTAATTCAACACAACAGCTGGAAATTGCAACAGTATAATAGAATTACTTAGAATTAACATCATTTCCATTCCTACCGTTTAAGAATTCTGTGTAGAGCAGAAGCTTGTACTTTCAGCTTTCCTGCTAATCTTCTGACAGTGGCAAAAGCAGAGATTGCACTGTGCTTGAAAAGGAAATCTTATCTCATTATCCTCCCCACACCAAAAAAAATGTGGGACATTGTTTTTATCTAGAAAATTCAGGCATCACTTCAGAGTTTCTGTAGACAGAGCTTAAGCCTTAGAGCCTCTAATTGTTTGAATCCTCAGAGTGGTACAACAGAGATAAAGATATGAAAATCACACTCAACAAAATCTGCAGCTTTTACCACTATAAGTTGGTCCATTTGAAACTTTCCACTTTGTACTGGAAAACACAGAGGTAGGCTTTCATGGAAGGAGATATATTTAGAGGCTGGAACATTGTTCTCTAGCTAAGTGGGTCGAGAGGGATATTGTCAGATAATACTTGTGAGCAATTGGGCAGTTTTTAAAGCTTTTCCCGACATTAGATTTACTACTAACTGTGATTAGAATGGCCACTTAATGCATCCTCAAAAAAAGAAGAAGGAATGCATCAGGGGAAAAACAGGGAGAAAGAACCCAAAAGAGGATGAAAGGTGCCACGGATTTGCATACAGTTTGCTTCTACTAATTTATATGTGTAGATGCAGATTTAGAAACAATTACAGTAATTTAAAGAGCAATAAACTGTGTCTCAAGACTGTGATGAGGTGACAAGCTATGTGCCTGCCGACCCTCATTAATTTTTTTACATTTATAAATTTATTTCCTCCAAGGAGCTCAAGGTGGCGTACATGGCGTGGTTCTTCCCACCCCCCTCATTTAACCCCACAACACCCCTGTGAGGTAGGTTAGGCTAAGAGACAGTGACTTCATGGTTGCTTGGGGATTTGAATCCTGGGCTCCCATGTCCTGGTCCAACTCTCTAACCACTACACCACACTGCCTTACTAGTTCTTCAAATCAGACTTGGCCTGGACTTCTCTGTGGGAACGGGGCTCCTTCAGGAAGAAGTTTTCCTCTGCAAAGTGGGGCATGCACATGGCCACCATAATTTGGTTTTCTTTTCATTGTCAACATTTACTATGATTTGTTTCCGTGGTTATCTGGGCGCATGTTGTTGACTTGAAGCAAATTTAGAAGGGCATTCCACTTTATTCTGTAAAACTTTCTTTTGCCTAACAGTGCAATGATTCCATGGACTATGAAGTCCCTATTAAGGCTGTTTACACAATCCTATTTACTCCGCATCCACTGTGCTCCCATCACTGGTATGGGAAGCAATGTACACACAATGTCAGCCGCACTCCATATCTACCCTGTATCTCTCTTAGTTTCTTAAGAAATACAGTGGTACCTTGGTTCTCAGACTTAATCCATTCTGGGAGTCTGTTCGACTCCTGAAACTGTTAGAAAACCAAGGCAAAGCTTCCAATTGGCTGCAGGAGCTTCCTGCACTCAGTTGAAAGCTGCGTCAGACATTCGGCTTCTGGAAAACTTCCGCAAACCAGAACACTCACTTCTGGGTTTGCAGCGTTTGGGAGGCGATTTGTTTGGGAGCCAAGCCGTTCGAGTACTAAGCTACCACTGTACTGCATTTTCATGCATCTCCCCATCCCAAGCCAGCTTCAATCCCAATTGAGGAAAAGAACCATCTAGCTGCATTTTAAGCAGGTAAAGGGTACATGGCTTAATTTAGGCAATCTTGCATTTGCAAATCTGCATCTAACAAGAGCCACAAAAAAACCCACCTGGTTTGATCACCGACTCTTAACAATTCATAGATGTGATAAATTGCCTGGTTCCTGAACTCAGGACTCTGAGCAACTACTCTCCTCCCTATATTGCTTTACTTTAAAGTAAGGTCAAACTGGAAAAGTTCATTTGAGGGTATTTTAAAGACTCACAAGTCAAAGGGTGAATGGAAAGGACTTGCTTTATACAATCTAAGGATTCCCTACATCAAATTAAGGCACATACAGAAGATCTATGAATAGCTGAAGCCAGTTTGGATTGAGCTTCATTGGCAACAGCTGACCACAACTACCATAATTTGAACCCTCTCCTTCCCCTTATTATTTCCTTTGCTAAACAAGCATTGGGACGCGGGTGGCGCTGTGGGTAAAAGCCTCAGCGCCTAGGGCTTGCCGATCGAAAGATCGGCGGTTCGAATTCCCGCGGCGGGGTGCACTCCCGTCGTTCGGTCCCAGCGCCTGCCAACCTAGCAGTTCGAAAGCACTCTCGGGTGCAAGTAGATAAATAGGGACCGCTTACTAGCGGGAAGGTAAACGGCGTTTCCGTGTGCGGCTCTGGCTCGCCAGAGCAGCGATGTCATGCTGGCCACGTGACCCGGAAGTGTCTCCGGACAGCGCTGGCCCCCGGCCTCTTGAGTGAGATGGGCGCACAACCCTAGAGTCTGGCAAGACTGGCCCCTACGGGCAGGGGTACCTTTACCTTTTTAAACAAGCATTTGGATGGTGGAATCCTCCAAGCTGCATTCACAGCTCCCCATTTAATCCTACAAGGAGGCTGACATGCAAATAGATAACTTGGGAGATACCAGCCTTTGAAATTTGCATGTGCTAATGGGAACCCCAGGGCTTAATCTGAGCTCAGCAGGGCCCCAGGAATCTCTTTCCCCCAATATTATTTTATTTGTCCATTTAACATATTTCTCAAATCACCCAGCCCTCATGGAGAGGATTCTATGGTGGTATGCAAAGGTGTGAGTGAAGCTAGCCACACAACGTACAAATGGATTATTATTTTTAAAGTATATGCAGCAAAAATAAGAGGGAGAATAAAGAATGGAGGAAGGCAAAATATCAACAAGATTGTCATCTAAAATGCCTGGGCCAAGAGGAAGAACCTGGCCACAGACCAAAAAGTTTGCAATGTTGTCATGTTGATACAGGATGTGGATTTTTGAAGGGGGGTATTACAAAGCTATGGTTTTCCCAGTAGTGATGTATGGAAGTGAGAGCTGGACCATAAAGAAGGCTGATCGCCAAAGAATTGATGCTTTTGAATTCTGGTGCTAGAGGAGACTCTTGAGAGTCCCATGGTCTGCAAGAAGATCAAACCTCTCCATTCTGAAGGAAACCAGTCCTGTGTGCTCACTGGAAGGACAGATCCTGAAGCTGAGGCTCCACTACTTTGGCCACCTCATGGGAAGAGAAGACTCCCTGGAAAAGACCCTGATGTTGGGAAAGATGGAGGGCACAAAGAGAAGGGGACGACAGAGGACGAGATGGTTGGACAGTGTTCTCAAAGCTACCAGCATGAGTTTGACCAGACTGCGGGAGGCAGTGGAAGACAACAAATTCCAAGCGCAGAAAAGACCCTTCCCTTTTTGAATAAATTATGTAGTTCAGCTAAAACAGGGTACCTGGAGAATACCTAGTTCAGACCTGGAATATGTAAAGTATTCTTTAAAAAATAAACAAAAAAAGGTGAGAGCGCCTCTGCTCATATGCAAGGTGTGTTTTGTTCACCAGAAGTAATGACATCAACTCGCAAATATCTGGTGTTATGAGGAAAGCAACCTCACAGTATAAGGAATATCCACGGCACTTAAAAAAAAATCTTATGGAAACTCATCAGTTAATTCTGTGAGCACCAGAGACTTCGCTTGCCCTGGATCACTGCTATATTTTATTTTTGAAGATTTGTATTGCTATTTTAATGTTTTTTAAAATGTGTAACTTACGGTGTCCTTGGAATGCTGTATGAAAGGTGGTAAATTGAACACCTAAGTAAATAAATAATGGCTATATATCAGTGGGTGAATTTTAAGAACAGCCAAATGGGCAAAACATTTGTTTGCAACAAACAGAGGAATCCTGTTATCAGTGTTCTCCGTCAAGATTCTTTTACTGAAATTAGCTACAGAAGTCATTTTCAAAAAAAGACTTCGAAATGATTTTAAATGTAATGAATGATGAAGGGCAATGGAGTTTTCTCAAAAGATAAATATTCACGAAAATGTTAATTTCAGAAAGTGGTCTGCTAATAGGAGGAGTTATTTTTGCCTTCAGAAACATAATTATGTGCTTTGCTTTGTTATTTTGTTTTAAACAAAATTATTCCCCTCCTTTCTTTACATACACCCAGTCAATGCAGTAGGTGATTAGGTACAGCAAATAATCAGACCATTTGAAGATTAAGAAATATAACAGATTCTAAGAGTTCACGGTCATCCAGTAAACATTTTAGTTACAAAATGAAGTGGGGGAGGGGATTGAATCTAGATTAAGATAGGCTTTGGCTCCACCGAAGTCAATGGGACCAGAATATTGGAGCAGAATATAATGATTCTAAATCTTCCTACATTTAATTGGAACATGGTGCACAATCGTCCTGGTCTCCTTTGTAAAATTATGATACTTTGGTTGAATCCAGACTCTGGACTTTATCCAATGTTTATTCATACTCGGGCGAGGAGGGGAACCTATCAAAATGAATGAATGTGATGAAGTTAGGTCCATTAATTTCAATAGGTCCATCAATTTCAACGGGTCTACTCTGAGTAAAGTTTGCTAACTACCACCCTAAGGACGCAATCCTAGCTCCTGGCTGGTAGCGATGGGGCTTGATAAAGTGGTGATCAGTGTGCAAGCCAACCAGGACAGTAAGACAGGGGGTCTCAGGAAAACAAAATACTCCTTTGCTGTGCAAGCTCCCGGGCTGGTGCAGCGAAGAGGCCTGGATCAGTCCCATTATTGTCATGAGGTGGCAGCAGTGTCCACATGTGTTGACCAGCTACTACGCCAAGCCCCCAGGCATCCCATTTTGGGAGTTTTTGCCATCTACCACCACTGGGGATTGCACCAGTAGTAGCTCCTGGCTGCCCATCATTTTGGCAGGCACATTCAGTGATCCTTGCATGTGGGGACTTCATTGACGCCTCTGGAGCTCCCCAGGTGACGGATCCTGACAGGGAGAGCTGGAGGGACACCTCTGCTTCATCCACACCTCCTCTAGCATGACACATTGATGGTCTGGGTTGCTCTGTGTGTCTTCAGAAGCAGCTTATGTCATCCTGCCTCGACTCGGGAATTGCTCTGATGAGATGCTTGGCTTGATTTCATGCTCAACAAAATCATGCTCAACAAAATCATGCTCAAGCGATGTCAACTTGAATAAAATATGGGGGGGGGCACAGGTAAGCCCCACCCAGGATAATCGATCACAAGATGTGGCACATGCACCATTTGGATGGCAGTGCCCATCAGCTTTGGGGGTGCCTGTCCCCAGTGGCGTAGCGTGGGTTGTCAGCACCCGGGGCAAGGCAAGTAATTTGCGCCCCCAACCCGTGGATTTGCGCCCCCTAACCCTAACCCCCAGATGTTGTGCCCGGTGCGGCCGGCCCCCCCTGTACCCCCCACGCTACGCCATTGCCTGTCCCCTTCAAATATTTTACTGCGGGGCAGAAAGGACCTCAGCCCCTAGGAGTTGGGACCAGTTAGTTAGCATCATATAATTGTAGAGTTGGAAGGGACACTGAGGGTCATCTAGTCCAACCCCCTGCAATGCAGGACTCAAGCCCGTGCACCATAACACAGTTATTTTTAAAGGGAACTATATTTATGAGGCTCACGGGCGTGGGTGGCACTGTGGTCTAAACCACTGAGCCTAGGGCTTGCCGATCAGAAGGTCGGCAGTTCGAATCCCTGCAGTGGGGTCAGCTCCCGTTGCTTGATCATTGCTCCTGCCAGTCTAGCAGTTCGAAAGCACATCAAAGTGCAAGTAGATAAATAAGTACCGCTCTGGCGGGAAGGTAAACGGCATTTCCGTGCACTGCTCTGGTTTGCCAGAAGCGGCTTAGTCATGCTGGCCACATGACGCGGAAAAACTGCGGACAAAACGCCGGCACCCTCGGCCAGTAAAGCAAGGTGAGTGCCGCAACCCCAGAGTAGTCCCCAACTGGACCTAATGGTCAGGGGTACCTTTACCTTTATACATGAGGAAGATCTTTTGGCGTGTACAGTGGTACCTCGAGTTACAAACGCCTCAGGTTGCAAATGCTTCAGGTTACAAACTCTGCTAACCTGGAAGAGTTCCCTCGAGTTGCGAACTTTGCCCCAGGATGAGAACAGAAATTGTGTGCCAGCGGCGCAGCAGCAGCAAGAGGCCCCATTAGCAAAAGCATGCCTCTAGTTAAGAACAGTTTCAGGTTAAGAATGGACCTCCGGAAGGAATTAAGTTCGTGGATGCTTAGATGTATCATCTGGGGTCCTTAGCACAGCCTTCCTTTTCAGCGTTGTTTCTGTAGAACAACACTGGCCTCCTGTGGCTGGATTTTTAATCACACAAGTGTTCCCCCATGACACAAGTTGTATAAAGAGTTTCAGTTTGTAAATAATGGGGCAGGATGGAGGCAAAGAGAAAAGGAAATAACAAAAAATAGAGCTATTCCTTCATGTTCTGCCCTACAATGAGGCAGGGTGCGCAGCCTTCTTCAAATCTTGCAGATTTTGGGGTAACAATGTGTGGAGCACAATACTGTACTCTTAATCTCAGGGTTGTGGGTTCTATCTGCACGTTCAGCAACATTTGGAGAACTATAGATTCCCCATCTGTGCTAAAGGAGGAGGTCAACAAGCTTAATAGGTAAAATAACTGAGCAAAAGAAAGTGGGGTATTGAATATTTCCACCTTATACAACTGCACTGCTCAAGCTGTAGTCTCTTCTCCAGAGTTTGGAGTATTGGGTTAATGCAATTTTTGTTGTATGAGAACAGTATGGAATCCAGAGAACCACAAGTCACATTGAATTCATGCTTCCTTTAAGCTGATTTAGGCCATGCAGAAATGTTGGGTGGAATCTAACGTTAGTCATACTCTGAGTACACCCACAGAAATACAGTGGTACCTCGGGTTAAGTATTTAATTCGTTCTTGAGGTCTGTTCTTAACCTGAAACTGCTCTTAACCTGAAGCACCACTTTAGCTAATTGGGCCTCCTGCTGCCGCTGCACCGTTGCTGCACAATTTCTGTTCTCATCCTGAAGCAAAGTTCTTAACCCGAGGTAATATTTCTGGGTTAGCGGAGTTTGTAACCTGAAGCATCTGTAACCCAAGGTATCGCTGCAATCTGATTATCAGCCAGCTGGATTAACACCCCTTATTTAGAAGCAAATTTTTGCCCAGGAAGGGTACATTAAGAAAGAGATAACCACGGGCTCCGCTAGCAATAAATATATTTCCACTACAAGTACTGGGGAAATGAACTTCTGCTCTAGTTGCAGTAGCCTGGAGGGACAAAAAGTAGCCAAGTCCTGCAATTTAAAAGTTAATGGATAATCTTGTAAAATAATCTAGTAAACTTTATTATGCATGTCTGAATTCTATTAATAGAGTTTGAGGTGTGTGCGGGAATCAAATTTACTTTGGCAAGGTAGCCAGGCGCAGTAGGGGGTTTTAGAATGAAAGAATTAGATTTTGCAATGCTTTTTTTTTTTTCAGGGACAGAACAGAAAATAAGCAAGCATATACAGTATATAAATAAATAAACAGGGGGAGGAAGCGCTCACTTTGGATGTAGTTCAGCAATGTTATTTTCTGTGGGGGGGGTGGGAACATGAGGCAGGGGTGGCAACTTGAGTAAAAAAAAAAAAGGGGGCCCAGGTAAGCCCCGCTCCTCATAACTGAACACATGACGCAGCACACATGCACCATTTGAATGGAATGCCCATCAACTTTGTGGGGGCCCGGTCCCCTCAGCAAATTTATTGTGGGGGCTAAAGTCCCCTCAGCTGCTAGAAATTGGCTCCTATGACATGAGGCCACACTTGTTGCAAAATTTACTGTTTACTATGCATTCTTGTGCATGGAAGTTCCAATGAGTTCAATGGGACTCCCGGGTACACGCGTGTCTCTGTCTGTGATGATTTTGAATAATATCAGCACCTCTTTTGAATGGTAGGGCCAAGAAAAAAATAAACTCTCTCCTCCCAATGGATCTCTCACTTTGTTTCTATTTCTGGAGTCATTGATCATTTTATATCCCTCCCCCCACTCCATTCCCCCCCATCCACTTACTCTTCCACAGCCTCTCAACCATGAATTCTCACATGATAAAAGATTCAACAAAGCATATCTAGCCATATTTTAAAAAGAGCTACTCAGTTATTAATGCAAGAAAATTGTATGGGATAATGGCACTGAGATATTTGAAGCACACTGCTACAAAAACGTATTGCAGTTTACAATTTGCCTCTAAAAAGGGGGTGAAACTGAACGCCAACGTTTTAATTTCAAGATCTATTCCAACTTATTCTAAACAAAGCCAACATATAAGAGAAGAACATTTATGGAGCAATTATTTCTCCATAATTATTCCCAATAATCTAAAGTGACCTACCAGTCTTTCCTGTCACGATGAACAGATTTCTTCCCCTATAATCTTACGCATGCCATTCAGTAAGAACTTACTGAGTTCCATGGTAGTTTCCCAGCAGCCTTCTGTGGAGACATGATTAGGATTATGTTGTTAATTACTAACATAATTAGCGTTTATATTCATTTTAGGGAACTATCCTATGCACAAGAAGCTGGCATAAAGCAAGCCGGTGTAAATTAAGTTGGCATAAAGTACACCAGATCCAAATGCCTCGCCAACCGAAGCCTGGCAGAGGGAAAACAAGCCTTTAAAATAGTGTTTGAGTCACACCACTCTGTTTGTGCCAGCTTAATTTACGCAGGGTGTGCCAGATCGCATGACCAAGCTGAACGGGCTTAAGTGTCATGATTCATGTGGAGACATCTTGGAGGAGCTGGTCAGATCAAGCAAGGGGTGTACCCCATGTTTCCACTCTCTATCCTGCCCCAAACATGCCCTCAGAACGTCCCATTTTCAGAGCTTACACCATTTTACGATCTGGCCTTGGCTGAGCCAGGATGGTGTACCCCAAAATCTCCAGCTGAGCTGATGCTTGTGGGTGTGTTCTATCACCACCCATACTGGTAGAACTACTAAGAATTCAGTGAATCGGCCACACACTGACTTGGCAGTGGATCCCACTGAAATATGACAGCCCTGGTCCCTAAAAACTGGGGGTTTTTTTAGGATTGCGAGGCTGCTTCAGAAAGGGAACCAGGCATCTAATGTGATGACGCCGTTCTGAAATGTAGAGTCATTGGTTTATTTTTTGGGTGGCAGAATGGCAAACACAACTGCTGTCTATACTGATAAAGGCCTGACTCAATATTTAATCTCGCAGTGTCAAGGGCACAATGGCACGGTCCACACAATATCAACAGAGGCAGATGGGTACTTTTATCTCTAAACGCTCAAGTGGTCAGACTTTCCAAAACTTGTCGTGGATGCTGCCTGCTGCATTCCCCGCCCCTTAGTCCCGCTGTCTGTTGGACACATAGGACACAGGCCTCTCTTTCAGATGTTCAGTGTACTCAGGGTGAAAGACCTGCCTCATGGCGGGGGTGGGGGCAGGAAGAGAGGAGGGGAGGGGAGAGCCTGCTGGTCCAAGGCTCACCCAAGCCTGTTCTGTTTAAACTGGGCTACTGGCTGTGGTAGAAGGTGGCGGCAGGCCAGCCCAAGCCTCAGGCATGTGAGGTCCAAAGCGGGCATAGGCAAACTCCGACCCTCCAGATGTTTGGGACTACAATTCCCATCATCCCTGACCACTGGTCCTGTTAGCTAGGGGTGATGGGAATTGTAGTCCCAAACATCTGGAGGGCCGGAGTTTGCCTGTTTCTGGTCCAAAGCATCCCACTTATTGTCAAAGAGTGAGCTGGCTGTAAATCACACTGTTCAAAGTTGGAGTTAACTATTTATTAGCAAAAACACAATCTTCACAGACTTGGCTGAGTGTCAGGTCTAATGCGCACAGCAGCCTATCCCCGTTAGGTCTTATGAATCAGTTGCTGAGACTGAAAGTCCCTGCCTTCCCACAAGTGTCTAAGTCCCTTGCTCTCCATGGTTTTCCCCAAGCCTGTTTCGGCCCTTTTCTGGTTCTGGGAGACAGGGGGGAGCTTGAGCAGCAGCAGGAGGAGATGTGAGTCTTCAGCCTCCCTGCTCCCACTCACCTGCTTTGGCTTCTGCTTCTGGACTTCCCTCCGCCCACAGACTCTCCCAGTGTCAGGAGTGTGTGCAGGAGCCAGGCCCTGTGACCAATAGGACTCTGCAGGACTGGGGCCTTCCTAAGTTAGTTCTGAAGAGGCAAGGTGCGTCCTCACAGGTGAGGCCGATTGGTAACTCACAGCACCTGGTGGCAAGAGCTGGGAAGGGATATAAGGTCAGCATTTCCCTTCAGCTCTTTACCACAGCAACGCGCTTCCTGCCTTGCTGCGTTTGGCTTCTTGCTTCCTGATCCTTGAACCTCGGCTTCTTGACTCCCTGCTTTTTGATTCTTGGACCCTTAACTTATTGACTCTCTGCTTCTTACTCCTCAGACCTGTGACTCCTTGCTTCTTGATCCTCGGACCCCTGACTTTGTGACTCCTTGCTTCATGACCTTCTGACCCTTGGCTTCCTGAATCCTGGCTTCTGGACCCCCGTTCCTGCCCCCATCCCGCCATCTTGTCCCGGTCCTGACGTCCCCTGCTGGGACTTCAATCGCCCATGAACCAAACCATGATACCCAGCTCAGCAAGTCCTGTTATCTCTCCAGCTTCTGACACCTCCTCCTCCTAATCTCCTTCTGCCCACTCATCTTTGTCCCACCACCACTCCCCGAGTTCTGAGCTGCCTTTCATTGAGGGTTTCAAATTGCCAAACCCAGCTGAACTCGTACAGTTGGATTTGAATGGCTCAGCTCATGTGCTGGTACAAAAGGAGGACAGGGAGGATGAAATATGTGCTTCTTTCAGCCACCAGTCACTTTTTTCTGCCCGAGCCACATGGCACCACCTTTCTGTAACTGTGGGAGAATAGCAGCCAAACCTAACAAATGCATATTCTCGCTAGTTAGCATGAAAAGTGGCTAATGCCACAAAGCTTCATTGCTGATAGGCAGATACTTAGACCACAGAAATACAATTGGTAGAGAGGGTTCTGTGTGATGTCATTTCCCCTCTTCTCCTGGAGAGGAACATATAGTACTTCCTGTTCCTCTCTCTCTCTTCCTTTGACCTTTGTTGGATACAGACATCCCTCTGCTTGCTCCAGCTTTAGCACATGTCTTAAGCTGGTTATAAGGTAAATATAAGTATTTTGCCTGAATAGTTTTTACTGCTGCCTGGACACAGTATTCCAGGTGTGGTCTGACCAAGGCAAAATAGAGTGGTACTATTATTTGATCTGGACATGATAATTCTCTTTATGCAGCCTAGAATAGCATTAGCATTTTTTGCTGCTGCATCACACTTTGACTCATGTTAAGCTTGTAGCCCAGCGAGACTCCTAGATCCTTTTCACATGTACTACTAGTAAGCCAGGCGTGTCCACCCCCCCCCCATCTTATATTATCATACGGGATCGTGTAAAAAAAGGCCTATCGGGGTGGTATGGCCTCAGAGTCATTTTAGGGGGAAATAAAATGCAGCTTTGGGATCACCCTTGCAATTGACAAATGTTACTAGGTGTCCGGCATTTATTCTAGTCCTGTAAAACCTTGTCTATGATTTATTTATTTTTAAAGAAAGTTTGTGGCTACTATCCCCTAGCCGCAGTTCAGAGGACATAGCCAGAAAACTGGTTCTAAATTTATAACCTGTGAATTAGATGCTAGAATATTGATGTGACATGAGACCTGCCTTGGGAAGCACGCTATCTGACTTGATGTCATGCCTGAAGAGACTTTACTGCCTTCTGTCAACACCCTTGCAGTGAGCAAGGAAGTAATATTGGCTGCCAGTGATGTGATCTCTTTGCTGACATTTTAAATCAAAGCTGCTGTTGGCAGGAGGGGAAGAATGCTTCCCCCAACACCATTTTGATTTTGATTTCTTTAAAGAAGAGAATAAAGTCATTCATATCTCCAGCCTTGGCTTGACTCCTGCTATCTCAATAAACTTCCTTCATCTTTAAACTAACTACTCTCTGACTTGGCACATAGGAAAGCTCATTAGCACTAGCTTAACATACCTAAATTATTGGCTGAATCTGCCTGTTTTTCTTTCTGACACTGAATTTACATCTATTTGTTTTTAGCAAGATTTATATACTGCTTAACGGGGGGGGGGGGGAGTTATATGCGGTTAAAATAAAATAGCAGAAAATATCCATTGAGAAAGAAGTAAAAACTGACTTTTTAAAAAATATATACAATTGAATTATCAAAACATAGATCAACAGTTTCTTTTTAAAATGTACATTATAAAATTACATGTCTGGATATATGTGACTAAATAAAAGCATCAAAACCAGTACGGCACAGATGCCTGCAATATACGTAAATTGCAGATCATAGGGAAAATAGGGACATCCTGTTCCATCCAACCTTTCTCCAATAAAAATAGGAATATCCTAAGGAAAAGCAGAACATTCTGGCATCAAATCAGAAACTGGGATGGCTTTTGTAAATCTGGGACTGTCCCTGGAAAATAGGTACATTTGGAGGGTATGTGTGATGCTATGAGAAGCTGGATCTGCCAATTTCTTTACAGTAAACTGCTGTTAAATGCACAAGAGCAGGCCAGGGCCATGTTTTTGGGGTCATTTAGCAATCCTACCTACAGTATGTGTACAAATACCTAGCCATACAATATGAGCATCCTTTCTGAATACAACTTTTTAGTGCTTTCAGCTAAAGGACAAAAAATATTATTAAAAATCGACAATTTTCATATCAGCCCTTTTAGCTCTTCTTAGGAATCGTCTGTATAATAAAGCTTAAGAAGCAGCAACTGCATCCCAGCAGAGACAAATATAGGAAATTGGACATTAAAGTATGCAGCTGTTCAAACCAACTGAGAATTTCGCCATCTTCACCCACCCACTCAAGAGTTATCAGGTATCCTCAGGAAGCAGAGATTGGTTTGGCAGTCATCCTCTTGAATTAGGACATTAAGGATTAGTTAGCTCTCTCCCCCCCTTCCCTCTTTTTTCACACCACCAACCCAGAGAAAAACAACCAGGGATGTGTCCTGAGCAAAATTTCTCTGCCAAGGGAGGTGCCAAGAAAAGCTCACACTGACTCCTGACCCGGGTCAGAACTTCTGGAATTCCACTTGATTCAGAAGAACAAGGACAAACAGTGTATCGTCATTATACTGATGGCATCTCACTCCAAATGCTGTTCAGGTGCATGTTTTTAAAAGAGTCTTTGCAGGTAGACTGGACAGCTTATATGGAGGAGCAGCAGCGGGTGTCACATCCACCCAGTACATTAAATGCACATCTAAAACACATGCTTCCCCCCCACCGCCAAAGAATCCTGAAAACGGTAATTTATCCTTCACAGAGCTACAATTCCCAGTACCCTTAACAAACTACAGTTCCCAGGATGCTTTGGGGTGGAAGCAAGTACAGTGGTACCTTGGCAGTTGAACGGAATCCGTTACTGAAGTCCATTCTACTTCCAAAACATTTGGAAACCAAGGCGAGGCATCCGATTGGCTGCAGGAAGCTCCTGCAGCCAATCGGAAGCCGCGTAACCCACGCTGGATGTTCGGGTTCCAAAGAACGTTCGCAAACCAGAACGCTCACTTCCAGGTTTGCGGAATTTGGGAACCAAAACATTCGAGTCGCAAAGCGTTCGCGAACCAAGGTACGACTGTACTTTAAATGTGCGTTAAATGTGCTTTAAATGTATGGTGTAGGTGTGATGCTACATTGGAAAGAGGTAATGGGTTTGTGAGGTCATCCCATGGGCATAGCCAAGGTTTATTTTAGGGGAGGGAGTAGGCTTTATGTTGGGAGGGCAGAACCAAGTTATCAACCAGGGCCAGGGCCTTTTCAGCTCTGGCCCCGGCTTGGTGGAACGCTCTGTCACAAGAGACTAGGGCCCTGCGGGATTTGACATCTTTCCACAGGGCCTGCAAGACGGAGCTGTTCCGCCTGGCCTTTGGGCTGGACTCAGTCTAACCCCCTCATTTATTATTATTTTTTGATAGAACCCTTTATATGGGATTTTGTATATAAATTTTCCCTCGGCTCTTTTTGCTGGCCTATGTAGGACCAGCATGGATAGCTGGTGCCGGTGAATTTTTGACCTTTTCTCTCCTTATGGCTTTGATCTTTAGGCTACCACTAAAACGAGGCTGCATTTTAAGCTGCATTTTAAACTGTACTGTAACTTATATTTTAATCAACTGTTTGGTTTTTTAAAAATGTTTTTACTGTATATTCGGTGTTAGCTGCCCTGAGCCTGGTCTTGGTTGGGGAGGGTGAGGTATAAATAAAATGTTGTTGTTGTTGTTATCTGTGATGCAATCGGTCAGTTAGTTAAGTATTCTTATTTATTTACTTGATTTGGGGGGGGGCGCACCCCCAGCTATGCCCATGGGTCATCCACTCATGGCAAATAGCTGTTATTGGCACAGGCACATAGGGATACAATAAAAGTGGCTGCCTTAGGAATTTTACCTTCTATTCCACATTTTAACCTGCAAGATGCTAAAAACCTGACATGTAGGGTTGACAATGGAAGATCGCCTTAATGTCTAGTTGCCATAGCAACGTCTGCATCCCATATCTCATAACTCCATTTGTAAATCCATAGTTATTTCTTTCTCACTTTTTCCTCCTTTTAAGCTTTCCATGCAGTGAAACTCATGAAAAATGGACAGAGAAATAATTGCACTAAAACCTGAAATTCTGGCAATGACTTCAGTGCACATTCTGAAGCTGATTAAAATTAAAATCCAAATATATCCACTAGGATCTTTCGTTAAAGCCTTGCTGGAAAGAGCCAAAGGATTTAGGTTAGTGCAGAACATTGTTAGGAATACCTAATAATGTCCAGGAAATAGTCTACTGGCAATCACTCTGCGCTGGAGAGAGAGAAAATACAACAAAAGTATTCCAAACTTATGCAGTTTTTAAAGTCCAAAGGAGAATCTACCTGCAGGGTAGAATGAGGATAACTGAATTTCACATAGCCATTCATATGTGAACCCCAGTATCATGTAAATTAACTTTTTTTAAAAAACGGACTTCTGTTTAGATGTTTTATTATTTTGTTTATAATGATCTATTGATACCCTACACGTATCACTTAACTGGCTTCAGCCCATAACATGGAATTTTAATTTAATCATGTTGGCTTACATTCATTCCTCAATATATCTGGGCTCTTTTCCCCTTCCTCTACTATTTTATTTCCTCCACTGTCATCTGCTTGGGGCAGAGATCTGTCATGTTTGATTACAGTGCTGTGTAAAACACCATGCACAAAGATTGTGGAATTCCCTCCTGGGTGAGATCCAGTGAGAACCCTTTTTTGCTCATCTTGATATGCATACAAAATACTTTTAAGAAAAAATCCAGTTCGCTTTTAATGCATGTTCCTCAGTTTTTATACTGGTAACTGCTGGCACTCTTAGTTTTATGCTTCTGGGCATTATTGGGGTTTTTTTGCTGCCATTTTATTCTTATTCGTGATGTGTGTTTTCCCCAATATTATTTATTCAAAAGCATTTCTACACCACATAATCTTTTTCTTAAACTCTCTCTCTCTCTCTCTCTCTCTCTCTCTCTCTCTCTCTCTCTCTAATAACAATATTTGTTATTCTTCATCGCAGGGGTATTTGTGGAGGGGACATATTAATTGAAAATGCCTAGTAAATCAAATTGGTTCCTACTGAGGGTATTTGGTGAGCCAACATGAAAGTGATGAGGAATTCAGGGTTGGAGTGATCACTCGGTGATATTATGGCGGTGGACAAAGCTGTATTGTAACTTTCAAATAAATGTGTTATATAAGAATCTGAATAACATAAATAATAAAAATCCCCAGAATTCCCCATGAAGAACCATCTGAGGAAACTCTGAGCAATGTGAGGAGCACACTCAACAAACTACAGCTCCCAGAATCCTTTGAGGGATGTCAAGACAGTTTTTAAAAAAACTATCATAGTGCTTTAAAATGTAGAGGCTGAATTAAATACCGGTAATTTAGGTGGCCCTAATCATTATCACTATTTGAATTATTGGCATTAGTAATTGCATTATAATTTGGTGTTGTTATAATGAGGCTATTATTGGATGGTAATTGAAAATGAATAAAAAATATTATTATAACATGTAGAGGCTGCGTTTTTTAAAATACCTGTTCGCTTTATTTTGCACGGCAGACGCGTATGGTTGCACACATGCATACGTTTGTGTTGGGTCAGGCGTCGCATCCCAAATAGCCGTGTGGACGATGGTTGGGCATCTCAACATTTTGACAAGGCCTCTTTGCTTCAAATAACGTGGCAGGGTCCCTGTCCAACCCCCACTGTAGGTTGCCTCTTCAAATGAAGGAAATTATCCAGGTTTTCCTCCCCTGAGGCCCTGTGGGAGTTCTTGTTCGGTGCGCCCGGCGCGCCCTGCCCTCTGGGAACCCTTGGGCGGAGATCAGAGTTGCGTTATCTGGGAAACGCATATCACTTCGCTTCCTCATCCTCGCTCCCCGCTCTCGTTTGTCCTCGCTTTTGTTTTGTTTGCTCGTACAAGGTTGAAAGGGGAGGGGGGGAATACAAATCTACAGATAAACTATATTACAGTCGGGAGACGGGCCTTGCAGGAAGGGCGCTACCTTTGACCTCTGCAATATCGGATGCCTCTTTGTTGCCGAGGAAGGAATGTCACCCTGTAACCCTGCAACATTCAAGGGTGACAAAGGAGTGTTGCTCAGGGAGCCGGTGAAGTGGCGCAGGCATCTCGCCGGAGGTTGCCTAGCAACTGTCGAAAAAAGGCAAGGTTTACTCCGAGTCAAGTTGAGAGGATATTGGCAGCATCTTCCTTCTGGGATGGTGTCCCTAAGGGGCACCACACAAACAAATAAAACGCGTATTCTAATCTTAGTATTGTCGTTCCACCGTGTGTTTTAAATAACACAGGTGAGGGGCTTTTCTCCAACCACCACAAGACTAATAATATAACAGGATCTTTTCCAATAGAGGGTATGTGTGTGTGTGTTCACTCCCACCATCAAATTCAGCAGCCAAATTGCATTTTTCTGGGGATGTGGGCAAGCCCATACTCGCTGTCATCATTTTGACTTGCTCTTTTGTTGGAATCCATAAATGTCTTGGAAACAATGTGGAAATGGAACGCATGAAACCTGCCAAGCCACTCAGGGCCGGCCTATCCATGAGGCAAGGCAAGACAACCGCCTCAGGCGGCAGAATCCATAGGGGCAGCGGATCCTGATGTAAATCTTTATTTCCTCTTTGTTCCCGATGTAGTTTTTCACTCCCTGCCTTCTTCCCTGGTGCAGAGGAGGGCGCCATTTTGTGGTTCGCCTCAGGTGACATATATAACCGTCGCCGATCAACCAGACTCCAGTGAGAAGAGCCAGGGTGGCATCCATGACTGATTTCCCTGCTTTTATTCCCCTGCCCCTCTTTACGGCACAACTGCTGGCTGAATGGAAAGGGCCAGTGTAAGCTGGCTGAGGTTGATGGGAGCTGAAGTCCAGAAACCAAAGTGACTTATCTCAGAAACAAACAAAAAAACAGTGTAGCACTGAGGTGAAAAAATTGAACCACGACAAAAATAGGCAGAGTACTATGGAAAACAAAGCACAATTTAAATTATAAATTCAGAGGGAGTGCATAACACAAAAGAGAAGCAGGAGCAAACCTACAAGCAAGCAAAAGCTTCAAATGTGGTATACGCTATACTGTTAAAGCACATTCAAATTCCCTCAAAGAATTCTGGGTATTGTAGTTTACCTCTTGCAGACTTATAATTCCCAGCAGCCCCAACAAACTACAGTGCCCAGAATTCTCTGAAGGGAAAGGATCTGCTTTAAAGGTCTTGTGTGTAGGCCCAAAAGCCTTCCTGGAGGACCAGGACTGAACTTGGCCTTAATGGTGAAACCTGAAGGACTTCCCTGAGGAGGCCATTTCATGAAGTTGGTGCCATCACAGGTGTAAGAGGCCCACTTCTAGTAGCCACCCACCAAACATCAGCTGGGTGCTGCAGAGTACACCTAAGGGTGCGCCTGTAGGGAAGATGGTCGTTAAGGGACTTGTTAGGCTCAAGGTGTTTATGTTCTTCAGTGGCCTTTAAATCACCACCTTGAATTTAATGTAAAAGAAAATGAAGAAAATAACAGCCTATTGATATTGAAGTAGGCACCTTTGCTCTGCTGTTCTAAGTGTCTGCCCAAAACATTTTTGCTTATGCAAGCCTATGCAGATAGGGAAGGTCGACATACAATTTAATGGGTTGTTTTGTTTTTTTAAACAAATTGTGTATATTTTCCTGCCAACCTAGCAGTTCTAAAGCATGTCAAAGAGCAAGTAGATAAATAGGGACCGCTCTGGCGGGAAGGTAAACGATGTTTCCGTGCGCTGCTCTGGTTCGTCAGAAGCGGCTTAGTCATGCTGGCCACATGACCTGGAAGCTGTATGCCGGCTCCCTCGGCCAATAAAGCGAGATGAGCGCCGCAACCCCAGAGCCGATCACGACTGGACCTAATGGTCAGAGGTCCCTTTACCTTATGTATATTTTAACTACTGGGTTTTTGACTTTTTTTTTTTTTAGGTCATTTTCTTAACTTCTGACTTTTATGTACAGTTTTAATGTGCACCGCTTAGATGTTTCATCCGGTTAAGCGGTTTACAAAGGTTAAAAATGCATTCTGCTGATGGCACAAGACGGGGGTGGAATAAAACCCCTTCCCTACCCTGCTAAAGGTTTGTGTGCGAAAAATGCGATACTCAAGGAGTTAAAAGCAGAAGTGCCACTTCAGACTTACAATGCTGGGCCTGTTGTCCCCCCAAAAACTGCATTTCACATCTGGCTCCAAGGCACTTGAGCTGCAGCAATTATGGCTTTGTTGACTCCGTAATTGGCCTAATAAATTACACTTTATAATCAGAGATTTTGTGTGTGTGTGTGTGTGTGTGTGTAAAAAGGATAAGTAGCACAAGAGTAGCAGGCAGGAAGATGGTGAAGGGATGGGGGTTGTAAAACAGTCAAAGACAATCGATGATCATGAATAGCACCAAGATCACGCTGTAGAGATGGTTTTGCTCCTCTTAAAAGGGGCTGCTGCTGCTGTTGCTGCTTGCTGGAGGATGGGGAGGCCCAGCTAAGGAAAACAGAGTTGGAGAGAAAAGCAGTGTTGGAATACAGCTGGGGTCATGACACTTGACCTTTCCATTCCTTTTCCTCTTTGAAACCTGATTATCTCTATTTTTAGGCACATGGGTGGAGGAGGAGCGAGGAAGCAAGGGCAGCTGACCCTGGCACGCTAGGCTCTCTCAAATTTTCTAGCTCACTGTAACCCCATTGTTAATGAGGTACACAAGCGGCGCTCCTTGAAACAAGCTCCAGCTGCATCAGAAATGATAGACTTGATTCAGAGGCACAGGTTAGCTCCTTGGGAGTCTCTTTTTATCCTTCCCATAATCTCTCGATTTATTTAAATAAGGGGGGGGGGCATGTAGAGATAGAATAACCATGTCCCATGAATAGTTGCACCCAATATTTATATAGCAGTTTCAGGGTGTGCTTCAGCCTGCCTGACCTCACATCCCTTTTAGGCCACTACCACTACTGATTTACACACGAGAAATTAAAGACACAGCAAGGGCATATTGAGATTATACTTATTGGCCTCGATTTTGACTGGTTTGTGCAAGAAAGGTGCAGCGGTGCCCTCCAGATGTCTTCTAAATAGTGCTTGTGTTTGGTTATTGCACGTAAGAATGCAGAGCAACCGTGGCTCTCAGATTATCTTCCATCCAGGCAGATTTACAGGGCCATCTTCATAATAATAATAATAATAATAATAATAATAATAATAATTTTTATTTATACCCCGCCCTCCCCAGCCAAGGGCAGCTGACAAGCAATAATAAAAACAAGTTGAATGAATATAATTTAAAAACAAGATTAAAATACATTAAAATATTGAAACATTAAAATATTAAAATACAGCCTCATCACGGGAGGAGAAAGAAAAAAGAAAGAAAGAGGGGGAGGGAATCAAATTGGCTCCAAGCCAAAGGCCAGGTGGAACAACTCTGTCTTACAGGCCCTGCGGAAAGAAATCGGATCCTGTAGGGCCCTGGTCTCATGAGGCAGAGCGTTCCACCAGGCCGGAGCCAGTGTTGAAAAGGCCCTGGCTCTGGTTGAAGCCAATCTAACTTCCTTAGGTCTCGGGACCACTAGGGTGCTGCTGTTTATGGACCTTGAGGCTCTCCGTGGGGCATACCGGGTGAGGCGGTCCCGTAGGTACGAGGGTCCTAGGCCGTGAAGGGCTTTAAAGGTCAAAAGCAGCACCTTAAATCTGACCCTGTACTCCACCGGCAGCCAGTGCAGCTGGAAAAGCACTGGGTGAATATGCTCCCATGGCAGAGACCCCGTGAGGAGCCTCGCTGCAGCATTCTGCACCCGCTGGAGTTTCTGGGACAGCTTCAAGGGCAGCCCCGCATAGAGCGAATTACAGTAGTCAAGCCTGGAGGTGACTGTTGCATGGATCACAACTCTATTCAGACCATAGGTAGCCAGAGTGTGAGTATTCAGATATTATTTGACTCCTCCCATCATTGCTGAACATTGGCCACGCTAGCTGGGGTTGATAGGAGTTGGAGTCCAACAATACATGGAGAGCACCAAGCAGACTGCCCATGCCCATAAGGTAAAAATATTCCTTTGAGTTGTTGCTGTGCAGCAGCGAGAATATTGATGGCTCAGAAATGGAAGCAAGAAGAGTTACCTACATTGGAAGAATGGAGAATGAAGATGATGGACTTTGCAGAACTTGATAGACTGACAGGAAGAATTCGAAATCGACGAGATCAGAGATTCACAGAAGATTGGGAAAAGTTTACAGAATACATGCATAACTTAAGTGAAAAACAAATAACGCTTGTAAGCTTTAATGAAGCTCTGTAAAAAAGAAATGCTAGAATTTGAGTGAAATAAGATTTAATTTATAAATAATTAGGTGAGATTTCAGAAATGTGTAAGAAATTAAGAAGGGAAGGAGTACCAGCCAAGTTGAGGGAAGTCAAAAAAAAAGAGAGATTGGATGTAAAAAACTGTATGAATTGTATCAATTTGTTTTATTTGTAAACTGAATAAAAATTATATATATATATATATATATATATATATATATATATATATATGAGTTGTTGCTGTGCAAATGTGATTCTTCTTCTCTCTTCCTCCCACCCTCTATTTGCTTTCCTGATTATTACCATCACTATGTGGAATGCAACTGGCCACAGGCACCATTGGGTGCCGTGGGTGTGCTCAGTCGATAGAGAAGACTCTTAACCTCAGGGTTGTGGGTTCAAGTCCCACATTGGGCAAAAGATTCCTGCACTGCAGGGGGTTGGACTAGATGACCCTCGGGTGTCTTTTCCAACTCTGTGATTCTACAGTTCTTTGCGAGACTAGACATATCCACATAATCACAGAGCTAGAGTACAAATGAAGAACTTCCACTATGTGGCTGCTGTAAAAATATTTCTGCTACTGGTAAAGGCTGTTAAGACTTCCAAACATTTTCTACCTTGATATTAGGTATTAACCACCCATGGCTAATAACTCATGGGAAGAATGTACCGTATTTTTCGCTCTATAACACAAACCCGACCATAACACGCACGTAGTTTTTAGAGGAGGAAAATCCGTAGGCATGCCACCCGTAGGCATTTCCTCCATAACACGCACAGACATTTCCCCTTACTTTCTAGGAGGAAAAAAGTGAGTGTTATGGTGCAAAAAATACGGTATTTCCCCAACTTGCAAGACTCCTCTGCAGCTCTATAAGAAACTCTTTAAGAAACAGCTCATCTCCTCTGGTCTTTAACAGACCAAGAACACAAAATATACAATGATATAGCACAAATGCTTCAGTGTTTAGAACATATACCAGCTTAATATTGGGGTGTTCTGATGCACACATTCCCCTTATGCCGCAGGTGACCCAAGAAATACTGTACCCACACCAGGCAATTAAAAACTGGCCCAAATACCTGAAAATAGTATTAAGACTCCCCGCCCCATCCGCAGTGGAAGACAGGAGAGTGACAAGAGTATAGTTATGCTTGCAGATGAACACACTTTATTTAAAGAAAACTAGAGTTATGGGCAACTGCATCTCCTGGCTGCTTAGCAACAAGCTACTGCGAATGCCCATCAATTCTCAGTTTATAATAACCTGAGACAGATCTAGTTTTTGTTTTCCCTTGAGGGTGTCTCCCCTACTCAGCTCTATAATAAATGCTGCATAGCCATGCATCCAGCACATCGGGAAATAATGCCATGGAACATTTTGCATTCTGCTTGCTGAGAATTGCCTAGCCAGCAGGGTGCCTGCAAGCATTATTAATCATGTAATTAATCTCATAGTGTAGCTCTAAGGGTGTTATTATTTTTTTTATTAAAAAAATACACTAAAAGTGGCATTAGAGAACTGGAATGTATGTATGAGCAACCTGCACTCTTTAGGGCCTGTACAATCATTCTCCCCTTGACTAACTTGTAGAATGGGTCATTATGCAAAATTGAACCTGCGATACTCCTAATACTTAGGAAGGACTATAGCTCAAATGTAGAGTATCTGCTTTGCAGAGGTGGCAGGTTCCAGCTGCTGGGATAGCTCTGTCAGTAGAGCATGAGACTCTTAATCTCAAGGTCATGAGTTTGAGCCCCATGTTGGGCAAAAGTTCCTGCATTGCAGAGGGCTGGACTAGATGATACTTGCGGTCCCTTTCCAACTCTACAATTGTATGATTTTATCCCCAGCATCTCCAGGTAGGTGTCCTCTGTCAAACCTTGGAGAGTCACAGCTGGTCCACATAGACAATATTGAGCTTAGATGAATCAGTGGCTGGCTCGCTAGAAGGTATCTTCCTGTATTTTAAGACTTTTAACCCTAAGTAGCATAACAACCTGGACCATAAAGAAGGCTGATCGCCGAAGAATTGACGCTTTTGAATTATGGTGCTGGAGGAGACTCTTGAGGGTCCCATGGACTGCAAGAAGATCAAACGCATCCATTCTTAAGGAAATCAGCCCTGAGTGCTCACTGGAAGGACAGATCCTGAAGCTGAGGCTCCAATACTTTGGCCACCTCATGAGAAGACTCACTGGAAAAGACCCTGATGTTGGGAAAGATGGAGGGCACAAGGAGAAGGGGACGACAGAGGACGAGATGGTTAGACAGTGTTCTCAAAGCTACCAGCATGAGTTTGACCAAACTGCGGGAGGCAGTGGAAGACAGGAGTGCCTGGCATGCTCTGGTCCATGGGGTCACGAAGAGTCGGACACGACTGAACGACTAAACAACAACAACAGCATAACAACCCAGAGCTTTTGGCTACAATATTTACATCAATGATTGGCCAGCGTATACCTCCTGTGACACGAGACAGTACAAATGCCATAACAATCCCAATTGTAATTATATTCTTTTCGAGAGCACTTTTCAGTATAGATTGTTCCAGATGACAGCACTGGTAGCTGAGCTATTTGCTTAGGACACTGAACCCCAATACTTGATTGTTCTTCAATATTCCATGGTGGAACAGTAAAGAACTTTGCTCTTCTTACCTTGGGGTTGAGAGCATAGAGCAGAATATAGGTAACAGTGGAGAAACTTTTGTTTTTAGCTGGGCTCCATGCTTTTGCTCCTAACTCTGATTTCCAGGATTCTTTTGGAAAGTCTGTCCCCTACTGGCAAGGCTTGGAACTACTTTGCAAATATAAATGTTCACACTATTCTCTTCTTATATTAGGAATAGGATAGCTACATGTTTTGTTATTCCAAATGGACAACAACAGGAAGGCTCAGTTATATATGAACATGTAAGGCAGGGCATATTGTAACCTATCAAATGTAATGTAGATCAATGGCTTTATACTGCAGTCTTGCTAAGAGCTTGACACTCACACCCCTTTTATTTTTCCAGTCCCAGCCATGAAGCAAACATAGGGTATGTACTGACCTGCTGACAGGGTGCCACATATGGCTATTTATTTATTTAATTTGTACATTGCCCTTCATCTGAAGGTCACAGGGCAAAAGGTCACAAATACAAAATGAAAACACAAAATGCATAACAAACAAAAACCCCTCAATAATCCCGTTCTTCCAAACACATTCAAAAGGCCACAGTCAAAGGCCTAGGAGAAGAGAAATGTTGATAAGACTCATTGGACTAAGTGGGTAACACTGCACAGGCCTTTTATCAACCCCTTTCATCCGAACAATTAATCCGTAAATAACATTAGTCATGCAAGTTTAAGACTCTTTTATTTCTGAAGAACAACACTGACATCTCATCAGGAGTAGTTTAAAAATACTGACACAGGACAACAGAACTTTCAGACTAATGACATCCAGCAGCACTCAAATATGCACCCAGAAGCTTAGGGATCATTATTTTGGAATATGAATGCCGTCAGCTTCCACGGAAACCAAAGGTGTTCCACTACTCGCACTAACAAAAGTGTTAACACCTCTTCCTTTCCCTGTTGAGAGATTTCATTGAGTTAGTCTTACATTATAAACACGTAAAAACGAAAGTTTTTTTTTGTGAAAAATTTAAAGAGAAAAAAAACAACAGTGCTGCATTTTACCCCAATGAGATGAAACCAAGTAATTGGTAGACAATCTCATGGCAAACTAGTTTTCTCAATAATCTTCCTCACACTAATACTCTCATTTGGTACAGTTTGCATGCGTCTTTTGCGTCTGAAGACGGCAAGACACGTCTTTTAAGGTGCTTATTTCAAGGATCTGACTTTTCAAACATTAGGGATTTCATGCAGAGTAGGTTTCCCCACTCTGCATAAATAAACTTCCTGCTTTTGACACAGGGGTATCCTGTGGAGATTAGGGGACCCTGTGTCGTATGGGTAGATTCCCCACAGTACCTAGTAATTTGAACAGGCTGTTTCTGTGTGGACATGTACTATGCTTTGGCTGGAATAAGCTGTAAGTGCACCTGGAGAGAATCACACACCAGTCTCATGGCTGAAAAGAGGACAGTTTACAAATCAATGTGCAACACAGTAAGTTATTTTGTAAATTTCATCTAAAAAAAAAAAAGTTGAAAGTGCAACGCTAATGGGTAAAGGTTTTCCATAGACATTTATAAAATTTTGTCAAAACAAGCTGTACTGTACTTCTGCAAAATAAATACTCTGCTGTATGCTTTATGTACAAATACTCAACTAGAATATTGGCAGCGTCTGAAAAATATCCATTCTTCAGTTTTTATAGTCCCAACAGTCGGGGGGGGGGGGGGGAATCTGTGCTAGAGATAAGCTTCAAGGCCAACTTCAATTCTCTAAGTACAATTTCTTATATATTAAAATCCATACTGTTCATTTATATTGGAGGATGTACTGACAGATTTTGAATATATAAAAAAACCCACATGCCTTTGTCTTATTTAGATTTCATCCACGTTTTGCACATCTTGTCCCCCAACAGATCCTTTCAGTGATCACCCTGAAGGAGACATGTCCCGGACTTCACATAGGAACCGCTCAGCCTTTTGTGAGACTGCATAAACAAACTGACTTAGTAGTTTGTTGCTTTAGCAGCAGCTGAAAACCAAGGAAGCGTCTTGGATTACTGTAGAATACTGGCATAAAAAACGAGCATCTCAATAATTTAGTCTAAGTAGTTCCGATTGTTCATTTGCTTCCTAGGAAAATATTGGACTGGTCAAGTTTACTCGGTTGGTGCCTCAGTGTTTCCAGTTCCAAGGAATACAGAGGTCTCCATCCTGCATCACGGAATAGAAATGAGAAATGCAGAGATGCATGCCTTGCAAGTTGGGAAGCGACTCGCCCTCCAGCAGTCTATTGCAAGAATGGATCATCTGTGCGCAGGAAACGCTGGGCTCTTTGTACAGCCTTTGGAGACGAAATTTCTCAGCTGAAGCCTTGATCAGTTTCTTCTCTAACACCATGGACCTGAAATAATAAACATAAACCCCCATTCCAAAGTTATAAATGTGAAGGGGAGAAAATACAGAATTGGTTCTTGTGTTTCAACTTTTGGAAATATCCGTTCCGCTACAAGAGACCCATATTTTACCCCCCTGCCCAGTGCTTCCCAAACTGCAAATAATCAGGTTAATGGATGGCTACTCTTGTACCCAGCTGTGGGGGAGATAGGAATAAAGGAGTATTCCAGGGTTTTGTCTCAGTTATCACACCCTTTTCCAAATTCCTAGCTAGGGCCAGGAAAGGGAGGCAACTGAACTAGTTAGCGACTGGTTGGCACTAAGGCCAGGTGAAAACTAGGTCCTCAACCCTCTCTCATGCTTCCCCCTCACCATGGTGTGTGGTTGTATGTATAGTTGTGCTAACACATCCAGATGAGAACCTAGAGCACAGCATTTAATAGCAGGGCAAACTAGGCAAGAGGTTTTTCACAACTTCCCAAAGCAACACACTCTTATAATCAGTGGAGGGCGCTAGTGGTTTTTAAGTTGAGCTACACTTTTTACCTGGAAGTGTCTCTGGACAGCGCTGGCTCCCGGCCTCTTGAGCGAGATGAGCGTGCAACCCTAGAGTTGGACACGACTGGCCCGTA
Organism: Podarcis tiliguerta; assembly: GCF_965153285.1. Classification (NCBI taxonomy): domain Eukaryota; kingdom Metazoa; phylum Chordata; class Lepidosauria; order Squamata; family Lacertidae; genus Podarcis; species Podarcis tiliguerta. The sequence continues at coordinate 16,161,221 of NC_139545.1, read as the reverse complement.
CGGGCAGGGGTACCTTTACCTTTACCCTTTTTACACACTTTTAAGTGCTGGTTCCTCCCCATCAATCTCCTTGGAAATCTCCCAAGATGTCAAGCACAGAACGGAGCAGTAGCACTGAGCTTTAAGAAGCACTTACTCTTCCTTTCTTTTCAGTTTCTCTCGCGCTTGTTGTGCTTTAGTGATCATAAACCACTGGAGCGCTGCTGGATCACAGGTTGTTGGGATGATGAAGTGCCCCAGTTCATGCAGATATGGTGCATACCTGTCACTGTAATAAAACAGGGACAGTACATTAAGGATAGTGCAAAGCAGCTGGTGGTCCTTTTTGTATGGAAGGTTTTTGCTTAAAGTAATATTCACAATATAGAAACTTAACCCAAGAAAATAAGTCCTTATTTATTGGATCACCCATATGCACATGCTTATTGGTACTCTTAAATAATGCTAAAACGTTAGACAGACCAGAGTTACAATTGAAGACCATGCTGACTCTGCTTCATTGAGATGCTTCGTAATTCTCTATTTAATGATACTTTTCACCAGTGTTCCTGGAACATATATTAAATCTAACTGGTCTGTAATTTGCTGGAACTCTTAAAAAAACGGTGCTGCCAAGGAGGAGGAGGTTCCTACCTCCAAAGAATGCTCTGCAGCTGTTGCTGCCACAGCAGACATTATTCCTTCAAGCAATGGCTTTCAACCAGTGTGCCGTGGCACCCTGGGGTGCCTTGAATGATGGTTAGGGGTGCCCTGGGCAGCACTAGCCTCTCTGCCTCTTTCCTTCCCTCTCTCCTCTGATCCCCTCTCCTGTCTCTGCCTCCCAAAGGCTTAGACAAAGCAGTGGCTGCCCAGAGGACTCCCAAGGAAAGGGCTGAGGGAGCACTCCACAAAGGAGCGTGCTCAAAAAAGGGTGAGAGGCTGCCAGCTTGGCAGGGAAGGGGTGACATAACTGGGCTCCTGAGCCCCACAGGGTGCCACAAATGGAATGCGGTTTGTTAAGGGAGCCATGGACTCAAAAAGGTTCAAAACCTTTGCCTTAGAAGCCAGATCTCTGCCCAAGGCAGTTGCTCACATTGCCACTTGAGTGGGCCAGCCCTCATTACTGTACTGCACAATGCTTTACAGACAGTTCAGAAATTGCAGCTAGTGCAAAATTCAGTGCCAGATTGCCTGCCAGGGCAAGATGGTTTAACATGTAACAACTCTGGCACAACTGCACTAGCTGTCAGTTAGTTTCTAGGCTCCGTTCAAAGTCCTGCTTTTAACCTAAAAAGTCTTGTGTGGCTCAGGTATCCAGTTAACTCAAGGACTGCCTCTCTGCACATGAACCAACTCAAACCCAGCATTTGTCATCTGAGACCCTTCTCAGGCTGCCCTCTGAGGAGTGTGTGGAAGGTAGTAACACAAGAACAGCCCTTTTTATTGATGGCTCCCCACTTGTGGAGTTCTCTCCCCAGGGAGGCATGATTGGCACTATCACCATCTGTTTTAGGCACCAGGCAACGAGATTTTTATTTACTCAAGCCTTTTGCCCTTAATTGAGAGGGTAACTAGCTATATCTGTGGCCTCTTTGTTGCGCTCATCCTTTTAATTGGGGTGGGTAGGATTTGTTTCTTGTATAATAAAATCATACCTACATGGACGAGCACATTAGGTCTTGTTTTACTACTTGGTTTTAACATTTTGCCAATTTCTATTTTTATTACGCAAGTCCCTTTGAGACACTTTGGTACAGCAAGCAGCAGTTTAATATATATCATCATCATCATCATCTTCGTAAATGCACACCTTTCTAGAATCATTTGCAACCCACGCAGGCTGTGAGGGTGAAATGGGAGCCTGCTGTTACGCACTCGATTGTAAAAGCTGTCCAGGACAGAGTAATACTCCTCAAGCATCAGCATCGGTTGAAGCTCTTCAATGTATCCTACTTGTATGCCTCCCAAAATATGGCTTATGCGGTCCTCCAAAAGCAGCACTTTTTTCTGAAGTGCAGAGTAGCTTGGCAATCTCTCAAAAATCTGCACAAATTAAAAGGTTTATTTAAGTGGGTGACATGATCAAACACAACCAACTCCCACCCAACTGTCCAAATGTACATTTTAGAAACTCTTTATCAGCAGAGAGTTACTGTTAATGGAAAATGATAAGCTCCCGGCTTGAGACTTGAACTTTCTACCTAATGAAATCACAGTTGGAAATATCTGTGAAGGGTTTTAGGCACCAATTTAAGGATTCTGTAATTTCAGCAAATCTTATGAAAACGATTTAACGTTTTTACAACCTTGTCAGGTGACTCATCCTGTATTTCCATTTTGATGTATTTCAGTTTGTTCTCATCTGTTAATGCCGTTTCAGTTTTACAAATTTTCATTTGTAAAAGAATTCATACATTGCCTATTACAATCTTTAAAAAGGTAGTATACAATGATAAAACAGTAAAATCACAATAATCTAAGTAAAATACAGCTGATAACCCAGGGGCACCATTTATTCACTTCAGATTTTAACCCCAGAAAAGGTTTAAGTGCACAGCTATTTTTTAAACAAAAGCATCAAATTGTAAATAGGAACTCTGGTTAGTATTAGCTATAGTCAAAGTGGCTCTGACACAACCTCATAAATAAGCTCACACAGACTACTAGCCTGCATAACATTTCACTAGCTCCCTAGGGGCTAGCAGAGTGGGATGGAATCCTCTGACAACCTGCTTAGCTATCTAGGGTAGGAACAAAGCACTTTCTCCTTTCCTCGGAAGCCCCCTCACCTGCCTACACGTAATTCCTTGCCAAATGGCTACCAGACTAGTGCTTTATATACAAGACGGTACCAACATATCCCTTAAGGCAGGGAGGGGTGGGAGGAGGGAGCTCATGAGTTAGGCCTGCACTAGCTCAATATATTACCGAGATATCAGAACTACAGGAAGGCTTTAAAAAATGCATTCATGTAATCTTTAACTAGAACCAAAATATAGCTTTATAAGTTATCTTTTAGAGTTGTGAGTTAGTTGTTTTAGACATTAAGGCACTAGAGAAAGAGTCAATTACTGTACACACATACAATGTTGTAACTCTACTTTTGCAGCAGCAAGGTGACAAGACACCACGAACTCTCCTTAAGAAATCAGTGACAGGTTGTGTCAACCAGAAACAGGGAGGTTCCAAATCTTTGCCCACTTAACTTTTTGCACTCCACATAACGCTTCAGGTTAGACTCCGCTAACCCAGAAACATAGCTGTCAACTTACAGATTTGAAAATAAGGGACCAACAGCCTTGAAAATAAGGGACCAGCAGCCAAAATAAGGGGCCTGCAGCCTCGCCTGTTCCAGGCACTCCAGTCTTCCTGTCCTCCTGCAGTCTGGTCAAACTCATGCTGGGTAGCTTTGAGAACACTGTCCAACCAACTTTGTAACCAGAGGTTCAACTGAATAGAATCTGAATCACATGCACCACAAGGCCTATGCAGCCTCAACTTAAGATGGCTCCCAGGCCTGGCTTTGCACTGCAAAGTTTGCAGCAGCACGTGCAACAAAATGGCATCCAGCATTCAAAACCCCCCTCAGCTTGCATTAACTAGCCACACACAAGGCATGCAAGCTCCACCCCCCAGTCGTTCTTAGACTTCTTATTGGGTGAGCAACACAGCCAAGCAACACAGTTGGAGCCTTCCTCCTCCTTGGCCGGCAGGGAGGGAGGGAGAGGAGCTGCTTCCTTTGAAATTTAAGGGACATCATTTGAGGGACATCCATCAATAAGGGACAGCAGCGGGACATGGCGCTGGAATAAGGGACTGTCCCTTCAAATAAGGGACACTTGCCAGCTATGCCCGGAAATATTATCTTGGGTTAAGAACTTTGCTTCAGGATGAAAACACAAATCGTGCAGCAGCGGCGCAGCAGCAGCAGAAGGCCCCATTAGCTAAAGTGGTACTTCAGGTTAAGAACCATTTCAGGTTAAGAACAGACCTCCGGAACGAATTAAGTACTTAACCCGAGGTACCAGTGTACATATTAAAACAGGCTGGAAAAGGCAACATTTTTTTAAATAAAAAAATATATAATTTAGTTACCAGTTCTTACTTTGGTCCAGTGGTGGTGAACATCCATAGTTCCTAGCATAACATGGCCTGTTGCACTCATGCCTGAACGGTCTGTAAATATCACTGTGCGGCCTATGGAAAAGGGGGGGGGGGCATTTTTTTAGTCACTATTCACAGCTGAGCTTTTTGGAGGGTGGGGTTGACTGACAACAAAGCGGATTCGTCTAGGGATTCCAAAAGGTTCTCTGTGGATCCTCTGCTACAGATCTAAGGTCTCTTTTAGGCCACCCTCCACTAGGCATCTCTCTCTAGGCCCGCCTGAACTCCTGGCACCCACATACATAAGTAAACCCTATGAGTTAACACCAACATAATCTGATATGGGTGCTTTGAGTCATCACAGAGATCAGGGTAGGATAAGAACATACAAAGAGCTCTGCTGGATAATTCCAAAGGCAATGGTGCTCTCCAACAGGAAAGCTTTCAAGTGGGACCTGAGTGAAATGGTGGTCTCCCCACCTGCAATCCCCCTGCAGCTTGTGTCCAGAATAAACTACCTCTGACACGCAAAGTAACATATAGCAATCGTGCCTAGTAGCCACTAATAGCTTTAGCCTCCGTCAAGGCAACCTTGGAGACATGTAGGATCTGAATCATTTAGGGCTTTAAAGCTCAAACACAGCACCCCACATTCTGCTGAGAAGGAAAGCAGGAAACCAACTTGCGCCAGCTTAGAAGATTCAGCATTTTCTTTAAAGAACAGCATAATATCGTTGGCAAGTGAAAGAAAGAAAACTGCAGCAAAAGAATGTACCTTTAGCATTCCTTAGCGCTTCTGGGCTTTGTTGAGCTAACCGACTTAGACTGTGTAGCTGGCTGCACCGATGGGCAATACCCCAGCTCCTCTGCCATCTAAAAAAACCCAAACCAACACCAGCATGTTTCACTCCTTTTAAATTGACAACAACTTAGGTAACAAAAGAGTGACAGAGATCATCAATGAAAGGCATTATTATTTGTCATTAGCAGACAAGCAGCTTTGAGCATTAAGAACTTGATCTATAACTCAAATAGAAACTTTGAGAATTTGGATGAATGGGTGACTGCCATGGGTGTCTATATAGCTCTTATCTAGTTTTGTTTTAAATATATTTGCTTTTTTGTGTTCTTAACTATTTTTTTCTGTTGAAACAATTGTGTGGGAGGATATTAAAACATTGATGCACTGAACGTAGCTGCTTAAAAATGCAACTAAACTAAGAATAAAATCGCAGTGACCATTATAACACTTGGACTAGCATTGTAAGCACACATTTCTGGTACATTTAAAATACATTTGCTGGAGTCTATCACATACCAGCAGTGTTGCTCTGTTCCACCCTTAATCTTAAAAATAAAATAAAAACCACTGCTTTTTCACACAGTTAATTTGTTACCTGATATCAGAGAGCTGTAGCTGATGAGAAAGTTCACCTTTCAAACGGTCTAGCTCTTTCCTGAGTGGTAAGCTATTCTTCAGCTTCTTTTCTGCACTTTGTTCATTACTATCTAACCAAGAACTAGAAAAACAACATGGATCACAATGAGATTTAAAAACGCAGTAATTGGGCAAGAGGATTAATGATAAACTTTAAGCAGAAATTTAAAGGGCTCGTGTATCAAAAAAAGTGTGAGAGCACATCAGGAACCTTCTTAAAATTATGGAATCATAGAATTAATTGTAGAGTTGGAAGGGACTGTGTGGGTCATCTAGTCCAACCCCCTGCAACGCAGGAATATTTGGCTCAATGTGGGACTCAAACCCATGACCCTGAGATTAAGTGTCTCATGTTCTACTGACTGAGCTTTCAATTAATATTTATCTAGCACACAGCCAGTCACACCCTCTTCCAGGATGTGCCATTCCACCTCCCTGTTTTCTCTCTCTCTCAAGGTATTTGGGCATTCAGTACCAATTGAGCATGCTTAGTCTTCACTGGGTTGTTGTGTTTCCCTCCCTGTGAAATATCTGTTATATTTCTGCAAACCCCTGCAGGTTCCCCTAATCCTGCTGATTTGTCCATCTTGAGTGTGAATGCTGCCTTTTTGGCTACATAAAGATCCATACTTGGAGAATGACTTGCAGTTGTATACCGAACGAAGAATTTCTATGGTTTGTTGATTAAAAGTTGTGTCTGGCTTTCATTCAACAATGGCTAGCCTCCCTATGGTGCTTTTCAAAACTGCCAACATTCCTGGCAGTAAATACTTTGGAGGAAGGAAGATTTTCATGGAAACCTGTATTGTCAGCCTGTGAAGTCGAAGTCTATTTCACGAATTCTACTTTCCCACATCCATCTATTTCCTAGCTGGGGAACCTGTTGGGTAGATTTTGGGAACATGGGGAGCTGGGGGCTGCAGTAGGGGAGCAGCGGAAACTGAACTTCCATTGTGCAAGCTGAAGTCCATTCACATAGCATGCTTGTATGCCTGGTAGGAGGTCCAAATTCAATACTGCCCTACTCAAATGTTTTAAAAATTAATCATTCAAGTCTAAAATACGAGGCACAAAATATCTGTTTGGGATAAATCATACGCTTTGCAAGCAGAAGTTGCCAACTTCTAGCTGTGACATCTCCTGGTGAAAAATCAATTGGTTCAAAATCCTGAAAAGGCCTCTTAAGACTCTGAAATTGAGGAAGGTGATGTCACTAAGGTCAGTACCTTAGTGTAGTTTCCATCCTTTGAGCCTGTTCAAGTTCTTCCTCAGGATCCTTGAATCCAGTAAAAGAGTAGTAAGTCTTGTCCCATTTGATAGGCCTGTGGAAGATTCGTTCTGCTGACTGGTTAGACGGAGTTGCCACTTTGCCATTCAAGATTTGGACATGCTCAGTAGATAAGTTACAGGAGTTCAGGATGTCCAGTACTGTGCTTAGTAGGTCCCTGGTGCGCAAGGTGAAACTGACTGCTCGAAATCCTACAAAATGCAAACCCAGAACAAGGCAGTATTTAACAGAATGCATTTCCTTATGCTTGCCTTACCAAAGATAATGCAAACCAGGGCTTGCAAGGATTAATCTCCTAGTCAACTTCATTAAATTGTAGTACTACTGTTATTAGTTGATTTGATTTCAACTGACAGTGCTCCTGGACTCAGCGATTAAGTCCCCATGCTCCAAGATTGATATGAACAGGCTCCACTGTGAAGGCTTTTCCTAATGCTATTTTTGGATGAAGTGCACTACAGGACTCTGATAAAAAACAACAACACTGAAATATAAACCAATAGCTGCGAAGTGCTATGGGCAGGTATGCATGATACTAAGACACAGAAACATCAGTGTATTTGTCTATTATCACAGCACCCTGCTCCAACAATTGAAGATTACTACGTATTAGATGGTAAATAAAAGAATTTGTTAAAACTGATTATTCATAATTAATTCTCAGTTCATTGTGCTAATAACTTCTAGAACAGGATATAGTAAAGTGAGAAATAGTTAATATTTTCAAATCAAAAACTCAACATCTTTTTGATTTAGAGGCTACATGAATTTTCAAAAGTGCAGCTTTAATTTTCAGAAAAAATCCTCCCATCTACATTAAGCAGTTTTATACACTATATTTATGGCCAAGTGAGGGAAACCATAATTGTTATAGGGATACACAAAGAAACAAATCTGGTGGCTACATCTAATTAAACTCTGTTTAAGAGGCTTCTTAGAAAAAACAACAACCCAGTGCTTAACGGCTAGAAATTTTAATGACAAGAAAATTTCAAGTACTCAAAAGCATTTTATTTTGTAAGGGGGGCGGGACCCGAAATGTCTAAAATACCTGAGGAGCCAAATGGTTCTTGAACATTGGAAGGATTTTGTTCTTTCTCTCGTACGTAAAAAGTGAGCCGAGTTGGTTTTAAAGACCTGAAACCTGGTTTTTGGAGATTCTCCAAATAACCATTTAATCTCTTCAAAGAATTTTCATTGATCTCCTGAAAATAATTACAAGAAAAAGAATTACTTGAGTTTTGAATATGGCCCAGGTTAAAACAAATACACATAAATTAACAGTGTCTGTTTACAACAACTTTTGATTCACAGTATATTTATATGGAAATGTGTGTTTACTAAGACTGAGGAAACCCAGGTTCAAAAAAATCCCTATTCTGCCATGAGTTACCTTGTGCCAGGCAGCTTTTCAGTCTAACATAACACAGAGAGCTGAAAAAAGTGGTGAAGGGGGAGTCATGTTTGCCATCTTGAGTCCACTGCCTTTCCTCTGAGGCCTACCTGGTGCCAGGGTAAAATCTGCATATTTACTCAAGCTTTTAGTAACTGTTAATCTCACAGTCTAATTTTATAACTGTCACGTGTTTTATCTTCTGGTTTTGTATGCTCGACCCTGAAACTTTGGATAGAGGGTGGGTTATAAATATTATGTTCTCACAGAAGAGCCACCATAAGCTTCCAAGGGACCCTAGGGTTCTCTGGAACACATTATGAAAATCACTATAAGAGTCAAAACAGTATGTGCATTTTTAAAGTGTCACACAGATTAGTAATGACCCTTAGTACATAAGGACTCCTAATATTTAGGGCAAGAGGGAATGATGCAGATTTCATCAGGTTTTTATGCATCTCTTTTTACAGTGGTGCCTCGCAAGACGAAAAGAATCCATTCCACGAGTCTCTTCGTCTTGCGGTTTTTTTCGTCTTGCGAAGCAAGCCCATTAGCGGCTTAGCGGATCAGCTGTTAAGTGGCTTAGCGGATCAGCTGTTAAGCGGCTTAGTGGCTTGGGAAAAAGGGGGGGGGAGGAAAAAAACCCCGCAGGAACTCGCAAGACATTTTCGTCTTGCAAAGCAAGCCCATAGGAAATTCGTTTTGCGAAGCACCTCCAAAACGGAAAACCCTTTCGTCTAGTGGGTTTTCCGTCTTGCGAAGCATTCGTCTTGCGGGGCACCACTGTACTGGGAAATTACCCCAGTCAATTCCTAACAGCAGCATTTCTACTTCAAGTTTTATCCACTAAGTTCAGCTTCACAACAATTCTAAGAAATATTTTAAGTGATATACAGTGGTACCTCGGAAGTAGAACGGAATCCGTTCTGGAAGTCCATTCAACTTCCAAAATGTTCGGAAGCTCCTGCAGCCAATCGGAAGCCGCATCCAACGTTTGGGTTCCAAAGAACGTTGGGAAATTGGTACACTCACAGGTTTGCGGCATTCAGGAGCCAAAACATTCAACTCACAAGGCGTTCGGGATCCAAGGCATGACTGTATTAGAGTTTGTCTATAATACAAATATCTAACAATATCTATCAATTCAGAAGTCCCACCGAGTTAAATGGAGTTCAATCTCCATACTGTTCTCATTTTCTATTTTTATGTTGTGAACTGCCCTGTAATCTTCAGATAAAGAGTGGCATACATTTTTTTTAAAATAATAATAATGTTGATGATGTCATGGTAGGTGTTTAGGATTGCAGCCTAAACCACTGGAGAAAAATGTATTTACCCTTTCTCTGGGATGCTGGCCAAAGAAATCTGGATGCACTGCAAAATAGAATGGCCGCAGAGCATTGACAGCATCAGCCCCTGATAAAGCTCTTGCCTGGATAACATGCTGCAATGGTAATTTATTGAGACATAACCTAAGAAATAAAGATGAAGACTAAGTTAAGCAGCCTAAGAGACCACAAAATGCTTAAAGGTAAATTGCTATAGAGATGGGAGAATTCTGGGACTATTTAAACTAGGATTGGGCTATGCGGATAATACTTGAACAGTACTAATAAATTTAGAATTATATAAGCATGCACTCAGAACTATCACATCTGTCCAATAAACAACACAAAACCGTAGATACCGTATTTTTCGCTCTATAAGATGCACCAGACCACAAGACGCACCTAATTTTTGGAGGAGGAAAACAAGAAAAAAAATCTCAGAAGCCAGACCAGCAAGAGGGATCGCTGTGCAGTGAAAGCAGCAATCCCTCTTGCTGTTCTGGCTTCTGGGATAGCTGCGCAGCCTGCATTCGCTCCATAAGACGCACACACATTTCCTCTTACTTTTTAGGAGGGAAAAAGTGAGTCTTATAGAACAAAAAATACAGTAATTTTCTGGCTGCTACTTGCAATCTGATGCTGTCTTAGATGTACAAGTACACATTCTTCCTGTGTATGAATTGCCTACTCAATGATGATGATGATAAAGTACATTTACCTCTATCGTTTTGACCAATAGATCTTCCAATTTATAATCTTACTTCTAATTTACAATTCCTAAAACTAAAAATTTAAAACTCTCAGAAATCAAGCCAAACGCAGATGTAATAATTTATATGCTACAATTAAAAGTGTAGGAATAGAGCCGCCTTACCTCCTCACAGTCGCCCAACGGCAAAACATCTCAATTCTTTTAATCTTTATTCCAGATCGCCTCTAAATTTCTTTAAGCAAATAAAACATATTAAACATGTAATTAATGCATTTAGTTTTGTATATGTTTACTTTCATTTTGCCTATACTTTAAGCAACAGAATTTGACTGTGAAATTACAATCTGGTTTTACGTAAAAATGTTCACCAGTGATGCTAAACAGTAGCAGGAACAACCACTTTAATGTTGTTGTGACACAAGACGCTTAAAAATGGACAAACTAATTAAAAGTTTGTGTAAGCAAGTAAACACAAAAGCCTGATAATTTCTATACAGTACTAATTTTTAATTAGAGGGCCTTTCCTGGGCCCCAGTACAATGGTAAGAGCACACTGACTAAATCAGATTACAAGGAGATGCTGTTCTAGTCAATTCCATCCTGAAGGAAAGTTTAAGGGAAATAAAACATATTCTTGAATAGTAAAGGCATTGCTGAAAGGGAGAGATACAAGCAAATATGTGGGCACTCATACATCCTTTCTTATAAATAAAATAAAATCAACTGAGGAAAAGGGGAGTGCTGCTCATCATGGGTACTATCTGAAAGGCGCATGTAACAGTCACAACTAACATGTATTGCACCAGTACTAGCTGGGTTGGCTGCTGGGCGGTAATTTACACGTTTTCCAGGATACAATTAAAAATGCTACAGGAACCTGTTACCTGGAGACCACAGAAGAGCTGAAAAAAAGTTTAACCATATATTGCAGGCAAAGGCAACTTATAATAACCACTTCCAGTTTTTTCAAATACCAGTTTTTATAGAGACACACACAAGAAAAAAATGTTTATAAATATATGAAAATCCCTCAGATTATTCATTGGCATTAGGTAGAGCTCTCTGTTAATCTGGATTTTAAATGTAATGAAGGAGTTGCAAGGGACCTCAAGCGTCACCAACCCCTTGCTAATACAAGAAACCTATTACTATAGCATCCCTAGTTATCCAACCACTACTTAAAAACTTTAACATAGGAGAGTCCACAACCTTACAAGACAAGCACTGTCAAACAGTTTGTACCATCAGGAAGCTATCTGTGATGGTCAGTCATAACCTTTCTTTGTGTAATCTGAACTCATCAGTTCAGGGCAATACCACCATCTGGAGCACAGAATCAGATAACTGTAAATGGAAAGGGACCCAAGGGGCATACAGTCTAATGCCCTGCAATGCAGGAATCCCCTCTAAAGCATCCATGACAGATGGCCATCCAACCTCTGCTTAAAACCTATCAAAGAAGGAGAGTCCACCACTTTCTGAAGGAGTCCATTCCACTGTTTAACAGCTCTTACTGTCAGAAAGTTCTTCCTGGTATTTATAGTCGAAATCTTCTTTCTTGTAGCTTGAAGCCATTGATTCGGGTCCTACCCTCCAGAGCAGGAGAGAACAAGCTTGCACCATCTACCATGTGACATCCCTTTAGAGATTTGAAGATGGCTATCATATATCCCCTCAGTCTCTTCTTTTCCAGGGCAAACATACACAACACCCTCAACTGTTCCTCATATGGCTTGGTTTCCAGACCCTTGATCATATTGGTTGCCCTCCTCTGTACATGTCCCAGCTTGTCAATATCCTTATTAAACTGTAGCACCCAGAACTAGACACAGTACTCCAGGTGTGGTCTGACAAAGGCAGAACAGAGTGGTACTATTACTTATAGCTAAAGCTATTCTATGCAGCATCAACAGAAGTACAGAGTCCAGATCAAGGGAAGCTCTATTATGTGAAGACTGCTTTAACCATGTTAATATTTGCTCCAGCCTATCCCTTATGTTTGGGGATATATAATGCTAAACAATGGTTTAGTGCTATATGGATGAGCTGCTATGAGCCCAAGCAAAAATCCCTCTCCCCCTCTATGTGGCTCAGAGGATTTCTGTGCAGATAACATTGACTTTTCAACTTGTACAAATCTGGAATATTGCTTAAAACAAACTGCTTAGTTAAGCCAGCTTCATAACCCATGATTTGAAGGTGGTTTGCTTTGAAGCTTACCAGTTTTTGTTGTAAGTGAGGATTACTGGTTGACAAGCCAACCTTACAGTGGTACCTCGGGTTACAGACGCTTCAGGTTACAGACTCCGCTAACCTAGAAATAGTACCTCGGGTTAAGAACTTTGCTTCAGGATGAGAACAGATATTGTGCAGCAGCAGCAGCAGGCCCCATTAGCTAAAGTGGTGCTTCAGGTTAAAAACAGTTTCAGGTTAAGAACGGACCTCCAGAACGAATTATGTTCTTAACCCGAGGTACCACTGTATTTGAAAGCAAAATAAAATTCAGCAGGGATCATCTTCCTAGCAGCAGAGTATAAAGAAATGGAGGAGCACTCAAGCCCAGTGCTTTTCTCAGTCTCACCAGAGATTGTCCAGGTAGCGCTAAACCATGGTTTAGTGTTAGGCACAAACACATATTAGCAGGTTTCCCAAGAACACAATTTAAATATCTTAAGTTATAGTATAAAGCTACTTCAAATGCACATAGAAAGTCAACATAATTCTGATTGCTTAGAAACATGACCAGAATCCCTATTCTTCAGAACTACATAATGCTAATACTTAGAAACTCTGAATGGTTTTAAAGCGTTTCTTGGAAAGCCACACACAATCTCCCCAAGCTTTTAAAACCTTATTGTGTGCAGAAAAGAAGCAGGATGGGGGTAGGAATCAAAACCATGCCAAATGGAAATTTGAGATACAGCAGATCACACTATAGACAAATGATTAGCCACCTTTTGAAGGCTGTACAGTGCATGACACACAAAGGTTACCATAAAACTGCAGACTCAGGACAAAGCTAGCTACTTAAGTTTCTTGCGGAAACAGGAGAGTAACCTCTATGAATTGGCAAAGTGCCATAACACACTCTGATTGGCTGAACAAAAAGGTACATTTTAACAGTACCGCTGATGTTTACAAAAGTACAGCATAAGGTAAGCATGTGAAGGATCACACAGGTGCCTAGAGATTCAGAACTTTTACATGCCAATGACCATCACATATTGACTTTGGGAGATACAAAACTATGCCGGCAGCCTTATACAGTATTTTTAGATACTTAACCATTTTTGTTTCTTTTTTCCTCTTTGTCAAAAACCTTTAATAAAATTGATCTAAATACAGGGGGAAATGCAGCCTATGACCTTCATTTGTCATTATGCTGCGTTTGTTGCCAACCCATCCGGTTAGCAGTTCAATTCCGAATAATAGAATTGTAAGAGTTGGAAAGGGGTCCCTGAGGACCATCTAGTCCAACCCCTTGCAATGCAAGGACAGGCAGCTGTCCCGTACGGAGATCGAACTCGCAACCTCAGCGCTATTGACGCCACACTCTAACCAACCGAGCAATCCGGTTCAAGTTCAATGAGGCTTGTTTGCAAGTAAGCACTTTGAGGAGCGCATATCAAATCTTAAGACGGAAAGGGAACTTAAGAACCACCTGCTGTCGGGGCTACCATAGCAAAAGGCTCCAGATATGATGCTCACGACCCGATTACCTTATTCCCAAAGCAGGGCAGCGCCCGACTTTATTAACACGCCACTGTAGGGGCCAACTCCTAGGGACTGAGGTCCCTTTTCCCACGCCACCCCCCAATAAAATATTTAAAGGGGGGGGTGGCCTTCCCAAAGTCGATTGGCATTGCCATTCGGTCATGCAATTGATTATGTGGGGTGAAGCTTACCTGCCCCCTATATTTTATTCCAACTTGGCACCCCTACACGCCACAGACGCGAGCCCCCCTTCATCCCAACGGGCCTCGCTCCAGGTGAAGCAGGCCTAAATCACTTCGAAGCTGCGCGAACCTCCTGCGAAACGCCGGTCCCGTTGCTTTACCTCAGCGGCTACGAGGGGTGGGGGGGGAGACACCAAACGAACAAAACAAAACCCCAGCGCTTCTTCTTTCCCCCAACCCAAACACTGTGAGGAAATCACTGCACACCAGCTTACGTTGGAGCGCTCGGCGGAACTTGACCCGTGTCGAGCCGTTCAGACGTTCGGAGAAGCAGAAAGTCCTCCCCACTCTCAAGAGCCCCCAGCACTCTCCTCCGAAATCTCACCCGACAAGCTCACCTTACTCCTCCTCGCTGTCCCGCTGGAAGAGACGCGGCCCCCATCGCCTCACGCGGGGCGAAGCGAGCGCTCGCCGAAGCGCCGGGCTGCCTGTGGGACTCGGTCGCGTCGGCCGGTGACCTCGCGGGCCTCTGCGCGCGAGAGGCACCTGAACCGCCGGGAGGTCCGCGAGGGGGCGGGGCCGACGCCGTCACGCAGACGCTAGGAGCCACAGGCGGAGGGAGGGCCGGAGGTTTGCACGCCTCCGAAGCGCGGCGCTTTAAGGCAGGCGGCGTCACGCAGGCGTCGCGACGCGCTCCTCCTCCCCGCCGCCTTTCTGCGCATGTGCAGCAGAGGCTGCCGTTGGCCCTTTGCTTTGAGCTGTGACGGAAAGCAGTAAAAAGGCGGGTGGGATGTTAGCGGCCCGGGACATTTTGCCGCCTGAGGCGAACCACAAAATGGCGCCCCCTCTCCCTCCCCCCAGGCAGGGGAGAAGCGGAGTGATGTGCCATAGCAGGAACAAGGCATAAAGATACAGTATACATCTTGTCTCTATGTGGGACAAGAAGCTACAGTTAGAACTGGATATGGAACAGCTGATTGGTTCAAAATTGGAACAGGAGTACGACAAGGCTGTATATTGTCTCCCTGCTTATTTAACTTATATGCAGAATTCATCATGCGAAAGGCTGGGCTGGATGAATCCCATGCCGGAATTAAGATTGCAGGAAGAAATATCAACAACCTCAGATATGCAGATGACACAACCTTGATGGCAGAAAGTGAGGAGGAATTAAAGAATCTTTTAATGAGGGTGAAAGAGGAGAGCACAAAATATGGTCTGAAGCTCAACATCAAAAAAACAAAGATCATGGCCATTGGTCCCATCACCTCCTGGGAAATGGAAGGGGAAGAAATGGAGGCAGTGAGAGATTTCACTTTCTTGGGCTCCATGATCACTGCAGATGGTGACAGCAGCCACAAAATTAAAAGACACCTGCTTCTTGGGAGGAAAGCAATGACAAATGTAGACAGCATCTTAAAAAGCAGAGACATCACCTTGCCAACAAAGGTCCCTATAGTTAAAGCCATGGTTTTCCCAGTAGTGATGTATGGAAGTGAGAGCTGGACCATAAAGGCTGATCGCCGAAGAATTGATGCTTTTGAATTATGGTGCTGGAAGAGACTCTTGAGAGTCCCATGGACTGCAAGAAGATCAAACCTCTCCATTCTGAAGGAAATCAGCCCTGAATTCTCACTGGAAGGCCAGATCCTGAAGCTGAGGCTCCAATACTTTGGCCACCTCATGAGAAGTGAAGACTCCCTGGAAAAGACCCTGATGTTGGCAAAGATGGAGGGCACAAGGAGAAAGGGACGACAGAGGACGAGGTGGCTGGACAGTGTTCTTGAAGCTACCAGCATGAGTTTGACCAAACTGCGGGAGGCAGTGGAAGATAGGAGTGCCTGACGTGCTCTGGTCCAGGGGGTCACGAAGAGTTGGACTAAATAACAATACATCAGGAACAAGATCTACATTGGGATGGGCTGCTCCTGTGGATTCTGCAGCCCGACGCAGTTGCCTCACCTTGCCTCCTATGTGGGCCGGCCCTGGCTGGCTTACTTCACGGCTCCTCCAGCTGCATTTGTGGCGCCACGGGTTAGATGCTGGAAATGTGCCCATCGCCCTCCTTGAGAATGCCACCTGGCTTGGTAGATCTGCAAGGACTGCAGTGGCAGCCGGTTGAGCTCACTGTGTGGTCCTGTTCCACATCTGCTCAGCAGTGATGCCCCACTGAGCACAAGCTCCTTGGAAAGTGGGTGCTGGGCCATCCAGCCTGTTCCAAATCGGTTCTTCAACTCTGCCCAGGCTCTTATGTAAGGGGCCTTTTTTAAAATCATTTTTTCAATGCAAACAACCACCGCAAAAGACACATACAACAAAAACCATAACACTAATAACACAATTTTACAATTCAGATTTGAATACTGCTATACCTATGACTACACCTTTCTAACAACATTTCCCCACCTCTCCTCCCCCTACTTCCCACCACTGTCCACCTTATCGCTTAAATATTCCTTCCAGATTTCTTCATATTTTTCCATTCTTAAGTTGCATGGACGTGCAATTCGTTCGTATGTAGCTAGTCTGTCCATATTATCAATCCATGTGCTCAATGGATTCTTTTTGCAGCTCTTCCAATTCATCAAAACTATTTTTTTTTTGCTTCTAATATGGCACAGTACATCCATTTTTTTTTGACCCCTTGTAATCTCCCACGTTTCCGGAATATAATTTAGAATTAAATTCAATTCCCCTAAATAATTTCTTTTTATTACTCTTGCTATAAATATCCTCGCCTCGCACCAAAATGATCTTATCATCCAGCAGTTAATCATCATATGTACTAAGTTCATATTTTTACTCCCACATCTCCAGCGGTTGTCTGCACTTGTTATTTTCTTCTGGTATAGTTTTGCTGGAGTCCAGTGGACTCTGAATATGATTTTCTGTTGGATAAGTCTTAGATCCATAGATGCTGTTTCTGTTGATTTTATACTTGACTCCCATATATCATTTGTTATCTGTACCCCTAATTCTTCATTTTTGTCTATTATATTCTAAATCATATTTCTTCCTGTTGAGTAGGGTTTTATATAGTGCAAGTGTAGAGTTTTTTGTTTTTGTTGCAGAAATTAAATCTTGTAGCAGCATGGGTGTTTCCGATGCTGCTATAGCATGAGGGCCAAACTGCCTTTCCAACATGTTTCAATTGGATGTATTGCCATTGTGTTTCACTGGTTAATCCATACTTTACTTGCAAAGTCTTATATTCCACAAATTTGTAATTTTCATCAAATAATTGATTCAATGTCAAAATACCTTTTTTCATCCAATTTTGCCAAATTATTACTTGATTTGCAATTTTTAAATTTGGGTTGGCCCATATTTGTTAATTTCTCATGCTGATAGGGTCATCCTTATTTTTTATATTCATCCAAATTTTTATAGGTGCTTTAATAGTCTCCAGGATATTTCATAAAATTGGAGCTGAGTTTAATCCACCATGTAAGGGGCCTTTTGAGAAGCTTGTAAGCGTGCAGATTAAGAATCTGCACACTGCACAAGCTCCCAAAGTGATGCAGGAAGTTTTTCCAAGCAAGAAAACTAGAACAAAAGCAGCAAGGAACTTCCATGGGTTATGACTTCATTAGATGCATGAAATGGCACCCTAGAGGCATGCCAGTGGCATTGGACTGGCTGCTTGAAGGCTCTGGAATACAAGATTGGGATCAGGGAATGGGAGTAGAGGTGGGAGCACAAATATTTCCTTCTTGGATAAAAGATGAGCAGGTGCATGGGGGCAGGTGAGCCATAGCACAGGTCAGGATAGATGCACTCACACAGCAGCCAGAACTGACTTCTGGGGTGAAGCAAGTGTGTCTTGTACCACAAGTGGGAAAAGATGGTAGTCTTTTGCTGTGAGAGGGCACTGCCCCTTTCACCTGCAGTAAGAAGCCTCCACGGTTTCTACTATAGTGGTACCTCGGGTTAAGAACTTAATTAGTTCCGGAGATCCCTTCTTAACCTGAAACTGTTCTTAACCCGAAGCACCACTTTAGCTAATGGGGCCTCCAGCTGCCGGAGCACGATTTCTGTTCTCATCCTGAAGCAAAGTTCTTAACCTGAAGCATATGTAACCCAAGGTACCACTGTACTGAAATGATAAATGTTGCTCTTGGTTAGAATCCTTGAAGACCCCCTGAACCCATTTTCATTTCCAAGGCAGCTGTTGTTCTGAGTATGCTCAATATACAGCAATCCAGATGCGACTAGAGAACTCCCTACAACTAAACTTCTAAACTATATTACAAGTGGTGACCGTTTTGCTCATATCCAATTGATGTGAAACTGTTGAGGTGTGGGTCCTTTTGCCAAGTGTAACTTACCTTAAGTACTTAACTTTCTCACTAGTAAATCTATTTACTGGCCTCATGCATGTGATTGATGGGAAATGAAACCCAGCCAGTGTTGAATGGATCCTCGGGTTGTAAAAAAGAAAAAGCACTGAACTCCACAAACTATAAACAAGGACTAGCAAATAGAGTAACTTATTTTAACACAATTCCTCTTTCCTCATTTGAGCTTATTCATATCTCGATGGAAATTTGATACTCTGGCAAGTTAGGTGTCCTATATTTTTGTTGTATGAATATTGTTTCTGCCTACTGTGGAGTTAACTTGTTTGCAAATAAGTCTACCTAAAGATGGCAAAGAGATGAAGACTGTAACACTAGAGAACTCAGCAAATCCTTTGTTCTGTTACTGGCGTTTTTCAAATTAAGTGCATCAATACAATATAATATTAAATATTCAAAATCCTCCAACGGAGATTCTCTGTAATCCTTACAACTGTCATGTGAGGTAAATTAGCTGCATTATCAGTGTGCTGCAGATGGAAAAGGACTGAGAATGATTTGTGCAGGCCTGCCTGCTGTTAGTACGTTTGCCAGGCACTTTGAGGATAAAATCGCTCACCTACATCATGCTAACTTGAAGACTACTTTAACAGAGCCAAGTCTTAATTGATGTGGTGGGATCACTTTCAATTGATGCCTGAGGATGTGGACACGGTACTTTCAGTGATTTGGCCCACTACATACTCTCTTGACTCTTGCCGCATCATGACTTGAGCTAGAGGCGGACTGTGGGGTAAGCCTAAGAAGCAGCTAGTGCATCACAAGGGGATGATGCCAGATTCCTTGAAAGAGGCAGCTGTGGCTGCTCCTTAAACCCCTCCCCACACCCCCTGGACCTTGAGGTACTACACAACTAGTGTCTTGAGGTACTACACAACTAGAGTTCAGATTTGAATCGGGGAATTCCCAGCTCACACTCAAGTTTCCTTTTTCAAGTGATAAAAGGAATAAGGCTTAAATAGTCTCAAAACTTTGACATCCTCATGCATGATGGGTAGGAGGAAAATGGTCTGCTCTCTGGTGTTACCACACTTCTTGTATTAGGAAAAAGACCCAGTACTTTGCAGGATTCCACAGGTTATTGTCAAGCGCTTGCAGCAGGTAGATTAGTTTATTCTGGAAGATCTCTGTGTAATTTGCAAATTGGCAAACAAACAGAAACAACTTTTCCCACCTAAATTAGATGGCTGAAATGAAGAAAGCTAACCAAGAGAATACTTGTGTAAAAGGACTGTAGCAGATCAGTTCTGCTACAAATTCCTAAAATCCGAATGTGGTCAGTCTTTAGCAACTGGTTGGTAGATCTTGAATTTGTAGTAAAAAAACAAGTATCTGCTAAATCAGGAGCCTGTTAAACGCAACAGTTATTTGGGTTACTGAAGTTAAAACATAAAAAAACAAGTTAGAAAACGGAATTATATAAAATTAACAATGGGAAGTTTCAACACAACAGAAACCATTTATTGATTCATTATTTTGAACAGTGATTACTGTAACTGAAGTCTTATCAATGACTAAAAAAGCCAGACTTTTCCTGCCCACTTCATATTCTCTTTCAACCACTCAAGTGCACAAATGTTTTCCAAACCACACACTTGCTCCGTGCCACTATTTACTGTGAAATGCTTTATGAAAAGCTTTGGAGTAGATATGTTAGTAGCTTGAATCAACCTCTCCACTGCACATTGATAGTTATCATCCTTGCCTTCACATCTGAAAAAGAGTTTTCACAATCAAGAAAAGTTACAACCAGCAACCAGTCATTCTAAGATGATTAGCAGTGTTATATGAACTACCATCCTGCCTTTCCTCCCCAAATGTGCTTCAACTGTGTCTTTCAACTGGGAACAAACGATAACTACTGTAATGTGTCAGCAGAAATGAAGCAATTACGTGGAAGAACCAGCTCCTTTCCACAACAAGCTTTTTTCCTAACTAATGTGTGACTGATCACAAAAAAATGAGGAAATGGTGCAAAATTAGAAGACAACACCAACAGTAGTTGGAGGAGAAGGAGGAGAAAATTCAAAAAGACAAAATAATAAAACCAGGTTTCTATTACTGGCAACATGTTACAAAAAGGACTTTGAAGAAATTAGGTATTTATTGCATTTTATAAGTTACTGATTTAAACTGATTATCATAAAATTCTTTTCCTTGACACAAATCAAAGACATAAGCAAGAAAGCTGAGGGGAGGATACAGAATCATGCACTTGGAAAAGCAAATGAACTCACCTTTTCAGTACTATTTGAAGTATTTGATTGGAAGCACCAGGACTCTGAATACTACTAGCATTAGAAACCAAGAAAATTTCAATTGCTAACAGCATCTCAATCTCAGTCATGTAAGAGGGAATCAGAAGAAGTTTACGGTGAAGATTTCCTTCCAGTGGTGGGTAGCAACCCAATGCTAAAGCATCTAAAAAGTGACAGTAAATTATGTAAAAGAAGGTGTCAAAGTTGTACTAAACAGCACACATCTCTAGGTTTGTGTGTGGGTGCTTGGATCATCTACTGCTTTACTGAAAAACAGTTTCTTCCAAGATTATTTGAGCTTCTGGACTACTTTTAACTGTTTCCAATTTCCATCCTACTATAATTGCTGTTTTGGACAGTCTCAAAAACTGAAGGCAAGGAGAGGTGGCAAACCTCCTCTACTTGTTCAGAAAGTCCAAAGCTGCTCTTATTCCTAAAACCTAGAAAACTCTAAACTTCAGTTTTAAAGTTCTGCAATTGAATTTTGCTACAATCTGGGACCAGACCAGCTTTTGTTTTCCCACCTCACTTTTTCCAAACAAGGTTAGCAACCTACTACTTTTCTTCAAAAAGAGAAGTTGTCACTGCATGTTCCTTTTGCTGTAGATTCATTCTAAAGCACAAATCGAGGAAATCTAGAAAATGCTGGGTTTGCTTGGAATGGCAACACATATCAGACAGGTCTTCTGAATAATTATAGCACAGGTCAATATCTTAAAGCAAGTCATAAAAAGTCAAACAAAGCAGAGTACTTCTTTAGCTATATTGTACCTTCAGGAGCTCCCAAGAGATCTCCCAAAAATAATTTTGGGCAGAATTCTTCAATATCTAGTTGTTAATGTGTAATTGTGGGTTAGACTGCAGCCTGAACTTCTCTAACAATGCAACCTGAATCATATCTATTCAGAAGTGAGTGCTACTAAATTCAATGTAGCTTATTCCTAGATAAGTGCATTTAAGATTGCAGCATAACTGAAGTTCTTCAACTAGTAATGTAGTAGTCATTGAGAGCTTACGTTTATAATGTGCTCTGGCTTTAAGCCACCAACAGCCTCTTCCAAGTGCTGTGATTAATGCTCTAAGTAAATCAAATTCAATGGGAATGTTCTTTGCAAGCATGAAATCTACTACAGTAGATGATATTTGAAGCTTCTGGCTTTCCAAAGAAGCACCTAGCAGTTTATTAAATAAACTCCTGTACTGGGATACATCCAAACTATCTGCAAAAGAAAAACATTACAAGTGATTAATTTTCTTCAATTATTAAGTAGAACGTTGGTTTCAGCAATATAATAGTGGAAAACTACAGCAAAGATTTCCCTCTCTGTTTTAAGATTTTTTAAAAAAGAAGATCCTAGTTTCTCTCATTTTCATAAACAAATCAACTCTGCTTAGAATGCACACACACCCGCACGCACACACACACACACAAAAACCGGCCACCTGAGGCATCATTTCTTCTTGTATTGGAATAACTGTACTGCAGAATGGTTTTCTGCTAAAAGAAATATTTCAGAAGTGTGTACACTAAGCAATAATTATTATTTTCATATCATAAATGCTACACAGAAATAGATCTTGATGAGAAGCAAAAAAAGTTACAAATATATTGTGATCTGCAAAACTAACAGCTTAAATCCTGCATCCTGAGATACATAGGTGATTGTTTTATTAACCCCTCTAAAGAGTTTGGGCGGGCAAACAGTGAACATCTGTGCAGGCTCCCAGTCCGTTTTTGAGCCCAAATAAAAGCACTAGTTTTAACTGTTAAAGCCCTTATTTGCTTTTAGCCAGGCCCCCTGAAGGACCACCTGCTCTAGAATTCATTTTCATCAGAAACCCTTGTCCAGGTTCTCCTGCTTAGCAAGGCAAGCCAACTAATGACTAGAGAAAGGGTCTTATTTGTGGTGGAGTGGCCTCCCTAGAGAAGACTGACTGGTGCCCACACTATGATCCCTTTTGGTTTTGCTAAGTCTTTGAATCTTAATCATACAATTATTTTAGTACTTTTAGAACTCAGAACCAAGTTGCTCCCCCTGGCTGGTATTATGTTGTTTTAAATTGTTTTCAGTTGCTGTGTTGGGTTGGCTTCCACTGCCTTGATTGTCTTATAATTGGTTTTCATGCTTACAATTTAAATGTTATATTTTATATTTGAATGGTGTAGAAACCACCCATATATGGGCAGTATATAAATGTTAATATACAAATATTTATCCCATTATTGCCCCTCACAATCCAGAAGTATAGGCGAAGACTTAAAGATAGTTCAGAGTCCATCCAGCAAGCTTCATGGCTGACCTGGATCAGACCTAAGGTCTATGTGGTACAGCGTCCCCTTTCCCAGTGATTGGCAAGATAGTTATGGGAAGGAGAAGAGGGCAATTGCCTTCTCCTGCTGTGGTTTTCCAGCAACTGACATTCAAGGAATTTTAACTCTAATTTCCACACTGTAAGTCCACAAAGTGTTCCAACACTGCTATATGCCAAGAAATAATCCATCTCAATAAATCTGATCTCATTCCAATCTCATCCAAAATTGCCCCACCATCTCTTGGAATCATTTTCAGGAGTACACATTGTTGCTCCTCTGATCAGCTCTGCCCATTGTGTTTACCTCATTCATTTCCTGACACCCAAGGCCTCCCTTTACACTTCCTTTGCCTCTACCCTGCAAAAGCATCAAGGTATTGCAGCTTTAAAGTTTTATTGGCAGATTAAGAATATATTGTAAAGGACAGGCAGGTCAGATCCCCAGCAAAGACTACTTTCATGACTTAAAGGTAGGAGGACCTGTTTCTGGAGGAGCCTTCTTGAAGGCTAACCAATAAGTTTAGCCCCTCCCCCTTCTGATTTCAAAGGAGAACCAACCGAATGCAGACTGCCCGCAGGGAACAAATACTTGAGATTAAAATATATACAGTTGTACCTCTGCTTACATATTCCTCTGGATATGTAAACTTCGGGTTGCGAACAAAGCAAACCCACAAGTGTATGCTTCTGGGTTTTGCCGCATGCGCAGAAGCGCTCAATCATGCCGTACGTGTGTGCAGAAGAGCGCCTCCTGTTACAGACTTTTCAAGATACAGCTGCACCTCCGGAACGGATCCTGTCCATAACCGAAGGTACCACTGTATATGAATGGCAGTGATGATGCAATATGGTATCTACCTAGATACATACTATTGACAGGTGTATCCTGCTTTGTAGATTCCTGAAAGGTCTTACCAAAACAAAAACACCTTGTGTGTTTCTTAATTCTATAGACCTCAAAACAGAAGAGACAGGATAAAAAACAGAAAGAAGCAGTTGTTTTAAACTGAACAGTTGCTCTCCTTTCAGGAAGAGAATGGAAGGAAAACCTTTCTTATGAAATGAGCCATCTCTATCAAGAACTTGCAGCATGAAATACCAATTTATCTTAGTAT
This sequence comes from Podarcis tiliguerta, assembly GCF_965153285.1. Lineage (NCBI taxonomy): Eukaryota > Metazoa > Chordata > Lepidosauria > Squamata > Lacertidae > Podarcis > Podarcis tiliguerta. The sequence goes on along the minus strand of NC_139545.1, from coordinate 16,137,039 downwards.
CTGATTAAAAGTCAATAGATGCTTACTAGCCATTAAGAATGGAATTATAAACACTTACTACAAGAATTCCTGAAGCCCGGTAAATTTTGCAAGACTTCAAATGCTTCTCCATAACGGCTTTTTGCAATGCACTCAGATGCTATTACATATAGCAGGTTATGTCGCTTGAGGACATCCATTCGATCACAAGGCCATGTTAGAGTACTTATTATCCATTCCGACTCTAGAGAGATTAATACTGGTATTTTAAAAGCGATTAAAATGAGGCCATGAATGCTGACAAACGAAATAATATAGGGCCTTGTGAAAGATCCCAGATGACTGCCCACCTTGCATTCAGCTATTTAACAAAGAACTGCTCTCCATGCAGAGCCTGAGGAAAATAATTCTGATGCCCAGTTATGAACTACTGTACTGACCATTGTGAATCTCATGAAAATGTATGGAGGCTGCCAAGTCTTGAGTGTTATCTTGGCAGCTTATGTGGAAAACTATCAGTTTGGCCTAGCCTTGTTGACAAGCTTGAGTTCCTGACTGAGACAGAAACCAGGTGTCCCCAAGGTATTTCCACAGGATGGGGGGGGGGAGAGAGAGAGAGAGAGAGAGGATTTTAAAATGTGTGATTGGAGGATATACTGTCATATATCATATATCCCCCCTCCAGAAGCCGCAGGTCTATGGGGTTCATTTCCTGGTTGGCTACTGCTTGGAACAGCTAGCAAAAAAGTGTCACTTGAAGCACAGCAGCAGGTCAGAGCAGCAGAAGCTGGGGTTAAACACAGTCAAGAGCACCAAGGGACCATCTGCACAGCACTGTGCCGCACTGTTATGGAACAGGCCATTAATCTCACAAAACGTTACATAACTAATGAGAGAAAGTTGCTCCTCTTAAAAATGCAAGGGAGGTAAGGATTTGACATTTCTGCATTTAGCAAGACATGAAATATGAAGGAGACCAAATTTTAGATGACGGACAGTTCCCCTTGCTTCCTTTATTCTGCACTATTGTCAACGTACTTTAATTATTCACCAAGCCTCTGTCAGCAAATTCTCAGAAATATGAGTAAATGTCAGCTTGAGACTTCAACCACATATTTTGGCTCTCTCAATTTCCGCTGTAATGTTAAGGCAGACGTGTCATTTTAAGCCTTGCTTATTTCTGTTAATAAAGAAGTGTACCTCTCAATACCCATAATGCTCCATTTAGGCTCCTGCACTTGAGAAATATTTCCACAGCAACGTTAACAATGTGGCACCGTGATGCCAACCTCTCCTGACCAAGAAGTCCTTTCAAAAATGTGAAATGTATCTTTAAGGCATGAAGCGTATCCAGAACCTTCTTGGCCTATGATACAAAGGGGGAAAGCAGCATAGAGAATTACCATAGCATCAGTTTTTTGTCTCAGAATACTTGTTCATGCATGACACTGTATACTCCTAAGCACAAGGGGTGGTGATTGTTCTTTTTTGTTCTTAGCTAGCAACACTGATAAGTATGAAAAAAATGAGCATGGAAAGGAGCAGTAGTTTTTACCTGCGATAAGCTCCTTTCTGCTTTGATAGGATGACATCCACATTTGGGTTGCTCCTCCCACTTGTTTCTTTTTGGACCAGTCAGGACAAAGGACTGAAGATTGGCTGCTGCCTCCCAAAAGGGAGCCCTGAAGCCTAATTGGTTTAGCCCTAGTCTAGTGGGAGGAGCAATCTGAACAAGGACGTTATCCTCCACCACAGGAAAATATTGGTTCAGCCAAAGCACAATACACAAGCATCTTGAGCTGCACTCCCTTCACACAAGGAATTGTCTTCCGCTTATGAATTTAATTCAAGATTAAAAGGCACCAATATTTTTATACCTGTATGGTTTGCAATTTCAGCTTAGGGGTCCAAAAAGGCAAATTGCTTTGTTGGCATGTGTTCAATGATTGCCAAAACCACTTTGAACTTATAAAAATGAGTATGTAGTATACCAAGCATTACCCTGGCTCCTGAGCCTTTACACGAATAATTTGGCTGGAAATTTCCAATATTTTTTACACACACACACACACACGCCTCAAGAGGAGAGCAAGCATCAGGCAAATGAGACCCTTTAAAAGCAAATTGCCAAGTCCATTTGTCACAGCGGGAAAACCTTGCCACATATATAACCAATTAACCAAGTTTAGCAAATGAAACAATTTTTAAATTTGGCATGTCCTCCACATAACCCTTAATAACCATGATGTACAGGTAAGGAAAGAAACACTGCCTCCCCTAAACCCATACTACAGTTCCCAAGAATGTGTATGCCTCTGAAAACAAACTAACTTAGAACTACCGGTATATATAAAACCCCCAAGCATTCACAGACGCTGCTTGAAACTGCTGATCAATTTATAATTAAATCCATCCCCACTCAGAAAACACTTACTTAAAGGCACTGTTTCAGCCAAAGTACTTCTTATGCTATCTTGCTTATACAGTATATATTGTGCATGATCAGGCAAAGTTAAGTACTTTTAAAATCCCACTGACTTAAGTAGGAGAAGTAAGCACTTTCCCACTGAAAAGAGTGAGACTTAAATACAGCAATGCAATAACCACAATAATTGTTTGAAGCATTACAACTTCTTTTGGTCTTCTTCTAAATTGCCTATAAAAGTTTGCCAAGGTCATCCATCTAATTGAATTTTAGAGATTCAAAGTTGGCAGAAGCAAATTAGAATAATCATAGGAATGTGGGAATCATTATTGTTAGCAATTAATATGAGTAAAGGAACAGTAACCCCCCCCCCCATTGCCGAGGTGAGCAATAATTTCTAGATTAGGTAAAGGGACCTCTGACCATTAGGTCCAGTTGTGGACGACTCTGGCGTTGCAGTGCTCATCTCGCTTTATTGGCCGAGGGAGCTGGCATACAGCTTCCAGGTCATGTGGCCAGCATGACTAAGCCGCTTCTGGCAAATCAGAGCAGTGCATCACACAGAAACGCCGTTTACCTTCCCGCCAGAGCGGTACCTATTTATCTACTTGCACTTTGACGTGCGTTCGAAATGCTAGGTTGGCAGGAGCAGGGACCGAGCAACGGGAGCTCACCCCGTCGCAGGGATTCGAACCACCGACCTTCTGATCGGCAAGCCCTAGGCTCAGTGGTTTAGACCACAGCGCCACCCACGCCCCCAATTTCTAGATTATCTCCAAAACCATGCTCCCATTGTCATATGTTACTTGCATGCTCATGTAATATGTGATTAGACACACGGGTATGCCTTGTAAGAAGCAAAGTACCTTTGGCCACTGCTGCAGTTTGTAATATGAGAACATAGCACCGATACCAATCCTTCCCAATAAAGTTGTATCTGTCTCATTGTGACAAGGATCAGCCTTAACTAGAAAAGAAAAAAAAACATGTTGCTTTAGATTTCTTGAAATTATGTTTTTAAATGGAGGAACTAGTTAAATGATTACCCATTCCAAAATGTGCCAATGTGACATTCATTCTGGGTAATAAATAATCTGAATTATTTCCTATATAAACAGCTTTTTTAAAGACATGCAATAAACGTAGCAGATTAGCAGGCTTCCATCTTCAACATGCTTACTAGGTGGCATGTCTCATTGGACACAGTGGGACTACTGAGTTATTATGCTGTAACTCTGTTTTGAAGGGTGGCAAATAAGGTGGGAGAAAATGGCACCACCACACCACATATGGCCCATTTAAGGGACAGGAATCCAACACCATCAGTATGGAGCCAGTTGGTTGGTTCAGATACCATGTTAAAAGCTAAATCAAGAGTGGGGAACCTCAGACCTTGGGGCCAAATGCAGCCCTTCAGAACCTCCCCCAAGCCAAACCCTTTGCACCCCGAGTATTTTTTTACACCCTTTGCATCCTGACTATTTGCATTCCTGGCTGGAATGTCTCCTGGAACTCTGATGGCTCTTATTTATCTGGATGGAGGATAGAGGGGGTGTTTATGTGTGGGTTTCTAAACTAGCTTACTGCCCCCCCCTACATTTGTTGCTCCACCCACTTTTGTCTCTGGCTCTACTCAACACTGGCATGTGGCCCTCTGAAGGCGGCCCAGAAGGAAATGTGGCCCTTTGGCTGAAAAAGTTTCCCCATTCTTGTTTTAGATCATAAACGGCCCTGGGCTTGTTTCAATTAAGCCTACAGAGTTTAAGCAAAGTAATCAAAGTTTGGGCACGACAGTAAAGCGTGGCTAATTCAAAGTCAAAAGCAGGAGGTTTTTATTTCCTCTTCTTGCATGTGAAAGAGTACACAAGCCCAATGATTTCCACAGGTAGTACCTGGAATGCGATATTATTGTTTAGCTCTATGTCCAAATTGGCCTAGTGAGTGGCAATGTCTACTACTGTACGCCAGGCTATCAGCCCTTCTTATCTTTTTACATTTGCAGTGCTGAGTGCTTAGTATTGTGGCAGCAATAACATAATAAGGTGCAGATTGTACCAGCTGCTCCCTGAATCCCATTAAATGTCCCTTGATGGCACAGTGCAGACTCTTCCCAGCTGGCCATGATGGCTTTGTGTGTTTCCCTGCCTAGAAATGCCTTATCAGATAACTTGTGGTTTGGCACCTTCTTGGCATGTCAGGGACACCCTTGTCTTCCCTGGGTTTCCATTTGCTCTCATGGGAACTCTGGGAGTGAGGACTTGCTTAAAAGGAACTGCCACATGCCTGACCAGGCCTTCCTCACTGAACTTCCTCATCTACCCTCCTATGGTTTAGTGCAGGGGTCAGCAAACTTTTTCAGCAGGAGGGCCAGTCCACTGTCCCTCAGACCTTGCGGGGGGCCGGACTATATTTTGAAAAAAAGAATGAATTCCTATGCCCCAACAAATAACCCAGAGATGCATTTTAAATAAAAGGACACATTCTACTCATGTAAAAACACGCTGATTCCCAGACCGTCTGCTGGCCGGATTTAGAAGGCATTTGGGCCAGATCCGGCCCCCGGATCTTAGTTTGCCTACCCATGGTTTAGTGCAAGGTTTCCCAAAACTGGGTCGCTAGCAGTTTTTGGATTACAACTTCCATCATCCTTATCTAGCAGGACCCAGCGGTCAGCGATGATGTGGATTGTTGTCCAAAAACAGCTGGAAATCCAGGTTTAGTGCATTTCACTGAGGTGCCATACTGGCTGCTGGTTTGTTCTCAATTGTACCAAGTCAAGTGTTTGGGAGGCTTTTGCCTTTCCTTCAGTAGAAAGCCTACTTTGCTAGGAGTTTGTTCTCTTTCGTCATAACTCTGGCAGAAATTGCACTGGGCAGAATCTCCAGTGCAGGGTGGAGCCTCATATGGGGTATTGGGGGCAATGTTTCAGGTCTCTGCCATGGCTCAGAGGCTCAGGCCTGCCATTGCTCACCAGAGGTTGCCAGTGGGATCCTAAATGCATGGCCTGTGCTATAGCGGGTTCTTGATGCTGGTTAACTCCCAAGTGCAATGCCTCAGTGGTTGTGCTAGGATGGGTTAGCAAACACCAGGCAGGGCTTTTCGAATCAAGAACCAATCCTGCCCCACTGCTATGTCAACACCCACTTACCTGCTGCAAATAATGAAGTTCTGGCCTGCTTTTAAACATACATGTGTTTTGGTCTTTGCTCTGCTACCTTGTCCACAGCCTACTGAACATGCCACACAATCAGAGTATAAGGGTAATGGGTTGACTCCTCACACTGCAGATGAGGCACACGTATCAGTGTTAGATGAACTTCTGTGGGTGCACTTTTTAAAGATCTCTTCATGCCTGTGAAATTCCTCTAAAAAAATCTCATTGGGTTGGTTTGCCTGTGAAATATTTGTGGTGGTGCAGCACTTAGAAGAGGACTTGGGGGTGATAGTGCTTGCTGAAATGGTATTTTGGTGAAGCACCCCTAACTTTTATTAAAGTTCCCTTTGCACGTGACTCCAGAATAACGGGCAATATTGTACAAATTTTACCTGCAACTGCAAATTCACAAAAAGGAACGCCTGGTCTCTCTTCTGTCACTGAATCGGTCAGGATGTTAGCAATGCACAGCGAGTACTTTTCAAGGTCACCAAAATTTTCACATCCACTTCTCACATTAACATATAAAGTTCCCAGTTTGGCCCAGTCACCTTTTTCTTTGCAATGCTGTTCAAAAAGTAATAAAATGAAAATAGAATTGTTCATAATTTAATATGATCACAAACATAGTAAACTTAATAAGCATTTGAATTTTTTCTTTTTAAATTGGAAGTGTTATCTCACTTTAGTAACTTGGGATTTGTTTGTAACTTTGTCACTGGGAAAATAGTAAATTTTATAAGATCTTTCACACCCAAAGCCTTCAAAATAGTTATTGTACAAAAAAACTGAAAGATAAGCCTTCAAATTATTCTTCAAACAATACATATTGATCAGATATTATTCAGAGCTGTTCTTGCAAAATGCAATCCAATTTTCAAATAGGGAAATATATAATAGTATCTAAAATGTACTGCCTTAAGCAGCTGACAGATACTTTACATTTTGTTTAACCGTAGCTTCATAGGGACATAGATGCTGAATACAAAGATGTTTGGGTTTCTATTTAGCTTTTTAAACATATACAAAATGCAGCAATGGAGGTTGCAATCTACCTCAGGCTAGGCTGTGCTACTTGTTCCCCTTCAGTGGGTTTTCCAATGAAAACCTTGGATGCAGGTGCACCCACAACTTTTCTCCCCAGCAAAAAGCTGTCAAAAAGTCAAGTTTTCATCATGTGCAAGCCTAATACCATTCACATTTAGTACTTCCAAAAGCTGCTACTATCAGGACTGATTTCTTCAGGGAAGGATCTTCTTGGACAGGACTTATTAAGATCAACAGATGACTTTCTGTTCCAATTAAAAAGAGGATGAACAAGATGCAGTGCCATGAAGTCACCAGACACATTTGGCTGGCACACTGTGTAAGCATTTGAGTCAAGCTTTCTGAGAAGCAACTATGGTTGGAAGGAAGGAAGGAAGAATACTCAAGATTATGAAAGATGATAGTGTAGCGGTCAGGTGAACTGCAACTGCTAGCTAGGAGTGATGAAGCAATTAATCTTCAAGCTTTTCACATTGAATACTTAACAAATACTTCAATGTGATTTCTGAGACTGAAGATTGGGGGACATTTAAGCAGGCTTTAGCAGTCCAGGTCCCTAAGTCTCTCACCGCCCCATTTATTTCTCCTTTTGGAAGGGAAAGTTATTTCCCTCCATATTTTTATGAATACTTAACCACCAAGAGCAAATATGCCATTCAAGCATTTAGCACCCCGACCGCCATGTGATATACAGAAGCAAGGTCTACTGATTCCAAGGTATCTTTCTTCCATTTGATTTGAGTAGTATTGAGATGTCCTCTCAAGCTTGCTTTTAAAACAATGAGTATATACTGTACCTGAAATTCTGCAATTGCTGAATCCAAGCCGCAGAGGCTAGCCTTATGGAAATGTCTTGCCTGAAATCTTAGGAACAAGAGTTATCTGCTTTTGAGAAAGCTTAAATTTGGAGTTAACAGAAAAAGCAACAAGTGACTTTCTAAATAATTATATTTTGCTGCACTCCCCCCCCCCCAAAGGATGCACTCTGCAATCAAAATATGATCCAGGGGTTTTTTTATCTGCTGCATGGCATGGGTACTATTATGGAGGTCAAGGGAAGCAACTGCAGCATACAACAAAAGTGTGCACCTGGATACTTCATAGTGTTAGATGTTTATGTGGTTCAGTGAGGATATCTTTGTGTTCCTTCCAGGCCTATTATGCTGTGCATGTGAGGTTAGAATGTGTGAGAGAAAACCTGTGTGAGAGGAAACCAAACCAGTTCTTAAGTTAAGGTAATTGCCTTAGCTAACCAGTTAATTACTTCCATTTACATGTCCAAAGAGGCTGCTCTGTTCCCACAGACACAAATGTGTGGGGTCTTTTCCCACCTCACCTGGCTGTATGCTACATCACCCTAGGGCAGATAACAATAGGCAAAGGGGGGAAGGCTGTGTGCGAGAGTGTTTGGGCCCCTGCTGGACCCAGAGCTATGTCCTGGGGATCTCCCTCAGAACCTAATGGGGAGGCAAGATCTGTTGGAATGTTAATACTGTGTGAGCCCTTCCATCCTATGCTCAGCTTGCATATATGTAAATAAAACCATATATTCTAAAGACGCCAGAGTCTCCACTGACCTTCATTCTAAGGAAACTGAACCATGGGCAAGCACTGGTACTGCTGGAAGTCTCTTGCCACTTGGCGTTTACACAACAACAATACAGCAAAAGGTTTGAGGGCACAGGCTTCATAATACTTTAAAAATTGGCAGATGAAGGAGCTCATAAAAGATGCTGACAATGCTTACTATAATGAGGGTCTAACAGTGACATTACCCAAACAGCACCTCCCTCCTGCTTCCCTATTCTCCTACCTGTTGTGGCCTCTGATTTTGTCCCTACAGCCTAAACAATTACCTCTTTCTACTCCTAAATTTACCCAACAACTCTGTATACTTACTGGGGATTGTGGTAAGCATAACCAAGTGTAGCTCATTAATTACTTAGTTGGGTTTCACTCCAATTCCTCCTTCCTCTGTCCACAGGCTCCAATAGAAAGTTCAAGTCCCAGTTCAGATGCAATGACAATGGTTTGTTTATTAGATGGAAGATTAGCATTATGCACTGTAATGAAGGACTTCCAGGGTTTCTTAAACCGTAGCTTCTCTCTTGCATCCAAACTGGGAAACTGGTTTAACTAGGATCTGATCCTGGTTTCATATCCTAGCTTATACTCTAAGGTCATACTACAGTCCCCATGTTTGGATATAAAGAGGAACTATGGTTTAATAAACTGAGACCTAATTGTGGAGCATCAGAGAAAGGAGGAAGCACATAAGCAAATTCTCATTTTGGGTTTGATAAACCATACTTTATTAGACCAGGATTGTTATGGCTGAACCAGACATAAAAGTTCAGAAATGGGAGATCTTTATCACATTGTATGTACACATTTGAAAGTGATATTGCCAAACTCCGTTCTTCATTTTTGTACATCCTAAGAAAACTCCACGGACATAAAAAGGGAGAAGCTTTGAGAAGAAAGTGAGAGTTTCCAAGGCATGCTCTGGTTCATTGGGTCATGGAGAGTCGAACACGACTAAGAAGACTAAACAACAACAAAACAAAGCATAAGAGCCCCCAACGGCAGCTTCCAAAATAAAAAATAAATAAAATCAATAATATAACCCAATATTTAATATTGTCATCTTGTTGAGATCGAAAAATAGTTTATAAAATGCATAGACTGGCATTTTATGGCACAAGTAGCTGAGAAAATATATTTTATATTTTAGGTTTAATACAGATTACATAAGAGAAGAACGTACCTGGACAAAAAAATAGCTTGTTCTTGACTGGAAACTTGTAGTTGGTTTAGGAATGTGGTGATGCAGCCAATGTGCTCGTCTTTAAAAACCATTCCACCATCACAAAGCTATGACAGGAAGGAAATAAACCCCAAAGCACCAAAAACCTGAATATCACTGAAGACTTCCTAAGCATTTCTATGTTTACAATGTTCTGTACAAGTGATTAACAATAGACAGTTAAGTAATACATCTATGTATAAAGCAGTGTTGGGCAACTGGCTTTCAAAATCCCGCTGCAAGTGATCAGTTCTGTTATCTGGCATGAGTGATCTTTCCTTCCCCAAGCAGAGAAAGAAAAGGGGTTGGGTTCAGGGTTCACCCATTGTCAGCATTTCCCACCAACAAAATATTAGCCCTACTGTATGCGACCCTCAACAGCAAAGGGGTTGCCAATCTCTAGTATAAAGCCTTATATAACATATGCTCTGGGGATAAGGGAAAACTGGTGAAAGAATTCTATAGCTAAATGGATTTTGGAGGCAACAGCATTTCCAACCTCCAGCCAAATTCTGTCTAATTCACAGTTGCACTGACTCATAGGTAATGCAAATTATACTATTCCTATGGTAAAGCCAGGGCTTATCATAACATGAAGCACTCACTTCAGGCAACAGATTTTAGTTTGGATGCCAATTTTGCGCCTCCTGCTAGTAGACCTCTGTGTTATGTAAGAAGGGAGTAAATTTTGATTTTTTTCCCCTTGAGATATAAAATGCCTAAGGTTAGTCCTAGGACTGACCGGGTTAAGTCTTCTAAATACTATGATGTTATAGCCTTTGCAGAGGCCTATAGAAGAAGCTAGTACGTGACAGAGCTTATGATCATGTAAAGGGATGACCCAGAATTCTATAAAACTTCAGATTCTATGAATCTGTCCAAATTCTCCAAATCTTATACCGATTTACAGTACAAAATTCAGCTGCAATCCTCCATGCTCCCATTATATTTTTTTTAAAAAAATCTTTCTCCCTTGTATTCAAGAAAGCATCTTTCCAAACATACAAAGTCCTTAATATTACAGGAGCAGGAACACCTCCATGGCATTCATAACTTTAGTCAGTTTTAATCATCTGAACAAACCGCCCAGTGAACTTAATTATATAAATAGTAATGTAACAAATAAATGGAAATTATATATACCACCTTGAGTTCATTGGAGAAAAAAGGTGGAATATAAATGCAGTAAACAAACAATAGCTTAGTATATTATCTACAAGGCTGATACTATTTCTTGACTTAACTTTTTACATCTATGCGTGTTGACTGTGGATGGTAGAATGTATTCTCAATAAATATGCTCTATGTTCATATACAGTCATACCTCAGGTTGCGAACGCTGCGGGTTGCGCGTTTTCGGGTTACGGACCGCACCAAACCCGGATGTACCAGAACGGGTTACTTCCAGGTTTCGGTGCTCACGCATGCGCAGACGTGCAAAATGACGTCACGCGCATACGCAGAAGCGCCGAATCGCGTCACGCGCAGATGTGGCGGGTTGCAAACGTGCCTCCTGCACGGATCACATTCGCAACCCGAGGTATGACTGTAACTTTCTTTTGGAGTCAGTTTTTAAAAGGGGTTGACCTTTGGACCCACAATCTTCAGGATGAGAAAGCATAAAATAAAATAAAAATGAACATAATTTACGTGATTGATAAGACATGTAGAAGAAGCAGATAAATTTATGCAAAAGGCAGAATGACATTTAGGATAGAATCAAATAATCAAAGTCATACCTTACAAGAAATGTCAATTAACTCAGGCACTAGGACTCTTAGTTTCATGGACGCCACTTGCTCAAAGACATTGAGGAGAATGTCTACAGTTGGCTAAACAAAAATGCCTTAACGTTAGAGTTAAATATATTAGCTGTAATTAACAGAACTTCAAGGAACAATTTCAATCTGAAACAAAACACCTGACTCTCATATAGATGGCTTCCAAGAGTTAATCATTACTCCATGGCATGTGGTTGCCACTTCTGAGTGACTGGGATACTGCATCTGTGCAGTATCACCTGTCCTGGCGAACCTCAAGCACTGGACAGGCAACATGATAGTGGTGTAGGAAGTTAATTCTGTGGTGACCGCCATGACTGCGGCGATTGGGTGGTTGATTGGTGGCTGCGGCAAGGGCAGCTGCTGTGCCAAATGGGCAGACGCTTCTCTGCTTCTGTGATGTGGGCGATTACCAGCGTTTGTCAGTCTGGTGAGTGATTTTCGGCATTCCTCCTCCCAAAAAGCTCAACAACTCTGGGCAATCTCCCCCCATTTTCTTAAATTGGAGTCCCCGAAAATAGGGGGCATTTATAGACAGAAAAATACGGTATCTTCCAAACAAGTGATTTTTTTTTGGGGGGGGGGTACTTGATCTTAATAACAACTTAGGTTTAAAAAGACTAATAAATGTATTGTTTCACGAGCTGTTGTACGACTGAGCCAGCTTCCTCAGTATCATGAACTTTTCTGGGTATTGCGTGTAGATATATGCTCAGATGAGGAACCAAAGTTCTGCTGCCTGCTTTCTACCTGTAGTGTTTCTCCAAGAGAGTTTGGCTTCAAGAGGAATCAGGCCCGACTCAGCCATTTCCAGCTAGTAGACTCCTGATTACATCAGCTTCCCAGGGAAAGGGCTTAAAAGAAACACTGTCTTGGGTGGTGGCCCCCCAAAGGGAGAAAAACAAAAGGGATCATCTTCTTCATCTTTTTACTGAATTAAAGCTAGTCTGTAAGGTATGATTGGCTGACATGCGATTACACAAGGGAGTGGTGCCTGCCGACCTGAAGGAAGCAGTGATGCAACAACTCCTAAAGAAATCACATATGCAGACTTCCTGGCAACTACTGGCTGAACACTAATACTCCCACTTTGAGGCAGGTAACCAAGAGGATTGTGGCACTTCAGTTACATACATTCTTGGACAAGATGCATTATCTGGACCAGGGGTTGTCGACCTGCTCTCTACCGCCCACTAGTGGTCGTTTCAGGATTCTAGGTGGGCAATAGGGGGTTCTATGGCACAAGCTGAATCCTCCTTCCATCGAGCACTGGTGGGAGGTAAGGACATTTTACCATCAAGAAAGATGCATTAGTGGGTGGTAGGAATAAAAAGGTTGACTAGCCCTGATCTAGACCTATTTCAGTCTGGGTTCAGGCTTGCTTCGAGACTGATTTAGGCTGCATCCACACTGCAGTGCATTCCGTTTTCCTTATGTTTCCGTTATTTTGCACGTTATACTTGAGCTTTCACACAACGTAAAAGCCACTTCCAGAAAACTAATGGAATGGACTACATTGCAAGTTTAGTTTTCAGCCCACTCAACCCAGAAAATCAAAGGAGTTTTACATAGCAATTTTGTCTCTCCTCCCTGCCCCACTTTAACATTTTTGGCTCTTGTAGATTTTTAAAAATTATCTTATGATTTCCAAATTAATAGCTCAGAATCAAAAGCCAAGAAAACAAAATTGAGAGCTTATTAAGATAAACACATGACAAGTCATTATATAATGAGTAAGAAGGCCTTTTAAGCTGCAGTTGTATACCCATTTACTCAATGGGACTTACTTCTAGGTAGACATATATAGGCTTCACTAATAAAAAATACCAAGTTACTTACCAGTATTTTAATCATTATGCTAGTGCGGAATACATGAAATAATTCTTTCAGCAAACAGCACTGGAGCAAAGATGTTAGCAGGTTATTTAGTATTTGTGAATCCAAGTGCTTTTCAGGAACGCCATTTCTGCAGTAATCTGTAAATACCTGGGCTAAAAAAATGGGAAATTTAAGTGTGAAATTGTTTTATGTAGCATACTACTGAAACATTAATTAACACCTTTTTAAAAGGCAAAAATGAGTAAAAATGAAGCACTGAAAATCTATTTTACTGGGGAAGTGCATTTATAATGTTGAGAGCAGTACCTATGAACATATGAAAAGCTCCTTTATTTCTCATCAGCATTATTTCATAATCTGTTGGATGAAAATAGCTGTACCAAATTTTGTTCCTTTCCTTTACAACAATTGTTCTAGCACATCTTGGATCCGAAAATGCTCGCATACCTAGTCAAGCCCAATGAAGAATTAATTTAGCACTTTAATCTGTAGGCCACATTAATATTTACTGGTTCATAACTTCACCTAACCAGGGGACGCGGGTTGTGCTGTGGGTTAAACCACAGAGCCTAGGACTTGCCGGTGGTTCGAATCCCTGGGACGGGATGAGCTCCCGTTGCTCGGTCCCAGCTCCTGCCAACCTAGCAGTTCAAAAGCACGTCAAAGTGCAAGTAGATAAATAGGTACCACTCCGACAGGAAGGTAAACGGCGTTTCCGTGCGCTGCTCTGGTTCGCCAGAAGCGGCTTAGTCATGCTGGCCACATGACCCAGAAGCTGTATGCCGGCTCCCTCGGCCAATAAAGCGAGATGAGCACTGCAAACCCAAAGTCGGTCACGACTGGACCTAATGGTCAGGGTCCCTTTACCTTTATAACTTCACCTAAAATGAGAGAGGGATAGTACCTACTAAAGCAAACACCCAGGAAGGATGACTCAATATGTACAATATCCAAAAGAACCTTATTGTGGGGAGCATATTAGGAAAACACAATTTCCCTCTCAACAGCGAAATTCACTACCTTGAAAAATGTCATCTAGAGCTTCTGCAACAATTCATCTGCATATTATTGTTTTTTAAAAAGAATTAAATTAAATTACGGTAGGGCCTTGGTCCCATATACATATGTCCCAATACTGATAATAATACTTCCTGTTTCAGCACCGAAGTACTAATATAATAAAGCCCACAAACCAAAGAACTTTAAGCGCTTATACCACGCAAAAAACTCATTCAGGTTAGAATTCTAGTTCTGAATAGAGTTCCAGATCTAAGCAGAACTATCCTCTTATTTGGTTACAGGCTTTTGCCTTTATGATCTACATATTAGATTGACAATCAAAAACTATTTCAGCAATGCTGTGCTAGGATACATGTTAAGAAACTATGCAATGTTAACAGCCAAATTTCTACTCAACTGTATAATGGAATGTATTATGTGGTCTGTTACATATGGCACCGTCAATCTTCAAGCAAAACCTATATTTTGTCTTATAATGGTGATAATATCATACCTGCACGCTGCAACAAAACCTCTTCACCGATACTTATATATGTATTAAGTATTTCAGTGAAAAGCTGGAAAATAAAATAAAACCACAAATCTATTATAAATATATTACAGATAAACTTGCTATCTATTACAAGCGTATTACAAGTTTCCAAAATGTGAGGATCCACAAAGGCAAATAATTTTGAAGTACACATTGATCTATATTTAGTAAAGCTAAAAAATAATAATCAATACATATTAAACTGTAGCTAAGAGTTAGATGTGGACAAGAGTGTAAAGCATGAATAACTTCCACATGGAACTGCAACAATTGTTTTACCATTGTTACCATACCTGTGCACAACCTTTTGCTTAGTATACTAGCCAAACCCATTGTTTGTGGTTGCCATCCCACTCGCCACTTTCCCCAGGCATGGGTAGAGAACCCAGGAAATAAAGGAATGTTTTGTCCTTGTATTGGGCTTATGCTGAAGATGCAAGCAGCACATTGCTGCTAAGGAATAGTGTAAAAACCCCATAGGAACCCTCACCCTGTTCATGGAGAAAAGGCATAGTTTCTTTCACTTCCCATTGTGCATTCTGCTGGAGGCAACAGCAGTTAAGGCTGGCATTTTCTACAAAAGCCAGTTCACAGGTTACATTTGAGGTGGTATTAAATTTTTATCTGTGCCGTCTTATTTGATGGCTGCGTTCACAGATCACCAATGGGTTCTGCAGTCATCAAGCAATGAACATGTGTATGTTTCTCAGGCCACAGAATTCTCTGATTACTCTGTTAATGACAATCTTATCCTGGAGATCTGATAAAGGCCTCACGTATTTTGTTCTTTAACCGGGCAGCACCAACCAAGTATTTACACAGAGAAGAAACACACAGTTTTTACCTTTTCATTTTTTGGTGCAAGTGAATGTGAATACCGGCAATTTGCTCTCTGACAACCATTCAATGTATTGAAATGAATTCTGCAGACTCCACGGGGTAGATAACTCAATCCTAGGTAAGTCTGCAATGCAACCAGAGAGAAGTCTTTCATTTCCCTCTCAGAATTCTCATTTGAAAACCAAAAAAACACTTATGGTACACATATTTTGGGATTTATGTGCATTTAGCAGGGTATGGACTACTTCACACATAGCACAAAGTGTCATAGTTTGATCAACCTAACAATGGTTTACTTGAATGTACAAACCTAGCCCAGCAAACTAATTATAGCTTATTTTTCTACCAACAAACCATGAGGAGAAACCATGATTTGCTATTGGCT
Organism: Podarcis tiliguerta; assembly: GCF_965153285.1. Classification (NCBI taxonomy): domain Eukaryota; kingdom Metazoa; phylum Chordata; class Lepidosauria; order Squamata; family Lacertidae; genus Podarcis; species Podarcis tiliguerta. The sequence goes on along the minus strand of NC_139545.1, from coordinate 16,121,231 downwards.
TATGAAGCATGGCTTGTTTCTGAGGGAGTGGGTACATTGCTTGGGGGTACTACTGGTTCCTTTGCTGTTGCTTGAGGCTCAGATGGCCTCAGTAGCGTGGAGTGCCTTGCATCAGCTTTCAAGCTAGCAGATTTGGGACTGAGAATAAGAAGAGAGGCTTAGAATCATAGACTTGTAGAGTTGGAAGGGACCCTGATTATGCTAAATTTTCAAAAATTATGAATCAAATGTCTCTAGCAGCTATATACCTTAAGTCAGAAACTTTATATAAAAGCAGGACAGTTGAAAACAGGATGACTAAAGCCTATGAAAGAGAAACCTCAAACAAGCATGTAAATTGCATCTAACTGTTTAAAGCTGTTTAAATAGCTTTAAATGGTTGTTAACAATGTAAATGCTTAAATGGTAGCTAGGCTTATGCTTAGTTGCAGAAATTTATGAATTTTAAGGACTTACCATAACATTTTTTTTTAAACTGTTGGGATATGATGGCTGCAAAAGAGGACCTTTCCCTGAGAACCTGAAATCTAAGATTGAAGAAAAAAACCCTCCTAAACTGAATGAAATAGCCATAAGTCATGATTATACATTATAAACTTCACTTATCTTATCCCAGAGATGACTGACAACTAAAGTTTTCATTTCCTGTCTACTGACAAGTTAAACTCTTTTCAAGTACCATGAGTAATAACAAATCTTAAATGAAATTTGCCACACTGGAAGGCAAATTCTGCAATTTTCAAACTGATTCTGTGTCAACGTAACAAAGAGTGATTTCTTTATGTTGATATTGCATCTATGCAGGAATACTGTACACCTTAACACATACATTTTCTTTTATGTATGCTTTTTCAGATGTTAAAGTATATAGACAGTGGCCTGGTTCACACACAACTCTAAATCATGGTTTGTTTAGCCAAAGTGTGTTTGTTCAAATATCTGGACCCTGCCTATCAGATTAGCCATGGTTTTCTAGCAGCAAACCATGATCTGAAGCAAAGATCTGTTGTTACCTTATAAACCACTGGTTGTTTAACTACATTTTAGAGCCATGTCCTAACCAAACAGACTTGCTTAAGCATGGTTTGTTTTGCCACCCCACCTTAGACACTTGCCAAGCTAGAGGAGGAGTTGTGGTTGGTTATATTATTGTATATATGCCAACAGTCAGTGTACTACATTGATATCTTACACACAAGTAATGTATTTTTGAAATTATTTTGTGTGTAGCTGTTCTTTTGGTCATATAGCTCTTCAACATCCTAAGAGAAGTACAAAACTATTTGGAAGAATTATATGGTTTTACTAGTAGGGTAGCAAACTTGTGGTCCTCCATGTTGTTGGACCCACAACACTACCCCTTCAACAGCCTTTAAACTTGTTGTTTGATGATTATGCATTCCTATATTCCCAGAGGATACAATAACTCTGTGTTAAAAAAAGTGAGAGGAATGCTTCATTTTAACTATGGAATTCTGTAATTTATTTTAAGTCTTTGAAGGATGTCTCAACATAAGGAAAACTTTGGGCTATTTCAATACCCCATTCTGACTTCTGGGGTGACAGCCTTTGAAATATTTTGAATTCTATTGTAAAGCTGTAACTCTGAAGAATCCAAGTAAGCATGATTAGGTACACAGAAAATGTAGTTCTGGTCACATAGGGTCAAATTTAGACATTAAAATCATTTGGGCTCTTTGACTGCAATAGGATCTGGCCTGCACCCTACTTTACATGCATGGCCATGTTTCTCAAGATTTTATCTAATCAGGATCTAACTCAATATGGTGACTAGAATCCAAAACGTGTAAGGACACTCGTGGAGGTTCATTGTGTGTTTTTTACTCTCTGAACGCAAACCTCCTGCCATAGCAAACTACTTTTGAAGTTTCCTTGTTTTCAAAAACAGTTTTGTAATGCCAAAGCTTTCTTGAGTGCAGAGAACTAGTTACATGGTTCTCTGAGTCTTGGCCAATGAAAACAGAAATGGCACTCAAATGTTATCCTAAATATTCATAATACTGCACTGATTCAGTAATTTATTTCACTGTCATCTTTAGATTTTGTTTAGCTAACTTTCCACAGTATTTTAATTAGATGGCCATTTTAGCTAAACAAAGATGCATTTATATTAAATCTCAACTAACGGTTGCCTTGGCATGGGCAAATCTAGAGTACAATTAAGCTAAGAACCCTCTGATCTGGCTACAGAAGGTAGAACTAAGTGAAACAGGCAACAGAAAGGAAACTCCAGATGTTAATTCCAAGCTTTAATACAGAGTCACCCTACTTTTCCTAGGTTGGATTTTAACTTTTATAAACATAAAGTAACAAGCACACCCATCCACATACATTTGCATCAGGTGCACAGACATCATGGCCAAACCATTTATGGCTCTGGAATGTGCTGTGGGCTCACACACTCCTGCCTCTTCCAGCACATTGTTTATGTCATGGTTTGCAGAAACCAGTTTGTTGCCACATTTGAACTGGGAAAACTATGGTTACCACTACCACCAGAATCCACTGCCCACTTCAGCTGTGGTTTAGACTGTGGTTCCCGCAGAATGGAAAGGACCTTTAAGGATTACCTAGTCCAAGCCCTTGCAATGCAAGAATAGGCAGCTGTCCCTTATGGGGATCAAACCTGCAACCTTGGTGTTATCAACACCACTCTGTAACCAACTGAGCTTTCCAGCATGGGCAAACTATGGCTAGCAGTAATAGCTTCAAATATTATGAGATTATGGCTGTGAGCCAGGAAATGGAGGACATCAGCACACATGAGTGAGCCCACAGGTTTTTCCTGCAAACCAAATCCTGTCAATGAACTAGACCTTTATACAGACACAGAAAAGTAGCACAGTAGTACCATAAAACAAAATGTGTAGGTATTTTGAACTAATACAATACCATTCACCCACGGTTTCACTGCTGGGACTTGCTGCCGGGGATCAGTTTTCATAGCAGGAAGTGTCAATTCTAGCTGATGATCATGGCTCATAGATTCAATGTATTGAGCCCTCTCACTAAATTCCAAATGAGGAAAAAGATGCTTATTTGACTAATAATACAAAAACTTTATATCTTTTATTTAAAAATTAGCACAATAAAGTAAATTATATTTTCTATATCCAAGCACACCTCCCTTGTGGAGGAGAGGAGGCTGCTCCTACTGATTGCAAAGATACACATAGCAAGTGAGCTGGGAACGAGAAGAAATGTGAGCAGATAGAGGGGATGAACTGGGCATAGCATTTATCACTTCTGGATCAGTACCATCTAAATGGCTGTAACCTGCCCTGGGACCAGCTGATGAGGCAATAATTTTTATTATTATTAATCCTCCTCCATTGACTATATTGGTTAGGGTTCTGCTCCACAGCACTTGTGTTGTGAAGTTCCAAAATGCTCCATGCTATTTTACATCTATGTAAAATCACTAAGTGACGCCATACACCAGGGGTAGGCAACCTAAGGCCAGGGGGCCGGATGCGACCCAATCGCCTTCTCAATCCGGCCTGCAGACGGTCTGGGAATCAGTGTGTTTTTACATGATAGAATGTGTCCTTTTATTTAAAATGCATCTCTGGGTTATTTGTGGGGCATAGGAATTCATTCTTCTTCTTTTTTCCAAAATATAGTCCGGCCCACCACATGGTCTGAGGGATGGTGGACCAGCCCATGGCTGAAAAAGGCTGCTGACCCCTGACATACCCTGTTCTGGAGCGACAACCACCCAGTAATATTTCTCCTTTTCAAACTCAGATGAAGTGGTCAATGTGCTCAATAGGTGGCAAAGATCAGTAATAGACTAGAAGGTGAGCAACCTGCAGTTAAATCTAAGCAGGACAAAATTACTACTGACAGGCTGCTTGCGTGAATTGAGAAGTGGCCTTTCAACACGTTCTGTATCAAGTTGCTGTTAAACCCTGCACTAACTGTTGATGCTTTTCATGCTGTGGCATGAATTGGCTTCCAGCAACTGCAAAAACATGGGCAGTTATTATTAAACTACTGTGAATGCATTGCACATGGGGCTGCCTTTGAAGACTGCTCAAAACCTCAACTGGTTCATAATACTGCTGCTTCAATTACATATCAAAACTGGTCAAGTGGAACATCTTGCCAGTTTTAACACAGTTCCAATGGCTTCAAGTACGGACTTCTCAAGAATAGCTTCAATTCAACATTCATTTTAAGGTATAAAGAAATAAATAAAATACTGTGGGAAGAGGTTATTTGTTTTGGTTTGTGACTATGTGATGTATTTTTGTGTTTTTATGTCCTAAACTGCTCTGCGATTCTTGGATGAAGGGTGGTATAGGAAATTTATAATATAATATAATATAATATAATAATATAGCTTGATACCCAGGTAGCTTAAAGGACAATTTGCTAGGCAGGTGGGGAAAGGCCCATTTTGTTTGTGGTGCCTCAGCTCTATAATGCTCTCCCCAAGGAGAGCTTCTGAACAGCCATTTTATCTCTAACTTCTACGTGTCTAATCTTGAGTATAAGACCAGAGAAAAAGGTTTGAAGATAAAATGTCATCCTTTCACTTAACTAGGACTACTTAAACTCATACACACATTTTTGCAGTGTCCTGAATCTCTGCTTCTTCTTTCACAGTTGAAACTTTGTACTGTAAGATTAAAATAAAATAAACAGAAACGCATGATTCATTTAATAACTTTCTCTTTTTGTTCATAGAATATTCAAGCGGAAGAAGTATGGTTGCTGTTTATGGTTCTACAATTTCTACAATGTCTAAGTCCAACTCCCTATTGCAGGATGTCCTATTTATGAAACAATACCAACAAAAGCCTACCGAAGTCGTCTTCAAATCTAGAATGGAAGGAAGTTCCATGGCTTCCCTCTATATCTCACAGTATTGCTAGACCCATAAGTTAATAAAAGAACAAATCATTTTTTAATGTTCATCCAATTTCCTTGCTTTGCTTAATTTTGATTTACACACTTAAGATTCACAGCACAGTTTCAGATTTATGAAAGAGAAATTAAAAGTACCATGCTGGTTTACAACAGTACATCTAATGAATCTCATTGTATTAAAACAGCATACGGATATCTCTAAGGCTAGGCATAGGCAAACTTGGCAAACTCAGATGTTTTGGGACTACAACTCCCATCATCCCTAGCTAACAGGACCAGTGGTCAGGGATGATGGGAGTTGTGGTCCCAAAACATCTGGAGGGCAGCCTAAGGCTGTAACCCAATGCACACATAATTGGAAGTTAGAACTGCCCAATTTCAGTGGGACTTACTTTTAAGTAAACATGCATTGGATTGTGCTGTATGTAGTGCAATTTACTACAGTACTTAACAAAAGTTCCCTCAAATAAATGACACTCTTCTGCAACACTACCTTTTATAAACAAAAAATTAATTCACTTCAGTACCTTTTCATTTGTGTTAGAACTCTTTAAAACATCATCTGATTCGCTCAACTGCCCATCCTCAAAACAGGATTCAGCTACACCTCCTGTAGAACTTATTCCGCATAGGAATTCTGATTTACTTCCATCAACTGGAAAAAATGCAACACATACTGCTGAAACATAGTAAAATTAAGAACAGAATGCTTAACTATGAAGTTGGGCATATCACTGGTGAGCTTTTTAAATGATGACCCTTCTTACAAAGTATGCAGTAGTACTGTACTAGTACTGTCCAGTCGCGGGCGACTCTGGGGTTGCGGTGCTCATCTCGCTTTACTGGCTGAGGGAGCCGGGGTTTGTCCGCAGACAGCTTCCGGGTCATGTGGCCGGGAGCTCACCCCGTTGCAGGGATTCGAACCACCAACCTTCTGATCAGCAAGCCCTAGGGCTCTGTGGTTTAGACCACAGCACCACCCGCGTCCCATTAACATTTAAGAGTAGACGCTGTTTAAAACTTAACTCCCCCTGCACAAGTTGTCATTTTCTCCTTAATGTTGCATTTTTAAATTCCTGTTCTTACCTTCTGCCAGTGGAACACCAACATCTGTGAAAGACTCCAATGTTCCATCATACTGAATGGGCTCTTCTCTGTAAGCAAGAAAATTTTACAAAATGTTAACAACTACCCTTAACAATCTGGGTCATGAGTTCTTTTGCCTAGAGTTCCTAGCACCATAAACTGTTTTTGGAAATGGGGCCTATTCAATCTAAGCCCCTTATACCTACCAATAAGCTCAGGAGGAAAATTCGATGACAATATTTGAATTTTATAGCAACAATCCCGGTGGGGAAAGGTGAGGCACATTCCTTTCTGCATTTCCCCAATAACCTTTCTTGCATTGTTATCATAGGACCCATTACCTCCCTTAAGGAACAAAGCAATTCTAAAAGCAATTCTTCAAGGAAGGTGAAAGGAAGTTCCTACGAGAGTTTGAAATCAAGTAAGATTCCTGAGACTGGTCCTATAAAGGAAGCTGGAGATTGGTTTGGGAGTTTAGATAAAAAGAATAGGGAGAGAATCCATAAGAATGTCCCCTGACTTGATTGTTTCCAGCCACTTAGTTCAATAAATGACTACGCCTACAGGAGATCCTCTCTTGGGATATTGCAAGATAAGAGATGTAAACCGATGGACCCAGAAATTCTGTACTACCTTCAGTCCTTTGACATTATGGGACCCCAGCCCTGCCTTGTTTGTGAAATAGAAATAGTAGCAAACTTTAAATAACTCCTGCTGACCCATCTATTTAAACAGGTTTACCCTTGCTCATTAGAATCATCACACTGCTGTTTAGCAGTTATTGATATTTAACTGAATGTTTTAATAATAAACTCTCTTTTTACTGAAGAATTTATTTGTAATTCTGGTTACAATGCTGTAAACAGCTTTATCTTTTCCTTTTTAATCTTATTGTGTTTTATGCAAACCACTTGGGTATTTTGTATATTAAGCAGTATATAAATATAGTCATACCTCGGGTTACAGACTTTGGGTTGTGCGAGTTCGGGTTGTGCACCGCGCCGAACCTGGAGGTACTGGAATGGGTTACTTCCAGGTTTCGGCGCTTGCGCAGAAGCGCTAAATCGCGCTTTACACATGCGCAGACGCTGCGGGTTGCAAACATGCTTCCTGCATGGATCACATTCGCAACCCGAGCGTCCACTGTATTAGAATAAGAAACATAACTTTGGAGCTAAAGAGACCGGGAATGCATATATTACAGTGGTACCTCGGGTTATATGCTTCAGGTTACAGACTCCGCTAACCCAGAAATAGTACCTTGGGTTAAGAACTTTGCTTCAGGATGAGAACACAAATCGTGCAGCAGCGGCGCAGCAGGCCCCATTAGCTAAAGTGGTGCTTCAGGTTAAGAACAGTTTCAGGTTAAGAACAGACCTCCAGAACGAATTAAGTTCTTAACCCGAGGTACCACTGTATATACAATATAGTCTTCCACCTCTCAGCTCAGTTCAACAAGTAGTGCCTTACCAAAGAAAGCTGTTTTATTAACCAGGCTGAGTTTTCACTTACGATAATTTAATAATAGGTTCTGGCATTTGGGTATCAGATTAGAATTGACTCTTCATCCTACAGGTGTAACAATAGTGGTATTTTAAAACAGAAAATAAAATTTTAGATGTGTCTAAAAGAATCACAAACTGTGCCTTAAAGCTAAGGGCAGTAAAATCTTGCCATTCAAATTTGAACATGGAGACCTGCATGCAAAAGCTAGAACCGTTCGTTTGTACTGATTTTGTTTAGCTACAAAAGAGATATGCCCACTTAACTGGGTAATTTATTATTGAATTATTTATTGTTTTGTGTTTTCTTGTTTTATTATTGTTAGAAATGATTCTGTCTTTTTAAGTATTCTTAGTCAATTGAAGATTCTTTTCTGAGCCTTAGGCATTAAAACATGTGCAGTTTTAGCTGGAGAATTTAGCATAGTTAAGATTCACAAAAGACGTATACAAGATTTGTTTTTAAAGGCTTTCACCTGCCTAGTGTGGCAAGTTACCAGTCGTAAAGCTGTTATGTATTCTAAACACATCTCTCCAAAGGGATCACAACTTCATAAAGATGCTTCACAATACAGGAAAAGCAAATGTAGGATTATCACATTTGGGAGTATTGATGGTAGGCTGAACTATTCACTACTTCCCACACCACATATTATGTATGCAGTAGATGGCTTAAATTATTTGCCATTCTGCCTTGGTTGTATTCTATTGATAGACATGATTAAATGATATAAATGATACATCTTTATGATATAAATGATACATTCTATTAACTATGTCAAGCAAGCATATTCATCTTTGGCTAACCACAAATCTAACTACTGAATACCTAGCAAATGAAATTAAGCTAAGTAAGCTTTAGCTAAAACGGTTTACTGCAGCTGAATAGAAAAGTATTTCTAAATGCTATCGTACTACAAAGAACAATCTTCAAATGAAAAATATTAAGATAATTCGAAGAGGCTACTTAGTTCTACTGTCAATTGCAAAAGACCATTTTGTACTGCCTCTCACCAGCATAGATGTGTTTCAAACTTCACTTTCAATTGTTACTCTTATAGTCTTAATTTTTACTTTTATCACTGGGTTAAAATAATAAAAATAAAAAGCAGAACAATCCATTATTGCTAATCCTCAATTCTCACTGTAAATCCCAATCTATTACTGTAAATCCTACATAATATACTTAGTAGAAGTAAATCACATTTTTTAGTAACTGTCTAACCTCAAAGTCACTAAATTGTTTAAGGCTAGCTAAAGCACGAGGGACGCGGGTGGCGCTGTGGGTTAAACCACAGAGCCTAGGACTTGCCAATCAGAAGGTTGGCGGTTCAAATCCCCGCAACGGGGTGAGCTCCCGTTGCTCGGTCCCTGCTCCTGCCAACCTAGCAGTTCGAAAGCACGTCAAAGTGCAAGTAGATAAATAGGTACCGCTCTGGCGGCAAGGTAATTGGCGTTTCCGTGCGCTGCTCTGGTTCGCCAGAAGCGGCTTAGTCATGCTGGCCACATGACCTGGAAGCTGTATGCTGGCTCCCTCAGCCAATAAAGCGAGATGAGCACCACAACCCCAGAGTCGGCCACGACTGGACCTAATGGTCAGGGGTCCCTTTACCTTTACCTAGCTAAAGCACAAGCATCTAATAACTCAAAATACTTACTATATAAATTATTTCCAGAGGATTTGCTTACCTTGGACAGCAATCCAAATGTCTCTTCTGTGGAAGCTGAGGGGGTTCCGGTTCTACTTCCATTTCTTCCTTTATGGAAATGCTGACATTCAAGTTGGTTTGGGTACAATGCCCCTTGTCTTCTTCCTTGGTTTCTCCAAACAGATCAGGGTCATCCTGAATTACATCAATCACAAGAACATCATCTTCATAAGCCTTAACAACCTCTGCAGAGAAGTTAGCTTTGTCCTGTGCAAAGTTATTGCTGTAATTACTTTCATCATTAGTTGGCACTTCCAATACCGCAGAAGGGTTGTGGTTTTGACTCTCCATATAACCAGTACTCAAAGTGTCAGGATTATCTTTCAAATCTGCCAGTTCCAATTCTCTCTCATGGGAAGTCTTCACACCTTCATTATGAACACTTGTCTCTTTATAAAGGCTTTCAAGAATCTTGTCAAATTGGTCTGCATTTTCTTCTAGGACAGTAATTCCATTAACTTCTTTTGACTTGAACTGATGTCTAGAATGCACATTGGATGAGGTCTCTTTAGCTCTGGCTTTCTTCACTGACACAGTAGAATCTAGGATGTCCAAAGGACTGCAAACATCTCTTCTTGACAATCTAGTATATTCTCTTTTTCTGGATTCATTTTTATCCTTCAGTAAAGGAATTTTGAAATTTGATAGGTTCCCTTTGATTAGTGGTTCTTGTTTGAGAACTGAGCTCTTCCTATGTTTTCCACTGTCAGAACAATCACCATTATGGGTATCTATAGAACTATTTCTCTTTGCTATACTTCCTTTATTTTTAGCCTCCTTTGCTGATGAATTTAAAGCTCTTTTTGATTTCTTTACATTTTTAGTGCTAGAAGATGTGCAATGTTTAGGTCTCTCCTCCATACCCATAGAGGAAATTCTGTTGTCGTTAGCAGTAGCTGAGTGAGCCTTGCATATATGAAATACAGATTCTGAGGTTGGGTTTTCATTGGGAAGTTGCGTTTTATGATCCATTACCTTATATGCAGAAGCTTTGACAGTACAAGCCAATGGCTTATGTAGCTCTGCCTGGCCAGAGAGAATTACTGAATCAGAAACTCTTAAAAATTCTCTTTTTGAGTCTGATGCATGATTTTTACCAAACCACAAGTATGTTCTAGCACACGATTCACGGGGCCAAACATTTTTACCAGAAACTGGTACTGCTCTTTGACAGCTTTGTAGCTCCAATTTCTTTCTAACTTTATGTATTGTGTTTTCTTTGACGGTTCTTTTTTCTCTTTTCATACAGCCAGCAACATTATTGCTGTGGTTGGTAATTTTTTGACTGACTAATGTCTCCCTTATAGAATTATCAACCAATTTATTACTACAGCAAATTTTTGGTTCTATTCTGCTTAACTCATTTTCCTTTTCAAGAATCTCTGATTTCTCAAAACCAATGGCACTGCATGTGATAAAGTGTGCTTTGCTCATCTCTGTACCGCAAGATAATTTGGCACGTTTATTTTGAGGTTTTTGAACAGCCTGCTCAAGAACAAAATCAGGTGTATGACCAAGTGAAGACAATAAAGTTGTTTCATTGTAGACTGGGTTTTCCAAAATCGTTGAACTTCTTACGGCAGTTTTACTCTCCATTTGTAATCCACATTCACTGTGTATATTCACACTTGTGAAAGCTTCCTGGTCTGTTTTTTCCAGATCCTCAAGCACTTTAACCCCTTTGTTTAACTTTTTGAAATCTAAACACATTTTACTTTCCCTGGATCGCTTTCTATTTTGACATCTTGAGGAGTTCTTAGTATTTTGGCACATCTCTTTTTCAACCAATGTGCTTTTTTCTGGAAATGATTGTCCAGCTTGTACTATATTAGGGCTGCAACTCAAATCGTTCTGTCCCATACCCCCGCTAGAGAACAAAACCTTACACTGATCAAGTGCAACATGCAGAGATCCAGAGTGAACCTTACAGCTTTGGGTGGTCTCAAAATCTGTAGGTGTCAAGAGTGCCTTAATGTAACGACAGTCAAGCAATCTCACTACTGGAATAGTAGTCCTTTCTACTGTATATGGCAAAGTATTATGCCTAGAAAACCATTTGCATTCTTCATTTTGCTGCACTACCAGTGCATTTGTTTCCACATTTTCAGCTACTGTTATGTCCAAAAGCTGTGAATTGGCATTTGTAACAGGAAACAAGGAAGTATCCGCTCCAAAACAAGGGATGACAGGATCTTTGCTTTCAGTCTCATCCGATTTAGATACTGGAAGGCTTGCAGATTGCTCTAGCAGATTTTGTATATTGCAATCTTGAGAAGTACTCAGACAAGTCTTGCGAACTTTTCCATGCTGTATGCTTGAAAGTTCATGGACTTGCTCTCCTGAGTTAAAAAAAGGGGATAATAATTAATCTAATGTTGAAAGCATTCTAATATACAAGTTTGGACTTTGCCGAAGCATATCTGTAATAAATATGTATTTTATAAAAATGCCTTTATAAACTGCAAGTGTAGTAATGACTAGCATATCTAACGGCTTAAAAATACAAAGCATAGTTCTCATCCACTATGGCTGGCCTTCATTAGTACAGCAATTAGAGTAACAGAATTAGAAATACAGAATATAAGAATCACAGAATTGTAGAGCTGGAAGGGACCACAAGGGACATCTAGTCCAATCCCCCGCAATAAAGGAATCTTTCACCCAACATGGGGCTTGAACCCATGACCCTCAGATTAAGAGTTTCATGCTCTACTGACTGAGTTATGTATTTTGCTACTGGCTATATAAAATACTTGGTTGTTGTTTTTAAAGAAGTTTTTTTAAATTGCTAAAATATATTTGCAAGCATTTCCAGAATGGCAAAAAAAAATCACAATATTGGAAATTCAATGCAATACATAAAGGAAATTACACAAGTAGAATGTGCACACACACACACACTATAGGCAACATACCCAAAGAAGGAAAGTTTTGTGAAATTGTAAATTCAAACTTGGCCCCATTTGGTGATATCCCTAGTTAGCGCCTGTTAACAAGCATATTAAGTTTTTCCCATAGCTTAAGTTTAAGTGCATTGGTAGCTCGGGTTAAGCACTTAATTCGTTCTGGAGGTCCGTTCTTATCCTGAAGCAAAGTTCTTAACCTGAGGTACTATTTCTGCGTTAGTGGAGTCTGTAACCTGAAGTGTCTGTAACCCGAGGTACCACTGTATAGGCTAAAACTGTGGTGCCTTACATTTTCGTTAGTCAAAAGTGAATCTAAATATGAATCAAAAGGAGCAATTTAATGGCTTCATGCAAATTGTAAACAGAAAGAGTGCTCCCTAGTCAGGGATGGAATTTCAGCCTCTTGTCTCCTCCAGCAAGAAGCTTGCTTTGTGAAGTGTCCCAATAAAATTACTGTACAATGGTTTCTAGCTTAAAGATTTCCTAGTTAACAGTATCCTAGTGTAAATATAGGGACGCGGGTGGCGCTGTGGGTAAAACCTCAGTGCCTAGGACTTGCCGATCGTATGGTTGGCAGTTCGAATCCCTGCGGTAGGGTGAGCTCCCATCTTTCGGTCCTAGCTCCTGCCCACCTAGCAGTTCGAAAGCACCCCTAAGTGCAAGTAGATAAAGAGGTACCGCTTTATAGCGGGAAGGTAAACAGCGTTTCCGTGTGCTGCGCTGATGCTGGCTCGCCAGATGCGGCTTCGGCACACTGGCCACGTGACCCGGAAGTGACTCCGGACAGCGCTGGCCCCTGGCCTCTTAAGCGAGATGGGCGCACAACCCTAGAGTCGGACACGACTGGCCTGTACGGGCAGGGGGTACCTTAGTGTAAATATAAAGACCTGTGATTTAGTTTTTATATTAAATTTGAAAAGGAATTAAGATTTTCAGGCTATAAGAAAATAAAGGCTGGAGGGGAAGTTATGGTGAAAAAACATAACATACAAATACAAAGAAAAAGAGGGAATAAGCATCCTTACTAGATGTTCTGGTCTTTTTTTTAAGTTCAGTTGAAGTCACAATTTCATCCTTTCCATCTCTCTGTTTCTTAATACTACCATGTACTCTGGTTATCAGTAGATCCTCTGTGGGTCCACAATCCATCACTTTCTCCTCAAAGATCACTTGTCTGCACCCAGGAACCTCTGAAACAGACTTCTCTGGTGTCCAGCTCAGGTTCTTATCATCATTTTCACATACCACTGATTTCAAAGACGCTCGGGTTACCATTTTATGCTTTCTTTTTTCTGCAGTGTCCCTATACCTTCCATTCTCTTCTAGATTTGCCACACACTTCAACAGGCATTTGCTATTTTGTTTTGGAACTTCTGCAGCTACATGTAATTTTTCTAGATTCCCTGCAACAGAATTCTCCTCACTTTCTCCCAAAGTTCTCGGGCTTACGCTCTGTATATCAGGCTTTAACTTAAAAGACAAGCACCCCCTATTTGTTCTTTGACTTTTCTCCGGGTTCCTAAAAGCTTTTTGCTCTTGCCAAACCAATTTAGTCTTCTTCCTCATGTTCCATGTTTTCTGATGTGGTCCCAGTTCAGAACAGCTTTCGCTTTTCTGCAGTTCCCTAGTTACTTCCTGAGATTCTAGCCCTGTTACAGAACTCCTATCCTTTCCCATTAAGCAAAGAGCTGGTTTTAGGAAGGAACAGCTGTGCTTTTTCCTCAAGCTCCTTGCATTCTTCATGCAACTTTGGATTTTTCGTTCAGGTTCTAACAAGGAACTCAGACTATTTTTCTCCGGTGTCGTATCTTTGTCATGAGAGTCCATTCCTACCAAGGATCTCTCTCTTTTCTTTCTAACCCATGATGCCAATTTAGTTTGCAAACAAACTCTAGAAGAAGAATCATTCGGCTGATCCACCATACTCCGGACAGCCTTCTTTGAATTACGTCTTTCCACCAAAGCCATTTCCCCTTTCAATTTTATGCCCACATCATAATTACAGTCTGTTCCGATTGCATTCCTTTCCTCAGTACTTTGCCCCTTCCTTCTTTTAGAAACAAATCCCTTGCTCTGTTGCTGCTTCTCCCTTAACTGTACTTCAGAACCAAGAACAACCGGGTTGCTTAAGTTACTAGCCGACAAAGAAAATGACTTTTCCTTGCAGCTGCTCTCATCTTTCCGAGAGCGATCTAGACTGCTGGATGGTTGCACCCTTTCAGCTTCCATCCCTATTTCTGGCAACAAGCAAACCGGCTGCTCTTTACTCTTTTGCACTTTTCGTACCATCATGGACTAATGGAACAAAATGCTTTTTTAAAATTAAAAAAAAGTTATATTTTTCTAGAGACAGGCATGTTTTATCACCTACAACTCTCCTCTTTTTTTAAAAAAAAAATCTTACGATCACTTGAAGCTTATGCTCACCTACTTGCCAAATCTAGACACATAAAATTAAAATATTTTTTCAAAAAAAAACCAACGCCGCTTCCAAAGGACGCTCAAATTTAATTAAAAAAAGATGGAAGGGCCTTGCCATAGAAACTTGTCTTCCTCAGGCCACGAAAGCAAAGATGTGTATAATATATTGTGTGTAAAGATAGCAACTGATTTAACCCTAGCTGCCTATCCCTTTCTTTTGAGGTACTTCAGGGCCTGCAGCCCCTTCAGTAGGAAAGCGAGAAAGAAGAAGCCCCCACAGCCGCTTTGCAGACCTGCGGAAATTGCGCGGTCCCGAGTCTAAACAACCGCCACTGAACCAGTAAGAGAACCAGGGAACCCGCACTTCTGAATGACCTCCCCTCCCGCCCCACACACCAGCACCGCGACCCCCAAGCCACTTCTTCCCGACGCCCCCCTCAGGAATCCCGTTTTTCCCTCCCCTCAGTGCGTGCATGCCACACACCCCACCCCACCCCCCTCACGCCCTTTTGTAGGCCCGACCGCAAGCCTTCGGACTCCGGCCCGCCGCCGCCGCCCTCCTTTCCCGCCCTTTTCCCCTCCTTCCCGCCCACACACTCACACGCTCTAAGAGGCGACCGCGTGGAGCGAGCGAACTCAAGGCGGCGAAAGACGCGCGGCCTGAGGGGCGGTGGCTCCGCGGATCCGCCTCGGGAGGGGACGGGATTTTTAAAAAAAGGCCGCGCAGGGAGGGTTGGAGGCGCACGGCTTTCCCTCGCGAGCGCGAGAGTGAGGCGTCGCGTGCCGCTGAAGGGAACGAGGGAAGGACTAAAGCGCGTCGCTCGGACGCTCGCCCTCAGGCGCACCCACTGCGGTCACCTTGCACCTTACGGGGAAGCTTTGAGGGAAGCGGACGAAGCTTTTCCCCTCCCCTTCCCACCCTCCTTTGCCTCCTCCTCTACTTCCCGCTAACAATATATGAAGCAAAGGGAGAAAAGCAATAAAATAAAAACGACAACGACGCAACCAGCCGGTCCCTTCCTTCGCAGGGTCACAAAATGGCGCCGTCGAGGAAGCGCGGGCGTCGGTCAAGGCGCCCTGCCCTCCCGCCCCTCCATGAAGAGTTTCAGAGGGAAGGGAAAGGTGTGAGGAGGCGCTTCCTTACTTTATAACTCTCAAGTGTAGTCAGAAGACGCGTGTTAAAGGGTCTCGTGGATAACGTGCGAATGGGGAAAATCTGCACGCACACTTCAAACACACACCTCGCCATGTTATTCTCTTCTTGTTCACTACCGCTTCGAGGGGCTTCTTCCCTCCCTTTTTTTTTTTTTTTTTTTGGTTCAGACCAGTTTTCCGAACTTGGTTCTCCAGCTGTTTTTGGACTACGACTCCCATCGTCCCCAGCTAGCAGGGCCAGTGGTGAGGGATGATGGGAATTGTAGTCCAACCCCCCCCCAACAACAGCTGGAGACTCAAGTTTGGGAAACCCTGGTTTAAACTCCAGAGAATCCCTTTGGTTTCTCGAAATCTGCCACTAGATGGTGCTGCTCTGGTGTGCCATGTAGGAGTATACTTAATGAATTTGCGCAGTGTGTTAATTTATGCAGAATTTTAAGGAAATGAGAATGAGCTTTTGGAAAAAATAAGGTACCTTAAAGTGCAAAGCCTGTCTCTAGAGGTCAACTGCCAATCACTTATGCTTCTATAGTTTAGGCTTATAATGCTTTGCATTAATGCTTTGCATTAATCAGGTTATAGTTTCACCTACACAGGTGAAACTATACAGCTTTGTATGGGATTCATTGATTCCAAAACTGCCTAGCTCCTATGCTTACTCTAATACCCTAAAAGCATATTCAGCCTTATGACACTACTACCCCTTTCCTTCAGGTTAGAGGTTGATGCCTTACTCTGATTTCTGTCAACATGGAAAGTGGAATCCGGAAGGGTACAGAACAAGAATTTCTCCATGGTGTTTTAGTTTTGAGCTCGTTTCTGAAAGAAACCCCATGAGGTCTCACCATGCCATCTCTTAGGAGTATTTAAACATTTTTATTTGAACAAAGGTTTTATGGGATAATCGCTGGATAATTCTGCACTCCTGCTGTTGCTTGCACCTGTAATTGGAATGATGCTTAGAAATGTTGCATAATTTGAGATGAACATCAGAGGATGGCGGGGCTTTTTTTTAAAAAAAGACTCAGACGTTATTATATTATAGACATATTATAGACAATTCTTCCATAGATGCCAAGCCAAAGAAGAATGGGAAGGGACTCTATGTTGCCCTATTCTCATTTCCTTCTGTACCTGGTCAATTCCTGATGACACAACAATAGAATGACGGGAAAAGCGGCATAAAACACAGCCCTTCTGAAAGTGCTCAGTCTTGTTTAGCCACTTCAGACAAAAGGGAATATGAAAGGGGAAAACATGATATACAGACTAAATCTTCAGTCATTTTATTTGTTATTTCAGTTCTTATGAGATCCTCTAATGTGCGTCAGAATTATCCCCATATTACAGATATGGGGAGTGATGAGGGTGGCTTCTTTTAAAGCCATCCTTTAAAGTTAAGTGATGAGCTTGAAATCTGAATTGTTGGGGTAGGGAGAACTCTGGGTTTTAGGCCCGTGCTGTTAACTACCATAGTATGTTAGCTATTTGATACTTAGGCAAGAGGAGTCATGCCTTGATACGTCATATTTAAATAACCATTGATTTCCATATAACACATCTCTAGCGCTTTCATCATTCTGTTTATTTAGCACAATCAGTAAGCACCATGCTTTACAGAATACTGCATGCAGTTGCTTCAGTTACATATCCGTAGGCTTAGTTTCAGTTCATTAGGCAAATATTCTGTACATCGCTTTTAAAGTCAATCTAATTCCAGCTTTTAAACAACTACCCTGATGTGAGTGGTAGCTTTCCCCACCAAATGTATTTACGCAGTAGTTCAGTTTAATTTTATTTCTCTCTTTGCCCATCTCAGGCGTTGATGCTGGACCTATGAAGGGCTGCTCATGATCAGAACTGCAGAACATCCCTCCCAGCGGCTCAGCAAGCTACCATTTATTTTTAATTGCTCCCCACAGTGGAGGCCAATTAAGGATGAAGACAGCAGGGTAAGGATCACTCACAAACCCTTTGAAGGGCACAGACTAAGCATTTGCTTTGCCGGAAGGCTGCCATTAACACATTTCATTTGTGCAAGAATGCAAACACTTGGACACACACTCTGTAGTATTAAATGCAGTACAGTTCTAATTCAACTAAGTTTTAGTGCAGATGGCAACAGAAGTGACAGAATATCACCCCTAGGTTATAAACTTTGAAAATTAGATTTATTTTCTTTATCCCTCCTTCTTTCAGCAGGAAGCACCTGCTTTAGACACTCTCTGTCTCTCTCTCTCTCTCTCTCTCTCCATATAAATACTAGGTTTTCAGATTAAAATTATAGCAGGAAATTAGCACTAGTTCTCCTTACTCTTTGTTTTTGTGGTAAAGAAAGGATTTCCTTGTCATTTAAATTTTAATGAATTGCGGATTAAAAAAAAAATTTAGGTATTTATAGACTGCCTGTCAATAAAATTCTCAGTGTCATTTACTATAAATTTTTGAGAAAATATCAATTTTCCTAAAATAACGATACAACAGTGGTTTGCAGCCACTTTAGGTTTAAATGCGGAACTATATGGTATGTACATATAGTAGCAAGTATATATAGTATGTATATATATAGTAGGGAAATATATAGTATGTTGAAATGTAGATTTATTCTGGTTGTGATTAATTTTCTTTTAAAATCCATTTACACAGGGAGAGTTTGAATACATTAAACTATTACTGATTACTCAGTGAATAGATTAAACCACAAGGAGTTTCAAAGAGCTTGTGTCTTTTAAACTTCATGAGTACACAGCAGGAATTTTGAAACTTTTGTTGCAGAGAAGCTAAATTTAGTTTCAATTTATTCACTTCACACTCAAGCTTTTCCATTTCTGCACAGTTATTAATGTGTGGCTTTGTGCAGTAGTATAAATATAGGTTAGAGTGAACCTCCTGTATTTTAATTCTCCCTAAAAAATAGTACATGCTGTTTGGTTGTGATGTGCTTTAGAATAAATTACACTCTTTTCTACCCAGATAACAAGTTGTATATCATGATTTTAAGATCCCGGGTAATTGATGTGGCATAATAGGTTTTTTTTGTTTATTTGTTTGTTTTGTTTTTAATAGTTGTTAAGACAAAACGTATTTGAACATTAAGTATATTTAAGTATGCTTTGTCTACTTATTGCCTAAAATGCATGTATTTGAAGACTTGTAGTCTGTTCACTGTATGAGCACACACTTGTCGGACTGGATAAGAGCCCCTCCCTGGTGTCAGGTGAGAACTGGATGACGTACAAAACTGGTGCTCTTTGCCTCTTCCCTGGTAAGGAAGACAGTGGTACTTCGGGTTAAGAACTTAATTCATTCCGGAGGTCCGCTCTTAACCTGAAACTGTTCTTAACATGAGGTACCACTTTAGCTAATGGGGCCTCCCGCTGCCGCCGCTGTGCAATTTCTGTTCTCATCCTGAAGCGAAGTTCTTAACCTGAGGTACTATTTCTGAGTTAGCGGAGTCTGTAACCTGAAGCGTCTGTAACCCAGGGTACTACTGTACTTGCTTCTTTGATTGGAATGAACTGATCCACTAGTTTTAGGAAAGGCCATGCCTGTCCTCTTCTCCTGTAATGAGGACAGATCCATGAGACATGGAGCTTGCTGCTCTTTGTAGGACTTGAAAGGGGAAAGTATCATCCATAAATGATAGGGTACATATTTTGGTAATTTTAAAAACCATTCCAATTCCCTGAGGATGTAAATCCTGATTTGTCTTGATATTACTGCAGGAATTTACTGCTGTGAAACATGCTTCATGTCCAATTTTGAAATGTTGGTCTCAGTTTTAAATGTCCTTTCCTCCTGAAGATATGGATGCTATTTCTGGAATCAAGGTAAATGCAGCCTTCAGTGGAACATGGAATCTTTCTGAAGGCATTAGCATGGTGAGCATAAAAACGCATTTGGAACCTTGCTGTGACTGGAAAGGCTCCCTGTGGAGGTGCTCAGAACTCTCTGCATATGTAATCCATCTTTCTGTCTCCCACAAGCTTCCTGCGTTTGACTGACAAGTCACTAACTGGCTGGAGTCCAGTCAATGGAAAAAGATCTTCCTGATTTACACGGCATTGTTTGCTCTGCTAAGATAAAACAAAACTCTTAGGGTAAGAGGCAGTAACTTTTGGGTCATATGCTTTCTGCATATCTGCCATTATGTGGATAATAATGCTTAGTCTAAACCATGTGGAGAGTATTTGGCAAAACTTTTAAATGGCCGAAGCCTCAAGAAGTATGCATTAAAAACACATATTTAAAACAAAGATAAAACAACTACACACAATCAGAGAAGCATCTCTGAATACTCCACAAAACTGATGATTTGAGCACATACACTTTGACAATCTTAACAAATGCAAAATGATACATAATAACCTCTATCACTTAGACTATTGTCCACAACTAAAAAGATATATTGTATCAGCAGCAGTGCTGGTCTGCAGGGTTTATACAAAGGCAGGAGGGAAGGAGAAAAAATTACTTGATGCACGTCAAACTGTGCTGTAGATGTAGACCATAGGAACTGTTCTACCATATGCCTCATTGTTTGTATAATCTATAAAATCGCCCCTGACTGGATAAAAGTTAATCATATTCCCCAGGTCTCTTGCTATCTTACATTTCTACGTCAGTTTCCCCAGTAATGCTACCTGCCAGGCTGCACTATACCACAGGTCCATGGTCAATAATTGCAATGATTTCCATGTCCTGGCAATGGTCATTCTTGCCCTGGTTAACAGATGTGTTATGAGTTCTTTGTTTCCAATTTGTGGCATATCCCGACTATACAGTTTAAGCAGAGCCAGCCCTGGGGTCGTGGATACTGTCTGCCTCTCAATCAAAGACATCTCTATGAAAACATTTCCCCAGAACTTTTGTTTTTGGACACTCTCACCACATGTGTCAATATGTCCCTTTAGTAGGACACCCTCTCCAACACCTGGTAGAACTGTCTGGGTTTATATATGCTAGGCATCTAGTACCACTATAAACCTAAAGGAGGATACATTTTGGTGTTGCTTCCAGAAAGTGAAGTATGCTTCTGGTAGTCTTCTACATGCCCAGGACAGAAAAGTATGGGCAGAGTGCTTTTGTCTCAAACCTGCAGTGCATATGAGATTAGATTGCTGAACTAGAGATGATACTACAGAATTTAGCCATGGTATCCTCTGAATTATGCCCCCAAGTCTCTTGAGGGTGCTGTCTAGTTCATGGGGACCTTCTCAGCTGCATACAACTTCTGTCCAGTCCTTCAGACACACTGACATTCTAGTAATTATAGATTGTGTTACTTTGGTATTGAAAGGACCATGCTGTAAGACCTGGACTCCCTCTGTGGTGTAAATAGGTGAATAAACCTTAATTCTTAAAGCCATGACAGTCTCTGCCGTGTCTTCCATTCTGCAAAGGAATACAAACCCTGTGGGGATGCCTGGGACCCCATAGTCTCTTGCTATCGTTCGGCAGAGAGAGGGGCAGACATACAACTTTTGTAACAGTATGTTACAAAAGCACAAACTGTTGATCACATTTATGACTCTTTCTAGGAAGGCTGCCCTGATGCTGCTAAGGTTGGGATGGAAGAGATGCTCACACTATGAGTGAGCAGATAAAATATTGGGGCCCAGTGTTGTAGGTGGCCAGCTATAATATGGATTGATAAAAAGGTGGGGCCGGTGACTTTATTGTTCTCCTGGCCAAATCACTTGTACCAGTCTATCTTTGAGGTCAGAATAATGTGCATTGTTATGCTAGTGTTAAATCAGGATTTGTGATATCATGCTGGCAAGAGCTGTAGATCTGACTCCCAGCCAATACATTTTCTTTGGTTACAGGCTCAGCTCATCTTTGGCAGTTACAGGGTAGCTAGTTTTGTGAACAAAAGACTGCAGCTCTTGTTTAGCTGTAAGGTGCTGTGTCTGCATTGCTTAATTATGAACCTGCAGTGCAGACAAAGGTTTGAATCCCTTTCCCTGGCTTTTTACTGTAAGACAAGCTACAGGTTTCCAACAAATCCAACATTCCTTTTAAAAAAGAGCGGGGGGTTATATTGCTCTAGGTGGTGTGTGCTACTTTCTTTTAGGAATTGTTAGCTTTCTGCAAATTATCTTAATGTACTGCCTACATAGATAAAACATGTGGCGTCTGGTTAATAATTTTCTGCAATATAAAATAAAGACCCTTAATACAGAGTAATATCTATGCTATTATGAAAATGTTTCTCATTTTAAAAAATCCCCAAGGAGTACAAAGGGGTTAGTAATAATACTCTTTACAGCTGAATTTTATTGCTAAGAGCTTCAACGTGGCAAGCAGCTTACGTAGTGTGTCAACATAAATTGTTGTCCACTGTTGTCTCTGAAATTTGGGTGAAGATTTATGGAATTATGCAAAACTATTAAAAACATAATAAAATATTGAAGCACTAAAGTAGACAAAATTACCAAAGTATGGAGCAAGATGTTGAATCGCTTAATTCTGATCTGACTGCATTTATATTGCTTTTAAACATCTGTAACACAGTTTGCAAACATTAATATGTGTATGCACTTAATTTTATTCACTTGGAATTTATGTCAGAAGTCTGAATTTTGTCATTGAGTACAGTATTTTTTTTAATCATCCCTGTAGCACTTTTGGAGAGTGCGCCATGAGCCGTGTTTGACTAACATACCTTTCAAATAACCTTGTGAGAGGGGCTGAGCAGAGGCTATCATGTGATTTGTGGCTTGGGTGGGGATTTGAACATGGCCCTTGAATATGCAAACACTACACTCTATCCACTGCATTATACTGCTTTTGTAATTAGCATGATTGCTTTATCTTGTCTTCGAGGATATTAATCATTTTATGCTATTTGAATACATCATGGAAAAAATATGCCCATTAATTAAAATAGGTGCATAATATGGCAATAATATCTCCCTTCCCCCCCAAAGTAGAGCAAAAACTGAATTGTTATGCATGCCAAATTGTTATCCTGTTTTTGATCTTCTGTCGCAGTGTGCAGATTGTAACATTCTTTAGGAACCCAGAAAAATGTAGAGAAGTGGTCAAAGCAGAGTAAGGCTTTATTGTTGCATCAGTTTCAGTATCAGTCAAGTCCTTTGAGGTTTTCCACATCACCAGCACCCCACCACAAGAATCCTGTGGCAGATGTATGTATGTGTGCTACCCTCTCAAGTGCAAATATGCACTAGCTTTCTCATTACTATACTCTAACCATGTAGAGATCTCAAGCTTTTATAGTTTAGTATTTATATATGTTTATAATAGGCAGTTTCAGGCTAGCACGGACTCAGTGCACTAATCTCAACCTTTTCAAAAGACTTTTGAAGCTGTGGTGCTTTCCTGTTTTATATACCAATTGCTCTGGCAAATACCACGTGTTTAATATTAGCATATAAAAATGTGCATACCAGACAATATCTCAAAGGAAAGAAAATGAACTGGGGAATGTGTGATGTGCGCACAAAAGAAACATCTGTTAATAAAAAAGGGACCATTTGTTCACATAAAAGCAAGGCGGCAAGTCACAGAACTATATAACATTCCCCCATCCTCAAGTGAATAATTTTGCATGTACACAATATGTACATAAGCCAGCCCAAGGCTGGAAATGAAAAGTGTTTTGTGACCAGTGCTAAAAATATTTGGACGTTTCCTTTAAAATTAATAGCGTAAAGCCTTGGGGCACTTAATTGTACAAAGTCTGAGGATAATGTGGGCTATTCATTTCCTTTATCCTAAATACCCAGTCATGCTTTTAATTCTTAGATATACTGTGTGCCCTTTCCAATATAATCAGCCTAATTTGTCTTCAGCTGCAAGCAAGTAAACCAAGCTTCATTTGGTTAAGCAAGCTAAGCAAAAACATTTTAAAATCCCCCTCACCCCACCCACCCACATATAGGTAAGTCAACAAGCATGCTCAGGAAAAATGTGTGATCTTGGGATTTTTGTTTGTGTGTGTTCAGGCAGAGGAGCAGAACTGCCTTTCATAAGGAAGCCAAAATTTCCTGCCTTATGGTATTTGTGAATATAACTAGCATTTCTAACTTGTAGTTTGGATACTCCCTGTCTAATGCTGCTTATTTCATAAATCAATCATACGGATGCCAACAATAGTAGTAATAAATATCGATATAATTCCTATGTCTTTCTTTGACTGTTTGAACATGCCTATTAGCATTCTTTATCCTTTTGACTTTTCCTTTCTCTTTGACTCATGCTTCATTCAGAATTAAAGGATCTGAAAAAAATCGAGGGGCTTGTGCAAGATAATTAACTCCCATTGATGATAAGAGTAATAAATTATAATTTATTTAAATAAATAAAACATAGCAGTACTTTGAAGAGGTGTTGATTTTCTTTCTGGGCTTTATGATTTGGTGGCTGGGGGAAAAGGAGAGGCATTTTCATAGCAGTCTTTTGTAGTACCTAGCAAATTTATTATGGCATACATAAGTCCACTTCTTTGGACGCACTTGCAGGTACATATGTACTTGGTTGGGTAGAATTATGGACAAACATACCTAGAGCCACCAAATGGCATCTTTCTTGGAACAAAGGTTGATCCAGATTGCTTCCAGGTCTTTGTTCTGCAATCACAGCGAGGGAACCACCAGAAGGCCCTCAGAGCTGGACCTCAGTGTCTGGGCTGGCCTTGAATGGGGGTAAGTGAGGCAGAGGCCTCTAGCCAGAAATACCAGAAATGTTCTTGTTGTGGGGAGGTGGGGGGTCTAGAAAGGATAGGGAATAATTGTAGAACAGCAGCAAGAACAGAAATGTAGGTGACACAATATATTTCAAGCTTTTTATTTGCACAGACAGACATAGCCGTACAATTGCATGTTTCACCTCTGCATTTAATTGAATTGTAGAACATCTTAACAGCTGGGAAAAGATCAGGGAAGAGGCAGCCAAAGGCCTAGAGAGGATAGAGGGAGAGTTTATTTCATTTAATACTAGAATTCTGTGTCATTCAGTATCACTGATGGGGAAGATTTAGCACAGGCCATGGAAAGGGTTTCTTCCTGTAACTATTTGTGGAATTCGCAGGCACAAGTTGTGATGAGGACTACCAGATTGGAGGGCTGGGAAGGGGATTACACAAATGCCCAGAGACAATGAGAAGAAATCTGTCTCTGACTATGAAGACTCTATACAACCTCCAGGTTCAGAGACATCCTGAATTCCACCTGCTAAGAGGGCAAGCAACAGGAATGGGCTATTATTTCATTCATTCATTCATGAACCCCATAAGGCATTCTGAAGTTAGTGACAATCTAATCTGGTTTGCTATTGGACCAGATGGGCCTTTGCTCTGGTTTTTTTTTGGGGGGGGGGCAGACACAGACCACCATCTGGTTCTACACAAGAATGTCATCTCTTGTGTATCTTGTGTGCACACGTGCAAAGCCTCTGTACATAGTGGCACTTACTTCTGAGTAAGCCTGCATCAACTTGTGCTGCATGGAATTTAAGAGCACAATCTCATATGTTTACTAAAACGCAAGTCTCAGTGTGTTAAATGGGGCTATCTCCCTAGTGTCTGTATATAGTAGGAGTAGGCAACCTAAGGCCGGGGGCCAGATCCGGCCCAGTTGCCTTCTAAATCTGGCCCATGGACGGTCCGGGAATCAGCATGTTTTTACATGAGTAGAATGTGTCCTTTTATTTAAAATGCATCTCTGGGTTATTTGTAGAGCCTGCCTGGTGTTATTACATGAGTAGAATGTGTGCTTTTATTTAAAATGCATCCCTGGGTTATTTGTGGGGCATAGGAATTTGTTCACCCCCCCACACACAAAAAAAGTCCGGCCCACCACATGGTCTGAGGGACAGTGGACTGGCCCATGGCTGAAAAAAGGTTGCTGACCCCTGTTATATAGGATTGCAGGTAGCCTAAAAATCCTTTGTGGTATGCAATGTGTCCCTCCACCTTCCTTTCACCTCTAAAATTATTTCAGTTCTTCTACTAGAGCAAACAGATGAAAAGGATGAGTGTCATGGCTGTAAACGAAGACTCTGTGTCAAACAGGCAAAGCCAGGAACAACTCTTCAAGGCAGGAAAATTGCTCACATTTTTATTGCTAAGGCAGAAGGCAGACACCTTAATCACCATCTTTCTCTGGGGAAATAAACAGTCTGCCCGATTTATTTATTATATTTTCACTTGTGTCTCCTGGTTTTATCACTGCCATGCCGTTGAAAGCGCCATTGTGCATTTCGATGACATTATCTCTACCATTTGAAGGCCCGTATAGGGAAGCAGCAATAACATGCTGCCTCTGTCTTGTGGTGACCTCAATTACACATTCCTTCCTGTTCTTTGCCTGTTGGAGATGGTGCATTCGCTATCATGTAACACACCTGCCTTCCGATATCAGGGAAGCGGGTTGGGGTGTAACTCAGTCTTATTATTATTTCTTTTGCTTCCTTTGTTTTCAGCCATTCAGCTGGCAAACGGTGTCTGCAGCTAGTCAAGTCATTTATGGGATTAATTTTTTTTAAAAAGATTATTATTGATACATTTCTCTACCATTCTGAGACATTTCCTCCAACAAACATAGAGAGGATTACAGTGGGTGCTAAGCAATAAAGGCCTAGTTAGCTGAAGGTACCTTCAGAGACCAATTTCAACATAACCTTTTGCTTTTTCGATCCAAGAATTTGGACGTTCCCTTCTGTTTTAAACCTATGGAGCTGACATTTACTGAATCGGACCATTGATCTCCACTCTAGCCTGGCGTCATCATCTATCTAAAGGCAGTGCTGCTCCATATAGATGAGTCTCACCTTTTCCACCCTTCCTGCTCTCTGACTTCCTGATGCCAGGCACTGAGACCCAGACTTTAGAGCATGTGGCTAAAGGCAGAGGTTCCCATTTACCTCCCTCCCCACACTTTAAAATTGCTGGCGGCCTCAGCAGATCACTTAACCAATCCCCGCACTTCCAATGTCAGCATATTTGTCTAAGCCAGAACCATATCACATAAATCACAAGCCAGGCTGCTGAAAAGGACCTCTGTCACTGGCCAATTTTTAATGAAAAATTAGACTGCATTAACACCATATTATGGAAATCACATAGGGCAGCAGGGCCTTGTTGGCTTGTTTCATAGGCTCTTCATTGGTGGTGCTAAATTATGTTTGTGTGAGCAGATGGGGCTTGTTGACCTGGGGAGGTAGCCCATCTAGGAGAAGGTAAACTCCTAAACCTGCACTGCCTTGCGGGACATCTTTGGGAGAAAAAATGGTTAAGGAGTAAACCGTACACAAAACCAGAGTTGAGTCCCTAAGATGGTTGGATGGCACCTTGTACGCCTCCTTCCAGGAACTCCTACAGCCAAGCTGGTGTCAAACGTATTGCTCTGCTTTCCTTTGACCACATCAGTGAGGCTGAGAGGGGAGTTTTGTCGTCTGGGCAGTCCAGGACCTCCATACATACTTGTGCCCTGGGGAGGTCATTTCGGTGCTGCTAACACGGCAGTTTGACTTCACCTCCAGAGGCACACTCCATTGCCTCTTAAGACAGATAGATGCCAACAAGTTGTGTGTGCATTAAATCTAGGCCAGCAATTGAGATGTCCTGTGGGTGTGATTGGCTCAACTTCAGTAAGGCCAGTAAAGTGTTCTAAAAGCTGTACGGTATATGATAGAATTAGCCATGCCATTGTCTCCCAAAACTGATTGATATTTATTTCCTGGTTTTTTAACTGTCACAACAAAATCAATAAAAATATGAATATAACAATATAATTTCACAGGATAGCCTTCTCCAACCTTGTGCCCTCCAGATGTTGCTGAACCACAACTCCCAATGTACCTTACCCCTGGCCACAGTGGCAGGGGCTGATGGGAGCTGTAGTCCAAATAATCTGGATAGTACCTGCTTTGGGGGAAACTGAAGTAGGGCATATGCGACAGGAGCAAGACACAAATGTGAGACATAAAACATTAATACAAAGCAATAAAATAATGTTTCCAAATGTTATCACAATTGGTTCTACTCTTAGAAGCGAAAGGCAAATTACAAATGAGTACAGTTAGCTTCATTTTGCAAAAGGTTGGTTTTTCTTGAACAAGGCTTGGCTAATTTGTGGGCCTCCAACTCCCATCATCCCTTGCCACTGAGCATAGTGGCTGATGGGAGTTTTAGTCCAACAATATTTGGATAGTTATAGGGTAACCACCCCGGTCTACTTGAAGGGGGGGGGGAGTCTGCTCATATCCAAATAACATTTAAATACAAAACACCTGTATTATTATTTTTTCAGTAGAAGATTCAGAATTGGTGTCCGAAGGGAAGTTCATATTGCTTGGTAACAGTAATGATGCTTCAATCTGACTCCACAAAAGTTGTTGAGTTTTTTTGGGTTTTTTTGCAAAATCTCCAAAAAAAGAAGTCTTTCACCTATTTTTTAAAATGAAAATCACCCCAAACCAACACTTTTCCTGGACATTTTTGTCGTTTTTTAAAAATTCCGCCCAGAGGCCATTTTTGACAGGTGAATCCCAGCTATGTCCAGAAAATTCTGGACGTATGTCAGCCCTGGTATTGCATCATTCAGAACCTGTACAGATTAGGGAGCACGTTTAAGTAAAAACAAATCCTTTCACAGTAATATAAATTAACAGCCATCAGTTGTTATTTCCTTGTTATGAAAATGGGTCCATCCAGCTTTCCTGTCCTGGAGAAAGGAGTTTTCTTGCTGAGAAAGTTGACTGTGGCAAGGGGCAACCCTGGTGTTGTGAAGTAGCCGTTCTCTTTTTGGCAACGGCCTGATTCACAACACCAGCTGCTGCACCGAGCCATACGTTTTAGATCTCTCTTCTTTGTGCTCTAGGATTTAGGGCTCGTTGGTTATCTTCCTTCCTGCCCACACCTACAAAGCAGAAATCAAAGACATGTCAGATGTTAACAAGAGCCAGCTAGCTTTCCCACTTTCTCCTTTAAAGTATTATAAACTATAGAAAATTTCCCCAAATAAGACCACTCGCTTGATGCAGCGTTAATAATCTTCCCCTAAAACAAATTTAGTGAAGCCAAACTAATTACCGTATATGAGGCTGACTTTGCATTGTTTATTTGGTGTCTGAGTTTCTGGCCTACCATACCAAGTAGTTTGAAGGCTATTCCAAAGATAACACGTGTGAAATGCTCAAATGCATGTAAGGAACGCATAAAAAATATATGCATAAGATTACCAGTGTCGCATCAGTATAAACAATTGTTCCAGAATAAGTGTGTACCACCCTCTGTTTTGGCATTCACAATCACCTGCACAGATTGACATCCTCACTTCATATGAGTGCAGCGAAGTGTTGGGGGAGATCCACTCCTTTTGCTAAATTTAACCACTCTGATTTTGAGTGTAACAAGCTGGTTAACAGGAATTTATCAACACTAGTAAAGGTAAAGGTACCCCTGACCATTAGGTCCAGTCGTGACCAACTCTGGGGTTGCGGCGCTCATCTCGCTCTATGGGCTGAGGGAGCCGGTGTTTGTCCGCAGACAGCTTCCAGGTCATGTGGCCAGCATGACTAAGCCGCTTCTGGTGAACCAGAGCAGTGCACGGAAAGGCTGTTTACCTTCCCGCCGGAGCGGTTCCTATTTATCTACTAGCACTTTGACGTGCTTTCGAACTGCTAGGTTGGCAGGAGCAGGGACCGAGCAACGGGAGCTCACCCCGTTGCGGGGATTCGAACCGCCAACCTTCTGATCAGCAAGTCCTAGGCTCTGTGGTTTAACCCACAGCGCCACACGTGTCACTAATCTGTGTTAAAGTCTCTTGGGTATTCTGAGGATTGCTGATGCTATAAGGCAAATATCTTTTTTGGGGGGGGCGGGTCTGCTCAGTGCAGAAACACTGTAAAAACCCTGGGGTTTTCAGCATTCCAACTCACTAACGAGTGTTAATCTAAAGTGGGAAAACCGCCCCATTCCCTCTAGCACCCACATGGACAATCCAAGGCCTTAATACACCGCACTAGTCAGCTGGGGAAGGTGGGAGGCATGATGGGACATTTAAAGAAGCTCACGCTGAGATGGGGGAGAGGGAATGTGAAGGAGCCTAATAAAGTGAGTGTGGGGAAGGCTTTGTTTCTTTTTATATGCGTGAGCTGGGGTGGGGAGAGCTGGGAGGGACCTGAGGCCTTGCAGAGTGGGCTAGTGCTGTAATGAGGACAAGACTTGGGCTACTTCAACTTCCTCTTGGAAAGCTCACCAATGAAACATGCAAATTGAGCATGCCAAATTTGCATATTTATAATTGACAATTACGCTGGCCAGGTTTTTGAGGCTGAGATACGGACAGCGCTTAACAGAGCTGTCCACCTGTTGCCTAAATGCCGCTGAATGATAAAACCCAACCCTGCTAAGGAATGAATAGCAAACACCCCCATTGGCATGCACATTATTGCTCATATTAAAAAAGTAATCAGAAATTTGGCTGCACTGAGTTAGCTGACACTGCAAGGGAGCCCTTGAGCTTATTTTTACACTGGTGGAGCAAAGCCACATTTCCAAAGCTGAGGAGTATATAAACCACAGAAAATCAATTCCCACTTTCTCTGACTCCACTTCACCTCCAATCTTATGTCCATACTTTTTTAAAAAATGCAAATCTGTGGGTTTTGGTTGAAAGGACAAATGTATATATTTCTTATGTCTGGCCTGCTGACTTTATATACTGTAAAATGAAATGGCTGCAACTGGGGAAGCAAAAGGATAATGCAATCCTGTACAGTGGTACCTCGGGTTACAAACGCTTCAGGTTACAT
Source organism: Podarcis tiliguerta (assembly GCF_965153285.1). NCBI lineage: Eukaryota > Metazoa > Chordata > Lepidosauria > Squamata > Lacertidae > Podarcis > Podarcis tiliguerta. Next base: position 16,090,775 of record NC_139545.1, on the reverse strand, counting down.
ACGCTTCAGGTTACACACTCCGCTAACCTAGAAATAGTGCTTCAGGTTAAGAACTTTGCTTCAGGATAAGAACAGAAATCGGGCTCCGGCGGCACAGCAGCAGCAGCAGGAGGCCCCATTAGCTAAAGTGGTGCTTCAGGTTAAGAACAGTTTCAGGTTAAGAACGGACCTCCGGAACGAATTAAGTACTTAACCTGAGGTACCACTGTATAAGTATGGTAGGAAGTAAGTCCCACTAGCTTACTCCCTGGTAAGTGGACAAAGGATTGTAGCCTGAATTTAACTGTATGCAGTTTTATTTGCGATGCCTTTTTCTTGAGAGAAAAGCGATTTGTTAAGAAAATGCTTCCTAGAAAATCAAGCAACCCTGAAAAAAATAGTGCATTTTATTTTACTAGTATTTTGCTCTCACCCAGAAAAATAAATGATTTGGAAAACAAATTTACATGTGCATTGGCTAGAATAGTCATTGAAGGGAAATGGCTGCTTCTGAGTTGCTTGTGTGGTACCGGCTATTTTTTTGTTGGCTTTTCTATGCTGCACAAGATTGACTGCACCAAAGAAGTTTGGCAGGATTAATCTGCAGAAGATAGAAAGACGACTGAATTAATAGGCTATTACCAAAGAAGGCGACTCTATTTGCATGAAATATTAATAGCACTAATAAACTTCTGGCAGATGAATTCCAGAGCATATGGATGGCATTTGTAGCCACGATCGCTCCAGAAAATGAAAACCAGAGAATAGGTGACAGGGTATCGTTCACCACGACAAATTACAATTAAATTGTTAGATGGTTTGAGAGTTGCAAGCTTATGAATTGGCTGGGGCTGTTTGGACATTTCTCCCACCTAAAGGGATTCTGCTTCAGAAGAGAGTGAGCTTGTGCAGGCCTTCCCATCCTCTTCATGGTGGAAAAAGATAAACTTCTGAATGGGAGATCCTGTGGTTAAAATATCGCTCAAATTTACCTGCTCCTCCTTCCTTGTGATGGAAGAATTAAGGGGGGGGGGGGGGAGTATGCGGAATGTGAAGACAAAAGACATGGATTTGCAAACTTCCAAATCAAACCGATCCATTTTCCAAGGAGCTGGTGCTGGCTTCAATTTCCTGTCCACTAAGCCGCCTTGTTGAGACGCCAAGCTAAATCATAGGTCGCCAAGCTTTTTGGAATATGGGCACATTTGCGGAAGTACAGTGGGCACAAGACATAAAATAGCTGCTATGGGGTATGTGTGTGTCATAACTCAAAATGGCTGCCACAAACAAGAGTAGAAAAAAAATACAGGGCTATAGGATGGTGTGGGCAGGCTCCCCCATCGCCACTCCACAATAAATGGGAAAAGGTTGCCTACATTATCCATGGCTGTGCTTACTCCATTCTTTTCTGAATGGAAGGGAGGCTGGGAGTCATCCAGTGAAATGTGGGCATGTTTTAAGGGGATGTTTTTGGTGTAGCAGAGATTAAGCCAGTGCAAACAGGAGCTGAGCAGGAAGAGCAAGCACCCTCTCGTGCACTGTTGATGTTTGAGGGGATATTTATTGAGATCTATCAGAAGTGCCAGAGGGTACTGCCAGGCACCCTGGCCCTTGCCATGTTGGTGACCATAGTTTAGCATGTGGATTGGAGAACCTGTGGTCTCCAGATGTTGCTGGACTTCAACCAGGTCAGGGGTTGATTCAAGCTATTATCCAGCAACAACTGGAAGGCCACAAGTTCATCAACATTGGTTGTGTGTGACACAAATGACCCAGGCAATTCTTGGCCTCCTCAATGCAGCCCCAAGGTTAACGCTAACATTAGTTGTGAAACAAGTAAAATTGAAAGTGCACAGATGGAGGGTTGCAGTGTGTGAGTTTACCTAGGCTCCTTCACATCATACGAAATGATTTTTAGCAAGACATCTAAACGCGGTTAGTGACACATTCCAGATTTGCTGCTCTCAGATGGGAAGTGTAAGGGACGCTAAAGCATGTACAGCGGTACTTCAGTTTTCGAACACAATCCTCTCTGGAAGACTGCTCGACTTTTGAAACGTTCGGAAACTGAAGCAGTTACTTCCGGGTTTTTGGCGTTCGAAAACCGAAACGTTCGACTTCCGAAACATTTGAAAACCGAGGTACCACTGTACAAGCTTGGTACTGGTTACCTAGATTGGTTTGAGACAAATGGGTGGTTTGGACACAATTGTCTGGATTTGATTCAATTGCAATTCTCTCTCTCTTTCTTCCAAAGCAAACAAAGAGTCTAACTGAAACCGGAGGAAGGCAGCATAACAGGCAGCTAGGTATATGATAAATTTATCTTGAATTTGTATAGATAGATAATCATAACCAGCAACTTCATTACCCAAATAAGGCTCAGTTCTGCACTAATAGTTCACTCTGGATTTCGAGAGGTAGAAAAAGGTGCCAAAGGCAAAATTCCTTGAAAATTTAAATTAATTTCTCCCTGCCTCGTCTAAAACATAAATATATTCACCACCCTAGGTAGTATGCTGTATCCAAGCAACCTAACTGTGGCCAGTCTTTGAAATAGATGAGGCTTTTCACCAAAAATTCATCATGACAGTCCGTACAGTGAGTGAAGAGTGATTTGCATCGGTCCCCGTTAGCCTTACAATTTGAGCAGCATTTTTTTTTAGCCTAAGTAAACAAGTAATTCCTCCCCAAGCCAAATGTCACAATTAACCTACCCTTTTATTCCCCCCCCCCAAAAAAAACTTAGTGCCTCATGAAATATGTACTGCCCTTTGAGCAATGTCTGTCACATTTGTTTGGTCAAGTATCTCTCATCCTAGTCATTTTTGCTGCAGCTCCTTTTAATTTTCCTGCCTGATAATACGCGTGTATAAGAGGCATACTCAGAGTACCCCCACTTGACCCAAAATACAGCATACTGCTGGTACAAATATATCCTTACTATTTTATAAGGAACAGCCATTTACCAAAACAGAGCAGAAAAGTTATCAGCCCTATTCGTATGCACACAAATACTTTATTTCTTTGGTAACAGTGGCCTAATAATTCTGGCCCCTCTTGTCTGTGATATCTTTATCCTCCACAGGTTAATCCTGCCAAGTTTCTTAGCTACAGTGTATGTCACACAGTGTATAATATCCAACAATGCAATTTTGCTAATCCTGTTTTATGAGCTTTGTGGCCCTGTCTGGTCAATCCAATAGTCGTTAAAAATCTCATGGAAGGTTTTTGGCAAGATCTCTTTTTCCTACGTAGCTTGAATTAAGTGGTTTAAGAGCCAAACATTGTACTTGAACATCTGCCAATGTCCTTCAGACACAGAATGTCAAGATACTTAATTAAATAGGCCTCCAAACTCTTTCAGACACCCCACCTTATCCAGTCAGCTCCAACATACTAAGTAGAAGTGTGTTTTTATATATATATATATATATATATATATATATATATATATATATATCAGTTCAATCTTTTTCAGTGCATTCTCCACACAACACAAATGGTCAAGTCGCGTCACATTCATGGCCCATTATCTTAGAAACAGATTAAAAACAAACATGTAAAGACGGTCTCATTAACAGTGCTTTTGTTGTCTTGTTTACCATTTAGTGGACTCATTACCATTAATTATTAGCGGAGGAAACGAGCAACACAGGAATGTTATTCTTTCCAGGCAAAATTTACATGTGTAAAGAAAGAAGCAAAGATACAGAATATCCGGGTTCTGTGCCATATCTCCATCCAGTTTCCTGAACAAACTGCACAAATCTTCAACCACCGTCACAACTAAAAGGACAGGGTGATTCATAATGAAGTATACAGTCTCCATTCACTATAAAGCTGCCCCCCTAAATCAAGTAAATAAATAAAAATGTTTAACTATAAGTAAAAATAATCAGAATATTTGTAATTGAAATGCTCACTGAGGTCACTTGGATGAGGCGCATTCTAGCAGTGCAACAGGCAACCCAGCTGATCAACAGGCATGGCTTCCACAAACTGACCAATCGTGTCGCAGGTAGTTCAGTTTTGGAACAGGCTAGGTGGGTCTCCTACTCCCCAACCCCCAATAAATCTTGGCTTCACCCATGATCTGCCTGGACTGTCAAGTTACCGGCAAAGGCCCTTCTCTGTGTGCCCCCACCAAAGGGGTGGGTGCAGCCACCCTATTTGCAGAATGCCCTCTTCAAGAAGGCTAGCTGGCCCCTACATTGTGACCTTTTCGCCACCAGATTAAGACATTTTTATTTTCCCAGTCTACTCAGCTTTCAGGAACGCGGGTGGCGCTGTGGTCTAAACCACTGAGCCTAGGGCTGGCTGATCAGAAGGTCGGCGGTTCAAATCCCCGCGACGGGGTGAGCTCCCATTGCTCTGTTCCAGCTCCTGCTAACCTAGCAGTTCGAAAGCATGTCAAAATGCAAGTAGATAAATAGGTACCACTCCGACGGCAAGGTAAACGGTGTTTCCGTGCGCTGCTCTGGTTCGCCAGAAGCGGCTTAGTCATGCTGGCCACATGACCCGGAAAAACTGTCTGCGGACAAATGCTGGCTCCCTCGGCCTGTAAAGCGAGATGAGCGCCGCAACCCCAGAGTCATTCGTGACTGGACTTAACTGTCAGGGGTCCTTTACCTTTACCTTTATTCAGCTTTCTGGTGCTTTTAGTGTTCTTCACACTACTGTTTCCTTTTTTTATTGCTGGCTTTATTCTGATGCTCTTTTAACTGTTCTTAAGATTTTATGTCTATGCCTTTTTTATGGATTTAACTTCCCTTTGAGAATTGTCCAGAGCACCTTTCGCAGTATAGAAAAGGTGCAAATGAACACATAAAAACATTGGTGTTCGGATGCCAGTTGCCACACCAACCATTTCTGAATGCAAAACACTAAACAGAGGAAGCGCCTCTTCCTTCTTCTCCAGTGTGACCTTATGTCATGGACTAATAAACTGCCTGTATATTTAAATTATACTTAAATAATAATAAATAAGTCAGGTTTTCCAGGCACAATGGTAGTGTTGTGTACACACACACACACACACACACACCAAGCTACACTTTCATAATGTTACCTTATCCTGGGTGTAAACTAGTGCAGAAACACTTGATTGATTGAATGGTTCATAAATTGCAGTTGAAACTGTGAACTGTAAATGGCATGTTACCTCCCCTATGGCAGGATGTTGGCACAGGATACTGCAGCTGATAGCACTCTCTCTCAATCCAGGCAATGAATTTCACATTATTTCATCTTGTTAAGAAATATACCTCCTTTAAATATCCTCATTTTTTTTTAACTCAGCCGATAATTTAAACTGGCAGAACCGAGGCATAGAAAGGGTTTAACTTGTTTAACAGCGGAAGTACTATTCTCTTCCCCACTTTTATACTGTTGGATATTCTTTGTGGAGGTTTATATTTGTGGGGCATAGGAATTTGTTCATTTCCCCCCCTTCAAAATATAGTCCGGCCCCCCACAAGGTCTGAGGGACAGTGGACTAGCCCCCTGCTGAAAAAGTTTGCTGACCCCTGGTAAGCTCTAAACTTAAGATCTTCTGATCACAGCCACAATGGCTAATGACTATTGGTAGACACAACTTCCTTGAAGTATTTTTCGCTCTATAGGATGCACCCGACCACAGGATGCACCAGGATGCCCCTTCCATTTCTCCTCCCGCTTCGCTGAAGGGGCGGTGCGCAGCTCTCCCTCTCTGCTGAAGCCGGGAGAGTCTTGCTCTCCCGGCTTCAGCAAAAGGAACCCGAAGCCTTTGGAGCGCAGCGCAAGGTTCCGCTGCGCTCCAAAGGCTTCAGGTGGCTATCCCTGAAGCCTGGAGAGAGAGGGGGGTCAGTGCGCACCGACCCCTCTCGCTCTCTAGGCTTCAGTGAAAGCAACGCATAGCCTCCGGAGCGTGGAGCGAGCATTCCCTCTGCGCTTTGGAGGCTTCGCGTTACTTTCACTGAAGCCAAGGAGCCTGCATTCGCTCCATAGAACGCACAAACATTTCCCCTTAATTTTTGGAGGGGAAAAAGTGTGTCCTATAGAGCGAAAAATACAGTATGTTGGAATCTGGGTGTTCTTCATTCTATCGTCTGAATCAAGATTTTCCAACGAATTACTGAAAATATATAGAGATTGTTGCTAAAGCAACTTACAGTGGAATAATAGTAACAGTTGTTGCTATTATTCCGGCTCCAAATCATTCAAAATATCAGTATCAGTAAATCTAACCAGGATGGGGAGACTCCTCCCAAAATAGCCTAATCAGGACTGAGCATGTTCAGCTGTCCTAGCTGGAAAAGAAAAGCAAAATGGGAAGGGAACAGTTGGCTAAAATATGAGTGCTCTGTTTAGAAGGAAGCACACTCTGCAAGAGTTTCAGGTCCCACTTGTCATTTCTGTACAGTGGTACCTGGGGTTACATACGCTTCAGGTTACAGACTCCGCTAACCCAGAAATATTACCTCAGGTTAAGAACTTTGCTTCAGGATAAGAACAGAAATCATGCTCTGGCAGCGTGGCAGCAGCAGGAGGCCCCATTAGCTAAAGTGGTGCTTCAGGTTAAGAACAGTTTCAGGTTAAGAACGGACCTCCGGAATGAATTAAGTACATAACCAGAGGTACCGCTGTACTATAAAATACCAGAGGGGATGGAGAAAGGTTAAAAGGGGTATTTTCTCTGGCACTCTTTCACTACCTGAAAGAGCAATGCCATGAACTGACCAAGCCCATCCATTTAATCACTGGCATTACTGCCTGGTGTAAAAGGAGAAAATGAGTTCTGCCTTTGTCTGCTGCTTCTCAGCCACAGGCGGCTAGTTTCAGACAGCGGATCAATGCACCGTTCTTCGGGCGCCAAGGGAGTCTGATATAAGGAAACTTACGTAGAGGCTCCGCAAAGTGACAACCGCCTCAAGCTGTCAGGTCAAGTCCTCCTCCTCCTCCTTGTCGTCTAAATGGCCGTCATAAAATACGTTGCATTTGCCTGCCAGCCAGCCATATTGGTTTTGCATGCACTCTCTGCTAATTATAATGAGGAATAATTAAGCTATTTGCTAAATTAGCAGTTCTCGCCCTATAGCCTTGTGGCTGGGCAGAGGTCCACGGAGAGGGTTTGCCAGGCTACCTTGGTGAGAATTTGTGCTGACAGAACAGTCCATTCGTCTTTGCGTCTTTAGACAGCTGTGCTTACCTAGCAGAATGTAAACATCTTTGAACTTTGCTTACTGGATAAAATGAAGCATTAGTTTCCTCCTGCATTTCCTCCTGCAAGATCAATCATATATGTAGGCTAGACACAGCATCCCTGTGTTTGTAATTAATCTCGTAAAGGCAGAACATCTCTGGATCGATTGCTTGCTATATTTGTCTGCAGCCTCAGAGAGGAAAAAGGGAATCGAGGGAAAGATATAAGCAGTGAGAATAATAATCACTTCTGATCTGGACATGAAACACGCATGTAGGCAATCTATACTATAGACATACAAAACAGGAATATGCCTTTGTGTCAGCTGATTCATTGCTGGAGTTGTCATTTAAAAAAAAAAAAATTAAGCTTCTAGTTCTCAAATGGGAAGTTGGGATTATTTCTAGGTATGCCAACGGAGATAAACTGATCACAGAAAGGTTAAAGGTTTTGTCTTTATATACTCTGCAAATGACATGCAATGGGGTTTTGAGCTGGAAAGTTCTTGATTTGTTTTTGCCTCGTGCTACTAAGTTTCAAACCAAATAATCTGAATTACTGTACACATCCACGAATAGAAGAGCCTGTAGATAAAACATTTGCTTTTCAAATCTGTAAGGAATCAAACCCAGTTTTGTGCAAGGATTATTATGCTGTACAAATATTTAAAATTTGCCACTTGTGGGGGGAAATGCCTGAAAATTAAGAGAAAGAAAAGGGAACCTTGTAGAAAATGTGGCTTGTTTTGCTTTCTGTTAATGTTCTTTCTTTATGATACTTGGTGGCAGTAGAGAAAGTGGACAAGATGTTGATTATTAGGGTAAAGTTGAACCATTTTACAAACATGAAGTGAATACTTGGACAATCGTATTCAAGAATTACAGGATGTACAACTGTTCATGAGCCGCTTCAGGCTATGCATATATTTATGAATATACAATCCTTCTTTTGAAATGGCACTGTGCTGCTCGATTCACAAGAGAGTTACAATAAATGCTTAATGCTGAAATGAATTCAGTGATCCCCTCCTCCGTGAATTAAATGGCAGGAAGACTCAAAACTGTTTTAATACATCAGAATACAGAGAGATCAGACTCTCACAATGCAACTCTATAAATGTCTACTTAGAAGTAAGTCCAATAGAGCTTAATGGAGCTTACTCCCTGGGCACAGGACAAATCAACTCTTGAGTGCACTTTTCACTGCAGAATTCACGCAGAAAAAGACTGCACTGTAAGTCTATTCGATTTCATCATGTGCTTGGTAGCAAATAACCTCCCCAAATTTCAGCCACTTATTATTTTCAGGTTTTCTTTCTGTATACCAAAAGCATATTGGGCACCAAGCATCCCCCCAAATTCCAACCAAATTATTTTATTTGGGAGGGCGGTTTTTCCTTTTCTTTTTCTATTTACCTCTTGCAATTTGTTGGGGCAAAGATTTTCCAACAAAAGTGATCCAAAGAAGCAGGTGTAAGTGCTCATATATCATTTTCTTTCTGAAAACCCAAAATGCTTTTTTCTATAGATCCCTGCACACTTGGGGCACTTTTTTTAAAAACCCACCCCCCAATGAGGAAACTTTTACAAGCAAAAGCTGATTCAGGGAAGGGAATTAAGTTCCCTTCTTCTAACACGACTTTTGTTTTGGGACACTTAACTACTAACATAATACACTGGAATTTGATTTGGTATAGGAACTCCTCATCCCAAAATTTCTAAGGGGGTTTGCTTTTTTTGGGGGGGGGGTTGGCAGTGAATTTTAAAAGTCTGGTGCTAATGTTTGGTGCTAAAGGGCTGATTCTCACAATGGGCTTTCTCTAGAGACTTTCTTCCATGCTGTCTTAGGAATGTTGAGTTTCCCTTAGATTTTTGGATGTTACTGTGACTCCAGTACTGAGCTGTGCAGTGTCTTCTGAAAAGCTCATCTGGCCATGTACTATGAAAGGCAACAATTCATGGCTTTCACACAATCAGCTGAACACACATTAGCATGAATTAAAATCAACAGTGCTCATATATTAGAAAGTTATAGTCAGATATTTCCATCCTATCCTAACACAAATTATGTTTTCTTTTGATCATGATTGCTATTTTGGGAAAGTGAAGTATATTGAGGATGGTAATACTGTATTCAAACAGCTTTAAAATGTTAATATATAGTTTTTAGTTGTTGTTTTACTCAAGCCCAGTGCTTTTTTCTTCTTAAAACAATGTTTAGGGGTACTTTCATTTTGACTCAAGAAAATCACCATTTTATAGTTCAAATTGAGAAAAATAAATACAGTAAATGGATAAAAGTACAAAGATTCACAAAATGTTTAGGGGTATGCGTACCCCTGCATCTCCCCAGAAAAAAAGCACTGATCAAGCCTATATTCAACTTACTTCAGCATATCGTACACTTAGGATTTTTATGAAAATGGACTTTTAACTGAATAATATTAGCCAACAGTACGAAACCATTATAAGCTTGCATAAGCTATAAAATGCAAATATTCAGAACATGAATATTTTCACCATTATTCTTAAATGAAAGGCTAGACGATTTTAAAATGGCCATCCACACAAAACATTATCAATTTATTTTGCACAATCTGCACATGGATGAACATTGGAAACATCCTTTGAGCAGCAATACTTGTTCCCTTCGGAAAATGCATGGGTTTTTTTTATATTTTAAATGCCATTGTTTCCAAAGCATATGCTAAAGACAACTAGATTTGGGCCATCTTTGTTGGAGAAAATACTTGCAGAACCCTAATAGCGAGTCTGGCTCGTATCTTTAAAAAAAATAGTCAATGGCCTTTCTGCCTATTCATTGTTCAGAGAAATTACTAACTAAATCAAGGAACAAACCACTGGTCTGAATCTTTCTGCATCTATTAATCAGTTCCCTGTGCAGCAGCCTCCTTGTGTCTGCGTACAATCAGACGACAGAGGTGCTGTCGCCGGACTGTTCACGCAGACACATAAGCTGAAATGACAGACTGTTCTAGAATATCATTAAGATGCCTGTTCCAGGGCTCTTTCTGTCCCCTCAGTGGCGCAGAGAAATGGGTCACTTTGAGCAAATAAATACCCTTAAATCTAGTTTTTTCTACGGCATCACTAGGAGGGGAGGGAAAACCTTTGGAATGTCTTTGTGCAGATTTCATGAAGTTTGATCTCTGCATTCTTATAGAAGTCTCCTTGCTGTCTGTTGTCAGTTGCTTTCTGTCTGGGTAAAGGGAAAGGGGAAGAAGGGATTTCTGTTATTTTTTGCCTATACAGTGGTACCTCGGGTTACATACACTTCAGGTTACATACACTTCAGGTTACAGACTCCGCTAACCGCTAAAATAGTGCTTCAGGTTAAGAGCTTTGCTTCAGGATAAGAACAGAAATTGGGCTCCGGCGGCGCGGTGGCAGCAGGAGGCCCCATTAGCTAAAGTGGTGCTTCAGGTTAAGAACAGTTTCAGGTTAAGTATGGACCTCTGGAATGAATTAAATACCTAACCGGAGGTACCACTGTACAGTGGTACCTCGGTTTATGAACTTAATCCATTCCGGAAGTCCGTTCTTAAACCAAAACCTTTCTTAAACCAAGGTAGGCTTTCCCTAAAGAGGCCTCCACCGTTTGGATTCCGTTCTTAGACTGAGGTAAAGTTCTCAAACCAAGACACTATTTCCAGTTTTGCGGAGTTTGTAAACCGAATCGTTCTTAAACTGGACTGTTCTTAAACAGAGGTACCACTGTACACAAACTATTTATGGACTGATTAATGCTGGGGGTGTACAGGAAACAGGAAACAGCTTGAACATACCAGGAAATTGGAACTACCAGCCATCAATGACAGTCACCTATCTGCAGGCAAATAAATGAGAAAAAATGTGCAGACAAAACCAGGAAAAATGTATAATTGCCTTTGGGAGCCAGTGTTTCTTTCCCCCCCTTAAAAACTTTTCATTGGTGAAGAATCTGATTAACATGAACTACACTATGACATTCAACAATCTTCTGAAACCTGTCTGTGTGGAAAGCAGCTCATGGAAGATCAAAACAGATATGATATTGATATTATATAGGAAAAAGCAAGAGGAAAAATGGGAGTGCCTAAGACAAGTTGAAAAAGATACAAAAGAGAAGGAGAAAGCTGCTTATGACACCTCAGACCCGAGTGAAGGGTTGATGAATCTTCTGAAAAAGATGTATGCTGAAGGCGATGATGAAATGAAGAGGTCAATTAACAAAGCCTGGGTTGAGAGCTGAGAAAAGCAAGTCCAAGATGGCTTACCAATAGACATTTGAACAAATAACCACCTTAAATGTACATCTTTTGTATGGGGCTTCTGCTGAGATCAGAGAAAGTGTGCTGTTTACACAATCTTCCGAGCAAAAACAATGAGTTTTACATTTCAGGTTGGAGATGGGAAATAAAGCATGCAGAAAAGCTTTTCTTTCAGATGTGTTGCCCTTCTCCCATAAAGCTTTACGTGCTTTTTGTGAAATTGACAAAGATACGTAAGCTTGTCTGAGTGCAAAAAAACAAAAACCTTTTCACTGTAATTATGAAATGCAATATTCAACAAAGCAATGTCTTATAAAATTATTCATCCTACTTTTAAAGTTGAGTAGCTCAGTTGGTTAGAGCATGGTGCTGATGATGCCAAGATGGCAGGTTCGATCCCTGTATGGGGCAGCTGCAAATTCGGCAGGGTTCTTTCCAACTCTACAATTCTGATTCTGCATCAGCTTGCTTATATATTATCTCCGCTGTTGGAAGCTTCTGGCTGACCCCTGTGAGAACCCATGGCTGCAATCCTATACTACCTTATATTGTAGGACTAAGGTTAAAAAAGGACCCCTGGATGGCTAAGTCCATTCAAAGGTGACTACGGGGTGTGGCCCTCATTTCACTTTTCAGGCCGAGGGAGCAGGTGTTTGTCCACAGACAGCTTTCTGGGTCATGGGGCCAGCATGACCAAACTGTTTCTGGTGCAGCTGAGACCCATAAAACAAAATGCAATTTACAGTACTTCTGAATAGACAGTATTGCAGTGTAATTTAAATGTCTGCACCAGACAAGAAAAGGACTTCAAAGGGTGTCTCCAGACCAGGGGTCAGCAAACTTTTTTATCAGGGGGCTGGTCCACTGTCCCTCAGACCTTGTGGGGGGGCGGATTATATTTTGGGGAAAAAAAGAACAAATTCCTATGCCCCACAAATAACCCAGAGATGCATTTTAAATAAAAGGACATATTCTACTCATGTAAAAACACGCTGATTCCCGGACCGTCCGTGGGCCGGATTGAGAAGGCGATTGGGCTGGATCCGGGCCCCAGGCCTTAGTTTGCCTACCCATGCTCCAGACTGTCATTATTTTCCAGGAAAGATTCAAGCTCAAAGTAGAAATTTTGGTTTGCACCATCGAAATGGACCAAAGCACTTTATCATTCTAGCACAGTGTGTCCCCAAATTGGGTCTCCAGCTGGTTTTGGACTATAATTCTCATCATCCCTCACCACTGGTCTGGCTAGCAAGGGATGGTGGGAGTTGTAGTCCAAAAACAGCTGTAGACCCAACTTAGGGAAACACTGCTCCAGCACGACAAATCTACTTAAAAAAAACCCCCAAACCTTTCACAATTAGGAAAGTGGCAAGGACATGCACAGAAAAGTATGGGATGAACAAATGAGGAATAAGATGACATATAAACACCCTACAAGCCAATCAAGATAAATGCTCGTTGTCATATGACTAACTTCCTCTCAAACAAATTGAGTGAATGCTCAAGGGACGTAGCCTAACCTCTGTGTTAAGCACGGTGCAATAAATGAATGTTCCATAAACTGGTTGTCTGGAGGAGCCCAGAGATGATGGCCTAGTCTGTGTGTCTCATCAAACCTACTTAAGAACAAACTAGGGTTTAATGTGAATGCAGTGTGTTGGTGCCACTGAAAGGTTCTCACTCTACTCCTCCTCAGCTCAAATTGCTGCTGCACCCTGGATGAAACAAGCTAGAGTATAGATAGTCCTATGTCTGAAACTGGGCTCATGGTTTCTTCCCCAAAACAAATCACAAGTCCAAATTCAGATGACACAACAAGCCTGATTCTGGCATGTTCTGTCTTATGGCGTGGCAGCAGGAGTGAAGGAGCAGTACACCCAGGGAACTTTTGACTGATAATGCAGCAGCAGACCAGAAACAGAGCATGATGTGCATTAAAACCACACCGAGAAAGTTTAGGTAAAGGCAAAGGTACCCCTGACCGTTAGGTCCAGTCGTGGACGACTCTGGGGTTGCGTGCTCATCTCGCTTTAAAGGCCGAGGGAGCCGGCGTACAGCTTCCGGGTCATGTGGCCAGCATGACTAAGCCGCTTTTGGTGAACCAGAGCAGCGCATGGAAACGCCGTTTACCTTCCTGCCAGAGCAGTACCTATTTATCTACTTGCACTTTGACATGCTTTCGAACTGCTAGGTGAGCAGGAGCTGGGACCGAACAACGGGAATTCACCCCGTCGCGGGGATTCGAACCGCCGACCTTCTGATCGGCAAGCCCTAAGCTCTGTGGTTTAGACCACAGCACCACTCTTGTCCCCCGAGAAAGTTTAGTGAACATTAAATGCAACTGATAAAATCTTGCCACTGATTAACTCAATTCACACTGCATAAATACACATCATACGTAATCAGGAGTCAATGGGAATCTGGTCAGCTCACTCAAGGCATACAAAAGAAAATTTTAAAAAATCAAGTACCACTGGGACTCATATAACAATCAGTGTTGCTCAGCAAGCTGTAAAAGAAGAGAGCAATAATTCTGCATCACAGCTGTGTGTAATCTGCACAATAATACAGGTGCACATGCAGATACGCGCTTCCTTACTGCTGCCCCAAATTCCAAGTAAAGGTAAACCACATTATGTGCAAGAAAAATGGGATTCAGTGAACTACATTAAAATATTGGCATTTGCCACAAAGATGACAAGGTCTGGTAAGAGCCGATTTCACGACGAGTGTTTGTTCCAAGATGCATGGGGTTTTAGGGGAAATGCTGCAAGAGTCTACTCCTCTCCCACCCACCCGCATGTTGTCCTGTTTTTAGCTAGTGAGACTGGAGTCATGGGAGTCCACTGGCCCACTATTTCTAGTGGACCTCGTGACAAGCAGTGGTGGTTCTTAGCCTCTGAGGAACGTACGTTTCAGATCTGCCCCTCCATTTCCCCTCAATTATTTTATGAAATATGATCTGAGTTAGACACCTGTTTCTGATGCTTCCTTTTGGCTTTGAGTTGAGTTGCCACTCCAGAGGTGGTTTTAGGGTGGTACAACTGGTGTGGTTGCACTGAGCACAGTGGGGCAGGGAGCGCTAAATCAATGGTGTAAAACAGAACGCCAGAGGCGGGAGTGCCTAATCACAGGGTGCCACTGACATTTGAGAGCCCAAAGTCCACCACTGCCCAACCCCAGCAGCTACATTAAGATTGTTATCTTGCCCAGCAAAACAAGGTATGTCCTTTTTAATAATAAGAATAATGAGACTAATAATACCCTGTCCATCTGGCTGGATTGCCCCAGCCACTCTTTGAAACAATGCAAAACAAAACATTTTGCCTGAGAGATTTGGGCTTTCACATATTCAGCTATGAGGGCCGTTGGTAAATGAAAAGAAGCTGGTCATCTCTGAATTCTATTCCAACCCCAGCTGAGTGATGCACACATCTGTCTAGTTGTTAAGTGCAAGATTTAGGGATAAACCAGGTTTAAATCAGTGGTGTGTTCTTTGGCTAATGAAAGAACTGCCAATGCAATTCCTTTGGAATTCATTTTAAAACAAAACTGCAAATTTGACCATCAAGTTGTTGATGATTCTTGATGAAACACAGTTGTCATTTTAAAGAAATCACATCCAAACCACCGAAGTGTGCAAATGTGAGGTTTGTTGTGTGGGTCCACTTACAATGGAGCATCTGGAAGTCGAAGCTTGCAGGGAGCATGTTTTTATGTTTCCAGAGTAATTAACAATAAACTGTTGTTTTATCTTCTTGTCTCTAGCTTCGGGTTACGGTTCATTTTCCATCTTGTTTGCCCTTAGTGGTGAGCGGCGCAATCCAAGGACAATAAACATTATATTAGATGCCGCAAACAACAAAACAATTGCGGGGGCTTTGCCATTGACTGCGCTGAGTTCTCTCCTTGTTCACAAGCATCTGTAAGTGCAGATATGCTGGGGTGCATAAAAGCAAAAATAATAATATTTCCTCCATTTAAAAAATAAATAATAATAATGACTCTGCTAGTTTCCCACCCCCATGATAAAATATACTAATTTAAATTTACGGGAATGAAACTGAGTTGGCGTTAATTGCAGAAATGGTTTTCGTTTTGTTTTTTTTCACAGCACAACTGACAGTAATTTCCCCACCAAGGCAACTTCACAATTTTACATTCTGGGCAGTGCATGTGGGTTTATTACCACTTTATCCCCATAAAAACCTTACAAGATAGCTTGGGAGTTAGCCAGTTGTGCAAGGCCACCCATAGCTAAGTTAACATTTGAACCCAAGACTCTCTATCTACCAAACCACAGCTGGCTATATAACACTTTAATACGCGCAGCTCTTGCCAATGGTGGATGCAGTCCAGGAACACTGTGTGAGGGACCACTATATGTACAGGATTCCTTGATGTTCCCACCATTGCCACACCTGTTGCTGAAGAGGCAAGCCACGTTTCAAACTGAAAAGCAGCTTGCCTCCTCAGTCGTGTAAACAGCATTGGTGGTGATTTCTTTAAAATCTCCGAGTACGTAGTTTTCTCTTCCCCAACAAATGGCTTCAGTGGATTGGGAAAAGGCTATAGCTCTGTGACAGAGCATGCAGAAAACCCCGGGGTTCAATCTCCAGGACCAATGCTCTGAATAAGGCAGCTTTCTGGGATTTCAGTCATTGTCTATACAAATTAAAAAGGACAACCCTGGCTCTTGATGATAGTGGCTTGAAAGCGGCCGCAATATCCCTGTCTTTAAATAATTTGTCATCAGAGGGAATCTGCCTTGGGGAGGTGTGTTTGCAGCCCTCTCTCTACCAGTCACCGAGATAAGATATGAGCTTCCTTTGAAAAGATAAGAGTCATAAAGCATTCTGGAGAGAGAATGGGTGCTTAGCTAATAGATGCGCATAATTGCTAGGTAACAGTATTCCTTGATGGGGAATTTTGACAGCCAGTTTTGAGTGGCATCACAAAAGACACGCAATGTGTTCAGTGCCTGTACTCATTTCCTCGGAATCCTCCACAATATCAGCTGTAATTAAAGAGAGAGAGAGAGAAGTTCCCAAATATTTCAAGATCTCACGCAGGCATTTTTGTGGCATTGTGTCAGAGAAGTGTATAGGCGTTAAGAGCAAGTGTTGATATTTCCCCTTTGTTCCAGCTACCGTGCTGTAAGGAGCTGAGAATGAATTGCATGGGAGTTAAAGAGAACGCGGGTTGAGGGTGGGGAGAGAAACACGCTGTGGTCTGGAGGGAAGGGGGGGAAGCTGTAATTACCTTCGTATGTACAGGAAGGTATTAGAGAAATGAATGGGAGATTGGCATGCTAAAAGCCAATTTACGCTCCCCACCCAATGAGGCAAAGGGAAGCAAAGATGCTATAAGAGACCAGCTGGCAAGGGCAGCATTCTAAAAAGGCAGGAACGCTGTTTCAAAGGCCACATAACGTTCTATGGCCAAATGGTTAGTTTTATTCTTTCTGTTTTATCTTAGAAATAATTGTAGCGTCTTCCCTTTGTATTAGGCCAACAACCGTCCATCTTTAATTTCCACAAGTGCATGCAAATTAGGAGTTCATGTTTTTCAAGTTGGCAGTGTGCATATCAATTTTTTGAAACCCAGCTACAGCTGGGGGGAGGGGGGGCAGTGTGCAGGGAAGAGGCAGGGTGCACTTGGGAGCGAAATGCTTGTGTGACCCGGTCCAAGTTGCACAGTTTTATAATTATCAAAGCTGAAAAAGAATATGCTGCTCGAGTTGGTTATAAAACACAAATCTGGAAGAGAAAACATGTCTCAACGTTCAGAAGTCCTTTCCCTGTTCTTTTTTGGGAACCTCAGCTCAATCACAGTTTACTTTAACTATTTGCATTAAAGGTACATATCAACTTTTAAAAATTTTGTCTTAGCTATTTGGGGAGACTCTTGAGTTCAGATGGCGAGAGGAGGACATGTGTCCTTGGCTTTGACCCAGATATTCCAATTGCTTCCTGATTATCCTGTAGACCCATCTATGCATCACCTATGAAGAGTCTGAATGGGTCACTTTAGAGTGATGTGCATACAAAGCTCAATTTGAGCCACAAAGTGGCAGAGTTTAGGTCAGGACTATTTTGATTTCAAATGTATGAAGTATGTGGAAAGAGGGTGCTCTGTGCATGTGCGAAATGTAATTTCCTTAAGTCACACAGTAACCACAGTTGCCTCCATACCTCTTTGAGGAGGGAGCAAAGATTCTAAGAGTGAGTAATGGTTCTAGGAGTTGCTCGTGCGTAAGCTTGTCCCAACGTCTGGCTGGGTTGCCTGAGTGAACCTTTCCTGTCCGAGCAGCCACTCGCCTGTGACCGTCTCAATCGCTGGCAGAATCCGTCAGTGGGCATTTCTTAAACTTCTTCCAGCAAAGAAGTTCTTTGACGCCCAGTCTCCTCCTACTCTCCCTGCGTGGAAGCCTTCTGCGCAAGAAGGGCGTGGGCAGCAGAGGACCCCTACTCTCCCCGCTGATCCTCGGCAAGGAGTCATGGGATCGCCTCGCCGATTCCCCCATCTCCCCCCCTTCTCCACTGGAGCTACGCTGATTCTCTCCCCCAGAAGATGGGCTGCCCCTCCCACTCCCGGGACGCTCTCTGGGATCCCTTCGGAGCTTGCTCTCTCCCTCGGACACTGATGGCAGTTCCCTGACAGAGTGTGATATTTCTAGAAAAGCATGGCCTTAGCAACTTTCATATTCAGAAATGTGAGCCCTCTAGATGCAGATCTGATAAATCTGCAATTTTGATTCCTTTTAAGCCAATGGAGTCACCGGGTGCCATCTTTTGTGTAGGTTCATCTCAATTCCTCAACTGTAGTTGTAACCAACACTTGCCCTCTCATCTCAGGTCTACCTGGCTACACTGTTAAGATGATCTGGAGCAAGCTACTGTCCTTGAACCCTCTAGATGTTGCTAAACCACAACTCCCATCTCAGCAAGTGTGGCCAAACTTCCCCATATCTGGTCTAGACCAACTTTCTCTGTCTTGGTGTCCTCCAGTTGATCTGGACTATAACTCTCGGTGTCCCTAACTATTGGTTATGCTGGCTGAGGCTGATGGGGTTTGTAGTCCCAAACAGCTGGAGAATATCAGCTTCAATGAGACTGCTTTAGATAAGTGATGTATCCCACTTTTAGCTTTGGAAGTGTACAGCTGTGTGGGAGTGATTTGCTCATGGCTTCCCATGGCTGAGGGGGGTTGAAATGCAGACCAAGTCCAATGTTATATGAACCACACACTACTGACACTTATTCTGCAATCTGATATCCACTTACCTAGAACTAAACCCTGCTGAACTCAGGTATGCATCAAACTGAACTGTAACAAAGCAGCATGCTTTCTCCCTGCACAAAATGTTTTATAACATTCATTTTTACAAAACTAACTTGGCAATTCCAAATGTCTCAATCACAAGAGAGAGAAAATCAGAATAGCCGGCAGCATTTTCAGTACAGTAATAACTTGTTTTTTTCTAGGCTTTCATATTCATTACAAAGACACTATGAGTATATATAACTGTGATGTGCGCACGCGCACACACACACACACACTGCAGTGCTGCAATATTTTGATGGGTTTAATAAGCTAAACCTAATAAAGGGGATATACTATACTCAGTACAAATGTCAGGTTAAGTTAAATCAAAACACCAAGCAAAGTTCTGGATGCAAATAATGGCTGGCAGGGATAATAAAAGAAGATGACTTAATTTCTGTATTTTGGGTGGTTTGGAAGGAAGACATGCAAAAGGTGGTAATTATTTGCTATGCAATTAATTTGCTTAAATTAGCTGTGTGGTGCATTTTGGTCAACTGCCTCAGCTGGTCGTAGACAACGTATTCCAGTGATCTGACAAGGGAATGCACTTTTCTAAAAATAAAAAATAAAAATCCTCAGGAAACTTGGTTCCATTTAATTTCAGGTCATATCCTACGATAGAAATTTCATGCTGATTTGTAAGGAAAATCCGAGCATATTCAGCAGATCCTTGAAAGTTGCACTAACTGTCAGACTTGTTGAATCTCAGGCATGTCACACACACAAACACACAGCAGGGGTTTTAGTTCCAGGCAAAGTTATGACAGCTAACCAGAGTGGTTGAATGGCAACTCAAGCATCCCGAATAAGCAGAATCCGGAATTTTTGTTCAGTAAATCAGCCTGCCCCCACCCTGGTTTAAAAGACAAATGTCACACAATATACTCGAAACAGTTAGGGCTACAAATGAATGTAATGCAGAGTTCCTCAACCTGTGGGATGCAATGTCTGTGGAAGTGGGTCATGGGCTTTGTAAGTAAATCCAAAATAATTATTGCTATTAATCCTTAACTGGTATGATGAATTCCTCTTATAGAGGCGATCTGTAACAGCTTGAAACAGCTCCTTGCACAAGCATCTTGTGGTGAACTGTCACTGGATCAGTTAACTGCCAGGATTAGTTAATACAGTGGTACCTCGGGATGCGAACGGGATCCAGAAGCAAACGTAACTAGCGACGGCACGTCTGTGCATGCATGCGTCACCTTTCGCCACTTCTGTGCATGAGCAAGATGTCATTTTTAGTGTCTGCGCATGTGCGAGCGGCGAAACCCGGAAGCAACGCGCTCTGTTACTTCCAGGTTGCCGCGGAGCGCAACATGAAGCATATTCAACCCGAGGTATGACTGTAGTTAATCCAAGAGTGTTTAAATCCCACCTTTCTCTCATGGAGCTCAAGGTGGCAGTCACAGGAGTCCCCAGCCAGTCTGCCAGCTGGGCACTGATCATAACCCAGATCTGCTTAGCTTAAGCAGGTATGTGGCTCCATATGCTGTTTAAACCATACCCTGGGCTCTGAGATCACGGATCGACAACTTATAATAATAATAATAATTATATATATATCCCGCCCATCTGGCTGGGTTTCCTCAACCACTCTGGGCTTACAACATATATAAAAACACAACAAAACATCAAATATTAAAAACACCCTATACAAGCAACAAACAAATAAATAAACTAACAGAAATCAACAACAAACCGTGAACTGTTATACCCAAATTAAAATAACCACCAACTAAACATTTAACCAACACCAACCAGACAAAAAACAGAGGTACCAAAATTAGAACCATTTAAAACATTTTAAAACATTTTAGCCAGTTGCTGCAAACCAAGAGTTGTTCCGGCACTGTCCCAATGGCCTCCCAGGAGCCTCCTTTAGCTGTTCAGGGTGAGTCTGAATCCCACCCCTTAGGCCAGGTGGAAATGGGCCTTGCAGCAGAAAACAGCCTTCCTGCCAGCACTCATAGCAGCAGCATATGGTGTACTATGCAAGATGTAGCCTGTCTATCACTTCTTTTAAGACATGGCACCTGATAGGATATATATGAGGCAGTATGGTGTAGTGATGAGAGCACTGGACTAGGACTGCAGAGACCTAACTTCAAATTCCCACTCAGACATAAAGCTCACTGGGTGATCTTGGGCCAGTCACTATTTCTCAGCCTTACCTACCTCTCAGGGTTGTTTTGAGAATAAATTGGAGAAGAAGATAACCATGCATTGCTGGCTGGAGTTCCTTAGAGGATATAAATTCAATAGAGAAAGAGTAAACTCCATCTCAGACTATTGTGTACCTTGCCTGTTTTCCTCCCCCCCCCCCATAAGCCCACTTACTCTCCTTTCTCTATAAATCCTCTTTTGTAGTCACATTAAATTGCTTGCTTTTCACCTAGGTGAATATGAAGCACCTCAGTGTGTGTGTTTTTTTTAAAAAAGCAGGGGTTTTTTCAGCCGGAACGCACAGGAACTCCATTCCAGCACCTCTCAGGTGGGCGCCATTGCCCTTATAAGAGAACAAGGTTCATGGTGAGTTCCGGCACCTCTTTTTCTAGAAAAATAGCCCTGTATATAGAAAATAGGAAAATAGACACATATTGTTATTTCGCAAAGCTAGGAGCACCATGCAGCCTGTTGCTCAACGGCTCATGGGGGTTTATAGGCGTTGTAATGGATTTACAAATGGCACCATAAAAGCCTGTGAAGAAATAACATGTGTGCAAGTTGTTCGGTTTCGGTCTCGTCTTTCCAATCCAGCCCCACATGCCCTCCAGTGTGCACGTCCGGTGTGCAGGGACGACAGTGTGAACATGAGACAGTGTGAACGTTAGAACTCCCGCGCTCATAAGAAATCCCTGACTCACTCTGTTGTGTGTTGCATGCAATAGGCTTCAGGAGAGAGAACTCTATGCTCTGAAGTCTTTTTGTGTAAGCTAATTGCAGCAACATCTTCATTCTCCTGCCGCTTCTACTCCACGCTGACATTGTCATCTGTGGCTATGTCAGCAGTTTCCCCCCTCCCACCCCCCCCCCACTGACATTTCCTTTCCGGTTGAAGAACAGATGCGCGATCAGATGGCATCGAGTGGCGCTTTTACCTCTTCGCGGCACTATTGACTCATCACACAGAACAGGGTTCATTAAAAACCATTGTTTCATCCCTTCCTCTAACCACAGGGAGACAAGCAGGAAGGCTGCGTTGTTGTTTGAAATACAACCATGTTGGTGTGTGCATGCAATTGCACTTTTTCTTTCTTTACCTTGGCATGGAAGCTGCTGCAGGGGGCAGGGAATTATGCCATGTGGATCATCACAGGTCAAAATTCTTTTCATTCATTCATTTTTTAAAAAGAAGAATGCAACTTTAACCCACTACATGGGAATAATGGAGCCTTAAAGCAAAATCCTATGCATGTTTACTTTGAAGTTAAGTTCTACCGATTTCACCAGGACTTGCTCCAAGGAAAGATTATGCCCAGGATTGCTGCCCTCAGTGCTGGAGCTCGCTCAGTTGGGCTTCTTAAATCAGGTTCCACCATCTGTTTTGAAATTGCTGGTGCAGGGCTTTCAGCGAACAGAGGAACAGCGGGAGATGGGCAACAGGAGGCTTATGTCGGAGTCCCTGCTGAAATCTGGCTCCCTAATATGTAAACAGGGTGTTGGTTACTGAGGCTGCCCAAGTTTTAACAGTGAACCAGTGCAAAACTCTGTAGAGGAATGCTTTGTGTTGCTACTGGCCTGATATTCACATCAAGTTCAGCCATAGCATGAATTAGTTCGGGGGGGGGGGGGGAACTAAAGCAATGCAGGTATAAAAATCTGAGTACAAAATGTCGCAAAAGAGGCAGATCAATGGCAAGCAGATTCATGACATAATGCAATTAACAATAGATTAAACAGAAAAACAACAGAGCCAAAATTGTATTGCACTTATTTAAATGTTAAACACAAACTACTAGTATGAATTCATTCTTCATCTGGGCACATTTTGCTCTACTGACAGCTAGACCGTATCACGTGGCCTCAAAATAGCTTCGACTGACTATATTTATCTTTACTGCAACTGCACAAGGCAATTAAAATTGTCTTCTAATGGGATTTTTCCCTTGGATTTGGCCCAATTTCTTTTCAGCATTCGATGAAGGTGCTTCTTTCTCTCCCCCCCCCCCCGCCATACCATCAATTGTATGTTTTTTTGGACAACCGTAATAGCTTCATTTATAACAGGAATGCTTCAAAACAAAATGATCCAACAATTTTTAGTGGCAGAATTGTATTATCCAAATAGACCAAAACATTTTGCCTAAGGGTACATACTAATTTTTTTGAGCGTGCAGTTCAAGAATCTGAAAGGAGAGTAAAAAACTGGGGAATATAAGGTGGAGGTACAGTGTGGAGTAGGTTCTGAACAGTTGAAATATCTATCTGCGCAAGAGAAGCAAATAATAGTCCATTACCTGTTCGTCCCTCAGTTCATTCTCCAGCAGTGAAATAATCCTGTTATCTTTGAGAGTACAACTATATCACTATCACAACATACTGCTTCTCAAAACCACCTGGGGAAAAAGCTTGAAGAGACCAGCTGCCTAAAGAAAAAAGTCTCACACCCAAAATTTCCACAGGCTGGGTTGGAAACAGAAAATGTATTATCGTAGATAATCTAGGGGAAGGTCGGTGGTTCGAATCCCTGCAACGGGGTGAGCTCCCGTTGCTCGGTCCCTGCTCCTGCCAACCTAGCAGTTCAAAAGCACGTCGAAGTGCAAGTAGAGAAATAGCTACTGCTCCGGCGGGAAGGTAAACGGCATTTCCGTGCGCTGCTCTGGTTTGCCAGAAGCGGCTTAGTCATGCTGGCCACATGACCTGGAAGCTGTCTGCAGACTAACACCGGCTCCCTCGGCCAATAAATCGAGATGAGCGCCACAACCACATAGTCGGCCGCGACTGGACTTAATGGTCAGGGGTCCCTTTACCTTTACTAGATAATCTAAATGTAAAGCTTCGGGAAATTTTTCTGCACCTTCTGCAGAACCTAACATACATGAAGCCATTTCAGGAATGCAAATCCTCCACTGCTTGCTCATTTTAAACTCGAGTGGAATCCTTCCTAGAAGACATTATTGAGCCAATATGAAAAATGGGGTAAGAATGGCAGCATAAGTGGCTTATGGATCGCAGCTGCTGTCTTATCAGTATAGTTTTAGACTATAATGTCATAGGCCTGGAAACTTCAGGCATCCTGTAAAAGAAAAACGATCCTGATGTAGTTTATCTCTCATTTATATTTTCCTGCCTTGGTCAGATGATACTAAAATAATCTGGCTCTTTTTCTGAGTGACAAGGTGGAATCTGCAGCCTGTTTGAGTTGCTGCTGTTTTAAGAGAATTCAGATATTCTGAATTTTGGATTTTTTTAAAAAAAGTCACTGTTAGTAATCATTCATACCATTTTGTTTCAAACAGCCTTGTCCCATTTGAACCACATCTTCTGTGCCTCATGGATGCCAGCATAAGACATACACTTCATACTACAGTGCCTCCTATCAGATTTCTGGCTATAAATGCATTTCAGTCCATGGGCTGGTTCAGAAATTAAGCCTGGCACCAAACCCATTCTCTCTCTGCCATTTTATACACCTATAAACTCCTTCTACGAATGTTTATATGGTGGCACCTCTCCTCTCCCCTTTCAAAGGCTTTTGGCTTTACTCTCCTTCCATGACCTGACTGCAGTCACACAAATGTCATTGTGATTTTCTCATTATCATCCATTGCTGTCACCGTCATCCACTGTTCCTTCTACTGTTGTGTTCCCCATTTCCAATTTTAGTTCCTTTGGAGCAGAGACCTCTTTTGTGTCCTTTGATGGCCAGTTGTTGAACTGTACATACATGCTCAGCTTATGTGTGACGTCTTTTGCACAATAACAGCCATGCTTGCTGCTAAGGCTTACGCAGAAGTTTGAAGCCACAAAATTTTTACCCCAGTGCGCCGCTATCGGAAAGTAGGGTGCCAGTCAACAGTTTATCGAATATCAAGCAAGCCAAGCCACACATTTCACCTGGGAAGAAATTCCTTCCCATCTCGATTTATTATGATCATGTTTTCAGATGTTACACATGACCAAAAGCCACCCACTTTTTTGATCCAAAGGAATCTCAACAGTGGCGTAGCGTGGGGGGTGCAGGGGGGGCCGGCCGCACAGGGCGCAACATCTGGGGGTTAGGGTTAGGGGGCGCAAATCCACGGGTTAGGGGGCGCAAATTACTTGCCTTGCCCCGGGTGCTGACAACCCACGCTACGCCACTGCTCCTTAATAAGCACACTGTTTCTGCAGTAGTCCATAAAAGAATGGAGGTAAGGAAGAGGGAAGGAAAAGGCTTTCCAAATACAAGTTGTAAGGTATTTTGTTTCAGTGGAGGGGTCAACACGAGAATGGGCCTTTTCTGTAGTGGCTCCCTGTTTGTGGAATCCTGTCCCCAAGGAGGTTGGTCTGCCACCTTAGGATCATAGAGTTGTAAGGGACCACACGGATCATTTAGTCCAACCCCCTGCAATGAAGGAATCCTTCGTCCAACATGGCACTCGAACCCACAACCCTGAAATTAAGAGTCTCATGCTTTACTGACTGAGGCTTCATTATATATTTTTAGGCACCAGGCAAAAATGTTCCTCTTCAACCAGGCCTTTGGCTGCTTAATATTCTATGCCTTTTAAATGTGTGTTGGTTTTTTTTTGAGGGAACTATTGTTTTGTTGCTTTTGTTTTAACTACTTATTGGTGTTCTCATCTGGTGAACTCCCAGAGATCTTTTGATGGAGGGCAGTATATAAATCTAATAAAATAAATAAACTAACTTCATGTTGAAAGGGATGTGCATATGTTAATTGGAAAAACATGCAAATACCAGATAGGCTTAGGATTTAAATATGTGATGTTAAAGAACAAAACGTTTGAAGTTAAAATGGAAAGGAAGAAAGATGTTAAGTGACTATGTTAATTTTATGAGAAAATTGGTTTTGGAAAACTGTTACAATGATATACAATGAAACTCAGCCAGGGGGATTTGAGAAAGTCATTTAACAATGTTATTAAGATTGGATTAAGTACAGTTAAGATCTATGTTTGTTTGTTTGTTTGTTTAAAATTTTGGAAAATCAATTTAAAAAAAAAGAGAAAAAAGGAAAAAAAGAAAGGGATGTGCATATGGAGGTGGCCTCTCCATTCAAGTGAATGAGGGAACCTGCTCATGCTTGAGCAGCATTAAACCCTAGTGCCACTGGGGGGAAGCAGGTGCCCCCCCCGCCCCAGCTAAATCATAAACCTCTGATTCCCAGCCTTCTTTTTTAAAAAAACAAAAACCAAGTTACAGTGGTGCCCCGCAAGACGAATGCCTCGCAAGACGGAAAACCCGCTAGACGAAAGGGTTTCCGTTTTGGAGATGCTTCGCAAAACGAATTTCCTATGGGCTTGCTTCGAAAGACGAAAATGTCTTGTGAGTTCCTGCGATTTTTTTCCGCTCCCCACCTCCTTTTTCTAAGGCACTAAGCTGCTAATAGCCTTTTAGCAGCTAATCCGCTAATCCCTTAATAGCCGCTAATAGCTGCTAATAGCGCTAATCCGCTAATAGGGTTGCTTTGCAAGACGAAAAAACCGCTAGACGAAGAAACTCGTGGAACGGATTCTTTTCGTCTTGTGAGGCACCACTGTACTAGCATTCGTAAAACCTGAGATATGAGGCAACATGTACAGACAATAAGCACCCTTCTCATTTTTTGCTCCCCACTTTTATTTTACTTTCCTTCCCCCTCCCCCCCCCCCGAAAAATTCCTGTGGATGCTCATGCCTAGAGCACATGCAGAATTCTAGATGGGAGACGGTGTTAACAGGTAGGGTATCGAGTAATTAGATTCACAGTGCAGCCATGTCCTTAAAATGCAGCTCTGAATCATCCCTGTGCCTCAGGGTTAGCTGAAGACATTATGCCTGCTACAACTCCCTGCCCCAGGTGCTCAGTATCCAAGTCTGGCCATCTTATTTGGCACCTGAGGCAGAAAATTGCACAAGTGCCTCTTCCCCTCCCTGGCAGATGACTACAATCGTAATAAATTAAATATCTAACCATTTTCTGCCTTTCATGAAGCTCAAAACACTGTACCTTATGGTAGGGCTAGGCCTGTGATAAGTGCATAATATTTACATATACTTTGCGTTGGGGTTTTTTTGTTTTAATCTGCTCAAGAAAATTGGCTGTTGCTGTTTTTTTTTTTAAATTACACTAGAGTTAACAGATGCTGAAGCTATTCCCCCTGTTGACGGTAATGTGGTTAAAGGATCCTCTGGAAGTTCAACCAAATTCATTCCGAAAATAATTTGTACTCCATTAAGCCATTTATTCCCTCACTAGTTACACTGATACACAAACTCTCAGATTATATGAATATCCTCCATGCCCTGAATGTCTATTCAGCCAGATAGAGAGAAGAAAGGGGTGCTGTTTGCCTGCTTGATATGTTTGGCTTAGCTATACTTTAAAAATAAATTTCAAATCCAGGCTTCAACTGCTGCAAGTTGGAATATTTTTGCTTGGCACTGAGCAGGTCTGTTTTCTATTTTTATTTCCTTTTTTTTTCAATTGAGTTACGTTACTAGGCAACGGAAGCATTCTGCTCTATTGGTTAATAGCTATACTGTATTTCACATAATCAGTTGGTATATTTGGGCAAATTGTCTATGGAGTGGGGGGGAAGACAGCACAAATGACTGTCTTTTGGACACCAATTGCTTATAAACTGTGTTACCAGCTGTCTCTACTTAGGGACAGAAAGCACTCGGACGCCATTCAGTTTGCAATTTATAGAGGTTGTCTCTGCTATGAAAGGGGATGACAAATTTCCAAAACAGTATCCTCAGTAAAAGGCAATTTGATCAGTTTAATTTCCGAAAGATACAATTCAGCAAGCACACCAGCCACACTGTGTGCTCACAATGGACAAGGTTTTGTTTTGCTGCAGGAAAAACAACAGCCGTATGAAAACAGAGCCACTTTGAATTTATGGCCAAAGCGGGGTGGAATCACTGAATACATACCACATTTCTTTCTTGTTACATTTATACATCACCTTTCCAATAAATAAATAAAAAGCCGAAGGTGGCTAAAAACAATAAAACAGAAAGTCAGCAAATAAAACTGTATAATCAGAAAAGAGCTGATTAAAATGTAAGAACAGCAGGCCGTTAAAATTATAGGGTGATGTCTTAGTCAAACTCACAGTAGGCCCACTGAACTCAATGGGTTTTTTAATCATAGACTCATAGAATTGTAGAGTTGGAAGGGACCCCAATGATCATCTGGTCCAACCCTGTGCAATGTAGGAATGTGTCTGAATGACTTGGTTGGCTGCCACCCTTAGATTAAAAACAAAATGGGAGAGAAGAGCAAAGCAGCTCAGCAGAGCAAACACCTATTTAACTAGAAAGGTTTTTGTCTGCTGCTGGAAAGGCCACCAAGGAGAGATCTAGATGAGGCTCTGTGCAGAGCTTCGAAGTCTGGGTGCAGCCACCAAGAAGGCCCTTTCTGGAGTTTCCACCAAATTTGCACAAGATGTTGGCAGGACAAGACAGAAGGGTCTCTCTGGCAGATTCCAGATTCCTGGCAGTCTTTCAGGCAGCCTGGTCCCAAGCTGTTTAGCCTCCATACCCTCCAACATTTCAGGGACAAAATATAGGAACATGACTGTGACATTTTCATTCTCATATTTGTCCCTTTGGGCTAGCTAGACTAGAAAAATGTAGTTGTCCTACAAAAGGTTTTTGGCAGTTCCAATACACATTTCAGTAGCTGCAATGTTTAAAATGCCAGGTAGTGCATGAAATGGTGCCTTAATGGTGCATTTACAGGTTGTGTAGATTAGAAGCAAGGTGGGCCAACAGCTGCCCCAACTCATAGATGTAACTGTTAGGAGACCCGAAGAAGGGTCTCTATCTACTCTCACATTATTAACATGGCATTTCCCAAAGGCTAAAGTAAGGGAAACATCCCAGGGGTCAGTCATAATGAGACAGTGTTTCTCAACCTTGGGTCTCCAGCTGTTGTTGGACTACAACTCCCATCATCCCTGACTACTGGGTCTGCTAGCTAGGGATGATGGAAGCTGCAGTCCAGCAACGTCCATCCCCGTTTCCTGTGTGCTATATCATTTAGTCTAAGCCACTCTGGCACTGCTTTGTTTAAAGAAAGGCTTTAAATAAAGAATTAAATTGAGGCGAAATTGCTTTCCTGGCACAACTGGTTGAAAAGGACCACTGCAGGGCCTTAGATGGAAGGGAAACAGGTATAATAATAATAATTTATTATTTGTACCCCGCCCATCTGGCTGGGTTTCCCCAGCCACTCTGGGCGGCTTCCAACAAAGATGAAAAATACACTAAAATGTCACATATTAAAAACTTCCCTGAACAGGGCTGCCTTCAGATGTCTTCTGAATGTCAGGTAGTTGTTTATAGCTTTGACATCTGATGGGAGGGCGTTCCACAGGGCAGGTGCCACTACCAAGAAGGCCCTCTGCCTGGTTCCCTGTAACTTGGCCTCTCGCAGTGAGGGAACCGCCAGAAGGCCCTCGGTGCTGGACCTCAGTGTCCGGGCAGAACAATGGAGGTGGAGACGCTCCTTCAGATATACTGGACATGTGTGTCCCAGCACATTTGAATAGCAACAGGCAACACTGCTACGAGTGCACTGAAAATTAATACGCAATCAGAATTGCATGATTTAATTATGCTCTATTAGAGAATTGACAACTTTCCATCAATTTATTCAATGATAACTATAATAAGATATGGAAAACGATAAAAAAAGATTTGGAAATTTGGAACAGATTAAACCTGTTGCTTTGGGGGAGACTCTCAACAATTAAGATGAATGTGTTCCCAAAAATGTTCTATTTCAGATGATCCCAATTGGAGGGCGGGGCTGGATGTTTTAGGGACTGGCAGAAGGAGCTATCAAAATTTATTTGGAAAGGGAAGAAACCCTGAATCAAATATAAATTACTAATGGATATTAAGAGTTTTGCACTACAGATCTTAAGCTCTATTATGAGGTCTCATGCCTTTGTTGGTTAAAAGAATGGATGACTCTGCAAAATACTGATATATTGGACATGGAAGGATGGGACAACAGATTTGGGTGGCATGCATATTAGGCTATGAAAAAGTAAAAAATTCAAAAGGGCTTTCTAAATAATATAATTTGGAAATATACAGTATGGGACAGGTATAAAAATCTGCTAGAACAAAAGACACCCTGGTGTCACCTCTAGAGGCCATTTCAGTAAAAATGAAGAACATGGAAACAAAACTGGGTAACATAAAGAAATTCTAGAGAAGATCAAAACCAACTCAAGCTAATTTTTTTTTTTAAGAAATCAAACATTATTTTACGGATTGGTTACAATACCACCAACTAAACAATGTTTTCAAAGCAGATAGGAAAATTGGGTTTGAGACAGAAATATCTAAGTTGGAAAAAGACTTATTACAAAACAAAAAGAAAATACTATCTAAAATGTACAGATTGCTGCTGGACTGGGAGGTTAAGGATGAAGAGGTTAAAGAAGTGATGATCGAATGGTCAAAGGACTTTGGTTATTCCATCCAGATGGACAACTGGGAAAAATTATGGAAAAAGACTTAAAATTCACAGCTTGCTGCACAATAAAGGAATTTTTTATGAAAATGCTATATAGATGGTACATGACACCCAGCAAATTGGCCAAAATATATAAAACTCAAATGTGTGTTGGAGGTGTAAGCAAACGGAAGGAACAATGTACCACATGTGGTGGGGTTGTGACAAAATTAAAAAGAAATGGGACATTGTCTATGATGAATAATAAAAAAATGTTTAGACAAATATTTGTGAAGAAGCCAGAAGCCTTTCTTTTAGGTATTCTGACAATTGATATCTCAAATTAATAAAAGGAGGGTGTTCCTATATGCTACAATGTAGCAAGAATACTGATCACTAAAAATTGGAAAGGGGATAGGTCACTCGCGATGGAAGAATGGCAAAGAATATTTTAAAAAGACAACTTTCCATTTTACCACAAGCAGAACATACCCTCTGCTCTGATCACTTCTCTCCCCGCATTTCCCAAACACCTTTTTATCCCCCTGTTTCCTCTCCTTAGCACAGATTCATCTTCACAGTCAAATTAGCCCATGCATACAAAAAGGAACATGCTCCCTTGTTTTAGACTTCTGCCATTCCTCAGTAAATTAGAGAGCTTAGATTTTAAACCTTTTTAAAGTTAGGTATACAAATAGCTATGGAAATTAGCAAAATGTTTTCACTTAAAAGCAATGAATATAAAGCATTAAAAAACCCCCACTATGTTTGCAAATAAGCTTTTCTAGATATTCCCAGAAAGGGCTCTAATACTATAAAGCCCTATTCAGTCGGGGAAGAGCCTAATATAACCTGTAGACCCACCCAACCCACCACATGCTGTTGTGACTCACGGACGAATGCTTCTTCCTGTGTCTATCATGCACAGTGACATCTCAGGTTGGCTTGGGTTCAGTAGGAAGAAGCCATGTCTGGCTAGCTGGCTAGCACTGTGACTGGAACAGGGTGGTACAACTTTCCCCATCCTGATGTCCCCTATATAATGTTTAGGAAGACTGTGGAGCATAGGTCGGTGCCAGCGGGGGAAATAATTTGGTACGCTTTTATCGAAGTGACATAATCTATGCAAACTGGTCCAACACAGCAGCTGATTCAAGACAGCATTTTGTTACGAAGTTCAACAGAACCAAGGAAATGTGAATTGTCCACGAGTGAATGTCTCTTGGTCTTTTTCAATGTGGCCTCATGTGATAAAACATCAAGTGTTCGAGTTACCTGAAATCTGGCGGACTTAAATCTTTTGCCGGACACTGTAAGGACTAATTCGTTATTCTCTGCGGATGTGATATTTATGCTTCCCCACAGGGCTGTTTATCTGGGCTCATGGCAATATTTCAAAATACATGTTACTTTGGTAGATCTTAAATGAATAATTCATTGGCAATTAATCCTCTGAATATTCATCTGTGCTATGAATCAGTTTTGTGAATTATTCCCATGTTTATGAGCCATTCATAGTCCAGATTCTGCAAATATTATTTTCTTCTAATTACATATAGAAAAGAAACAACATATATATATTACAAAAAATCACTTCCTGCATCTGTCTTTTGAAAATATTTGATTCACAGAAAAGTCACAAATGATGATTTGGAATATCAAGTTCTTCTGATTTCTCTGGAGGCTGCTGATTTAATTTTGGGATGTTTAAATGCGAAAACTATTAAAATCAAAACACCATGGGTCATCACAGTACTCTCACTGTAAATCAGTGCAGCTTAACTGATTTAACTGGAACTATTTTTTTTAGAAAACAGGATTATTCAATATAACATATTCAGAAGCATATGTTTTCCAACTACAGAAGAAGAAGAAAAATTCAAACCAGGGAATTGATGGGATTATTTCTATACACAGCTAATGTGAAGGAATTTATCCAACCACAGATTCCATTTGCTTAGCTTGGGCTTGGAACTTCAACCCCAGTTAACAGTACATTGTATTTTGAAGCAGCACCAGGCTATCATTGCAAAATGGGTGGGGCAGTGATTGGTGTGCAATATGTGCTGGTATGCATAGCCCATACCTCTTAGATGTGTAAAAATATGAAGTTTATTATTAATAATAAGCAACTGACTTTTTTCTTTCCCCCTTTATTTGGGCAAGGTAGAGGCTGAAAAGTCTTAAGCAGGTTTTCCGGAACTGTGCCTTCACCTACTTAAATTACTACCCACATCATCATTTTCTTTTAGTATCATACAGGTCACCTATATGTGTGCAACACAATCTCCTTTTAACCGTCATTGTTTAGAAAGGATCCAAAGAGCGCCTTGCATGAGCAGGAGGCCCTTTTGCATGCAGGGGGTGGGTGGGTGTCGCAGGTTTCCAATTCCTTCTCCCAAATCGGCACCCCCTACAGCACAGCCCCCATTTACGAAACTGTGCTCTAGAGGTTATTCTTCAGAGTTATGAGGAGTGCCGTAAAGCCTTTCCTCCCTCCAGGAGGGGAGGGGTTGTGAGCGGGAGACGATTCCCGCGTCATGCAGTTTCAACTCCAGGGCTGGCGTGCCACACCCCTTCCCGGTTGGGCACCCAATAGGGAAGCTCGGTGGGGGCGTGGCTTACTGCTCAAACGCAGCTGCGCCAGCCATCCCCACCATTGCACACACATTTTCTTCGAGTCACCCACCCTCCACTCCCTTTAGATTAGCTGTTCCTGAGACTTTGCTATGGACCTCTGCTTGGTCGCCCTGTTTAACCAGGGGGCCTGGTAGGAGTTTTTTTCCACTTGGCTAAATTGGCCCGGCCTCTTGTTTTTTTCCGCCTACCTTGTAGCAACCGTCACAACTTTAGTGGTATTTGGCGGTTAGGCATTGGAATGTGTTGTTGGTGTTTCGGGGGGGGGGGGCAGGTGTGGCCATCGCCTTCCCCGACAATTTTGGGTATTCCGCTAAAGGAATCCGGCGGTCGTGGATCCCATCCGATGCCCATGTGGCGGGGGGCCATGGCACGACCCTCGGTGACATCAGGAGAGAGCCTATAGTTGGATTAGCATCATCAGGCTCCCCCTCCTGGTGGTTAACCCCTCCTCAGACTCACCCCTCTTCGAGTGGGTGGAGTCTAATGTTCCGTGGTCCAATGCCTAAGCCAATACCTTCTCACATGCTGTAATCAATAAGGTTGTGGCCTTTACCTTACCCATTAACCTTACATTCTGTGTCCACGTGTCTTTATTCCCCAAGTGGGGATCGGGTCCTCGAATCACAAGAAGAGGGAGCAGAAAAGCCTCCTTGTATGACCAAGACTTCTCTTTTGGAGCAAAGTCATTGCATCTGATTGCTTCTCCATTGCTACTAAAGTCTCATTTCTGGTGTTGACATGATGGAATTGCTCGTCCAATACTTATTAAAGAATGTTGGATGAATTGGTAATGTTGAACTTTGCCATTTCCATGCAACTTTTAAGATCTAAAATGTAAATGATTTCTTTTTTTTAAAAAAAATGCAGTTTGCCCTCTCTTCTTTAACTGAACTTGAACAGAACATTTGCTGCAATGTGGGTACAGATGTTGCTGCGACAATTCCCCCCTCACCTCAAATTCACCTTCCCACATCTATAGTATCTACCAACATAACCCCATATTCCGAAACTGATTATATGGAAGACCAGTTCTATGATGTGATGTGTACCATCCCTTTCCCACTTGGCATTCTTTATGATATTGTATTTTAAGCTGGCCTGGCCTGCGATCATATTTCTATTAGCACATTCCAGAGGGGAGAATTTATTCTCTCATGCAGGTATGAACCCTTGACTTGCACTTATAATAACGCCACAAAGGTTGGAAAAGTAATGTTATTCCTCCCCCGCCCCAAACCATATAAATATCCATACACAAATAGACATGCACACACACACACACACACACACACACCTGACAACTGCTGTAAACTGAATAATTTAAAACCGGGGGGGGGGGGGGGGGGGCGGGACACTGGAAGAAGAAAAATCAGAAATTCAGGAAGCTGTACAAGAGGCAGGCTTTGCTATTTTTGCTCATGGTATTTTCGTCTGATTTAGTGTATTTCTTCTGAATAGCAGTATCAATTAAAAACTCACTTAGCACTGGGATTTAGATGAAATTTTCTTTTCCTTTCAGAAGAAGAGGAGGTAGTAAATTAGACTTAAAAAGCATCAACAAAACCAGCCTAGATCCCAAATATACTGCTTATTTGACAGACTCATATGAAATGTCTGAATTTGACTTGGAAAATAAGTTTTGTTTGTTTGTTTGATTGATTGATTTATAGACCACCCTTCATCACAAGATCTCAGGGCATTTCACAAGATAAAAATATAAGGTAAAAACACAAATAGTTAAAAACAGCAAAATAATAACCCACTTTCCCACATTTCAAAGGCTGTAGAATGTTAATCAGCCAAAGGACAGGTTGAGGAGGAATGTTTTTGCCTGGTGCCTAAAGATATATAATGAAGATATATAACGAAGGTGCCAGATGAACCACCCACAGTGGCCAAGTGGGTGGATTAGGTATGACAAATGTTTGTATGCTTATAACACCATTAACCTTGCTGTGCAAGGTTTCACCAGCCTAAAATGGTTACTTGCACCTCCCATATTCACACAGTGCCCACCTGATGCCCACCACACAGAACAAGTAGGTACATGACCGGAGGACAGAGAAACTAAATAAAATTAACCAGACACGATGACCAAATTTCTCTCAGGACATTGGCTGTTGATTGCTGGTGGCGAAAGAAACTGCTTCCCTTCAGATCCCTCTTCGGCAAAACTGTGACTTTGTCGCAGGGAGATTCATTAAGTTCCAAGTGTGAATAAAACCAAATGGTTCAAAATTAGTCTGTGTTTTAGCTCAGAGTTCAGTAACTAGCAGGTTTAAAAACAAAAAACAAAAAAGCAACTGAAGTTTGCTCCCCAAAGCTTCCTTGAATTTCCCAGTAAAAGTAACTTAGCAAAAAGCTAAGAGCCAATTTTCACAGCCAACATTTGGATGCTCTTGTCCCATGATCATGTACCCGTGGGTAGCTGGTTGTCTCGGACTGAGAAGATAATCAAATTAGAGCATCTGAAGATGCTTTTGTCCACGGACATCTGCTAACTAGGTCAGCATTCCCGTTTCCCCCGTTCCTGTTGGCGAATCTTCTGCAACCATGCTGGTAAGGTAAAGGTAAAGGTAAAGGGCCATTAGGTCCAGTCGTGACTGACTCTGGGGTTGCAGCGCTCATCTCGCTTAATTGGCTGAGAGAGCCGGCGTACAGCTTCCGGGTCATGTGGCCAGCATGACTAAGCCGCTTCTGGAGAACCAGAGCAGCGCACGAAAACGCCATTTACCTTCCCGCCAGAGCGGTACCTATTTATCTACTTGCACTTTGACGTGCTTTCGAATTGCTAGGTTGGCAGGAGCAGGGACCGAGCAACGGGAGCTCACCCCGTCGTGGGGATTCGAACCATCGACCTTCTGATCGGCAAGTCCTAGGCTCTGTGGTTTAACCCACAGCGCCACCCGCGTGCTGGTAAGCAAGTGCAAATGATAAGGCAAATCTCTGCTGCACTCACAAGATGTGGGGCTGCAACATCAACCCTTTTCACCTTTCATGCATGTGCCATGTGAAATTAGTGATAGTCTGCTCCAGAAACTGAGGTCTAGACTGTGTGGGCTTCTGTTATCCATAGTTATATTTTTAGAACATAAACTTTGCCTGGTGCAAAATTCAAAGAACGGAGAGGAATTTTATATAGTTTTACTTGCTCAGAAGGGCTGCTTTGGTATATAAACCATAGAAAAATATTCCGTTACTGATGGTAGTTTGAGTGCAACTGCCGAGCTTTTGCAGGTAGAATCAACCAACAGAAGACCTGTTTATTGTGTATTCATCTAGATTTGTTTGCAGGGAGATTAGATGATGTTGGTTATTTAATGACCACTCATTCTGATTTGTTTGTGGGGATGTTAGACAATGTTGCATCAAAACAGCATTTAATCATATATGGAATTTATACAGTGCTTTAGAGCAGGGATGGGAAACTTTCCCCCACTGTCAATAATGACACTCCCTGAGAGGGTAATATATTATTGCAATGTGTTCCATGTGGGGCTGCCCTTGAAGATGACCTGGAAACTGCAACCGGCCCAAGATTGAGCTGGAGTTCCTGTTAGAACTCTTATAACCCCTGGTTTTAAAACAGCTGCATTGGTTGCCAGTTCATTTCCTGGCCCAGTTCAAGGTGCTCAACAACTTAGCCTCCAAAGATCTGAGAGACTGAATATTGAACCTTTCGGGTGTCATGAGCAACAGAGGGCTCTCTCGGTAGTTCCACTGCTCAAAGAAGTTCAGTATGGCAGCAGCCCAAGAGATGGTCTTCTTTGTGGCAGCCCCTAAGTTGCAAAACTCCCTCCCCACATAGATGAGTCTGGCAACTTCTTTTTTTGTAAACCACTTTGAGGGGAGTTTTTTTTTTTTTAAATAAACAATCAAGTGGTTTATACATTTTAATGAAAATAATAATAAACCCTGGGGTCTCTGAGATGCATATTTAGGGGACCCAGCCTGTTCTTGTGATTGCAACTTGTTCTAAATCATTTTAACATGGTATCCTAAAATGTTGCGACCTGCCCTGGAACCTTAGGGCAAGAGGCAGGTAATAAATCAAACTAATAATAGTAATAACAGCCACATGGAGGCGGTGAGTGGAGCCAATGCCAGCAATGGGTAGGGCAGCTCATCCTCTCTTGTCACTTGCTTCTCTCACTGTCTGCCTGTCTCTGTCATCTCCTCTTCCCATCTTTGCCCACCTGCATGAAATCAGGCTAAGGGCAACATGTGCCCTCACATACTTGTTATTTTATTTATTTAAAAACTCATATGCAATATCAAGGCGGTGCACAACAATATATACAGTGGTACCTCGGGTTAAGTACTTAATTCGTTCCGGAGATCTGTTCTTAACCTGAAACTGTTCTT
This sequence comes from Podarcis tiliguerta, assembly GCF_965153285.1. Lineage (NCBI taxonomy): Eukaryota > Metazoa > Chordata > Lepidosauria > Squamata > Lacertidae > Podarcis > Podarcis tiliguerta. Next base: position 16,053,381 of record NC_139545.1, on the reverse strand, counting down.
AACCTGAAGCACCACTGTAGCTAATGGGGCCTCCCACTGCTGCCGAGCCGCTGGAGCAAGATTTCTGTTCTTATCCTGAAGCAAAGTTCTCAACCTGAAGCACTATTTCTGGGTTAGCGGAGTCTGTAACCTGAAGCGTATGTAATCCGAAGCGTATATATCCTGAGGTAACACTGTACAATAAAACATAAAACAGTATACAATAGACCTGGGTGATATATCAATATATTGTCCAACAAGCGGTTTGAAGTCCATATCTTGATATTGGTTTCATAATTTTTCACCTGGCAATATATCATGAATCATGGTGTGGGTGTGGGTGTGTGCGTGCACGCTATGCAAAAATCACGATGTGGGGAAAACCATGAAGCTGGTGATATATTGTGATGTTGAAAACCAGATATCGCCCAGACCTAGTATGGAAACGATATGAAGGCCACCTCAACCTTTCAGATGTTTCTGGACTCCAACTCCCATCTGCCCCAGTCAACATGGATAAAGCTCAGGGAACATGGGAGCTAAGGTCTAGTATCACCTGAAGGACCACAGTGTCTGCGAGGGAAGCCTCCCCTGTAATGTGGGGGCTGAGACTAGGTGAGCCAACCCTAAGTTCCTGACTGAGGCAAGGTTTGGACTGTAGATTTTTCTGGTCCAATCAGAGGAGCACTCCTCTCAAAAGAGGAGACTGAGAGGAGATATAATAGCCACCTTCAAAGATCTAAAGGGCTGCCCAATGGAAAGAGGAGCAAGCTTGTATTCTCGTGCTCCGGAGGGTAGGACCCAAACCAATGGATTCAAATGACAAGAAAAGCAATGCCAAATAAACATCAGGAAGAACTTTCTGATGGTAAGAGCAGTTCAACAGTGGAATGGACTCCTATAAGAGGTGGTGGACTCTCCTTCCTTGTGAGTTTTTTAAGCAGAGGTTGGATGGCTACCTGTCAGAGATGCATTAGCTGAAATTCTTGCATTGCAGGAGGTTGGACTAGGTAACAGTCAGTGTCCCTTCCAGCTCTGCAGTTCTATGATTCTATGACTGAATCACAGCTGAGTCTGTTAGGCTGTTGAGCTTTTCTACCTGCCATTGCCCTTCTGGGCTTTAAAATGGGTTGGGTGGAGCAAAAAGGAGGAAAAGAAGAAGGAAACAGGGGGAGATGGCTAATTGTGCTAATATAAATCCAGCAGATGGCAACCATTTAACAATTCTCCTCCGAGGCAGTTTTTGCATTATTCTTAAGATACGGGTGCTGGAAGTCACACCTGTGCCTGAAGATGGATGAAAGCACACTGTGCCAATGCAGTAATACATCTGAATGTCTTGGAGAGGAAATGTCCTATCCACAACGTGTCGGCTTTCTCTGCAAAACACACTTCATTATCATCCCTTGATCTTCAGCATTTCCAGAGAAGGAAGTGCCTAGCGACCAGGTTTGAGACTGAAGCAGATTTGCCAGTACACCTGCATGTACTTAAATCTTGTTGATCCTAAACATTTGCTTTAAGGAGAGTGGGGGTTGGTGGGGAAATCCTTTCAGACAGTTCTGTTACAAAACAATTGCTTCCTTACGGGTGGGGGACAGTTAACTGCCAGAGATTGCTCCCGTCGCTTGAGAAACCAATTCAACCGGCCAGCCACGGAAAATGTGCTTTATAAAAAGGTTAGATTTGAAATGGACAGAGAGGCAACAGCTTTTTGTTCCCTCTGCGATGCTGAGGTTTGGAACGTGGCAAATCTATGTCCTCTTTGTGCACTGAAGAGAACATTATAGAGCCGTTTGTGCAGCCGGAGAGTTAACTGAATGGTGCCTGGTTGAACCACAGCCATTTATCTTGCTAAAATGACACAAACTTCATTAGAGCGAGCTGTCACACAGCTTCCCTCCTGATTAGTGATATGGCTCCACCAAATAGATGGAATTTAGTCAGACTGCAATGACTCTATAGTGTCCAGAGGAGACACTTATACTTCATCTTCTATTAAACCAGAATAATTACTTCCTGGCTTTCTTTTCCAGCAGCTTCCTTTAATACCAATGGATCTTGGTGTTTGCTTTCAGCTGGCACTTCTGAATTCTATTGTCTGGATAGTGGCATTTCAATCTCTTTGATTTTCGCAACAATACTCCCCTCCCCCCCGCATAACTCTGACCCTTTTTTATAACTCTATTTTCTTGATCGTGTTTAAAGTAGCAATTAACAGCACAAGCCTAACAACGTCTACTCAAAAGTAAGCGACTGGAGTGATTGTTCTGTGGTATTATGGCAATGGACAAAGCTGAAGTGTAACTATTAAATAAATGTGTTTTTAACTAAAAATAAATAAAAAGTAAGCCCTATTGAATTCAATGGGGCTTACCCCCAGGTAAGTGGGGTGAGTTTGCAAAATAACAGAGAGGAATCCTGCTGAGCCATATCCCACCCTTCATTCAGACCTTCCTCAAAGGAGGTCCTGGGCTGCCCAGATGACAAGACCCTCACTAATGTGGTCCAAAGGAGAGCAGAACAATACATTTGGCACCAGCTTGGCTGCAGGAGCTGCCAGAGGGAGGCAGACAAGACACCATACAACCACTCTGGATTTGCGTAGGTCTTACTGAGCCTTTTCTTCTCCAGAAGATACTCTGCAAGGCAGCGGAGGTTTACGATCAGAGTTTTCCTTCTCCTAGATGGGCTACCTTCCCAGGGTGACAAGCCTCATCTGCCCCTCACTTCCCTCTACAGCACATGCAGAAACCACCTTCTTGACCATTGGACCCACTCTTGGTCTAGTCCGCTCAATCTGTAGGAGCCTGTCTTCACCTGTAGGGAAGTCCCTAACTCATCAAGGGTTTGAGACCTATGGGCTACCCTCACCTGGTTTAGCCAGCCAATCAAAACCATTTCCTGGTCGCATGCTGACAGCTTCTAGGACCCACAGGTGAGAACTGAGTACAGAGTGGGGACCAAAGGTGGACAAACTACTCCCAGAAGGAGCATGTGTGACCCACCAGAGGTACTACCCCTCCCCTAACATCCCTTACACCACTTACTACTACTACCACCAAGTTCTTTGTGCTCATTGCATGAGATTCAATCATTTCAGTGTTTAATTTTATTTTATTTTCTCCAGACAGCTACTAGGGGAAAGGGGGGTGGGGGGGTAGAAGAGCAATATTGAAGAATGTAAGCTTTGGGTGTAGAGAAATCGAAAGTATTTTTAATACCAAGCCTGGGTTATCATTTCATGTTGATTCCATCCAGATAATAAAGTCATTTATCATTCCAGTACCTGAGCTGATTCAATATCGGATGGAAAATGCTGATGATTAATTCCATTGATTCCCCTGAAATACTGGAGTCCAGTCATGACTTCTTGCTTGTACGGTTTTCGATTTGGGGAGGGAGCAGTAATAAATAAACCATTGATTACAAAATGGCCCAGACAATGCTTGACAGGCCTGATTTACACCTGTAGCTCCTCTTGCTGCGCCTCGTTAATATGTTGCAACTGCTGTTGACAGAAGAGCATCTCGGCCGTGACACCCATGAGTAATGCTGCAAGTTAGTCACTACAATGCATGCCAATTACACAGGGTGTGCTTTCTATGGACGGTAGCTTATGCCAGATAAAAACTATTAACTAAATAAGCTAAGCCATCGGCATGCGTTGTCTATCACCTTATGTAAGAAGAACATCCATCATAAATCTCATGCAGGGCCACACTGTATATGAAGTTAGGGCTGCACACAATCATTAAACCCTCCATAAATCAACAGCGTTACAGAAATATTATGCTGCGCCATTCCCCCGCCCCCTTGATTCTACCTTTCCGTAAATTGCTAACGCCTTTCCAGTATTCTGTTAGGAAGGAGCACGGTGGAGCTTGCTGAGTTAGGCAGGAGAAATGTATCACAGCTTCCGCACAAAAGATGGCTTTGCTCACATGTAAGAATAAGATAGGCTTCTTGAATTGTCATGGTTTATTGTGAGCAGTCACTGCCCACCTTATAGCATGGCATACATCTGCTCAGTGTGATTCAGCCTCTACTGGTGGTAACTGCCTAGGTGCACAGAGTGTACTCATAGGCTCCATCCCTTTGTAAAACAGGTGGCAGGATGCTTTGAATCTGATGCCTCTGAAGACAAGTACAGTAGTATCCAGATTCTACCACCACTGTTGTCACAGCTCTTCTGACTTTAAGGAAAATCCCTGCCTGCAATCTGGGGTGCAAGGTTACGCTAAACATCATGGCTGCAACGCTATGAAACACCATTCCCTTGTGCCTCCCTCCCTTGCTAACCTGGGTCAATTAGACCGCAATTAAGATGCAATTCCGAAAACAAATCAGGTTTTTCATGAATAATGTAAAAGAAATGTAAGATCTGACTCAGGGTTCTAGAAACACAGGTAGCTGTCTCTGTGTCTATCAAGTTCTATATTGTCTATCCCAGGGTGCCTCTCATCAGCCTGAGGGATGCTCTTTCCAGACGGAGAACCTTTCCAGTGGTCACATGCCAATGGTGGGGATAATAATAATAATAAGAATTTATTTACACCCCGCCCATCTGGCTGGGTTTCCCCAGTCACTCTGGGTGGTTCCCAACAGAATATAAAAATACGATAAAACAAACACTAAAAACTTCCCTAAACAGGGTTGCCTTCAGATGTCTTCTAAAAGTCAGATAGTTGTTTATTTCCTTGACATCTGATGGGAGGGTGTTCCACAGGGTGGGCGCCACCACCGAGAAGGCCCTCTGCCTGGTTTCCTATAACCTCGCCTCTCGCAATGAGGGAACCACCAGAAGGCCCTCGGAGCTGGACTTCAGTGTCCGGGCTGAACAATGGGGGTGGAGATGCTCCTTCAGGTCTACTGGGCCAAGGGCGTTTAGGGCTTTAAACTATGCTCGGAAATGCACTGGAAGCCAATATAGGTCTTTCAGGACCAGTGTTATATGGGCAGGGCAAAATGCAAAAGGGAATGCAGGAACAGGTGTGACTCCTAGCTTTTGTGCAGCAGACTATTTTCCAGGCATGCAGATGTCTTCACTTACACCCCCACACTTATCTCTATCCTCCACACAGACAGGTTAAGGGGCAGTGCAAAGAAGCATCCCAGCCAGGCATAAAACACTTGAGGATAGATCAGAGCAGGGCTGTTGAGGGGCACAGCCTGGGAATATGGGTGTGGCCTGAGGAAAGCCCTAAGGGCCAGACAGAAAGGGCTGGAGGTCCACATTTATTCTCCTTCCACACCCACCAGGCTTAGGCTCCACGCCCCTGCTCTACACTGGATGGCAGTGGCTTTCCAAGGTTTCAGGTAGGAAGCATTTTCCAATCCTACCTGGAGTTGCCAGGGATGGAACCTGGGGACTTTTTACATGCAAAGCTCAGGCTCTTACTAAGGAGCTACAGCCCAGCAGACAAACAGTTAGTATCAGTATGTGTTGGATGGTACGAGTTGGAATATTTGTTGGGCTAGGTACTTTGTAGACTTATTTGCAAGGCCTGACATACTAGGAAACACACACACACACACACACACACCCCAGTGTTGTCAAATATACAACACCGAACAGCATTCATTTTTACTGCAGTTATTATGGGTGTATCACACCAATAGCAGCTCTTGCTAGAGAGCTGCGGCAGTTAAATCTAGCAATGTTCTACTAAATATTACTCTTCCCTTTTTATTTTAACTATGTAACTATATGCCTGCCATGCCTGAATTCTTCATGCTTCTGAGCCGGAATAAAGCACGAGAATAAGTAATGTTCAATGTGCATCACCATGTAAAATCAGGCAAAAATAAAGACTGTGAGGCAGGCAGGCTACAGAGATGGCCAGCCTTGCATTAACGCCGGTGCTGTACATCTGCTATGCATTTTTAATCTATTTAAATAATGCAGGCTTTTACTCACAGGAAGAAGCTTCCAAAAGCAAATAATGAGAACACCTAATTTAAGGAGGAAAACATCCAAATGAGCATGTCGTGTTTATTTACTTCTTTCAAAAAAGGAAAAATCTGCTCATTCACATCACTGTTAACCTTATTACATCAAAAATGCTGCATGAAGGATTGCTTTGCAGTAGCATTCTAACCATGAGTTTGTGTTTTTTTAAAGATGCAGAAGCAGAAAATGGTTTGTCTCCATCGTTCCATTTTCCTGTCAAGTGATCCTTGCTCAACTCTTCCAGTTGCTTGATCCTTTTTGCCAGTGTGGCTTGCAAAATGGCAAAAACATGCGCGAGCCTAGTTAGAATGGTGACTGCATCTCAACCAATCAGATTTATTTCCTCTGCACCAAGTCCCACCTCTCATCTCCCCATTTTTCGGGCTATCTTGTTCATTAGGTAAGCACACCCTGCAGCATTTAAACTGAACATGTTTTCCATCAACAGTTGGAAATAATTGCTATTATCACAGCATAATTATGCAGCCATCAGCATGCATAAAGAAAGCAATGCATTATGCCCAAACTGACAATTTTGTTTAAATAGGACTTAAGGTGTGTCAAATGTTCATTGTGAAAATACAGATTGAATACGGACATGATCCACTGCATTAAATGTGGACTTGTTTAACATTCCAACTCCACCTGTGAGGATATAAAATATATTTGTTTGTTTTAAAGGCCACAAAGAAAACCTACTGATATTGAAGAAGTTGGGGAGGATGGAGCCTGATGCTGCAGCAAGGTGAAGTTCCATCTTTTCGTTTTGCAGAAATGGCATCTCTGTTTGCTGGCTCATCACTGTGAGCAAGTGGAAATTCTGATGGAAAACCTGGAAAAACAAACAAAATCTTAGGAAAGTGTTGAAATTTACATAGGGTAGTGATGGGAAAATCATTTTTCCAATCTCAAGTTTAGTGCTTCACATTTCCACATTAGTTTGCAACTTTGCCTAATGAACAATTTATCGCAAACAAATTATCCTTAATATGAAGCATTTTTGTTATGTTTCTTTTGCCAAAATAATAATAATAATAATAATAATAATAATAATAATAATAATAATAATATATTATTTATACCCTGCCCATCTGGCTGGGTTTCCCCAGCTACTCTGGGCGGCTTCCAACAAAATATTAAAATACAACGGTCTGTTAAACATTAAAAGCTTCCCTAAACAGGGCTGCCTTCAGATGTCTTCTAAAAGTCTGGTAGTTGTTTTTCTCTTTGCCATCTGGTGGGAGGGCGTTCCACAGGGCAGGCGCCACTACCAAGAAGGCCCTCTGCCTGGTTCCCTGTAACTTGGCTTCTCGCAGCGGGGGAACCGCCAGAAGGCCCTCGGTGCTGGACCTCAGCGTCCGGGCTGAATGATGGGGGTGGAGACGCTCCTTCAGGTATATTGGACCGAGGCCGTTTAGGGCTTTAAAGGTCAGCACCAACACTTTGAATTGTGCACAGTTTACTCTAGTAAGTGCATTTTTTTACACAGCGCTTGTCCAAAGAACTGCACTGCAAACTTTGGAGAAGAGCAAATTTCAAAGAATGGTTGTGCTTCGATTCTCATACTGTTTTGGAAAGGGTGATGTAGGTACGTTTGCCTTTTAATGCGGACCGAATCAATTTTTTCCTGTACCTCTGAGCAATTAAGGGTGATTATGTGGTTAATTTAAAACTGATTAATTTTCTTACACTGATATCCTACTTTTCATCCATCATGGAGCTTGGTTGGGGGAGAGGGAGCTTTCCATTCAAGCAGTAACCCAGGAACGTAGCATGGTGAGGGGCTGCCAGGGCGATTACCCTGGGTCATTTTTCTGGGGAGTGTGCTGTTCATGCTGCCCCCCCCCCCCCGAGCCAGCCTTGTGCTGCTTTGTGAGATGAGGATCATTCCAGTTTCGCAAAGTGGCTCAGGAATGGTGTTACTCTGTTGGCGTCAGCTGTAGATTGCTGCCACCTGTAACTAGAATTAACACTGCATCTCTCTATAAAAGCAAACATGGGATTACTGATAGTTTACTGCAGAATCCGCCATGTCACCTGTTCCATGTCTCTGATACACAAAATATGGTATGTTGATCCATTGTTTTATTTCCTAATTTGTTTTTTAAAAAACCCTACATTATTAAGTTTCACTGTATTATTTAGAGTATGCACAGCTGACGAAGCCCAGAAGAGCGAAACAAGGTATTATTCCGGGAATCCTAAAGTTCTTTCGTCTGATACCTGCATACGGCAACTATATTTTGCAAAGACATATGTGGAACATTACAAAGAACAAGTTCATTTTCTGCAGTACTGCTTCTTAAAGTTGTTGCCTCTGACACTTGTATTCGTAAAGACATACATGGAATACAAAAAAGCTTCTATTTGGACATTACGTATATAAGAACTGATCTATTTGTATTTCCTGTTCAAAATGTTGGTCTTTAATTGCTTCTAATTAATTTGATAATGTGAAAAGAGGTATGTTTATATGATGTATAAAGAATTCATATAGTTAAACACAGCCAGTTACGTTGTGGGTGTTATTGTTAGTTGGATTTATGTAACTATAGGTTTGATAGTGTTGTGTGTCTGTTGGCGTCAGGGCTGGGCTGGCTCACGGTGGGCTCTGTTTGCCCTCCACACCCTGGGCACCATGAAAACACATTCTGCCACTGCAGTGCCCAAACCCCAGACCTCCTTAATTTCAGCAAGGCAGTGGCCTTGTGTTCCTTCAGACGACACTCTGGGTGAAAGCCAATGAAATTTTGTGACTCAAAGGACGGTGATTTTTACCACATGTGGTGGACATGTGATAAAATGAAAGAGTTTCGGGAATTGATCTATAATGAATTTAAAAGGATGCTTAAATATAGGTTCCCAAAAAAGCCTGAAGAACTACTGCTAGGTTTGATAGGAGAGGGTATTAAGAAGACGGACCAAAGACTATACATGTATGGTACGACAGCAGCCAGAGTTCTCATAGCCCCAAAGTGGAAAACACAGGAGATACCAACTGTAAAGGACTGGCAGACGAAGTTGGTCGAGTACGCAGAACTAGCAAAACTGACACACAGGATTCGCAGTCAGGAGGAAACAAGGTACCAAAAAGAATGGAGTAAATTTATGGTCTATATAAAGTGAGACCTGTAGAAATTTGAAGACGTTAGCAGGACTGAAATAAATCTTATGTCATGGTTTAGTCTTTTACTAATGAAACTGTGAATTAAAGAAAACCTGTGGAAGGGAAGGAGGGAAGTCAGTGGCTCTATGGAGCATAAAGTAAGATAGATGTAAAAAGATTTGATATATTTGTTTGTTGGTGTATCTAAAATGAAAATTTAATAAAAAGCATATTAAAAAAAAAAATTGTGACTCCTACTTACCAATGTAAAAGCAGGTACTTTTTCATGCCTTAAAAATGCGCAAGGTGGGTACACCTTGTGCCTCTTTTTATGGGGTGGAAAAGAAGGAAATAGGAAGTAATTCAGTTGTACTCCTCATTGTTCCTCTTTATTGCCACATCTAAAATGGGTCTCAGATAAGGAACAGAGATATATGTGTAAAGCAATGGGGGGTGTGGGGGAGCGTGGAAGAATCATCCCATTTGCCTTCTGTTTTGTCTCTCCTTGACAGCCACATGTGCAAATAGCAGCTCTTCCTCCTCTTTTAATGAGATTTCCTGATCTGAGGACTTCCATAATCTCCCGAATGACAAAAAGGTGACATCAGAAGATGGAAGGAAATATGAGAAAACAGGAAGTCCTGTTTCTCTCTCTCTCTCTTTCACATTTTTAAATGTTTTATTTAAGCATATTTACAAACAAACAATAAAGTACATACACCCATTGGACTCCCCTCCACCAGCACTCTTCATCTTTGAGTCATTTAAGTTCTTATTTACATTGCATATTATTTATCACTGTATTCTTTTAGCGTACTATTATGGTATAACATCAAGTCACCTTACAAGCTTAGTCTAAACATATCAGCATGTTATCTTTAGAGCAGTGTTTGTTCATATATTCTTTGAACCATAACCACTGTGCCCTTAATTTCTGGTGTGTTTGATATCTTATTACCGCAGTTAATTTTGCCAGTTCTATAAACTCTGTTAGAGAAGTCCTATTTCTTCTGACATCCTGTCACAGTGGACCTGGGAAGACTGGAGGAAAATATATGCATGCTCAAAAAAAAAAATCAGAGACTTCCGGGGGCGGCGCGAAACCGTGATGGCGGACCTCTTCGAGTTCTGAAGAGGGGCACCGCAGAAAAGGGTTGCTCGCGACGGCGCAGCGACAACCCATCAAGAGAAACCACGGGCAGAGTGAGTCCGTGGCCGTGGGACCCGGCGGGCACCTGGAGCGACCCCGAAATCACGAAAGGAACCCCGTAAGGGGCTCCGGAGTGAAGGAGGGGGAGCGGTGCTGTGGGTTCATCGCTCTTTCTGCGGAGGCGAAGCCGCGCGGCTGTCACGGATGAGCGCTGATCCTTCTTCCAAGAAACATCGGGCTGAAACATCAAACCCGTGAGTAAGGACCTAAGATCCTACAAATTAATTCGGAAAATTTGGCTGAAAACGGGAGACGAGAAAGAGGAAGTCCGTCTTCCGGCACTGCTTGCAAGATCAAAGCAGATGATCTAAAGAGCGGAAAGCGCTGTGAGTAGAGAAGCTTTCAAGCTTTAAATTGGGACTTTCGTGCACATTGGAAACTTTCCTTTTAAGAATAAATACAGCATAAATTGGACCTGAAGTGGTCCCCCAAGGGGCAAGGGAAGACTCTAACTCCATATTCCCGGGTGGCCGGGCAAAGTTGTATAAACTGCGGAACTGTTGCAAACCTCCAGATACTTTTGTAACTGGAAAGTGTAATTTTGAGCTTATTTAGCTGAAGTGGATACATTTGCAGGCACCTTGCTGGAACTTTGTTACATGTTTAAAAGTGCTCTGCAGGACTCTTTTCTTAGTGCGCTGGAACTAATTCGCCTTTAAAGGTGCTTTCAAAGTTGGAACAAAGGGACTTTAAATGGCGGAAAGTTACCTTCTTCTCACTAAAATTTTGGTGGCACTCCCCCTAGAGGATATTGGCAATATAGAGGCCAGGGAAAAGTTTTCTGTTTATCCTCTCTCAATGGACTGTTTTTAAATTTGAGCTTGTCTTTCCCATGGGATTATAACATTTGACCTTGAACATTGACTGATGAGTGGCGCAGGAAAGACAAGAGCAGCCAAAGCTAAAGAAGCTAAGGAGAAAGAGAAAGCAAAAAAGCAGGCACAGCTTGTCCAAACAACTTTAACTCAGGGACGCAGATTATCAGTTCCAGCTGTGCTTGCGACACAAAAAGTAGAAACCGAAAAGCCTGAAAAATCAGAGGAGGGAGATATGGCAACAGGAGGAGCTGAGGGTGTACTGAAACAAGTTCTGGAACAATTGGCAGTGATAAATCAAAAAATTGATAATCAATCAATAAAAATTGATCAATCAACATCCTCAATCCAGAAGTTGACAGAGCAAGTTTCCCTACATAACCTAGCAATTGAAAAATTGCAAGGAGCATCAGAAGAGAATCGTAAACTGGCAGGGGAAGCCGCTCAAATTGCAATATCGGCTAAAAAAGAGGTTGAGGAAGTTAAAGCGGAAGTCAAACCTCTACACAAACAGATAGGTGACCAACAAACCTATCTCTCATTGGTGGAATTGAAAAATCGGGAGACTAACCTCAGGCTGAGGGCAGTCCCAGAAATTGAGCAAGAAGATTTGATTGGACTCTTGACAACAGAGTTTACAAAGTTCTGGGATCTAAAAGAAGAAAGTGACTTTAAAATTGTATCGGCTTTTCGGTTGGGAAGATTGGTAAGAAAAGATAGATCCAGAGACTGCTTAATAGCTTTGAGATCAAGGGAAGAGAGAGACAAAATACTAGGCCTACACTTTAAAAACTCAATTGTGATACAAGAGAAAAGGGTGGAAATTTACCGAGACATTCCCAAACAGTTATTGGATTTGAGAGCCACCTATTCAGAATTGGCTAAATTGTTGAGACTTAACATAATTCCTTACAGGTGGGAGTTCCCACAAGGACTATCATTTACTTACAAACAGAAGAAGGCTAAAATAAGATCACCAGAGGACCTGCAAAAGTTCCTGCACGACCACGGAGAAGATCTCCAAAAACAAGCAGCAGCTAATTGGCCTTTACCCAACCCAGGTGGACCAACGTCCGCACCTTCGGAACCAGAGGAGAAAGAAGACACACCGCTCTAGGTGTGACAGAATAGTTCAGGATGTCTCTGCGGCTACTTAGTTGGAATATTAATGGCGGAAATTCCCCGGAGAAAAGAAGGAGGTTATTTCACATATTGAAGAAAGAACAATTGGACATTATTTGCCTACAAGAAACTCATGTGACCAGGCTCCATAGAAAGGTTTTAGTTAATAAAAGATTAGGCCAAGAATTTATATCGTCGGACAAAGTAAAGAAGAGAGGAGTGGTGATTTATGCTAAAGAGAGCCTGACACCTAAATTTTTATTCAAGGATGAACAAGGTAGAATTTTGGCAATTGAAATTCAAGCTCAAGGAGAAAGAATATTGATATTAGGAATTTATGCTCCAAACGACGGGAAATCAGAATTTTTCAAGAAGCTGCATGAGACGCTGCTGGACTATCTGGATTATGCTAACATCATATTGATGGGAGACATGAATGGAGTGGTGTCTACACACATGGATAAGTCTTATAATCAGAATTTAACATCAGATGGCAGACTGCCTAAAACTTTTTTTGAACTGACTGACAATCTGGATTTGATTGACATATGGAGGACAAAGAACCCCCTAGGTAAAGAAGGAACTTTCTTCTCTGAGGCCCATCTGTCCTGGTCAAGGATCGACCAAATTTGGACCTCCAGGGGGCTGGCACCAAAGACTAAAAAGGTGGAAATCTGCCCAAAAACATGCTCCGACCACAACGCCTTGAAAATAGAATTTAGACTAACTCAATCCGGTTCCTTCAGATGGAGAATGAATGACACATTATTAAGAGATCAAGAGATTGTGAAAAAGGCCCAAAAAACACTAAAGGACTACTTTGAGATAAATTTGAATACTACAGTAGAAAAAAGAACGATCTGGGATGCAAGCAAAGCCGTTATGAGAGGGTTTCTGATACAGCAGAATACAATCAAGAAAAAATTCTGGAATGGAAAGAAAGATAAAATATTGGAGAAAATACACCAAGGAGAGAAAAAATTGAGAACTAAACCAAAGTCAAAGGAGGTGCTGAGAGAAATTAAATTCCATCAAGCAGAATATTCAAAATTGATTAATCAGGAGATTGAATGGAAAATAAAACAGATGAAGCAAAGATCCTTTGAATCAGCGAATAAATGTGGAAAGCTGCTAGCATGGCAGCTGAAAAAAAGACAAAAGTTAAACACGGTTACAAATCTAGAGATTGAAGGAAGGATGATTCAGAAACCAGAAGAAATCAGGAAGTGCTTCCACAGATATTTTAAAGAACTGTATGCACAGGGGCCTCAGAAAGAATCAGAGATAGATCAATTTTTAAAGACAAATGGATTATCAAAGATAACTCAAGATAAAAAATTAATCTTGAACTCTACAATAACTCCACAGGAAATTGAAGGTGCCATTCAGAATATGCAACTAGGCAAATCTCCAGGCCCGGATGGGCTTACCTCCAAATATTACAAGACTTTGAAGGACTATTTGATACAACCCTTGTTGGAGGTATGCAATCAGATCATGGAGGGGAAGAGGGCACCAGAAACGTGGAAAGAAGCCTTCATCACATTGATACCCAAGTCAGAATCTGAAAAGACTCAGCTCAAGAACTACCGTCCCATCTCACTCCTAAATGTGGATTACAAAATATTTGCAGACATTTTGGCAAGTAGACTTAAAAAAGTATTAAATGAAGTAATTCATAAGGACCAAGCAGGCTTTCTCCCTGGTAGACACTTATATGAAAATACCAGAAACATCATTGACATTTTGGAACTTTTGCAGACTAATAGGAACACAAGGGCGGTGTTAATCTTTATTGATGCGGAGAAAGCATTTGACAACATATCTTGGATGTTTATGAAGAAGAACTTGGAAGGGATGGGAGTGGGACGGGGGATTGAGAATGGATTACAAGCAATCTATTCAGAACAAAAGGCTAAATTAATAGTGAACAATGTGGTGACGGAGGAATTTAGAATCGAGAAAGGGACACGACAAGGGTGCCCCCTATCCCCTCTGTTATTTATTTCAGTCCTGGAGGTGCTATTGAACATGATCAGAGAGGACCGGTTGGTACAAGGGATAGAGGTCGGAGTGAAACAATATAAACTGAAAGCATTTGCAGATGACCTAGTTTTGACATTGCAGGAGCCAGAACCCAGTACAAAAAGAGTTCTTGAACTTATATCTGAATTTGGTCGGGTGGCGGGATTTAAGTTAAATAAACAAAAAACTAAGGTGTTGACCAAGAATTTGACAATTACAGAAACAGAGGGGTTTCAGAGAGAAACAGAATTGAATGTGGTAAAAAAAGTGAAATACCTAGGGATCTATTTGTCCTCCAAAAATTTGAATTTATTTAAGGACAATTATGAGAAATGTTGGTTGGAAGTTAAAAGGGATTTAGAAATTTGGTCAAGATTGAAACTTTCCTTGTTGGGAAGAATCGCAGCTATAAAAATGAATGTGTTGCCGAAAATGTTATTTTTGTTTCAAACCTTGCAGATCGTGGACAGAGTGGACTGTTTTGGAAAATGGCAGAAGGACATATCTAGATTTATCTGGCAGGGCAAAAAGCCCCGAATAAAGTTTAAAATACTAACAGATTCAAAAGAAAGAGGGGGGTTTGCCCTGCCGGACTTGAGGTTGTATTATGAGGCTGCAGCCTTCTGCTGGCTGAAAGATTGGTTTTTGTTGGAAAACACCGATGTCCTAGATCTGGAAGGATTTGATAATGCTTTTGGTTGGCACGCATACCTATGGTACGACAAGGTTAAAGTACATAAATTGTTCAAAAGCCACATTGTCAGAAAAGCAATTTTTGCAGTCTGGATGAAATATAAAGACCTACTAGAGAGTAAAACTCCGAGGTGGTTATCACCAATGGAGGCCAAGGCCCGAAAAAGACCCAATATGGAGGCCTACTGGCCGAAATATTGGGAACTAATTGAAAAAATTGGAGACAATTGGAAGCTGCAGAGCCAGGAGAAATTAAAAAACAAGGTGCGAGATTGGTTACATTATGCTCAAATTCAAGAGGTTTTCAAAATGGATAAAAAAGTTGGATTCCAGGTGGAAAAGTCGAAACTAGAGACAGAATTGTTAGAACCAAAGACAAAGCTGTTATCTAGAATGTATAACTTGCTGCTTATGTGGAATACACAGGATGAGATAGTTAAATCTGCTATGATTAAATGGGCACAGGATGTTGGACACAACATTATGTTTGAAGACTGGGAAAGGTTATGGAACACCGGAATGAAATTCACGGCAAGTACTGCCTTGAAGGAAAACATTATGAAAATGATATACCGGTGGTACATGACCCCAGTCAAGTTAGCTAAGATACATCACCTGTCTGACAATAAATGTTGGAAGTGTAAAGAAGCAGAGGGGACTTTCTTTCACCTCTGGTGGACTTGCCCAAGGGTTAAGGCCTTTTGGGAAATGATTTATAATGAGTTGAAAAAGGTATTTAGGTATACCTTTCCCAAGAAACCTGAGGCCTTCCTGTTGGGCATGGTGGACCAGAGAGTGTTAAAGAAGGACAGAATTTTGTTTATGTATGCTAGTACAGCAGCAAGAACACTCATCGCTAAGAACTGGAAGACACAAGATCTACCCACGCTGGAGGAATGGCAGACGCAGTTGATGGATTACATGGAGATAGCTGAATTGACCGGCAGAATCCGAGATGTGGATGTAGAAACAATTGAGGTGGACTGGAAAAAATTTAAAGATTATTTGCAAAAGTATTATAAGCTGTATGAATCTTAAGATTGTGCATGATTTGGAAAGGATATGCTTTAGCAACTATGATTAAGTAAACAGTAAATTAAGTGAGCAAAGAGAAAAGGAGACAATATGAATTGAACATGTTACGTTTATTTTCAAAGGTATAAAAATGGTGACATAATATATTGAATTTGGATACATAACATGTGAAAGTTACAATAAGGTATGACATAAGGTAACAAATTGCTGACATTGTTAATACAAAGAATGCAGAATCGGAAGGGGTGGGGAAGTCCAAGTTAGGACTTTTTTTTGTTTTGATTTATATTGTTTTGTTATATTAAAAAAAAAAAAAAAAAAATGGTTTCTTGTAAATTTGTAGGTATGTTGTTTGCAATGTACAAAATTTGGAAAGAAACGCAATAAAAAATATTATAAAAAAAAAAAAAAAAAAAAAAATCAAAACAGTAATTTACAAGCCGTTTAAGAAAGCGCCTGGAAAAAATAACGTATTTTGTTGCAATTCTGTGAAATTCTAACATGGAAATAAATAAAATATATACATGATGTGACCCAAATGATATTCCTGTTGTCCCATTAATCATAATTAATGCATAAGCCCAATAATGTTATCTTTGGTTCCAGGTCCAGCAGCCCATAAATTTAACATGAGTGGCTCTTTTCACAGAGTGAATCAGGTACTAGTCCTGTCTTCTCTCACCCGCTTTTGTGCTTCTAAATTAGAAAACCCAAATGCCATTCCTTTCAGATAGGAAGCAACCGTCAAGGTCACTGTAAAGAGAATAGAGTAATTAACTTTCCAAGCAAGCGCCTGTAGAGAAACAGAGCACTTGGGGAAGTGGGTAAAGAGGCCTAACACTCTTACCTTCAAGAAGCATTTTTTAAAAAAGGAAAAATCAGCTCAGAATGATTAGATAAAAAGCAAGTCCAAAGGCTCCTGTCTAATGAATATGGAAAAACTGCACCTCTTCCTGAAAACATTCTATTTTGGTAGCGAGCCTCAGCAAATTTTTATTCATAGCATTGCTTTCAGTTTGGCGCTTATGGGTTTTGAGGAGATCAGTTAGCATTTACTGGTGTCCAGTGTAGATTATCATGTGAGCATTGGAAGCTGCCTTATACAGAATCAGAATATAGAATTGTAGAATTGGAAGGAATCACAAGGGTCATCTAGTCCAACCCCCTGCCATGCAGGAATATTTTGCCCCATGTGGGGCTCGAACCCACAACTCTGGGATTACGAGTGCTGTGCTCTACCTGCTGAGCTATCCCAGGTCATTGGTCTGTCCAGCTGAGTTTATATGCACTAGAAGGAGCTCTCCATGGTTTCAGATAGAGGTCGTTAACAGCCCAACCTGGATATGCCAGAGACTTTCTGTAAGAATAGTAAAGTGCCCTTCCCATCTGAGCTACAGTTCTTCAGAGGCTGTGTGGGTTCTCAGGAAAACCTAGGGCACACCTGCTGATCAGGTGGGGGTGCAATTGACCCCTTTATAGTTCCCTAAACCAGCCCCAAGTTGTCTCTGGATAGCATACCTCCACTGAGCTCTCTTAGAAGCCTTCACGAACCACCAGGTGCTTTAGGAGAGAGGTGGACAAACAGTTTAAATGAAGAGCCCACTATATAGATGCCAGGGGCAACAAGCATGTGAATAAATGGGCAGAGAGTGGCATGCAAGCAGGTGGGAGCCATGACAAGGAAGAGAGGCGGCAAGAAGGGAGACTGAAGAGAGGCAGCAGGGACCCCTCGGGAGGTTCTGGACTCTCTTTCCTTGGAGGTTTTTAAGCAGAAGCTGGATGGTCATCTGCCATGGATGCTTTAGCTGAGATTCCTGCATTGCACAGGGTTGGGCTAGATGACCCATTGGATCCCTTCCAACTCTACAATTCTATGATTCTATGACCTAAGGGTGTTCTGTAGAAGGGTCCTCCAAAACCCAGAGCTGGCATTTGCTCCTGATCTTCCTCCACCTTTGATACTGAGATCCGGGTCAGAAGCCCAAGGCATGAGGTCAGGAGCAGGCAGAGGTGGGCTTGATGAACCATGGCACCACAGTGATGGAATGTCTTCCCATGGGAGGCCTCCCTGGCACTGCCACCAATGTCCTTCCCCCAAGCTCTTTTTTGCAGAGCGTTTCGGGGAAGGCTGGCTTGATGACCTGCACTGTGCCTTTGAACTTGCTGATCCGATTCCTCCACCATGCTGATTGTGCTGTGGAAGTTCTGCTTAGCATGTGCTAATGTCTCATTGTTTAAGTTGGCTGGCAGTCACCTTGAGTGAAGAGGACGTATTTCAATTAAATACTGGGTTCCTCTTGCTACTTGGCTTCCTAGAGATGGTTGCTGTGCTGTCATACAGCAATGGAAGAAGGAACCATTGGGTCCCTTCCAACTACTGTCTCTGCAGGGCTAGCTGGAAGCAGGATCTGCCACTACTGCTACATGCAAACTACTTACTGTTGGTTAAAGCAGAGTTCCGTGCCCAGCGGAAGGATGAGGAGTACGTGCTGCATACTCTTGGTTGCTTTATTTACAGTTCAAAGCAGTTATATTACAGAAAGACATCTTGCCTCTGCCGGAGCAGAAAAGCATCCTCTCTCATCGACAGCTTGGAGAGAAACAACACAGTGAAAAACAGGAAACCAGTGTACGTCACATCCAGTCTCCCTTTCCCGTGAGAAACTCCAACAGTACAGTACAGACTGTGGAATGTAAACACCTGTCTCGTGACAAGCCCTTTCGCTGCACAGTGAAGGAAAACAGAAACCAACATCCTCCCCCTTTCTGTGAACATCACTGGGCAGCGTGTTCGTACAATATCAGTACAAACCCAACTTCTGCACATAGGTACAGTGTTGATCCCTTGATACAATCTTGGATAATACATCAGCAGGAATTTTATTACCTGGCATATAGGACACCGTTACGAGTCCCTTCTGAATACATTCCCTAGCATGCTGCAATTTTAATTGCAAGTGCTTCGTGCTTTGCTTACAACCTTCAGACTTCAGCAAAGCCAAACATGCTTTGTTGTCCTGGTAAACCTGGATTGGACATTTGACAGGAATTTTCATATCTTTGCACAATTGTATCAACCATTCACAATCCTTAAGTGAATAGGACAGTGCATTCAGTTCAGCTTCACAAGTACTTAAGCTAACTGTTGTTTGCTTCTTGCATGACCAATCAAACAGACCCTGATTGTACATGTAGCAAACTCCAGACGTACTTTTCCTGTCTTCAGTGTCACTTCCAAAACTTGCATCTGCAAATATCTCAAGACCACCAGACTTCTGATTGTTAAATCTCAGTCTGTAATGCATAGTGCCTTTCAAATACCGCGCTATGCGTTTCAGAGCTTTCCAATCCTTGACACTAGGATTGTTGACTTGTCTGCTTAGCAAATTACAGCTAACAGCAATGTCTGGTCTTGAACATCTGGCAATGAAGTTTAGCTTGCCTAGCACACTTCTGTACAGTGTAGAGTCAGAAAATGCTTCTCCAGTGTCATCTACCTGATAACCTGTTGTCATCGGTGTGTCTACAGGGTTAGCATCCATCAGGTTTAGTTTGCTTAACACATCAGCAATTTTCCGTGACTGGTGTACTAGAATGTTACCATCTTGATCTCTCTCTATTTCCAGAGATAGGTAGTTGTTTACCTCACCAAGATCTTTCATGTCAAAGTGCTCTTTCAGTTGAGCTAGGGCGTTATTGTACATTGCGACATCTTTCCAAAAGAATAATAAATCATCAACATAAAACAAACAGTACAGTTTCTTTTGCCCCTCCTCTTTGACAAATACACATGGATCAGCTTTCCCTTGCTGAAAACCTAGAGATAACAATACTTCAGTGAGTTTTGTGTGCCAACACCGTGCACTTTGTTTGAGACCATAAAGGGATTTCTTCAGAGCACAAACAAATCCCTGTTTTACCTGTACGCCATCAGGTGGAAGCATATAAAGTGATTCATCCAGAGATCCGTACAGAAAAGCTGTATTAATATCATGGTGACTAATGTGTATATTTTCCTCTGCAGCTAGCTTGAGCATAAGCCTAATGCTTTCATACCTCACTGTGGGTGAGTAGGTCTCGTGATAGTCTTCACCTGGTACTTGTGCAAAACCTCTGGCTACCAATCTGGCTTTGTGTCTGACTATCTTGCCATTTTGATCAGTCTTCGCTTTGAAGACCCATTTGCTTCCAAGCAGTTTCATTCCTGGAACTACTGGAACTAGCTCCCATGTTTTGTTCCTTTCCAAGGAATCAAGCTCAGCCTTCATGGCATTTAACCATGGTTCAGCTTCCTTTGAATCCAAACCCTGGATTTCTTGGAAACTTGAAGGTTCAAATACCTTCTTGGAGCTTTTAACAGCTGTTACTGCTATCGTAGCAAATTCATCAGCAAATCTCTTTGGAGGTTTGCCTTTTGTGGCTCTCTGTGACCTACGAATTAGCCTTAAGTCTTCAACACTCTCCTCTTCCTTCTTAGGAGAAAAGCGACCTATTGTGAACAATGGTTCTTCCAATTCTTGATCAGAGCTTTCAGAGGGTCGCATAGAGGCTTTCGCACTCTTGAAATCCTCTGAATCACCCGATTCAGTTTCAGATTCAGACTCAGAACCTTCATCAGTGGGTGTGGGTTGTTGTGGTTGCTTCTGACTATCCTCAGTCTCATCACTGTCATCAGGATAACATTGGAAAATTCCCACATTCTCCCCCCACTTTGCATTGTATTCAACACTTCTCGTGAGCTTAATTGTCTTAGAGTCAGTCATCATTATTCTGTAAGACCCTTTCTGATAACCTAGAAAGATACCATGCAATCCACGCTTGTCTAACTTTGAATTTTGTGGTGAATGAACCCACATGTCAGAACCAAAAATTTTCATGTGTTTGATGTACGGCTTCTTGCCAAACATCTTCTCATAGGGGGTACAACCAATCGCTGAAGATAACCTGCGATTGTAACTGTAAACAAAACACGAGAGAGATTCGGCCCAATAACTCTCTGGAAGATTGGCATCATGCAGCAAGGTTTTTAACCCTTGAAGCAATGTCTGATTTGCCCGTTCCGCAAGTCCATTCTGCCATGGCGAGCGAGGACTAGACAAATCGTGTTGAATTCCTTTCTCAGTCAGAAAAACTTCAAACTGCTGAGAAGTGAATTCTCCCCCGCGATCACTGAAAAGAGTCTTTATCTTCTTACCATGCACATTTTCCAACCAAGCACAGAATTCCTTGAACCTAGGAAAAGCCTCTGATTTCTGCTTGAGATTGTACACAAAAATATATCTAGAAAATGCGTCAATGAGAACCATGAAGTACCTATTTCCACCCAAAGAGGGCGCTAGTGGTCCAACCAAATCAGCATGAATAATCTGGTATGGTTCCGTAGCTTGCCTACTAGACACCTTACCTTTCGCAGCCATTTTCACCTTGTTTGCTGCGCATGCTTTGCACTTCATGTGGTACCTGCAGGGTCTAATAGTCATACCTTCAACCAAGGCAGGCATTTTAGATACTGCCTCAAAATGCAAATGACCAAATTTTCGATGAAAATCATGAATACATCCTGCATGCAAACTTTTGTTAGAACCTGCAATGCAACAAGTGTCATCCTGCACAACATCATCATAATACAAAACAAACAAACGATCAACATATTCAGCATGCAATTCATAGTCATTTTTCTTTGTGATGATGCACTTCTTGTTCTTGAAGGAAACGTCAATGTTCCGCTCATTCAGTTGTCCAACGCTGAGCAGATTATGTTTGGCGTCTGGCACGTAAAGGACATTCTGTATCGATAAGTCCAAACTGTGAAGAACAACAGTTCCGTAGCCTTTACTGGGAATAGTGTGGTCATCCGCCTGGTGAATCGCACCTTCCTGCGGTGTAAAAGACACAAAAAGTCTCTTATCGTTGCACATGTGGTGGGTCGCCGCCGAATCAACAACGAAGAAAGATCTAGACGTCTTCTGGACCTCTGCAACCTTTGGAGTGAAGCGTGAAACCATAGCCTTGTGCTGCGTTGTCCTAGACACCGGACCTTTGCCTTTGCCTCGGCCTTTTCCACGCGATGAGCTTTCGCTGCGCTGCTCTGTCTTGGCCCTGGGATATCTGCATTCCCTCTTCATATGGCCTAGACGTCCACACGAGTAGCATTTCACTGCCTTCAAAGCTTTGGCGCCATCTGGTGGTTCCACTGCACTATGGGATGACGTCTGTGAAGACTCCCCCTTGCCCATGCAGCTAGCACCCCGGCGATCTGCTTCATTTAACACCACGGCAGTAACAAAGTCCACTGTTAGCTGAGCTGTTGGCTGCACAGCAATCTGGGTTGCAACAGACTCCCAACCTGAACCCAAAGATTGTAGTATCATGAAAGAATACACAGCCTCTGGAAAGTTGAGTCCTCTCTGTTGCAGCTCATGTCTCAGATTTTGCATCTCCATCAGATGTAAACGCACATCTCCACCTTCAGCAAGAGCCATATTATGCAGCTTGTTAAAGTAAAACATAGTAGATCCAGCTTCTGTCCTTAAGTGAGCCTCTCTCAAAGAATCCCAAATTTCTCTGGCTGAGGTCTTATCACGCAATAGACAGAGCTCTTCTGGGGATACTATCAATGTAAGTGTTCCCCGTGCTTTGGAATCCTTAACTTTCCATGCATCTGTAACTGGAGCTGGGGGGGTTTCTGTAATGACCTCAAACAAACCCTCTTTCCGCAGAATTGCCTCTGCATACAAAACCCAGTCGGCATAATTTTTCTTGTTGAGCTTAGGAATCCCACAAGCATCCTGAAGGGCCATCATGACTCTGGCATTAGCCTTCAGCGTCATATATGCTGCTTTAAATCTTGCTGCGTCACTGCTGCACCTGCTTTATTCCAAAAGCGCACTTAAAAGTTACTTTCGATTTCCCCAGCATAGTAACTTGAGCCTGGGAGCCATTTTCCTATTCCCGGCAAAACGGCTTTAAAAGTTCAAAGTCCAGCCATAAAGCCATTAACTAGAAGCTGGCAGGCTGCCCGGAGCAGTAGCAACATACCTCATCAATCATGTTTATGCGCAGAGCAGATTCCAATCCGATCTGTCCCTCTGCATTCCGATCCTTTGCCGGCACTCCGATTCGACTTCTGGAGCCCATAACCACGTGTTGGTTAAAGCAGAGTTCCGTGCCCAGCGGAAGGATGAGGAGTACGTGCTGCATACTCTTGGTTGCTTTATTTACAGTTCAAAGCAGTTATATTACAGAAAGACATCTTGCCTCTGCCGGAGCAGAAAAGCATCCTCTCTCATCGACAGCTTGGAGAGAAACAACACAGTGAAAAACAGGAAACCAGTGTACGTCACATCCAGTCTCCCTTTCCCGTGAGAAACTCCAACAGTACAGTACAGACTGTGGAATGTAAACACCTGTCTCGTGACAAGCCCTTTCGCTGCACAGTGAAGGAAAACAGAAACCAACACTTACTACGCCAGGCTTTTAATAGGCATTACAAGCGTAGGCCATCATTAAACTTCCATATAATTTTTTTAAAAATATATACAAATAAACAGCCATGTAAAATATATAATGACGAGGATTTTCATTGGGTTTTCTTCCCACTAAATAGTGCCATTCTCCACTCTAAGAGATACTATTGACAAAAACTCAGCCACCCTTGCAGTTACTTCCGGGTTAATGTCAGACAGATAGAATCTGATATTTTCATTGTGCCTACCCCAAAAAAGGCACTGAATGCGGTCCCAGAGAGACTGGCCTGGCACCTTCCTGACGCGCCTTTATTTTGGGTGCCTTTTAACTTCCCCAGGCTTTTTAAGATCTAGGATGGGAGTTGTAGTCCAACAACAGTTGGAGACGCAAGTTTGGGAAAGCAGTGGACCTCTGAGTTGCAGAATATAAGCTGAGGAAGACGCACATCTAGTACCAGCTTCTAGGTACTTTGGAAGTATCCTGGGGGAGAAAAGTACTCAGTTTTTGTGCTCCAATTAAGGCCAACATTTAATTATTGCCAGACCTACATCATCAAAAATTTCAATGGGTTCATCCTGTACTATACCTGCCTCAAAAGTATCCCCCCCCCCACTTCCAGTTTACAATCTCAAACCAGGAATGTATCCATGAACTTAACTACTAGACCCAGTTGGAAGCCAGTAGAATGGAAAGCTGCTAGGAACCCACTCAGAATCACCTACCAAGGATATATGCTTGACTTGGACAGAAGTCAGGATGAAAGTTCTACTCATGGAACCAAGCTGGCTCTCAATTGCTTGTCAAACTGTAAATCCAGCTATTACTCTTCTTTCTTCTGCTTGGTTAAGAAGCTATTTGGAGACATAAAAATCCAAGGCACCTTTACAAAATGTGTAGGTTTATAAAGTAGAAAGAACTAGGTGCATCCACAGAGCACAAGACTATTATTACAAGGTCTATCGTCTATGTCAGAGATGGGGAAACTGTGGTCTTCCAGATGTCACTGGATTACAACACCCATCACCCTTGACCACTGGACATGCTGGCTGGGGATGATTGATGGGAGTTGGGAGTCCAACAAAATCTAAAAGGCGCCGGGTCCTCCATCCCTGATGTGGACAATACTGAGCTAGAAGAGCCAACAGACTGAATTAGTACATGCAGCCTGCTAATGGGTCAGCCTCCTATTGTTCCTATTTTAAGGTTTTATGTATACAACTAAAAATATGTTTTGAGAGTGTGTGTGCGTGCATGTGAACGAGAGAGAGAGGGAGAGAGAGGGAGAGAGAGACTTATAGGAAGGGACAAATATAGTACAAGTTCCAGGGAGTTAATATTGGCCACGACTCTCTGCTGGGCACACACACTGAATCCGGAGCTGCTCTTAGCCTCCAGCCCACACTGCATTCAGCAAGAAACGAGCATTCGGCAAGAAAAGGAACACAGTGAAAAACTGCTAAAGTCCAGTTCCGGCTGAAATAATCTATGTTGGCACAGGAATTCTGTGTTCCAGGATTAGATGTTCTCATTCATCCAACCACAACCTACGCAATTAGTTCCTATGAGCGGCTAGCATAGATGCCCCATGACCATTGCCACTCAAGATGGGGAGCAGCCCTCCCAGAGGGAACGATCCTACCATTGGAAACCCTGTCCCCATAGCAGGCACCTTTTCTTCTTTAGGGGAACATTGGTACTGCTTCCCTCGCTAAGGGTTAACGCACCAAACTAGACCCGTGAGAATGTCCCTTGGAGACAAGCCCCAAATCTGTAGGATCTGCACAAAGCGACCGTACATGACTATAGTATTAACCTCTTGGTTCTTTGCAATCCCCAGTTCTCCACTCCAGAGAAAAATTATGCAAACCTTGTCAGAATAGATAGTGGGAGAACCACATCAAATCCCTTGCTCCACAGCACACTTTCTATCCTGCTAAGCCCCTTTAAGTCCATTTCCTTGTTCTGGATTGTGTATTATTATTATTATTTAGATTTATATATCATCCTTCTGTATTTGGACTCAAGGGTTTTGAAAGCCATTCCCAAGATAACTCTCTGGTTCTCTTGTAACCAAGATCCCCAGTGTCCGTTTTATACGCGTTTTTAAGCAAAACAATACGAAAGGGCCTTAAAATAAGAAAGTAATAGGCAATGGTCTATTAAAGAATAGCAACGCAGACGGGAGATTTCACTGCCCTGGGTTCATTCGGGCAGGCTTTAAACAGAACCGCTAGCATATTGCTTTCCCTTGGCAGAAGAGAAGCTTGTATCTTTTGCTCTCAGGTTCATTTTTCATTGCTTTTTTGTTTCAGGCTACCCAGTTCCAGTTCCCATTTCCTCCCCATGGGACTGCGCAGTGCTCCTGAGCTGATTAAAACTCACCTGATTTCTCACATTATGCCTCTGCTAAGCTCCTTCGTTCCCAGCAGTCTGTCCATAGAACTATTATCAGCTGTTATCTGGGAAGTAGCTCATGAATGTCACACTCTCTCTCCTCCCAACTTTCCCTGAGTACACAGGGGCTTTTTCTTTAATAAGAAAAAAAGGGAGGGAGTTTTTGCCCTACATTTTATGGTTTGGCTGCAGAAGTGTGAGCTGTCACCTGTTTAGCGTGGATCTCCAGCAAAAGAGAGAGAGCGAGAGAGAGAGAGAGGTGCAAGCCTGAAGCACAACCAAAGCTTAAAGACTGGCTCTTTCAATGGAATTAATCAGAACATGTTAAAAGTGCTAAGAGTCAATGGAAAGTAAAGCCAGCTCCAGGGTTGGCTTGTACACTGGTACGGAGAGTGAGGCAGGATTGGACAGCAGTACACCTTGAACACCCCACTACTAGGGAGCTCAGCAGTACCACCAACACCCCGTCGCTTCTCTGCCATGGGTTTGGAGGAGAGGCTATTATTAAGTTTGCCCAGGTGCCTGCCTCTGCGATTCACAGATCCTTTGACTAAGGTTAATCACCCCCAGAGTTATAAGGCTGCACAGAAAAGGAGGAGTTTCAGTGAGGAATGGTATGGAAGAACATTGTCACCATGTCTTGGATTGGTTGGACGTAGAGGAATGGTGGGAGGAACCAACTGGGGGACCCCCAAGGGGAAAAGGCTCAGAGCCCAGAAAGTGGTGGTGGGACAACCATGAGTGGTCAGAGGGAGAAGACCAGAAGGAGGAGGTGTCAGAAGCTTGAGAGACAGCAGGGCTTAGTGAGCAGGGAGAGCTCGCAACATCTGCAGCCTGCCTCTGTCTGTGCTAGTCATGAAGCGAAAAGTAGCTCAAAGCCTTGCTTTTCCCTATCCCAGCTTCCAAAACTTCAGCAGGGACAAAGTAACCAACCAGTTTTCTAGGATGGTGAAGGTGAAATTGCCAGAGTGCTGAATTGAATAGCAAGTTATTTGCCTGAGTGATCACAGAATCATCCGATCCATGCCAATGGCTTGACCGTCTCAAAGGCAGCTATAAACCACTTCAATAAAGGCCTCTATAACAGACTTGGCACCAACAGCGCAGCCTGTGTGAGTTCTTCTAGTCAACACAACTGGCCTGATAAGATTCAGAATCTGCTTCAGTTGGGATGTGTGGATTCAGTCCAGCCAGGAAGAACATCCTGATGGTAAGAGCTGTCCAACAGTGGAACGGAATCCCTAGGACAGTGGTGGATTCTCCTTCTTTGGAGGTTTAAAGCAAAGGTTGAATGCCCATCTGTTATGGATGCTTTAGGTGAAATTCCTGAATTGCAAGGGGATGGACTAGATGCCTCTTAGGGTTCCTTTCAACTCTACCATTTTATGATTCTATTCAGTCACCCGGTAGGGCAGGGGATTTATGTGAGTGAGGCAGACCCTAAACAACAACAGTGAATAGCAGCCCAGGATACAAACTATATCTAGCACAGTGGTACCTTCGTTGTCAAATTTAATCTGTTCCGGGAGTCCATTTGACTCCCGAAATGGTTTGAAAACCAAAGCGTGGCTTCCAATTGGCTGCAGGAACTTCCTGC
The DNA here is from genome assembly GCF_965153285.1 of Podarcis tiliguerta. Lineage (NCBI taxonomy): Eukaryota > Metazoa > Chordata > Lepidosauria > Squamata > Lacertidae > Podarcis > Podarcis tiliguerta. Next base: position 16,025,985 of record NC_139545.1, on the reverse strand, counting down.
ACTCAATCGGAAGCCGCGCTGGACATTTGGCTTCCGAAAAACCGGAGACGACTTGTTTGGGAGCCAAGCCATTCAAGTACCAAGGTACCACTGTATGTGGAAGTAGAGTGTTGAAACTGAGAACTGAATCTCTAGTGGGTTGAATTCCAAGACAGCTGTAAGTAAACAGTATTGATACTACAGCTCAGTGGTGTAAGAGAAACTACACAAACAATGTTCCAGATTCAACCATGCACATCTCCTGTTAAAGGGCTCAGGCAGAACTGCTGTCAAATTCCCTATAAAAATAGGGGGGGCACCTATATCAGGGAACCTGCCACTTAAGATAAAAAAACTGCAAAAAAAAAAGTATTAAAAACGTTCAGGTTCTGGAGCAGCTTTTTATCAATGAAAAGGTTTTTTAATTGATTAATCAGTTAGATTAATTGTTGCATCCCTAAACGTTGCATATATGAGTGACATTTTATAAGCAGCTGTGTGCATCCATTATTGCGGCAGATGATTTATCAGACTGAATGCAGCCATTAATCGTGGCAGAATTACAGGAAATGGTAGTCGTATGTCTTGCTGGAGTTAAATTACGGGAAATGCAAAGATAAATAAAAACAAGCTCATTCCACCTCCTTTTCCAGTCCTGCCCAACCCACCGAGCTCAGGTTGAGAGAGAGAGAGAGAGAGAGAGAAATGTCAAAGGGGAAATGCAAAGTGTGAGAGTAAACACATGTGCAGTGGTACCTTGGGTTACAGGCGCTTCAGGTTACAGATGCTTCAGGTTATAGACTCCGCTAATCCAGAAATAGTACCTTGGGTTAAGAACTTTGCTTCAGGATGAGAACAGAAATCGCGTGGCGGCAGCAGGAGGCCCCATTACCTAAAGTGGTAGCTCAGGTTAAGAACAGTTTCAGGTTAAGAATGGACCTTCATAACGAATTAAGTTCTTAACCCGAGGTACCACTGTATTGCATGAACATATTGCGCTGTGGCTCCAACCACAAACAGTTACCAGGACCCCTTTGTCCCGAGTGAAGTTCCACTAAGGCCAGGAGCACCGATGATGAAAGCTGCAGAGGTGCTGACCTCAGGATCCAACAGCAAACAGCAAGGAGACACCTGAGCAGGACATAGCAACTCCCAGGCTGGATTCCCCCAAGAAACAGGTGTTTGCATGCCTCCCCTTAATTTCCATCAGGAGCATGTGTACATGGACGACGTGGAGGACAGAGCTTTAACTCTTTCCCTTCCAGCCATAATTCCAATGGAAATCTTTTCCTCACACCCAGCACTGCAACTAGTGATTGGGAGTGGGGCGGATTCTAGTTGCTTTTAGTGAGAGATTTCTTTTGTCTCTAATTGCAGTGAAGATGCGGACAGGGATTTCCACGAGGATCACAGTTGGAGAGGTGTGTGTTAAATCTCCACTACTCGTGCACAGTGTTTCCAATGCAGATGTGCGCACACACACACACATATCCATGATTAAAAATTCAACATTTCATTACGTGCCTGCAAGTTACGCCATGAATGTAACGCATAGTTAAACCCTCAATGGTTGCAAAGTGAGGCGTGCTGCACACTCACCCCCCTACACCCAAGTTGTTTGCATTTGTTAAATGCCTTGGTGGAGGGAAAGGAAAGAATCGGCAATCACATATATCACCAGCGGGCTATCGAGATCAGTCAGAATAAAATAAACCAGTGCAAACACACTTTTTAGATGCAGCGAACCCTAGGCTCATTGTACATTTTGTCGCAGTCATCATGGCGTCAGTTTGTAACTGAAGCAGTGCTGTTTCACTGCCTGGACGACAGAACACTCTTCCTAAAGTGGCTCCGAGACAGCAGCAACTCTTGCACATTATTTTGCAGCTTCTTTCCAAGTTTTTTTAAAAAGTGTGCTGTCAAAAAGTCAGGACGAGACCGGTTTTTGGGGGAGCAGAGGCACTTTGCTGCTCAATATGCAGATACTGACCTCAGTTCAGGAAAGCACTTAAATGCATACATTTCCTACACAAGGGAAAGTGAAATGGGAACAAGTCTTGGGAGAAGCACACCACTGAACTCTGACCAGGCTGAAGAGCAATGGGAAGCAATTATTTCGAGATATGTAACACAGGCTTGCTCCTGTCATACCTTCAAATATATGCTTGTTTCTTGTCAGTGAAGCCAAAACAGATGCAACCTCTTTGTTAATAAGAATTTAACTTCTCTAGTGCACACACACAAATATGTTCACTAGGGCTGGGTGATACCTGGTTTTCAACTTTGTGATATCTCACCAGCTAAACACCAAAATATACTGATTTATCGCAATGTCTGAAGGATGGAGGTCTATAGAGGCATTGGCTGGCTTCATGTTTTTCCCCAGATTGCAATTTTTGCAGAACACACGGGCACCCATCATGATTTGTGTTATATTGCCAGATCAAAAATAATGAAACGGATTTCACGATATGGACTTCAAGCCAGTTTTGGACGATATATTGATATACCACCCAACCCTAGTCTTCACAGCTTTCAGACTTCCTTAGCACCTGGTTCCTTGGAAAATCCGCTTTGGTTTGTTGCTCCCACTCCCTGCCCAAGCAGACACTAAAAAAGTTCACAGGCAGAATGCATGATGGTATGATTATTGGTCAGTCAGGAGGAAGGGGTGAGAGCACAAGGATGGTATAAGCCAGCCTTCTTCAACCAGCTTGAGGGCATTCCAGAGGCTCCTGGCTAGCCACTGTGGAAGGCAAGATGCTAGACAAGATTGGCTTGATGCAGCAGCGGGGCTTTTATATGCCCCCGCAGATCCTATCAAGCTCAGGCAGCATGGCTAATGGTCAGGAGCATGATGGGAGTTGTAGTCTAAAACATCTGGAGGACAACAGGGTGGGGAAGGTTGTGGTATAAACCATTGTAAGAATGTTTGAAAACAGAGCATAGATTCCATGACCACCACAACACTCACAATCTGAGCCTTTGACCAAGCCAATTCAGACACATTGACAGGACGGGGGGGGGGGGGTTGATGGAGAAGGTAGATACCAGGCTCCAAACAGATGCTCAAGAAGCTTGCATTGTAGGAAACAATGGAGCCTTGCATCATCAAAAAGGTCTCTGTGGCAATCTCCCATTCCCCGAAGGAAAGACCACCTAGTAGCAGTAAGAAAGCAGGAAATACCAAGGTTTTGTGCAATTTGATGCTGAGATTGCTGGGGTGGTCGGGAGGAGAGAATGCAGAAAATTCTACTAGGTGCAGAATTGTGCTTTCTCAGAATCCCTTAATTGCTGTTGTCTTTCCCCCCCCCCCCTTTTTCTTAAAGGAAGCTTCTGCTCCTTTCATGCTTGAGATGATATGGCTGCTGAACTCACAGGAGAGGTGTCGCTAGATAAAATTTCCAGCCTGAAGGAACGCTTTTGATTTTCCCTTGTCATGTGGGTGGCAGAATAAATGATCCGAAGTAAGATATGCTGTGCACCTTGGCATTAATTCATGCAGGTTGCAGAACCCAGCCTTTCTGGGTGCAGAAACAGAATCTCCTGAGCACCGAATGCTGGTTTTTAGCACACCGCCCTGCTCACAAGTAGACGGGGGGGGGGGGGAGGAAAGGTGGCGCCAGCACCTATTCAACTTTCCCTTCTTTGTTCTTCCCACGCAGATACAACAGCCAAGCATTCCAACCTCTAACGGATAGTACTGCAAGCAGTTTCCTGAAGGGAATGCTATTTTTTCCTTTGTGTTCAAAACGCCAAAGTATTTTTCGGTACACGACAACCTAGCAGAGCCGTAATAGAGGCATAATTAATATCTTCAACAGAAGGAACAAAAGGGGGAGAGAAAGCAATTTTAAACCCCATTTCTTAAAGGGGAAAAAAAGAGAAAGGATTGGGCTGAAGAGAGAGCAATGAACGGGATGGATGCCAGGGCAGCACAACCTGTTTATAGGTGTGGCTAATGCCAAAGATGGTTCCCTATGGATAGTCACCTGTGCGTAACCCACATGCATTTTAGAATCAGTCATCGACCCTAACACCAGCAGCCAGGTAAAGAATTTGTTGTTGTATATACTGTATGGATATCTACAAGCTCTCATTTAATACGGACAAGACTGGGAAGTCAAGCATTCAGTCCCTGAGAACAAAAAGACAGAAGAGCTTAGTGTGAATGCAAAACCTCTAGCTAGTTGACTTAAAAAGAAGAAGACAGAGAGCCGATTTAAAGCAAACAGTGCCATTTTTTACCCTGCGGATATCTAGCTTTTTGTTGCTGCAACTCTCCCCACAGCAAATATTCATATTGTTTGACCCAGAAAGGCAAACAAAGCGAGAGAGTGTTCGTGCACCTGCAAATTGCAAAGGAACTGGTGGGAATACCTTTTAGATGCTACTTGAGGAGGGGCATGAGAATACGGACGACCCCGAATGGAAGCCAAGAGGCTATACAGTGGTACCTCGGGTTAAGTACTTAATTCCTTCCGGAGGTCCATTCTTAACCTGAAACTGTTCTTTACCTGAAGCACCACTTTAGCTAATGGGGCCTCCTGCTGCTGCCGCGCCGCCGGAGCCCGGTTTCTGTTCTTATCCTGAAGCAAAGTTCTTAACCTGAAGCACTATTTCTGGGTTAGCGGAGTATGTAACCTGAAGCATATGTAACCTGAAGCGTATGTAACCCGAGGTACCACTGTATTGTAGAAATCGCCAGCAAAATGACTTTAGTTTTGTGGGGAGGGGCAGGCACAGGGGCAACCATATGTCCTCTTGTATCTGCTGTTGAAATGTTGCTTCTATGCAAGAACAACTTGCCTTGCAGTGTTTCCCAAACTTGGGTCTCCAGCTGTTTTTGGACTACAACTCCTATCATCCCTAGCTAGCAGGACCCGTGGTCAGGGATGATGGGAGCTATAGTCCAAAAGCAGCTGGAGACCCAAGTCTGAGAGACACTGTTGCCACATTTCTCAAACTACAACTCCCATCATCCCTAGCTAGCAGGACCAGTGGTCAGGGGTGATGGGAGAAGTAGTCCAACAACAGCTGGGGATCCAAGGTAGAGTCACAGGCCTTGGTTGTTAAGTCTGGCCTTTGCTCATGGGGAAGAGTATTATAAGAACTTGCATAGGAGCTGCTCAAAGGAGCAAACAGCCTTTCCCCAGTTCTGCAAACCGTGCCAGGCTATGGCAGGGATGGAGAACCTGTGGTCTGAAGACACACGATACAGGAGGGGTTGGGAGCCTGAGGCCCTCCAAAGGTTGCTAGACTCCATCTCCCATCGTCCACAAGCAGCATGGCCAGGGAGAATGGGAGTTGTAGTCAGGTTCCCCACCTTTGCCTTGATGGGATGGGGAGCTGATTCAGGCACTTGATAGGTTCACCAAGTTCCCTCTCCCTCTGAACTGAGCAGCCTTCCCCCAAGCTGATGTCCTCCAGATGTTTAGAATCCCATCAGCCCCAGCAAGCACAGCTGTGTGGGGAGTTGTACTGAAAAACAGCTGGAGGGCACAGGCTGGAGCAAGCTGGAACAAAGTGCAATTGGTTCCTTGGTTTACTAGGGATGCAGCAGACTAGAATGCCAGTGGCAGAACACTCAGAATGAATCGAATCGAACACAGGCTAGTTACCATTTCAGGGCGTATTACTTAGTGGTAATAGTGGTAGAGTTTTCCCCCCCAGAATGGTTCAGGGCCTTGTTCAACCGGAACCACAAAGTAGCTCCCAGGAACCCTGTTAATTATTTGCTAAACCCTTTGACGATAAAAGAAATACCACTAAATGTCATGATGCTACTATTTGCTAATCAATGGGCCCCTAAGCTATTACCCATAGTTTCTCAGTTCTGATACAATGGGAAACTATAGCCAAGTATAGCTTTCGAGCATCTTTCCCCACTCACAGAAAGCACACACCACTTGTGTGATTTGATTGTCTGAATGTGGTTGTTGCATTTGCAGGAAGTCCCTTTAATTTTGATGGAGTTACAAATTCTTTCTTGTCCTAGTACTGACGCCAGAGAGAGGCAGACAGAAATGAGGCCGCTGCTCTGCAGACAGACAGACTGATGATAAAGAATAAGTTAAATATGTCAAAAGTGCCTTTGTTCAAATATGTAGAGGGGTTCAGTAACATGGAAGACCACTTGCTCCAGCTGTTCCTAGTGTCTGCTTAGGAGTGCAATGCCTCTTGTTTTGGGAGATGGATTCAGTCATGGGTAGACAAACTAAGGCCCAGGGGACGGATCCGGCCCAATCGCCTTCTAAATCTGGCCCACGGACGGTCCGGGAATCAGCGTGTTTTTACATGAGTAGAATGTGGCCTTTTATTTAAAATGCATCTCTGGGTTATTTGTGGGGCATAGAATTTGTTCATTCCCCCCCCCTTCAAAATATAGTCTGGCCCCCCACAAGGTCTGAGGGACAGTGGACCGGCCCCCTGCTGGAAAAGTTTGCTGACCCCTGGATTCAGTAGATAGTTTTAAGTTGAATGGGCAGCATGTGTGTCACACTTCTCTACGTGTCATAAAGAAGGCTTCCTCAAACTCGGCCCTCCAGATGTTTTGAGACTACAATTCCCATCATCCCTGACCATCATCCTGCTAGCTAGGCATCATGGGAGTTGTAGGCCAAAAACATCTGGAGGGCCGAGTTTGAAGAAGCCTGTCATAAAGGGTAAGGAAATAAGTACTGAAAATAGAAGCAATTCAGTATATAGCCCATCTCCTGTTATACAGCCGAAGTCACATGTGCTAATTTTAATCCAATTACAAAGCTCTCATAATACTTGATAGGCCCTGTAGTCCGGCTCCACTTTTGATATGAAAATTTCTATACTCCATTTAATTCACAATGAATTCAACATGGTATTGTGTTTAGCTCCAAGACTACTACAAAACTATTCAATAATTATGAGAAAAGGGTACCCCTATGCCTGCAGCTCATACTGGTCAACTCACCCTCTTTAGTGTTATCAATTATATATCAATACCTAATCATACTAGAAGCACACCTCTCCAAATGCAAAACAAACAAACAAACAAACAAACAATCTCTAGTAACAGGGTATAATTTTCTGCTCTATTTGCCTTTCTAGGTCATACCTGCACAGGGCTATTTTGAGGCATTGTATGTGCTACTTTTTTGTGCGCTTAATACCTGTAAGTCATAAGACAGGGATGTGGGACCTTAGGCCCTCCAGATGTTGGGCTCCAACCTCTATCAGTCCCAGCCAACATGGCCAATGGGAGGTGTGGTTCAGCAACATCTGGAAGGCCACAATTCCCATTGGTCATGGTGGCTGGGGTGGGTGGGGACTGGCACCCAACAATATCTAAATGGCCACAGATTCCAATTTACAAGTGCCTGTGTATGTAGGGATTTTTCTTTGTTATTTACAAAAACATTTTAATACCACTTTTCAGTACAGTGGTACCTCGGGCTTCAGGCTACACACGCTTCAGGTTACAGACTCCGCTAACCCAGAAATAGTGCTTCAGGTTAAGAACTTTGCTTCAGGATGAGAACAGAAATTGTGCTCCAGCGGCACGGCAGCAGCGGGAGGCCCCATTAGCTAAAGTGGTCTTCAGGTTAAGAACAGTTTCAGGTTAAGTACGGACCTCCAGAACGAATTAAGTAATTAACCTGAGGTACCACTGTACTAGCAAGCCCCCACCCCCAGGCTGATTTTACAACAGTAAAATCTCAAAACACTTTTAAAAGTAGAAAGCGTTAAAAGTCACTGCAAGACAATTAAAACTATTTTAAAAAAAACAACTAGACTTAAAGTTTGCTGGAATGAAAATGTCTTAACCAACCATATAAAAGGCAACAGAGAAGAGTATGGTCTAATCTCTCTTGGGATGGAGTTCCACAGTCAAGGTGCTACGCTTGACCAGGCACCCCACCAACCATACCTGTCTCGGTGGTCATCTAGGAACTCCACTGGGTCCAAGAGAACCTCAAAACTGCAAACCTGGTCTTTTAGAGATAGTGCTGCCCTGAGCCTCTAATCCTGGGTCAGCATATCTACTAATTAGATGTGCTTCTGTCTCAGTTGGATCAAACTCTTCTGTCTTTTAGCCTCCATCTCATCCATCACTGAACTTAGATGCTACCAGTTTCAGGAGGATCCCTACAGGCTCCTTGGCTCAGCTGCAAATGAGATGCAGCTGGGCCTTGCTAGCATACTGTTGGCATCCAACACCCAAACTACCGATGACCATTCTCTACAGTTTTAATGGAGATGCTAAACAGCATGGAGGTCAAAATAGAGCCATGAGGGATCCCATTGGCCAAGTGATCCAACAGAAGACCGTCAACACCACCATCTAACTAGATTGGACCAAAGCTACCACAGAACACTGCTTCATGCCCAGAAGGATTCCATGTTCAAAGGTACGGAGAGTTCCAAAATCCAACAGACACACAGACCCCACCATATCTAGTGCCTGGTGTAAGGCATCCACCAAGCCTGTTTCACCCCAAAATGGACCTCAATCTAAACTGGAAAAGATCTAAATAATCAGGAGCATCCAAGAAAGTCTGAAGTTGAGTTGCCACCAAATTGCTCTAACACCTTACTCCAAAAATTGTGATGTTAGAGGCTGGCCAAAAATGATCAAGGATGGTACACTCCAAACAATGCTTTTAAAAAAAGAAAATAAAAAAGCAATCTTACAATTGCTTCATTAGCAAAGTTGGGGCTCAGCCCTCGTCTTCAAGCTGAAACACATCAATCAAAACAGGACAAGCAGGCACTGATGACTTGTGGGCTGCATCCAATAAGAAGTTCACATGTGACAGAAGGGACTGGTATTAGCAAAATGATGACACTCTGTGGCCCACAATACCTTTTCCCCTAGACGCTTTGCATAGAATAATGCAGTGTGGGAAGAAGATTTGGGGGCAGCCCCAATGGGTTAGTCTGAAACATTTTTATCCTGTGTAAGCACCACTAAAAGGCGCATGATATACATAGGAAACTGCCAATGCGCCCAACTAGCACAGTACAGACTCAGAAGAACCGCACCATTTCTCAATACACAGCACCCCTTGCATTTGCTGTAACAGACGAGACAATGCAGTCTTATACATGTCTAAAGGTAAAGGTAAAGGGACCCCTGACCATTAGGTCCAGTCGTGGCCGACTCTGGGGTTGCAGCGCTCATCTTGCTTTATTGGCCGAGGGAGCCGGCGTACAGCTTCTGGGTCATGTGGCTAGCATGACTAAGCCGCTTCTGGCGAACAAGAGCAGCGCATGGAAATGCAGTTTACCTTCCCGACGGAGCAGTACCTATTTATCTACTTGCACTTTGACATGCTCTCGAACTGCTAGGTTGGCAGGAGCAGGGACCAAGCAACGGGAGCTCAAACTGTCGCAGGGATTCGAACCGCCGACCTTCTGATCGGCAAGTCCTAGGCTCTGTGGTTTAACCCACAGTGCCACCCGCGTCCCTTATACATGTCTAATCCTATCTCACTAAGAATTAGGCTTGGTGCCACATCCCTTGTCCTCCTAGAACATCATATTTTCCATGAAGCCTTTGGTTCGAATTCCATAGCCCTATGTCAGTAGAAACCCAAAGTACACGTAACAGCCTTTGCTCACATTCAGCCCCCTGGTGCAAATCTCCCTTTGTGATCTCCTACTGTAAAAAGAAATAAAGGCCGAAAACTCCCCGGGCCTGTCTTCTTGTTTGCCTTGCTCCCTAAAGCACCCCTGATGAGGTGCGCTATATAAATGAGGCTTGAATTTACACATGTATGTCCATCACTTGACATCTCATGGCTCTGTTGAAAGCTAGCTCTCTGTGCGGCATTTGGTTTGTGAATGGCTGTTTCACATTTGCAGGTCAACACTCGTGGCATGGGTTCACACAACACAGGAACATGCGTGTGCAGAAGAATCATGCCAAGGGCCAATTTGCACTAATCAACAAGACGGCGGGTCACCCAGTGGTTGCATTCAGGTGTCATAATAAACTATGGCCTGTCTTCACTACCGTTTGTTGAAAGGACCACTAGGTACTATGAATCAGAATCTTTTCCAGAAGTGTTCAATCATGTTTTTAAAAAGGCATTTAAAAGCCAAACTGGTTCTGCTCATTTGAAGCGTTTCTTCCCCCTTTGAGAAAAGCACAAGAAAAAAACACGAAACCTAAGTCCTCTCAGAGGATCATTTTGCAAGTTTACCATGAAGTATTGTTGGTATTCTGGTTAAACAAAACACGGTATTGAAACATTCACTGTGTGTGTGTGTTTTTAATCAAAGTTTAAACATCAGAGGCAATGTCTCACTAGTTCAAGACGCAGGAGGAGGGAGCCACACATAACAAGAATGCTATCTGACAAAGAAATCTGCGAAGAGACTTAATATGCTACATTTTAAAGCAAATAAGAACTGTGTAGACAAGCAATGGATTTCTGTCTTTCTTTGTTCTATCAGCTTGTGGCACTATTTCTGAAAAAGAACTTATTTGCATGTTGTATAAAGAATGGAGTTTGCTCCAATGTTAAAATCACTTGCTACTTCTTAGACAAAAAAAACAGCCTCTCTCTACTCCCAAGAACTGCTAATTCAAATCACTCTTGTGCAAGTACCGTACTTGTCTTGGTGGCACTTCAGTATATTCCATTCCACTCTTCTTTCTCCCAGCGTAAAATAACAAGAGCTGAAACCAAACACAACAAGGTCTATCTATCTGTGTAATAGACCTTTGTGGTATAGGGTGTTAATCTCCAATTTTCTCTGTAAAGCATTTATTATTATGGTTAGTAATCCTCTGCTAATATCTACAATCCTATACACGACGACCTTTGTGTATATTCCAGCTACAAAGGTTACAGATAGGGAAAAAGGCTCACTGTTTCAAGTAACACCTTCGGCAGCTAATGAGTTAAAGATGATAAACGATATTAACAAAGGAAAGAGGATCTTTCCTTTGTTTCCTATAGAACGTAGGTTTACAGCAAAAGGTGTCTCAAACAGGCATAATGAGAATTTCCCAGATTTATTTATTCTTCTGCTTCCTTAAAAAAAGAAAACCACACACTTGGCAAGAATACCAAGAGATACAGGCACCACCACTATACTGAATTTAGGATTCTGTTTTGTACATTTCTCCCCTTAAATCTTAGGTTTGAGAATATATATCTGTGTGTATATATGTATGCATATATATATGAATCTGTATGCCATTTTGTACTTGCTTAAAACATAAATATCCCCAAATCAGAGAAGTACATAGAATTGTATCCTGCCTGCAGAGCAGGTGGTGCCACAACAGACAAGGAAATTTTAAAAAAATATATAATTGCAAGTTTTAGTAGTTTTGACATTGTGTTAAGACTTCAGCAATCCATTTTGCAGCCTTCCTTGTCTGAATTGGTATGTATGTGAATTCAGAGTAAGGTTTAAAGTTATTCGTTTTGCATAAAATAAAACCAAGATTTCCATAGAGCAATCACTAGTTGTTTAGCGTCTCCTCTTATTCGGAGGAGCAGTAAGTTGGACCTTTGCAAATGCAATCATTCCATTGGAAACAATAGGATAATTCTAGGGGGGAAAGAATTAGTCATGGCAACTGAAGAACTAACTTTAGCCTTCCCGTTTTTAAAATAAAACCCACAGATCTGAGTAGCAAAGTTGATAAACTATTTTCACCCTATATAAGATCTGCTGTGGAATTCATCAATAAATTGAAGCATTGGCCTCACCCACTATGATAAAGGAAAATAACCTATATTATTATACTCTGCTGTTTTGTCACCTGACAAATCTAATTTTTAACGTTCATTATCCTTGCAAATCCAGCCTAGTGCAACAGAAGGTTCCCAATAAAAATGGTACTTGATTATGAATCGGTGTTCAATGCAGTCATCAACAAAACTCATAAAACAGGATCTCTTTACCATTTTAAAACAGTTGAATATTATTGCCGAACTTACATATCTGTCAAGAATACATCTCCATTACAATACCACCCATGTATTTTTAGAAGTCCAAGTTGTATTTTGTCCTCAATTTTTTCTTCGAAAATATTAATACATCTCTCTTGTTCCTTTGTTATACCCTTAGACTTGAATTAACCTACGGGGATGTTATGGACATGAATGCATGCATATGGTAGACTTTGCAAATTAAACAAAGCAAGCTCAGTTTTGAGAGATCAGAACTGCCCCACGCTTAAGAAAAATGGAGAAGTCTACAGATTTAAAAAAAATAATGTTTGTCAAAATAAAGAATACATTTGTTACTGATGATACAGGCTATTTTAAAAAAATCTTTTAATGGGACACTTTTTACATTGGGACAGCTTGTATGCATCAGTGCTTATGGGGATAGGAGGAATATGGATGAAGAATGAACAAAAAGCCACAATGGCTTTTTTAAAAAAAAACTTACTGCCCAAGAACATGATTATAGTTCCAATTTGCTGCAATTTACAGACAAGGTGATGCATACACACACACACACACACACACAATTCCTGTATCACCTAAAGAAAATGGAGAAATCCACCATCTCATTATTTCTCGCTACCCGATGCACAATATACATCCCAAAAACTCGATGCAAGCAGAGATTGCCTTGAGACAAGAGGAGAGAGCGAATGCAGCCGGGTTTCCCTTTCCACATTATTTGCAACAATGTTTAGCAACCCATATAATACGGGAAATTACTCTTCTCGTTCCAGACAAGTTATGCTATTTGCCCTGCACAGCTCAGAACTTCCAGTACTATTCTGTTGCTGCAGGGGGCTGAATGAGTGATGGAAGGCAGTGGCAGTGTTTTAAAACATGTCTCTTGACAATCTATCCGGAAATGCATTCCTCTGCATTATACTGCGAGCGCACAAGACAATGCTGCAACCCAGCTGTGTCCAACTACAGACATTTGCATCTGCTGTTTTGCCTTACACCGAGCCTAGCCCCCTGAAATCATGCAAATCACACGGCTGCTTTACATAGCATATTAGAAATCAGCGCACACGGAACAAAAGCTTTTGTTTAGGCAGGTGGGTGATTGCGCGATCCCAGGAAGTGCAAAGATACAATGGAACGCTTCCTTTCGGAACTTTTTTTTTTTTTTTTAAAAAAAGGCAGCCTGCTGTCATTCCCCTAACCCTAAACAGCTGAAAGAGGTGGGGAATCCGTTCTTTCCAAACGCCCCTGTCAATTCAGAACAGCTGTCAGGAACAGAGCAGATTCAAACTGAAACACCGGGTCTTGTTTGGAAAAAGAAGACGACGAAGCAGGGGGGGTTGGGGGGTGGGCCAGAGGAGGAGGAGGAGAGAAATAAGGCTATCTCCATTTTCAGGCTTACTTACAGCATTGTGTCGAATGACACAGGACGGGACAGGTTTTCCAAGGGGCTTTATATCCCGTCTCGGGTAAGATGCATGCACAACACAGCAGTATTCCAAGTCGGCAAGCCAGGAAGGCGCTTACCTTTCCAACACGTTAACAAAAGGAGAAGCCGCTCTCCTGTTCAGCTTCCCCCGACACGGATGCCTCTGTGAAGAAAAGGCAAAGAGGAGAAAAGAGGGGAATAGGTCAGCTTGGGAGCTGTGCAGAGGCACTACCAATCTGTACTGGTACCCATCTCCTACTCTTTCTCTCTCTCTCTCCCTCTCCCCACCCTCTCTCTCTCTCCCCACCTCTGCATCACAGCAGGCTACTGTAGCCAGGAGACAGAGGTGCTTAAATTAGAAAACCACTGCCAGAGGAAATAAACAGGAACCACAGCGACCCCCTCGACCCCAGCAGCCATCAAATCCGGGAAGATACAGTGCACATCTGTTTCACGAGGCCCCTCGGGATCGCCAACTCCAGCTACTTACCCTGTCTGCATTATTAATAGATGTTAATGGCTCCATTATATCGGAAAGAAAGCCTTTTGCTTTCCTATCATATGGAAGCGCAAAGGAGTTTAGTTTTTGTTTGTTTTTAAAAAAAGCAAAAACCACAAGATAGCAGGCAACTGCCTCCATGGTCCCTGGGCTGGCGGAACAGCCACGTTTCTCCACCCCTTCCACCATATGCATATCCGCTGCTGGGACCCCACCCTTCAATATACCAATGTGAGTCGCAGAAATTGATTCAGGGCAGCGAACGATTGCAGTAACGGAAAAGAAGTGCAGCAGAGACATCCAGCCACAGGGCTACTTCCCAAATAAAAGAACATTTTAAAAATGATTATTATGGTTGGAAATGTTCATTTGGAACATCTTTTCTACCTTATGTAAAACGATGCACAGAATCAAGAATTAAAATAATCCATGGCGTAGGCGAAAGATCCGCATGCTACTTAAATGGAGGGGGCTGGAAATTATGTGTCTTCTGTGGCAGAGACAGTATATTTAGGATTTGGAGCAGGGGGAAGACTTCAGCCCTCTGATTTGTGAAAGAATGAGATAATAAAGCATGCTGAAAGGCTAGGCAGTGAATAATAATAATAATAATAATAATTATTAATATTAATATTAAATACCTGTGTTTCCTAAGGAAGTGGCATGCCCCCTCGAGGTATTGTGTAGGGCAAGCACACTTTAAAGTGGGCAACAGACACAAGCACTGAGATATCGATCCGTTTTTAAAACCAGATCTTCCTAGGAAATGTTGCCGAAGCTACCACCAAGGAATAGAGAGAACTAAAGGGTTTCCAAACACCCTTTCGATAGCAGTGCATGGGGGGATGTGTACTTGTCAATATACTACTACATGTTCCTTGGAGTTTGCATCAATAATACAGCTCAACTGAATGGGGATCTATGAAAGAGAGAGAGAGAATCGCAGCTACGGTGCAAGATATTTCACAATAGTGTCTACTCATTAAATATCTGTACATGTGTGCATCTCTCTCCTGTCTCTCTAGTGTCACGTTAAATGATTCCCAGCTAAATTTAGCTTTCAGCCCAGGGAATGGCAGCGAAAAAGGCTCTTTTGTCCAATGCAGAAAAGGCGAATGTTAAAGTTTAACTGATTTTGTTTGCTGCTTAAATTAAAATATACAGTGCTGCATATTCTCACTGATGATGCACCGGGTGCTTTTTCATGGCCGTGTAGAAGGCCTTGGAATAAGCCAGCAAGGCAGGATTTTCTCTGTTCCTGATGCAAGATGCAGCTGTTTGCTTACTTCTGACAAATACATGAGAAGTGTCATTAATTCATCCGAGACAAATGCAAAGCAATTGGCTTTGTTGCCCATTGCCTCTATACAGATTTTTTTTTAATGAGACGGGCACTGCAAGCGTTCTGCAGAAATGAAAAAACACAGAGATCGACTGTATTAACTGTGTCGCAGACAGACAGACTCAGCACGACAGTCTTCATCTCCCTCTCTAATTATTTATCTAGATAAAGCCTGACTGCTGGAAAATTAGCTCTTGACGGGAGGTAACTGATCTGAAAGGTTGCTTTTTTGACTACGAAATTGTGAACAGCCACTGCTGCGGAGGCCAGCGAGTCACCGCAAGGGCCAGTGTAAGATTCAATTGAAAAACTGGTCTGTCTTCATTCATCTCCAGAAAGGGAACCAGGGGCGATGAAAAATTGGGGAAATACCTGCACTCAAAAGAATTTCAAAAGCACGGAATCTGGCTATTTGCACAGGATTCACAGAGAACAGGAGAAACACCCTGTTCATTTCTTATTGTAATGGGTTGTGTACGTGTTTCAATTTGCTTTACGCAAACAAAGACTTTGTAATCCCGATTTACGCAGGGACTTAAAAAAAAAAAAAAGACAGAAAGAAAAAGCCTGCAGTGATTCCACCATGAATATTTGCTATGTTCTTTTGCATGGATTTTGTTCACAAGATCGATCTAAAACATGGGTTAAATTCAAATGCAGGCTAATAAAAGGAAGAAGAAAGTAGATTTGAGGACGGAGGTTTACTTGTCTAGACCTCCAGCTATAAGGGGGGGGAAATCTAATTTCCAATTTTTAGATTTGACAAAAATGTATGACTACAATCCATTCCCCCCACATCCAACAGCCCTCAGTTCACCATCTATTCACTTTTCACACATGGGCGTAGCCAGGATTTGGGGTGGGGACGCTTTGTTGGGGGGGGGAGAACCTCATTTGTATTGATTTTCACTGATTATGGGGGCAAGTTGCCCCCCACCCCCCTTGGCTACACACATGTTTTCACACTATTCCAGCAAAGCAGTCCCACCCGACACAACCCCCTCCGTCGGTTGAATGATATAATTTGTATGCACTGTACACATCTATACTACAGAAAAATGACAAAGCTTGAACCAGATACACGAAGTTTTTGGGACAATAAAGTGTTAAAAACTGCAGCAATTTAACAGTAAATCAAAGTAGCTAATTATAAACAACAATGAAACAAAATAGGGTTTTAAAAAAAGCAAACTTGCAGCTTATACACTAGTGGATTCCACGTATCCGGAGCTGTAGTGGAACCACTGGCAATTACTACATTTTCCAGGTTTACTTCTTCAAATACGAACCGAGAACCAAGTTTTCACTGCATTTTTATACCAAATCCCAGATCAGGCTAGTTAGCAAAGCCACCTGCTTTACCTAACTGCAGAACAAAGAGCATTTTTCTTCTCCCATCATCTGGTTCCTAAGCCACACCCTTTCGTCCATACAAAGCTTTTCATTCTGAGCTGCCTTTTGCCCACCCGGCATCGATGGCAGCGTGAATTTTTCACAATAATTTTGCAATAGTAATTAAAAAAAACCAACAACATTTCCAGGAAGGACAGAAGACTTGAGGTTAAAACTCTGTCCAGGTGCAAAATGCAAGGAAACGGCATGGAAATGCCGTCAGGTGCACAATGTCACATTTTGTGTTTGTGTGTCACTACTAACCTGCCTGGAAGCTTATGGCTTTATAGAAGCTTACAGCTGTGTGCAAAAAGCCTGATCCTGAAATATTAGCATTATGAATGGCCAGGAATGATGGGAGTTGTAGTCCAGCAAATGAATGGTAGGGAGCCAATGCACACCTTAATTTATTTACAGACACAATGATTGCCAAGGCAGGTTTCCAGAGACCACTATGGGCTTGGATGATCATTCAGTTGAGCTCTCTGGACAATCTGAGTTCACTTACTGGTCAAATATGATGGCTAAACACACTGGCAGGGCAAAAGGATGGGTCATGGCCTAGTGCACCACAAAACTTTAATGTGAGCCAGGGCCTCTTATGAGACAGATGATGCAGGCTGGCTCTACTTGTCGATATTCACCCTAAAAGTTACGCTGCGCTACACAGGACTGTGTAGAATTCTACAGGATGTGGTATTAGTGTGTGAAAACAGTCAAGATCCAAGAGTCCCCAGGCACGATGTACCTCCAGAGGGTGGAGACGTCAGGCGCCATTCTGGTACCTGGGCATCTTCACTTGGTTGCAAGTGCGCCCGGTGCCTGGCAAACTTCAAACGTGGACTGCAAGGGAAGTTTCACCTGAAGCTGAGTCATGCAAACAGGCCTGTGAGATGACTCCACATACCCAGCAGTTCAATTATGGAGGCTTACTGGAAACATGGGTACGCGGGTGGCACTGTGGGTTAAACCACAGAGCCTAGGACTTGCCGATCAGAAGGTTGGTGGTTCGAATCCCCGCGACGGGGTGAGCTCCCGTTGCTCAGTCCCTGCTCCTGCCAACCTAGCAGTTCGAAAGCATGTCAAAGTGCAAGTAGATAAATAGGTACCGCTCTAGCGGGAAGGTAAACTGTGTTTCCGTGCGCTGCTACTTCGCCAGAAGTAGCTTAGTCATGCTGGCCACATGACCCGGAAGCTGCATGCCGGCTCCCTCGGCCAATAAAGCGAGATGAGCGCTGCAACCCCAGAGTCGGCCACGACTGGATCTAATGGTCAGGGGTCCCTTTATCGTTACCTTTACTGGAAACTTGATGGTGTAGAAGCTAAACCCAGGTTCAGCCAGTTAACATGTATGCCTCCTGCAAGGCTCTTGCAACATGCAACCTTCCAGGCAGAGAATAACAATCCAGGAAAGTGGACAGGTGGCAGCTTTCAAACTGATGAAAGCCACAGGGCTACCAGACTGCACCTTTACTGCTGAATCAGGAGGCAGCAACGAAGCATCCTGGTCATTTTTATCCACTTTGCTCCCCAAGTCCTGCTCACCGCAAAAGGCAGGAGAGGAAGAGGACAAAGGGGTTCAGGGCAAGCCTCCACAAATGGCCGTGACTGGCTGGGGGGGGGGCGACAGTGACTACCAATTCCTTTCTGGCAGCCACCTGTCTCTAGTTACTTAGCACTTTAATATAGTGGTACCTTGGTTCTCAAACACTTTGGTTCCCAAACGCCGAAAACCCAGAAGTGTTCCAGTTTTTGAAAGTTTTTCAGAAGCCGAACGTCCAATGTAGCTGTTAGCTATTGTTTCTGGAGTGCCAGCACCAATCAGAAGCTGTGCTTTGGTTTTCGAACATTTCGCAAGTCAAACAGACTTCCGTTTGGTGCTTTTGTTTTTGTTTTTGAGGCTTTTTTGGTTAATTTGTTTTTGTCACTGTGTGGAACCTAGTTCAGCTACTGATTGATTGTGTGACTGTGGAAATGGATAAAAGCTCCCCATCAGTGCAGGGAAGAAAAATAAATAAATTTTCATTTTTATCCTCTACAATACTGTCTTTTTTTTTATAGTACAGTACATTGATTATTGCTTTCATTTTATGGATCAATGGCCTCGTTAGATAGTAAAATTCATGTTAAATTCCTCTTTTAGGGGTTGTTTTTAAAAGTCTGGAATGGATTAATTTTTTTGCATGACTTTCTATGGGAAAGCACGTCTTGGTTTTGAAACACTTTGGTTTTGGAACAGACTTCTGGAATGGATTAAGTTTGAGAACCAAAGAACCACTGTACCAATTAGTTTCTGGGCCCCATTTAAAGTGCTGGTGCTGACCTATAAACCCTTTCATGGCTCGTGAGCTCGCTATCTTAAGGGCTGCCTCTCCCCATACAAACTGGCCAGGACACTGAAGTTGTCATTCAAGGCCCTTCCCTATGTCCCTCCCCCACCTCCTCAAGAGGTTCAGAAGGTGACAACACGAGAATGGGTGGCTCCCCATCTGTGGAAGGCTTTCCCCAGAGTGGCTTGTCTGGCACCATCATTACATGTCTTTAGGCACCAGATGAAAACATTCCTCCTCACCCAGACCTTTGGCCATTAAATAATCTATGCCCCGTTAAATGTGAGGGGGGACTGTCATTACAATTATTTCGTTATTATACAGTGGTAACTCTGGTTATGAACTTAATTTGTTCCGGAGGTCCGTTCTTAAGCTGAAACTGTTCTTATCCTGAGGCGCGCTTTTGCTAATGGGGCCTCTGGCGTGCGGTTTCCGTTCACATCCTGGGGCAAAGTTCGCCACCGGGAGCAGCTACATCCGGGTTAGCGGAGCTCATAACTTGAAGCGTTCGTAACCAGAAGCGTCCATAACCAGAGGTACCACTGCACTGTGTATTATTATGCTTCGTATTATGCTTTAAACGGTGTTTCCATGCACTGCTCTGGTTCGCCAGAAGCGGCTTAGTCATGCTGGCCACATGACCTGGAAGCTGTACGCTGGCTCCTTCGGCCAATAAAGCAAGATGAGCGCTGCAA
This sequence comes from Podarcis tiliguerta, assembly GCF_965153285.1. Lineage (NCBI taxonomy): Eukaryota > Metazoa > Chordata > Lepidosauria > Squamata > Lacertidae > Podarcis > Podarcis tiliguerta. Next base: position 16,006,404 of record NC_139545.1, on the reverse strand, counting down.
CCCCAGAGTCGGTCATGACTGGACCTAATGGTCAGGGGTCCCTTTACCTTTTATTATGCTTTTATTATTATGCTGTATAAACTACATTCTTAATGTTGTACACCACCATGGGATCCTTGGATAAAGGATGGTATATAAATTGAAATAAGGACAATGACAATGACAATAATAATATCATCTCCCTTCCTGGGTGCTCATTGCAAAGCAGAAAACATCCAAGGTGGGAGGTGCCTTTCACTTCATGCTGGACAGGATGAACAACCTCCAACTTGTCTCTCCCAAATTATTGAGTACGTGCGGAAAGCTTGAGAAAGGGTCAGCTTTTTACTTTATGCCAGGCTCTGAGACACATGAAGCAGCAGGAGAAACTCTCTGCATCTCCAAATCCCAGCACGATCCAAGAGACGCCTCTCCTTTCTACATGCCAGTGAAGATATAGTATCTACAGCAACAGTAAATGGTGGGTTAGTAAAGCCGGTTAAAGTTTGTAGAAGCTGGGTGAGAGAAGTTCTAGTGCTTTGTGTCTTTAGTCACTAGGAAATTTATAAGCGTCACATAGTTTCCCAAACTTGGGTCTCCAGCTGTTTTTGGACTACAACTCCCATCATCCCTAGCTAGCTGGACCAGTGGTCAGGGATGATGGGAGTTGTAGTCCAAAAACAGCTGGAGACCAAAGTTTGGGAAACCCTGGTGTAGAAGATAATCCTCCAGTTGCACCCCCGGAAGGTGCAAAAAAACCACCTCTGAGTTTAGTATGTACTGGCACACCTCGCTTAATTGAGCTTTGATTTCTTGCACATCATGGATATTGCTCCTTACGAGGACGTGGGTGGAGCTGCAGGCAGCCTAGCTGCTTCCAGGGGAAGGAAGTCCCCCTCTGCTACCGCCCATCTTCTGACCACAGGATTGGAGCCAGCTGATGCTGGAGTCAGGTTCTTCCCCCTCCTGCCCCCGCAGCCAGGAGGTGCCTGGCTTAACAGACTACAGTATAGTGTAAACGTAACTTTTATATGCACCGAAAAAATGGTGCGACTTGCTTATTGCGATATTCGCTTTTATTGCAGTGGTCTAGAACAGAACCATGGGACGCGGGTGGCGCTGTGGGTTAAAGCCTCAGTGCCTAGGGCTTGCCGATCGAAAGGTCGGCAGTTCGAATCCCCGCGGCGGGGTGCGCTCCCGCTGTTCGGTCCCTGCGCCTGCCAGCCTAGCAGTTCGAAAGCACCCCTGGGTGTAAGTAGATAAATAGGGACCGCTTACTAGCAGGAAGGTAAACGGCGTTTCCGTGTGCGGCTCTGGCTCGCCAGAGCAGCAATGTCATGCTGGCCACATGACCCGGAAGTGTCTTCGGACAGCGCTGGCCCTTGGCCTCTTTGAGTGAGATGGGCGCACAACCCTAGAGTCTGTCAAGACTGGCCCGTACGGGCAGGGGTACCTTTACCTTTAGAATAGAACCTGCAAATGATGTAATGGTGGTATTTTACTCCTACTAAGCAGGCAAAAATGTATAGGACAAGTAAAAATACCTGCTGGAACTGTAAAGAAAAAGAAGGTTCCTTTTACCATATGTGGTGGTCCTGTAAGATGGTAAAAGCTTTCTGGGAGATGATATATAATGAAATGAAAAAAAAAGTTTAAAATAACTTTTGTTAAAAAAAACCCAGAAGCTTTTTTTATTAGGAATTACAAGTACTGACATCCCAACGGACCAGAAAAGACGTTTTATGTATGGAACAACATCCGTTCAGATGCTACTAGCCCAGAGATGGAAAGAAGACAAAGTCCCTATCAGAGAAGAATGGCAAACCAAGCTGATGGAGTATGCCGAAATGGCAATGCTGACTGGAAAACTCAGGAACCAAGAGGATAAAAACTTTACAAAAGAATGGGAAAAAATCGTGAGTTATCAAAGAGACCACTGTAAACAGATGGAAACATTGGCAGGATTTTTATTTCAATTGCCATGGACAATATGGATTAATATAAAAGTTAATATTTGGAAAAAGATGCAGTTTTAAATGTTTAAAACGGGATGGGGGGTGGAGTCCTGAGATTCAGAGAAATCTCTGTATATGGTTATAAATTTGGATTTTTATAACTTTGTACAGTAGTACCTCAGTTTATGAACTTAATCCGTTCCGGAAGTCTGTTCTTAAACTGAAACCATTCTTAAACCGAGGCGCGCTTCCCCTAATGAGGCCTTCCACCACCGGTGCCCTTCCACCGTTCGGCTTCCGTTCGTAGACTGAGGTAAAGTTTGCAAACAGGGACACTACTTCCAGTTTTGCGGAGTTCGTAAACCGAATCGTTCATAAGCAGGACTGTTCTTAAACTGAGGTACCATTGTATTGGGAGGAAAATAATTCTAAAATAAAATAGAACAAAACCTGCAAAATCTCCAAGGTCTGCCTGTATTCCATTCTTCATTCTCTCTACTGTAGCCCAGTGTTAGAGCATCTGTGCTACATGCAGAAGGTCTTGGGTTCAACTCCCGGCATCTATAGGTAGTACTAGGAATGCTATTCCACCATCTGAGACTCTGCAGAGCCACTGCTAGTAGCTGCAGTAAAAGGCAGCTTTCTATGTTCCTCTGAGCCTGGCTTCAGCTGGGGAGGGCATGATATAAATAAAACATCATTATTATTATTATTATTATTATTATTACTACTACTACTACTATTATTATTATTATTATTATTATTATTATTCCTACTCACCCCCAAATCCAAAGAATCCAACAGCACCTACTGTAAATATAATTTGGGTTCCCTTCCCCCTCTACAATTCTACAATTCTATGATTTTGATTCTTGGATTTGGGGGGTGAGTAAAAAGACAGGAAGAAGAAAAAAATATCTGTTAGTAGGATTTCCCCTTTGGGGGAGAATAATATAAGTGAACCTCAAATGCAATCGAGAAAGTAACTCAGGGTGGGGTGGGGTGTTAACTATTCTTTTGATCTTCAACTTGCAATTGTTTGCTTAAAGCGATGGGAAGTATTTGCTGCTGGTCCTTTGTTGCACTGTTAGTGAGTAATACTGAATTAAGGGAAGATAAATGGCTAGACCCCTTTTCTAAATTTCAGAAACCATTTTTTGTGCAAAGTGTTCAATATTCAGAAGCATTTTCTGGGAGAACAGCATTGAGTAGATCTCTCTGGCAGCTGTTAGCCCTACATGGATGGAGTGCCAGATGAAAAACTGCAGCACTGCAGACTGGATATCAATACTGTACCAGACTTCAGTACAGTGGTACCTCGGGTTAAGTACTTAATTCGTTGCGGAGGTCCGTACTTAACCTGAAACTGTTCTTAACCTGAAGCACTACTTTAGCTAATGGGGTCTCCCGCTGCTGCCACGCCGCTGGAGCACAATTTCTGTTCTCATCCTGAAGCAAAGTTCTTAACCTGAAGCACTATTTCTGGGTTAGCGGAGTCTGTAACCTGAAGCGTATGTAACCTGAAGCGTATGTAACCTGAAGCGTATGTAACCCGAGGTACCACTGTATCAGGAGTGAAGAGAAAGTACACTGGAAGTAAAAGTAGGGGGTGTTGACCTGGAAAACACAAAGATCTGTAAAGAATCCCAAGTATTTGTAAGTATTGTATTAATTCCATACACACATAGTGTTGGATCCAGACTTAACTTATCCTTTAGAGCAGGCCTACTGAAATCAGTAGGATTTAAGTTAAATACAACTATCATTTGGTCAGCTTTTTATTACTGCATCTGAACTAAGAAATTTGTTTTTGGAGTTGCAAACAGCAACTTTCACCACTTTATTTTCAAACTATAGATGTATTTCACAATATTAGATCACAACTAATTGCCATGATTTCAGTCCGTCTTCTGTAAGACTGGACCCAACCCATCAGCAGAACTGATGGATTGCTTAACCATGTCCACTCAGAAGTCCTTCTTATTTAATTCAATGGGGCTTACACCCAGGTGAGGGGGGTCGGGAATGGAGACTATGAATGAATAAAGGGCAACAAAATTATCTACGTATATATATAACCACGTGATAAACTATCAATCAATCATTAGCAGGACAATGCAAGGAGAACCTTGCCCCCTTTCTGCGCTGGATCTGAAATCCGGAAATCCGAAATCTGAATATGGATCTGAAGCTGTGATCCATATTCACCCTGTGATTTACAAAATTAAAATTATAACAAACACTTTTAAAAAACCCACTGCTTTATGCAAGCCCTGTATATGCACAAGCAGAAAACTTCAAATATTTAAGTACAAGGTAACAAGTACTTGCATGCATGCTTAAGTTTCTGAAACTCAGGAAGGGTGGGGAAAGTACTATTCACCCAGTGCTTTTCCAGCTGCATTGGCTTCCGGTGGAGTACAGGGTCAGATTTAAGGTGCTGGTTTTGACCTTTAAAGCCCTTCACAGCCCAGGACCCTCATACCTACGGGTATGCCCCACGGAGAACCTTAAGGTCCATTTATAGCAACACCCTAGAGGACCTGGGCCCTAAGGAAGTTAGATTAGCCTCAACCAGTGGCAGGGCCTTCTCAACCCTGGCTCCGGCCTGGTGGAACGCTCTGTCTCTTGAGACCAGGGCCCTGCGGGATCTGATTTCTTTCCGCAGGGCCTGTAAGACAGAGTTGTTCCACTTGGCCTTTGGCTTAGACTCAGTTTGATTCCCTTCTCCTCTTTCTTTTTCCTTTCTCCTCCTATGAAGAAATTGCACCCTAATGTTTTAATGTTGTATCTTAATCTTTTAAATTGTATTTTAATCAACTTTTTATTATTGGTTGTTAGCCGCCCTGAGCCTGGTCTTGGCTGGGGAGGCCGGGGTATAAATAAAATTATTATTATTATTATTATTACTACTACTACTACTACTACTAACTGAGGGGACAGGACAACAACACACATTCATATACATTCCCCACTGAGTGCCATCCACTAGTGTGGACATTGAGAGACTTCAGTTGAAGCGGCTCTTGTGTGGACAAATGTTCACAAAAGCACAACAGAACACTCTGGCGTACACACAGTCTCAGAGAAGATGCAATATGATGTCATAGCCTAGCTGGCCCTTTCACATTTGCACATCATTGTGGTTAAACAGTGAAAATGCATGTGCGATCCAGACCAGAAATAATCAGGGATCAGCTCTGGAAAGTGTGAAGTAACAGAATTACGCCTCAGAGCATGTGCACTTTCGTCTCATACTATCCATACCCTTTCTACTGAGTAGACAGATATTGTGAATTACGGATTGTAGGTAAAGGACCCCTGGACGGTTATGTCCAGTCAAAGGGAACTATGGGGTTGCGGCGCTCATCTCGCTTTCAGGCCAAGGGAGCCAGCGTTTGTCCAGAGATAGCTTTTCGGGTCATGTGGCCAACATGACTAAACATTTCTGGCGCAACGGGACACCATGACAGAAGCCAGAGCACACAGAAACGCAGTTTACCAATTACAGATTGTACCCTAAATGTTACCAAGAGACGGTCAGTCGGTAGCTGCTGAAGGAAGTAGGCCAGGCAATTACAAACGAATCCTATTTTCAAGTTTCAGACAGGTGAACCGTGAAATGCTCCAAAGACCTGCATGGGTCTTTTTTAACATATCCAGTAGTTACTAGAAATCCACCTCATTTCAAGTTAATTTAAGAAATCTGGCACCGTGCCAGTCTTTGGGCCCTATTCTTCCATACCTGCAGTGCATGACTCTTCCTGTCCTTAGGCGAAATTCCCCCTGGTTTCTTGCCACCTCTCTCTCTCTTCTCTCCGTTCTTCAGGCTCCCCTCCTTTTCGCTATATTTCCTGTAGCCACCCTGCCTAAGGGGCTCTCTTCCCAGTCAGCTTTCTATCTGGCTTTTAGAAGACATCTGAAGGTAGCCCTGTTTAGGGAAGCTTTTAATGTTTGATGTTTTATCATGTTTTTAATATTCTGTTGGGAGCTACCCTGACTGGCTGGGGAATTCCAGCTAGATGGGCGGGGTATAAATGATAATAATTTATTATTATTATTATTATTATTATTATTATTATTATTAGCCTCCGGCTGCCTGGCAAAGTGTCCTTCATGGGCTCCCTCAGACGTCACTGGGTTGCCACGGCGACCGGCAGCAGGTGGCTGCAAGCCACTCAGAAAGGTAATTACCCACAATGCCCTGTGAGAGCATTGCTCTAGAACATTCTGGGGGGCAAATGAATAATGGGGGTGCTTTCTGACTGTCCCCTACAGCTGCTCCACAGGCAGGTCTGGATCCTAGAGACAGGAAGGGCCCAGAACAGGTGTCAGTACCTGTGACTCCTGCTGGGGACCTGGCTGTAGACGATAATAATAATAATAATAATAATAATAATAATAATAATAATTTTACCCTGCCCATCTGGCAGGGTGGCCCCAGCCACTCAGGCCTTCCTCAGAGCCCCCCGCCAATACTTCTAGTGTATCTTCTTTTCCATCACTAGGCCTGACGTCAAGTTCTTTCCAGTCAAACGGGCTTTGAATTCCCTCGCCACCATTGAGAGGAAGTCAAATTTGTCTGCTATAAGGAGCTGATAGGGAAAAGGTAAAGGACCCCTGGACTGTTAAGTCCAGTTAAAGGCGACTATGGGGTTGCGGCGCTCATCTTGCTTTCAGGCTGAGGGAACCAGCGTTTGCCCTCAGTCAGCTTTTTCAGGTTATGTGGCCAGCTGGACTAAACCGCTTCTGGCACAACAGAACACTGTGACGGAAACCAGAGCACACGGAGACGCCATTTACCTTCTCACCACAGCAGTACCTATGTTTCTACCCGTGCTGGTATGCTTTCGAACTGCTAGGTTGAGAGGAGGGAGCTGACGCACTGCAGTGGAGCAATGATGTTTTGCACACCGATGGCGCCGCTATTTTCACAAAGCGTCTCAATGGGTTATGCAGATACGTCAAGACCTAAGTAAGTTTGAGGACTGAAGGCTAATTTCAGAGAGACGTGAAGCTTAAGTGAATTCACTCAAAAAAATAATTTAAAAGAACTGGAGTGGACAAGATTATATGCATCATCCAGCAAGCTCTGGAGCTGACCTGGCTGCAACTATTGGTGACGGCTCTGCTTCCAGTTTCACTTTGTAAAGTTCAAAGGGATGGGATCTTCAGCCAGGACGCTGGAAAAATATGGAGTCTCCAAAACAGTGAGTGGCTACCTTAAAAAGGTGGGGGGACGGCAGACTAAGATACAGCAATAATCAACATATATGTATATTATTATGTATATGGGTGTACTTTGAAGAACACTAGGAAGAGGCCACATAGTTAAAGAGCAGCATCAAATATATTTTACCCTGCAGTGAAGAAGGACTAGTGGCAGCATCTAACATGGCAGCAGTAATAGATCATATATTTTCTACTTTAAAGAAAGAAAAAAGAAATATTGCTTCCCATATCACTCATTATCAACTGTCTCTGGCCCTATGATTGGCAGGAGAAGCTGCTGCCCAGTTGGCGTTGATCTGTGACAGGGCCTTCTTGGTGGCAGTTCCCTGTTTGCACTGTTGACTTTCAGGAGGAGAGGAATTTTAAAACATCTCTGTTCACTCAGACGGTTGATGGCTGAAAGACAGTGGCCATGGCAACCTTGAAATTAGCTTCTGTGAGGGTACACAATTGCTTTTAAATGCTTTCGTAGTTAGTTTTTATTTCTTTTAAATATATATATTTTAATTGCAAATCGTATTGTTTTAATATTATTTATGTTTGCTGTGTCCTGACCTCCTTTGGGAGGAAGGGCGGGATAGAAATTTAATAATTCTAAAATTTGTGTATTACTTGAACTCTCATGCCTACTACCTGGTTACTACAATGGCATGTATCTAAAACAGGCATGTCCAAAGTCTGTTGATTTAATCCAGCCCCCATGGCAGTATATGTCCTGGGGTAAAATCCTAAAAAAAGCTTAACAACTTTGGTCGGCCCTCATGCATCTTCACTTCATCAAATCTGGCCCTCTTTGAAAAAAGTTTGGGCACCCCTGATCTAAAATGAAGCTTTTTATACTACCTAGGAACATGCAAAACACTTGGACACGCAGTCCACATGCCTTCTGTATTACAATATTGCCACAATGCACACATTATCCTACAGGACCGCAACTAGACAAAATGTGAAGTGCTTTCAACACTTGAACATGCTAGTGTGGTGTAGTGGTTAAGAGCGGTAGACTTGTAATCTGGGGAACCGGGTTCGTGTCTCCGCTCCTCCACATGCAGCTGCTGGGTGACCTTGGGCCAGTCACACTTCTTTGAAGTCTCTCAGCCCCACTCACCTCACAGAGTGTTTGTTGGGGGGGAGGAAGAGAAAGGAGAATGTTAGCCACTTTGAGACTCCTTCGGGTAGTGATAAAGTGGGATATCAAATCCAAACTCTTCTTCTTCTATACAAAAGTTATCGATGATGTTGTAGAGAGGCCATTTGGCTCTGCTTGTACAAGTAACATCAACAGTCGTAGTACTAATAATTTATTGACGTGTGTAGTGCTTTCAAGTGTTCAAAGCAGGTCACGTCCAATACGTAGCTGCAATCTTTACTGCAGCCCTGTAAAGCAAGTCAGTATTACTATCCACATGTCGCAGACTGACAAGTCTGTGGCTTGCCTAAGCCCACCAAATGAGTTCATGGGCAAGGAGATTTTCAGAGCAAGGACTTCCCAATTCGTTGCTCAGCCTCTTAGCTGCATTGCTATACCAACTCAAATGCAAGAACACTAAGCAAGATCACTTGCTGACATTTCAAATAAATAATAATAATTATAATAAATTTATTATTTGTACCTCGCCCATCTGGCTGGGTTTCCCCAGCCACTCTGGGCAGCTTCCAACAAAGATTAAAAATACATTAAAATGTCACACATTAAAAACTTCTCTGAACAGGGCTGCCTTCAGAGGTCTTCTAAATGTCAGGTTGTAGTTGTTTATCTCTTTGACATCTGATGGGAGGGCGTTCCACAGGATGGGTGCCACTACCGAGAAGGCCCTCTGCCTAGTTCCCTGTAGTTTTGCTTCTCACAAGGAGGGAACCGCCAGAAGGCCCTCAGTGCTGGACCTCAGCGTCCGGGCAGAACGATGGGGCTGGAGACGCTCCTTCTATACACGCTTATTGGGCAGTAAGTTTCATCAAACAAAGTGAGGCTTCCTTCCAAGTAAACATAGGAGAAGGGTATAAATATTCAGAACTTTCCAGATGCAGAGGCAGGTAGTTAACAAGGCAAAAGAGTTTCTCTCCGTGAGTAGAGAGAAAAGGTCTATGTTGAGAAGACGTCTGGAGAATGTAAGATGGGCTAAGTGTATATTTCTTCTACAAATCATGAAAAAATGGCTTTGAACGTATGAAACAGACCAATAAGCCATCTGTTCTGGTGTGCAGCAGTTCAGCAAGGTCCTCTAGCTGGAGAGTGAACCCAGGACCTCATGCAACAGGCAGATGTCCTATATTTATTACTCAATAATATGTTTACCTTTGCCCAAAGCGCTCCAAGTGGCATACAGGGTTCCCTCCCCTATTTTATCCTCACAACAACCATGTGATGCAGAGAAGGTTGAAAGAGAATGACTGGCCCCAGGTCACCAAGCGACCTTCGTGGCCAAGGGGAAATCTGTACCTGGCACATTCTCCACAGTCCTAGTCTCTAACCACTATGCCATGCTGCACCTACCACTGAAATAGCCCCCCCCCCATTTTATGGAGGAGGTAGCTTCAGCTATTAGGAGTAGTTCTAAGCAACAGACATTCATAAAGCTAAGACTATCCCTGTTAGCTTAAGGAGTATGTAATATAAACTGCTAAATGTCACGAGTGTATTTTTTTTTTGCTTGAGTATTTCGCTAGCCTCCTTGCATCTGGCTCTAACCCCAATACGATATGATAATCTTTATTGCCACTGTCCCACACAGAACAACGAAACTGAAAATCTACAGCAGACATTCAGAAACCAATCCGCACTAATGTTTTTTGTCTAAATCAACACTACTAGAGATCTTATTTTTCATGTAGCTGATTCCAGCACAGTGGTACCTCGGGTTAAGTACTTAATTTGTTCCAGGGGTCTGTTCTTAACCTGGAACTCTTCTTAACCTGAAGCACCACTTTAGCTAATGGGGCCTCCTGCTGCTGCCGTGCTGCCGGAGCACGATATTTGTTCTTAACCTGAAGCACTATTTCTGGGTTAGCGGAGTCTGTAACCTGAAGCGCATGTAACCTGAAGCGTATGTAACCCGAGGTACCACTGTACTACTTAATGGATAGCTATATTAGTGTTTTTAGCTGTATCTTAATTTGAAGTTGGCAGGGGGTGAGAAGTTTGCTCAACGTTTCTAGAATATTTAGATATTTCCTTTATTTAAAAAATGGAAATGCTCTGATAACAAAAGCCTCAAGTTTCCTGACCCTGTCTGATGTACCAGACAGGAGCACATTTCTCAGAACAAATCTGGCATGCACATGCAGAAGATGTCCGAAGGGACCCTAATGCCTTCTCTAATTGATTGCCCTTTCATTTTTGCAGAACATTCGAAGAACAAATGAGTTCCTCTGCAGCACCAATCAACTCCAAGGAGGAGGAAGTCACAGTGAGTGTACATTGGTTATATGCACTGATGCTCCCATCAGGGTGGTCTTAAAACTGAAACTGCTTGAAGCAGACGATGAGCAAGGAAAGGAATATAGTCTAGGTACTCAGAGCTCCAATACCCTTAATGCTTCCAGGTCTAAATCAGTGGGTGATTCCATTAGGGATTCAATGCTACTCGCGCATGCAGTTTTTGTGCAGCATCCATAGGTCATTGTCCTCATGGGGGGCGGGGAAGCTGCCCCATATTATTTTGCTGTTTTAGCTAGATTCACTGTTCCCGTGGAAAATCCAGCAAAGGAAAAAAAAAACCCACAGAAATGGTAAAACCAAATTTTAAATGGAGGAGGGAAATGAGGCAGTATTTTGATGATGATGCTGTGCAGACACTGTGAACATACAAAGCAGCACCAAGCCCACAAGAAACCGCTTCATGGAAGCACCCAGTGTTACAGATCAGCCGCTGCAATGGGCAGACTACTGAATGGACCCACTAGGGCAATTCTTGACAAGAAAGGCACCAGTAAGAATACACACACACACACACACTTGCACAAATCTTGATCCTTTTTTCCAATGGACAGTATTTTCATAAGAGGAACTGTTGGAAAGGTGTTTTATTCAATACAAAAATAAATATTAAGAATAAAATAAAACCCATTTTAAACAAACAGACACGCATACAGCTTTTTTTAAAATAAAAAAGTTTTGTGAGACAAACACAAATGCAATTTGTATTGAAAAGAAGTTCAAGCAACTAAACGAGCAGAGTTTCATTAATACATTATCTGTTCTTATTTTATCTGTCCATGTTAGGGGGAAATACTATCTCTATCTATCTATCATCTATCTATCTATCTATCTATCTATCTATCATAGTTATAGATTCTGAAACATATTCTGGACGTTTTAAGAACTGTGTAAAGAACACAATGGACTCTTATTTAGAGCTCAGCACATTCTGCAATTTCATTGTAAAAGCACCATGCTACGTATGTGCTGGGCACATACCTAGGCATCATGAAAAGTTCAGCATACGCATATTTGTAAGATGCAAGCTTCTAACCCTTGACTAGAGGGTGGTGGGTGAATTAGGGAGCTAGGCCACATTGCTCCAAACAATGGAGCATGCTTCTGTAGTTATCTTAAGGCTAACAGAGGCTTAAAAGCATGTGTAAATGCCTGGTGAGGTCTCTGGTGGTGTGGTTAAGCAGATTTTCCAATGCTCAGGAGACAGAGTAGCAAAATTTTGCATTGGCGGATAATTTTAAATGGTTTCTAATGTCTGGAGCAGGAATGGGAAGTCTGTGGCCCTTTAGGTGTCGCTGGACTACAAATTCCATCATTCCTAATATTTGCTGGCTGGCGCTGATAGGACTCAGAGTCCAACAACATTGTGAGGACCCTGATGAAGCAACTGTGCCATTTCTACATTTCTTCTGGGCAGCTATTTTAGGAGATTTTAAAGTGCGCCATCAACAAGCCAGACTCTTGCTTTTCTCTGTTCTCAGGCATGTACATCAAATTATGTTGCACAATGTACGCTGATGAGTTTTGTGAAGCATGGCGATTCCGTAATCCTGACAATAATGTTCTGCTAGTTCAACATTCTGAATTCCATTTGGGGTGGGCCAATGAGGAGCACATTATACCAGTGTCTTGGCTTCTGCAGTGAGTTCCCACGGCAATCTAATGCACAATCCAAAATGCTTAATAGCCTGAATCCTACATTTGATGGATTGATTGATTGATTGTCTCTCAATCCACTCTTCCACTGCATAGCAATGCCCAAAGCAGCTTACAACCTGGAAGATAATGCAATAAAATAAAACCAGCAGAAGAAAAACCCTCACAAAATCTGGTTGACTATATCTAAAACATATCCTAACTAATCCCAAAGGCTTGCTTTAAGTAGTTTTTGAATGGCAGTCTGAAATGCCATTAGAGAGAGAGCAAGGAAGATCTCTTCTGGCGTAGGTATACGTAGATGGGCGGGGTATAAATAATAAATTGAGAAAATTGAGAGGACAGAGTCTGGGCACCCTATGGTGTATACCCAAAACTGAATTTGTAAGAAAGCTCCAAGCATACTCTTGTGGCCAGAGCTGACGAGGTGCATGTGTATAATTTAGTAAGTGTTCCAAGAGCTACATTTGCATTCATATATCAGGACCATGTTTATTATTGTGTTGTTGCCGTTCAATAAAAGCCACCTTGGGACAGGCTAATCTGAAGGGAAGAAGTGGGGTGCTTGCACACATGAATATGCATAAGAACACCTAACCGTTTCCCAGTCACATCTCTACCAGAATCAGCCCTTCCCAAAGCGCCTCTTGTCTTTGTATTGTTGTTTTCTTAAAAAAACATTTTTGGGCACTGTTCACTGAGCACTCATCCTGATTTATTTGTAGGGAGGTTCGATTATGTTGACTATTTAATGAGCATTCATCCTGTTTCGTCAGTGGGGAGGTTTGATGGTGTTGGCCAAGCAAATGTTATCTCACACTTTCCCATTGCTGGTCTGATGTTTAGGGAAAGTGGCTTTTTGTTGCACAAGACCTCCAAATTAAATTTAATTGTGCAACCTGAATTTGCTGGAATGGGACTGAATCCCACTCAAAAACAGCAGGAGAGTGGAAGCGCTCCTGGGCTTTGTTTGTTACCTGCTGTTAAGCGCAATGTGTTTAACACCAGTTAAGCTGTTTTAGATTCTCTCAACAAATCCTGGGCATGGTAGTTTGGCGAGGGTGTCAAGAACACTAAAGATATTCCTGGCTTCCACACAGAACTACAGTTTGCAGGGATCCCTAGCAAGCGATACGACTGGCTGGACCATTTAAAATCTGTCATCAGTGGTGGATTGGGGGCTCTCAAATTTCAGTGGTGCCCTGCACAGCGCTAAAATATGCCACCCGTGTTTCTCGCGCTCCCTTCCACAGCACTGTTGTGGCGCCCCCTATAGCGTGGTGCCCAGTGTGGCCGAACCAGTTGTGCTACCCTAAAACCGCCTCTGCTGTTATGTAGAAAAAGCCTTCTTTGTTTCTCTCCCTGTATTGAAGATGTTCCTTTCGCCTTTTACCTGTTATCTGCTCACATTAGTAGTTTGGTGGTGTGAGCTGACTTTTGGGATTACAAAATCAGAACATTAGAAAAAAGAGGGTCTTTCTCCTTTAGAGCTCTAAGTAGATAGTGGTACTCTTCTAAAATGAAGAACTTTCACTATGTTCTATGAAGCTGTTAAGCCGCAGTATTAAAAGGGAAATGGCAATCCACAAAGTATTTGAGGAATTGCAGTTCCCCCCCCCCCCTAGTTAATTTAACTTCTGTTACACTGGCAGAACCAATTAAGATCTTTAAACAAAAACTGAATTTTTTAGAGGAATATCTCAAATATAAAGTCTGTGAAAATGAATGCCTTTTCTTTCCCACAAGAGATCACAGAAGACTTTTACAAATACATATTGCAATAGAAAATATCTAATTCTGAAGACATTCGCACATTACACTTAAATACATGTCCACCTTTTAAAATGGACAGCTCAAGTTTTCTGCAACTTTCTGGTAAGGCTGTGTCACAGCCAGATCTCCTAGTGCCAATACAGTGGTACCTCGGGTTAAGTACTTAATTCGTTCTGGAGGTCCGTTCTTAACCTGAAACTGTTCTTAACCTGAAGCACTACTTTAGCTAATGGGGCCTCCCGCTGCCGACATGCCGTCGGAGCACGATTTCTGTTCTCATCCTGAAGCAAAGTTCTTAACCCAAGGTAATATTTCTGGGTTAGCGTAGTCTGTAACCTGAAGTGTATGTAACCTGAAGCATATGTAACCCGAGGTACCACTGTATAAATACGCCATTCCCCATTTCCATTTGAAAACACCAGTTAGCTATGCGCTTCATTCATTTTCAGCATATGAAAAATAAAATCTCTGCAAACAAAACCATTAACAAATGAAATTCTTCAAAACTCCGAAGTTGGAAGTAACAGGATTAACAGGCATTGAATCAGAGTTTCAATTTTTTGCTTTGACAAGTCATGCTGAAGAGGGGAACTCAAGCAGCAAAATCCAAGGCAATACATTGATATCTTAGCACAGTGTACAGCAACAAAGAGATACAGTAAATTTCTTCCCCTGCCTTTTAAAGGTCATGCAAAAATAATGGTTTGTAGACAAGAACTTCCATCTCAGCCATTTTACCAGACAAAAGGCAGAGAGCTGAATACTGCATTGGGCCCCACCCAGCTCTGCCTATAACCGTTTTCTATTTTGTAACATTAATGCATTACAGCTTCTCAACTGATTCTTCATTTGTGCGCAGCTTTTTAGCATATCTACACACACACACACACACACACACACCACTTGTAACGCAATCGTGCACACCAATAAAAAGCATCAAAATTGCAAAGAGAGGGCATTGCTTCTCATTTTTCAACATGCAAGGTAAAAAAAATAAATGTCACTATAAATTTATCTTAAACAGTCTTGTGGCGCAATCCTGTGCACATCGACTCAGAAGTAATTAAGTCCAAATGCCTGTAGCGATCCTACACAATGGTACCGGGGTAAGTGCCATCAAACTTAATAGGGCTTGTTTCTGAGTAGAAACCTAGGTGTGGAAGTCACCATTAGAAAATACTAAGCTAGCTATCGTCTAAACAATTTTCAAGCAGTTTTTAAAAAGGCCTGGAAGTAAATTAAAAATAACACAGCAGTTACATTGTGAAGGTTTTGTTGCTCTTCTCCCACAGTACATCAGGTGCATTAATTTCTTTCAGCATGAGTAGGCATTTTTAACAATCAGAAGGTAGCATGATGTGTCTGCTATGAATCCTATTACACCGCTTAATATTATAAGTCATATAACACAGACCGTTGTGGACAATGAAAAGGACGAATATGTTGACACTGATTATTTCCTTTCCTAACTCTATACATGAAGAAACACAACTATGTATGTTCCAATTTAAAAATACAAGGCATGCGCAAAAAAAGGGGGAGGGGGAAATCAAGTAGTCGGCGCAAACACACCGGCCTTATCGTTGCTATTTAATCAGGTGACATCCTCACAGGGGGGGGAAAAAGCCTTAAGAATTTTTGAGTTGTTTTTATTAAAGGTAATTAAAATAAGATCCATTGATCTTTGCCTCCTGCAAACTGAAAAAACCGCTAACAGCAGCAGATAATGGGTGTGAAAACCTAAATAAGTTTAAATTAAATGTAACACATGCACTTAAGACAATTTCCCAAAGACAATAAAATTCTCCTGGGTTGTTTCCCCCCCCAGCTATAGATCCAGGTCTGACATTCCAATAATTGCCTAGTTTTGGGAAAGTGAACCACTGCGTACACATTTATGCACTGCTTGCGATTAAACGCTAGAATAAGAGTTCCACCATAACAGTGTTACACTCCTGTAAGAAAAAGCATGTGATTTACAAAAATTACATACCACTTAATAAAAAAAGTCTCTGTATGTGGTTTTCATTTTTAAATAAATCACTTCAATAATTTCCCCTAAAAACTAGATAAAAACCAAGACAAAGCAGAGCAAAACTACATATCACAAATGAAACAGATCAATGTAACCCCCCCCCCCCAAAAAAAACCCCAGAGGCCAATCAGGCAGTTGAAGGACTTGGGTCATAATGTAATTTGAACAAACACAACTCACATATGGCTCTCTCTGTTTAAAACTGTGATGGGAAAGAGCAGCTCAAATATCCCTGGGAATGGTAGCTTTGTGAAAGGCACCATCATAAAATTGTCCGCAGCTCACCAGGATTTCTTCAAACTTCTTCAGAGAAAGTCATGGCAGTTAAAACTTGCATAAAGCCAGAATGAAGTTGCAGTGTAGATGCGGCCATCCATTCTCGCTGCAATCCTAATCCCACACTAGCCTGTGACTTTAGCAAAACTGATCATATATATATCCTGTACATGGATTCATGACAGGTGCTGGAGTGTTCATTTGGATTGCAGACACAACTCCATATGCTCACCTTATATAACCTGCAGGCACATTTGGAATTTGGAGAAAGTGCCAGGGGTAACAACCCTCCAAGCTGACCCTTCTTCCCCCAGACAAGCAGAGCGATTTTTTCCATGTGGTCTGGGCAAAAGCGAGATGCAGTAGAATTGAACTGGGTCCTGTTAAATGAGCCTTGCGTTGGTGTTGTACGGGCTGCACAACAGAAAAACGACAGATCCAGTACTTGCCAGCACCATCCCTCAGTCTCTAAAGATCACAGATTACCCTTGCCAGGTCCATAAAGGAAGAGAGGAGAGGCTGGCATCCAAACATAAATGAATGGGGGAAGGGGGGGCATTCTCAGCCTTCTAAGAAACATCACTAGTAATCTTGCATAAACAGGTATTAGTGGGCACACCTGTGCCTGCAGGTGCCATGTTGGCAACCCTCACTGTAACACAGTGCAGCAGATTTTCATGTTTTTCATTCAGACATCCACCCTGCCAGGGATGTCAACTTGAATAAAATATTGGGGAGGGGGCTAGGTCAGCCCCACCCTACATAATCGATCACATGGCATGGCACATGCACACCATTTGAATGGCAATGCACATTAACTTTGGGGGCGGCCCCCTCAAATATTTTATGGGGGTGGCTGAAGGGCCCTCGGACCCTAGGAGTTGGCTGCTATGCCCCCCACCATGAGATATGCCTAACTGGAATCCAAAAGGACAATACAACTAGCTGTGAGCACCCAAGGAGCCTATTTCTCAAAAAGCAACACACACACACACAAATATTAATGGCACATAGCAACCTGCTTTTTAAAAGGAGTTCCTGATATAACATGCAAGCCTTCTGTTAAAAAATTAAATTAAATTAAACCCATAAGTTAAAAGTAGCAATCTGGATGCCAGTCATCATCCATAAAGATTAAAAAGCCAGCTTTGCAAATAAGCCCACAAGAGCCACTGACTAGCCCATGAAAGCAAGCAAGCCACAATAACAAAAAGGACAGCATGCCTGACTGCATATACTTGTCATGTGAAGAGCAACCCTATGCATTTTGACGTCCATTGAGTTAAATGGGACTTCCTTGGGAGTAACTGTGCACAGAACTGCAGCCCTATTCACACACCAATGCAACATGCGGTATGCGTTCCTTGCACCCTGACAACTCTCCAATTTTTACTCATCAGAGGAACCAGGCAAGTGTCTATAGAGCAGGTGTGGGGTAAACTTTGGCCCTCCAGATGTTGCTGAACTACAACTCCCAACAGCCCCAGCAAGCAGAGCTAACAGCCAGAGGCTAAAGTGGAAAGAGGCCAACACATGCAACTCTTGCCGTTGCATGAGAGGACATGTTCAAGCCCTGCAAAAACCAGAGGTTCCTACACTTACTCAGCCCCCATCTTTCCATCCAGCCAAGCAACAGGCATCGCCGCAGATATAGGGCACATTCCATCCAAGCAAAAGCACTCAAGGAGGTCATTGGCCCAGGCCAATTCCCGCTTTAAAGGCAGATTTGAACAACTGTTGCTTTTTATTTTCAAAGGAATAAAGGCCATTGTTTCTTTGACCCAGCATGCCTTCTTGCAACCAGTGGTCTTTTGAGCCAGGCACAATCTACTTTAATTAAGTCTGCAAAAAACAGCTCCTCCATTTTGTCTCAAGGCTGGTAGCTGAATGCAGAGTTGGGCTTCCAACAAGCCTAGCAACATCTCTCTCCCCACCCTGCTCAATCTTATTGCTTAACATCTAAACTGAAGATTCCCAGTGCGCTTAAAAGCTTGGCCACCACCTTGTGATTTTTGGATGGTCCTAATAAAGGCATTATTGTTTTGCTATCCAAATTTGGAACTTGTGTGTTTGCTTCCCCAGTGTTAGAGGGGGAGCTTAAACCCCATCAGCACAGATTATTAACAGTTCTTGTAGGCCTCCGGAAAAGCTAGCAAGATTTCACATCGCTTTGCACGGCTAGTTTCTCTTAACAAATGCTCTCCGCACCGAGCCAAAGCTTAGTTAATATAAAATTATAGGAGACAAGCTCAGTTTCTGTACTGCCACAATTCAATTGCACCAAGAACTTCAGTTCTTGGATTTGCTGTGTCAGTTTGAAAAGCTAATTGTTTATTCTGCTTGAATGGCCATTTAGCAATAAGGTGGGTGTTCTGGAATGCTCCAGTCCGAAATCCTATGCACATATTTGCGAGACAATTTGAGGAGCCATTTTGTTCTGGAACATTCTTAGGCAGGTATTACAGGGCAGAAGTTAATCATTTTGACACCAGCGTTCCTAAGGCACTTTTAATGCACATGTTGTCAAGCATCTTGTATCCATCACACTTCTAATTATCCCTCAGGTGGCAGCTGATTTCCCCCCGCAACCAAATGTTTTCTCCTCTGTTTTATATCAACGCTTAAAATTGACAGTTTTGGACTCTCCATTCACAGCCTATCATTCAATACCCTTTAATGCACAAACTCTGCAAGGAATTATATCCAAAATTACATTATTAAAGAACACTGTAGTATTGAGAGCCTGTAGAAAATTAAATCCTGACAAACAAAGCTTCTGCTTCTGCTTTTGCCAAGTGAATTCTGAGAACTTCCTGTCCTCCCCAAAGGAACAAAAAAGACAAATGCTGAGAATTCTAGCTAAAGCTAACCATGATGCAGGCTGTAACTGACTAAGACCTGTTTTTTCCAAATGGTACCCATTCCTTTCAGTGCACCAGAGTCCGCTATACACCCCACATTCTAAAAACGGGCTCTAGTGGCAGGGAATAATTATGATTGTATGTAGACGCTTAGGTTTTTAACTGCCTGATCCTAAACATTTACAAAGCGTTAGACCCACTGTGTTTAGCAAGGCTTGCTCCCAAGCAAGTCCCCAGTTACAAGGCCATCATAAAAGTTCAGTTTTATCATCTCAATGCAGGACTGGAGAAAGAGAGAGAGAGAGAGAGAGAGAGAGAGAGAGAGAGAGAGAGATCTACTGTGATATTTTATCAGTATCACCCATTGAAATAGACTCTCTCCAAAATTAACTTGGTCAAATGGTCCTTACAGGTTCAGCCCACACGCATTAGCTTATCTGAATCTCTGTCTCATTCAGTTCTCCATCCATGCCTAGATTTTGATAATATTACAGGAACATGTAACTGTAGTTCCCACTGCGATCAACAGAATTCTCAGTTTTACTAGCCTCTGAATAATCTCCTTCCTCCGCCCCAAACATTGCACACCATTCAAATAGCTTACCTTAACTCCGCTAAGAATTAAGCATAAGTGATTCCTCTTTTAGTAACATATCCTACAAATCAGAACCCGGTTAATGAATGTCTCTTTGCTACCCAGTGATCATTGTCAAAGTAAGCTCAAGCCTTTTAAGTTTCTTCTACTCTGTATTTTTTTCTACAGTGCCCACCATCATAAATACACGTACAAAAATGTCACCATTCTATGGCTTTAGTGTGGTTTTCTACACAGCTGAACAGAATTTAGGGGTCATTCTGCGCCACTCCTTCTCCAAGTTTCCACAGGGTATCCATTTTCATCATTAGTGGCAGGGAGGGGGAGAAGTAACTTGATGAAAGGAAATGTTTTTGCTTAACCAAGGACAAACTTGAATCTCTGAGAAGGACACATTCACTGGGCGTTACCTCGACATACTGGTTTGTTCCACAGCTGCCAATTTTGCTGGCAAAAAGTACAGTCTTTGGCTATCTCTAGCTTCATTGTGGAACCAGCAATTGTGCAGTCCAGACAGAGCAATCACGATATACAATATTGGCAAAAAGTCTCGCTGACACACCCATTCTTGCACATCCCTGGATTTTCACCCATTCCGCTGGCAGATGTGGCTTTCCAAACATATTAATAACCAAACTGTCAACCCTTAATAAGAGTTTCCTTAGCCATAAAGTAAGCATTCTGATGTGACCTGGTCTTTTTAAATCTATAACTTTCAGCACAATCCAATACAAATCTACTCAATGTAAATTCCACTGAATTCAATGGGGGCTATTCCCAAATAACAAGACTAGGGCTGTAGCCTCAAGCTAGGAAACAAGCCCCATTGAGCTCAGAGGGATATATTTTGAATAGATACATATTGGATTGCATGGTTAGTACTCCCTGGTGCCTCCTTAGTCATAATTCATCTCAACTGCCTAATTCCACCCCCACCCTGCATTTGAAAGCTCTCCTTTTTCGGTTCCATCTGTATTTCTCATTTTCTTTGACACACACAGTTCTGTACCATATGAAAAACCCAATTGCCCATATCTGGCCTCATTAAAAGGGGGATATTTCCTCCTTCCATTTCCTAAACACAGAGATCAATATGTTAATAAAAAACCAAATATGATTCTTTAAAAAACATCAAGTAATCCTAAAATGCATGTGCTACACACCAGGCAGGCAAGGGGGAGAACCCATATTCATGTACATAAATGTTTTTGTTTCATGTGGTTAGAGCGCATGAACTATCCCTCTCCATTTTTAAATATCGTGTGACAATAAAGTTCTACAACCAAGCCACTCACATTTGCTTTCCTGTGACATTTAGCAAACAAAGGTCTATCTTTTAAAAAACAAAAAAAAATTTTTTTGTTTAAAATAATAATAATCTAAAGATCTCGTGGCTTCTGTAGGATGATGTTCAGCAGCGCAATATCCCATCTTTTATCTTCCCATATATCCTTTGAGCCAAGCACCCCGTTCCCCAAAGCCACGCTCGTTTCAGGAGCCCTGCGCCACCCTCCGCAAAAACCAAGCTCTGAAACCAACGGGAAAGCCCTGCAAGATATGGGCCAGGGCAGTGCACCCAGCACAGCAGCATCTTCCACCTGCCCGCCTCGGAGAAGGCAAGCCGAGGTCTGTCTCCCCTCGCAGCACCAAGCGAAGCTGCCGCTGGACCGACTCACCTGTTCATGAAGGCGGTGGCTGCACAGCTACCGGGACTCCCTCTCTCCGCCGCCGGCGCCCGCAGCTTCTGAGGCTTAGCGGCCACAGATCGCGCAAGGGAGGGGCTGCGGTGTCACATACCAGACACTACCATTCCCTCCTTACTTATGGGGGGGGGGAGCGAGGGGCGGCGCGCCTGGCGATCAGGTGACAACAGCACTGCGCCCTACACTGCAGTGCCGGGTGGTTCCCCCGACGTGGGGGGGCGGGAGGAGGAGGAAAAAGAACACTCAGCTCCGCCGCGTTCGGCATTGGAACTCCCAGGGTTTATTAGCATTCCAGAACGGGGAGGGCGGCGGCGGCGGTGGCAGCAGCTGCACGTGACTGCGCCTCTGCCCGCTTGGCTGCCTCTCCCAGGCGATTTGCGTGGATTCCGGCTCCTTCCATTGATCGGCCGCCTCTCGCCTTTCCCGTATATATATATATCCTTTCGCGCATGGTGGGGGAGGCGGGGTGGGGGGTGGGCAGAGCCTGGGATTCGGATGCCATTGGAAGACGGGTGGCGATCCTTGCTGGCTGCACAGCTCTCCCTCTCTGCGGGCAAACGGCGGCGTCTCCGTCAGGGAGAAAGGCCCAGATTTTCTATATATATATTATTAAAATAAAAAAAATGGGGTGGGGTGGGAGGACCGCATGACGCGCGCGTGCCGGGGAAGGCTACCCGAGACGCGTGTCAGGTTCCCTCCCCTCCTCCCTTTCCGTTGAACATATTGCAAGACGTTGCAGACTCTCCCCACGCCCGTCTACCAGGGTTTTGATTTTTAAAATATCATCATTAATTTTTATGCGATTTGCCCAAATGGGTGGCCTGGAAAGCTAAACCACGTAGGCGGGAGGGGGGGAAGCCGGTTTTGACAGCAGTTGCGGGGGTGCGTGTGTTCCTTCCTACTTGAGCCACTTGTCGGCTGCATGGAAGTGGGCGTGGTCCCGATGCTTTAAAAACCAGCTCCCCCAAAAAACATATTTGATATGTTTAAATCGCAGTTCTAATCGGGAGACTGCGAAGTTCGTAATGTACACGCTTACTTAGGAGTAAGCCTCGTTGAATTGAACGGGGTCTTGCTTCCGAGTAGGCGCGCGTAGGTCGGGATTGCATATCTCCACTTGATGGGAGAAATGTGCTTTCCGAGCGCGCTGTGCTGCCCTCCTTGGTCGCAGCGAAGACGAACCAGCGACTGGGAAACATCCATTTCCCAGCATTGCGCATTAGATTGGTTTCGTTGCAGCGGTTGTGCCAGAAGCAGCAGAGCTATCAAACCACTGGCAGTGGCTGGAGTTGAAAATTGCATTTAAAAATCGTTAGTATAATTTGCTCTTATTTCCTGTGCTTGCACAGCAAGAGGTCCTAAGGAGTACAAAAGTGATAATTATTTCTGCAAATCCATATGCTGCCTTCTTTCATCTTTCCAGTATGCCAAACCCCATACACAAGGTTCTGCTGTTTCCTCCCTCACCTTGGAGTACAAAAGGCAAATTCAGAAATGATGGTCAGAAGTCATGTTCACACCATAGGTACTTTATTGGCCAGGATGTTTTTCTGTCTTGATTTCAGTTGAGAGAATGTGACTCTAATAATCCCTCACCCGAAGATAAATAAACAGGTTTATCATTGCAGTTTGGGAGGCAATAGATTTCCTACACAATTATAAAGAACAATGCAACTCTAGCGGGTGCTGTTACTGGCATCTAGTAGATGGCTGTCATTTTTGAGATCTCTGATCTCTCTACTCACCAAGCCCTATCCTTTATGTATGGGGAAATTAATTTCTTTTCCATTTTGGTATTTTAAATAAGATTACTCATAAGCAGAGAGTGCTTTTCTGCTTGGAAGGTTGAGCCTCTGGCCTTTAATGTGTGTGGTAATAAAACTCCGAAGGCTTGGTGTACAAGCTGTCAATTGTGAGACCTGGGTGAGGCCAACGGTGACAACAATCAGCAGTGATGGTAATGCACTCTGCACATACTCATCCACTTTTCATTATTCCATCACATGCTCCAGGGCTGGGCCAAGGCCATTGCAAATGGGCTCTGGGGCTTTGACCCAGCTCAGATTGTTCCCTGTGGCAAGCATGATGATGATAACACAATATTCATTCTGATCCCACACAACGTAACGCATATGTGGATACTGGTAAAAGAAACCAGGTGTACATTTGCAAAGCTAGGCAGGGTCCACTAGGTTTTTTTTTTTTTTACTGGTTTTAACACCAGGCACTGCACCGTGATTCAGAACCTTGCCTTTAGGCATCGTGGCCCCATTCACATAACAAAATGTGGGTTCTAGAATGTGGAGAAAGCAGGCTGCCAAATAATGGCTGGATACCATGCACGTTTAACTATGTTCAGGGAGGCTTATCCCAGGAAAGTGTGCATAAGCGCACAGTGCAATCCTCTACCTGCCTAGCCTACGCAGAAGAAAGCCCTGTTGAGTTCCATGGGATTCCAGCTGTTACTTAGGATTGCAACTTGGAATTATCATTCTGAAAACGTTGCAGTTGAAATGCCACGTGGTCCCGTCTTATCTACAGTTTGCCGAAGGCCCTGCTAGCGACTACGATGGTGATGCAGCAGCAGCAGACATAGAAATCAAATGCAAAGGAGGCGGAGGGCAGTTCGGGTGGCATCTTTTCAGCCGACCCCGAGACAAGCTGGGCCTGCCGGGTGGAGGCCCGGAGGCGCCCACGTGGCGGTGTGCCTGCGACAAGGCTTCTTTCTGTGGGTGGGTGTATGCATGCGTGCGTCTGCCGGCGTCGTTTTCAAACTGCCCAGGATGGTCAATCGAGCGAGGAGGAAGTGTGAAACAAATGGCCAAGATCTGTCATTGCTCCTCTTGCCCTGCGGCCTTTCCGTTTATTAGATTATCCCTCCCTCCCCCCCCCTTCTCCGGTCCGGCGCGCGCGGCCTCCGCTGGAGAGGTTGCAGAGTGTGTCTCCATCCGGCATATCCTTTGCAAAACCCTTCCGCTGGGTTTGCAGCTGAGCTGGCCCCCCAGCCAACCTGCGGGTGGTGGTGGGGGGGTGGAGAGAGAGAAAAGGCAGGCACAGATCGACGGACCTGATAGGAGACTCGTCGCTCTCCCCTCTGGAGCGCGGAAGGCCTAAGTGGGCGCACGCTGGCGCCGCGCGACGAAGGCGCACGGTTATAAAGGTCACGTTAAAACAATTGGAGCTGGCGGTGCAAGGAGGGATACGGTGAACGCCTGACTTGGAGCGCGCATGCTGGGGTGCGGGGTGGGACGGGTGCGCGCTTGACTATTAATCATCCGTAAAGATAATTGCTTTTCCTATCTGAAGAAAATGCAGCCTCTGAGCCCTATATGGCATTAAACCTGCGTCCCCCCTCTTTGTCTTCCTCGTGGAAAAGAAATTGGACGCTGCAAAAACACGTCTCCTGACGCTGAATTTTAATACCCGGTGTATCAGTCGCACGTCCTCCATTTGCGCCAATGTATAAATACCATGACTTGTATATTAATGCTTTTATCAATATGTTCTTCTTGTTCGCTTTTAATGGGACCAGCATGTCAATGGCCGGTAAAGCTCTTCTTCAGACCAATTAAAAGCACCCCGGATTGGATGATTATATTAGTACTTGGGGGTGGGGCGATCGATATTTAATTGCTTAAGCAAATAACAACAGTCTTTTTTTCATGCTGAACATATAGCAGCGGGTGTAATGACTTTTTGCCCCTGCTGCCTAGATATTTATGGGGGACGTATCTCTTTCTGCTTCCGCAAAATGGAGCCGCCATCAAGCACACAATTGCGAGAAAAGTTTCTGCGCGATCTGGGAGGCGCGGCCCATGATCCTCGTGGGACTTTTTTTACTGAGTGGAAAAGGCCAAGCAAGCGAGAACATGAGCCGCACACGTAGGAGGAGAAACCAGCGGGCAGTCCTGAGTCTTTTAAACCAAGGGGAATTGTGCAAGAGCGCCGCCGTTTATTTCAGTGGGGTGGGGGCTTGCGCAGGAGAACTTCCCGCTGCATTTAGGCGGATGATCCTGTATTTTTGTACGTCCGTCCATCCGTGCTCAAAAAAACGAGGAAAGGCACTTGCCATTTTATTGTATAATATAATTATATCTATATCTACCTACCTATCTAAAACAACTACACAGACATACAATGAACGCGGTGAGATCTTGTTTCAAAAAAACACGTTGGTGTTTTCAAGATTCCGTTAGAATATACTGATGGAAAATAGGAGTTTAGAGTATGGCTGGACTTACTTCCGTTTTAAATGAAATCAATACGTGATGACGAGTCAACATTATTAGTGATTGAGGCCAGTTCCTAATCAGAAGTAAACACTGACCGACGAATCAATAAAGGGGACTTTTAGAGAAATTCCGAAACCTCAGCAGCTATTAAAGAGACTTTTAGAAAACTAGCGAATTCGAGACTATTGACCGTCAGTATATTTCGGAACAATTGTTTTTAATAATAGCAACTTAACCTTCGCGCTACATAAGTAAAAATCAAAATATTTTTATCTTGATTAATAAAAAGGAACGCATAGAAATAGTACAGATAGCCAACATATGAGAAGCCTTTGTTTGGGTGAACTGATGTAAGATTAAAAATAAATACGTGCAGGGACATAACCCAACACTGTAGCTAGTGGTAAATCCCAAAACGACCCAGATATCTGAAAATTGTAGATCGTTTCGACAGCATTGGACTGAAAACAAATACTCAGAGCGAAGTGTTTCTGATCAATGAAGACATCACGTTCTAGCTTCGTTCTGGTCTCTTTGAATGACAGCAGAGATTGGGTTTGACCGTACTACTTGGATAAATTGGGGCTGCAAATTCCCCCGCTTTCCACATAAAGTTCGAAAACAAGACCGGCAGAGGTCCAAGGGGATCCACAACATGCTGACTCAGGAATATATTGATGTGATCTGATTGGGTTGGATCCTGGAAGGGCCAGCTGGCGAGAAATGAACGCGCGGGAGTGTATTTGCAAAGAAAAGTATGTGTGGCAATACCTAGTACAGTATCGCCCGATCAATCAATCACTTTATAACCCGTTCGTGCAGAGATGGGCACAAGCCTATTTCCCCACCTTTGTGAAAGGAGAGAATCCTTTAGTTAATAATACTGTACCAGTAATAACGCTTAAAAAAAATTTCCCCTCCCGGAAAACGCCCAGACTCACTTTGAACCGCACCTTCACCTTACGTGTTATATATTCAGGGTGCTTTAGTTAGTTTGTTTTTAAGAAAAATGAAACGATTCTGTTCAAAGCAGCGAGAAAACGTCGCGTTGCTTAAATGGGGGCGGTTATAAGCCATCAGATCTGATGGCAACAAATCTTTAAAACAAACCATCCAGTCTCAAAATGCCAGTCATTGAAAAAAATAAGACTACCGAGGGTTTGCAATCCGATACACGCAGTGAATGACCTGCGAAGTCTGCTACACAACCCTTTCCTCTGCTTTGTTTTGTTTTATAGCAGGTACACAGTTTGGTCTATTAATTTTAAACGCAAACAGTGTGCAGGCAAGTATTTTGCTTCATTCTACACCGAACCCATGCCTTGTTCTGCTGGTGCCGATTGCTTAAATGCGCTTTTTTTAAAGGATCGTTTCCAGCAGGCAATGCAAAGTGTTGCATTCCCCCCCCCCCCCGCCTTCTTTCAGAGCAAACGTTCTGCAGTAGGATGCTATTGTGTTACTTTTTTTATTATCGTTGAAGCGCTAGTAAACCTCGCGCCGCGCCTGCTTGCCTTGGGCTAAAGCCACGCCCAGGCAGCCCTCGAAAGGCGCATGGAGAAGCGTCACCAAAACGCCAGACCAGCCCAGTCGCAGGCGGTTGAAGTGCGTTGGGGACATGAGTCCTGTAAAAGAATCCTCATCAAAACAGACCCTCCAAGTCTCTGCTCTCCGGATCTGTCCGGATGAAGGGGGTAGGACTCCTCCGCACCCCCCTCCCCGAAAACTTTTTACTACCACTTGCCGCTTTCAAGTCAAGCCCTTTTGATGTTCAAACGCCCAATTTGCACCTCCTCGGCTTAGACAGAGGAGTTCCTCCACCCCACCTCCGCTTTTTATTAGCAATGCAGTCAGATCGTGATAGGGATATTTGAGCTGTTTTCAGGCTATGTGACTTGAGAGGAGATACGACAGCCAACTTCAAATATGGCAAGGGCCGTCACTTCGGAGATGGAGCAAGCTTGTTTTCTCCTGCTCTGGAAGGTAGGACTCCAACCAACACAGTCAAGTTGCAAGATAGGAGATTCCGACAAAACATCATGAAGAACTGTGTGGGCAGTAAAAGCTGTTGGACAGTGGAACAGCCCAAATCTCCCTTGGGAGATTGCGGACTTTTCCTTCCTTGGGAGTTTTAAAGCAGATGTTGGGTGGCCTTCTGTCATGGATGCTTCAGCTGAGATTCCAGCATTGCAGGGGGTTGAACCCTTCCAACTCTACAATTCTATGATGGACAGGAGCCACCAAATCATTTGAAGAGAAAAAGAATGGAAGAGAGGAGGGAAGTATGTGGCGCTGAAAGAGAGATTGTGAGAAAAGTCCACACCACTCATAGGAAAAGAGGCAGGGGAATTCTGGTGTGCTTTGATGCAACGCCTTTCTGAATACTGATGTTCTTGGGTGCCATCAGTGTCCTGTTCCAGGGTCCTCAATTTGCAGAGCTAAGGGTGCAGTGCGAGGTGGAAGAAAATCTCATTCAGTGGAGCTTGCTTCTGAGTACAGTGGTACCTCGGGTTAAGTACTTAATTCGTTCTGGAGGGCTGTTCTTAACCTGAAACTGTTCTTAACCTGAAGCACCACTTTAGCTAATGGGGCCTCCTGCTGCTGCCGCGCTGCCGGAGCACGATTTCTGTTCTCATCCTGAAGCAAAGTTCTTAACCCAAGGTACTATTTCTGGGTTAACAGAGGCTGTAACCTGAAGCGTATGTAACCTGAGGTACCACTGTATAGCTAGGTTAGATCGAATAAGGCTGCATGCATGGGATGGATTGAATAGAGTAGCATTTGTTGTATTAGTCCATAGACCGTAGCAGAAGGCTGCCTGGGAAATATGATTCAAATCCCACTGGCAAGGACTATCCCAAACATGTCTACTCAGAAACAAATCCCATTGAGTTCATTGGGGCTTACTCCCAGCTAAGTGAATTTAATACTCCAGCTTCTGTAATGAACTCACTAGGTGGCCTCAAACAAAGCCACTACCTGGGAAGGACCATAGCTCAGTGGTAAAGCACCCGGTTTGCATGCAAAAGGTCCTAGGTTTAATTCCTGGTGTCCCCAGGTAGGCTGGGAAAGACTCTTGCCTGAAACCCTGGCAGAGAGATGCTGCCAGTCAGTGTTGACAATATTGAACTAGATGAACCAATGGAATGACTAAGGAAGATTCCTATATTCCCAACTCTTCACGAGGCTGGGATGTTGTACAAAGCAGCGAGTGAGGGGAGTGTGGGGAAAGCACAACAGCCAGGCTGGAGTCACAGAGTCTGCATTTGAACTCAAGTTGGGAGACTGCAAAGCAAAGGCAATGCTGCTAGATGTTTGCAGGTATCAGGTTACAGCGAGGATTCTGGGAGGAAGCAGCAATATCTGATCCCCGTTTTTAAAAACCATTAAAAAAAGACCAGCTGTAACTCAGACCTGTCTCATGTGGCTGGGATAACCAATTTCCACTACAAAGGAATTCTGGGTTGTCCTCGGTTGATATTTTCACTGGTGATCTCTTAATTTCCTTTCCCATCTTATTCCAATTAGGATCAAAATCAGCCTTCTTACTTCATACAGAGCCATGCTTTTGACATTAGCAGCTATAATATCACACTATTAATGGGAGCCCTCCCCCCCCCATGACCACAGCAATTTTCACCAGCAGATGACTGCTAAGGGAGTAAATGACCAAAAAGGTTTTCCAGTAAGACTGATGAAGAATCAAATTACCAGCTCTATTATTTCACTCATGTTATCCATTTCTGCAGCTGAAGAGTAGCTTTAATTGCCAGCCGTGAAACTAGACAGGAATGCTGTGTGCCCGTATGTGGGGAACAAGAACAAATGTCTTGGTTTCTAGCATCGCAAGCCAAGCCTTGCCAGACTAACCTTCTCTGCTAAAATTTAATTTACTAGACAGAGAAAATGCAGTTGGATTCAGCTTTAGAATTCAGCAAGGCATTCAGCCTAGTCCTGCTTGTCTGTCTCCTTGAATTAAAAGTAATTGCTATTAAGATGGAAATATAGTTGGCTTAAAAAAACCACACCAAAATACCCTACCATTGGCTGACAACCACTGCTTGTCAGAAAAGAGCTCTCCAGCAAGATTCTGCAGAAATGAGATCCAAGCTTGGTACCAATCACTCTTTTAATTAGGAAGGAGTATATCTGGCAGGTTCCCGCCCCCCCCCCCCCAAGATCTGCTGACCACTGCCCCATGTGGTGAGTTACAGTGGTGCACATTCTCAGAGAAGTGTCCGGAACTGCAAACCACTGCCCAATGTGACAATCAATGTCACTATAGTTTCACAGGCAAGGACTTTCCAGATTGACTTTGCCCAGGCTAGCTCTTCTCCTCTTGAGCAGGAAGGAGTACAAGAGGGCTTCCTATCCTTGTTCTTTGCTTGAACAACAACCTGAGCTCCTGCCTGTCTCTTTGTTTCTGGTTTCATTCTATGGTTGTGACTCTAGTCTTGTTCTGCCGGTTCTGCATTTTGCCTCCATTTGGATTGTTCTTTGGGCCTGACTCCAAATTCCTGGCTCTGAGCTTGCTTCAGGTGGCCCAAGAGGAGGGTTGGCACCTGTCTCCTTTATAATACAGGATTGTCCCGTATTTCTAGGCAAAATGCTACGTCCTGTATTGATACAGATTTGTCCTGTATTTCAGGTCTTCTCTCTCTTGCACCTTTTGTCAAAAGCAGTGGCATAGCGTGGGTTGTCAGCACCCGGGGCAAGGCAAGTAATTTGCACCCCCTAACCCGTGGATTTGCGCCCCCTAACCCTAACCCCCAGATGTTGCGCCCGGTGCGGCCGGCCCCCCCTGCACCCCCCACGCTACGCCACTGGTCAAAAGGGCACAAACTTGTTTGCAATGTGGCAGATTTAGGATCCAGTCCACACCCCAGCGCACATGATGTAGCACATATGCATCTGGGAAGGCATCTGAATGTGCAGCCGAATGCAGATACTATTTCGCAGCAGTTCATTGTCCTGCTGTGCGAGGGAAGATTGCTTCAGCAACATTGCTCTCCCCTCCTGTCATTTCCAGCAAATGGTATTCAGACTGCCTCTGACAGTAGAAGTTCCTACCAGCCAAGCGCTCGTCGTCTTCCACCTTGGCCCTTGCTAATTTGTTTGGAGTCCTGTACAAACCCTAATATTGCAACCTTGAAGAGTATAAATGAGTACTGGATTCTAAGCACCAAAGCAGTAGTTTAATTGGTGTGGGATTTTTTTTCCTGGGGGGGGGGGCGGGCAGGGGAATTACATGCAGGGCTCACAGCACCCATGACCTTTACAATAGATAAGGTTGCCTTTACAGCCTTCTCAGAGAATCACTTTGAACATTACTTTTTAAAAGGTGCACTGTCAGTGTAAACAAAACACCTTGGCCTGCACCTCAAAATGGGAAGTGTGAATGCAGCAATTAGGTATATTATACAAGTAAGTGACCTACGCATGCAGCAAAATGAGCTGGTGGGGTCCTGAGGTGCAAAAGGACTGTACTCCTACAGAGTACAGAGGATTTACTATGAAACGAATGAAGCTTAAGCTTCAGGGCCCCTAATCCTGGAAGGGACCCAGAAGCAAATTTAGTCCCCATTGCTAAAAAATTGGGGGTCTAGTAGACCCAATTTGAGTCTCACTACAGTGGTACCTCGGGTTAAGTACTTAATTCATTCCGGAGGTCCGTTCTTAACCTGAAACTGTTCTTAACCTGAAGCACCACTTTAGCTAATGGGGCCTCCCGCTGCTGCTGCGCCGCTGGAGTACGATTTCTGTTCTCATCCTGAAGCAAAGTTCTTAACCTGAAGCAATATTTCTGGGTTAGCGGAGTCTGTAACCTGAAGCGTATGTAACCTGAAGCGTATGTAACCTGAAGCGTATGTAACCCAAGGTACCACTGTACTCAAATGGATTAATATTATATTGAGAGTCAGATGTTGTCAAGGTTGCCATGGAACAACCCCATTGAATAAGGCAATAGTGGTTACCCAGACCTTGTTGCTGGTTGCGAAGGGCCCCCCATGACGGTTTGACCTTCAGGGTCCCAAAATGTAGGTCTGCTATTTGTTGGGGTGCTATTTTTAAATGCTACTCGATGTTGAAACTGCATGCAGGCAGTACACAAACAGAGAGAAAGGTGTACCTAGCATGTCCTGCACCCTTGGGAAGGAGCTGTTTTGCCACCCCACCCCGGGGGGGGGAGCACTTTACCCCCATTGTTCAGCCTGGACACTGAGGTTCAGTGCTGAGCACCTTCTGGCGGTTCCCTTGCTGCGAGAAGTGAGGTTACAGGGTACCAGGCAGAGGGCCTTCTCGGTAGTGGCGCCTGCCCTGTGGAACGCCCTCCCAGCAGATTTCAAGGCAATAAACAACTATTTTACTTTTAAAAGACAACTGAAGGTGGCCCTGTTTAGGGAAGTTTTTAATGTCTGATGCTGTATTGTTTTTAATATTCGGTTGGAAGCCACCCGCCACAGTAGCCACATTAGAAATGACTAGATTTAACACACCTCAAGTACACAAAGCATGTATGAAGGCAAGGCGAGGAGGAAGGGCCAAAAAAACCACACACCTTTGTGCCGTGGTGCAAGAAGGAAGCAAAGCTTCTCCTGCATTCAATCTTGCTGCAACAGCGAATTGCCACACATATGTGTCATACACTCCATAGTTTAATAGGTGATTTTTGCACACACACACTGGGCCTGCACCCCCAGCAGAAGCCAGCTTCACCAACCCCTAGGAACAGCTCTGCACACATACCAGGAGAGAGGTTCTAGTCCAGTGTGGACGCAGGTGGCGCTGTGGTCTAAACTACTGAGCTTCTTGGGCTTGCCGATCACAAGGTTGGCAGTTCAGATCTGCGTGACAGGGTGAGCTCTTGTTGCTTTCTCCCAGCTTCTGCCAACCTAGCCATTTGAAAGCACACCAGAGCAAGTAGATAAATAGGTACCACTGCGGCGGGAAGGTAAATGGGGTTTCCGTGTGCTCTGGCTTCCGTCACGGTGTTCCATTGCGCCAGATGCGGTTTAGTCATGTTGACCACATGAC
This sequence comes from Podarcis tiliguerta, assembly GCF_965153285.1. NCBI lineage: Eukaryota > Metazoa > Chordata > Lepidosauria > Squamata > Lacertidae > Podarcis > Podarcis tiliguerta. Next base: position 15,973,639 of record NC_139545.1, on the reverse strand, counting down.
CTGGAAAAGCTGTCTGCAGACAAGCGCCGGCTCCCTTGGCCTGAAAGCGGAGATGAACGCTGTACCCCATAGTTGAATTCAACTGGAGTTAACCGTCCAGGGGTCCTTTACCTTTACCTTTTTTATTTTAGTCCAGTTCACACCATGTGTTGTTTTACACAGGAAGCAGCATTCAAAAAGGCATAAAGGTAAAGGTTTACACCACAGCGCCACCCGTGTCCCTCAGAAAGGCATACCCACCAGCAAAATAAAAATAAAAATGGAGCAGTCCATTCTATCACTTTGCATTTCTTCTCTGCCACCTCGTTCTGGACTGGCCCCAAACAGTTTGCTGCCCGAGGTGTGGAATAAGATGGCAATTCACTCCCTTATCCATCAAGAGAAACTGAGCGGACATGCCGTTGAATCTTACTTCAGTGCTGGCAAGGGGACAGCAACTTCTACTGCAGCAGAGGCAGAGGGCTGGCGACATGGCACACAAAGCCCTATTGCTCAGCGCCTTGCTACTGCTCCCCTGCCCCCCATCATCTGCTGCTTAAAGCAGCCACCCCACTCTGCCTAATGATAGGGCCGGTCCAACCCTGCCTCGCTACCTTTTCATTCTGCTGCATATGTAGACCAGAATGAATGTTGCCAGGGAACTCTACTTGGCTGCAGCTTCTTTTTGACAGTGTTTATGCCGTGTACACACCGTTTATTAAACCTAGGATTTTTAAAAGCAGGGCTTTGCTGGAACTCAGTTCTGACACCTCTCAAGTATGCACCATAAGAGAACAAAGGAGGCATTTATGATGAATTCCGGCACCTCTTTTTCTAGAAAAACAGCATTGTATTTCATAGAATCATAGAGTTGGAAGAGACCACAAGGGCCATCGAGTCCAACCCCCTGCCAAGCAGGAAACACCATCAGAGCACTCCTGACATATGGTTGTCAAGCCTCTGCTTAAAGACCTCCAAAGAAGGAGACTCCACCACACTCCTTGGCAGCAAATTCCACTGTCGAACAGCTCTTACTGTCAGGAAGTTCTTCCTAATGTTTAGGTGGAATCTTCTTTCTTGTAGTTTGGATCCATTGCTCCGTGTCCGCTTCTCTGGAGCAGCAGAAAACAACCTTTCTCCCTCCTCTATGTGACATCCTTTTATATATTTGAACATGGCTATCATATCACCCCTTAACCTCCTCTTCTCCAGGCTAAACATGCCCAGCTCCCTTAACCCACTCCCCCCCCCCAAAAAAAAGAATGCTGGGAATTGTAGTGCTCTGAGGGGTGAACTGCGGTTCCCATGATTCTTGTAGGAGGACATACACTTTAAACATGCTTTAAAGGCACATTGCGTACACAAACCCCAAATTTGCTGCGTAATGAGCGAAACAGCTGGGCTAGGGTTTAAACTCTTGGCCACGGAGCAGGGGGCAGGGAGACTCAGGCCCAAATCCCTGTTTAGCCATGTAGGCCTCAGGCTACCCTCACAACAAAACAGGGAGAGGAAATGGTCTGTCTATGCCCTCTTTGAGCTCCTTGGAGGACAGGGCAGGATATCAATGTAATAAGTGCCGCTCCTTAGATTAGGGGATCCATTATAGTAAAATTTCCACCACATTCCATTTTATTTCCACAGCAGCTTTCAAGAGTAAGGAACCATAGCTCATGATTTCCTTGCAGGAATTCCTAGTCCTTGGCATCCCCAGTTATAGGGCTCAGATAAGCAGATGAAGGGGAAGACTCTTGCCTTAAACCTTGGAGAGCCTTGGAAAGTCAATTAGGGCTGGGAGCGTTGCCTAACATTAGTGGGTTGCTGGCTGGGATGGAACCACTCTGCTTGTAGGTGGGTCGTTGTTCCTTGCTTGGGGGGGGGGGCGGGCGAGGTGGTTTGTGTGGTGGAAACGCGCTGGCAGAGCCAGCCTGGGGTTGGCATTGCCCTGACCTCGCTACCACCACCTCACCTTTCCCCTTCTACCTCCCTCAAGCAACAGTGACCCACCTGCCAGGAAGCTAGCATAGTAGCAAGCTGCTTCTATTCTCCAACCTTCTGGGGCATAGGGGCGCATGTGAAAACCTAAGCAACTGCTGCGGGTACCACAACATGCCTATTTCACAGAAGAAAAACTGATGGTGCTCAGAACCTGCTCATCACCCAAACATGCACCCCAAATAAATAAAACATACTGGGGGGGCGGGGGAAGCAAGACTTCCCCAGATCAGGGAAAACAACAACCCCACCCATGAGCATAGCCAGGATTTATGTTGGGTCGGGGTGCAGGACACCTGCCTGTCCTGTTCCAGAACCAAGCCACCTGAGACACGATTGGTCAGTTCGCAGAAGCCATGCCCATCACTCAGTCAGGTTCCCAGTGGTGTCGCTAGAATGTGCCGCAACATCATCCCAGTGACCTCAGCATGCATTTCAGTTTCAAATGTTCTGATTATTTCTACTTTTAGTTAAGTGTTTTTATTTACTTGATTTAGGGGTGGGTGGGCAGCTGCACCGCTGCTCTTCTGGCAGCGCCCATGGCCCCACCCACAAACCCAGGCAAAAGACCCCTGAACCCAAGCAAAAGAAAAAGCAGGCAAAACACACATCAGACAAACCCAAAGAAAACCAGGCAAAGCACCCTCATGTGGGACTGAGAGGCATTCTGGGGAGAGGGTAGTAAGAGAGCGAGGGAGCTGGATTTCTGCCCTTCACTTTACACCTAGCCCAGTGTCATCCTTGATTGATTTTTTAAAATATATATATATATATATTAATGGAAGGGGCAGGGTGTCTTGGGGACAGTAGCCTGAGGGCAGCACGGTGCCCACATGTGCTGCATTGTGGACCCCAGGAGTAGCCAGCACTAGCCTAGGTGGACAAATAATCCCACCTAATATCCCTTCCCATGCTCTACCCTGTTATTCCACTCACGGCCTACAAGGTGTGGCTCTTAACCTGAAGCTTCCCACTGCAGCACATCTGAAGCAACATTGCGGGAGCGACTCATCCGCACTGCTCTGAACGGCGTGCGGAATCGCTCCCGCAGCTGCCGCCCGTTCTTGTCAAGGTTACAAGACATTTCTCGGCGCGTTATCAAACATCACCTACTTACCCTTGCAGCGCCTGCAGTCCTCTCTCCCTAAGCGTTCATTTGGCTGGCAGTCAGGAAAATGCTTAAGGGTTAATTGAATCTGGAAGGGGGGGTGAGGAAATCACGCGGTCCACGCCCAGCTCAGGACACTCCGGGTTGTCAATAGGTTTTAATTGCAGCTTGCGTCGAGGGCACACGGCGCCCAATGCTCCACCTGGGCCTGCACCTTCTTTTCTGAGGAGGCCGAGCCTGTCAGTTGAAAGGCTGGGCTTAATTTATTTCCTCTGCTGGCGGATATGCTGCTTATTCACACAGCGCAGCTATAAAGAAGCATTCGGGGAGTTGTAGTTTACCCAGCACATTTTCCTGCTGCTTAAAGGCAGTTATTTAATCGCTTCGAGCTCAGAGCTGCCTCTGTCATTATCAAGGGGGTGAGTGAATTAGCCTTGAGAGTGGATTTAATGTTCACAAGCAGGTGGGGGGGGGGGTCTGCCTATGTACATGAAGAGCTGGAACCAGACAGTAGAATTCACAGATATGCAGGCATATTTATATATACAGTCATACCTCATGTTACGTTTGCTTCAGGTTGCGAGTTTTCAGGTTGCATCCTGCGGTGACCCGGAAGTACCGGAAAGGGTAACTTCCAGGTTTCGCCACTCGCGCATGCGCAGACGTGCAAAATGACGTCATGCACATGCGCAGAAGCGGCGAATCGTGACCTGCGCAGGCGCAGGTTGCGTTCTTTTCAGGTTGCGAACGGGCCTCCGGAACGGATCCCGTTCGCATTCAGAGGTACCACTGTACACATTCCGGGCAGTCCTCCTCTGAATCTGAAGACTATTCGTGTGCCACTGCAGCTCTCTTGCTTTGCCCTGTTTTGAGGCTTAAATTCCTGCCTGCCACTGCAGTGATAGCCACATGTATTATTAGCCTACCCTATAGGGTTGTTGTAAGGATTATAGCAAATTCTGGGGCTCTTTGTTCCGGAATGCCTCTTGTTGATGATGGTGATGGATCCCAACTGGGATCGTTCAGCATACCAGTTAATATCTAAGGCTAAGCAGTACATGACTATGATTAGAAGGTCGACAGTTCGAATCCCTGCAACGGAGTGAGTTCCCGTTGCTCTGTCCCAGCTCCTGTCAACCTAGCAGTTTGAAAGCATGCCAGTGCAAGTAGATAAATAGGTACCACTGTGGCGGGAAGGTAAACGGTGTTTCTGTGAGCTCTGGTTTCCGTCACAGTGTTCTGTTGCACCAGAAGCGGTTTAGTCATCTGGCCACATGACCCGGAAAGCTGTCTGCAGAGAAACGCCAGCTCCCTTGGCCTGAAAGCGAGATGAGTGCCGCAACCCCATAGTCGCCTTGGACTGGACTTAACTGTCCAGGGGTCCTTTAGCACTACCTTTTACTCTTCTGGGCTTCAAGAAGTACTCTGAACCTAGAATCTCTTTTACCCAACTCCCTGCCCTTCCCAGCTAGGGCATTCCCCGTGGCTGTGAGTGGCAAGCTAGAACCTATGCACATGGCTACCTCTCTGGAAACCAGTAGCCTTAAACTGCAATCCTATATTCCTAGATAATTGTGCGTAAGATTGCAGCCTTGGCTTCACCATCTAAATGCCGGACGGCAGTAAAGAGTCAGGACTTTTTTTCAGCCGGAACTCACTCAGTTCAGGCACCTCTCAGGTGGGCACCATTGTCATTCTACAAGAACAAGGGAGGTATTCATGGTGAGTTCTGGCACCTCTTTTTTTTTTAAAAAATAGAATAATAGCACTGGTGAGAGTGTATGAGATAAAGGTAATGCTGTGTTAGTTCACGGAACCAGCAAACGAAAGCCTTGGGGAAACTTTTCATTCGAATGGGATGCAGAGCCCTGTTATTAATGGCAGATACTGCATCTCCCCTTTGATGTAAAGGTAAAGGGAGCCCATACCATTTGGTCCAGTCGTGGCCGACTCTGGGGTTTCGGCGCTCATCTTGCTTTATTGGCTGAGGGAGCCGACGTACAGCTTCTGGGTCATGTGGCCAGCATGACTAAGCCGCTTCTGGCAAACCAGAGCAGCGCACGGAAACACCATTTACCTTCCTGCCAGAGCGGTACCTATTTATCTACTTGCACTTTGAGGTGCTTTCGAACTGCTAGGTGGGCAGGAGCAGGGACCGAGCAACAGGAGCTCACCCTGTTGCAGGGATTCGAACCGCCGATCTTCTGATCGGCAAGCCCTAGGCTCAGTGGTTTAACCCACAGTGCCACCTGCGTCCCACCTTTGATGTACACTTCCCTTTATGGTGGTAAAGGTAAAGAGGGCACATTTCCCTTTATGGTGGTAAAGAGACATTGCCCCAGTGGCTTGAGCCCTGGGTTGCTTAATTAGGCCCCAGATCTTTTGCCACTCCCTGCTGCCTGTTTGGAAACATATTTATTTCTTACAAGACACAATTGTATGTTTCTTCCTTTGCTTACTGGGTGACTGGCTGCGCTAACCAAACACAGTGCTGGCAAGACTCCAGCCACCTAGCCTCTTAATTTGCTTTCAGCCCTGGCACAGCTCATGTTGCTCTGTGCCCACTAGATAGCATGGTAGATGGCATGGACTGGTTGCAAGGGGCTTGGGGTGGTGAAGGGAGGTGTTCTTTGTTTGTGTGCACGCGAGGAACTTCATGTTTGTCTTAATAGGAGCGTAATGGTCTGTTCCTGTTTGTTCTTGATTTCCTTTTGCTTTTAACTTCTAAAAAGCTTCTTATGATTTTATTGTTTGGTTCTGTGTTTTCCTACCATTGGAAACTGCTGTGATATGTTTTCTCTGATACAGCAGTATGTAAATATTTTTTTTATATAAATAAATAAGCGAGCAGCAGCTCTTGCTCATCAGTTATGCCCCATTGCTGAGAGCAAGAAGAGACAGGGGTGCTTTTCCTCTCTGAAATTTGGCTCACATTTGCACAAAAGACATATCCAAATTTTGTGCAAAGCCATGCCCTCTTTTTTTAGTACAGTAGTGCATTTCCTCTTCCCTGATACATGGATGGCCATCCCACTTTTTTTTAAAAAAAAGCATAGTTTGGCCTTGAAATGTTTAAAAGAGAAGTCAGTTTCTAATCTCAAAAGCAATAAAGTGATTACAGTGGTACCTTGGGTTACATACGCTTCAGGTTACATACACTTCAGGTTACATACGCTTCAGGTTACATACACTTCAGGTTACAGACTCCACTAACCCAGAAATAGTACCTCGGGTTAAGGACTTTGCTTCAGGATGAGAACAGAAATCATGCTTCGGAGGCACGGCAGCAGCGGGAGGCCCCATTAGCTAAAGTGGTGTTTCAGGTTAAGAACAGTTTCAGGTTAAGGACGGACCTCCGGAACAAATTAAGTTCTTAACCCGAGGTACCACTGTATATATGAAAATTCAAATTGCACTGAACGGGATGGACCTTTGGTTTGAACTGACAAGGTAATCCTAACAATACAGGGGTACCTTGGTTCCTGAAGGGCTTAGCTGTCGAACAAATTAGCTCCTGAATGCTGCAAACCCACTAAGTGTTTTTTGGAAGCTGAATAGCTGACACAGATACCACTTGAGTGCAGGAAGCTCCTGCAGCCAATTGGAAGCCGCGCCTTGGTTTTCGAATGGTCTCGGGAGTCAAACAGACTCCCGGAACGGATTAAGTTTGAGAACCAAGGTACCACTGTATATTCTTAAACTGAGATCCGTGAACAGCAGTGAGATTCAAGGAACTTTTCTAGATCTTGTACCCGCATCTGTTTACTCACACATTATATTTTTGATTGCTTCTTTACATGCTTTTTCAGAACATTGGAAGCAGCCTCTAGTCTCGCAGCACTGAAAGAAATATAAAGATCTATAGTATCGCACTACAAAAATGACAAGTGCAAAAAAGGGGGGTTGTAACAATTAGGAGGTGTAGGACATTGTTTAATTGAGATGGTGCTTTAGAGCAATTTTTTTAATAGTACTGTTTTTCTAATCAATTGTTTCTATAAAAATTAACCGTATTCATATAACTGCATTATCTTGGTTCCAACTGTAAATTGCAATGAAAGCCATAAATGTGGCTTGATGATAAATAAAATGGAAGTTTTTAATGAAGAGGATGAATCTAAGAGAACAGCATTCTTATATAGCTATTAACATGGATTTTATATGAATCTAACAAAACAGCTGCAATAATACAATTTGATGTGTGTGTGTGCATATATATATATATATATATATATATATAATACAAAACATGCCTTTTAAATATTTCATGAAACAATTAGGTTTTACTTTTCAGATTAAAGATTCATTTTCATCCCTTCCATCTCTCACCAACCTCATTGTAATTATTTGCTATACAGTTTCACATGCAGCTGATGAATATTAATTGTACAAACATTACCCTTCATATTTATGATCCAGAGATCCTAACAGCTGCTTTGGTCTTGCTGATGTGGAATAGGGTCTGGGATTCCTAATCACTGTATATGCATGTCATCTGACTCATGCTATACCGATTGAGCTATCCTATACACATATATAGATGGGTTTACAACTTGGCATCTATTGTTGTGAGCGGAGGTCATTTGATAGCTAATGGGCTTTGGACATTTTCATACCTGAAGCAGAACTCATTTTCATACCTGATGCCTCCCACTCTGGGTCAGAGTGGAGCTCTTTTTCCACCCTACATAAATAGAATTTGAGGTCCTGAAAGTAACACCTGCTCCTAATATTAGAAGAAGAAGAAGAAGAGTTTGGATTTGATATCCCGCCTTGCACTCCTCTTCAGGAGTCTCAAAGCGGCTAACATTCTCCTTTCCCTTTCTCCCCCACAACAAACACTCTGTGAGGTGAGTGGGGCTGTGAGACTTCAAAGAAGTGTGACTGGCCCAAGGTCACCCAGCAGCTGCATGTGGAGGAGCGGAGACGCGAACCCGGTTCCCCAGATTAGGAGACTACTGCTCTTAACCACTACACCACACTGGCTTCAAGTGTCTGCTTCACTTATAGCTTCAAGTGTCTGCTTCACTTTGCTTCACTGTAAAGTCAAATCTGCAGCTTAGGGTCGGCTATCCTAGTTGCAATTAGGCCATGCGCCTACCTCTCCAATCAGTTTCATCTGGCACTAAATTTCAATCGAGCTGTCTTGTTGTTGCTTTAGAAAAGTCCTGCCCATGTTCCACTTATAGTGGATGGCATTCTGGGGCTGCATGGCTCACCTGACCTCCCTCTGGCTGAGTCCCAGGATGGAGAGGCCTTGCCGCCACATGCCCCTCCCTCTCTCCATCCTTGAATGCAGTAGCGACTCAGCCAGAGGGAGGTCCGATGCCCCATCATGCCCTCTACTACTGTTTTCATGGAGTGTGTGAGGTGGGTAGAATGAGAGAGGTGTCAACAGTACATGGCTGGATCTACACTGATCTATAAAAACGTGATTAAATATAACGTCATATAACTCTCAGTGCAGTTTTCCATCACCGAAGGCTCATTGCTCTACAGCCCCTTCTGGTGTCACATTTAAATAACGCAATTTAACGTTGTAAACGAATGTAGATCAGTCCCAAGTCTCCTTAGTGTGGCAGATCTTTGGAATGTGCTCCCAGACCCTCCAAGTGTCCCTATTTTCCAGGGACAGTCCCGGATTTACAGAAGCTGTCCCAGTTTCTGATCTGATCCTGGAATGTGCCGCTTTTCCTTAAGACGTCCCTATTTTCATCAGAGCAGTGGCGTAGCATGGGTTCTCAGCACCCGGGGCAAGGCAAGTAATTTGCGCCCCCTAACCCTAACCCCCAGATGTTGCGGCCGGTGCGGCCGGGCCCCCCTGCACCCCCCACGCTACGCCACTGCATCAGAGAAATGTTGGTGGGTATAAAGTTATGCAACTCCTGAGCCAAGGAGATAAGCCACTGTACAACCTTTAGAAGACACCTGAAGGCAACTCAATATAGGGCAGGTTGGGGTTTTTTAAGTTGAATGTTGTATTGTGGTTTTTTATATATGTTGGAAGCCGCCCAGAGTGGCCGGGGCAACCCAGTCAGATGGGTGGGGTAATGATGATGATGATAAAATAGGACATCCCTATTTTCATCAGAGAAATATGGGAGGGTATGGTTTTGCTATGTTCTTACTACTTTGCAGTGGTACGTTAGATGTTCAGAAAGGGCGACATCCCACACCACCAGCATGCCTTAGAGAACCCCTCTTGGGGGAGAAGGGGAAACCAAATTCTCATGGTGCTCTGGTTGAGCTTTCAAGAAGCTATCCGGGAATTGGGCAATAACCGCTGGGAAGCGATATCTGATATATCAAATACCCAGTCAAGATACGGCTTGACTGTCCAGGATTTTTTTTTGGTCTGTTTTGTTATCTTGGGTGGAATTTGAAGATATGGAGAGGGACCAACTCTCAGTGCCCACAGACAAACGGGAAAATGTGCTGCATATGATCCTGTCTTTTTCCGGCAGTCATCTTAATGTGGTCTAGCAGCTCATCATTATTTTGCAGCTTTCAGAATCTCTTCTCTCGCATAAAGAATTGAAGCCTATTTTTAGTTGGAGTTTCGGCAGAAAAAGTTGCAAATTCCACACATACACCTCGCCAACAACGCTAATCTGATGGTAAGGCATAGGAAGACATATATCTCTCACATAAGGTACTATGTGCATATATACCTATTTATCTTTGTGACTCACCATAGAAATACCTCAACATGAGCCTTAGCGAGCTAACCAATCACCTTTTTGATACGCACAAACACACACACACCCTCCAGCCTCCATAGCAACACAACTGACAGCATGGCAACAGCAAAGGCCAAACAATAGGGGGCGTGGGGTGGGGGTGGGGATAATTCTTGCACAATATAATAATAATAATACCACTAGTCATGGTTCCATAATGTAGCATAAATAATATTTTTAATTGAACCACGATTAACATTAAATGTGCACTTTGCAATGGTGTTGGGTGTTCAGAAGAATTATTTTCTCTTGCGAGTACGTAACAAAGACTGCATGGAGAGAAACGACATGAAAACCTCAGTCCATTTTGTACTTCTCTAGTCCTCCTCTGCACGGTTTTTTTAATATATAAAAAAAATCTAAATAGGTGTAACTAAAATCAAAGGGCCAGGATACAGATTAAGTTTTTAAACTTAAAGGTACAAGGCTTTTGAACAACACCACATGTGATTAATAATAATAATAATAATAATAATAATAATAATAATAATAATAATTTATTATTTATACCCCGCCCATCTGGCTGGGTTTCCCCAGCTGCTCTGGGCTGCTTCCAACAGAATATTAAAATACAGTAGTCTATTAAACATTAATAGCTTCCCTAAACAGGGCTGCCTTCAGATGTCTTCTAAAAGTCTGGTAGTTGTTTTTCTCTTTGACATCTGGTGGGAAGGCATTCCACAGGGTGAGTGCCTCTACCGAGAAGGCCTTGTTCCCTGTAACTTGGCTTCTCGCAGCGAGGGAGCCGCCAGAAGACCCCCAGAGCTGGACCTCAGTGTCCGGGCTGAACGATGGGGGTGGAGACGCTCCTTCAGGTATACTGGATCGAGACCGTTTAGGGCTTTAAAGGTCAGCACCAACACTTTGAATTGTGCTCGGAAACGTACTGGGAGCCAGTGTAGGTCTTTCAAGACCGGTGTTATGTGGTCTCGGCGGCCACTCCCAGTCACCAGTCTAGCTGCCACATTCTGGATTAGTTGTAGTTTCTGGGTCACCTTCAAAGGTAGCCCCACATAGAGCGCATTGCTCTAGTCCAAGCGAGAGATAACAAGGTATTAATAATTTCCACGTAAAATGGTCTCAGAGGCTACATAAACACCATACATTTAAAACACATTCCCTCCCCCCCCCCAAAAAAAAGATTCATGGGAACTGTAGCTTACCCCTCACAGAGCTACAATTCCCAACACCCTTAACAAACTGCAACCCTATATTATGAGTAAACATGCATAGGGTGGAACTGCAAACCCACATTTTCTAGTGCTAGCTTCCTATATAACAAACATTTTCACCAACTGCAAGCACACGCACATTTACATGATGTTCAGCTCAGCTGGCTTCTCTCAGATAGTAATCGCGGAGGCTAATGGGATCATACCATTTCAGATTGCAAAGGAAAGGACTCTGCCTTTTGGTTCTTTATTGACACCTCAGAAACTTTTCCAGAGCTGGTGCCATTAGGAAAAAGATGTGCTCTTCACACAGTCTTGTTTTAAAAACCCACACTGGGTCAGATTCAGAAATTAGATGGAATAACACAAGGAAAGTCTGCATGGGAATGCAGAGTACCTCGCATTTACATACTTCACTGTTTTGTGATTGGAAAGGGGTTCAGGTACTGGCTGGTGCTGACAAGAGTTAAAGGTAAAGGTACCCCTGCCCGTACGGGCCAGTCTTGACAGACTCTAGGGTTGTGCACCCATCTCACTCAAGAGGCCGGGGGCCAGCGCTGTCCGGAGACACTTCCGGGTCACGTGGCCAGTGTGACGAAGCTGCTCTGGCGAGCCAGAGCCGCACACGGAACGCCGTTTACCTTCCCACTAGTAAGCGGTCCCTATTTATCTACTTGCACCCGGGGGTGCTTTCGAACTGCTAGGTTGGCAGGCGCTGGGACCGAGCGACGGGAGCGCACCTCGCCGCGGGGATTCGAACCGCCGACCTTTCGATCGGCAAGCCCTAGGCGCTGAGGCTTTTACCCTCAGCGCCACCCGCGTCCCTCAAGAGTTACTTGTCATCTAATTTCTCCAGAGGGCACCAGCTTGGGAAAGGCTGAACCAAAGTCTATTTTTCTTTCCACTGAAATTTTCAGCCTCGTCAGTTTGACTCCGGGGGAAGCAAAATTGGCCAAGTATTACACTTCTTACCATGGGCTCTGACCACAGCGTACATTCCCAGATCGTTTTGTGTCCAGGGGGATTTCTAATCTGCTAAATATGCAGCCCTGTCTTTAAAAATTATTTTAAAACATGCAGAACGTTATTGGCCCGGTTGGTGGTCTGCACTGATTGCAGCAGAAACGCTGCTGTTCTTTCACATGACAAAATGTAATGGCTTCTTCTTCTTTACCCCCCGTCATTGGTTGTGGCAGAAATACTGCGGAACTATTACAAGGGCGGAATTACTGATTGTGTGGGTTGTGGTGAGTGAAGTTGCTTGCAGGAGGTGCCAATTTGTGATCCGTTTGTTGCAGTTTAATTCTCGGGCTCGCTTTTAAATCTTATTCTCAGGTGCCAAGATATAAGTGACACAGAAAATGCTGAAACGGCTCAGTCGGGTCACACACACACACACACACACACCTGAACCCCCCCCCCCCTTACCAAAGATAAAAGCAATGAAACTGGCTTCCACTGGAGGTCCAAATTCAGGAACTGGTTTGATGGGAGAGGGGGAAAGATGCATTTCGCCTCTCCTCCACCAGGAAACAGGTCAGTTTCCTGGAAGGGGGTGAGGCAATATGTCAGAGATAGATTGCCTCCTTCCTGACCCTGAAACCGGTTCTAGGGGCGAGGAGGCAACACCAGAGACATGGCTCTTTCCATGGGGCTACACAACAGGGATTGGGGGCCCTTGGCTCTCCAGATGTTGCTGAACCCCTATCATTCCTGACCCCTAGTCATAACCTCCTGCTGTACAGCAACTTAGTCAAGGCTTGCCATCTTCCTTGCCTGTCCTCTGGGCTTCAGTTCTGTTCCTCTTTTTTTCAGCCTCTTCCTTTCTAGACCCCACCCCAATCCCCTAGCTCTTGGCCTTCCTTTAGGGTTGCCAACCATCCCCAGAAACATGTGATCATCCTTTTTTCGGGGGGGGGGGGAGAAAAGTGTCCCCTGTCCTGTTTGGACTTCAAACAGGATGCCTCTTTTCACGCATATGAACTCATCTTCCTCCTCAAAAATGCTCGGGCAGAGGGTGGGTCGGGTGGGAGGAGGAGAGTGAGAGCCTGAGTGCGAATTTGTGCAGGCAGAGGATAGGTCCATGAATAGGAGAGATGAAAATGAGAGTGAGAGTTATCACAGGACTGTCAGGCATGGGCCGGCAGCCGGCTTGATAACAGCACACAATATGGAATTAACTGGTAGATTTATTGCAAGCGGCAATTAGTCTCCGACCGCTCTATCGGAACCTCCATTCATCACAGTCAAGTTGACCCTTCTGAAGAGCCCTTCCGGTTTCTGCAGAATATTCTGAACTTCCGACCCTTACGTTTTAGGACTTGTTTTCTTTCTAGGCCTTTCCCTATTCGCCTAGTTTTGGGACAAATGGTGTTAGTTGCCTCCTCTTCCTGTGAGGAACTGCTCACTCTCCTTTGTGCCGGGCATGACTGTGCTTCTTGCAAGAGCTGGCTGCTCTCCAGCCCGTTCTGCCGAAGCAGATAAGCTGCATTCCTGCCAGCTCCCGAAAGAGGAGGGATTGACAACTCCCCTGTTTCAACTGTCCGAGAAGTATACAAGCCTCTCTGCTCTCTCTGCGTCTGTTGGCTTTCTATTTCAGGCAGTACGTCTTGGCTTTTGGCTGCCGTGTTCACGACAAGGACACACACAGAGGAAGGGGTGGTGTTGGGAGAAGGAGTTTGAGAGAGAGAATTTTTGTGGGCAGAGGGTGGGTTGTGCAAAGTAAGGGGGGGTTGCAGTGCACGGGTCTGCCGTGGTGGAGCCTCGGGATTTGCGCAGGCAAGGGGGTGCAGCGGGTGGATCGGAGAGCAAGAGAAGGGGTTTGCAGGGCCCTGGTCCAGTGTGGAAGAGAGCAAGCTTTTGTGTTGGCAGAGGGGCCAGGGGCAAGTCAGAATTGGTGTGATGGCCTGGGATTCGGACTCGGATGCTGAACCTGAGGAATCTCAGCCTGCACAGGATTCCCCGCCTCCAGAACCAGCTGAGCTGGGGCTGGGGCATGAGCCTGAAGGGTCCTCACCTGTGCTGGATCCTCAGGTGCAGGCATCAGCTGAGCCTGCTCTGGCTCCTGAGGTGATGGAGGACCCATTGCCTGCAGGTGCTCCACTCTCAGCCCCGTCAGAGGAAGCTGAGGTTGCCTATGGGTCTGGTAACCCTCCAGCTTCTCCTGAGCTACAGAGGCTCAGGGCAGAGAGGCGGAGGGAACTAACGCCAGGAGAGGCGAGTCACCTGTGGACCGGACCGCCCTATGCCTCGGGGCAGATAAAAGCTGGCCAGCCCCAGTCCCTTGTGAGAGCAACATTGTTGGTTGCTAGTTCCTGCCTGAACCCTGTCCTGCTTTCCTGCCTGAGCTCCTGACCTGCCCTGGCTCCCTGCTTGCATGCCTGGCTTGCATGCCTGTTCCTGACTTCACCTGACTCCCTACCCTGCACCCAGCTTCAGCTACTACGTACTGCCTCCATGTTGCACCTTTGATCATGGACCAGACTTGGACCTCGCCTCTTGGGTAACCCACGGGACCCACGGGACCAGCACAATTGGAAAGCAATGGAGGGGATTTTCATAGTTCTGGTGGAGAGCGTGGGGTGGGAATGAGAGTTTATGCATGGGCAGAAGTGGGTGGGTCGGTGACGGAGACTCAGAAGTCAGAGAGCAAGGGAGAGTAATGGATTGCTTTGAAGTTATTTCTGCACCAGGTAATTTCAGTCCCCCAATTCCTCTCCCCCCGGGACCTGTCCTGTATTTTGCCCAACCGAAGGCAACATTACCTTACTTCCTTCTCTAGATTCCTAAACCAGCTGCCCAGCCATGGCCAAGAGTGGCCAGCTGCCTTCTCCCATACCAGCCGTTGCTGGAAATCTCTAATTTGGCATGCAAGTCATATCGCAAACACAATCCAGGAACTAGGCTGTTCCACTTTCCACGTCCCAGCAGCAGCTACCATGAGAGAGGGAGGGTGAGTCATGCTTGGGATTGGTTGGGAAACAGGTGAGAGTAAATTCTGCCACTACTGGAACTATTGAGAGCTAGTGTGGTGTAGTAGTTAAGAGCGGTAGACTTGTAATCTGGTGAACTGGGTTCGCTTCCCCGCTCCTCCACATGCAGCTGCTGGGTGACCTTGGGCCAGTCACACTTCTTTGAAGTCTCTCAGCCCCACTCACCTCACAGAGTGTTTGTTGTGGGGGAGGAAGGGAAAGGAGAATGTTAGCCGCATTGAGACTCCTTTGGGTAGTGATAAAGCGGGATATCAAATTCAAACTCTTCTTCTTCTTCTATTGCCACTGCTAGGTGAGCATGGAGAGAAGCAGCCAGGTTTTGGGGAGGAGGCAGAAGGGCTCCAGCATCCTGTCAGAGCCCTGGCACCTCCTTCCCAAAGCCCGGGTAGCTTCTGCCTGGCTTAGGGAGATGCGATGCTCACACGCAGGACGTCAGGACATTGCAACTTCATGCGCTCAATGTAGGCCCTCCCCCAATCAACCTCACACTGTTCCCCGACAAAAATAATCACCGCATGCCACTGTAAAACAGTGCCAGATTTGTTCATCAAACCATTTCTGCAAGCAAAATGTTTTGTTGCTTTTACTCATTTTATATCTATAAAGTTAAAGGGACCCCTGACCATTAGGTCCAGTTGCGGATGACTCTGGGGTTGCGGCGCTCATCTCGCTTTATTGGCCAAGGGAGCCGACATCTGGGTCATGTGGCCAGCATGACTAAGCTGCTTCTGGTGAACCAGAGCAGTGCATGGAAATGCCGTGTTCCTTCCCGCCAGAGCGGTACCTATTTATCTACTTGCACTTTGACATGCTTTCAAACTGCTGGCTTCATGAGAATTTGCATTGGGAGTCAGGACTGAGTGCCTTGTACTTCCAACAATCTTATTTATTTTTCTCTCCTCTGTCTAGGGAGTCTCCTTTCACCTGCCCTTGTTTGTCTTCTGTCTTTATTGTTTGATAATTTAATAAACATTAATAAAATAAATATATATATATATTGCTGTGGTGCTTTTTATTGCAGCGTTATTTCCTAGTAGTTAGAATCTGCAATTCTGAGATGCTTCTGTAACCAACACAAGATATCCAGATTTTGACACTACATAAGACCCATAAATGCTTTACTTCAGAAAGCCATAGCTTTGCTGTCTCTGTCATCACCACTTCATCTGCCATCTGCTAGGAAGCCAAGGCACTTAGTCTTATGTAGACTGAGTGTCTCAGAGGATATGAAAGGGCACAATGACAACGCAGAATTAGGGAGAGCAAACAGATTTTGATCAAAGTAATGAGTCAGAATTTGGCTTCTCTTGGCAAACTCAATTTTGACACTTTGCAAGGAGGTCACTGGAATGCCATAGCTCGTGGAAAACAGTTCAAAGCTGCTCTTGCAATTAGTCTGCCTGACTGAATTCAAATGCTGACGTGTGGTTTTGTTTTTTTAAACCATGAAACCGATATTTGAAAGTTTAGTGCTAGCTGTACATCTCCCAACACTGAAGGATGTGTGTTTGTTTGCCTGTGTATCCGTTAAGTGTGATCGCCTTTGCCACAAGGCCTTGTGTGCGAATGGTGTATTTTATTTTGCAATCAATTTATAGACATATAAAGAAAATACTTTGGGGTGGGGGGAAGAGGAAAGCAAACTCGGGCATTGGTATATAGCACTGTCAGCAACTGGCAGTGTATAGCTTGCATATGACAATTGAATTTATTAGGGGGAAAGAGTCAGGCTAGAGTGAAGGCAGCCTTGTTAAAAAATTAATGGGTTTATGAGCGCTCCCCCCCCCCCAGCTTTTTAAAACATTAAATCCTATTTTTATTTGGATTACCTCCATTTTAATGATTATACCAATATAGCCGTATAAATAATATCTTGCCAGATGCCCACTTGATTCACAAGTGAAAATATAATTCTTTGTAAGCAGGCTGGATCTTGTTGGATGAACAATTTAGGCTGTGGTTTGGGGGCTGATTTTTTTTATTTTTTGCTTTTTTGGTCCACATTTGTGAATTGTGCAATTAGAGGTAAAAAAAATAAAAATCATAGTAATTATCTGTATTCAGTGAAACTTAATAGAGCTTTCCCAGCTCAGATGGGTTAGCATGAAATTTAATTTACCCTAATCTGTCAGAGACCAGGGAAGCGTGAAATATATTGTACAGGGGAATTACCTGTTTTGCAAGATTCTAGGTCAGGAGACATTTTCTGTTCGCTGTTTAAAAAAAAAAGGGGGGGTATGCTTATAACAAAACCTCCTCTAAACTCAGGCTTATTATATTTTCATGTATTAAACAATATCCCTTTTTGCTGCGAAAGGGAGACATAACAACATCTCATCCACACTTACCTCATAAGAAAGCATTTAAATTTTAATACAGCGTCACCAAAGAAAGCCGAACAATGTATTAAAGTTGTCATATTCTTAGCTGAAAAATACTTTGAAATGACGAATGTTCTGCCAGCTTACATAAAGTATAGCCTTCAAGTGCAAGGTACTAATCATACAAAGATCACCTATAGAATCTGTTACTCTACCGATTTTAGTTTCTCTAGATCATATTGTCTTATATTGCACCCCATTTTTTTTGCTGGTCTACGACCGTAATAAATATTTGTTGTCCCTCCCCATTTTTAAAGTGTGCAGCCTGTTTCTTAAAAGAAGGGCGCATTGGCTCACTGGCTCACAACTGTCACAAAACATAATCCCGCTAAAAATGTTACAATATGAAAAGTTAAAAACCAGTAAAACAAGATCACTGCAGATTAATGCGATAAGGCTGTCCTGCAGCCACTTACACTGCTGTATTCACAGGGACTTATTTCTGAGTAAACATGCATAGGATCACGCTGATAAAGAGTCTATTGTCCTGCCCGTGCCCCTAAACCTTTAGCAGCAAAAATCCAATTTGTAACCGCTTATTGTCTCTCCATACATGGACAGTGGGAATTACGTTCCCTGCTTGAGGGTTCCCCCTCTTGATTTCACCACGGGAGGTCTGTGCTCAGAGTTCCCAAAGAACTGCGTGGCGTTCGTGTGATATCAGATCAGCAAGATGAGAATGGACAGAGTGCTATTAAGCATCAAAATCAATTTCGGCAAAGCGGCTCAGACAAGAATTAGGGTGACAACTGCAGGCATGCCCAAATTCTAGTGATAATGATGCCTAACGACGCAGGTACTGTGGGATCTTGAGTAAAGATTTAGGCCACGTCCCCAAGAATGCAGGTGAAATGCAAATAGTACGTGGAATGCAGAATGGAAAGGCGGTCATGTTGAAGACTTCCATTTCTAGAAAATCAACATGTCTGAGGGATCGACAGCATTGAAAGGACAGACATGAAATCTCAGTATTTTCGCCTTGTTTCCCAACAGACATCCGCAACATCCGGGACTGATGTATGCTGTAGCTGGAAGATTCTGTTTGCATACGCTCCAACATTTATCTGATGAAAATAGGGACGTCCTATTCCATAATAATAATAGTAATTTTATTATTTATACCCTTCCCATCTAACTGAGTTGCCCCAGCCACTCTGGGCTGTTTCCAACATATATAAAAACATAATAAAACATTAAACATTAAAAAAACCTTCCCTATACAGGGCTGCTTCCAGATGTCTTCTAAACTACTTATCTCCTTGGTCACATAACTCCATACCCTCCAACTTTTCTCCAGGGAAAATAGGGACGTCCTAAGGAAAAGTGGGACATTCTGGGATCAGTTCAGAAGCTTCTGTAAATCTGGGACTGTCCCTGCAAAATAGGGACACTTGGAGGGTTAGGCTAAGGTTCTAATCTGGTTTACTTGTATCTTGGAGGTGCAGAATAGCTTCTGGCTGCTCTAAGTTAGGAGTTATTCACTGTGTTCAGAAAGGAAGCCTTTAAAGTGATCCCATAATGCTCTGATGGGCAGCATGCTGAATGCAGGTAGATAGGTTTTGTGTAGAGAGACTTGTAAAACACAGTATCATTTCTTGGTCAATGCAATATTCATGAACATGCCACGAAAGAGTATGCCTGCCTCTTTCCTGCCGCCGTCTCCCCCCCCCTCACCCCCCCCAAACGGTACAGTGAACAGAAGAGGGAGGTGGGGGAGAGAATCAAATCTCATATCTTAAAGCTTTGACAGCTTTGTAACGATGATCCGGGATATCAGAATTTAGAAGAGCTTCCCTGTTCTGATGCACAAGAGATGGTTTGGGGAAGAACAAAAATCAATATCCATTCCAATTAGAGCCACAGCCTCCAAGCTCGTGCAAAACTGCAAAGGGCTTTTAACCATCTCTTGCCAATAGCTGTGGCTGATGTGGAGACCGCAGCGAAGGAAAGATGCTGCAGTGATTTTTAGAGAGGAATGCGATTTGACAAACACTTGGATAATATTCGTGGCCTGTGTGCCTTCTGGCATCATGGTGGGGTATCTCCTTGGTGATTTGATGACACAGCAAGTGATGTCTTAATGCAGGGAAAGTGAACAGCATGACACAACTTCATGCCAACTTGGGCACGGTCTTATCAGCCCCTTTCAGCGCTGTCGCACCCCACACCAGCCATATTCTCAAAGGGCTCACAACTGAATGCCCTGTTTAGAAGAGGTTTATCTGATTTTTTAAAAGCATGCATTGGGTGCTGCAACAAAATGTTGCAGTATATCCTCACCCCTCAAGGAAGCACTTGCGTTCAAGGTTCCAGACAGCCATCAATCTATCAGTCAATTAATTTCAGTACTGTACAGTGGTACCTCTGGTTAAGAACTTAATTCGTTCCAGAGGTCCGTTCTTAACCTGAAACTGTTCTTAACCTGAGGTACCACTTTAGCTAATGGGGCCTCCCGCTGCCGCACAATTTCTGTTCTCATCCTGAAGCAAAGTTCTTAACCTGAGGTACTATTTCTGGGTTAGCAGAGTCTGTAACCTGAAGCGTCTGTAACCCGAGGTACCACTGTATTTATAAACTTCTCTACATTCAGAGAACACCTGAGCAGTTTACAGAAACAGAAAAGAAAGCATAATGTAAATCACAAAATGGTATGAAAGCGTAAAAACCAACAGGACTTGAAAATCGAAATGACATAAACTGAACTGAGAAGGCTGGGGAGAGACCACAAACATAACAATTTTGGGTCTCACTTCACTTCCAAAGGAAGTGAAATGGGAGTGCTAGAATCATGCCACTCTTTACTGCTTTGGTATGAGGTACCAGCAATAGATCTTCATTCACAGACCAGGACGGGATGTCAGGTGAGAGTCCTGAGTCCAGAACTGTATAGGGCTTGATGCACCCGCAGTAAAACTTTGAAGCTAGCGCAATATCAAATTGCAATGTTTTCAGCACTGGTGTGCTATGTTGTCAATAGGTATGCCTCAGTTTCCCTCCAACCAGGACATTCTACTCCCCCCTCACCAACTACCCCCATAGCATGTTCCATTTTTCTTTTCCTAGTGCCACTCTACATTGGGGTGGCGAGTCTTTTTTGGGCTGAGGGCTGCACACACAGACCCTGCACACACAGAGACAATCACACACATTTCTTCTGCAGAGAGGTGTACTTAATTCTTAGTAACTCCATTTAAGTTTCACCTCCCCTGTTCTGTACAGACTGACACCCTTGTCCTTTCTGTGCAAAAGGCAAAAAGAACTCAGTCAAAAGAACTCCCCGCAGAAGAATGCAAATACCATCAGCAGCAAGTCCTACTTAACAGCCATTTGAAGTCATCCTACCTTACAGCCACTGTATTTGAAGCCTGTCAGACACGTGGCTCAGCTGGTTGGAGCAGGGTGCTGATAACGCCAAGGTTGCAGGTTCGATTCCCACAAGGGATAGTTGCATATTCCTGCTTTGCAGGTGATTGGATTAGATGACTCTCGGCATCCCAACTCTACGATTCTGTGATCCTATGCCCCAGAAGTATGTGTCTTTTTTGGATTTGCTCTGAGCTATGGCTATGGTAAGGGATGCGGGTGGCGCTGTGGGTTAAGCCACAGAGCCTAGTACTTGCCGATAAGAAGGTCGGCGGTTCGAATCCTACAACGGGGTGAGCTCCCGTTGCTCGGTCCCTGCTCCTGCCCACCTAGCAGTTCGAAAGCACGTCAAAGTTCAAGTAGATAAATAGGTACCGCTCCAGCGGGAAGGGAAACGGCGTTTCCGTGCGCTGTTCTAGTTTGCCAGAAGCGGCTTAGTCATGCTGGCCACATGACCCGGAAGCTGCACGCCGGCTCCCTCGGCCAAGTGAGATGAGCGCCTCAACCCCAGAGTCGGTCACGACTGGACCTAATGGTCAGGGGTCCCTTTACCTTACTTTTTATGGCTATGGTGCTATTGCAAAGATATCAGAGAAAACTACAGGGGTTTAAACTAAATAGTTCACCTTCTTAGAACCATATTGGTTTAAGCGAAACCTCCTTCTATGACAACAGTCTTTGCATTGTCTATAATGTAAGTACCGTATTTTTCGCTCTATAAGACGCATCAGACGACAAGATGCACCTAGTTTTTGGAGGAGGAAAACAAGAAAAAAAATATTCTGAATCTCAGAAGCTAGAACAGCAAGAGGGATTGCTGCGCAGTGAAATCAGCAATCATTCTTGCTGTTCTGGCTTCTGGGATAGCTGCGCAGCCTGCATTCGCTCCATAAGACGCACACATGCTTCCCCTTACTTTTTAGGAGGGAAAAAGTGAGTCTTATAGAGCAATAAATACGGTAGTTCTTCAGGATTCCAGATGGGGTTCTCTCCCAATTCTATTTGGAGATGGCAGGGACTGAACCAGGTACCCTCTGCCTTCAAAGCAGCAGGTCTACCACTGAGCAAATGCCCTTCTGCCTGTAATAACCAACCATCTTGCAAATTTATATTCTTATTCCTTTTTTCTTATTCCTAATTTTAGAACCATGATTATTTACATGTATTGAATAAACACCAAGAAAGAAACAAAACTCCAAAGAAAAGGCCCATGAACCACGACAACATGCCGCTTAAAGTAACATGATATTCCTTCTTGTTATGAGTCTAATACAGAAAACATTCCTGTCAGGGGTTCAGGAGCAGAGTCACTGGAGAGGGAAGAAACAGAGAGCGAGGGGGAGGAGTCGGAAGGAAATGTCAGCGGCGACAGTAGTCCAAGATCTCTGAGTCTCTCCAGTGACTCGGAGGATTCACAGAAAGGGGCCCCCATGGTCAGGGCAAGGGGAGTGCCCAGGGGGACACCTCGGGAAGAAGGGGACTCAGAGAGTAGCAGCTGGAAATCCGGACCAGCGTCCCCCCCAGAGTGCAGTAGGGGGGAGGAGTCCAAGGCATCGGGATCAGGGAGCGCGCAGGCAGAGGGAGAACGTGAGGCAGGAGTGGCCACACCCTCGTCAGGGAGCGAGGAAACGGTCATTCGGAAAGTAAAACGCGCGCGCGCGCCAAGTTCAAATGTACAGGAGGGCGGCAAGGTGGGCAGCCCGGGTAAGGAGCCAGGTCCTAAAGCCCGCCGAAGAGAGGGGGAGGAGTCAGAGGGGTCTAGCTCCGCATCGGAAGAGTCCAGGAGGAATGAGACCCCGGGGGGTAGTAAGACCCAGAGGAAGAGAGAGAGAAGGAAGAGGTGGAGTAAGATTAGAGTCTTGAACTGGTGCACGGGGGGTGGAGATCCAGACAGAGCTTCGCCGGTCTAGAGTCCAGACGTAGGGCTGGGACGCTGAGACTTGTAAATGGAGACTATTCTTCAATAAAGACTTTGATACTGTACTATCGGCTAGCGTTGGTCCTTGGTGAGCTGGGACCCGGAGCCAGCCCTGACAGTAAGCTCTGTCTCAAATTTTAAAGTTTTGGCACCAAGAACCTCGCCACGTGAGTCGGCGCAGCGAGGACAGAGGAGGGGTGCTTACAGAGCTCACAAAACTCAGGCAAGATGACGACGGAAGAGAAGATAAAAGCCCTGCAAGAAGCAGTGACACAACTCAGCACTGAGGTAATTGCATCCAGGAAGAGAGAGGAGGAGATGGTTACCTCCTGCCGGGATCTCCAGGCCAGGTTGGACGTGCTTTCCAAAGAGGGGCAAACGGGAGCCAAGGCAGAAGGCATAGGTTTGGGGAGAAGGGGAGGAAGCCTTGTATCGCATTTCGACGGGAGTTTGCAGCAGTACCCCAACTTCAGAGCAGACCTGCTGTTTGCGCTGGATTTACTTGACAAAGACTTTAGAGATGAGAGAGAGAGAGTGGGGTTTATCTTGTCCCATTTGCATGGGGAAGCCAAAACGTGGCTGCGGAATCTATGGAGGGACAATGATCCAGCGCTCCAAGATGCGAAGGCTTTTATTAAAGCAATGGACTCATGCTTTTTATCAAAGGTAGACGTCGATATTGCCAGGAGGGACATACATGGACTTAAACAAGGCAAAGCCAGCGTGCGGCAGTACCATACTCGATTTTTCGGACTGGTTCATGCCCTGGGGTGGGAAAAAGATTCTGCGCCAGTCAGAGACCTCTTTTGGGAGGGGTTGAATGCAGATGTAAAAGCGGAGATTGGAAGAGGGGAGAGACCAAGGAGCACCCGGCAGGTAGTCCAGAGGGCTCTGGAGATCGGGGTGCATCTGGAAGAACGTCCTTGCAACAGGGAGGAAGGGCGTTGGGGAAGGGCACCAGCCAGAGCACCTCCCTTCTTTCCCAGAGAAGCAGCGCGTGCGCACTCCACACCCTCGCAGGGAGGGGGAGAAGAGCCGATGGAGATAGGAGGTGCCAGGGCTCAGTCAGCTAACAGAGCCCTAACACCGGGAGCAGCCAAAACGAAGCCTCCTAGAGGGAACAGGAAGTGCTACATCTGCGACAGTGCTCAACACATGGCGAAAGAGTGTCCCCAGAGGCTCCACAAGCACACTGCAGCCTCCGCAACAGTCGCTGAAGCAGCTCAATTGAAAACGCAGCAACAGTTAAACGACAGAGTCTGGCTGGAGGAAGAGGCACTGGGGTCCAGTCAGACAAGTCAATGAAACAATCCCCAGCACTTTTGCAACCCACAGACCCCCTCCCACCCAAACCAGTGGTGCAGCTTACAGCGTCTCTCCAACTGCCCAATGGACGCACTCTGGAGGTGCCGATCACCATTGACTCCGGCAGCAACGCTGACTTTATGGGACTGGAATTCATTCAGCAGCACAATATACCACTGCTACCAGCCACGCTGCCCCTGAACGTTGTCACGGTGGATGGCAGAGACTTGTTAGGGGGGCAGGTGGTGCAACAAACGCAACCAATGGTGATGCGGATTGGAAATCACCGAGAAGTCATCAGCTTTAATGTCACACACCTGTCGGACACGCCGGTAGTCCTCGGCATGAGTTGGCTGCACAGGCACAGCCCAGCATTGGCGTGGTACCAACGCCAACTGACCTTCGGCTCCTCCTATTGCGCGGAACATTGCATCCTTCCTAGCCCGGAAGAAGGAGGGGACGACCCGCAGCTACAATTAGGCACGCTGCAAGCAGTGCCTCGCAAGTATGCAGCGTTTTTGGAGGTTTTCTGCGAGAAGGAAGCGGACAAGCTGCCCCCCCACAGGCCCTATGACTGCAAGATTGACCTCCTGCCAGGAGCGACGCTGCCAGCCGGGAAACTGTATTCCATGTCTGAGGATGAGCTGCAGGAGCTCAAGGAGTTCATAGACCTCAACTTGAAGCGCGGTTTCATCCGGGAGTCGAAGGCAGCGGGGGGCAGTCCTGTATTCTTTGTGAAGAAGAGGGACACGCCCCAAAAAAGACTTGTGGTAGACTTCAGAATTTTAAATTCCAGAACCAAGCCCGCGGCCTTTCCCATGCCCAAGATAGATGACCTGCTGGCGACGGCGAGGAAAGGACGCGTTTTTACAAAGTTAGATCTGCGAGGGGCGTACAACCTGATTCGCATACGGGAAGGAGACGAGTGGAAGACTGCCATGTTCACGCCCCTGGGCACATATGAATACAGAGTTATGCCCTTCGGTTTACAAAATGGCGCCCACTGTTTTCAAGCTTTCATGCATCACGTCCTGGCGGGTCTCCTCTACAAGACATGCGTCTGCTTCTTGGACGACATCCTGATATTCTCAGAATCGGAGGAGGCCCACGAAGGTGACGTCAAGGCAGTTCTGCAGAGACTGCAGGAGCATCGGCTGTATGCCAAGCTGGAGAAGTGCCAGTTCGACAGGACGGAGGTGGATTTCCTAGGCTACAAGCTGTCGGACAAGGGGCTTGCCATGGACAGCGCCAAGGTTCGCGCAGTGTTGGACTGGAAGAGCCCGCGCAATCGGAAGGAGGTCCAGCGGTTTGTGGGGTTCGCCAACTTTTACCGCAAGTTCATCAAGGGGTTCGCGATGCAGACGGCGGCCATTACTGACACGCTCAGCTCTAAGAAGAAGAAGTTCATCTGGACGGAGCAAGCGGAGCAGTCCTTTCAGAACCTTAAGCGTCTCTTCTCGTCCGAAGGGCAGCTACTGCATGTGAATCCCAGCAAACCGATGAGGGTTGAAACAGACGCCTCAGACAGAGCCGTGGGCGCCGTACTGTTGCAGGAGGACCCGCATGGGGACTGGAGACCGTGTGCCTTCTACTCTAGGAAGCTCAGCAAGTCGGAGCAAAACTACACCATCTGGGACAGGGAGTTGCTGGCCATTCATGCAGCATTCAAGGCGTGGCGACACTTCCTCGTCGGGGCCAAGCACACCGTGCAGGTCCGCACGGATCATAAGAACCTGGAGTACTGGCGCACGGCAAGATTCCTAAACCAGCGGCACATCAGATGGGCGGAATTTTTCGCGGATTTCGACTTCAGGATAGAATACATCCCAGGCGACAACAACATCATGGCGGATGCACTGTCCAGGAAGCCGCAATACCTCGAAGAGGCGGCACCAGCAGCGGCCAAGCACATTTTCGCTCCGAAAGCGTGGGCGTGCGCTGCAGCAACCGTGGACTTGGAGGCGGTCCGTCGAGCACTGCAGAGGGACCCCTTTGCACAAGCCAAGATGGAGGAGGTGCACAAGGGCACGGTGAAGGACGACGAGTTCCAAGTACGAGACGGATTGCTCATCCGCAGAGGGGCCCTCTACGTACCGGGAGACGACCTCCGGGCGAAAGTACTGCAGCAGTTACACGACGCACCCACCGCCGGGCACTTTGGCAAGGAGAAGACGGCGGAACTCGTTGCCAGAGATTTTTGGTGGCCCAAGATGCGGGGGGAAGTCGCGGAGTACGTCTCGAGGTGCGACACCTGCCAAAGGGCCAAGTCAGTCCACAAACCTCCGGCGGGACTGCTCGAACCGCTGCAGACTCCGAGCGAACCGTGGGAGAGGGTGGCCCTGGACTTTGTCACGGATTTACCCAGCTCAAGGGGTAAAACGGCAGTGCTAGTGGTGGTGGACATGTTCACTAAAATGGCCCACTTCATTCCGTGCGCGAAGGTCGCCACGGCAGAACAGACCGCCAAACTGTTCATAGACCACGTCTTCAGAGTGCATGGACTGCCACAGTCTATCTTGTCCGACAGGGGGCGCCAGTTCATTTCGAGCTTCTGGCAGAAGCTGATGGGTTTCCTGAACGTCAAGATCAACCTAGCGTCGGCGAGACACCCGCAGACCAATGGACAAGCGGAACGCGTCAACGCCGTCATGCAGCAGTACCTGAGATGCTACGCAAATCAACAGCCGACGACATGGGTGGACTACCTGCCGCTCGCTGAGTTCGCTTACAACAACACGAAGCACGTGTCCACAGGGGTGACGCCGTTCTTCGCCAACAACGGGAGGCATCCCAGAACCTTCCCGGGATTAGAGAGACTGGGGGAGGGGGAGCCACAGGCAGCGGAAGTCTTGGCGGCGGAATTGCAGGAAGTCCACGAGCAGCTTAGGAGGCAGTTAGAGCTGGCAAAGCACGCATACAAACTGCAGGCTGACAAGCACAGGAGGGTTGGTGAAGACATACAGGTGGGAGACTGGGTGTGGTTAGCGGCCCACGCAGTGCCGACCAGATCCTTAGCTAAGAAGAAACTCGGACATAAGCAGCTAGGACCTTACCTAGTTGAGGCACAGATCAATCCGGTGGCCTTCCGGTTGACACTTCCGGAAGGATCCAGAATGCACCCAGTATTCCATAGGTCGGTGCTCACGCCCTACAAAGCACCTCACCGATTTCAGGCGCAGGGCACGGCACCAGACCGGTATGAGGAGATCCCCCCAAGGAGGGAGTCGCCAAGAAGGGAACCCATCAACCAGGTCACAGAGATTTTGGACTCGAGATGGGGGGAAGAGGGAGTAGAATATTTTCTCGCAAGGGAAGGTACCCCGGCCAGCGCCAACAGTTGGGTGCCGGACTATGCCCTGGACGAGCCTCTCCTCAAAGAGGAGTTTCATGCCTTGTTCCCACACAGGCCCATGCCAGCCGAGTATTTCGACGACTGGCTTTTCACACCCACGCTTTCTACCAGCACGTTCCAGGGATTTACCTCGGACGAAGAACCACCATTAGACACACGTTCACCGGAGGGCTCGCCCTCGGGGTTTGCCTCAGACCGCTCGTTTTGGTGGGACAATCGAGGAGAGGAGAGGTGGCTGAGGGGCCCTTGGCAGGCAACGGACCCAGAGGGGAACGAGGGTGAGAGGGACATGGACGTGATGGGGGAGGACGTTGGGTTCGAGCATGGCGGCACGGAGATGGAAGCAGAGGAGAACGAGGTCGGCGAAGACATGGAGGACGAGCCGGATTTCTCTAACTGGATGCACGCCACGGGGGACGAACTGTATCCACCATTCACCCCCACAACGACGGAGCACCCAGCACCCCCGCCGGAGGAAGGGGAGGGGGAAGGGGGGGCTTCGAGGGGGGGATGGATGTCAGGGGTTCAGGAGCAGAGTCACTGGAGAGGGAAGAAACAGAGAGCGAGGGGGAGGAGTCGGAAGGAAATGTCAGCGGCGACAGTAGTCCAAGATCTCTGAGTCTCTCCAGTGACTCGGAGGATTCACAGAAAGGGGCCCCCATGGTCAGGGCAAGGGGAGTGCCCAGGGGGACACCTCGGGAAGAAGGGGACTCAGAGAGTAGCAGCTGGAAATCCGGACCAGCGTCCCCCCCAGAGTGCAGTAGGGGGGAGGAGTCCAAGGCATCGGGATCAGGGAGCGCGCAGGCAGAGGGAGAACGTGAGGCAGGAGTGGCCACACCCTCGTCAGGGAGCGAGGAAACGGTCATTCGGAAAGTAAAACGCGCGCGCGCGCCAAGTTCAAATGTACAGGAGGGCGGCAAGGTGGGCAGCCCGGGTAAGGAGCCAGGTCCTAAAGCCCGCCGAAGAGAGGGGGAGGAGTCAGAGGGGTCTAGCTCCGCATCGGAAGAGTCCAGGAGGAATGAGACCCCGGGGGGTAGTAAGACCCAGAGGAAGAGAGAGAGAAGGAAGAGGTGGAGTAAGATTAGAGTCTTGAACTGGTGCACGGGGGGTGGAGATCCAGACAGAGCTTCGCCGGTCTAGAGTCCAGACGTAGGGCTGGGACGCTGAGACTTGTAAATGGAGACTATTCTTCAATAAAGACTTTGATACTGTACTATCGGCTAGCGTTGGTCCTTGGTGAGCTGGGACCCGGAGCCAGCCCTGACAATTCCCTATTATCATATCCAGCAGACAGAGAGATTTAAGCCATCATAAGCAACATCAACAGGAAATAACTCCCCAGACACTTGAGTCATGAATTATTTTTTCCCCAAATTGCAGTGTATTGGGCTGCAGGTGTTTTTGTCCTACTAAGCCTCATACTGATATTTTTCATGCTAAAATGAAAAATAAAGCTATGCTCTTCTGCAAAAAAAGAGGCATCCTGTCTTACCTGTCCTTGATGGCATGGATTTGATGCATAAGGTTCTCTGCAATGGCAATTTCCTCAAAGTTTACCATATCCGGGATCCAAAGTAATAGTCCTATAGTTTTACACATTTATCAGTTTGTTTGCTTTTAAATTTAATCGCCTAGCCAAAATATTTTAAGCGCAACATTGAATCATCAGACTTAGGTCACTCAAACACAATACGTTTGAAGCACATTTAAAGCACATGGTTTCTCCCAAATAATACTGGGAAATGTAGTTTAAGGGTGCTGGGAATTGTAGCTCTGTGAGAGGTAAACTCCAGTTCTCAGGATTCTTTGAGGGAAAGTTATGTGCTTCAAATGTATAGTGGAATATGACTGAGATAACATATATTGCATAGAGAAGCTCCATTATACTGTACCTTCATCAAGCTACCAGTGATGGTGTGATGCTTGTGGTAAGGGGGTGTTGGCTTTGGGTCTCACAAAAATAATAATCTGTGCATAACTTAAGACAGACATAGAAATAAATGCAGCTGTGACGGGAGTGGCAGAAAGAGTTCTCCCCTCCACCCCTCTCAACACTGCTTTGGCAGCATCCAGAGGTTGATAAAACTAACAGATCCGTCTTGTTGCAATTCCATTATAAAGGATCTCTACCAAATATAAGCTGCACGGTGTGGGTTCAGGCCACTAAAGGTTGGGACTGCAAACAGCAGTGATGGCTGCACAGAATCCACTCCCTGTCTCCTCCACGTTTGCCAGTTCATGGTGCAACCTTCACCCAAGAACCATCTATTTCAGAAAAGTCAAAGCAAAATTCAAGCGCGAGTCGCTGCTGAAGGGA
Organism: Podarcis tiliguerta; assembly: GCF_965153285.1. Lineage (NCBI taxonomy): Eukaryota > Metazoa > Chordata > Lepidosauria > Squamata > Lacertidae > Podarcis > Podarcis tiliguerta. The sequence goes on along the minus strand of NC_139545.1, from coordinate 15,944,020 downwards.
GTGCCGATGTCAGCCTGGTTCATCCTTGTCTATAATGCCTCACTCCAAAATGACTAATTGGAACCAGTGACGGAAGTTCACCTCAATTTGTCTGACTCCAAGGTTCACAGGGCCCCCCTTTGGGAATATTTGTGACTGACTCTGCAGCTAGCATGTAAACAGGCATTCATGCTAAGGAGATGAACCATACTGTCCCTTACTTATCAATTCCATAAATAATAATAATAAATAAATAAAAATTAAAGCACCCAGCAGAAACATTGTAAGTAGTGTTGCGACTCCTCCCACAAAAGTCAACGTTAAAACATTTTCTGAATGTGAAAAGATGTGGTCAGATTGCCAAAGGCAAGTACCGTATTTTTTGCTCTATAAGACTCATTTTTTCCCTCCTAAAAATAAGGGGAAATGTGTGTGCGTCTTATGGAGCGAATGCAGGCTGCACAGCTATCCCAGAAGCCAGAACAGCAAGAGGGATTGCTGCTTTCACTGCGCAGAGATCCCTCTTGCTGTTCTGGCTTCTGAGATTCAGAATATTTTTTTTCTTGTTTTCCTCCTCCAAAAACTAGGTGCGTCTTGTGGTCTGGTGCGTCTTATAGAGCAAAAAATACGGTACCTCCCTCGATTTCATTTCATTTTCTTACCTCCCTCAATTTCATTTGCCAATTCCCCTGCAAAACGGAATAGGGAGAAGCTATGTCCCGAGTGCCAATTCTCTGTTTCTCACCATTAGGTTAATAATTACACTCCACCCTCATTATTATTCTATTGCCAGACTCCAAGGATTTTGATTCCAAGCACTAAAATGCCAGTTATTGGTGTGTTTTTTTGTTTAGAAAAACAACAACAACCCACCACAACCCTAAGGTAATGTGCTGGTCCCGGGGGTAAGGTACCTTGGGTGTAGCAAAGTCCACACGAAGAGGGGCAAGGTCCGAGGCAGAGTGCCGGGCGGTGAACAGGAATGCTGGAACAGGAGGCTGTGCAGGGAACAGGAACACCGGATGGTCGGGAACAGGAGGCCGAGCAGGGAACAGGAGTACCGGATAGTCAGGAACAGGAGGCCGAGCAGGGATCAGGAACGCAGGAAGGTCCGAAGCCAACAACGACGTTGCTCCCGCAACCTGGGGCCGGGCTGACTGGGCTTTTATCCTCTTCTAAGGCCAGGGGCGGTCCCGGCCCCCAGGAGCCCCGCCTCCTCTGGCCTTAAGGCGAGCACTCCTCCTGGGGGCAACCAGTTCCCTTCGCCTCTCTGCTCTAAACCTCTGCAGATCAGGAGAGGCCGAAGGGTTACTGGGCCCTGGAGGAGGCTCACCTGTGGCCACTGAGTCGTCAAGCCTCTCTGGGGCCAGAAGGGCTTCACCTGGGGCCAGCTCCTGATTCACTGCCACAGGTGCAGGCTCTTCAGCATCTAGGCCTGGCCCCAGTTCAGCCGGCCCTGGAGGCGGGGACTCCTGTGCAGGCCGGGATTCCTCTGTTTCATCCTCCGAATCGGAATCCCAGGCCATCACACCATCCCCCCTCCCAGGCCCCCCCCTCAACCGAGGGTCCGGACCCGGCTTGCCGGGGTACGTCGCATGGAACTCTCGGAGGCAGGCAGGTGCGTGGACGTTGGCCGCTGGTTCCCAGGAACGGTCCTCCGGTCCGTACCCCTTCCAGTCAATGAGATACTGCAGCTTTCCCCTGCGGTATCGGGAGTCCAGGATGCGTTCCACCTCGTACTCAGGCTCTCCCCGAACCAACACTGGCTGCGGTCGGGGACGGTTCGGGTGGAACTCGTCGGGTGGGGCCACCGGACTCAAAAGGGACCTGTGGAAGACCGGGTGAACCTTCAGGGTTGCGGGTAACCGGAGACGAAATGCCACAGGAGAGACTTGGTCTACGATAGGGAACGGGCCGGTGAAGCGGGCGTCCAACTTCCGCGAAGGTCGAGAGGGGTGGAGGTGGCGAGTGGAGAGCCAAACCAGGTCACCGACGCGAAGTTCCGGCCCCACCTGGCGGTGGCGGTCGGCCTGGGCCTTGTACGCTTCCTTGGCCTGGTGCAGTTGCTCCACCAAAAGCTGTTGCTGGGACTGGAGCTCTTGAAGCCACTCCGTCACCGCCGGGACTGCGGATGTCGGCAGCACCTCTGGAAACAGCCGTGGATGATAACCATAACTGGCCTGGAACGGGGTCTGCTGGGTGGACGCATTCACCGCGTTATTGTAGGCGAACTCCGCCAACGCCAGGTGGTCGACCCAGTCATCCTGCTGGTAGCTGCAGTAACACCGGAGGTACTGCTCCAGCACCGCGTTCGCCCGTTCCGTCTGGCCATCGGTCTGTGGGTGGTAGGCTGACGAGAGGCAGACCTCCGTCCCGAGGGTCTGGTGTAGTGCTTGCCAGAACCGGGATGTGAACTGAACGCCCCGGTCGGACACCACGCGCTCAGGTAGGCCATGCAGGCGGAAGACATGCTGAAGGTACAGCTGAGCAGTTTCCTTGGCTGTGGGTACAGATGGACAGGGAGCGCAGTGCACCATCTTGGTGAAATGGTCGGAGAAAACCAGAAGGCAGGTACAGCCACGAGACGAGGGTAAGTCCACTACAAAGTCCAACGAAACCGTGTGCCAAGGGTGCGGTGGAACTGGCAATGGCTGAAGTAGGCCGGGGGGTCGCCCGGTAGGTCCCTTGGCGCGCCGGCAGACATCACAACCAGCAACGTAGCGAGCCACGTCAGCCTTCAGGCGGGGCCACCAAAACTCTCGACTGACCAGATGGGTGGTCCGATACCGTCCAAAGTGCCCCGCTGCTGGGGCATCATGGGCCATCCGGAGAACCTCCAGCCGTAGTGGCCCTGGCGGGATGTACAGACGACCGTGGTGCAGCAGCAGGCCCTGATGCAGGACCAGCCCCGGATACTGTGGGCTGGACCCTTCAGCCAGCTCCCGGAGTCGTTCCTGGGCCCAAGCGTCGACCCGCTGCTGTTCCCGCACCCGAACCTGCAGTGGCTGCGCCTCCTGGGTGGCCAGGAATGCAGCCGGAGGTAGGATCGTGGTGGGTTCTGCTTGCTGTACCGTGTCTGCGTTGTCGTCAGGTTTCCGGGACAGGGCATCCGCCTTCTGATTCTGAGAGCTAGGGATGTAGCGGATCCGGAACTGGAACCGGGAAAAGAACAACGCCCACCGGATCTGCCTTTGGTTCAGCTTGCGGGTGGTCTGGAGGTACTCCAGGTTCCGGTGGTCGGTTCTCACCTCCACCGGATGTCGTGCCCCCTCAAGATGGTGGCGCCAGACCTCAAAGGCTACCTTGATGGCCAGTAGTTCCCGCTCCCACACAGTATAGTTACGCTCCGCTGGTAGGAGCTGGCGGGAATAGAAGGCACAGGGTAAGAGTGGCGCTTCAGGACCAATCTGTTGAGACAAGACGGCACCGAGAGCCGTACTGGAAGCGTCGGTCTCCACCACAAAGGGTCGAGAGGGGTCAGGATGTTGTAAGATTGGTGCCCTCTGGAAACAGGCCTTCAACCCCTGAAACGCCTCCTCTGCCTCCTTGTCCCAGGAAAACGGCGTCTTTGGGCGCAGTAGCCGGGTCAACGGGGTGGTGCGATGAGCATAATCAGCGATGAAGGACCGGTAGTAATTGGCGAACCCCAGGAAACGCTGTAGGTCCTTGCGGTTCCGGGGTGCCGCCCATTCTTGAACCGCTGTCACCTTCCCCGGGTCCATTTGCACCCCATCTGGAGAGAGCCGGTGACCAAGGAAGTCCACAGTCCGCTGATGGAACTCGCACTTGCTGAGCTTTGCGTACAAACGGTGCTCACGCAAGCGCTGCAGCACGGTCCGGACATGTCCCTCATGGCGAGCCGGGTCACGGGAGTAAATCAGTATGTCATCCAAATACACCACCACGTACTTGTCTAACAGGTCCTGAAACACGTGGTTGATGTAGCGTTGAAACACAGCAGGCGCGTTGCACAAACCGAAAGGCATAACCAAATATTCGAACTGCCCGTACCGGGTCCCAAACGCTGTCTTCCACTCATCCCCGGCTCGGATCCGAATCAAGTTGTAGGCCCCCCGGAGGTCCAGCTTGGTGAACACCTGTGCCCCTTGCACCCGCTCCAGCAGCTCCGAGATAAGGGGCAAGGGGTACCGGTCTGGGACGGTAATTTTGTTCAGGGCTCGGTAATCATGGCAAGGGCGGAGTTCCCCACATTTCTTCTTAACAAAAAGCACCGGCGCCGCGGTGGGCGAGGTGGAAGGCCTAATGAACCCACGCTCCAGGTTTTTGCGCAAGAAGTCCTGCAAAGCCTCGCGCTCTGGCTCTGTTAGGGAATATAAGCGACTCACTGGTAAAGGCGCTCCGGGTTGGAGGTCTATGCCGCAGTCAAAAGGCCGATGCGGCGGCAGCTGGTCTGCCCCCCGTTCCTCGAACACGTCCTGGTAGTCCTGGTACACGGCTGGGAGCGTGGGTGCTGCCTCCTCTGAGGGCGCGGCCGCCAGCGTTCCGGATTGAGCATGGGAACATGGGTCTGGGAAGTGCACGGTCCGTTTGACCCAGTCAATCTGAACGTTGTGGGCTTCCAGCCAGTCCATCCCGAGCACCAGGGGGAAGCGGGGCATAGAGGCAATGTCCAAAGTTCGCAACTCCCGGTGCTGCTGGAGACACAGGACCAGAGGCTGGGTCTCCTGAGTAACGGCACCTGAACGCAGAAGTCGTCCGTCAATCGCTTCCACCTGGACCGGTACTGGCTTGTTCCGAAGTGGCACCTGATGATGGGCGGCAAAAGCAGCGTCCATATAGGAGCGGGTTGCCCCTGAATCTACCAAAGCATGGGTGAGGATCCAGGGCCCACCTGGAGGGTATAAACGTACCGAAACCATAAGATGTTGCAAGTCCATTGGTGCGGGCCCATTCTGTACGGTTTGGGACCCCCGGTAGCTAGGGCCATCAGCTACTGGGGTTGGCGGTTTCCCTGCGGCTGGCGTTTCTCAGGGCAGGACCGAGCGAAGTGTCCACTTCCGCCACAGTAAAGACAGAGATTTCCATCCCGACGCCGCGCCTTCTCTGCGGGGGAAAGGCGTGGCCGCACTGCCCCGAGCTGCATAGGCTCCTCCGTTAAATCAGTTGTGACCGTGGGGCTGCCGGAAAAAGCTGGTGCCGTGAACTGGAAGTGTCGGCGACCCCGGGCCTGACGACGATCCTCCAACCGGTCGCCTATTTGTAGACTCCGTTGAATGAGAGTGTCCAGCGTGGTGGGGCGTTCCATTGTGGCCAACTGGTCCAGTACCTCGTCCGAAAGCCCTTCGAGATACTGGTCCCGCAGTGCCGAGTCATTCCAGGTCAAGTCCTGTGCCAACAGCCGGAACTCCGTGGTATATGTGGCCACCGCGGACTTGCCCTGTTTCAAATGCCGAATCGCCCGGTTGGCTTGACCCTCTTTCTGGGGGTTGCCGAACGCGGCCTCCAAACGATTGCAAAACCCCGTATAGTCTGCCAGCAAGGGGGAGTCTTGCCTGAGTAGCGGCAACGCCCACTTGGCCGCCTGGTCCTTTAACAAGCTAATCAAAAAGTGCACCTTGGTACGGTCGTCAGGAAAGTTCCGGGCTCGCCCCTGAATATACAGTTTGGCCTGGGCCAGGAACATGGGAAAGCTGGCCGGGGCTCCATCAAATTTCTCAGGCAAAGCCACTGGGTATTTGCCCGGAGCCGGGGCGTCGGCCCCAGGAGCCGGTAGGGCTTCCAAGCGTTGCTGAAGTGCCTCAACCGCGTCACTGAGCTGCTGCACGGTGTGAGACAAGGCCTGGTTCTCCTGGGCCAAAGCCACCAGTGCAGCCGCCTGTTCAGCCATGGCCTCTGGCTCTTCCCGAACGCACCCCGACGAAGGGGGAGTGCGGGAGGGGGCGGGAGCAAACTGTGCTGGTCCCGGGGGTAAGGTACCTTGGGTGTAGCAAAGTCCACACGAAGAGGGGCAAGGTCCGAGGCAGAGTGCCGGGCGGTGAACAGGAATGCTGGAACAGGAGGCTGTGCAGGGAACAGGAACACCGGATGGTCGGGAACAGGAGGCCGAGCAGGGAACAGGAGTACCGGATAGTCAGGAACAGGAGGCCGAGCAGGGATCAGGAACGCAGGAAGGTCCGAAGCCAACAACGACGTTGCTCCCGCAACCTGGGGCCGGGCTGACTGGGCTTTTATCCTCTTCTAAGGCCAGGGGCGGTCCCGGCCCCCAGGAGCCCCGCCTCCTCTGGCCTTAAGGCGAGCACTCCTCCTGGGGGCAACCAGTTCCCTTCGCCTCTCTGCTCTAAACCTCTGCAGATCAGGAGAGGCCGAAGGGTTACTGGGCCCTGGAGGAGGCTCACCTGTGGCCACTGAGTCGTCAAGCCTCTCTGGGGCCAGAAGGGCTTCACCTGGGGCCAGCTCCTGATTCACTGCCACAGGTGCAGGCTCTTCAGCATCTAGGCCTGGCCCCAGTTCAGCCGGCCCTGGAGGCGGGGACTCCTGTGCAGGCCGGGATTCCTCTGTTTCATCCTCCGAATCGGAATCCCAGGCCATCACAGGTAAATGAGATGCTGCTTCTCAGCAAGCTCTGCAGGAATACTGCTCTTAATGAACGAGCGATCAAGAAGTTTAAATGCGGCGGAGCATCTAAAGCAGAGGAACATTATCGCAGAACGAGACAGAAATAGACTTTGCACCAGATGTCATTAGAAACAGGCAGCACTTCGTTCTGATGCTATCTAGGAGGCCTCCTTCTGTTCAGACATGGCTCCCTTTTAAAGAACTTAAACAATGTCATGCTCTTTCTCTCCACCACCGCACCTTCCCTACCATCCTCATAAGAAGAAGTAACGGCTGGAGAGATCCATTCTAGTTTGATAAAGAGGTTTTTCTACGCAGTGCATAGTTAGACTGTGGAACTTATGGCCACAAGAGGCAATGACGGCCACGAACTTGGATGGATTTAAAAGAGGGTTGAACAAGTTCATGGAGGAGAAGAGAGGAGAGACACTGTGGCCCATTTTGGAAGTTCCACTGTTGACTTTGGTCACATCTGGTTCTGGAGGGTTTTGCTACTATGACTGCAGCGGAGAGAATTGTAATTGGTATTTTCCATGCTGCTGGGACAGTATGTACAGCATACCCCCCCCCCAATTTCTCCGATGAAAATGGGGACGTCCCATTCCATAAATGATAATTCTACTATTTATACCCCATACATCTTATTGGGTTGCCCCAGCCACTCTGGGCAGCTTCCAACATATATAAAAATAATAATAAAACATTAAACATTAAAAAATAACTTCCCTATACAGGATTGCCTTCAGACGGCTCAGGGGTTGGATAACTCCATACTCCCAAACTTTTCGCCAATGAAAATTGGAGAAATCCTACCATACCTTCCAACATTTCTCCGATGAAAATAGGGATTTCCTAAGGAAAAGTGGGACATTCCGGAATCAAATCAGAAACCGGGACGGCTTCTCTAAATCAGGGACGTCCCTGGGAAATAGGGACACTTGGAGGGTCTGTGTGCAGTCAGTGGCGTAGTTGGGGGTGGGGTCACAGTGGCACAAGATTGTTAGGGGGCGCACAGTTTAAACACCCGGTGCTGCCTCAATACAGCTGCACACTTCTGCAGCTGGGCTCTGTTGAAAATGGCTTCTCCATGTGACCTCTCTCGACAATGGGATGTCTCTTCTTTTCTTACCTCTGCTCCTGCAACCTCCTGAGTGACGCAGACACTGTTAGGCGGTTCAATGCACATGTATACTCCACCCGTTTCTCTCCCGTCCACCCACCCCCTCCACATGACCCCGGACACTGGCAACCCCTGCTACGCTACTGTGTGCAGTTAATGCACCATGTGTTCATGTTCTGACCAAAGTGCCCACTATATACAGAAATTAAATATAGATTTGAGGGGGGTGACTTAACTTTGACCCATTATATATAACCTTGTTAGTGTAGCTTAAGAGTGTACAAGCATCGAAACATCATTCTTAATAGCTTAATGACATTGTAGTGGCAGTTAATTGAATTAGAGAAGTCTAGGATCATTTAAATAATGACAGATAAGGGTCACCTTGAGTTATACTGTGGTATAAATGGGAAGACCAACAGCAAAGGGGAAAAAATCCCTTCATATCTTGGCAACACTCGCCACCTCCACCCCATAATTCTTGCATACCACACTTCATAATAAAAATGCCAGAGCGGTTCTCAATAAAAACACTTGTACATAATAAAATATAACAAACATCAAAGCCAATGCAAATACAATAACATAGTTTAAAATACCAAATGAGTGACACAATCCTATAAGAGTAGGACAGCCAATGTGGCCCCCCTTCAGATGTTTGACTACAACTCCCATCATTCCTGACCCTTGGCCATGCTGGCTGGGGCTGATGGGAGCTGTAGTCCAACGATAGCTAGAAGCCACCACGTTGGCTGCTTTTCTGGTACATCAAGGATGGATAAATCTGCAATGTTTGGTTTCTCTCAGTTTCTAATTTGTCCAAGTTCAGTTCTCCATTTTTCTGCATCAGTTTGAGATTTTTTTAATAATAAAAAATCCTTGTGGAAGTTCATCAGCATTTTAGTGCATTTTATACACATTTTGGCAAGCAAGTCCCCCCTATACTATGCATTTTATATGTTATTTTTACGAATAGATGTATTATTATGCAGGAATGTATTATTATGCATATTATTATTATTATGTCTTTCTGTGTGTTTAATTTCGCTGGAGAACTCCACCACAAAATTGATCTGTTCAAAGGGCAGCTGTGTTTTGGCTTTCAGATTGTTTCGGAAATTAGAATTTGAGCTGAATCAAGTTCCTCCTCCATTCCTACGAGGCCTAAGGAAGGTGCAATGATCCAGATGTTTCTGGAATACAACTCCCATCAGCCTCTGCCAGCATGGCCAAAGTGAGAACTGTAGTCAGCCTAGATATCTCAGTTGGTTAGGGCATGGTGCTTATACACTAACCCCTTCCCAGAGGAGGGAGTGTTTGCACGACACACCTACACACTAGCATGTCGCGACACAAAGTTTGGAAAGCTCTAGACAAGATTCTTCTCAGGGTCCCTTCCAACGCTACAATTCTGTGATCTATGAACATCTGCAGGGACATGGATTCATCATCCCTGCTATACGCAATTATGTGGGAGTAAGTCCAGTTGTACTCAATGGGATATGTCTGAGTAGACATGTATATAGGATTGTGGTGTCAAAATATGCCAAAAGTAGCTGAAAGTTATTTTTCTTAAGGTGTCTCCAGACTGTCACTATTGTGTGGAAGGCATCTGAGTGCATACCAAATGCCTTCCGCACAGTTAAAATGAACTTGCCACTCTAACACAAGCCTCTCTCTTTTTTCAATGGCTTTTTGCAGTTTGGAAAGTGATGAGTTGGTGCTCCACCTGGCAGCTTCCTTGGGTATTGTGTTTGTCAGGATATGAGTTCTGAGCAGGAAGTAGTCATCATGAGTGTGGTTATCATTGTGTTTTGATTGGTGCATGGCTGGATAGCTCAGTCAGTAGAGCACGAGACTCTTAATCTCAGGGAAATGGGTTCAAACCCTACATTAGGTAAAAGATTCCTACATCACAGGGGTTGGTCTTGATGACTCCAACTCTACAACATGCTATGTTTCTATGGTAAATATAGAGGCATTGCCTATTATTATTATTATTATTATTATTATTATTATTATTATTAATTTATTATTTATACCCCGCACATCTGGCTGGGCATCCCCAGCCACTCTGGGTGGCTTCCAACAAAATATTAAAATACAGTAATCCATGAAACATTAAAAGCTTCTCTATAAGCCTGGTAGTTGTTGTTCTCTTTGATATCTGGTGGGAGGGCGTTCCACAGGGTGGGTGCCACTACCAAGAAGGCCCTCTGCCTGGTTCCTTGTAACTTGGCTTCTTGCAGAAGGCCCTCAGAGCTGGACCTCAGTGTCCGGGCTGAACGATGGGGGTGGAGACGCTCCTTCAGGTATCATCTGTCGGAATCTGCGTTCGACTGAGTGACTCTCCCTCCGGTCGAGTCCTTCAGAATCTCCTCTGACGTGATTAACGACCTGAGCCTCTGATAAGGCTCCAGGCACACACCCCATTCAGCAGAGTTTCCAGCACAGGGAAGAGACGAGATAGTATGGGCTACATTGCTAGGAGTTTTATTACTAAGCTACGCAGGCAGAAAAGAAATACATCCTCTCTCTGTGAGAGCAGAGAGCAACTGAAGAACAAAGGAACAGGAAACCAGTAACATCACATCCATCTCCTCTCTTCCATGAGACTTCCAACAGCCTGGAATCCCAGGAATGTAAACAGAGTCCTGTAACTCCAAGAGCACTGCACAGTGGCAAACAGAAACTATCATCATCATCATCATCATCATCATCATAATTTTCTCCAAGGAGCTATAGGTTGTGTACATGGTTCTCGCCCCTCCCTCCCTCCCTCCCTCCCTCATTTAATCCCCATAACAAGCTTGTGAGGTAGGTCAGGCTGAGAAGGCAGTGACTGGCCCAAGGTCACCCAGTGAGCTTCTTGGCAGAGTGGAGATTTGAACCCAGCACTCTAACCACTGCACCACACATCCTGATTGATACCTAATACCTTGGTCTCTCTTTCCGTGGTAGAGTTCTCTCCGGAACATGTGATAAATTAGTTTAACTCTCAACAGAGAGAGCAAACAATGCATGGCTTAATGATGAGGAGGGTATCCATATGATCATTTTGGACACAATAACTGAAATGAAAATGTTTGATTCTACATTTTGCTACCTTAAGCAACCCTCCATTGAATGGAGCACTTTCAGGTGCCATTGATTCCAATGGGAGAAAGTTAAACATGTGATTAACCCTTCCTTTTAATCAATGGATCTTAGCAGTAATTATCATTGGCAGGACTGTACACTTCCTTTTAAAGCTTCTCATAGGTTTCACAATCTTAATATACTGGTATTCAACTCCTATGGCATTCAATATCTGGCCAACGTTCTGTTTGAAATGGGTGCCTCTTTACACAAAATTATGTATTTAAAGAACAATACCATTAGTGCATGGACTACATTAATGAGATATAAATTAGCTGGGTAAATGTATTAGAATCAAATTAGATCAGACTGAGCCTCTCCCCCTTTTTATTAGCATATTTCATGGCACCCAGAGAATGACTTGGCAATGAATCGTGTTTAATCATGGAAATAATGTACGGCGAAAGTGGCTGCAAAGGACAGGGAGGGCGGGAAGGAGGGAGGGAGGCAGAGAAAGAAAGAGTGCACAAGCAAAGGAGGAGGCAGGCTCAAGTTGGTGCTTGAAAGCAGCAATTTATTTCATGAGTAGGGGACGAGAATTCTCAATGTGTTTCAACCAAAGTTCTTTCTGTGGATAGTGCCACCCTGCAATTTAGACACTAGGGGGCAGCATGTTTGGTTGTACAGTCGTACCTCGGAAGTTGAATGCCTTGCGAGACGAACATTTTGGCTCCCAAACGCCCCAAACCCGGAAGTGTGTGTTCCGGTTTGTGAATGTTCTTTGGAACTCGAACGTCCATCGTGGCTTCCACGGCTTCTGATTGGCTGCAGGAGCTTCCTGCAGCCAATCGGAAGCCACACCTTGGTTCCCGAATATTTTGGAAGTCGAACGGACTTCCGGAACAGATTCTGTTTGACTTCCAAGGTACCACTGTATCTGAGCAGAGTCAAGAGTTCCATGTGTCTGTTACAGGGCCGGCCCCTAGACAGAATGAGACAGCTGCCTCAGGCAGCTGATTTAGTGTGTCATGAAAGCACAGGAAATTATTTAAGCTGTACAATAAAAGAGCAATAAAAATATGGGGAGGAAGGGAGGAATATACGTTGATGAAATAAAAATAAATAAATAGGCTATAATTGTGCAACCTTCAGGATCGTGGTATCTCACTCGCTGGGTAAAATAAAATGAATAATGTGAAATCCTTGATATTTGAAGGTGTTCATATGGGATCAGGATTAATGGCAGGACTTTGTGAGCCCTTATGGCTGCTGAGGGACTTCTACTTTCAGCCTCAAAGGATAAATCCCTTATTGAGAATAAATACTCAATTTCTAGCATGAGCTTGAATCCTTTTTGCAAGATAGTCTGGAGCCTATCCAGACACCCCGGGCCTTGCTTCTTTAACTGCAGGGGACCCAAAAAGTACTTTTACAAAGTAAAAAAAATCCCTTATGAAAATCCCAGCCTCTTTCCTTGGGAACTTGCTCAGAGTTGCAATGGCAATAATTCATCCAATGAAAGTATATATAAATTCTGCCTCGACAACAGGATGTTATCGTGTTTATTTTCAGTGCTATTATTTGGGTATTTAATTACGGAACAGTTAATTACTTCGCTTTAATTATATATCTCTTTTAATTAAACGGTAGCTTCCCAGCTTCGATAAGGTTGAGGCTGCTCTTTTGCAGCGTATTCATTTTATTTTAATAGTTATCAGCCCTGGCTGTTACTCCCGCTTGCTTGTTCAGCGTGTATCCCACCATTCCTATCCTTTTACGTCTGCTCCTTCAGGGTTACTTTTTGGCGAGGAGCGGGGACGGGGGCGGAATTTAGCATTATTGTGCCAGGGCTGAAACACCTGCGATATTCAGCAAGAGGTGCCACATGCCTGGGATATTCAATGATAAAATCCACCCTGAAAACTAAAAACATAAAAGTAGCGCCACTGGATCAGGCCTGTGCCCCACCTAGTGCAGCATCCTGTTCGCTGTGGCCAAACAGGTATCTGTGGGGAACCCTGCAGCAGGGACCAAACACAAGACTGCTCTTCCCTCCTGTCCTTTCCAGCGACTGCTATTCGTCACATTCATGTTTAAATGGATTTTTAAAAAATGTAACAAGACTAAGGGTAAAGGGACCCCTGACCATTAGGTCCAGTCGTGACCGACTCTGGGGTTGCGGCGCTCATCTCGCTTTATTGGCCGAGGGAGCCGGCGTACAGCTTCCAGGTCATGTGGCTAGCATGACTAAGCCGCTTCTGGCAAACCAGAGCAGCACACGGAAACACTGTTTACCTTCCTGCTGCAGTGGTACCTATTTATCTACTTGCACTGGTATGCTTTCAAACTGCTAGGTTGGCAGGAGCAGGGACCGAGCAACGGGAGCTCACCCCGTCACGGGGATTCGAACCACCACCTTCTGATCAGCAAGTCCTAGGCTCTGTGGTTTAACCCACAGTGCCACAGTCCTGTAACAAGACTAAACACAGCATAAAAAAACCCCAGATTGAATCCTCTTGAATTCCATACCCAGCACATGGAACCTTACAAAAGGACAATGAGTGGACTCTCCGTGCCCTGACCATGGCAAAAAAGACTGATACTGATCATAGCTGTCAACTTTTCCCTTTTCTTGCGAGGAATCCTATTCGGAATAAGGGAATTTCCCTTAAAAAAAGGGAAACGCTGACAGCAATGATACTGATGAATCGGAAAAATATACAAACTCGCAACATATGCACATCCTGCATGTAAACGCAGATTTGCCGTGGACAAGTTCAATGATATTTGGAATCCATTCTTACAAATACTGTACAGTACTGTAATAGGATAAGATCTGGTGAAGTACAATGACAACTTTGTAAAATATACAGTTTGGGGGTTTCCCCCCTCCCTCCCCTTTGCTTTTTCCCCTTCTGCACAGTTTATGTTTCTCTTTTCTCTTTTTCTCTTTTTTTATTTGTGTCTCACCATGTTTGGTGCACGTATGGTTAAGTACTTTTTGAACTTTCAATAAAGATGTTACACACATAAATAAATAAATAAATAAATAAAGTAAGTAAGTAAGTAAGTAAGTAAGTAAATAAAATAACTTGGGGGGGGGGGAGGGAATAAAAAAAATGAAACCAGACTTCTGGATAGAACAAAAAAGAAAAGGGGGAAAAAGTTTTCTAGGATAAAATGGAGTTTGTTACCAGAGGGCATTATCAGCCATGGACGCCTCTCTCTCTCTCTCTCTCTCTCTCTCTGCCTATTCCATTTAGGCCTGCAGTGGAGGCAGCTAAATAACCACTTATCTTATTCAAAGCTGTCCTTCTGCAGCATGAGAAAGCGAGGATAGACCAGCTGTTTCTTATGCCCTTTTCTGGGAGTGTTTCTTTTGAACGTGGCAGTCCCCCTTTTTTTTTAAAAGGTCTTCCTCCGTCTGTGGCCTGCGCACCCTCTCCCCCACACTTCCTGCAGCGCGTCGATATTCTGCGTACAGCGGCATTTCTGTTCTCATGCTGCAATCTCAGGGCTCTCTGATGCAGCATTTTGCAAGAGCTGAGTCACACCACACAATGAGCTTATTTTGTGTCATGACAGTGGGGTGACGTATCCTCCCACTTCACACAGCAATGGGAAGTAGGATCTGCTAATTACACCCCATCCTCCCCTCCCCTCCTACCCCAACTTACGTTGTCCTGCTGGTATCAATAAGGGGCGGTAATGATTTCTTGGCACATAGACACGCTGGCATCCCTGGGCAACAGCCAGATGCCTAGACACAGCATCAAGAGCGGCATTTATGACCTTCAGCTCTCAAGATGTTAAATTCAGCATGCCAGGCCAGGATTCTCTTACACAGTGCCTAGCAAAAAAACAAAAGCCCTTTACAATGCCATTTGGTTGGTCTGCACCTACGGATCATAGCTGTCAACTTACAGATTTGAAAATAAGGGACCGGCAGCCTCGAAAATAAGGGATCAGCAGCCAAAATAAGGGATTTTCCGGGCACAGGTATGTTCGACTTCTGAGCCCCTCCGAGCCAAAGGCAGAAAGCCCAGCCAGCAGCCAAACGAAGCCGCATCAATAAGGGACAGCAGCTGGACATGGCACTGGGATAAGGGACTGTCCCACCAAATAAGGGACGCTTGACAGCTATGCTGCGGATACGGCCTGTGCCACTGCTTTTCTTGTGTTCTGTCTGTTGGCATGTCAGGGTCAAAAGTTTGCAAAGCAATGCGCCTATCTGATTCATGGGCACCAGGCTGCTTAAGGCGGCAATCCCATAACCATTTACCTGGGAGTCAGGATTTTAAAGCAGGAGGCCAGGGCCCAAGGAGCAGGAAAGGACCCCAAATGCAGGCCTTGAACTAAGGTCACATTCACAGAGAGAGTCCTGGAAACTGTAGCTTGTTAAGAGTGCTGGGAACGCTAGTTCTCAGACAGGCTCTCCTAACAACACTCAGCACACTTCACAGACTACAGACCAGGTTCAACTAAACAGTCGCCCTAGGCAGGGGCAGAGGAAGGGCAGTGGTGGGAGCAGCTGCCCTGGGTGTCATCACTGAGGGGGGGGGGGAGTGAAGTAATAAACAAAAATCTGCCCTTATTCCCTTATGGGGGACACAAGAGCCCTTATAGAGTCCTTTGCAGGTTCTCAATCGTTTGGAGAAAATAACAGAGGCCAACCAGAGAATATTGAGAAGCAAAGCAGCTCGTAAGCCTGATATTTATTGAACTGTTGCAACAGGTTGTTCCCCTCACACGCAGGAAAGGAGGAGGACCCAGAACAAAGGTGTGCCTGCCCTTATATAGACATTTTAAATTCCCTGCCCTGGAACTCAAGACTACCCCCAGAAACATCATACATACATCACAGAAGGGGTGTAGCTCAAGACCACCGCCCACATACATCATACCTACATCACAGAAAGAGCGGCCTACAACAGAAATCTCTGTGTGTTGTTTATCTCCTGTCTGGCAGGTTATTTGTTAATGGTCACTTGATTGGATTACCTGGGGAGCCTGGCCAGTCTTTTGTAATGATAAATACTTAGTTGCTGAGCCAGGTCACAGGCTCCCCCTATTCATACACAGACATGCCCTTAAGATAGGATTTGTGAACAAAAAGACAATGGGGAGGCTTTTCCATTTTCCTTTGACCTTGCAGAGAAATATTTGAGGTCAATTTGGGAGGGACAAAATGGTTTCAGGACTTTTTCTGTGGGGTTTCAGACATGTGGTTTATATATGCAGTTATGAACATTTATTATATATATATAAGCTTAATTTTTTTATTTCAGTGACATTTGGCGCACCACCTGCTCACGACTCCCAAGCCTACCCTGAGCTGTCGGGGGAAGGGGCAGAGCTGGCGGCCTCCCCCCTTTCTTCTGACAGCTCAGGGGAGGCTTGGGAGTCACGGGCAGGTGGCGCGCCGTTGATCCCCACTCCCAGGCTGCTTCTTGGGGGGGGGGAGCCTCCCCTGAGCCGTCAAAAGGAAGAGGGAAGGGAGGAAGGCTGCTGGCAAAGCGGCGCAGCTCCCTCCCCCCCTCCCAGGAAGCAGCCCCCCCTGGGATGCTAGCCCCGCCCCCATGGCCCCACCCTCGGGTGCACGGCATGTGTGTCGCTCCCGGTGCCAGAGCAGTTAGCTCCGCCTCTGGCCCTAGGAGGAGCTAGCACAACCATTCCTGCTAGCACAATGAGTTTTGCCCCACTTCCTCCTATGTACCCCTATGTACCCCTAAATCAGCTCGAAATCAGCTTGAAAAAACCACCAGATGAGGAGACATCGTTCCATTTGGAAAGCAGAAATGATGGCTCCGACCAAATGATCAACATGGCGTAATAATAATAATAATAGTAATAATAATAGTAATAATAATAGTAATAATAATAATAATAATAATAATAATAATAATAATAATAATTTATTATTTGTACCCCGCCCATCTGGCTGGGTTTCCCCAGCCACTCTGGGCGGCTTCCAACAAAGATGAAAAATACACTAAAATGTCACATATTAAAAACTTCCCTGAACAGGGCTGCCTTCAGATGTCTTCTGAATGTCAGGTAGTTGTTTATCGCTTTGATGGGAGGGCATTCCACAGGGTGGGCGCCACTACCGAGAAGGCCCTCTGCCTGGTTCCCTGTAACTTGGCCTCTCGCAGTGGGGGAACCGCCAGAAGGCCCTCGGAGCTGGACCTCAGTGTCCGGGCAGAACGATGGGGGTAGAGATGCTCCTTCAGATATACTGGACCGAGGCCGTTTAGGGCTTTAAAGGTCAGCACCAACACTTTGAAAACGTGTTTTCACGGAAACATACTGGGAGCCAATATAGGTCTTTCAAGACCGGTGTTATATGGTCTCGGCGGCCGCTCCCAGTCACCAGTCTAGCTGCTGCATTCTGGATTAGTTGTAGTTTCCGGGTCACCTTCAAAGGTAGCCCCACGTAGAGCGTATTGCAGTAGTCCAAGCGGGAGATAACCAGAGCATGCACCACTCTGGCGAGACAGTCTGCAGGCAGATAGGGTCTCAGCCAATGTTGAATTCCTCCCACAGTTCCCAGGATTCTTTGGGGGAAGCCATGACTGTTAAAGTAGTATAACAGTGCAAGAATAATACATGCTGCCATCCCAACAGGGGACTTCCTGTAAATCCAGAGCCTAAAATTACCTAACTCCACCACTGCTGGGAGCATACCCTCCAACATTTCTCCGATGAAAATAAGGACATCCCATTCAATAATAATTTTATTATTTATACCCCACCATCTGACTGGCTTGCCCCAGCCACTCAGGGCACCTTCCAACATATATAAAAACGTAGGAAAACATATCTTCTAAAGGTTGTATAGCTACTTACCTCCTTGGCTTGTGGGGGACGGATAACTCCATACCCTCCAACATTTCTTCAATGAAAATAGGGACATCCTAAGGAAAAGTGAAGGGACGAGGGTGGCGCTGTGGGTTAAACCACAGAGCCTAGGACTAGCTGATCAGAAGGTCGGCGGTTCGAATCCCCGCGATGGGGTGAGCTCCCTTTGCTCTGTCCCAGCTCCTGCCAACCTAGCAGTTCGAAAGCATGTCAAAGTGCAAGTAGATAAATAGGTACCGCTCTGGTGGGAAGGTAAACAGTGTTTCCATGCTCTGCTCTGGATCGCCAGAAGTGGTTTAGTCATGCTGGCCACATGACCTGGAAGCTGTACGCCGGCTCCCTTGGCCAATAAAGCGAGATGAGTGCCACAACTCCAGAGTCGGTCACGACTGGACCTAAGGCCAGGGGTCCCTTTACCTTTTTAAGGAAAAGTGGGTCATTCTGGGATTAAATCCGAAACCTGGATGGCTTCTGTAAATCTGGGACTGTCCCTGGAAAATAGGGACACTTGGAGGGTCTGTGAGAGTAAGCCACATTGAACTCAGTGGGGACTTAACTTCTGACTTGACATGTATAAGACTGTGCATGGAACTACTGACCTTGCACAAACAGGGAAGAATTAGATATTTCATGTAGTTCTGTGATTCCCACTCCCCTTTAATAATACAGAGGATATAATTTGAATTAGAAGACAAGTCTGTGTTTGTGACAGATGGGAGTTCCCCAGTCCATGGACATGTCCGTCGTCGTCTTCCCCCCACTGCCTGAGCTGAAATTGCTGTTTTGGCAGCCAGGGATGGCATGCATTGGCAGGTTTTCCAGGACCTGCCATTTCTCGCTGCCAAGGAACCCCAGGCCAGTCTTGGGGACACCCCACTGAGGGACTCTGAAGCTGGTCTGGAGTGGAGCCCTGGCAAGGAAAGACTTTGCTCAGCTAGGAGCGAAATCCGTGGGAAAACATTTGCCAGTCAAGGAAGCCGGCAATTTGTCTTCCACTTGCATTTTAATCAGAATAGGAAACATTACAATTAGAATGAAATTAAAATGGTCACAGACTCTCCCGGCTAATACTGCTGTCAGAAACGGTATCTTTTAGCCATCAAAAGGCCTGGGTGAATGGGGATGTTTTGAAGTTCCTCTTGAAAGGTAATAAGCATAAGCATAATAACCAATTCACCCCACCTTGGAAGGTCTTCCACAAATGAAGAAGCACCACTGAGAAGGTTGTGCCATTAGACAACGCCATCCAGACATTGCATTTTATAGGCCCCAGGTCCAATCCTTGACATGTCCAAAGGGTGCTGGGAATGTCTTGAAATCCTGGACAGTCACTGTAGAGAACACTGAACTCGATGGAGGAACAGTCTGACTCAGTCTGAAGGCAGCTTTCAATGTTCCGATGTTACCACCTTTGAAGCAACCTTCAGTTTGAAAGTTTTCCAGGTTGCGAGTATGAGATTCAATGACCACTTAAGGTAAGATCAATTAGGTTTTCGTACAATAAGAGTACCGAAAGAAGCCTTTCTCGCAATTCAAATATTGATAGAGAAAAGATTAGAAATTCTAAATGAGACTTATGTAGCACTTATTGATTTAGGGGAGCAGACTCGACTGGAGTATATTTCCTGTATTGCAGGAAAGTGGGATGGCAGAAGAGCAATATACAATCTATACAAAATCTAGGAAGGCACAATTAGAGCAAATTTTGGACTGAAGAACTAGCTCAAAATAGTAAAGGTTATTAGCATGAAATGAGGTTGTTCATTGTCCCCCTTGAGATCATTAGCACCTTTATCAAGGAAGCAAAGATCAACATAATCGAAAAGAAATAAATGTGGGTATTTATGTGAACTAGAAGGAAACTAATTGGTTATGATCTGAAGACCACATTATTATTATTGTTATTGTTATTATTATTATTATTATTAAATTTCTATACTGAAGACCACAGGGCGGTTTACAATGACTGCAGAGGAAGATAAAGAAAATAAGCTGCAGAACATGTTGAATATAATGAATTTTGTTTTGTTTTTAAATGACTGTAAAAGTACACAGGAATAAAATATGTAACAGGCTGGATCCAGACTAAGTTAGGCCACAATCCTAACCCCACTTACCCTGGAGTAAGCCTTACTGAGTTAAATGGGACTTACTTCTGAGTAGACATGGTTCTGATTGCGTTGTTTAGCCACAGTTAGGTCTTATAGAAATCCTGGTTAGAAGTTAGTCATAACTGACTTAAGTTCCATTGATTTATTTGGGCATTCAGGACAACTAAGTTACTGTGGATCAATTATTTAATTTACTCCCATTTACTAGTTGTTGAGTTTTTGAGGTTGACATTGGTTGTCATACTCACATTTTGGCCAATTCTCAGAAATTATGGTCGGATGCTAGTTTTGGTGGATGAATCCCAGTGAAGTCTGGGAAATTCCAGGTGTTTGACAGCTCTGCATTAACTTTTAGACCATTTATTGCTCTATTGAACACGTCCTGCAGTTTCTTCTCTTTGTCTCGAGAACAACACAGAGAATTGTTTGTCCTATTCTAGTTTACTATTTTCTCACTGCATTTACACCTAGCCAGAAGTACAGCTTAAACCCCAGAATTACATTGCACAATGGAGGCTGGTTCATTAGGGCACATAGAGCACTGCTCCACCAGCTTCAGCCTGTCTTCAGCCAGCTGGCATCTGACTGCCTTCTTACTTAGAACCAATCCAGGAATGACTGTGGCTTTCAGCTTCGTTCTCTTTAGTCTCAGTTCTGCCCTTGTAAAACACAGCAAGGAGGAGGGTGGTAACAAACCTAGTTGGCTCTATCTACCATTGACCTCCCTCTTTCCACCCCACCAGTCCCATCGGCACCAGCCACCACTGGTATTGAAATCAGTTTGCCACTAATACTATTTAATTTATTTACTTACTCTGTTTTTCCAAGTTTCCCCTCTTTTTTTCTAAGGTAACTCAAGTTGGCTAACAAACTGGTAACTGAACAGTATATAAAGCAAGCAACATACCCCACCAGCCACACGATCCAAATATTAACATAAAACAAGGGTAACCATTTTAAAATGGTTTTAAATATTTTAAATATTTAAATGTTGTATTTAAATATTTTAAACATTTCAAATATTTAAATGTATTTTAATCTTTTTTAAAGTTGTATTCATTCAACTTGTTTTTATTATTACTTGTTAGCTGCCCTGTATAAATAAAAATTATTATTATTATTATTATTATTATTATTTATAAAACAGATATCAGAGGAGGCCACCACACTTAATGCAAGTGAGGCCCTGCTGATCCTATACATCAAAGCTAATGCACAGACCCTTTTGTGTTCATTACATCAGAGGTGGATTTAGGGGAGCATGACCGGATCACCCACACTAGGTGCCATGTTGAGAGAGCCCCACAAAGAGCACAATAACAATAATGTAGAACGGAAGAGGTGGGGGAACACTGAAATTTGAAAGCCCAAAGTCTGCCACTGGTCACATTCATGTTCAGTACATTACTTCGCATCTAGAGACACTGGGCTTGTTTTTTGTCTGTCCCCTGGACTGGCCAATCATCTCTGGACAGCACAGCCCATCACAACAATCCCTATGGTCTCACTCATGATCCCAGAGATAAAACAATAATACTCTCTTTCGTTTTGGAGCAACCTATTCTTAAAATGGAGGGATGCGGGTGGCACTGTGGTCTAAACCACAGAGCCTAGAACTTGCGAATCAGAAGGTCAGCGGTTCTAATCCCCGCAACGGAGTGAGCTCCCGTTGCTCAGTCCCTGCTCCTGCCCACCTAGCAGTTCAAAAGCACGTCAAGTAGATAAATAGGTACCGCTCCGGTGGGAAAGTAAACGGCATTTCCGTGTGCTGCTCTGGTTCGCCAGAAGCGGCTTAGTCATGCTGGCCACATGACCCGGAAGCTGTACGCCGGCTCCCTTGGCCAATAAAGCGAGATGAGCGCCGCAACCCCAGAGTCGGTCACGACTGGACCTAATGGTCAGGGGTCCCTTTACATTTACCTTTACCTTTATTATTAAAATACTTTGGTGGTGGGTCTCACTAGACTTACATGTATGGAGTTGTTTGGAGTGAGGTTGCGATTCATACTGGCGTAGGAGGGTGTTTGGAAATTGTGTTATTTTTTTCTGAACTTTCCCTCCTTTAAAAATATTTCTAATAACATTAGAGAGGTCCTTCTTTTCACTGCATCTAGTTTTTGTAGATGCTGCGAACATATATGCTCAGATAAGCAAATTGTGTGATCACGAGAACAGGTGAACGCAATCCTGGAAAGCTGGCAATTGAAAAATGCAGTGAAATAAACGAGAGCTGCTGTTGGCTTCAGGAGATTATAAACTTCCTGCTGTCTCTGTTTAATTTATCTGTGCAGCATTTTCTCGGGAGCTAGATGGGGGAAAGTGCAGTATTGATTCAGTGTCTCGATATTATTGCATATTACATATTCATCATACTGTCTTATCGTTAATGTATTAAGGAGCTGAACAAACAGTAAAGCCAAATGGAATTAAAAATAGAGCGAATTGCCTGCCTGGCGTTTACACTGATTTAAGGCTATTAGGTCCTGGCAGGGTCTATTAAGAGCTGCACCCAGTGGTAGCATCCCTTTGTTTTGAAGTGGAGCTCGCCATCACTCATCACAGCAGTGGCATCAGCTCTTCATCACGATGGGAGCCGATATGTAAAAGAAATGGGAGTGGATCAAAGAAACCAGCAGACTGTACAATAGAAATTGATCTTGGTTTTAAGGACAGACAGTGTTTCAGACACAGAACTGCTCTGTCTTGCTTCCTTTCAAGATTATAGGCAAAACATTACAGGCATAATGTCTCCACCAAAAGCAGGGGGGGGGGGTAAGCCTGCCTGCATTTTGAAGTTAGTGAACACATGAGCATCTAAGGAGGTGGCCTTACATAAGACCATTAAACCCAGAGTCTAAAATTAGCTAATAAATGGCACCACTGTATTACTGTACCTCTTGTGGCTTTTGTTTTCGTTGCTGCTGCTGCTGAGAATCATTTTGAAGACTGATTTCATTGTATTATAAATATATGCAATGTCTGGCATAGCAAAAGACAAGGCCCTGGCCTGGGAATCTTGCAACCTACATTTGTATCTTTACAGTCATTATTTCTTGCTTTCCCACTAGCAATGCTTAGGATGCGGGTGGCACTGTGGTCTAAATCACTGAGCCTCTTGGGCTTGCTGATCAGATGGCTGGCAGTTCTAATCTGCGCCATAGGGTGCGCTCCCATTGCTCTGTCCCAGCTTCTGCCAACCTAGCAGTTCAAAAACATACCAGTGCAAGTAGATAAAAAGGTACTGCTGTGGCAGGAGAGTAAACAGCGTTTCCATGCGCTCTGACACTTGTCACGGTCCTATGTGCACCAGTAGCGGTTTAGTCATGCTGGCCACACGACCTGGAAAGCTGTCTGTGGACAAAGGCAGTCTCCCTCAGTCTGAAAAGCGAGATGAGCGTCACCTTTGACTGGACTTAAACCGTCCAGGGGTCCTTTACCTTTTTACCTTTTACCTTACTAACAATGCTTAAAACAGCTTACAGTATTTAAGAAAGAGAATAGAAAGAAGAGGAAATGACAGAACAAAAAACAACAATTTGACGACAAATATTAAAAGCAACAGCAATAAGCAGAGTCTAATAAAAGTCCAAGAGGGGTTTCATCCAGCCCCCAAATGACAGCAGTATAGGTGACAGGCAAATGTTTCTGGCAAAGGTATTCCAAAGACATGGTGCCACCGCAGAAAGGGCCCTGTGTCTCCATTTCCTATGCACATTAGCTGAGAAAGTGAGAGATCTAAGAGGAAATCCTTTGCTCATAATGGAGAAGATAGTTCTTCAGATTGCCCTAAATTAGGTAGCCAAAAGGCAACAGACGGAGAAATGCTAGGAGGGGGAGGCAAGGGGAAGAAGGAATGCGTAAAACTCTTCTGAAAAGTGCTTCTGTGTGATGTCTATTTTGTGGTGGGCGGGGAATATAACATTTGAAAATGTTCACCATGCAACACTCCTTGATTGCATGGGGGTCTCCTTACCCGTGCAAGCAGCCAGACCACCATATGAACACAAATTTCTAAATAGTGTCTTGTTTTTCAGTGTTAACAACCACGACACTCACAACAAAGCACTGTCCAGTTAAACAACTGAATCATTAACTGAGCAGCCTGCCAATTTATTCGTTTGGAGAAATTCAGTTCCCAAGTGGTCTCCCATCCAAAGAGCTAATGAGGACAGATCTACTTACTGTCATCGTTACAAAGCTTTTCAGGTGCTGTCAAACCATTGTCTGGTCTTTAAACCAAGGAAAAACCAGAAATTGCGTTTATAATTGTTATTCTTAGAAGTAGTAACTGGGACACTTTAAAAATATATGTATCGTGCAGAAAGGACAACACTAGGCAGGTTAGGAATCTTTGTGAGAACAAGTCAATCAATAGACTTTTTCACCAGATTCCTGGAGACCTAAAACAGCTGTGAACCTTTATATACTATGAAGGCATGGCCTGGCATTTGTAAAAGGGGAAGATATATTGCTATGGGTCTTGACCTATTAAGCACCCAGATCATGTTGGAAGATAGAGTAGGTAATACATGATTCTGTCTTCTGCAGGGAATACTTGTCAGTGCGCACTTCACACTGACCTTTAACACCAAGGTCATGTATCACTTTGTGGTGTGCCTGAACATGAGAGAGAAAGAGAAGCAGAGGCAACCACCTTTGCGCACAGTACTTAAAAGAAGGATTTGGAATCTGCGTCCCTCCATATGTTGTTATTCCACAACCCCCATCATCTCTCACCATTGGCCATGGTGTGAATTGGAGTCTAGAGGGTCACAGGTTCCCCACCTCTGTCCTCGAGAGACAGAGCAAAGCTCAGTTCCATGTTTATCTGGCAATAAACAAATCCAGTAAATCACAGTAGCAACATCTGAAGCTGCAGAGGAAAAGCGACTTGATTTTAAAACTTCCACCCTTAAAATTTGGTCGGAGTAAGTAGAACAGGGAGATCTCATGCAAAGAGAAGTGCACAGAAACCTTGCTGAACTCTGGAGTTAATGATTCTGGTGCCAAGATTTGGGAAGTCCTTTTTTTAAGGTCTGTTCAATATTAAATTTCAGTCCAAAATGCACCTGGAAAGGCTGAGGCCTCCACAAGGCTTGTAGACCCAATTTCACACCTCATTACAAGAGATAGAGAGGCTGTTTTGTATTTTTTAATCTGTTGGAGGATGGATGGTGGCTAACAGATTGAGGTTGAATCCTGACAAGACAGAAGTACTGTTTTGGGGGGACAGGGGCAGGCAGGTGTGGGGGGCCCCCTGGTCCTGAGTGGGGTAACTGTGCCCCTGAAGGACCAGGTGCACAGCCTGGAGTCGTTTTGGACTCACAGCTGTCCATGGAAGCGCAGGTCAGTTCTGTGTCCAGGGCAGCTGTTTATCAGCTCCATCTGGTACGCGGGCTGAGACCCTACCTGCCCACAGACTGCCTTGCAAGAGTGGTGCATGCTCTAGTTATCTCGTGCTTGGACTACTGCAATGCGCTCTATGTGGGGCTACCTTTGAGGGTGACCCGGAAACTACAACAAGTCCAGAATGCGGCAGCTAGACCGGTGACTGGGAGTGGCTGCCGAGACCAAATAACACTGGTCCTGAAAGACCTACATTGGCTCCTAGTACATTTCTGAGCACAATTCAAAGTGTTGGTGCTGACCTTTAAAGCCCTAAACGGTCTCGGTCCAGGATACCTGAAGGAGCGTCTCCACCCCCATTGTTCTGCCCGGACACTGAGGTCCAGCACCCAGGGCCTACTGGTGGTTCCATCCCTGTGAGAAGCCAAGTTACAGGGGACCAGGCAGAGAGCCTTCTCGGTAGTGGCACCTGCCCTGTGGAACTCCCTCCCATCAGGTGTCAAGGAAATAAACAACTATCGGACTTTTAGAAGACATCTGAAGGCAGCCCTGTTTAGGGAAGTTTTTAATGTTTGATGGTTTATCGTGTTATTGTTATTTAGCAAGCTGCTTTTGTCATTTTATTGTAGAAAAGCAGAGCAGGAATTATATAAAAACAAAAAAGATTAACAGGTTTGTTTCCTTGGAGTAATTAAGAATCTGCTCAGGAAAACTGCCCTATATATATTTTTTCCTTTAAAATAATCTGAATTTGAATGCATGAATTTTAGGTTTATCTCAGCCCTTTCTACACTGCAGAGTAATTACTGTGTGAGAGTGATATAAGTCAACTCTGTATGTTCATGGCATCTCTTTGAGTTTCTCGGCTTTTACTGTCCACACCTGTGGCTACTCTACACCCCAGGGATAAGAAGAAGGTAGATCAGGATCCACTAACAGATATCTAGATTGACAATTGCTATAGTCTTTCCCCACCTAAATCAGGTTGCTGAAATGAAGGAAACACAATGGTGTTTAGAAGAAGATGCTATTATTCCCTCTATTTCCGATGCTCAGGCTGTGAGCTGATGCAGCCAAAACAGAGTTGTCAGCAGGCTTGGGGAAACCTCATGTATTGCACAAAAAGTATTTAGGCAAAAATAAGGGATTTTCTCAATGAGCAGTGAATGGCGACATATTTGAGGTCGGCACACAAAAACCAGGCGTGGGGAGATGGACACTGAACATTCCACACTGCAGGTCAAACTTGTTTTCTTTATTATCCACCACATGACCCACAGGTTAAATTCTGGCACTTAAAACATGTTCTGGGACCATGCCCTTGTGAACTCTGGCTCACATTAAGTCTTGTTCTTCTCTGAATGAACACAATACTGTATCACCTTTTGTGGTGGTTTCCTATTCACATTCCCTTACCAACAGTTTGCCCAGACTGAGTGAACATGCCAGATTCTGGAGCTATATCAGTGCTATGATTTGGGCTATGTGGGATTCCGTTTTTCCTTTGACCAGAAGAGTTCTCACATTGAACTGTGCTCCGCTTGGGTCTTCTAAGCAAGGCAGGGGAGCTGTCCAACACTGTCAGCAACCGGAGAGATTGGTATCTAGTAGGAGAGGAGCTGTCCAGAAAGTATTTAGACTAGGAGCAGACCTATCTATGAACATCAGTGGTTGCCAAAGCAGAAACTGAGGATTTACCGTATTGGTCTGCATAGATGAGAGGCTGCGATCCCACCCCAACCAGACTTTCATAAGACCACAGGGCAGCCTGTAGGTAGATAAGCCATGATTTGAGACCCTGGGAACTGCACAGAACTTCAGGAGGTGTTTTTTTTTGGTAAATCATAGAATCGTAAAGTTGGAAGGGAGCCCGAGGGTCATCTAGTCCAACCCCATGTGCTGCATGTTTTGCCCAACGTGGGGCTCAAACCCACGACTCTGAGATTAATAGTCCCATGCTCTACTGACTGAGCTATCCACCTGCCCTTCTCAGCAGGTGGTATCAGTTGTCTGGTGAGTTGTCCATTCTGAGAGGCTGCATGTGTTTTTTGGATTGTAAAAAACACTGGATGGTGCTGAAGATTTGCCAAATTACATATTCATTCCCTTTCAAAGAAATCTCATTTTAGGGGCGTGGCCTACATTTGGGAGCCACTTAGTTTTGGACCAATATGGCCACATTGTTCTTACTTCCTGATGTGCTAGTGGAGGCCCAAATCTTGATGGTACCTGTTTTTCATAGTCCCTCTTCCTCAGCTGGACTCTATTTGTTCATTCTGTCCAGTATCGTCTACTCTGATTGGCAGTGCCTCTCCACAGTCTCCAGCAGAGACCTTTCACACCATCAACTACCCAATCCGCACGCAAATCATGGGCCCTACCTATGAGCTGTGATTCCTTCCACTGCACCTATACCGGCCCTATGAGCAACTGCGTAAATGAAAGTTTGTTTCTCTGACAAGCTGGCAACCAGCAAGCTCAAAACTCAGTGCTATCCCTACTTATTGCAACAAATGTTGTGTGCCAACATGACGGTGAAGCCCACAATGGGGAGACCATCTCCAGAAATAGGAGCTTGTGCTCTTCCACCCCCAAACACACAGACTGCTCTGTTCCAAGTGCTACCCAACACAGTCTGTGAGTGACGTGTTGAGATCTTTAATGGACTGCTGATTACTCTGATTACAACTCCAGACCAAAAGGAAATGTCAGCTTCCTGGCAGATGAGAGGAAAACCAGCCACGCTGGTTTCCATGAATAATTCAATGGCAAATGAATCTTTTCTCTTCACCAATGAGGAGTGAAAAGGAAGCAGAACCTTCTGTTCTCAGGGTTCTCCTTTCAGAATGCAAATGGCATTGTGCTGGGTGTTTTTTTTGGGGGGGGGGGAGTACGGCTGGTTGAACCAAATGCTTCTCAAAACTCAGTGTTTGCACACAACACTCAGCTATAGATTGTTGTGGTTTGTGGAAGGGTGGTATGCTGAATCTTTCTGGGCCAGCTATATACAGTGGTACCTCGGGTTGCAGATGCTTCAGGTTACAGACGCTTCAGGTTACAGACTCCGCTAACCCAGAAATAATGCCTCGGGTTAAGAACTTTGCTTCAGGATGAGAACAGAAATTGTGTGGTGGCGGCACAGTGGCAGCGGGAGGCCCCATTAGCTAAAGTGGTACCTCAGGTTAAGAACAGTTTCAGGTTAAGTTCGGACCTCTGGAACGAATTAAGTTCTTAACCCGAGGTACCACTGTATATATAAAAGATTTTTTTCTATGCAGAGAAATCGTGGGGTTCTCATTACAGAAGAAAATGATAATGTAAGCAAGCAAGCAAACAAACAAACAAACAAACAAACACATCCATAGTACAATGGGATGGATTGGTGCCGTGACCTGCCCCATTTCAGATCAAGTAGAATACTAGACCTGTGTTCAGTAGGGCGTTTTTGTGGGTCACTGTGTGCATGTGTGAGTGCCTTCTTCATCCACTCATGAGTGCTTGCTATTTTATGCCTTCCCTCCCCCCCCCCCCGGCCTCCTGTACCCACAAGGAGCAACTTTTGATTTTTAACACAGCTGTTTTGTGCAAGAGCAAGTTTTCACAAAACAGCTTTAAAAATAAAATAAAATAAAATAAAATAAAATAAAATAAAATAAGCGCCTTCAGTAACAACTGGGGGAAAGAGGCAAGTTGTATCCTTTCCTCTGGGCTGCTAGAAACAAAGTAGAAGTCAGGGATGTGGCAATACAGCAGATTGCACCCAGAGACATCACCACTCATTAAAAAAAAAATGCACACACACAAAAACCCCCACACCCAAAGAATGCACTTCTGGCCTTCTTAAACAGAGTTCTCAGCAGCAGTCTGAAGCTGGAACCGCCTGTGCTTCCTGGCCTTACCTTGCTGCCTCCTGTTCTCCATCTGGATCAGGCTTCCTCAACCTCAGCCCTCCAGATGTTTTGAGACTACAGTTCCCAGCATCCCTGGCCACTGGTCCTGCTAGCTAGGGATCATGGGAGTTGTAGGCCAAAAACTTCTGGAGGGCCGAGGTTGAGGAAGTCTGATCTGGACCCTTGGCTCTATGACCATCTGGATTCCCTGACCTCTGAACTATCTGACTTCATATGTAGAGTCTAGGGACCCAGGTGGCGCTGTGGGTAAAAGCCTCAGCACCTAGGGCTTGCCGATCGAAAGGTCGGCGGTTCGAATCCCTGCAGCGGGGTGCGCTCCTGTCGTTCGGTCCCAGCGCCTGCCAACCTAGCAGTTCGAAAGCACCCTTGGGTGCAAGTAGATAAATAGGGATCGCTTACTGGCGGGAAGGTAAACAGCGTTTCCGTGTGCTGCACTGGCTCGCCAGATGCAGCTTTGTCACGCTGGCCACGTGACCCGGAAGTGTCTCCGGACAATGCTGGCCCTTGGCCTCTTAAGTAAAGATAGGTGCACAACCCTAGAGTCTGTCAAGACTGGCCCGTACGGGCAGGGGTACCTTTACCTTTATGTAGAGTCTACTCTCAGGCAAGAGGACTGCTAGCCCCTGCATGCTTGGCAACGGGACTTGGACAGGGCTGTGGCATTTCTTTAGCCTCATAACAATTTCTCAGGCATCCCAGATACTTTGTTTGGTGGTCATCTTGCGCCCAATTTCTTCCCTAAATCTTCTCTAAACCAGTTTGAGGCTTCAAATGTGTTTTTTGTTTACAATCAAGCCGCACATAAATTCTATGCAATAAATACTGCTGTCTTCAAGCCCTGCTTTGGGCAGGGACCAGCCTCGCTTTGGATTTGGCAACCAGAAACTCCGTAGAGTGGCCAATCCCCAGTGATGCTTGAAGTCAGCGCCAATCAGCTAATCAGCGCTGACTTCAAACCCTGGTTTTGGCACAGATGGGCTCCACTTGGGAGCTCCGACTGGGAACTCCGGAATGGAACCAACTCCAGTGAGACTTGCATTTGGCAACACATTTAAAATCACTGAGTACAAGCCCCCGCTTGCCAAGGAACAAGCAGAGTGCATTTTAAGACTCCTCTGAGTTGTCAATTTCCTTCTTAGAAGGTGGCCTCCAGAACTCCAGAACTTGGGCTGGCCAGCAGAACAGAGCAGAACTGTTACTTTCCATTATCTGGGCACGATCCTTCTGTTAATGTGGTCTAAAATAGCATTAGCTTTTTAGCAGCTGCATTACATGGCTGGCTCATGTTCAGCTTGTGATTAACTAGGACTCTGAGATCCTTTTAACATGGACTGCTGCCAAGCCAGGCCTCTCACACACTGTTCTTGGGACTATGACTTTTCACACCTAAATGCAGGACATTGCATTTGCCCCTGTGGAATGTGGCCTTTTTATGTATAGCCACCACAATACCACCATGAGCACAATTTATCATCAATACTCAATAAAAAGGATGTCTTGAGGCACCCAAAGATGGACCAGAACAGTGTAATTTATGAGCCCTTCTTTCTGAGTTTCTATAGTTCTATAACAAATATATATATATATATATATATATATATATATATGGTTATAGAACTATAGAAACTCTCATATATATATATATATATAATTTTAAAGTTATTAAGAATATTACAATGAGTTAAATAGAAAGAAAGAAAGAAAGAAAAAGAATACATAAAATATTTTAAAAGGAAAAGGAAATAACAATAACCATATGGCAGTAAAACATAATTAAGATGATAGAACTATGTAACATATATGTAAACATTGATTCATAGGTCACTGTGGTTTCAGTCAATACGTTCCAAATAGCATTAAATTTGTCCATACATAATCTTTGTCTGAAAGTGAAGAATTGCAAGGGTTGTCATGTCATCTGTCCATTGATCAAAATAGGCCATATTTTTGTCCTTCCAATGTATCAATATCAATCTTTTTGCAGATGCAAGGGCACGTAGAATCCATTTATGTTGTAGACCGATTGTCAAGCCCCATATATTAGGTACAGAATTTAAGATAATGTTATCTCTTTCCCCATAATAATATTTATACATCCAAATATTTCCCCCCCAAAAATGTTCTGTAACCAAATACTTACAGATTGGTGCACAATGACATTCAAATGCTAGTGAAGCAGTGACCCCCTTAGGTATACCCTTAATATACACTATCCTTGCAGGAAACGTCTGGAAAACATTCATTTTTCACTTCTGCTTTCTGATCTCGAGCAGGGAGTTTGGGGGAAAATTATTCTTCCAGGTCTGAATTTTTGTTGGTTTTGTTTGCAGTCTTATTACTTAAATAAAAAGCCTCGGAAGTGGTTAGTTGGTTTGTCCATGAATGCTTCATTTAAATTGTCCAATTTGGTCCACAAGGCTGATCATGACCAGGATTTGGCCTGTAGAGCCAAAACACCACCAACAACAACCCTTCACCCCTGATTTACAACCACATCACATGACAGTGTTCTGTCACATTAAGTCTGTAGTCCATAGGAGTCAACTCTTAGGGTTCAAGGTCCCTTCGACCCCCTCCCAATAAAATACTTGAGGGAGCCAGGCCTCCCAAAGTTGATCTGCATTGCCATTCAATCAGTGTGTGGGTTCTGTATCACGTGATTGATTATGCAGGCAGGGCAGGGCTTACCTGGGCCCCCAATATTTTATTCAAGTTCCCACCTTTGCTGAATACATGTGCTTTACTTGTGGATATATCACAACATAATTGTAAGTGAATCTTAGCATTGGCAGGGAGGTTATTGTGGGAACTGTTGAAATAACAGAAGGTGTGTGAAAGTGTTAGAATGTCATGGGAATAAAGATCTTGCAAGCATGCAGGCTGCATGTTGCCATGGTATTAGTGGAAACAATAGAAAGGACACTTCCTGAATGTGGTAGCTAAGACCAATGCAATTACGGACTTTTGCAAGTCTGCCTGAATTTTCAGAATATTTATATATTTTCAAGGAACCATGCATTTGAGCAGAAATCAGTTTTGATTCTAGGTCCCTGGGCATATAATGCTGATCAAAAAGCACCTTTCAGGGCAGGCAAGAAATGCCCCTCATAGTTGCCATAAGCGAAGAGTGATAACTCAATAAATAACGTGTACAGATTTGATCTTAGCCAGTGGAAACTGATACCCTTATTAAATATCCCAGCAGTGTCACCTTTGGAAAAAAGATTGTTATATCTAATTTAATTAGTTCATTAATTGATTAATCTGCTTAAAGCAAGACAATTAATAGCCTAATAAAACTTCACTTGGTTGACAGTCCTGATATTAATGGACTCTTAAAGGCAGTCAGTCACAGAAAGATAAGGCTATATGTCGCTTCTGATGTTTTCCATTAGGAAGTTTACATGCTATGAAAAGTCTGCATTGGGCTGGGTTGTCCTCTGAAAGACTACATATAGTCCATTTCCACAGTTCTCAGAGCATGATCTGAAGCCACCTGATACAGGAGGGATGGGGATACTGTGGCCTTCCAGATCTTGCTGAACTCTATCATCTTCAGCCAAAATAGGCAATGGTCAGAGATGACCATTGTAGTTGGCCATCTGAAAGGCAAAAGAAAGCATAGGGAAATGACTCTTTTGCTCCTGACGTCATGTGGATGTTCTGTAAAAGCTCAGTAAACAGAGAATGGTAAATGCCCAGTGTGGAAGCACCTTGAAAATTTTATCCTGAGACATTTTCTATACAGTGGGTGACATCACATTCACCTATAACTCCTACATGCTCTGTGGCTTAATCTGTAAAGGGCAGCTACAGAATCACTCCTTAGAACTTGTAATTTGTTGTTGTTTAGTCATTTAGTCGTGTCCGACTCTTCGTGACCCCATGGACCAGAGCACGCCAGGCACTCCTGTCTTCCACTGCCTCCCGCAGTTTGGTCAAACTCAGCTTCGTAGCTTCAAGAACACTGTCCAACCACCTCGTACTCTGTCGTCCCCTTCTCCTTGTGCTCTCAATCTTTCCCAACATCAGGGTCTTTTCCAGGAAGCCTTCTCTTCTCATGAGGTGGCCAAAGTATTGGAGCCTCAGCTTCAGGATCTGTCCTTCCAGTGAGCACTCAGGGCTGATTTCCTTAAGAATGGATAAGTTTGATCTTCTTGCAGTCCATGGGACTCTCAAGAGTCTCCTCCAGCACCATAATTCAAAAGCATCGATTCTTTGCGATCAGCCTTCTTTATGGTCCAGCTCTCACTTCCATACATGACTACTGGGAAAACCATAGCTCTAACTATATGGACGTTTGTAGGCAAGGTGATGTCTCTGCTTTTTAAGATGCTGTCTAGGTTTGTCATCGCTTTTCTCCCCAGAAGCAGGCATCTTTTAATTTCATGACTGCTGTCACCATTGGCAGTGATAATAGAGCCCAAGAAAGTAAAATCTCTCACTGCCTCCATTCCTTCCCCTTCTATTTCCCAGGAGGTGATGGGCCCAGTGGCCATCATCTTCGTTTTTTTGATGTTGAGCTTCAGACCATATTTTGCGCTCTCCTCTTTCACCCTCATTAAAAGGTTCTTTAATTAGAACTCGTCATGGATAGATATAATGCCTACGATTACTTATTTTGCATATTCACCTACTGGAACAATTGCAACCCGAGCTGCAAGCAATGTAGCCATCCTTGTGTATCAAGAAGCCATTTTTGTGGAAGCTACTTCCTGTGTGGTTCAGGTAGACCACACCACACTAGCAAAACAGCTGGGGGGGGCGCTGAGGGAAATCTCTTGAACCACACCGTTGGCTGTTTTCTGAATGGAAAAAGCACCCATGGAAATAGCCCTGCAGCAAAAAGGGACATAAATTTTGGCCTGGAAGGTATGCTGGTTTCTACATCACAGTTGCTGTTAGCAACCATCCATCTGATGTTTTGGTGCCTTCTAGCAAGAAAGAGGAAGTGAAGTGGTGGAGAGGAAGACATTTCTCATGGTAAAGAAAACTGAGAAGGAAATGCGACTCTATAGCATTTTCAAGCAGGTGTGCCAGAAACAGAGTTAAGACTCACGCCAAACCAAGTGGCAAGACCCGTCTCATGCTTAAGGCACATGTACGTGTCTCTCAAAGGCCCATGTGGCTGTGAAAATATTGCTAGCGAAGAACTGGAAGAAACAAGATTTACCAACTATCGAAGAATGGCAGGTGAAGATGATGGAACTTGCCGAACTGACCAGGAGACTCTGAGACCAGAGAAAAGAGATGGTGGAAGAAGATTGGAAGAAGTTTAAGGAATATTTGAAAAAAATATGTTAATATTTAAATCTTAGAATAGCTTTGGAAGTGGATATAGGCGGTAGGGTTAGAAATAGAAGATGTTGTTGTTTAGTCGTTCAGTCGTGTCCGACTCTTCGTGACCCCCTGGACCAGAGCACACCAGGCACTTCTGTCTTCCACTGCCACCCGCAGTTTGGTCAGATTCATGTTTGTAGCTTCGAGAACACTATCTAACCATCTCGTCCTCTGTCGTCCCCTTCTCCTTGTGCCCTCCATCTTTCCCAACATCAGGGTCTTTTCCAGGGAGTCTTCTCTTCTCATGAGGTGGCCAAAGTATTGGAGCCTCAGCTTCACGATCTGTCCTTCCAGTGAGCACTCAGGGCTGATTTCCTTAAGAATGGATGCGTTTGATCTTCTTGCAGTCCATGGGACTCTCAAGAGTCTCCTCCAGCACCATAATTCAAAAGCGTCAATTCTTCGGCGATCAGCCTTCTTTATGGTCCAGCTCTCACTTCCATACATCACTACTGGGAAAACCATAGCTTTTACTATACGGACCTTTGTTGGCAAGGTGATGTCTCTACTCTTTAAAATGCTATCTAGGTTTGCCATTGCTTTCCTCCCAAGAAGCAGGCGTCTCTTAATTTCGTGGCTGCTGTCACCATCTGCAGTGATCATGGAGCCCAAGAAAGTAAAATCTCTCACTGCCTCCATTTCCTCCCCTTCTATTTGCCAGGTGGTGGGACCAGTGGCCCTGATCTTCATTTTTTTGATGTTGAGCTTCAGACCATATTTTGTGCTCTCCTCTTTCACCCTCAATAAAAGGTTTTTTAATTCCTCCTCACTTTCTGCCATCAAGGTTGTGTCATCTGCATATCTGAGGTTGTTGATATTTCTTCCAGCAATCTTAATTCCGGCTAGGGATTCATTCAGCCCAGCCTTTCGCATGATGAATTCTGCATATAAGTTAAATAAGCAGGGAGACAAAATACAGCCTTGTCGTACTCCTATAGAAGATAGTGTATTTTAAAATAGTATTATTTGTAAGTGATAAAATGTGAAGTTTTTTATGGTTAAAGTAAGT
Organism: Podarcis tiliguerta; assembly: GCF_965153285.1. Taxonomy (NCBI): domain Eukaryota; kingdom Metazoa; phylum Chordata; class Lepidosauria; order Squamata; family Lacertidae; genus Podarcis; species Podarcis tiliguerta. The sequence goes on along the minus strand of NC_139545.1, from coordinate 15,908,689 downwards.
GTGATAAAAAAAGATGGTTGGAAATTATGATATATGTAAACTGCTAAAGATGAAGTAAAATGAAAATCAGATAGGTGGGACATGGGGAAGCCCACTTAACAATGTTTAGGAAAATAAGGATATGACAAGAATTTGTTTGTATTGTTTGTTTTTTCTGTTTGTGTTCTTTATTTGTGTTATAAAATGAATAATTTTTTGGGGGGAAAAACCAAAACAAACAAAGGCCTATGTGAAGCGACTGAGCATGGTCAGGGTTCACACCATGCATTTGAAGCACTATGATACTGCTTTAAAGAGTCAAAAGAATTCTGGGAGCTGTAGATTGGTGAGGGGAGTTGTTAAAAGGCCTGCATCCACCTCAAAAAGCTACAGGTCTCAGAGGGGTCCTTCCATCTTCCCAGGGAATTCTGGGGATTGTGGTTCTGGCTGGAGAATATGATGTTTCCACCCACTTACGTGAGATTCTAATGATCCCAAACTTCTTGCATGCCTCCCCACTTGTAAGCTGGTGGTAAAGCTAAGGTTCGGGTTTTTTTCTTCCTTAAATCCAAAGGAGGTGCCTCATTATCTCTGCTTTAGACTTGCTGTTGGGCTTTACGGTGCTAATCTCCTGTTCCCATGGTGAAGCACAGAGAAAGGAACTGACCAAATGCTGAAACGAGCTCCTGCCAAGCACTCCCTTGAACATGTTTCCCCTTTCCCACTCCTTCTGTCAAGGAACCAAAGCTCCTTTAAAAAAATAAAAATCAGCAAGACTTATGGGCACTGCAGTTTACCCCTCCCTGAGTAGCAATGCCCAGCAACCCTTAACAAACTACAGCTCCCAGAATGCTTTGAAGTGAAGTATGTGCTTTGATTGTGCTTTAAAGGCACAGTGTGTACGCAGCCTAAATGCCTAAGGTGTTGCATCATTTTAAGGAGGGGGCGGGGATCCCATTTAAATGACAATAAAAGGATATGGAGCAGCAGAATAGAAGGTAATTAATATACCAGAATAATTTTGCCCCCCCCCCAATATAGATAGACAGATATAGATAGAAAGGGGAACCATGGAAGACTTGATTTGGAATCTGGAATCAGTAATGGATTGGGTGGGTGTGGATGAAGTAACTGAAGTCTGATGCAGACAAGATAATGTGCTCCTGGCCAGTAGGACTCCAGATCCAGTGACACAGGGATCCAGTTTGTTCTGGATGAGGTTGCACTTTCCATGAAAGAGCAGGTGTGCCTGCTGGGGAGATCCTGGACCTAGCCTTGCTCTTGGACTTCCTAGGTGATCATTTCGTTTCATTTATGACTCACTTCCCTTGAGGCATCCCTAAGCGATTTGCAATATAATAAAAACACACTGATCTAACAGTTGCGTATATGAAAACACTTAGAAACAATTGTATATATAAAATCTTTTTTTAAAAAAAATCAAATAGCTGCACCTGCTTCTGGAAAAGGTAGGTGTAGTTTGCTTTAGTTTCATCGGGAGTTGATTGTTCTAAGATGCTCGACCCGGGGCTACCTTTGAAAAGGATTCAGAAACTGGCATTCGGCTGTGACAGGGAAGAGGGAGCCTTCAATCAACGACAAGTCTCCCCAAGGATTCCTGAGAATTGTTGTTTGGTGCTGGAAAACTGCTGATAAATATTCTTATAGCCCCCCACCCCACCTGCCTGCCTGCCTGCAAAACTATAGCATAGGTAACAGAGATCCCTGGGGGGCCAAGGAGAATAAGTACTAAATCATTTTAAGACTTTGAAATAGCTCCAGTGTAAAGAGATCTCAGTTGTCTAAGCATGGATGCTCATGTAGCCAAAACACACAAACGTGTGTGTGTGTGTGTGTGTGTGGAACCTAGAATGGCTGGCTGGAACCCCTAAACACGTATGGCAACAGTTTGTTATAGAGCTTACCTGTATATGGTACTCTAAATAAATATCCTACTTACCTGGCCCACTCTGACAGTCAAGCCCACTCTGACAGGCTTCCCTGGTGTTCTGACTAATCTTTCTTCTTTTCAACTTGTTGTCAAGCCAGTATTGTAGCTCAGGCCTCAGTTCTGGGGTCAGTCAGACCTTTGCAGCACTCTGGAAGGAAGTGAGATACAGTGGTACCTCGGGTTAAGAACTTAATTCATTCTGGAGGTCTGTTCTTAACCTGAAACTGTTCTTAACCTGAGGTACCACTTTAGCTAATGGGGCCTCCTGCTGCCGCCACGCCGCCGGAGCATGCTTTCTGTTCTCATCCTGAAGCAAAGTTCTTAACCCGAGGTACTATTTCTGGGTTAGCGGAGTCTGTAACCTGAAGCGTCTGTAACCTGAGGTACCACTGTATTTGCCTCACCCCATCTCCCCTCACCCCATTTACATCCCTTTGAGACCAGCCTGCTAGCACCAGAGAGAACAGACATACTAAAACCTTGGGATAAATTCCAGGCCATGTGTGCTCTGATTAATATTGTGGCTGCAGCCTCCCACACTATCTCTGAGTCAGATCTTTGTCTGGGAAAGAAAAGAGAGGCATCCATGGCAATAATAATGCTCGGCGAAATAAAGGCTTCTATGGAAAGATGAACCGCAAGAGTGGAACAACCCTGATGCAAAGAGACCTGCCAACTACCAGTATTTTCCAGATGGTTCTGTACATCATTTGTGCGCGTTTTTAGCTACATTCCCCCCGATCTTCCTTGTTCATCTACAACTCCAAAGTTACACCTAGGAAGGAAAAGCAAACCGACTCTTTCCAAAAAGGTGGCGGCATTAGGGAAATGTGTCCATTTTTTTTATTTTTAAAAGGTAAAGGTAAAGGGACCCCTGACCATTAGGTCCAGTCGTGGCCAACTCTGGGGTTGCGGCGCTCATCTCGCTTTATTGGCCAAGGGACCCGGCGTACAGCTTCCGGGTCATGTGGCCAGCATGACTAAGCTGTTTCTGGCGAACCAGAGCAGCGCACGAAAACGCCATTTACCTTCCCACCAGAGCGGTACCTATTTATCTACTTGCACTTTGACGTGCTTTCGAACTGCTAGGTTGGCAGGAGCAGGGTCCGAGCAACAGAAGCTCACCCCATCGTGGGGATTTGAACCACCGACCTACTGATCGGCAAGTCCTAGGCTCTGTGGTTTAACCCACAGCGCCACCTGCGTCCCCCCTTTTTTTTTACGTTTGCAAAATTGCATTGGTCACAAAGCATTAACAGATGAATGTGCCTCCTCTTCGCTGAGGATCTGATTGTCTGCGAGAATCATAAGTTGTAAGGAATAAGGATTCATGAAGGCTTTGTACATGATCATCCCTAACTGCAGAGACCTCCCCTTCCCATGCTGGGCTCCAGATACCCAGCAGTGTGGGTGAGCTTCCTGTCTTATGTCGGGCTAGGAGAGGGCATAAGTCCGTGACTTGTCGTCATCCAAAGCCTCTTGCTCATTTCTTTCGTATCACACTCATTGTTAGCTGTTGGAGGCAATAAATATGCATCTCATGCCAGGAACAGCTGAATGACGCATTTACATCTGGAGAAGGAGAGTCGCGTCTTTGCTTAACAGACCGAAGGAAGAAAGGAATATGATAGAGGGGGCTGGGAAATAAGGAAATGGGGTTGGCTAAGTTTGCATACCTGAAGGATCCACAGAGTTCTGAACAAACCTCTGCTGCTGCCGTTGCAGATCTCGCACGCGACTCTCAGCTATAATTGGAAATGGGTTACTTACAATGTGAGGAGTGAAGGCGTCCTAGTTTTTGCAAGAAAAATGGCTTTTGAAGCAACACTCTAGCAAGGCGCCAAACTGCGCCATATGGTCTTTTCTGCGGCAGATCCCCTCGCTCTTTGCCTGTGACAGTTTCTGCTCCGTGGCGCGGCCTTTGCAGACAAAGTTACACAAAAAGGCCGTGGTTTTGGAGCTATCCTGGCTTGCGGCCAAACAAGCAGTGCAAGAGCCTCTGGGTCACTAGATGGTCACCCCTGGCTTGCCACTTCTTTGGTGTCTGCCGCTTGTCAGCATAACATGTTTGGTGTAGGATTTTGATTTCTGCAGCGATGGTCTGCTCGGGCTTCACATCAGCCCTGCAAAGCTGCTCCCTTATAATTTCGAGGTTATAGTTTCAAGTATACCTGAAGGAGAGTCTCCACCCGCATCATTCAGCCTGGACACTGAGTTCCAGCTCCGAGGGCCTTCTGGTGGTTCCCTCACTGCAAGAAGTGAGGTTACAGGGAACCAGGCAGAGGGCCTTCTTGGTAGTGGTGCCTGTCCTGTGGAACGCCTTCTCATCAGAAGACAAGGAAATAAAGAACTATCTGACTTTTAGAAGACATCTGCAGGCAGCCCTGCATAGGGAAGTTTTTAATGTTTGATGTTTTATTATGTTTTTAATATTCTGTTGGGAGCCGCCGAGAGTGGTTGCGGAAACCCAGCCAGATGGGTGGGGTATAAATAATAATAATATATTGTTGTTGTTGTTGTTATTATTATTATTATGGAAATGGGGTTGCAAGGGACACGCATTGATTGGCAGCCAGTTTGCAAGTTCAACATTCTCTGCCAGTAAGAGCGGCCCTGTTCACTTAAGTGTCAGGGGCCAAATCATGGACTGACTGGAAGCAGAGGAATGGTGGGAGGAACCAGATGGGGAACCACTAAGGGAAGAAGGCTCAGAGCCTGGGAACTGGTGGTGGGATGATAATGAGTGGTCAGAGGGATAATAATGGGAGGAGGAGGTGTCTGAAGCTGAAGAGGTAACAGGGCTTAGTGAGAAGGGAGAGTCTGTGGCAGAGAGCAATCCAGAGGGGCCAAGAGGCAGAGAGGAATCAGGCTGGTGAAGAGTCATGTCTCTTCTCCTCTTGTTGCCCCTCCCCTTGGTGTCCCAGAACCAGAAGAGGGCTGAAATGAGCAGAGCAAAGACAGACATGCAGGCACAGTCCCCTGGAAAAAACCCTGGAGAAAAGGGGACTGGGGCAGCTGTGAGGAGGTGGGGACTTTCAGTTTCAGCAACTGATTCACCTACCAGGAATGAGTCGCTGTGCTCAGTAGCAACATCAGGAGGCTTAGTTTGGTCAGAATCGAGTATACACTTCCAGAATTAATGCTACATACATTACATCTAGTAAATGAGCCACCATAGCCGCTAGAAGGCCATCAAAATTTGTGTCCCGGGCTTTGTAGACTCATCTACCTACCGTATGTACTATCTGAAACCAAAGGGGCATATTGTTTGCCAGATGTGAAATATATTGGCATTATTTTCAGCTCTCCTACCCCACTAAATATAATGCACTTTGTATGTTATTTTCATGAATATACACATTTTTATGCACGCTTTACATGCATTTTTATGCACACCCATTGACTAGAGAACTACACTACAAGATTTGTGAAAATTGCAGGTTTTTAAGAATGGCTATGTGTCAGTTCTCATTTTGTTTCAGATTTGGGGAATTCACCTTTAAGTGTTCTGCCACAGATTCCCCCCCCCCTCTCTCTCACACACACTTCCCTGTAGGATCACTCTGTTAATATTTTAGCAAGCCTTTGAACCTTCCTGTAAATTTTGTCTCTCTCAGCCCCAACCAATCTTGTGTTGGTTTTGGGCAGGGAATTGAATCAAATCAACTGATTTATTTTTTTAATGCCTTGGTTAACATGCTAATTGTATATATTGTCTGAACCCTGTGTGGCCCATCCAGAGGAAGTTGTTGATTGGCGATTAACACATGTATTAAATAACCAGGCAAACCTTCAGGTGGACTTGGGTTGGGTTCCCCACCACCCAAAACAGCTAATGATCAATGATCCCATAGAAATCAAATATTTAGATTTAGATTCCTGCATTGCAGGGGGTTGGACTAGATGACCCCTGGGGGGCCCTGTCAACTCTACAGTTGATTCTATGATTCTCCTCACTCCTATCTAGAAAAAAATATTACATACAGTGGTACCTTGGGTTACAGACGCTTCAGGTTAGACTCCACTAACCCAGAAATAGTACCTCAGGTTAAGAACTTTACCTCAGGATAAGAACAGAAATCGTGCACTGGCGGCGCACCAGGAGGCCCCATTAGCTAAAGTGGTACCTCAGGTTAAGAAGAGTTTCAGGTTAAGAACAGACCTACAGAACGAATTAAGTTCTTAACCCGAGGTACCACTGTACTAGGAAAACCATTTTAGCCATTGTGTACATTAGCTTTCCCAGAATGCAGGTTCTTTATTTGTGTCTTCACGTTGAGTGAAACATCGTTTGCCTATTTACAGTGTACATCAGCATTCCTCTGTGGAAATTTTCTCGGTGTAGGGGGGAAAAGTGTTAACAGTTGGCAAATGAAGGAAGAATTGCAGCTGGCATCAATTTGATTTTCTCTCTATTTGTTTAAAGCTCCCTCTTGTGGTTGAAGGTAATAGAACTTTTAATTTCTCCAAATAAGGAGTTCGGGGGGGGGGGTTTATTCTATGGTGCATAATGTCTCCTGAAGTGTGCTGAGTGCTCTTGTTCAGCACCTTAAAGGAAGTATCCGTTGCTTGGCAGAATCAAAGGCTCTCATGCTCAGCAGCGGCTGTGTTGTACCTTGAAGTGGCGTTTCAAAACGAGAGCGAAATGGCTTCCCTCCAGGCAGTCTCTCTCTCAAATTGAAATCTCACTTCAAACAGATACATCAGCTGTTGTGTAAAGTGATCAGTGTGTCAAGTGTGAAACAAGCATGTGGAGCCATGGCTGCCCTCAAGAGATTCGAATGCAAGACTGTTATTAGGTGCCACAAAACGGAAAAGGACAAGCTGGTGAAACCGCAGGTAAGAAGTTGGCCGTTCATGACTGAACTTCTGTCCTCTTCTTTGCCCCCAAAGTCTTGCATGAACCTGGCAATGTCTCTTGTCCACTGGCCTGCTGCAGCTGCTTTGCACAGTCTCTGTAAGTTTAATGTACCCCAGCATCAATTTATACCTGTGCTTTGGCCCAGGGTTCATCTGGTATTTGCTTTTAAATGCATATTCAGCTGCTGTTGTACTGTTCTTAAATTTTTTGCAGTTAATAGTAAATATATGTCTGTAAATAACAGGGAGCGGGTGGCACTGTGGTCTAAACCACTGAGCCGCTTGGGCTTGCTGACTGGAAGGTCAGTGGTTCAAATCCGCATGACAGGGTGAGCTCCTGTTGCTCTGTCCCAGCTCCTGCCAACCTAACAGTTAGAAAGCACACCAGTGCAAGTAGATAAATAGGTACTGCTGCAGTAAAAAGGTAAATACTATTGTATTTTAATATTTTGTTGGAAGCTGCCCAGAGTGGCTGGGGAAACCCAGTCAGATAGGCGGGGTATAAATATTTATGTATGTATGTATGTATGTATGTATGTAAATGCCGTTTCTGTGCACTCTGGTTTCTGTCACAGTGTCCCGTTGTGCCAGAAGCGGTTTAGTCATCCTGGCCACATGACTCAGAAAGCTGTCTGTGTACAAACGCTGGCTCCCTTGGCCTGAAGCGAGATGAGCGCCTCACCCCATAGTTGCCTTTGACTGGACTTAACCGTCCATGGGTCCTTTACCTTTTTTTTTAACTGATATGACTGTAAATTGCCTTGGGACATATACATTCATGTGAAAAAAGTACAGTGGTACCTCTGGTTGCGAACAGGATCCGTTCCGGAGGCCTGTTCGCAACACAAAAGGAATACAACCCGCAGCGGTGCGTCTGCACACATGTGGGTTGCAATTCACCGCTTCTGTGCATGCGCATGACATAATTTTGCGCATCTGTGCATGTGCGAGCGGCAAAACCCGGAAGTAACCGTTTCCGGTACTTCTGGGTCACTGCGGCATGTAACCTGAAAGAACGTAACATGAAGCAGACGTAACATGAGGTATGACTGTATACCATTTTTGAATTCTGTTGTTTTACATATCGGGACATAATAACAAACATCTGCTCATTAGTAGGTCTTAAAATTACGTAAACACAACCTCAGATGAACAACAACACATGACATATTGCATGATTTATTTAGCAGAAATAAAGCCAAAATGGAGAAACCATATGTGAAAAACTAAGTACACCCGTACTGCTTCCATAGGAATTAAGAGGCAAAGCGGCAGATAGGGGCTGCTAATTAAATGTCCTTGCTTAATCGACAACACTTCTGCCCACCTCTATAAAAGCTGAAGCTTTAGCAGTTTGCTGGTATGGAGCATTCAGGTGTGTTTTAACACAATGCCAAGGAAGAAAGACATCAGCAATGCTCTTAGAGAAGCAATTGTTGCTGCCCATGAAACCGGGAAGGGTTATAAGGGCATCGCCAACCAATTTTAAGTCCATCATTCTACAGTGAGAAAGATTGCTCAAAAGCGGAAAACATTCAAGACAGTTGCCAATGTGTTGTTGTTCATCTGAGGTTGCATTTACTTAAATTTAAGACCTGCTAAAGGTCCGTATAGTAAAAGCTATGGTTTTCCCAGTAGTGATGTATGGAAGTGAGAACTGGACCATAAAGAAGGCTGATCGCCGAAGAATTGACGCTTTTGAATTATGGTGCTGAAGGAGACTCTTGAGAGACCCATGGACTGCAAGGAGATCAAACGCATCCATTCTTAAGGAAATCAGCCCTGAGTGCTCACTGGAAGGACAGATCCTGAAGCTGAGGCTCCAATACTTTGGCCACCTCATGAGAAGAGAAGACTCCCTGGAAAAGAACCTGATGCTGGGAAAGATGGAGGGCACAAGGAGAGGGGGAAGACAGAGGACGAGATGGTTAGACAGTGTTCTCGAAGCTACAAACACGAGTCTGACCAAACTGCGGGTGGCAGTGGAAGACAGGAGTGCCTGGCATGCTCTGGTCCATGGGGTCATGAAGAGTCGGACACGACTGAACGACTAAACAACAACAAAGACCTGCTAAGGAATAGATGATTGTTGTTATGTCCCGATAGGTAAAACCACAGAATTCAAAGAAGGTGTCCTTTCTTTTCCCCATGATTGTATGTGGGAGGCAATTCACAAATTATTAACCTAATGATCACAAACAATAATAGAAATAGATGGGGATATGTATTAATCCATGTATTTCAAAATGTGATAAGCCAACCTTGCTGCTTTGGCGGCGGGGGGCTTCCAGCTTCATTCTGCTAAGTTGACCCTTGACATCTGTCCCAAAGTCCTGCTCTGAAGGCACCATTGTATCTTCAGCCTACCCCCAGCTCCAACACCTGACATTGCTGGGGGTTGGACTAGGCGATCCTTGGAACCTCTTCCAGTCCTACAATTCTTTTTTTTTTAATTGATTTTTATTCAGTTTCCAATATACCGTATTTTTCGCTCTATAAGACGCACCAGACCACAAGAAACACCTAGTTTTTGGAGGAGGAAAACAAGAAAAAAAAATCTGAATCTCAGAAGCCAGAACAGAGGAGTCGCTACGCAGTGAAAGCAGCAATCCCTGTTGCTGTTCTGGCTTCTGTGATAGCTGTGCAGCCTGCATTTGCTCCATAAGACGCACACAGATTTCCCCTTACTTTTTAGGAGGGAAAAAGTGAGTCTTATAGAGCAAAAAATACAGTACATTCCATCCATATTTAACATTCGCATCTTACATATACATCTTTTAGACTTCCCTCAGCCTATCTGACAATTTTCCATATTTTCACTACTACTTACATTTCTTAAATTTATATTGCACTTTACCGTTCTTAATCTTATCATATCTTTCAAGCAACATTTCAATAAGTCTTTTTCACAAAGCTTCTTGAAAGCCAACAAGCGTTAGTTGCTCCTCACATACATTTTTGATATACTCTGTAAATTTATTCCAGTCCTCGGTAAATCTCTGATCGCATTGGTTCCGAATTTTTCCTGTCAATTTGTCCATCTCTGCATATTCCATCAGCTTCATTCTCCATTCTTCCCTAGTCGGCATTTCTTCCTGTTTCTCCAGTCCTACAATTCTATGGTTCTGTGATCAGAGAACCTGGAGAAATTTCACTCAGTTTCGATTAAGTGATGGCCACCTCTAGCTCCTGCTTGGCCTTGACTGGCCACTGGTACCTACTAAAACTATTCGGCAAAAGCTGTTGTCTTATGCAATGCAAAGTCTGACATATTTGCTAGATATGTCAATCCCGCGCCAACAAACCTTTCCTTCTTTCCCCATATGAATATTGCGCAAAAGATTGCTTATAAACACCCTGTTTCCAAGCTTTAAGACACATACCATCACCACACTGGGGAAAATAAAACGAAGAACAGTCCGTTGCACAATTGCTGACAGTCAGGCTAGCCTAACACAGCACTGCCTGTCTCTTTGACACAGTTCTTGCTCAGCACAGCTTGATTTGTTTGACACCAGGGAATCGGTGGGGTTAGTTACTGCCATTAATGTTCAGGGGCACCCTGACCCAATTATTTGGCTTGCGCAAGTTCAAATAACTTAGGAGGAATCTGACGAAGGTTTCAGTGCCTTGTCTGTGATCAGGATCATATAATGTGAACAATGCTATAGAAAAACAAACCCTGTAAAAATCTATTTTTTCACTTTACTGTGGACTGACTTGCGTGGATTATTGACCTATTTCGCTCTGACATATTTGACATGACGCGTTCTGGTTAGTTTTTAATGTATTAATAGTGCGATCCAGGGGTACCAACTTGAATAAAATATTGGAGGGGGGCCCAGTGTCCTACCCCACATAATTAATCACATGATGTGGTGTATGGAAACCATTTGAATGCCAATGCCTATCAACGGGGGGGGGGGCACTCAAATATTTTATTGAGGAGGCCCCTCGCCCCCTAGGAGTTGGCTCCTGTGGTGCAATCCTAGGCATGTCTACTCAGAAATTCAACGGGACGAGTCCCAGGTACGTGTACATCACAGGGATAGAAACCTGAAGCCTTGTAGATATTCTTGGACTCCCATCTGTCCCAGCCAACATAGCCAGTGATCAGGGATGACACAAGGATATGCTAGCAGAAGAAATCCTGGGTAAAGGTAAAGGGATCCCTGACCATTAGGTCCAGTCGTGGCTGACTCTGGGGTTGCGGCGCTCATCTCACTTTATTGGCCGAGGCAGCCGGTGTACAGCTTCCAGGTCATGTGGCCAGCATGACTAAGCCGCTTCTGGCGAACCAGAGCAGCACACAGAAACACTGTTTACCTTCCCGCCGGAGCGGTACCTATTTATCTACTTGCACTGGCATGCTTTTGAACTGCTAGGTTGGCAGGAGCAGGAACCAAGCAATGGGAGCTCATCCTGTTGCGGGGATTTGAACCGCCGACCTTCTGATTGGCAAGTCCTAGGCTCTGTGGTTTAACCCACAGCACCACCCGTGTCCCTCCTGGGTTGGTTGCTGTTCTTCAAACCATTGCAAAGGAGCTTGCAGAAAGCCACACACGATTCAGCGCTTGGCCCAAGCACCCATCTTGACATAACGTGCAGGGAATTGTAACAGGAGCACACAGCTGGATTTCAGCTCACTTTTTTCATGCAGGATGTCTTGTGCTGTGAAAAGCCCTTTCATTTGTGGAAGGCCATCACTGGATCTAACCCAATATGAATGACCCATCTTTGCAGGGCTTTTTAATGGGCTGCTGCTGTGATAATTTATGTGAATGTGCACGCACTCAGAAGCACCATATCAAAAAGCAGCATATAGCAATCATTTTTATGAGGGAAGTACTTGATTCAGAAAGAGGGCAGGGCACTAGGTGAAATTATAACCTCGGTTACAATTAAAGGATTCACACCTTGCTGTTCCACTGTCTTACTCATCTTAATCCCCCTATTTATTTATTTTATGAAACGCTGAACTCCCACCACTCCCACCTGGAATGTAGCTTTCTGCATTTTTAAAAGCAGCTTTATATGCGCAGAAGTGAAGAATGAATCTCGGATCTTCTTTAACAGGCCCTGAACCACTGAAATCCGTAAAGCAGAAATGTTTCCTCTGGCTGTCTGGCCATGATGCTGATTTATGGCTTGCTTTCTGGTCGAACCACCGTAATTTTGTGAAATGATAGAAGTATTGATTCTAGGAACAGTTTCACTTTTCTGAAACTACCAGGCAAGAGGAACTAAATGAAGCCCTCGGAGTGAACAATACAGCTTTCTGCTTTATCGGTTCCATGTGCTTCTGCCTAACCTTTGCTTAACAATCTGCAGCGCTCCCCTTTAGATTCTCTTCCTGGCTGACTCTGCTGTAAACAAACAGAACAAAAAGTGTACCTATGAACCTTGAAAAGCTATTCTACACATGGACATTATTCTGCATTAAAATCAGTGCAGGGAATCGCTTGTCAAGGATGTCAGGATCACTCACGCCGCTTCTCTCCTCCAGGGTATTTCCTTGGGTCTTAATCCTGATCTTGAGAAATACTGATGCGGGGAAAAGTTTCTTCTCAAATCATGTTCACTGCATTTGCTATCACCATGTTTACAATCATAGAATCATAGAGTTGGAAGAGACCACAAGGGCCATCGAGTCCAACCCCCTGCCAAGCAGGAAACACCATCAGAGCACTCTTGACATATGGTTGTCAAGCCTCTGCTTAAAGACCTCCAAAGAAGGAGACTCCACCACAGTGGCGTAGCGTGGGGGGTGCAGGGGGGGCCGGCCACACGGGGCGCAACATCTGGGGGTTAGGGTTAGGGGGCGCAAATCCACGGATTAGGGGGCGCAAATTACTTGCCTTGCCCCGGGTGCTGACAACCCACGCTACGCCACTGCTCCACCACACTCCTTGGCAGCAATGTTTATATTCCTCTGACTACCTGCTCTTCCTTGGAAAGCTCAGCCCAACTTATACTGGGCAAAACTACGATGGCTTTAGGAGGGTAGACAAAAAAGCTGAAGTTGTGGGATGGGTTTTAATGGGTAGGGGAGGATATATTAATTGCAATTTATCCCTCCAGGCGCCCATGCCTGTGTGTTAAACAGAGTTTCGAAATCCCATCCTTGGCAGCAAAATTAAAAGTACAGTGGTACCTCGGGTTACATCCGCTTCAGGTTACATGCGCTTCAGGTTACACACTCTGCTAACCCAGAAATAGTGCTTCAGGTTAAGAACTTTGCTTCAGGATAAGAACAGAAATTGGGCTCCGGCAGCACGGCGGCAGCAGGAGGCCCCATTAGCTAAAGTGGTGCTTCAGGTTAAGAACAGTTTCAGGTTAAGAACAGAGTTTCAGGTTAAGAATGGACCTCCGGAATGAATTAAGTTCTTAACCCGAGGTACCACTGTATAGGAATTAGGCTGCAAAACCTTGTTTTGAGCAAGTCTCGCTGTGGAGTAGGTTGGCTTTCCCTTCTTAGCCCATTTAACAAATAAACAAGCAACAATTTGTATAGTATAATTTAAAATAGAATTTACTTACCGGTATTATCATGCATTGGTTCACAGCAATGGCAGCAGTAAAACCGATGCAAACAAAATACTTATATTTACAGTACAGTGGTACCTCAGGTTACAGACTCTTCAGGTACGCTTCAGGTTACATACTCTGCTAACCTAGAAATAGTGCTTCAGGTTAAGAACTTTGCTTCAGGATGATAACAGAAATCGTGCTCTGGCAGTGCGGCAGCAGCAGGAGGCCCCATTAGCTAAAGTGGTCTTCAGGTTAAGAACAGTTTCAGGTTAAGTACGGACCTCTGGAACGAATTAAGTACTTAACCTGAGGTACCACTGTGTAACCATTGCGGTTTGGCATAGTGGTCAGAGTGCCTGTCTAGGTCCTGAAGACCAGAGTTCACATCCCCATTCAGTCACAGAGCTCACTGGGTGACTTTGGGCTAGTCACTGCCTCTCAAACTGACTGACCTCCCAGGATTCTTGTGGGGTTTAAATGAGGAGGGAGAACGGTGTACGCCACTTTGAGCAACTTGGAGAAAAGGCGGGATGTAAATGCCTCAGTTTAATGAATACACAAAATCATGAATACTCAATCTAGAATGAAGTTCATGCAATTTTACTTCTAGAGAAGCAATGTAGAAATGCCAGGGTTGAGAGGATTTAATTTTTTTGAAAATATTTTAAGCCAGGTGATATTCTGCCTCTCTGCTGATTGTTGTGACTGCCTTATAGCTGTGACAATTCAGCACACATTATCATATTCATCATGTGGGAAAAGCTGATCCATTTCACTTTGCCCAGATCAAGCAAATACTGACAGTGTTTACATCCATTGTTTCATTGTTGTCAACAGTTTAACCAAACTGAGATACGGCTACAATGAATAAATTACCAGTTTCAATTTTGGGGTGAAAACAAGTATCTTCCAAGAAGTAGACTTAAAAAATAATAATACTTCAGCTAAACTTCAACAGGGATTTAGGAATTCTTAAATCCACTGGAATCAATTAGCTTACATATGCCTGTATATTGAATTTTGGCTTTAGATTGTACAAGTGTTCATTCCCCCCCCCATTCAAAACCATTTCGCCCCCACTCCGTGCTTCTTTCCCCTTCTTATTTCTGATAATCCTAAATCAGGATCATGTAGTAAATGAGAGAACATCACAACACTGTCTGCTTGGATTGTCCTACTCAGTCTCCCCGCCTCTCCAAAAGCCATCAAATATTTTTGTTTTGCTCTCTTTGCAATGCACCCTTTTCTTGTTTCGACCAGCGACCATTACGCAATCTCTCCCACTCCCATTGGTTCACAGCTGTTCCAGATCTCTTAAATTCTTCTTTTCTCAAAAACCCTCTCAGAAATAAATTATCCTTGATTGCATCAGCAAGGATGACAGCGGCAGAGCTCTTCAGACCTGGTCTTCCCCACCGACGCGCTTAATCAACGAAGCACTTCCATCTTTGGCAAATGGGCTCCCACCACTGACAGAGCAAATACCCGCAGAGACCATTTCATGAAATGCATTAATCACTGCAAAAAACGAGACCGATGTCACGGAGGGGGCTAAAGAGAGATCTGGTCCTTAAGAGCTCATCACGTTAGGGAACAAAGGGGATCCGTAGAGTTGCCATTTGCGAAAAGGAAAGTCTCCTGAGCCATGCCTGGATGTGTCTTTCAAAGTCATTTCCTGCCTTATGTGTTTCACATGGAAAGCCTATGGTTTTGCCATCAGATCCTTGGCTTTTTCAAGGAAGTCTCCATCAACATTGTCATTATGTCAAATATGTCAACCATCGGCTCCCACAGAATGCCATCCTTTTAAGATACTTCTCTTTGCTAAGAAGCAAAAATCGTGGACACAGAAATGTGATGAGCATGGCATTCCCACCCACCCCGATTCCACCTTCTCTTCCTCCATAACCTTGAGTTTGGCTGTCATTCAGGAAAAGAATCACATCATTATGGGAATCTTCAAGATGCTGAGCTTTGCTATACTTTTATGAGTTGCCACACTTCGTTCCATTCTTTGATGAGTAAAAGGGCTGGTGTGTGCTGCTTCTTCAACACATAATAATAATAATAATAATAATAATAATAATAATAATAATTAATAATAATAATTTATTTATATCCCGCCCTCCCCAGCCAAAGCCGGGCTCAGAGCAGCTAACAACAGTAAAATAAATACAACATTCTAAAATCATTTCATTCTAAAATCAATTCAAATCAGATTAATGGCAACCATTGGGCTAAAGCTCTGTGAGGACTGCCAAAGGAGGGGGTCAGACTGTGCCCTGGCCAAAGGCCTGGTGGAACAGCTCTGTCTTGCAGACCCTGCGGAAAGATGTCACGTCCCGCAGGACCCTAGTCTCTTGTGACAGAGCGTTCCACCAGATCGGAGCCACAGCTGAAAAAGCCCTGGCTCTGGTTGAGGCCAGCTTAACCTAACCACATGTAAAACCGCATACATGACATGGTAGAAGCAGGTGCATCCATAATATTTAGCATGTACAGTGGTGCCTCACAAGACGAAAAGAATCCGTTCCGCGAGTCTCTTCGTCTTGCGGTTTTTTTCGTCTTGCGAAGCAAGCCCATTAGCGGATTAGCGCTATTAGCGCTATTAGCGCTATTAGCGGTTTAGCGGCTATTAGCGGCTAATAAAGGCTTAAGGGATTAGCGGATTAGCTGCTAAAAGGCTATTAGCGGCTATTAAAGGCTTAAGGGATTAGCGGATTAGCTGCTAAAAGGCTATTAGCGGCTTAGATCAGCTGATAAGCGGCTTAGATCAGCTGTTAAGCGGCTTAGCGATCAGCTGTTAAGTGGCTTAGCGAACAGCTGTTAAGTGGCTTAGGGGCTTGGGAAAAAGGGGGGGGGAGGGAAAAAACATCCCAGGAATCGCAAGACATTTTCATCTTGCGAAGCAAGCCCATAGCAAATTCGTTTTGTGAAGCACCTCCAAAACAGAAAACCCTTTCGTCTAGCGGGTTTTCCGTCTTGCGAGGCATTCGCCTTGCGGGGCACCACTGTACCCCCATCCTTTGTGGCATGTGATGCAGTCCCCCCACACCCCGCAAATGGGTACATTACTGGTGGAACCTGAAATAAAATCTTGTAGTGTCGATTGCTCCTGCTTCTCAGTGTTGCAGCCAACCAAACCCCACCCTCTTCCCAGTGTACTATAACTCACCCAAGTGTCAGCTGTCATTCCATGCTCAGCCCTGGCCAGACCATTTTGCAGCTTTGCTCCGCCCCAAGGAATCCCTCCCCCAAAGATTGCTTGAATTTCTGCAAACCTTGGGATTCCCCTGAGCCCATTGATACCTCTCTCATGTCCGTGGATGGTGTCATTCCATGCTCAGCCCTGGCCAGACCATTTTGCAGCTTTGCTCCGCCCCAAGGAATCCCTCCCCCAAAGATTGCTTGAATTTCTGCAAACCTTGGGATTCCCCTGAGCCCATTGATACCTCTCTCCTGTCCGTGGATGGTGCCATCTTGTTCTTGATCTTCTGTACTAAATAAGGAGCAGCCCTCAGTAAATCGAGATCACTGTTAATGCACATGGTACATTAGCCAGTTAATCACTACCAGGTTTGTTGCAGTCATGGGAGCACCAGTTTGCACACACAGACGTTCCACCAGAAAGAGCTCTCCACCCAGCTCAATATCCAGAGAGAGACACTTACATTACCATCTCCAACACCGAAATGAATGGAACTCCATATTATCCAATGACCGTATAGCATAGTCTCTGTTGTCTCTGTGATATTTAACTCTGCTGTTTGAGCTATTAATAATAATAATAATAATAATAATAATAATAATAATAATAATAATTTATTTATACCCTGCCCTTCCTGGTTTAAAAACCGGGCTCAGGGCAGCTGACAGCAAATATAAAACATTAATTAAAATACAACTTAAAAACAGCATAAAATACAACATAAAATGCAACATCAATATCAATAAAATTCAAAAATTCAGGGATCATTTTGGGGGGGGGGGACTCAGTCAGTAGACATCAAATGATCACCAGGGCTAACTGGCCAAGATATTTAAATGTGGGGTCCCAGAAAGGGTTTCTTCATAGAAGAGGAAAGGGGGAAAGGGAATAGAGGATCAGGCTAATTCAAATTGAAGGCCAGGTGGAATAGCTCTGTCTTACAGGCCCTGCGGAAGGAGATCAAGTCCTGCAGGGCCCTAGTCTCATGGGACAGAGCATTCCACCAGGTCAGAGCCATCACTGAAAAGGCCCTGGCCCTGGTGGAGGATAGTCTGGCTTTCTTATTTAAGTCACGATTAGTTCCATAAGAATATAAGAATTGTCTGCTGGGTCAATTCAATGCAATGTCCCATTTAGTCCAGCATCTGTTCTCACAGTGACCAAGCAGATATCTGTGAGGAACCCAAAAGCAGGATTCGAGCGCAAGAGCTCTCCCCCATCCTGCCATTTCCGGCAGCTGGTATTCAGAAGCATTGCTCCCTCCAACTGTTGATTCTCTTGCTATGGTATCCACATAGAATCATTAAATTGCAGAGTTGGAAGGGACCCCAAAAGTAATCTAGTCCAACCCAATGTATTGCATGATGTGTAACGTGGTGCATTTTGTCTTTGTTTTATGGATGCAATTCTGTTGCTGATTTTATGCTGTCCACCGCCATGATATTTTGTCTTAATGTACAGAATTTTTTTGCAAGCAAGCACATAAGTAAGTTTAACCACACAGTATACATATTAGAAGGGATGCGGGTGGCGCTGTGGGTTAAACCACAGAGCCTAGGACTTGCCAATCAGAAGGTCAGCGGTTCAAATCCCCGCGACGGAGTGAGCTCCCGTTGCTCGGTCCCTTCTCCTGTCAACCTAGCAGTTCGAAAGCACGTCAAAGTGCAAGTAGATAAATAGGTACCACTCCGGCGGGAAGGTAAACGGCGTTTCCGTGCGCTGCTCCGGTTTGCCAGAAGCGGCTTAGTCCCTCAGCCAGTAAAGCCAGATGAGCGCCACAACTCCAGAGTCGGTTATGACTGGACCTAATGGTCAGGGGACCCTTTACCTTTACTTATACATGTTAGACCACGGGAATTTGATGGCAGGATTGCTCGTAGTGCTTTTGGCTGCCTTGAGAATTTAAACTAGGGATGGGGAAACAGCGGTCCTCCAGAAACTCTTGGACTGCAAATCTCATTATTCCCAACCATTGGCCAGTGCTGGCTGGGATAAAGGAGGCTATAAAATCCAATGGCATCTGGGTGGGTCACATGTTCCCTGTTCCTGGCTGAAACCAAACTGCCAAGGAAGCATCCTAACCTGTTCGTTCTTCTGGTTGGGTTCCTCTCATGTGCCCTCCATCAAACAAACACACGCCCATTTTCACACGGAGACCCACCCCAGCTGTCATGCGAAGATGGAATCACTCATTCTTTGCAACTGTCGAGCAAGGAGAGTGCAATAAATCAAATTAATAGCCAGAAAAGGAATCGCTCAGGATGGGGAAGGGAAGGAAGTCATTGGCTCCAACCGGTTTAGTGTCTTCCTGAGGAATTCTGCTACGCACCCAAGGAATGTTTAAGTGCATCAACGTTGGGACACTTAACCTTGGTAATAGACCTCAGTCCTATCCTGCCCAGTTAATAATTGATGCAAAGATTCTGAAAGGCAATTCCCGTGTGTAAATCCCATGCGAAACCTGATTTAATATCTGGACTGAAATGAGAGTATGCTGGGAGAGGAGGGGGGGTCATCCTTTGTGCTGCTCAGCAATGAGATCCGCAAAGCTCATATTGCAAACAAACAAACAAGACCTGTGGAACAACACTTTTGGTTGATCTAGTCTCGTTGCAAGGCATTACTTTAAATCTTCATTATAATGTATTATTTTTTAAACACTTTCTCCATACTTCAGGGTGGTGGGATGGAAATAAGGTGTAATAGGAGAGGATGGCAAGTTTGGCGGGAATATTCAAGGACAATCAAAGAAATACTTAAATATTTCAGTATAGTATAGTAATATTGGGGGGGGGGGGGGGAATATACAACCAGAAACCATATCCGTACCTCTCTTCAAGAGCACCAGCTATTCTTCTGCAGTTTTCCACAGCGTATTGTTGTGAACAGGGATTTTCAACTCTGACAAATATGAAAGATTAGAAATGAGAAAGGCTTCTTTGTGTTGGTGAGCAGATGAGAGTTTGTTTGTCTCAAATTAGACCTAAAATAAACATGTTTCCCCAGCAAAAGCAAGCTTACACCTCACACTGACTTTGTATGCATACTTAAGGTACATATGCGAGAGGCTCATTTATAATTGTATCCTTATGTACCTGCACTGTTTTATACTTTCTGGATGTCCCATGAACACAGAATCACAGAATTGTAGAGTTGGAAGCGACACTGAGGGTCATCTAGCCCAACCCCCTGTAATGCAGGAATCTTTTGCCCCACGTTGGGATTTGAACCCACAACCCTGAGATTGAAAGTCATATGCTCTACTAACTGAGCTACCCCAGCTATCATAGTATAAATAGTTGTGTTCTACGTTGCCAATCAAGCACTGCTAGGAGTTGTTACTTTTTGTTTTCCAATGTACTTAAATCCATTAAAAAAATTAGGTATTGCACGAACAAATTGTTATAGTGGTACCTTGGGTTAAGAACTTAATTCGTTCTCGAGGTCCGTTCCTAACCTGAAACCGTTCTTAACCTGAGGTACCACTTTAGGTAATGGGGTCTGCCGCCGCTGCTGCCGCCGCCGCCACATGATTTCTGTTCTCATCCTGACGTAAAGTTCTTAACCTGTTATGTACTGAGTTGAATAGGATCCAAAATGCAGCAGTCTGATTGGTCCTAGAACAATAGGATTCAGAATGCAGCAGTCTGATTGGTCCTAGGACAATGCAGCAGTATGATTGGTCTGCAGGAGCCACCCAATCCAGCTCCAGATGGAAGTGAATCCACAACCTGATTGGCCTACAGGAGAATTCCGGAATTAGCCAATCACGTGCAGCCCATTGTGTAAATTATGTATATAAAGCAGATACTTTGGGGAAACTTTCATTCCTCCTCACCACTATGAGCTGAATAAAGAGCATGAAATCCACTCTCAACTCTGAGTATATTTCATAACCCGAGGTACTATTTCTGGGTTAGCGGAGTCTGTTACCTGAAGAGTTTGTAACCCAAAGCGTTTGTAACCCGAGGTACCACTGTAATCTGAAAGTGTGGCCCAGAGAAAAAAGTGGGAAAACCAGGGTTGGACCCAGGGCCTGGGAGACCAGGATATGAATCTCCACTTACCGCAGTCAGAAAACTCAAGGGATGACCTTGGGCCTGACAGACATACACTCTCACCCTGGCCTACCTCACAGGGTCATTGTGAGGATGAAATGGGGAGATTCGTACCACGAGGTATATAAATGCAATCAGTGGCATAGCGTGGGGGGTGCAGGGGGGGCCGGCCGCACCGGGCGCAACATCTGGGGCTTAGGGTTAGGGGTCGCAAATTCACGGGTTAGGGGGCGCAAATTCACGGGTTAGGGGGCGCAAATTACTTGCCTTGCCCCGGGTGCTGACAACCCACGCTATGCCACTGAATGCAATAGATCCCTAAATAAGCTGAAAAACAAGATCTGTGAGGGTGGCATAAGGATGCTGGGCCTTGCAGCATCCTCTTCTGAGCAGAAGTGCTGACCACATTCCCCTGCCCCCTCCTCCTGCTGCCGCTGCTGCATTTGCTCTCTGGTACTAATGCCCACGTACGCTGTCCATAAATATATTTATTCTGTGTTCCTGCCAGTCCCAGACTAATAGGCCTAATGCTTCCTGAGGAGCAGCCCAAAGCTGCATTAGCCGCAGATGTTTGATTGATTTAAAACAAAGAGCCTGACCGCTGAGCCGCTCTCTATGGCTTCTCTTCCTGTCACTTTGCCTGTAGGGTTATCTCTGAAATGCAATTAAGGTGCTTAAAAGTACATTTTCAGGAAGATGCGGAATTGATGATGGTATCTGTGCCAATGGGTGACTCCGAAGGGGGAGCGCTGCAAAGTCATGCTTTACCCTTTGCAGCCATGCGCAAGACGCACCCCACTTAGCCGGGCCTTTTGAAACAGAGGGCAAGGATGCAAAGTGGGGGGGGGGGGGCGCCTCTTCATCACGAAGACTTCGCATTAGATATCCCGGGCCACTTAGATCACCATCTTCTGATCCTTTGTTCATTCATCTATTATTGAAAGTCAAATCGTTCTCTTATTAGACGTTTGCGCAGGAAGTTAATCGCCAGGGCATGCTGCCATTTTCCATCTCTGCCGTCCTCACTCGCTCGCATCATCTCTTAGTATGCAAGGGGCCGCGTTCTTCTTTTAGCTCGGCGGTGGGGAACCTCTCCCAGCAAAAGGGCTGCATTCCCTTGGAGCCAGAGAAGAAAGCAGGTGGAAAACTAACTAACTAACTAACTAACTAACTAATTTATTTATTTAATGACCCTATACCAGTAGGTCTCAGAACAGTTCACAACACAAAGTTACAATATACGAAGCACAAAATACAGTGGTACCCCGGGTTACATACGCTTTGGGTGACATACGCTTCAGGTTACAGACTCCGCTAACCCAGAAATAGTACCTCGGGTTAAGAACTTTGCTTCAGGGTGAGAACAGAAATCGGGCTACAGCAGCAGCAGGAGGCCCCATTAGTGGTGCTTCAGGTTAAGAACAGTTTCAGGTTAAGAACGGACCTCCGGAACGAATTAAGTACTTAACCCGAGGTACCACTGTACGTATTAAAAATAATCAAAACATAATCAAAAGAATCAAAAGAATTGGTTAGGCAGTCTAACCAAAAATTTAAAAAATGTACAGAGATTACTTTAAAAAAAACAGTGCCCCCAAATCAAAACCTGGACTTGCTTTGAGTAATTTTTGCAAAACAAATTATGGCCTACAAGCATAGTATATGGAGAAGGGTAGAAATGATGAAATGAGAAAGCAACAGTTTATCAGACACGAAACCAGAACCGCTTTGAGGAGGGAGGAAGTCCATTAGAATAGAATAAGAATTGGAAAGAGAAAATAGGGTAACATAAGTCCGTATGTAAGAACTTTCATATTCATGGCCGTATGTTTGTCATTTGTTTTGTGTGGGTTTTTTTAGTTTGTTTCTTAAGTGTCATGTTTGTGTGTGCTGTAATGAAAAGTTAATAAAAAGCATTATAAAAATAATAATATTAATCAAAACAATGAATATTACTAATGTATACACACTAATAAACAGTACACTCCCCGACAAAAGCCCCTAAACAGTACTCCAGCCCACAAATACAGATATAACACGAGAACCTTTTCTGCTCATATATGAGAAAATAAAACCACAGCGTATATTCTCAAAAGCCCTACTTATATAGGTCATCGTGGAAATTATGGCTCTAGAGATTCGCAGCCATTCTCCCTGCAACGTGCCTAATAAGGAACACGGGCCATTAAGGATTGGAACAAATTGCCTAAATGAGAAAGACAAAACAGAAATTCTGCAGCTGATCGTTCGTTATTAATAAATCATTACGCTCCTCTACTCTCTCGCTCTTTCGGTGAGATTGATTTTAAAAAGCTTTGCAAACAAGGCTGGGTAGGGAGCTTCAGAGGATGGCATGCGGCAGCTCCTATCCAAGGGTGTGGCACCCACCCGCCATTTTGGATCTTCTTTAGCTGAGCCTCCTTCCGTGGCTGCGAAAACCCATCTGTTTTCATGCGTTTCTAATACTTCTCCCCATTCTAAAGAGCCAAGAAGCTCTCAACGCAGGTTACAAGCTCACACTGAGAGCCAGTGTGGTGTAGTGGTTAAGAGCGGTAGTCTCGTAATCTGGTGAAACGGGTTCGCTTCCCCGCTCCTCCACATGCAGCTGCTGGGTGACCTTGGGCTAGTCACACTTCTCTGAAGTCTCTCAGCCCCACTCACCTCACAGAGTGTTTGTTGTGGGGGAGGAAGGGAAAGGAGAATGTTAGCCGCTTTGAGACTCCTTCGGGTAGTGATAAAGCGGGATATCAAATCGAACCGCCAACCTTCTGATCGGCAAGTCCTGTGGTTTAACTCACAGCGCCACCCGCATTCCTATTTGATGCTTAGGATGTCCCTATTTTCATCAGAGCAATCTTGAAGGTATGGAGTTACGCTGCTCTGGTTCACCAGAAGCAGCTTAGTCATTCTGGCCACATGCCCTGGAAGCTGTACACCAGCTCCCTCGGGCAATAAAGTGAGATGAGCGCCACAAACCCAGAGTCGGCCACGACTGGACCTAATGGTCAGGGGTCCTTTTACCTTTACCTTTAAGCATCAAATCAGAAACTGGGATGACACCTGTAAATCTGGGACTGTCCCTGGAAAATAGGGACACCTGGAGGGTCTCAAGCTACATCTGCTTTGCAGTTACAGTGGTACCTCGCAAGACGAATGCCTCGCAAGACGAATGCCTCACAAGACGAAAGAGTTTTTCGTTTTTTGAGTTGCTTCGCAAGACGAATTTCCTATGGGCTTGCTTCGCAAGACGAAAATGTCTTGCGCCTTTTTCTTAAAACCGCCAATGCATTCCTATGGGAAACTGTCAATGCATTTCCTATGGGAAACCGTGCTTCGCAAGACGAAAAATTCACAAGACGAAAAAACTCGCAGAACGAAATAATTTCGTCTTGCGAGGCACCACTGTACTGGGAACATGGCTGAAATAGCCTCTTTCTCCTGGAGATTATCATCATCTGCCTGCCTACATATTTAAGATTTCGCTTTCAGCGCAAAAGCAGAAATAAATAAATGGTAGGAACCCGGATTGAATTCAAGGAGTCGGCAAGCAGTGGGGGCCGAGACTACCGAGCGATGCCAGCAAGAATAAATAAATGGCATCTTGCGCTAAGCAAAGACTGCTGACGTGGCTCGATCTTTTCACAAAAGCCCAAGGCAAACTCGACAGCAATAATGGCAGCGTCTTTATCAAGTGTCCTTCTCATGGAGTCATCGGATGGTGATTATTTGCGATAATAGCAAATATGGGTAGTGGGTTTTGTTGTTGTTGTTGTTGCTTTTCAATAAGACTGTCTGCAAACAAAGAGATCACTTCCTCCTCCTTGGCTCTGGTAGAAAAGAGGAAGAAAGCAAGTAGAATTATGACAGGCTGGGTAGGCTTAGTGAGAGATGGTCCCCCCACCTGGTGGCCTTGCCTGGGAATGGCAGCCTTGCCCGAACAAAGCCACATAATGCATTGTTTTAGAATGAATCGAGCACTGGGTGAAATTGCAGTAATGTGATCCTGAAATGGGTATGGCCGGCGTGCATGCGTGTTGTGGCTCCAGATCAATAAGCAGCACTTATTAGATTCTAAAAGGTCTTTAAAAATAACTTTCATGTTTAAAAGACAATAAATTACTGGAAAAAAACTCTCTCTCTCTATATATATATGGGATATGCAGCCACCTCTGTGAGTCAACATTTTTATTCACCCAACCCCAACGGCAATATAAATATTTATGGGGGTGAGGGAAATAAAAGTCTAACAAGCTGAAGTAGCAGGGGCTATAAAGGGACCTACTGAGTTGCCTTGCCTAGCCTTTTGTTTGTGCAGAGAAAGTGTGCGTTTTTAAAAGTCGTGGGACACATTCGGAACTGAAAGGCCGCAATGTTGCAGGTGCCAACATGGCTAAGCCCCCTGTTTACGCTTGGGCTTCAGAGTTATTGTGGAGTGCAGAGTATGCTTTAAGCCCTGGGCTGAGGAACAAACAGAAAAGCAATTGGCTTTGTATGCTGCCTGTCAAAGGTTTTTTGTTTTTAATGCTACTATACGGCAGGGCTGGCACCAGGGGTCAGCATGGCTGGGCATCTGCCAAGGACCCGCAAGCCAGCAGGTGCCCCCCCCCTTGACAATAGCCATTTGGACCACCTCCTCTTCTTCACCATGGCAACCCGCTTGCTTGTTCAGGCCTGGCATAGGCCTAGTCAGTGTTGGCGGTGAGGAATAGCAGCGCTCGGCCTGGCAAGAAGGAGGCAGTAGCAAGGAGGAGATGCTAAAGGCAGCAAGGGCACAGCAAGGGCTCAGGGAGAGAGAGCCCTCGAAAGGTGTCTTGCTGGAAGGCTCTCCAAAGCCTGCTAGGCAGGGCCGGCCCACCCATGAAGCGAGCTGAAGAAGCTGCCTCGGGTGGCAGAATCTTGCGAGGCGATGCCCTGTTGGTGCTCAGCCACCGCTGGGTGTGTGTGGCAGTGGCTTTTTCTTTCCATGGTTCATTTTACATATCATAAATCCCTGCATATTTTACAAAAAAACCCATACCATTCAGAATTCCATTATTGCATCCATCAAAACTTGTTTACACTGTTAAATTTATCTTAATGATGCGTTTTCAGTAGTACGCAATTATTTCCCATATATTCAAGAAACGTTTTCCAATCTTCTTTAAATGTATGTTCTTCTTGTTCTCTTATTCTATATGTTAAGTCTGCAAGTTGTGCATATTCTGTCAACTTAAGCTGCCACTCTTCTTTGGTTGAGGCCAGGGCTGTCTTACCCATAGGTGCTAGGAGTGCGGGGAACCCGGACGCCAGGCTCTCAGGGGCGCCAAGCCAAGAGTCCAGGGCCCGAGAGTTGAGTCTGGGGAAGAGCCCGCCTGTTGGTTGGAGTGCCGTGGCGGGCTCTTCTGCTGCGGGCGGCTCTGTGCTGCGAGTTCGGGAGCGACCAAGCCAGCGAGATGCTGAGGCTGCCAGCCGGCTCTGCCCTCCTGGGACTGGGCAACCTGGGGGGTGGGCGCCAGGCAGATCTTTGCACCCTGGCGCCACATATGCTTAAGGCAGCCCTGGTTGGGACCTTGCTCGTTTCCCATTTTTAGGCTAACAAAACACGGGCTGCAGTAGTGGCATACATAAATAAATAGCCTTTTAGAAGAACCACAGCCCTTTCCATGAAGGCCCATCTGTTATAAAATCCAGATCAGCCCATGGTGAAGACTATGGACCCTGTGACACAGGTCTAGATTAAAAACCAGCTGCACCCTTGTCCCGGCACATCTTTAGAGCAGAGATATGGCCCTTCAGATGTCGTTGCTCTGAGATGATGGGAGGACTTTAACAACATCTTGGAGGGCAGCAAGTTCCCTACTGGCCTTTGCTCCACGCTCTCCCTGAATGGCCGGAATGTGGCTTTGAGCTGCTATAATAATGCCTGCTTTTGTGGGTTATGATAGCGGAGATTACCGTATTTTTTGCTCTATAAGACTCACTTTTTCCCTCCTAAAAAGTAAGGGGAAATGTGTTTGCATCTTATGGAGCGAATGCAAGCTGCACAGCTATCCCAGAAGCCAGACCAGCAAGAGGGATTGCTGCGCAGTGAAAGCAGCAATCCCTCTTGCTGTTCTGGCTTCTGAGATTCAGAATATTTTTTTTCTTGTTTTCCTCCTCCAAAAACTAGGTGCGTCTTGTGGTCTGGTGCGCCTTATAGAGCGAAAAATACGGTAATTCTTGTATTTTCTTTTTGATGTTCAGACAATAGATAGCTACTGAAAACAAACCAAAAGCCACCTAGAGTTCATAGGTAATATTCTGCTTTTTTTTTTACGGATGGCGTCTGGTCTGACCCATGCTCCTTGAAAGTGGTAAAGTTTGGAGGATAACATCATCATGGCAGCCTTGAACTGATCTTGCCTGACACTGTGGTTTTTTGGCAGTTGCTAAAAAGCGATATAAATGAAGGTGGAAATCTGGATTACTGCATGTAGGCAATAAATTATTGCAGTATCCTGTCTGGAAAATGAGCACCGATTCTGAAGCACTGTATTAGTTTGCCACCTATTTGCACTAACTTGTCTTAAATTCCGCTGTTTGCCTCATATATATTCCTGTCAGCCTCCAAGCGTCTCTTAACATTCCCATCTACTCCACAAGTGCATTTGAAATCTTTGTTAAGACGGGCTGGAAGTGAGCAGGAAATGAAACGTTCCTGATTTAAAATAGCTTCTGTATATTCTCTTGACTCTCTCAATGTGGCACACAATTAGAATGTTAAAAGAAAGGGGTTTTTTCCCCTTAAAAAAAGGGTATTAGAAGAAACAAAATTGCCTGTAATTTCATCTATAGGTTCCTTTCACAGATCTTTCCATGTGTTCATTAGAGAAATAATATTAATACTGCAATAACTGTAAGTGATTTTGCTAGAATGCTTCTACATCACGGGTCTTTTGCATGTACAAGGTGAATGAGAATCAGGCTACATAAACACCATACATTTAAAGTGCACCCCCCTCAAGAAACCTGGAAACTGTAGTTTACCCCTTCGCAGAGCTGCAGTTCCCAGCAACCATAATGAGCTACAGTTCCCAGGAAACTTTGAAGGAAGCAAGGTGCTTTAAGTGTGTGGCATGTGTACAGTTTCAGATCTATCCAAATGAAAATCTAAGTACCTCCATGTACGTAGCATACTGATAGAAGCTGTCCTTTATCAACACGGGAGCGAGGCCTGCAACAAAATGGTTGCTCATCTGTCACAGGAGTGCTCCTGTTCAGGGTTCCAGCCAGACAGTCACCTTCTTTTCCAGGTTACCATAAACTGGTTTCCTAGCTCCAGTCCAGGAATGTTGTGTGAGGCTATGAATGAGGGGCTTGAGAAGAGGACAATGAGGATTTGGGGCATGGGTGGAGGTAATAGAGGAAGGCAAATGACTGAGCAAAATAGCAGGGATGCATACCCTTCAACATTTCTCTGATGAAAATAGGGATGTCAATAATAACAATAACAATAACAATAGTGGTTTTTTTCTTTTAAAAAGTTTAGGGGTACTCTCATTTTGACTCAAGAAAATTACCATTTTATAGTTCAAACTGGGGGAAATAAATACGGTAAATAGACAAAAGTACAAAGATTCACAAAATGTTTAGGGGTATGTGCACCTCTGCATCCCCCCAGAAAAAAGCACTGATAATAGTTATTATTATACCCCTCCCTCCACAATTATGGTTCTAAGCTCCCAGATTATACAAGTGAAAAAGCTAATGAGTGACGAATTCTAGGTCATTCATAAACCTGAAGAGCTCTACAGAAAGTGACAAAAAGCAGTCTTGCAAGAGAGGGGCGTCCCCTCCACTGGTTCTGTGTCTATGAGCACTATGGTCTCCTAGGTTGTGGGTTCAAGTCCCACGTTGGGCAAAAGATTCCTGCGTTGTAGGAGGCTAGATGACGATTGGGGTCCCTTCCAACTCTACAGTTCTATGATTCTATGAAAAGATGCTATAATAAGGGTGGTCGGATGGTTGTTCTCCAGCTGTACAAGAGGTGCAGCGGGACAGATTTTGGAACGTGAATAGAAGCTGGCTGAATAAGTGCACTTGTGTTGGGTGGAAACTAAAATGTTGCATTTTCTCCTAGCTATAACCCTCCCCAACTGCATGGGACACTCGGTTAGCATAGAGGTTTTTAAAACAGAGGTGCAAGGACCACTTTTAAGTGCACTTCCTGCAGTGATAAAAGGGTTGGTGGTCTTTAATGTCCCCACCATGGTTCTATTCGTCTATAGATCTCACCAGGAGCCAATAGCACTGGGGTCCTGCATGCCTTTTGGAAGAAGGAAAGAAGTTGCAGAAGCTTCATGGGGTTGGAGAACGTGCACCTTTCCAGACACTGGTGGACTCCAAGTCCTATCAGCTCCAGCTTAGCCAGTGAACAGGGATGATGGGAACTGGAGTCCAACAGCATCCATGTGGCCACATCCCATCTTAAGAGTTTTGCACAACACCATCCATAAGTGCTCTAAGCACTTTGTGCAGGCGAACTCAGCAATCCTTGTAACAAGTCTGTGAAATAGACCATATTAGAGAAGCCAAGTTACAGAGAACCAGGCAGAGGGCCTTCTCAGCAGTGGCACCCGCCCTGTGGGACGCCTTCCCACCAGATGTCAAAGAGAAAAATAACTACCAAACTTTTAGAAGACATCTGAAGGCAGCCCTGTTTAGGGAAGCTTTTAATGTTTAATAGGTTATTGTATTTTAGGGTTCTGTTGGAAGCTGCCCAGAGTGGCTGGGGAAACCCAGCCAGATGAGTGGGGTATAAATAAATTATTATTATTATTATTATTATTATTATTATTATTATTATTATTAATAATAATATCACTCACCAGCGAGTTACGGCTGAGGTCAGGACTGAAAGGGGTTTCTTGGATCTGTGTCAGAGGCACGGAAAGTCTCTGGTGGCAACACATGATCTATAAACGCATGTTTCTGTACAGCAGTGACTTCTTTCATTGGCATCAGTTCTGTTGCAGAGAGTGCTTGGCATCTAAGAATAGTACTCCTTGTTGCTTTCTTTGCAAAAAAAAAAAGGGGGGGGGGAGACTGTGTTGATTGGCAGCTGCATCCTCAGCACAGATGCAACCATGGCTGGTCTCAGCAAGATATTTAAAAAGCAGAGAAAAAAAAAATATATAATCTCAATACTGAGATAAAGTTTGGCTCATAGCAGGGATACTTATCTCACCTCTGAGATTTGCATTTAGAACACAGGAAGCAGCGGCTGCAGAACAAAACTCTTGCTCTTGGCATGCACACTGGAATCTTCCTCAAACCAAACAGAGATATGACAGTTTCACTGAAAACAATATTATTAATATCTATTATTATAATAGATTCATAGAACTGGAAGTCCCCCCCCCCCCCGCAATGCAGGAATCTTTTTGCCCAACATGGGGCTAGAACCCACAACCCCTGAGATTAAGAGTTGCACGCTGTACTGACTGAGCCAGCTTCCTATACGCTAATCATTTATAAGCAGAACTGCTTGATACTTTGGATTTGCGAAGTGCTTCAGAATCTCTACTGTGTGCTGGGCTTGACACAACTGATGTGGCTGACAAATTAGCACGAGAATGTGACTTATGAATCCATTCCAAGCTCAATGGTTAAGTGTAAAAGAATGAAATAAATGCACAGTCCTTTTGAATCACTTTTGAGATGAATTTGGCCAGAGATGGTCCCCCATTAAATGTAAAGGGACCCCTGACCATTAGGTCCAGTCATGGCCAACTCTGGGGTTGCGGCGCTCATCTCGCTTTACTGGCCGAGGGAGCCGGCGTACAGCTTCCGGGTCATGTGGCCAGCATGACTAAGCCGCTTCTGGCAAACCAGAGCAGCGCATGGAAACGGCGTTTACCTTCCCGCCGGAACGGTACCTATTTATCTACTTGCACTTTGATGTGCTTTCGAACTGCTAGGTTGGCAGGAGCTGGGACTGAGCAATGGGAGCTCATCCCATTGCGGGGATTTGAACCGCCGACCTTCTGATCGGCAAGTCCTAGGCTCTGTGGCTTAACCCACAGCGCGAATGCTTGACTATATTGGTTTATTTTTATTCTTATCTTGTGTGTGCACAGTGTTAAAAACTTAATTCGTTTTGGAGGTCTGTTCTTAACCTGAAACTGTTCTTAACCTGAAGCACCACTTTACCTAATGGGGCCTCCCGCTGCCGCTGCGCTGCCGCTGCACGATTTCTGTTCTCATGCTGAAGCAAAGTTCTTAACCCGAGGTACTATTTCTGGGTTAGCGGAGTCTGTAACCTGAAGCATATGCAACCTGAAGCGTATGTAACCCAAGATACCACTGTATATATAATTACACACACACATTTACACATAAACATATAAAATTACACACACACAGTGTTTGTGTGTGGTGTGTGTGTGTGTGTGTGTGTTTGTGTGTGTAATTTTATGTTGTGAACCACCCTGAGATCCAAAGATGAGGGGTGGTATAGAAATTTAATAAATAATAATGATAATATCTCCTAATATTAATATGGAAAATGGACAAGCAGCAACCAATTTACTTATTTAATTAAGTACTAGGAAACTGAGTCTTACAAGAGAGATTCAAACCACCACCACCCTTTATTTTGGAACTCAAGTATCAGTTCAGTTTGAGTCTTCCTAATCTGCGTTTCCCAAAACAATATGCAAACCCAAAATCACAGCCACATTTTGAAAACTGCTCTTCTCCAAATGTTGCGATGCAGTTCTCCAACAAAAACAAGGTGCACAAAACATATAACAGGGGAAACCTGCATAACTGCTTATATTACAGAAAATAACATTGAAATGCCTTACATTCGGAAAAAGTGCTTGCAAAAGATCAGGCAAAGCTGCACATACCAATGTACATTAGAAATGCACACTAGAATGCTGGTGAGGTCATAAGGATATTATTATTATTATTATTATTATTATTATTATTATTATTAAAGCCAATTCATGCAAAATAGGGGAGAGGAAGTATCTCCGGTTTTGGAACTGACAGTCCCCTGCCCCCTCATCAAGATCATTGAAACCCTACCCAATACTGTTTGGCAAGTAATCCACAAAGTTAGAAAAAGTAAAAATTTATTTATTTACTTTTGGAGTAGGGAGAGCCAAGTTGTTCACTCAGTGCACATACTGTACTCTGC
Source organism: Podarcis tiliguerta (assembly GCF_965153285.1). NCBI lineage: Eukaryota > Metazoa > Chordata > Lepidosauria > Squamata > Lacertidae > Podarcis > Podarcis tiliguerta. The sequence continues at coordinate 15,876,938 of NC_139545.1, read as the reverse complement.
AGCACACAGAATTAGCAGTGAAACACTCATCAGAGGACAGCTAATACATTTTGAAGGAAATTAATAAATCAACAATATGTTCAGTTCCATTTATTAATGCCAAACATTCCTATGGCACTTTGTTTTGAAAAGTATTCGAAATGCAGCTGGAATCTGCAAGCAGAACTGCAGAATGCAAAACATTTGTGTGTGTTTTGCCTCTTAAGAACAAAACCCCAAACCATCCCTGTGTCTCTGAAGTGATTATCTCCATGCCTTCCTTTTTTCTTCAGCGGTAACTAGTCTGGCAAGACATGTAGCTTTCTCAGATTCACCCACAAGTGGCAGAAAAAAACATTAACTTTCCCTGTCATTTCTTGTTCACAGCTTTAGCCGGAAAAGGTGGAGAGGAGAGATGCTCTGAGGAGGGGAAAGAGGAGATTAGTGTTCACACATCTCTTTGAAACATGGTGAGTCTCCTGTGACTTTAGAGGAAGGAAGCTGGTTTACACTGAATGATGCTGGTGGCAGCAGCAGGGGGAGTCTTTCCTGTGTCAGGCCATAGCTTTTTAATCTGATGCACACACAGCATGCCGCAGCTGGCTTGCAACATCCAGCTAAACCTATAAATCTGTGGAAATGAAACCTCTCTCATTCGTATATGGATAGATAGATAGATAGATAGATAGATAGATAGATATTAGTGATGTATGGAAGTGAGTGGAAATGAGAAGTGAAAGCTGGACCATAAAGAAGGCTGATCGCCAAAGAATTGATGCTTTTGAATTATGGTGCTGGAGGAGACTCTTGAGAGTCCCATGGACTGCAAGAAGATCAAACCTCTCCATTCCGAAGGAAATCAGCCCTGAGTGCTCACTGGAAGGACAGATCGTGAAGCTGAGGCTCCAATACTTTGGCCACCTCATGAGAAGAGAAGACTCCCTGGAAAAGACCCTGATGAGGGCACAAGGAGAAGGGGACCACAGAGAACGAGATGGTTGGATAGTGTTCTCGAAGCTACCAGCATGAGTTTGACCAAACTGTGGGAGGCAGTGGAAGACAGGAGTGCCTGGCATGCTCTGGTCCATGGGGTCACGAAGAGTCGGACACGACTAAACGATTAAACAACAACAACAACAACATATATATATATATATATATATATATATATATATATATATGCTTTCGTAGATTTTCACGGGTACAGGAATGCAGGTTTTGGTGTCCTCGGGTGTCTTCCCGTGTAAAAGTTGGGGTGTCTAGGCGACGTTTCGACGAGGTCTCACTCGTCATCTTCAGGCTGGTGCTTTCGGCTTCTTGTTACTGGAACAGAGCAGGATCTCAGTGTTTGAGTTCCTATAAATACTGTTGAGGAGGTGTGGTGTATAGCCTCCAATGTTCTGGGCAGAGAGGAGGTTCCCAGGCTAGTGTGCCTTTTCTTCTTTTGTTCCTTAATTACTTGAGGGATATCTTGGGTGATTTCTTGAGTGATTTCCTGAATCCCACTTAGGTGGGTCATTAGGTGTGGATTAGTTGCTAAAGCCTTCGTGTCTTGAACTCTTGAACTTTGTGAAGAGTTTTTCTGAGAAGATGGCTGTACTGCACTTGGTTGTGCTCTGGCTTGGCTTCGTGTATAGGGGCGAGCTGTGGTTTTGTGGCCTGTGCCAGCCAGATCTGTGTAGGGATTGCAGGGGGGTGCAGCATCCGGAGGTGCCACCCTGGTTTGGCTACTGGATGGTGTCTGTAATTTATCTGTGGAGAGGGTCTGGGTTTGGGTCTGGTGTGGTTGATTGGTGATGGCGTTCTGTGTGCCTCTGGATCTGGTGTCAGATTTTGTGGGGAGGGCTAATTTCCAGATGTCTGGCAAGCGGGATGTGTCGTCACGCTTGTTCATGTTGTGAGGGTGTTTCTCTATCTCGATGGCTTCCATGATTATTCTCTTGTGGTGATGTTCCATGTTAAAGAGCAATTTGGAATCTGCAAAATTAATTTCGTGTCCTGTTTCTTTCATGTGTTGGAAAAGAGAGGAAGTTTTTTCTTCTTTTTTGACGGCATTCTTGTGTTCTGCGATCCGTGCATTTATTCGTCTGTTTGTTTGTCCAATGTACGTGGCTGGGCAGACTTTGCAGGGTATTTCATAGACCCCTTGGTTTTCCAACTGAATTTTATCCTTGGGGTTTCTGAGGATATTGGCTATTTTTTGGTTGGTGCAAAAGGCTGTTTTGATATTGTGTTTATGGAGGATTTTGCTAATTTTATCTGTAGTGCCCTTGATATAAGGAAGGAGGGCTATGCCATTGTTTTCTTCTGTGTCTTGGTTTTTGGGGGGTGTTTCTTTTTGGATTAGCTTCGTAACCCTGTTTTGCTGGTATCCATTGGCAATTAACACATTTGAGAGATTCTGTAACTCAGTTGTCAAGTGGTCTTCGTCAGCCAGGCGTTTGGTTCTGGAGATGAGAGTCTTGGCTACGGAGTTTATTTGTGCAGGGTGGTGGTGTGATTGTGCATGTAAGTAGCGGATGGTGTGTGTTTTTTTCCGGTAGATAGTGTGTCCTAGGGAGCCATCAGGTTTTTTGTAGATTAGGACGTCAAGGAAGGGAAGTTGGTTGTTGGCTTCTATTTCCATAGTGAATTGTATTTTGGGGTGTAGGCTGTTGAGATGTGTGAGGAAGCTATCCAGTTTTTCCTTCCCGTGTGGCCAAATTACAAAGGTGTCGTCAACATATCTGAGCCAAAGTTTGGGTTTGTGTTCTGACTTGTCTAAAGCATTGGTTTCAAAGTGTTCCATGTACAGGTTAGCGATGACCGGTGAGAGGGGTGATCCCATAGGTGCTCCTTCTATCTGTTTGTATCTTTGTCCATTGTGGATGAAGTACGTGTTGGTTAGGCAGTGGTTGGTCAGGTCCAAGATGTATTCGGGGGGATTGTATTTGTTTTGAATGGCTGTCAAGGCTTCATTAATGGGCACTTGTGTGAAGAGAGATACAACATCGAAGCTCACAAGTAGGTCATTGGGTTGTAGGTTTTGCTTCTTTATTGTTTCTATGAACTGGAAGGAGTTTGGAACGTGTGAAGAGATGGATTCTGCATAGGGCTGAAGTTGCTTGGCGAGAAATTTAGCGAGATTTTGTAGAGGTGAGCCTATGGAGCTGACTATTGGTCTGAGTGGTGTTCCTTCTTTGTGTATCTTGGGGAGGCCGTAGAGTTTGGGGCATCTGGATGATTTTTCTATATATATATCACTCTCTTTTCTCATCAATTCAATACTTCTGTTGCTCATTTTTTTGGGGGGGGGATTCCTATTTATTTTGTTGTTGTTCATATATTTATTTAATCTCATCCTATAATAAAGAGTTAACACATACAAAAACCCATGCAAAAACAGAACATACTCGTGGCAAAGATGCATTCATCCAGCTGGGAATGCCTGGCGGAACAGTAATTATCTCCACTTGCTTCTGGGAACTGCAGATATGATGTTAACATTTGGGACCCATTGCTGTAACATAGCAACTATTGTGAAAAGGGCCTGATCTGGCACAGTGACCTGTAAGGAGGCCGACATGGGACTGCAAAGCTTTGTTTGCCTCATAACGCTACTATACCCTATAAGCAATTCTTCCTTTCCACTCATTTTCTCCAGATACAAACAATAAGTTTGGCTAGGTCAAAATGGCCTTGGGAGATGAACAGAAGTGGAGGATCAGTGTCAGGGAACCGCCATCAGCTCAGAGGCGAGAGGTGGAAGGGCAGTTGTGTTATAGGGAACCTCCAAAAATCCTCCTCTGGCAAGGAGGGAAGCCCCACCTCCAGTGGAGAGGAAGTGGTGGGAACAGGGGATGCTAGGTAGAGCCTCAACACAGAGCCTGAGCAAACCGGAGTGGAGGGAAGTACCCCTTTGCCAGCGCCCATTCTGGTTTAGGCACAGGGAAAGGAGGAGAAGGTTGGGGGTCACGTGACTGTTATGCTGGAGGAGGTATAAGGACCGCTCACTCCCAGATTCCGCTAGCGAGTGAGCCAGACATGAACTTGCGACACTCTTCACTGTAAATAAAGGTAAAGGGACCCCTGACCATTAGGTCCAGTCATGGCTGACTCGGGTTGCAGCGCTCATCTCACTTTATTGGCCGAGGGAGCCGGCGTACAGCTTCCAGGTCAAGTGGCCAGCATGACTAAGCCACTTCTGGCGAACCAGAGCAGCACACAGAAATGCCATTTACCTTCCCGCTGGAGCGGTACCTATTTATCTACTTGCACTGTGTGCTTTCGAACTGCTAGGTGGGCAGGAGCTGGGACCGAGCAACGGGAGCTCACCCCGTCACGGAGATTCGAACCACCGACCTTCTGATCAGCAAGCCCTAGACTCAGTGGTTTAGAGCCACCCGCATCCCTGTAAATAGTTTGCACTAATAATAAAGCCTGGAAATGACAGGTCGGAGTCTTGCCGGTTTGCTCTCGATCAACCACACCAGCACCTGACAATCAGTTTCCAAGGGAAGGGCTAAGAATGGCTCCAGCTACCCTGCTACACCCTTGCTACCATCCCTGAAAGAGGCTACTACGGACGGTGGGTGTGGAATTCACTGCTGATTGTCATGACTATAAAATGCAGCCCATAAGCAGATAGCAATCCTAATTTTGTTTGCTTACGGCATTTCTATCCCACCTTTCCTCCACAGAACTCAAGGTGACGTACATGGATTTTCTTCAGGGATTCCTTTCAGCCAGATCTCACTGGAATTCAGTTCCAGCACCTCTCAGGTGGGCACCATTGCTGTTATAAGAGAACATGGTGAGTTCTGGCACCTCTTATTCTAGAAAAAAAATAGCACTGGCTCTCCTCCTCTTCTTTACAGTGGTACCTCGGGTTACATACGCTTCAGATTACAGACTCCGCTAACCCAGAAATAGTGCTTCAGGTTAAGAACTTTGCTTCAGGATGAGAACAGAAATCGTGCTCTGGCTGCACAGCGGCAGCAGGAGGCCCCATTAGCTAAAGCGGTGCTTCAGGTTAAGAACAGTTTCAGGTTAAGTTTGGACCTCCGGAACGAATTAAGTACTTAACCTGAGGTACCACTGTACTGTTAGCCTCACAACCTCATTGTGAGATGGGCCAGTCAGTCTCACCTAAGAGCCAAGTGCTGGAATTGTCTGTAGTGGCTCCCCGTCTGTGGAATGCTCTCCCCGGGGAGGTTTGGCTGCTGCCTCCATTATACATTTTTAGGCGCCAGGCAATAACGTTCTCTTCAACCAGGCCTTGGGCTGACTTAACATCCGATGACCTTTTAAATGTGTTGCCAGGGGGCAACAGTTTGTTGCTGTTCTTGATTTTATTATCTATTTTGTGGGTTTTATATTGCCATTTTATGTTGTGAACTGCCCTGAGCTCTACGGACGGAGGGTGGTGTGAAAAAAATAATCTGAACCCTGGTTCCCTCGATCCCAGTCCCACAAAGAACAGACAATCTGCCTTGTTTAAAAGAGTAATTCCCATGGACACAATGGCTTCTACCACAGCGCTAGGATATTGCACCTACTGTTTAGCTATTGCTAAAGGGGACAGAGGTGTCTATAGTGCATGTTGTTGTTTTTTGCAAGAGAAGGGTAATTTTTTTTCGGGGGGACCCAACAAACCTCTTCCTCCTATCCAAACAAGGAAGCCTCTGCTGATTCAAAGAGCCTTCCATCAGTGGAGAAACACAACTAGATACAGTGGTACTTCAGGTTACAGATGCTTCAGGTTACATACACTTCAGGTTACAGATTCCGCTAACCCAAAAATAGTATCTCGGGTTAAGAACTTTGCTTCAGGATGAGAACAGAAAACGTGCTCCAGCAGCGCGGCGGCAGCAGGAGGCCCCATTAGCTAAAGTGGTACCTCAGGTTAAGAGCAGTTTCAGGTTAAGAATGGACCTCTGGGACGAATTAAGTTCTTAACCAGAGGTAGCACTGTATAACCCGTCATGTGGAGTGTCAAACATTGTGCCTGTGTAACATAAAAAATGATATTTGTTCAAAAACACGCTGCCTATTTTTGGGTTAGCCAGCATTTAGGGAAGCAGCTGTAAACGTACAACTGCTGATTGCCACGGAGTCATCAGAGTTCTCCGTTAACTACGCAACTCCTTAACTTGAGAAATGCACTTAAAATAAAAGCAAGGTTCTGCATTACTGATTTAAGTCAACTGGACTGTTCAATGGTGACAATACTCAGCATCAATTTCACACTGTGATCAAGGAGTTGTGGTGACTGAGTTTATCATAGCAACAGGGAAGTCCCCTATTATCAGACCATAAGACGCACCTAATTTTTGGAGGAGGAAAACAAGAAAAAATTATTCTGAATCCCAGAAGCCAGAATAGCAAGAGGGATCGCTGTGCAGTGAAAGCAGCAATCCCTCTTGCTGTTCTGGCTTCTGGGATAGCTGTGCAGCCTGCATTCACTCCATAAGACGCACACACATTTCCCCTTACTTTTTAGGAGGGAAAAAGTGTGTCTTATAGACCGAAAAATATGGTATGTTATCTCTTGGCCAGGGAACACGGTCCATTACTCTAATACAACCCAAGATTATATCTTTAAGGGATAGCAAAATAACTGATTTTCAAGCATCATTTCAGACTGGTTCAAAAACTTTATGTAAGAAAGATTGAAGATTCAGTAGTTATTCCAACATTCAAAAGCTAACCAATAAGTTATTGTGCAGACAGTTTGGTTTACAAGCATTCCATTGCTGTAAAGTTGACCAAAACCCCCCAGCTTATCTTATTATTAACCAAGTACCTAAAAACATACAGTTCTGTAAAGAACCAGAGCCTAAATAAGCTCTTATTAAAAACACTGCATAAAATCAAGTATTTTAATAAAAACATTTTGAGGTAAGATTAGGTTTCTTGATTCATCTGTCTTATTTAATCTAAAACGCCTTCTTCTTACAGGATACCTGGGTTTTTGACTGTTAGGCATTTTCCAGTCAGACTGGCTCAAAATTCCAATAGTTTATAAGAAAAAGCATATTCACACTTTGAGACCACTTTATCCAAGGACTAATTAAACATGGAATTCTATCCCAACTTGTACAAACATGAGAATCAGTTCCGAAGTAGATCTTGCAATAATCTTATCACCAAATGAACAGCTTGTGTGAAGGCAGTTAGTCTTCAGATCCACTGGATTCTACATTGTCTCTTTAAAAGCATAAGCATTAGCAATATTAGCATCCCACAATATGCAGCTCCCCTAGGAAACCAAAGACCCAAGAACAACAGTTACTGCAGCGAACAAAGGTTCCAATATAACTACTTGAGTCTTTCCCTAACTTTTCCTACGTTTGTTCTTCTCCTGGGTGTTCATCGTTGTTAATTATTTTGGCAAAGTCCACTTCATAAGGTACAATAAAATGTGAAGATATCCTATGTGAATCCTTCCTATCACAATGAAAAACTGAGAAGCTACAATGTATGGGTTCTGAATGCTGAAGTAGCCAAACTGCAATTTTGCTACGTATATTATTATTAAGAATGTTGAAACGCTCGCTGTATGTGTAGAACACCATTTTAAAAGCTCTACATTCTTCAAAAAAAAATTTAAAATTAAAATCCAGTTTTAAAATGTGTTTAACATATGTATATAGAGAGACAAACACCTTATCTAAATATATAAAGAACAGCATCCAACTAAAATGTACAATGTTTTCTCTCCCCATCCCAGCAAAAGGCACTGCATGGTTTAAATTGTGCAAACGTTTTGAAAGGTGTGGTGCAAGCAAAATCTGTGTTTGCTTGCTAAACCTCTGTATTCCTTATCTTTTATAATATACTGCAAAGTATTGCTTTTAATTGCAATTGTGTCTGGCTTTTGCGAAGAAGAGAATGCTGTCAGTCCACAGAATTGCAGATCTCTTTTATTTTCTGGTTGAAGTCTTCAGGTTGATCAGCATACACATAATGACCAGCACCAAGGATAGCCTATGGAAGAGGAGAAGGGGAGGGGGAATCAATTTAAGGTACTTGCAAGAAAAAGAGCTTTTCATAGCTAATGAAGTGATTAAATTTAAGGTGATGTCAACTAAGTCATACACTCGTACCTTGGATCCCGAACGCCCCGGAACTCAGATGTTTCGGCTCCCAAAGGCCACAAACCCAGAAGTGAGTGTTCTGGTTTGCGAACATTCTTTGGAACCCAAACATCCAATGGGGCTTCTGCGGCTTCCGATTGGCTGCAGGAACTTTCTGCAGCCAATCGGAAGCTGCACTTTGGATTCCAAACGTTTTGGAAGTCGAACGGACTTTCGGAACGGATTCCGTTTGACTTCTGAGGTACGACTGTACTCAGAACAGATCCACTGAAGTAAATTGATTTAAGCTACTTACGTCTATTAGTGACTTTACTCTTAGAACGGCTTCGTTGGCGATCGCCTACGAAAATATATCCTCTCCCCAAATCCACACTTTTGCAACAGCATGGGCAAAAACTCAGGTCAAGGGTTTCTGCCTTTGCTTGCAGCCCCACTGTAAAACATTCACGCTCGCTTTGACACAGGTGGCTCTGTAGAGCCATAATTTTTTAAGGTTCCAAGGTAAGCAAGCCACTATCATGCCCCTTTTCCAGTTTGGGATACCAGCACACTGCTGAAAATTTGCACCAGCGTAATGATAAAGAACCAAGTCACTGCGCACACACATAATTTTAATTTCAACTTGAGTTCTGTCTCTAGCTGATAAAGTCGGCAAAACCAAACAGGATGTAGGAGGAATTTGTGACAGGAATACTAAAACGCAAAATGCTTAATTCCTTCCTTCCACCCAGATTTTCTCTTTTCTCTCTGACTCGCCTTTTTCTTTAGATTGTGGTGCTGCAGGCAAAGGCTCTATTCTCTCTATTTATATGCAAAACTCAGTACACAGGAGACACTTTTAAATAAACAAACTTCATTTAAATAAATTTTAGAAACAAGATGATGGTATTCTTGTTTATGATCTCCCTGCCCCTACCCCCCACAATCACAAGTGCTTAAACTAGTTTGCCCCAAACAGCAACTGAAGCTGTAAGAGTAATTTGACGAAGGCAAAAATCACTCTAAAAAAGGAAATGCAAAAGTCGTGTTACTCTTCAGGGGTGTTTCTTACACGTACTATGCAAAAAATAGATTGGGGGCGGGGATAAATTAGTATTAGATTTATTGGGTTTTTCCTATGGCAATCATGCTGAAGATGGATAGAATAATATTCTTGAGGCAGCATTCACATTTTTGATGTTTGCCGCTGGCTGTGGCAAAGTGTATCTGTGTAAGTGTAGTAGCCTAACTTGCAGAAATGGCTCTTCCCAAACCTGAAAAATTTGCAAGTGTTAAAGGGAACAGGTCAAGGGCAGAAATCCTCTTCACCCTTATCTGTTCAGCAAGGGGAATTTAGCCAGCATTACTGTAACCACAGATTCTCTGCAGCAGGGAAAACGAAGTTCTGAATCAAAAGGACACATATTACATTTTGCATTTATGCATGAAAGGTAGGGAAGTCTTACAGTAGTGCTGGCAAAGCGTTGTAAAGGGAAATTTCACTTTTCATTTTGGGTTTTAATTTTACGCTGCGATCTTACAATCCTAAAGCTGTCACTGAAAGACCAGAGGAGCAGGCAAATTCCTAATAGCAAACACGGCGTCTACAATGTCCCACTTACTATCGTTTTCACATATGAATTTGGTCGCAGAGACTGGATGGTGGTCCCCGAATTGCCATCTATGCACGATCGTGCTCCATAAATCACAGTGATAGGAATGTCTTGGTGCATGTGGCCAATCCGCTGCAGCATCGGTCTTTTCGCCCATCCATAGGGAACCGTCATGTTTTTGAAAGCCGTTTCACCGCTTAAAAGATATCAATGAAAAACGAAACTGAATTTTCGGGCACAGAGTACCTGACCTATATCAATCTGCTACTCCCTAACACCGCAGTTCTTGTTTTTTTTAAAAAAAGCCTTCTCTGAGTTTTGTCATACGTGAAGTATATTTGAAGTGAGAATACACATCAAGGTTTGAAGCTTCCCATTAGCACAAACATCCATACAAAAACACATTTCCGGAAGTTACAAACAAAGCAGTAGCTGGTAAAGTAAAGATAAAGGTACCCCTGCCCGTACGGGCCAGTCTTGCCAGACTCTAGGGTTGTGCGCTCATCTCACTCTATAGGCCGGGAGCCAGCGCTGTCCGCAGACACTTCCGGGTCACGTGGCCAGCGTGACAAGCTGCATCTGGCGAGCCAGCGCAGCACACAGAACGCCGTTTACCTTCCCGCTAGTAAGCGGTCCCTATTTATCTACTTGCACTTAAGGGTGCTTTCGAACTGCTAGGTTGGCAGGCGCTGGGACCGAACGACGGGAGCGCACCCCACCGCGGGGATTCGAACCGCCGACCTTTCGATCGGCAAGTCCTAGGCGCTGAGGTTTTACCCACAGCGCCACCCGCGTCCCTTAAAGCAGCAGCTGATTAACGCTTTAATAAGCACAGCAAAAATGCAGGAGCCTTGCAAGTATATTGCACAACAAAAAGAAAGACATATTGATGCTTAGCTGGTAGTATCCCCATCTTTTTCTCTCTCTCTCCATGGATAAGTTACAGGTAGGTAGCCATGTTGGTCTGCCATACAGTGGTACCTCGGGTTAAGTACTTACCGTATTTTTCGCCCTATTGGACGCACCGGCCCATAGGACGCACCTAGTTTTCAGGGGGGGAAATCAAGGAAAAAAATATGATTTCCCCCCCGCAGCTCTGGGAGCAGCGGACAGGCTGCACGCAGCCTGTGCGCTACTCCAAGACCTTCTCCCTGCTTTTGCGGGAGGTGGCGGAATTCCCCCACCTCCCCCAAAAGCCCACAGGAGCCCTGCGCGATTCCTACCGGCTTTTTGACCAGGAGGGAAAAGGGACTGAAACGGCCAGTCAGTCCCTGCTCCCTCCTGGGGAAAAGCTCCCAAGAGGGGCGCGCTCTTCAAAGGGTGCGCGGCTCCTGCGGGCTTTTCTACGAGGTGCGGGAATTCCCCCACCTCCTAGAAAAGCCAGCAGAAGCCACGGAGCCCCTTTAAAGAGCGCGCGGCTTTTGCCTGCTTTTGCGGGAGGTGGGGGAATTCCCCCGTCTCCTGCAAAAGCCCACAGGAGGGAGAAGGGACGGACTTGGCCAGTCAGTCCCTTCTCCCTCCTTGGGGAAAAGCTCCCAAGAGGGGCGCGCTCTTTAAAGGCTGCGCGGCTCCTGCGGGCTTTTCTACGAGGTGCGGGAATTCCCCCACCTCCTAGAAAAGCCAGCAGAAGCCGCAGAGCCCCTTTAAAGAGCGTGCAGCTTTTGCCTGCTTTTGTGGGAGGTGGGGGAATTCCCCCATCTCCCGCAAAAGCCCACAGGAGGGTTGGAGAGTAGGGGGAAGGCGTCGTGCGCCTTCCCGCTGCCCCCCATCCTCTGGGGCTGACGATGGGGGAAGCGCTCCTTTCCCCACCGCCAGCCTCAAAGCCGGGTTGGAGAGTAGCAGGAAGGCGTCGCGCGCCTTCCCGCTGCCCCCCATCCTCTGGGGCTAGCCATGGGGGAAGCGCTCCTTTCCCCACCGCCAGCCTCCAAGCCGGGTTGGAGAGTAGCGGGAAGGCGTCGCGCGCCTTCCCGCTGCCCCCCATCCTCTGGGGCTAGCCATGGGGGAAGCGCTCCTTTCCCCACCGCCAGCCTCCTAGCCTTGTTGGAGGGTAGCGGGAAGGCGTTGCGCGCCTTCCCGCTGCCCCCCATCCTCTGGGGCTGGCGATGGAGGAGGCGCTGCTTTCCCCCACCGCCAGCCTCAAAGAGCAGACTCTCCTGGCTTCAGCGGAAGCAACGCAAAGCCTCCAGAGCACAGGCTTTGGAGGCTTCGCGTTGCTATCGCTGAAGCCAAGGAGCCTGCATTCGCCCCGTAAGACGCACACACATTTCCCCTTCATTTTTGGAGGGGAAAAAGTGCGTCTTATAGGGCGAAAAATACGGTAATTCGTTCCGGAGGCCTGTTCTTAACCTGAAACTGTTTTTAACCTGAAGCACCACTTTACCTAATGGGGCCTCCCGCTCCCGCCGCATGATTTCTGTTCTCATCCTGAAGCAAAGTTTTTAACCCAAGGTACTATTTCTGGGTTAGCGGAGTGTGTAACCTGAAGCATATGTAACCTGAAGCGTACGTAACCCGAGGTGCCACTGTAGTCAAAATGTGTATCTGAAGAAGTGTGCATGCACACGAAAGCTCATACCAATAACAAATTTAGTTGGTCTCTAAGGTGCTACTGGAAGGAATCTTTTTATTTCCATGGATAAGAAGCAGCTTCCTTGGGATGGGGTGCTAAAATCGTAAAACCATGGAAAGTGTACAGCAAATGTTCAATCAAAATGGCGCCAGAGGGCTGGCAAAGCAACCTCAAGACCTCTCATCCCAAAAGTTGCTGAGCTGAACAGCCCCCAGATGATTAAAGTGCATTTTGTAACCCATCAGCTGGATTAACTAATGGCAAAAAAGCAATTTATTCTACAGTTTACTAAATATCACATCAGAACGCCCCATTTATTATATTAAGCCATGTAGAAGAAAAAGTTGTACTTTGGTCCCACTTAACTTTCCCTGCCATCTTTAAACAGGAAATTCTAACCTTTCCAGGAAGTAGACTTTGCCTGCCTGCTAGGGCAAGAGATTTTTGCACGTGTAGGGCAGCCCATAAGAATGCCTCTTATGCATCCTGGCTGGGCAAGGATATCACGGTCAAGGTTATTCTAGCTGGCAACCTACGCTACGTCACTTGCGCTGCCCCATGTGCTGCTACTGCTGTGAGCATCTAGACTTGCTAATGTATGCTTACCTTGGTGATTGCACATTGCAGTGGTAGATATATTCAGTGACCGTGTCATCATCAAACATGGACGAGTACTTTCTCTTGAAGTCGGGCCTAATGCGCTGTACAAGGCTCAATCCTGTCGTGAATCAAGGCGAAAAAGAATTAGAACCTGGCAGGTGGGTGCAGGGTGGTGCTTTAAAAATGATCAGCAACGGTGCTTCGCAGCTGTGGATCGTCAAGAATGAAGATCTCCATCTCTCTCTCTATCCGGAGTGATCTGTCCCCCCCCCCCAGCAGCAGCTAGAAGACAAATGGTGGGCTGCCGGCCTCCAGTATGTGCCCCCGTCCCCGATTACCCGCAGCCTTCAACAGCGAGAATGCAGCTTGCAACAGTTTTGTCATCTTAGTAAAGGGACCCCTGACCATTAGGTCCAGTCGTGACTGACTCTGGGGTTGCGGCGCTCATCTCGCTTTACTGGCTGAGGGAGCCGGCGTACAGCTTCCGGGTCATGTGGCCAGCATGACTAAGCCGCTTCTGGCAAACCAGAGCAGCACACGTAAACACCGTTTACCTTCCCGCCGGAGCGGTACCTATTTATCTACTTGCACTTTGACGTGCTTTCGAACTGCTAGGTTGGCAGGAGCAGGGACCAAGCAACGGGAGCTCACCCCGCCACGGGGATTCAAACCGCTGACCTTCTGATCAGCAAGTCCTAGGCTTTGTGGTTTAATCCACAGCACCACCCGCGTCCCAGTTTTGTCATCTTAAGGAGAATTAAACATGGCTGATCCTGATCCCCATCTCTGCTTTACTCCAGTGAGAGAGGCACAGGCCAGAGCAATTAGGCAGAATGGTAGTATCTGCACACACTGAGCATCACTGCAGATGGCAGTCTCCTCCTCATATAATGGAATAAATACATCGTTACAGCATGTGAGGAAGCTGCAAAGCAGAAGCGGTTAGGGAAGGAGTGCTTATGCTCAGCTTAGGCCAATGCACCAGCTGCTGCTGTTCTTGGGAGTGGGACTGCCAGGCTTCAGCTGTCCATTCTCTGACCTGCCATCTGGACTGCTGCAATGCACTGTTAATGTGGGGCTGCCCTTGGAGACTGCCCAAAAGCTGCAGCTAGTGCAGAATGTGACTGCTTGGATGGTGAGTGGGGCAGCCCATTGGGATCATGTGTCCTAAAAACACTGCACTGCCTACCACACTAGACTGCTGGTGTGTGGCAGATGGGGACTGAAAGCTGCCCTAAAGTCTAAGCTATTACATTTTCAGAACTGATGGCAGATGGTAATCCCTTTGTTAGGCAATGGCATCAGCACAAACCGCTAGCAAGCACTCACCAAAGGGTCCTGCTATTCTGAGACCAGCCAGTGGATTAAATGGGCTCAAAACTGCTCCAAGTGCTTTGATCCAGATTGGAATGGGCCTCTCGTGTTCGGCACTGGAAGGCCTCTCTGGGAAACCCCACGGCTCCACTAATATGAGATGTTTTGCTCTGCAGGTATAAGAATTAGGACATTTTGTCAATATGAACACATATATTATAGTGCACGTGGTATTTTAGAGCCAGCATCACCAAGTGTATTTTTACCCCACCTTAGCTTTCGGATGAAATAATTTTAGGTTGCTCCTGCTCTTAACACAGAACAAAGCTCTGCCACCTGCTACTGCCTCAACTCCTTTTAAGTATTACCCTCCCCTCCCTATAGAATAATTGCCCCAATTTCAAGAAACAAAAGGAGATTATGGGCGGTCAAAATTTAAAGGACATTTACTGCGCAGCCGCTAGTAGTATTATGCAACCCAGAGTATTTCCTACAGTCTGTGCAAATCTGTGCTGTAACCTGTGATTACGGATAGCTAGCTATGATTCTATGTGACACATAATCATATACGTGCAAGGGATTTTCTTGGAAGTACATGTGTGTAAGATGGCAGCCTTGCTGAACTACTAAAATGTCACATCAGAATATTCTTGAGATACTCTAGCCAATCACTATATGTCATTAGAAGATTTCAATACAGCTAAGGACTAAACAGATCTCCAAACAGATCTCTTACCACTTGCATACTCTAGAATAACATTTGTAACTGTCCAGCCATATATGATCTGGAATTGGCTAAAGGTGATAAAACTGCATGAAGAACTAAGATATGTATTCACTAAGGGACAAGCAAGGCTCATTTTTTCTTCAGAGTGAAAAGGGGTGCATCTCCGACTAGCTGTTTTTATCACATGATACAAAACTGATATTTGTGCAAGGAAAGTCACCATCTTCATAGTGATGTGTTAGTCTTTTATGTTCCATTAGTGCTCTCTTCCTCTGCCAAACTTGTACAGAAAAGCAACAAGCATTTGTATGATCGTCCACTAAAGCATTCTTGCCTGCCTGCCTTTCCAGCTTTTTCTTTTTAAAAAAAATATAAAGATGAGCAACAACAATCATCTAGACAGCTTAGTAATTCTGCATTAAATTTGTAAAGGCTAGGATTGGGCTGCAAATTGGTTTGCAAATAGAAATACACTATTTTTTTAAAAAAAATGTGGATCACCTGTAACTATTCTTGGCATGTTTGATTCCAGCACTATACCATTATTGGTAAGAAACTCTTTTTCCTGAATACTATTACAGCCACCTGGTATGAAAGGTACTTATAGCTGATAAGCTTGAACATCACATTTTCATCACAGATGCACAACTATCAAATCATACTTCATGCATCTGTATTTCATTTCTTAAAAGCCTGCCAGAAATATATCCCAACTAGTTTCCAGATAGTTTCATTGGGAATTGCCTGTTTAAGATTTGCATTCTGTAGCATTTAAGGAAAAGGTCAGCCTTCTTTCTTTACATAGAAAACTTCTCTTAAACATACTTGTTCTGCAGCATAAGGAATGGTATTTACTTCCTTTAAATGTAAAGCTCAACTCATTTTGCAAATATTTGTCCTTTATACTCCAATCCTTTGGGTTCGTCAGCATTCCAGTTCTTGAGAGATAGTGGTATCTGCCCAGTTCAACACATCAATTTCCTTAGAATATATGGCATTCCAGAGATAACCAAAGCAAATCATCACGTTCTATTTTAATTTCCAAAAACTGCCTACTTATTCAGCTCCAATAAGTTACACATTATAATGTAGTGGCTTAATCCAGCAATTGCTTCTGTAGCTCTGTAAAAGAGCACATGCTTTGCAAACAAAAATCCCAAGTTCAATGCCGATTATCTCCAGGTCGGGCTGGGAAAGACTCCATTTAGAAACCCTGGAGAAACTGTTACCAGTCAGTGCAGGCAATACTGAACTATATGGGCCTATGACGAGAACCAACTGACCATTTGCCACAGCCACTGGCTAGAAATGAAAGCGGATGCCTCCAAGGAAAACGAGATATGACCTACGTAAAAGCATGAGCAGACATTCATGTTACCACCAGATATGTTATGTGGATTTTACAGCACCCCAAAAATTTCTACTGAGAGTCCCAGGGGTGTCAACTTGAATAAAATAATGGAAGGAGGCCCAGGTAAGCCCTGCATAACTGACCACAAAACACGGAACATGCACACCATCTGAATGGCAATGCCCATCAACTTGGGGGGGGGGCTGGCCCCCTCAAATATTTTATTTGGGGGACTAAAGGGACTTGAGCCCCTCGGAACTGGCTCCTATCACTGAAACCATCCTGCTAGGAAACACATGCAAATAAATAAGCAACAATACTATGAAAGTCATTCAAGAATAGGCATTTACAAAGAAAGATGGAATTGTTTTGCTAACTCGCATGTGACCAGTTCTAAGTACAGTGGTGCCTTGCAAGACGAAATTAATTCGTTCCGCGAGTCTCTTTGTCTAGCGGTTTTTTCGTCTTGCGAAGCAACCCTATTAGCGGCTTAGCGGATTAGCACTATTAGCGGTTTAGCGGCTATTAAAGGCTTAAGGGATTAGTAGATTAGCTGCTAAAAGGCTATTAGCGGTTTAGCGGCTTAAAAAAAAGGGGATGGGGAGCGGGAAAAAATCTCAAGACTCGCAAGACATTTTCGTCTTGCAAAGCAAGCCCATAGGGAAATTCGTCCTGCGAAGCGCATCGAAAAACGGAAAACCCTTTCGTCTAGCGGGTTTTCCGTCTTGCGAGGCATTCGTCTTGCGGGGTACCACTGTACTTGGTTTCAGTTCTGTTCAGACACTGCAGCTTTAGGTTAACCCATAGCTTCTTGCCTTTGCCATCACAACCCATCTCCCCACTCCACCCCCAGTTCCTTTAGTGCTAACCTGTGGCCATCCAGAGGCTGTTGAGACTCTTGATTCCCATCACCCCTGACCATTGGTCATGCTGGCTGGGGCTGATGGGAGCTCAAGTCCAGCAACATCTGAAGGACTACCAGCTAGCCAGCCCTGCTATTATTATTATTATTATCATCATCATCATTATTATTATTATCTGGATACCACCCTTCGTCTGACGATCACAGGGTGGTTTGCAACATAAAAACACAAAATGAGAACACAAAATACCAAACCAAGCCAAACCAAAAACCCTCCTTTAGGTTCTGTTCTGTAGTTGTGCTCAAGCCCAGCTCATAATCCAAGCAGCTAACACAGAAATGAGTATGCTACAGTTACTATTGTCCTGCACTTGTTATTCTGATATGTAACTAAAACATCCTTTTCTCCGAAAAGTATTTTAAAAAAAAAAAAATCTGGCCAGTGTGGTTGCATGCTGGTAACGTGACATGTGGCTGTGTAAAAACAGTGGGTAGTCTGGCTACACCACAACTTACAAGTACTCTGCGGCTACACCCTGGACACAAAATCTAAGGTACGCTGAGAAATTTGAGAGTAGAAAACACCCTACATTGCATGCAAGTGCAATCAGAGGAAAACATATGATGCAAGTTAAATACAATTTGCATTTTAAGTTTAAAGTTATGAAACTAGTTTTTCAACAATGCTCTATCTCAACCTCATTAGAGAATGTTTTCTAACCAGACTGCCTCATACAGGTTTGACAATGTTATGCTGTCAAACCTATAACTGAATTTCAAATGAAATGCCGGAAGAACTTCCGCTCGTCTATTATTTTCAGATACCTTGATGGGTACTTCAGTGAGTAAGCAGCTGCCAGGAATCCTCCCAGGTTGTGCCCCAGTAAAATCATTCTGTCCAATCCCATTTTCCGCCTCCATTCTTCAATAGATTCTACAAACTGGTTTTCTGCTACTTCTGCGTCTGTGTCAAACAGCGGTCTACTGCTGCGTCCAAATCCCAAGAGATCAAATGCATACACAGTCCTGTTTTCACAAAGGTCTTCAAAGTTCAGTGCCCAAAGTCCAACACCTCCTCCGAACCCATGGAGGAGGACAAGGGGAGTTTTCTGAGAGAGGCTGTGGGAGAACGTTAGCGTCCATATTTTGTTTCCATTGGATATGAAGACATACTGTTTACTGTATGTACTTGTGATACCTGAAGAAAGAGAAGTGCAAATCTTATTAAACAACGATACCTAAACAGCCCTATAAAAATAAGGGCGTTTATTACAGCATGTCCACAGGCAGATACTCCCACTTTCATCATAGCATTTATAACAAAATCAGAATGGCAGGGATTAGTGCCAGCCATAAAGGTGGCAGTTACGTTATGAGGCTCACATTTCTCCCCCTTTCGAGGACTGTGTAGTCTTTGCACAACTTACAAGACCTCATAAAGGCAAGAATCTGTATAAGCCAAACATCCATCCCTTATGCTCTACATTCTCAAATGCTAAAGAACTAAACACAGATAGATCTGGAAGGATATCAGGGTTACAGAGTCATTTTTTAAAATTGCTGATAAACAAAGGTGTGGTACCTCAAGAGCCTCCTTTCGATATGAATGTACCTGAACCCTGAGATCATCTTCTGAGGCCCTTCTTCGTGTGCCTCATTGAGAGGTCTAGTTGCAACACAAGAACAGGCCTTCTCTGCAGTGGCTCCCCTTCTGTGGAATGCTCTCCCCAGGGAAGTTCGCCTGGCTCCTTCATTATACAACTTTAGGCGCCAGGCAAAAACGTTCCTTTATAACCAGGCCTTTGGTTGATCGGATTGATATCCTATACCCTTTTAAAATGTGTTTTTTTGGGGGTGGGGGCTTTTGGGTTGCTGTTTTTATTTTTATTATGTATTTTGTGATTTTATATCTTGTTTTTATTCTGTGAACAGCCCTGAGACCCCCAGGTATAGGGTGGTATATAAATTCAACAAATAATAATAATATCATATTGGATTTGTATAGTACTATACTTGCTTATAGGGACGCGGGTAACGATGTGGTTTAAACCACAAAGCCTAGGGCTTGCTGATCAGAAGGTCAGCGGTTTGAATCCCTACGACGGGGTGAGCTCCCATTGCTCGGTCCCTGCTCCTGCCAACCTAGCAGTTCGAAAGCACGTCAAGCTTTGAACAAGGCCTGATGAAAACCCCACATTCTTTCCACGGTGCTCACGGGTAGTACAGTAATTCCTGAGGTTTCTTACCACAAAGTGCTTACATTTCAATATTTTCTCTTCAGCATCCTTAAGATGTACCAGTGATGTAGGACACCAAGCAGGCAGCCAACTGGACAGCCATCCTGACCTAAAGTAATGAGAGTGAAACAACTGTATTAAACACTTATATGCTACTAACTGTAAGTAGGCTGTGTGCAAGGGATTAAGAGTTCTTGGCTAATCACTGAAGGAGAGAATTGGAAACTCATTTGGGCTTGCATTTGGTGGCCATCGCCAATACACTCAGCAATACCTAAAATATCGTACACACAGTGTTAGAAACTCAGATATGTTAGCTAGGCGCCAAATGGCTCCTTAAACCAAGATTACAGTCGCCAAAACAGGATGCCATTTTGGGGCAAGACAGCCCTAAAGTCTTATTTTTCAAATGATGGACTGACTGTGATTGATGCTAAGTTAAACATCTGGCTAGTTCAGTTGACAACATTCAGCTAGGTTAAGAACTTTGAGAACTTAAAGAAGAAAAGTCACTTGATCCAGGGACAGCCCTCCCCCCCCCCCCATATATTGGCCTATTCTTATTATTCAAAACAGAAGAACAACTGTGAGCAGGGCGGTGGGGTGGGGTGGGGTAGGGAAAGAAAAGCTACAACAATTAGCTATAAGCAGCAGAAGAGGAAGAGTTTGGATTTGATATCCCGCTTTATCACTACCCGAAAGAGTCTCAAAGCGGCTAACATTCTCCTTTCCCTTCCTCCCCCACAACAAACACTCTGTGAGGTGAGTGGGGCTGAGAGACTTCAGAGAAGTGTGACTAGCCCAAGGTCACCCAGCAGCTGCATGTGGAGGAGCGGAGACGCGAACCCGGTTCCCCAGATTACGAGACTACCGCTCTTAACCACTACACCACACTGGCTCTCTATAACGTTCACTGCTCCTGCTCAGGCTGCGCATAAGAAGCATTTTGCTTCCTTGAATTCATTCTGATTATGCAGATGCAATATAACTGATCAAATTCTACAGGACGAGGTATTGGTGTGTGAAAACAGTCCAGGTCCCAGGCATGCACCTCCAGATGGTGGAGATGTCAGGAGCTATCCTGGCGCCCAGGCATATTCACTTGATCGCAAGTGGCCAATAGTCAGGCGCAAAATGCGCCTGGCTAATTTCGAACCCTGCTTATACACCTTGCCGTCAAAAGCCGGTGGCAGTCAAAGCCAGTTCTAGTCGCACAAGCCTCAAGGACCGCAGATCATAACATTTAGTAACATCTGGTACCTCACAAATCAGTGATAATGAAATTTAGCCTCATTAGGGGAATCCAAAAAGCACCTCTTGCAGGGTGCCTACATCTGGGGTAACAGTACTGCTGTGGGATGGTGGTTAGGAGTAAGGGCAGGTCAGTGGAGCAAAGCAGGAAAACAACTTCTTGGTAGTTAATTATAGCACTGGGTAGGAAGAAGCCCTTTATCTCATTTATTTGTGTGTACGCATTATTAGCTTGAATCATGACCTTACACAAAAGTTTTATGGCACAGGATATAAAACAGGTCACGTCCGAGGAAAGTCCATAGCCATTAGTTATGCAACTGACCAGCTATGTGTGTTGTGTGTGTGTACCTATACACACAACACACACCAAATTTTATACAATATGCTTGTTTATACAATATGCTTGTTTAGTGCACCTATTGTCTCCATACGTATGCATACATGCATATGCTTTTTTATTTTTTAAAAAACCACCACGCATAACATAAATGACAATAATTTTTACATTTATATCTAGCCTCCCTCTCGTCATGAGACTCAAGGCAGGGTACGCAGACTAGCCAGGCAGTTTCATGTCCAGGCAGGCACTGACCAAAATCAGACCCACTTAACAGCAGCGAGCCTGCTGTTATCTATCACATACCTCCAGACCGTGCTCTGGGACCTTTGAAAAAACAAAACAAAAACCCCTCCTGCCACCAAAGGCCTTGACCTCAATGCAACTTTTACACAAACAACTTATTTCTCAATCCTTCCTCTCGCTGCCTTCATTTAAACGTGCGCACGCAAAGGGAAATAAGTTTGACAAAGGTTCATTCTAGGTAACGGAGGCTAGAGCTCTAAAAAGCAAAATATATCTATGGAAAGCCACATGTACCAATAATGTGCATCGTCAATCCCCCTTGCCCACTGGCTGCATCACACCTTGCCCGGAGGGGACTGGGTTTGTTTGGGGGTTTTTTTTTGCAGGGGCATGGGTGGACAGAAAGCTGCAGCAGGAAAGGGGTCAGAAAAGCTCAAGTTTCTGCAAAGAGCACCACATACAGCCACCTGGAATCCGGCCATTTTTTTGCGCGTTTCTTCTTTACAGCGTATCTGAAATGGAGTATAGGCAATTCTAAACTTACATGGTGGAACGTCGGTGGTGCTGTGGGTTAAACCACAGAGCCTAGGACTTGCCGATCAGAAGGTCGGCAGTTCGAATCACCCCGTTGTGGGGAGCTCCCGTTGCTCGGTCCCTGCTCCTGCCAACCTAGCAGTTCAAAAGCACGTCAAAGTGCAAGTAGATAAATAGGTACCATACGTTTCAGAATATCTTGCATGCGTGGAAGCATCAGACAATTTTTCCCCAGGCCTGCAATCCACAAAGAGATTGCAAACACCTGTGTTATTAATGTATTGCATTAATGGACTGCCTTTCTGTGCCAAGGTACCCAAGGTGGTTTGCAATTTTAAAGTACAGGCAACGCCCAATTGACGTGCATCCGATTGATGCGTGACTGCGCATGTGTGCACCGCAGTGAACCAGAAGTGGCCGGAAAAGGGGGAACTTTTGGTGTGCTGTAGGGCACTATCCTGCCACCAATATCTCTATCAGGGTTTCCCAAACTTGGGACTCCTGCTGTTTTCGGACTGCAACTCCCACCACCCCTAGCTACCAGGACCAGTGTTCAGGGGTGATGGGAATCGTAGTCCAAAAAGAGCTGGAGACCCAAGTTTGGGAAACTCTTGATCTATAGGAAGCCATTGGGGATGGTCATTAGAAGTCGTGGGGCAAGGTGTCACCAGACTGCTACTGGTGACGGCGTTTAAAGGGGATTAAGACAAATTCATGGAGGAGGGGAGTATACTATTAGTCATAGCAGCTCAATGCAACGTCTGGGTTCAGAGCCAGCACATCACTGAATACTGGTTGCTGAGGGCAAAGGATAAGGATCACTGCCTTCATACATTGGCTTGGGGGTTTCGCAGCAACTCTTGGTTGCTGACAGCTAAGGGGATCTAACCTAGACGGTGATCTGATCTAGCAGGGTATATATATATATTTAAATTAAAATTAAGCGAGTGACCACATGTTCTATTAAACATGTCAACAGCAAACCCTCCAACCTATCATCTCCCATTTGTAAACATCTGTACTAATACCCTTAAGATTGTCTGTAATATAGGCAAGTGACACATAAACTTTGCAGATATTGCCTGAGTAGAGGTGGTACAATGAATCAACTGTGCTGGAACAGAGAAATCAAAGTCCATTGCTCACAGTCATAAATGCGTACTTCCTGCCCTCAAAATGTACATGCAAGTCACTCAATTCTTTTTTGTACCTGGATGTTACAAACCACCCTTTTCCTGTGCATAGTATCAGTTAGCCCTTCAACCATCATCAAAATGCCAATGCGGTCAAAATTTTAGTACTACAAATGATTTCACAGACTACTCATGATGCCATATTGTAGTATATCTACAACAGAGGACGGCTAGAAACAAGGAGATCTAGATGTGCAGGCGAAACACTTGATAATTTTCCAGATCTGCAGGCAGCCCCTTATGTTTCATGGGCTGTGACTCTGGAGAGTTTCCCGACCTTCAGGAGAGGCTTCTGGGGGTTGCAGGAGCTGTTTCCAGAGAAGAGAACTGAAAACTGCTCTGTGTATGTACAGAGTACTATGTGTGATGTTCTAAACCCAAGTCTTTATTAATATTGTTTTGCCTTGAGCTACTTTGTTTTGAAGTAGGGCTACGTATCTAAAATAGAATATGATTTTAAAAAGTAAACTAAAATATAGTTTTTAAAAAGCATCCAGTTTTTTGAAAGCACAGGAACAAACCTTGGAGGTAGCTGCACTTGAACTTTAGATATAGTTCATGCGCCTGTCTAATTTCATTTCTTAATGCGCCTGTCTAGTTTCGAAAACTGTGTTGTAGCCCTCCCACTCAAGATCCCCAGAAGCTGCTATTCAGAAGCACTCTGCTGCCAACAATGGAAGAAATAAAGCCATCATGACCAGTAGCCACTGACAGCTTCATCCTCCATAAATTTCACTAATCCATTTTTAATCCTCCCCGCCCTAAATTAGGATCCTCCAACAACCTACCCTACAAATTCATCAGCACTACAATTAGCACAGTATGCCTGGGATTAAGCAAGCAGATGCAGACTTGTCATTCCTCTCATTAATAAGAACAATTCTCTCCTGAAAATGAGCAGAGTATGGAGTTTTATGCAACCCATCTGGAGAAAGTACATTCATATTTTTAAGAAAGATGTTCTTTATTACAGAGAAGGAAGTAATAATAACAATAGTAATTTATTATTTATACTCCGCCCATCTGGCTGAGTTTCCCCAGCAACTCTGGGCGGCTTCCAATCGAGTGTTAAAAACAATACAGCATTAAATATTAAAAACTTCCCTAAACAGGGCTGCCTTCAGATGTCTTTTAAAGAGAAGATAGGTGCTTATTTCCTTCACATCTGAAGGGAGGGTGTTCCACAGGGCAGGCGCCACTACCGAGAAGGCCCTCTGTCTGGTTCCCTGTAACCTCACTTCTCGCAATGAGGAAACCAATTTAAATTAAACTGATAAGGTGCCGATTGTACAATCCAGATTGATCAATGCCTCCTTGAGCAATTACCCAGCTCATTATTCCTTTTGTAGAGCATGGTTGGGAGGGGAAAAGGGCATGCATATCTCTACTTTCCTCCCCCTTTAATCCACTCTTCTTTTTTGTTTGCTTCCATCTCTATCTATCTATCTATATATATATACACATTTTTAAAATACGGTGCCTGGTTTGTTTAACCAACTTGCTGCTTGAAAGCTGTCACAAGTGTTGCTTTAGTTTTGTTGCTGCTCTTCTGTGTAGAAGCATCCTTTTAAAAGGGTAACTGCAAAACTATGAAAAGGTGCCGATGGCCTTCTCCCCTCCCCTCCCCTTCACCACCATCCCCATCTTGAATGAACCCCCAGGGACATTCCATCACTGCAATAGCTCAGGCACGCAATTTTGTTTTTGCCAGCTCCTGTTCTGTAGTTGAAATGTAAAAAGGCTGCCATCATGGACTTTGGATATCCCAGTGTAACCATCTGGAGTGTGTTCGGTTTCATTTTTTCATAGGACCAATTTGATTTGCAGCTTGGGTTTTTATATGAAACTGCATTGTCATTGTCAACAAACTACCACCTCCAGCTATACACCTATAGCCTAGTCTGAGATCAATCTGTCAGATCATCAACTGAGAAATAAGATTGGCTGCTCTGATATCAGTGTATGTTTTTGAAGGTTGGTAGTTGTAAGATAAAAGGGTCAAAACGGATACCATTTCAAATCTAATCTTCATTTGGCCTGTTATGCCCTTGCTGCAGAAATTGTGGAGTGAAGTGCCTTATGCACTAGTCATCCGAAACCTGTGTAACCAAATTGTCAGTTTGAGCACAGTACTAACTTGTACAGTGGTACCTCAGGTTAAGTATTTAATTCGTTCTAGAGGTCCGTTCTTAACCTGAAACTGTTCTTAACCTGAAGCACCACTTTAGCTAATGGGGGCCTCCTGCTGCCGCTGCGCCGCCGGAGCACGATTTCTGTTCTCATCCTGGGGCAAAGTTCTTAACCTGAAGCACTATTTCTGGGTTAGCGGAGTCTGTAACCTGAAGCATATGTAACCGGAAGCGTATGTAACCTGAGGTACCACTGTATGTCCATTTAAAAGAGAACTGTAGAACTCTGTATACAAAAGAGAAAATGGAAGATGGTCTTGGTTGGAATAACTGAGTTGGCTGTCTTGTGATGAATTTTTAATGTATTCTGTGCCATACTAATGTTTTTAAAAAATGAACTGTTGCTATTGTGAGATGTATTTTAACTGACAAGAAATTTTTCTTCTGAATGGCACTACTTTAGGGACACTAGTATTTGCTTCTATTGTTTGGGCCTTTGTGGATAATGTACAGACTTAAAACAAATTCTTGTTGCTGTTTTGTCCATTTATTTCCCTGCACTTTGTTACATCTGGGATACAGTCTAACTCGTCTGATTTAATACGCATTTCAAAAAATGCCATAACTATTAAACACCTTGTTTACAGACAGATGAAATAAATTTATTCCAACCAGAAAAAAGAAAAAAAGAAGGCAAACCAGGCAAACGCGTCTAGAGAGTTAAGTCCCACAATTCAGACCACCACAGGAAAGGCCCTCTGCTCCAGCAGCACCCACTTAACCTCTGAAGCTAGGGACACATGGAGAAGATCTTAACTTACAGGCAAGTTCATGTGGGAACAGACAATTCTGTCCCAAGTGTAGAAGTAGACCACAACAGATGATCATCTGCAAAATCTAAGGGCTGTGTCACATCTATTCTCAAAGATGGCAAATTCAGCATTTACACCTCCAAAACAGCAGCTTGCCCACTGCTTTGAGGAAAACGGTTTCTTGTGTGAGCTTTTCTGAGGTTGAATTTGCAAATTAGCTGGGACACTGCAGCTCGTGATACTTTGCCAAGATACCCTGTCCGCAGGGTATCTTGACCAAGACAAACGTGGCCGCAAATCCGAAGCAAATCAATAGGCTGAAAGAGGAAATTTAGATAGAAAAATATTATTTTGAATAAATGCAAGCCCAAGCTTTCTTGACTGTGGCTTCTTCAACTTGATGCTTAGGGACATTAGATATATTGATAAAGTGGTGAAGATCACAGACAGGATCTAAAGAACTGTGAAACTAGCTCCATGAGCCAAAGGGACCTTCAGATTCCTTCTTCCCCTGTAGATCTGGTGCTGCATAGTAAGTTTTCTTTTAAAATGAGGGCGCTTCAAAGAAGTTTCCGATATGGCACAGTGGTCCGTTAGTCAAGGGAAACATTTTGCTGGGCTAGATCATGCCCTCTGCATGAAGCTAAGTAGGCCCATGTCTTGAATGCTGTTTCATGTCAATAATTTAGTTGCCGGGTGGCACACTACAAACATATGTGAGAAATGAAATACAAAATAAAAATAAAAGTAGATAAGGAATGTCAGCACGTTCTACTATTGAAACCATGCCAGTATCCTGACCTTCATACAATCCTGGTTTATTTGCATGAGGAAAACATTTTCTACAAACTTAATCCAGTTTAAACCACAACACTTCATTTTGCAACCTTAAACAACCACCGCTCCTATTCCCGGATTTCCACACAGGGCTCAATGATTGTCTTGTTGCAGAAAGGAAGTGACAGAATCCAGCATGCTTTGCTAGCCAAGCATTACTGTGAATGGAGATAGCGACTTCGAGAGACAGCGAATTGAAGATCTGGCCGCAGTGGTCTTTAGTGTTTGCACAGGAACGAAGTTGAAACTGGCACTGGTATAAAATGCGGCACTGTGGAGGCAGCACATTTCAAATTCTACTTCGATGACAGAATTTTACAGCTGACTGACATGGAGAAACACGAAACCTTTTGAATACAGCACAGCATTATTCTAAAGAGCATTTCCATTCAGTTTGCTTCCTGGCTTATATAAAGGAGAAAGGCAGGTGGGGCAGAACAGAAGTCATTTCCTGCCCATGAAGACATGAGAGGAGTAAGGGACATAATATATGGAAAGTCAGGTTTCATAATTAAAAAAGCACAGTGATATAGCCAAATGCCTCCTGGGCATTCAGTGTTATGAACCAGTCCATAAGACTTTTCACAGAAGGATAATAAATTTGGCATCATGCTACTACCACATCCTGTGATGGTATATATGAGCACACTTCAGGAAAACCAGTAACCACCACATAGCACCCTTACGTCGTCACACAATGACACTGTGCAAAAAATAACCCGAGGCATAACCTAGTAATTCAAGAGCCACGTTGCAAGTAATGTCAGCGCAAAACCACATCCCTCATATTGTAGAGTCAGGTGTAAGAATGCAATTTAAAAATAAAACTAAATAAATAGAACAGTAGAGCACACGTAAGAGTGTGTGTGTGCGTGTGTGTGTGTAGAGCTGAGGCAATGGGCAAAGTTGCTAAAATTATTTAGGAAGCTACCAAAAACCGAAGACAGGTTTTGAAGCTCCAATTTTATATCAGATCTGAGTAACTGCTCAGAAGATCCAAATGGAACACAGTGGAACACAATTAATCCATGCAATAAATATTACTGAGGCATGAGTTTATTCACATTAATAAGTATACATCATTTTCCTTTGGCTGGGGAACACAGCCAAAGAGTGGGCATCCAATTAAATCCCTCACTGCATGCTAGCAGGAGAGTTTGCAAGAGGAAATGGATCTCAAGACCCAACAGCAACAACAGGTCCATAGAAAGGAAAATGGTACCATGGTACAGAGGGTGGAGACAGCTCCTGGTGCTGGATTAAGATTACTTTGAAGTGACACGGGATAATCTGAGTCACTTGCACTAGGAGCAGTTAAACTATCAGAGTCACATATACTGCTGCAGATTAAAAACACCATGTTCGCCGCAACCATTGTTTATCGAGCTGCTCCTGACAGGTAGTTCATTCCGAAGATATCTCAGATGGGGCTTCGTTCCTCACGGTGGGTACATTTAATCCGCTTCTGCGAGTTTATCTTTAAAACAAAGTAGTGGGTTATAGTTCCTGCCCTGGAGAGGAATACCAAGGGAGAGGGGAGGGAGCTACTGCACAATATTTCTAGGAAGTGTTCTGTACGCCAGCTGTTCCAAGAGCCCTTGGCAGATAATTGCAGAACGTTGCTACATTAGGTCGGAGGTAAAAACAGCTCTTTCCTTGTATAATTATTGCCTCTTGAACTTTGTATTGAGAAAAGATGGCACTCAAGCAATCAAAGGGGGAAAAATTATTATAGAAGAGAATTCGTCCACCCGGAGTTTTCTAAGCCCACAACTGGAGAATTACATTGGCCCTTGACTTGCCAAACACCAACATGAGATTGTAAATACGATAGGCCATTTAAGGGTTTCTCTTGTTTTCTCAGCCTCCATGATATTAGGACCAATCCTAATAATCTGCTGCGGACGTAGTGTATCTTGATTTCAGTAAGGCTTCTGACAAAAGTCCCCTGTGATCTGTTTGCAGAAAAGCTGACAAAATGTGGGCGGGATGAGGTTAACTGTTAGGTGGATTTGTAGCTGGTTGACTGGCTGAGCTCAAAGAGTGCTTTCAAACGGTTCCTCATCATCCTGGAAAAAAGGACAAGTGGGGTACCGTCGAGTTCTGTTCTGAGTGGGTCTGTTGCTGTTCAACGTCTTTATAAATGACCTGCCTGAAGGATCTGAGGGGATGCTCATCCACTTTGCATATGACCCCAAACTGGGAGGGGTAACTAATGCCGCAGAAGACAGAATTGGGATTCAGGATGGCCTTAACAGATTTGAAAGCTGCACCAAAACTAACAAAATGAATTTCAACAGGGTCTACACTTAGGCAGGAAGAACCAACTGCACAAATATACAATGGGGGGGGACGGACACCTGTCTTGCCAGTAGTACATGTGAAAAGGATCTAGGGGTCTTAGTAGACCACAAGCTTAACATGAGTCAACAGTGTGATGCCGCAGCAAAAATGGCTAACCTTCTGTATGTGAAGCGGTTGCTATACCACTGAGCTAAGATCCTTCCATGTGACATTAATTTTATGCAAGTTCCTTACTGTCTCAGGTCTTGGTTGTATTCAAACCAATGGCTATCTGCCTGCCTTCTGAAAAGCACAATAGGAGACCAACAAGCTGCACTAGTAGAATCATAGAATCATAGAGTTGGAAGAGACCACAAGGGCCATCGAGTCCAACCCCCTGCCAAGCAGGAAACACCATCAGAGCACTCCTGACATATGGTTGTCAAGCCTCTGCTTAAAGACCTCCAAAGAAGGAGACGCCACCACACTCCTTGGCAGCAAATTCCACTGTCGAACAGCTCTAACTGTCAGGAAGTTCTTCCTAATGTTTAGGTGGAATCTTCTTTCTTGTAGTTTGGATCCATTGCTCCGTGTCCGCTTCTCTGGAGCAGCAGAAAACAATACATTCAGGCTGTATTGTACATTCAGGCTGCTTACATGAACTGCCACAGACCCACCTGGGTTGGATCCCCAAGCTGCTAGAGTGGCAAGCAAGAAAATAAAATAAATGCCCAAGGTATTATTTTTACTTGCAGAGGCATGAAAGCTACAACTGAAGCTATATAGCACTGTGTGGAATCTGCAGCCCTCCTTTTAATGAGCCGTTCAGTCTCAAATCCTCATACTAGTCCATTATCTACATTTGCTTCCTATTGTCAAGAGTATACTAAATCCCGATTCAGATGGAACAGAGAAACAGACCTGGGTGTCATCTACATATCGATCACACCGAAACTCCTGAGGGCAGCGCCCAGTATGGGGAACATGACGACACTCTGACAAACAACACACCACAGTTTCCATGGCGCGGAACAGTGGCCTTCCATAATCACTTTCTGGAAGCTGTCCTGGAGACAGGAAAAGAATAGCTGAAGTACTGTGCCCACTCCCCTGAGGTGCTCCAGAAGGATACTGTGGTCAACAGTATAGAAAGCTGCTGAAAGTTCAAGCAAAACAACGAGGGTCACACTTACCACCGTATCTCTCCCAGCTGATGGCGTCAACTAGGGCAAAGAAGGCTTTATCAGTGTTATGGCTAGGCCTGAAGCCAGAGCAACATGAACCCAAGTACCGTATTTTTTGCTCTATAAGACTCACTTTTTCCCTCCTAAAAAGTAAGGGGAAATGGGTGTGCGTCTTATGGAGCGAATGCAGGCTGCGCAGCTATCCCAGAAGCCAGAACAGCAAGAGGGATTGCTGCTTTCACTGTGCAGCGATCCCTCTTGCTGTTCTGGCTTCTGAGATTCAGAATATTTTTTTTCTTGTTTTCCTCCTCCAAAAACTAGGTGCGTCTTGTGGTCTGGTACGTCTTATAGAGCGAAAAATATGGTACTTGGTTACCCAAGTAATCAATTTCTTCCAAGAATGCTGGAAGCTGGAGCCTGCCACTCTCTCAAGCACCTTGCCCCTAAGGGGCACAGGGAGGTCTTCTTGAGGAGTGGGCACGCCACTGCTTCCTTCAAGGCAGATGGAACTTCTCCCTCCTCCAGTGAAGCAATAATCAGTCCTTGGCAGCGCTTCAAGCAGCTTGTCCACATCCTCAGGCCACAATAATCCAGACTGCTCCAATATAGATGGAACCCTAGTAGGGTACAGTACCCAGCCTAAACTCCACCAGGGAATGATCCATTCATCACAACGAACTCACAAATGAGCCCCCGATTTGCTCTGTGCCCCTCCAAAAAAAGGTCAAGCGTATGTCAGGCAGGGCTGGAGGATACCTGGTTTTCAACATCTCAATATACTGATATATCACAATATCTAAAATAAGGGTGGGGCTATGCAGAGGCACTGGTTGGCTTCACGGTTTCCCCACATTGTGATTGTTGCACAGCACAATTAAGATAAGTGATATGATGCCAGGTCTAAAATTGTGAAACCAATATTACAATATGGACTTGAAACAGATTTTGGATGAGATATTACCCAGCCCTAATTTCAGGCCACATGTGTTGTGCCATTGATGGTGAAATTGCAGCTGCAAGGCTCCAATCTGGAACTTGTTCCAAATTTGGATCGGGAGCCCATGCCTGCTTTCTGCTGAAAATCACTCCTCCCATTCTGGTTGCTCTTTGCCTGCAGAGATGTTGATTATAGTAAGCATCACTGTTAGGCAGACATAGGCAAACTCAGCCCTCCAGATGTTTTTTGACTACAACTCCCAGTGGTCAGGGATGATGAGAATTGTAGTCCCAAAACACCTGGAGTGCCGAGTTTGCCTATGCCTGCTTTTAGGGGTATAGAATCATAGAATCATAGAGTTGGAAGAGACCACAAGGGCCATCGAGTCCAACCCCCTGCCAAGCAGGAAACACCATCAGAGCACTCCTGACATATGGTTGTCAAGCCTCTGCTTAAAGACCTCCAAAGAAGGAGACTCCACCACACTCCTTGGCAGCAAATTCCACTGTCGAACAGCTCTTACTGTCAGGAAGTTCTTCCTAATGTTTAGGTGGAATCTTCTTTCTTGTAGTTTGGATCCATTGCTCCGTGTCCGCTTCTCTGGAGCAGAAGAAAACAACCTTTCTCCCTCCTCTATGTGACATCCTTTTATATATTTGAACATGGCTATCATATCACCCCTTAAGCTCCTCTTCTCCAGGCTAAACATGCCCAGCTCCCTTAGCCGTTCCTCATAAGGCATCGTTTCCAGGCCTTTGACCATGTTGGTTGCCCTCCTCTGGACACGTTCCAGTTTGTCAGTGTCCTTCTTGAACTGTGGTGCCCAGAACTGGACACAGTACTCCAGGTGAGGTCTGACCAGAGCAGAATACAGTGGCACTATTACTTCCCTTGATCTAGATGCTATACTCCTATTGATGCAGCCCAGAATTGCATTGGCTTTTTTAGCTGCCACGTCACACTGTTGGCTCATGTCAAGTTTGTGGTCAACCAAGACTCCTAGATCCTTTTCACATGTCTCAAGCCAGGTGTCACCCATCTTGTATTTGTGCCTCTCATTTTTTTTGCCCAAGTGCAATACTTAAAAGCAGGTAGAAAGCTGGCAGGAGGGAGTGGTCTTTAGCAGGAAACAGGCACCTGACTATGGTTAACAATTCATCCATTAACGCTTTTTTCTCCAAAGCAGAAGCAGCCAAATTAAAGATTTCTGTTAGACCCTTACCAAAAGAGCCATTGAGAGGAGCATGTACAGTTTAAAATCCTCATAGCACTGTGATTCTACATGCAATTTTGACATGCATTATTCTTGATCTACTACAATGCTGGGCATAACGAAACTGCTGAAGAAACACATAATGGGGGGCAGAGGTTACATGACTGGCTCATTCTGTAGAATGTGACTAAGTACAGCAATAGAAATTAATACCATGCAAATCAGTCATGTGACATCAAATATCACACAGGTATCTCACTGATTTCATTTCCCAGAACAAGAGACGTGACTGTCTTATTGGGCATGTCCAACAGGGCAAGGTAGTTCAAACTAGTTTTTTGAACTGGTGTGGCACAGTGGCAAAGCGACTATATATATATAAAAAATAAGAGCAGCACAACAGCATCCTCCCCACTTGGGCTTCCCAGCAACGGATATCCAGGGGCATATCACATATATACAGTGGTGCCTCGCAAGACGAAAAGAATCCGTTCTGCGAGTCTCTTCGTCTAGCGGTTTTTTCGTCTTGCGAAGCAACCCCATTAGCGGATTAGCGCTATTAGCGGCTATTAATGGCTTAAGGGATTAGCGGATTAGCTGCTAAAAGGCTATTAGCAGCTTAGTGCCTTAGAAAAAGAGGGTGGGGAGCGAAAAAAAATCTCAGGAACTCGCAAGACATTTTCGTCTTGTGAAGCAAGCCCATAGAGAAATTCGTCCTGCGAAGCACCTCCAAAACGGAAAACCCTTTCGTCTAGCGGGTTTTCCGTCTTGCGAGGCATTCGTCTTGCGGGGCACCACTGTATTGGCATCATATAGATATAATGGTTAATAGCCACTGACAGCTTAATCCTCCATGAATTCACCTGATCGCTTTTAAAGCCATCCATATTGATAGTCATTACTACATATTTTGGTAATGAATTTCATATTTTAGGTACGAGCTGTGTGAAGTGCTTCTTTATCTCTCTCCAAAGTCTTCCCAGATTCAGCTTGTTATGACTTGAACAGGACTCTACCACTTCACAGAAACTACTGCACATTTGCATAGCTAAGCAGGGTCTTGTATGGCTTCAAATTGGATGGGGGACCATGTGTTGAGATTGCTGTATTGCAGGGAGTTGGACTAAATGACCGTCAGGATCCCTTCCAGCTCTACAGTTCTATGAGAAGAAGAAAAACTTCTATCCACTAGTTCAAATCTCAAACCAGCTATGAACTTACAAGAAAGTCCATGCCCCTTGTTGCAATAAGCACATAAATCCTGCCTGCCTTGAAGGAGGATTGTACAAATTACAGAAACAATGTGCATGAAATAGCCGGAATCCCCTCAAATGCTATATCAAAACTAAGCATTAATTGGTTATTTTTGGTTTGCGTAGGTCAAGTGTGCACTTGGGAGACAACCATGATTTGTGGGAATTGTTTTGTGGCAGAACAGAACATATACATCATGGAGAACAGACAAACTCAAGGAAGTGAAATAACCAGGACAGCAGGTACTTAACACATAATGTGCATTGTGATCTAATTATACAAAGGCCAACAGTACAAGTTCTAGGAGAACAAATAAACTATTGTAATCTATACTTGGGATAAGCTACTGTAAGTAACAGAGGAAATAAATGTAAAGAATAAACTATTTTGCAATATATACATAAGAATAATTGAGGGTACACAGCAGGAAGCTTAGAGGGGCAAGGAGAATTTGAGAAAGCATAATACTGAGTATTTATTGAGTTGGGTTTGTATTTTGAAAAGATGGAAGGAATGGGGAAGTGGGGGATTATAGCTCAGTGGTAAAGCACATGCTTTTCACACAAAAAGTTCTAAATACACCCCCTGCCATTTCTTCATAAAAGTATCTGATAGAAGATGACCTGAAGAGATGCAGGAGAGCTGTTACCAGTCAGTCTAAGTATTATTATTATTATTATTATTATTATTAGCCTTTTTCCCTGACAGGAAATAAAATAAAAATAATAAAACTTTAAAATAAAAAGCTTAAAAAACATAAAACTAAAAGGCAATTAAATAGAATAATAAATATTAAAGATCTATAAAAACATATGGCTAATTACAATGAAAACAGCATGGCACCTGTGTTTTCATTAAAAGTTCCCAAAAACCTGTTGAAATAAGGTCTTCTTCAGCTGCTGGTGGAAGGACAAAGAGGGAGCTAATAGACACAATTGATGTAGAAGATGGAGAAATATGTGAAACTAGAGAACAACATATCTAGGTAAGATGCTACTAAATATACATCAGTGACTGAGAAGGGCAGAAGTAGTATGTCTATCAAAGGTGTTTTTTGAGGAGAAAGGCTGAAGATCCAGGTACTGTACAAAGAAGTACAAAATGGATAATATATATACAAAAGTGATAAAAAATTGGTGCAGACAAAGTTCAAAAGATAAAGTCAGCGGAAGGTGGGGGCTCGAGTACATATGGAAGCCTGTGCTAAAATTGAGGCATTTTTTTAGGTTGTCAAGTGCACTTGAATGATTTTTGGAGAAGCCATATGGGGAAACAGCAAAAAACCTGCCTCAGAGACATTGTGTATCAATACAGTTAGAATAATATACACACACATCTGAGTAAACATACACGGTGATTTTATTATGAAAGGGTTATGTGGGATGATTTACAACAGCGGGAACCACTTTATATGGGTTGAACCTGAGGCAGAACTCACCAAGATATTTAACGCCCCCTTGACATCCTCGAAATGTGAAGCTCAACAAAAAAATGTCCAGACATCATTTTTTTAAATTGTGCACCCATGACGACTTGTGCCCATTATGGTGTAAGGGAGCTTATACAAAACCCCTCTCTCAATACACTTCACACCAGCAAAGGTTTCCTTCTTGCTTTGATTCATTGGTTTAGCAAACTGGTCCCCTAAACGCCAAGGCCTCACTAGGAGACGTCCGAAGGCAGCCCTGTTTAGGGAAGTTTTTAATGCTTGAAGTTTTATTGTGTTTTTCATATTCTTTTGGGTACCACCCAGAGTGGCTGGGGAAACCCAGCCAGATGGGCAGGGTATAGATAATAAATTTATTATTATTAGGGACCCGGGTGGCGCTGTGGGTAAAAGCCTCAGCGCCTAGGACTTGCGATCGAAAGGTCGGCAGTTCGAATCCCCGCGGCGGGGTGCACTCCTGTCGCTCGGTCCCAGCGCCTGCCAACCTAGGAGTTCGAAAGCACCCCCGGGTGCAAGTAGATAAATAGGGACCTCTTAATAGCAGGAAGGTAAACGGCGTTCTGTGTGCTGCTCTGGTGCCGGTTCGCCGGAGCAGCTTTGTCACGCTGGCCACGTGACCCGGAAGTGTCTGCGGACAGCGCTGGCTCCCGGCCTCTAGAGATGAGCGCACAACCCTAGAGTCTGTCAAGACTGGCCCGTACGGGCATGGGTACCTTTACCTTTATTATTATTATTATTATTGGAGCGCAAAGGCGCCAGAAACACTTGTTATGCCTACGATGTAAGGAACTCACATTTCTAGAGAAGCCTTTATGGGAAAACCGCCCAGCTGCTTGAGAGACAGCACAGATCTTGCTGGCCTGCCTGCCTATGTGGCAGCATCAAACTTCTCCCCATGGCTCCATCCCCAAGTAAATGTTTTGGAGAGGGAACCACAGGGGAAGATGGCTGGGTTTCAACACCCCTTTTTTAAAATAGAGGGGGGCACCTTTAAATCAGCCCCTTATTCCCAGCAATAAAATAACACTACCTCACCCCCCCTTTTTTAAAAAAAGGACCTTTAAATTCGCCCATTAATCCCAGCAATAAAATATCGGGCTACCCAACTTGGGTCCTGAAGGATGCGATGGGGGGGACACTTCCTCGTGTTTACACGGGCTAACAAGAGCGCGGGGGGGGGGCGGTTACGTAAGGCGTCCTCTGCACTCGCACCTGCCTCACGCAGGTGCCCCCGCAGGACAAAACCGAGGCGCGTCTACATGCGTGTAGCCGTGTGTGTGTGTATGTGCGTTTGCGTGTGTGTCCCTCCGTTCGCCTGTTTCGCCGAACCGGCCTCCCCCCCCTTCACCGCACTCACCCTTCGCCGGCCGACTCCGGGCTCTCGTCGTCGGCCATGGCGGCGCGGAGGTGGCGTCCGGGAGCCGGTCCTGGGGCAGCAGCAGCCGGGAGCGCGCCGACTGACAGAACGACGGCCGCGGCGGCGGCGGCCATCACGGGACCCGCCCGACGGGCCGTCGTCGCGTCAGCGCGCCGGCCCCGCCCTCCGCTCCGCCCGGCCATAGATAGAGAGCGCGGCGGCTGGAGCGGCCGGGTGCGGGGGAAGACGCTCCCTTCGCGCCTGCGCACTCTCTCTCCCTCCCTGGGCGGGGAGTTCGCGGCTGTTGCCTTTCGCGGTTGCTGGATTGGGGTCGTTTGCTCCCGGTTACACAACCTAGTGGGGGTCTCCGCGGGGATGGGGGGCGTGGAATGGCAAGCGCCACCCGTTCTGGAGCCGGTGTTGCGCTGCAGCCCGCGGTCGCTCCGGCAGCCGACGGCTGCCTTTGCCCCGCTATGTAAGGTTTGGAGTTTGCTCTGAATTTGTTTGTCGGGTATCAGGCAGTTGCCTGATTTACGTATAAGCTAAGCAAGCTATATCTTAGGGCCCCACTCTCTGGGGGCCCCCAGATAATTGAAAGGGGGAAAGCCTGTATGTACATTTCCAAAATGTAGGATAAAAAACAAAATAATTATTATGAATAAAGAATCGTTTTTAGTTAGAGCTTAATAATTATTTTACTATTAATATACTTAGGTGTATTTCAGTTCAACAATTACTTTGATAAAATACATATTTTGTTATGTGCAAATGGCTTTAGATATCTATTAGGTCCATAAATTACCACATAGCATACAGTGGTACCTCTGGATATGAACCGGATCTGTTCTGGAGCCCTGTTCACATCCTGAAGCAAATGCAATCCGTGTCTGTGCGTGTGTGGGTCGCGATTCGCCGCTTCTGCGCATGCATGAGCGGCACAAAACCCGGAAGTAACGCGTTCTGTTACTTCCGGGTCGCCGCGGAGAGCAACCCGAAAACGCTTAACCTAAAACAACTTCAACCCGAGGTATGACTGTATAGTCAACACAAAAAACAGTGAGAACTTGTTGTTTGTTGACAAAGGACAGCTGCACATATAAAGGGCCCCATTACCTTCAGTAGCTTAGGGCCTCATCAAACATAAATCCGGCCCTGCTTCAGGCATTTGTTCTCTGTGCTCCCAGTGTGGAAGCTGAACGTGGGACTGACTTCCACACAACTTACTCAGGATTGCACTTTCACCGCTGGTGTCGCTGCCTCCTTTGTGGACGCTGCGCTGCTAAACAACTGGGCAGAGGTTGAGATGCCCTGAGTGTTTTTGCTTTGTTTTTGTTTTGTGGGGAGAAAAAAAAAAGAATTGTGGAGTTGGAAGGGTCATCTTTTTACCTTTAACATCTAGTCCAACCCTCTGCAATACACGAACCTTTTTGCCCAACATTTAGCTCCAACCCTTGACTCCTAAGGCAGAACTTACCAAACTTTTTCATGTTGGTGACATACTTTTTAGATCTGCATCATTTCGCAACGCAGTCATTCAGTTTTACTAGCAAACCGGAGGTTAAGCGAACCCAATTCTGCCCTGGAGGACACATCGCACGGCATATGTACACACTGCAGCTGACACTGATGTGTCACGACACACAGCTTGGAAAGCTCTGCCTTGAAATTAAAAGAGTCTCCTGCTCTACTGACTAAGGAAGTTCAT
Organism: Podarcis tiliguerta; assembly: GCF_965153285.1. Lineage (NCBI taxonomy): Eukaryota > Metazoa > Chordata > Lepidosauria > Squamata > Lacertidae > Podarcis > Podarcis tiliguerta. Next base: position 15,838,907 of record NC_139545.1, on the reverse strand, counting down.
TTACTGATCTTAATCCGGCCACACTATTTTCCTGCTTGATCGGGTTGCCAGCTTGTTTTAAAGGAGGGAAGGATGCCTGTTTCTCTGCACATGGAAAAAGGCAGGGGGATAAATACTGTAAACAGGTTATATAAAGCATGGTGTTTATGTCCTTGGGCGTTCCTCATAAGCACCTGTTTGGCCACTGAGAACAAGATGCTGGACCAGGTGGTCTTTTCAGCAGGCCTACTACAGAACCTAGGACTTGCTGATCAGAAGGTCGGCGGTTCGAATCCCAACGACTGGGTGAGCTCCCGTTGCTCAGTCCCTGCTCCTGCCAACCTAGCAGTTCGAAAGCACGTCAAAGTGCTAGTAGATAAATAGGTACCGCTCCGGTGGGAAGGTAAAGGGCATTTCCGTGCGCTGCTCTGGTTCGCCAGAAGCGGCTTAGTCATGCTGGCCACATGACCCGGAAGCTGTACGCTAATAGCCATGATGCCTATGCTCTACCTCCACAGCAATGCTTTCAAGTACCAGTTTCTGGAAGCCACAGGAGGGGAGGGGGCTCTTGTTCTCATGTTCTGCTTGCTACTTTCCCAACTAGGCATCTAGTTGATGGCTGCTATGAAAACAGGCTGCTAAGCCATTGGTCTGATCCAGAGTACTATTCTTATGTTCTGAATAACCTTTGTAATTATTTTCAGAATAGCATACTGATACAAAAGTTAAGCTGATGTTGCAGCCATAAGGTCTATAAAGGTGTTGCCCAACTGTGCATTTTGGAGGGTTGTTTTTTCTTTCTTATGAACTACCTTTGCTTTTTATGGGGTAAAGAAATTAGGTTGGGACTGTGAATCCATTAGAGGCAAGATAACAGGTTAGAAAGAAAGAAAGATAATAAAGGAAGAAGTTCAGGCAATGCACCTTTATCCTACACTGGCTCTCCACACCCATCACATATTGTGATTGCCTTTAAGTGCTCAAGAGCCTTGCCTGTCTTCCTTGATTTCTTAATACTGTATATCAATCTGCCTATGACCTTCACTCCTCCAACAAAACCATTTTCAGCTACCCAAAGGTCTCTCGCCCACAAACAATTTCATTTTCGATTACTGTCTGGAACTCTCACCCTGAACATAAGTGTGATATTGTTTCTATTTGTTCAAATCTTTCTCCATATAAAATGTGGGCTTTCCAGTCTTTGCATACACACCATACATTTGAAGTATATACCTTCCTAAAAATAATCCAGGAAACTGGATCCTGGAAGACCTGCCTGCAGGCCTTATTCTATCTAACCTGAGAGGGCGGGATCCTGGCTGACTCGAGCTACAGAGACCATCTTGGTGTCAGGAGTGCGTGCAGGAGCCAGGCCCTGTGACCAGTAGGGCTTCGCAGGACTGGGGCCTTCCTAAATTGGTTCTGTAGAGGCAAGGCCCAGCCGCACAGGTGAGGCCGCTAGGTAACTCACTGCACCTGGTGTCATAAGTTGAGAAGGGATATAAGGTCAGCATTTCCCTTCGGCTCTTTGCCTCAGCAACTCATTTCTTGCCTTGCTGCGTTTGGCTTCTTGCTTCCTGATCCTCAGACCTTTGACTTTGTGACTCCTTGCTTTTTGACCCTCGGACCCTTGACTTCATGACTCCCTGCTTCCTGACCCTCGGACGCCTGGCTTCTGGACTCTCGTTCCTGCTCCCACCCTGCCATCTTGCCAGGACTTTGACCACCCGCAAACTGGACCGTGACACTTGGCTGTCTCTTAGTGCAGAACCAGGTCATCATGTCTCAGCTTCCACAGCTTTTGCCCACCATGAACCACTATTCATGTTGCTGCCAGCAACATCAGCGAAAATAGAACCACAGAATTGTAGAGTTGGAAGGAACCCTGGGAATCATTCTAGTCCAACTCTCTGCAGTGCAGGAATATGCAATTCTCCTATACAGGGATCAAGACTGCAACCTTGGCATTATCAGCACAATGCTCTAACCCAGGGTTTCCCAACCTTTTTCCGACCACAGCCTCCTTCCAACCTTGTTTCCTTCCTGTGACCCCACCTTGGGCGTAGACCAGGGGGGGCAGCTGTCCCCCCAAATAAGTAAAAGTCAAGACAAATCTGAGGTTCTACGCCCACCCCCCACCCCCATCCTATCGGTAGATAGGCAGCTATTTAAATGTTTTGTTTGCAAATAGAACATGTTTTATTTATCATTTTTTATAATTTATCCAAAAGACAATTACATAAAATGATCGGAACAGAAGGAGAAAAACAGAGAATCATGGAGCTGGAAGGGAACCCAAGAGTCATCTTTCTAGTGAAACCCCTTGCAATGTAAGAAACGCTAAAGCATTCATGACAGATGGCCATCCAACCTCTTCTTAGAAACCTCCGAGGAAGGAGAGTCCTGAACGTCCTCAGGGAGATCCGTCTTCCATGTATTATAGAAAGTAAACAACTTATTTGACCCCAGTTATTTGACACAGAGAGGGAAACCTCCTGTATAAAGCCTTAACTGCTCAGTATTGCAATATGTCAAGGACTGCCACTCCCTATGTCAGTGTTGAGTATAAATGTTGGTCTTTAGCAACATGTTATTGTGATACGGAACTATTGCCTAGTTCCTTCCATCCAAAATGCAGTTGTGCAACACCTCACTCCATCTGCAAGGGTGGCAGAGAGAGTGCTTTGCAACCCATTAGCCAATACTCAGCTATGTTAAATTCTGAGGATCTCCATTGTGAAAAAGGCCCAACCCAGCAAGAATATTCTTGTGGGCAATATTTATCGACCTGAACTGTGCACACGCCTTCGTCCTTTTTTATTACCCCACAGGCAGCTAGTGCTATCCAGGGAATTGCAACACAACCATCCCCTAAGGAGGCAACAACAAATAGTGTCTCATCTCGTTTACATCATTTTAAAAGCATAAATCAAACTCTCAGCCATTTTGCATTTATTAGAGAAAGATGTTTCATAATGTGGCACCCTCAACACATTAATTAGGAAGGTCCATCTCAGAGATTTCCATGGGCACCTATTTCCCAATGTATCTTATCAGAGTAGATCCACTGAAATTAAAGTACCTAATTACGCATGTCCATCAATTTCAATGGGTGTATTCTGAGCCTATCGATTTCAATTAGTCTATTCTTAGGACTAATATTGGCTACAGCCTATTCTATTTAGAATATCATGGTGTTGTTATTGTATTTAATTGACAATAGCTAGCTGATTAGACCACACAACTTTTTGCCTTATGACTAAGGGCTCATGTTTAGGGAAGTTTTTAATGTTTTATCGCTTTATCATTAATATTATTATCATTATTAATATTCTGTTGGGAGAGTATGTATGTATTAATATGTATTAATTAATACAAATTAATGTATGTATGTATTAATATGTATGTAATAATAATAATGATGATGATAATATCATTCCTAATTATATCATTCCCAAGGCCTGGGTGGACTATGTAAACAAATGATGAATTTGGGATATGAAGTGAAAATACAACTCCTGGCCAAGATCCTAAAATAAGCTTAACAATTTTGCAAAAAAGAAAAAAAAAAAGAAAAAAAAGAAAAGGGGAAAAAAAGGAAATGGCAGTCACTGAGATCTGTTGCTACTGTTGCTGCAGGCAATTGGATCTGTTGCGCTATGGATCTTAACTGCCTGAAGTGGTCACCTCATCATGCCTCATGGGTGGGCCGGCCCAAAAGCATTATTCAGCACAGCAGCTTGCACAACTTAATGAGGAAGATAAAGGTAAAAGTAAAGGTAAAGGGACCCCTGACCATTAGGTCCAGTCGTGACCGACTCTGGGGTTGCGGCGCTCATCTCGCTTTATTGGCCGAGGGAGCCGGCGTACAGCTTCCGGGTCATGTGGCCAGCATGACTAAGCCGCTTCTGGCGAACCAGAGCAGCGCACGGAAACGCCGTTTACCTTCCCGCCGGAGCAGTACCTATTTATCTACTTGCACTTTGACGTGCTTTCGAACTGCTAGGTTGGCAGGAGCAGGAACCGAGCAACGGGAGCTCACTCCATTGCGGGGATTCGAACCGCCGACCTTCTGATTGGCAAGTCCTAGGCTCTGTGGTTTAACCCACATAAAATTCAAAGTACATAGGAACCATTCTTTGCAAATTTATTTAAAATCCACTCAAGGCTGCTGAGTCAACCAAAGCGATGGGATTTGATCCAGCGATAACCAGCTTCCCAAAGCCCTATAGTCATTTACACCTGCAGTGCCCCGTACCTATGAACACTCCCCCAGGTAGACCCCCACCTAGAGGGATCACTGAAAATATTTTCCCTCCCATACTACTTTTAGAAAGGACTTTCGAATTCTGCAACAATAAGGCCTGTGTGTGTCCCCACCATAGCAGTCAACTCCTAGGGGCTGAGTTGTATTTGCTCTCCCCCCAATATAGTATTTGAGCCCCTGCCCCAAAAGTTGATGGGCATTCCAAAAAAAAAAAAAAAAAGAGTGTGTTTTGTGTCATGTGATTAATTATGTGGGGTGGGGTCTGCCGCCCTATATTTTATTCATCCCTGATCCCCACCCCTCGCTCCCAGTCCCAAGATCCAAGACGCCTTCCCTGCAAAAACTCACAAGAAAGAAAAAACAACAGAAATCGAAAGAATCAGAAAATTTTAAATGAAGAATGGGGAAATTTTACAATTTATTTTAAAAAACCATTGTAAACAGTTAAAATTGTTATCATCTTCATCATTTTTAATTTGTATACTGTATTTATATTTTACAGTACTCAAGGCGGTTTACAAGCTGAAGAAACAAAAAATGTACATCTTATAACAGTCTAATGTAATAAAAAATGTGATAATAAAACATAACTTTAAAATAGGCAACCTACATCAAAAAAGTAACATTCAATCATTATATAGTATAAAATATCAGCATACAAAAGTTAAACTGAAATCCACTCACCAGTTACAATAAATAATATCTAAACTATAATCAATAAAAACAGTGGCAAGCCACAGTACATAAAACAATATAATACACATTGAAAAGCATTGGATTGGAATAGCACTTGTAGCTTAATAGCGAATTTTGGATATAATGGAGATGTAAAAGATTTGGATTATTATAAAAGATGCAGGAGGAAATGATTAATAAGAGGACCCACAAAGTGGACGAGGCAAGTCCAGGAGATTCTATGGAATCTTGTCTTTATGTTGTATATGTGATTGTAAAACTAAATTGGAAAACTAAATAAATAATTTTTAAAAAGAAGAAAGAAAAAAGTCCAAAAGGACCAACGGCGGAAGAACCCCTTCGGAAGGAATTCTGCGCGCTTCGCAACTAGACCCGGAGTTGGGGGCGGGCCCAGTGACACGCAGCCCGGTCTTCGTGGCCCGATCGGCTCCTCCCGTTGGCGGCTGTCCCCGCCTGTCTCCTCCTTCGCGGAGAGAAGAGGCCGCGGGTGAGTGAATGTGTGAGGGCGGCCGGGGCCGGGCTAAAGGGGACGAGAGCCCCTTTTCTCTTTCAGTTCCCCTCAGAGCGAGGGGGAGGAGAGGCAGGGGGGGTTGCGACCCCGAAGCCGTTAAAAGGGCGGCGGCGGGGCGAGAAACCCGCCGCCGGGGAGTTATGTGGAGGCTTAGGATAAACATTTAAGGGGAAAAAAAATAAAATTAAATAAAATTTGTGTCAGGAAGATGAGGGGCGTCGCCCCCTCCTTTTCGCCCCCTTTACACGAGCGCACATCCGTATTTGGCGCCGCCCGGCCTCGCCTCTCGCCTGCTCTCCCTGCCCGAGAGCCATGAGGGGATGGCAAGGCGGGTAGCCGCGTCTGAGAACCTCTCCTGAGCGACTCACTTTCCGACCCTGTGAAAAGAGCTGCTGCTATTGGGTTGAGGTGTTTTATTTCCCCCCGTTTCCCAGCTAAATCCCTAACGGGCGCTTCCTCCACAGGGACTAGCGCCTTGAGAAGTTCGCCAGTTTCCCGACGTTCCGGTTCTCGGGGCGTCACCCCAAATCCTGCTCCAGGCGGGGCTTTCTTTAATCGAAAGTAAACTGGCACCCCCAAGCGCTCAGGAAAAAACAAACAAACCCTTGTTAAAAGCCCTACTTTTAGTTAAGTATTTTTATTTATTTACTTGATGCTCTCTCTCTCACCCACCCAGCCTATGGTTTTTGTAGCGGAGCGAGGGGGAATTTCAGGACAGTCCTGTCAAATGAATCAGCTTATTTCGAGAGGGAAGTCAACTAACTGCAGAGGGAGAGACTTGGCGTGACAGCACTGCAACTTTTATAATGAAAAATCACACACCCACCACAATTTTTTTTTTAATGGCCAAGCCAAATCCCGAGGAAGATTTTGGGACTATGAAAACTTCAAATTGATTGCAAAGCAAAGTAGCAGTGGGACGAGGAGGAAGAGGACATAGCTTTTGAAGCCACCGTATAGTTATCTGTACATATTGGCCAAAAAAATATTTTATAGCCTTAAAAAGGCTGTGGCGGGGGACCATTGTCATGAAGACTTGTAAATGAGTCGTTGAGATGATGTAAATGAATAATGGCGCATACATATGAAAACTTTAAAAAAGAAATACTTACTGGATTTCCTCCAGAAAGGGTAGATCCCGATTGAATTGGGGCAGGGGGGAGACTAGCATTTTGATGGCAGTAATGTTATGTAGATGCTGCAAAACAATAATTGCATGCTGATTCTACAATAAGCATACATCTGGAATAAGCGTACATCTGGAAGCGCCTTTTGTCTCAAAGAGCACCTTGAGGTATACATCTAAATGCATCATATGAATGCCCTGGATAAACTGCTTTCAACCACATGTATATCTGAGAGGTACATCATTCAGTTTGCTGTGCCTCCTTGGTGGAGTCTGACAGCTGTATACACATGCGTTTTTCTGCCCCCCCCCCCCCATGTACACACTGGGAAGTATACACTGGCTAATTATCTGTTCCCATTTCAGGGACCAATATATCCATATATGATAGTAAGATCATGCAACAGCTTCTGCACCTCAACTCAAATAGGGAGATTTTTTTCTATGCAAAGGGAAGGGTGAGGTGTGGCTCAGTACATTTTTCTGCCTGATTTGGAGCAGCTGACTGCTCCCTAGCTCCCCCTATGGCGCATAATACTCAAGGCCTGCAAGGTATTTTGACACCTGAGGCAGAAAATCTCACTTAACTGTACTTTTTTGGGGTGCCCACTAAAAACATTATTGTTTCGACAGGCCTACCCAGATGCTTAGGAAGTTGAGGTAATTTTAATCTGTTTTAGTATTTTAACTTTTGTATGTTTTAAAGTACAGTAATTTTTTCTTGATTTTGTTTTATCTTCTTATAAACCACTTTGAGGTGGTTTTGTTTTGTGTTTGTTTTTTTTACAAATAAGCAGTGTATAAATTTTATGAATCAAACAAACAAATTATTCCTAGGATTAAAGGATAGCAATAGTACATTAAATAATCTGCTTTCCTTTCACTGCGCCCAAAATCATCCGCCTTACTTTGAAGATGACAATCGGCCTCTCTTAACTTGGCACAGCCTTAAATCATGATAAAAGCAGTGTTTTCTGAACCCTTAGTGATGTGTTGCATCAAGAAAACACTTGTTCCAGCTGGGTTTTGAATGTTTCTGTATATAGAAGTTATAGATAGAACTTAAATCTTCCTGGACTTGACTCTAATGTGTCCAAACATTTAAACTGCAGTCAACATAGCACTTACATGGCGACACCACCTCCTTCGTTGCTTATCTGAACTTTCCCATGCAAATGAACGCTCACTTAGGAGGAAAATTGTAACTTGTCAAGACAATAGACTTGTATTATTTGCAAATCTAACTAAGGCATTTGAAGCATCAAGGAGTGGCTCAATCTTGTTTGACATGAGTATAAATCACACAGTTAATTTGGTAACTGGAATTATCAACAGATTGTTCCTAAATAATTTGAGAAGTGTTCCCTAGTTTTAGGATCATATGATTTCTGATCATACAGTAGTATTAATATATCCTGAGAGAAGCTGGCTAGAGAGTCTCCATCCATTGTTATAGTATTGCTAATACAAGCTCTTACAATCAAATTTAAATAATGTTATTACCATAAATATATATTGCATGTCTATATAAGCAAAAAAAAAAAAAAAAAAAAAAGGCTTTCGAAATGTTACCTAATAGTACAGTGGTACCTCAGGTTACAGACACTTCAGGTTACAGACGCTTCAGGTTACAGACTCCGCTAACCCAGAAATAGCACCTCGGGTTAAGAACTTTGCTTCAGGATGAGAACAGAAATTGTGCAGCCGCGGCGCGGCGGCACCCGGAGGCCCCATTGGCTAAAGTGGTGCTTCAGGTTAAGATCAGTTTAAGTTTAAGAACGGACCTCCAGAACAAATTAAGGTCTTAACCCGAGATACCACTGTATATTAATTTGATTTAGACAGAGTCTATCTCTGTTATGCTTAACCAAGGGAGAGAGGATAACAAATGATTCACTTATGGCCTAGCCATTAATGCTGATGATGTAAAGTGCTAACAGCAGCAGTTATATTGGCCAAAGTTTGAATTGAGAAACATTAAAGATTTGCAGTGTACAAAGGATATTCCTATCTATTTTCGGAATTGGGTAAATCTGTTAACTTTGTAGCAGTGCAATCATTTGCTATGCTGCTTTAGATTGCAACCCATGGGCATAAGCCCATATTGAAAATAGGGGGGTTTACAAACAAATTAATTTGCCATTAATATGGGATTGTTCTCCATGGCTACAACTACAATTCATTGGGACTTACTTCAGAGTAGACACAAGATTTTATAGTATGGTACATTTAGGAAACTATACTTTTTAATTTCACTAAATGAGATCTAGGGAGCAAAATGCGCTATTAAATAACTTAAACTGTAACTTTTCAATTCAACATTTTTATTTGATTTGATCAGACGGCTTGCCATATTTGATAGAAAAGTATATATATATTTGGGTTTTTCTAATGCAGTCTTTACAGCTGAACTTTGTCAACCACGTGTCTATAATTGTAGTCTAACAAGCTATGTAGAAATACTGGAATATCCTTTCTTCAAGGCTGGAGGTGAAATGTTGCTTTTACCAAAGGGAAAAAACTGGGGGGGAGGGGGGAAGCAAAAGAAAAGTAGGTGATAGTGCTACCCAGCTGTTGATTTACAGTAAATTGTATACCCTTGAATGTTCATTTCTTCTGCAGCACTCAACTATTTTATTCTTTTTTCCTTCCTTTGGTAAGCCAGTTATCCAAAAGATGAAGATAAGCTGGTCAGCGTACGACACATTTGAGGCGAATTTCAAACCACTTGTGGTGGTTGAGCTTGCAAAAGACACCAAAGATGAAACGAAAGAATGGCTGACACAAAAGATAATAGAAAAGAAGAAAAATGGAGGTTGGTACTCTTCACTTTTACGGAAATCTCTGTTTCTTAAAGTATGAAAATACAATTATACAAATACATTTTAAAACAGAACAAAAATAGAACATATATTATATATAGGTTATTTAAATATTTCTTGATGAAAAAGGATCTTATTCTGAGATTTTATTTATATAGATGAAAGTTGCATGGTTGAATATTATCTTGATACTTCATATTCAACTGATTAACAACTCTCCTTTTTTGCTGAAATTGTGCGGTGAACATTTTCTTTAAGTCTCCTTTAATATGTGCGAGCCTAATTAGCAAGGCTGCCATCCACATTTGCACGAAATCATCTGTTTCTAAAGGTTGTTTTCATGTAAGCATTCATTTACAAAGCTACAAGTCTTATGTGCTAAGTCAATTCCAGATGCTGTTAGATGAAATGGTTTCTCTAGGTCCATTTCAGTTGGGTTTTTGATTTTAGAACTGAGACTGCCAAAATAAAGGCACTGTTCATTCTCTTCAGCTGCCTTTTTATCTCATTGACTGTAGCATCCTTCGGGATAGGGTGCCTGAGTTGGATTTTGGAAGTACGTTAGGATGGCCAATTTGGATGCTTCTTGATGGTTATACTCACCAGTGCTATTTGTCATCTACATGAAAACACTGGGCAAGGACACCTAAATATTTCAGCTAAGATGTTGCCAATCTGCAGTTGACACTCCACTCTGTCTCTCCTTTTTATCAAATCCAGGAGAGGTAGTAGGTATTTAAATCAGTGCTTGGCCGTGGTAATATACTGGATGAGGGCCAATAAACCCTGCAGCTCAAGAGGGTCTATTTATTGAGAATTCATCAGGATTTGCTTGTGCAAAAGTTATGCAGGGGTTAGATTGTATGCAGTCTTTCTTGAGCATTCATCTGCAGTTTTTCAGCGGATTTGTTGCGCTAGGGAAACAGAGCCCTTTAAATCCACTTTAAATTCTGGTCTTCCTCCTGAAAAATAGTGACAGCCTGGAGGTTTTGATTTGATTTAAGATTTGTCTTTTGCTTTCTCAACCACAAACGTTGAGCTGAAAGCAACTCACAAAAGCATTAAAACAACAACAAATGCTACGACTATCATACCAAACACAGCATATAAATACAGTGGTACCTCGGGTTAAGTACTTAATTCGTTCCGGAGGTCTGTTCTTAATCTGAAACTGTTCTTAACCTGAAGCACCACTTTAGCTAATGGGGCCTCCTGCTGCTGCCGCGCCGCCAGAGCATGATTTCTGTTCTCACCCTGAAGCAAAGTTCTTAACCTGAAGCACTATTTCTGGGTTAGCAGAGTCTGTAACCTGAAGCGTATGTAACCTGAAGCGTATGTAACCCGAGGTACCACTGTAAAGCATACAACAGCAACTGTTTCATCAAAACAATTAATACAATTCAATGGAGTCATAGTAACTCATAATATTGCCAGCATACTTACTAATCACATGGAACCTAAATCCAGAACAGCAAGAAATGGATTAGCTGTTCCGTGTTGCTGCCCTTAGATTAGAAAAGATAGAGGTATTTTTAATGGATGACTCATTCAGCTGCTTGAGTGGTGTTCAACCTGTTATGGAGGGGATTGCATTCCCCCTAAAGCAGGGCTGGGGAACCTGTGTCTCCCAAATGTTGTTGGACTCCCAACGTCCATCTGAGCCAGCCAGCATGGCCAATGATCAGGGGGGGTTAGAGCATCTGGAGGGTACATTTCCCCCATCCCTGTGCTTGCAGCATTTTCTGCGGAAGCTTATCAATTTAGGCTGATTTACCAACCATGGCCTTTCCTCGACAGGTAGCCTTACAGCAGTTATCTATGCTCTCTTAACCTCTCTCGGGTTGTTTTTCTTTTCCCCATCAGCCAAGGGCTCCCTCGTCCTATTGCTTCTCTATACATCCATCTTAAGTGGCTTTTCTCCCCCCCCCCTTTTTTGTATATAATTTTCATTAGATTTTTTGTTTTACAATTTCAAATACTCATTTTTACATCCTTAAGGTATCAGTGACTGCCTTTCTTCTCTTTCCATGGTTCATTTTACATATTTAACAAAAACTATATCATTCAGTATTCCATTATTGCATCCATCAAAACTTGTTTACACTGTTGAATTTATCTTAATGCTGCCAGCATTTTCAGCTGTACACTGTTATTTCCCATATATTCAATAAACGTTTTCCAATCTTCTTTAAACATATGTTCTTCTTGTTCTCTTATTCTATATGTTAAGTCTGCAAGTTGTACATATTCTGCCAACTTAAGTCGACATTCTTCTTTGGTTGGGTGGTTGGGACCTCGCTCGTTTGTAGTTTTTGGGCTAACAAAACACGGGCTGCAGTAGTAGCATACATAAATAACCTTTTCTGACACATGGGAGTTTCAGTCTGAATTATCCCCAACAGAAAGGACTCTGGATTTTTTGGGGAAAGTACTTTTAAATTATTTGGGAAAGTATTTTTTTTCAATTCATTATGGATCATTTCCCAATACTCTTTTACCCTTTGACAAGTCCACCACATATGAAAGAACGATCCCTCCACCTCTTTGCACTTAAGTGGCTTTTCTTAAAACACACACAAACCATCAGCATCATTGAGATTCTTATATGCAAGGTGTGTACTTGTTCCTTAGTCGTTGCTCACAAGCCAAAGGCTTGTGCTCCACTTGCCTTTTAAATCTATCAAAATCTGGCCACAATCCAGCCAAACTTAAGTATTTTCAAATCTTAATGATTTGATAGTTGGATATTTAAGTATGTCCTTACTACTGAATGTTCTGTTTTATTATCTTTATAACACAAACTTGTTCTATAGATAAGGAATCATTTCTATATAACCCCTTAGATGCTGTGCCTCTTAAACTCGGCCTGAGCAATGCATGAGTCCAATTCATTAGGTATTTAAAATATCTTATATTAAAATTCCATTCCATTTAATTTCTTGCCTTATTTTGAAGGAGCCCAGCTTTTGGTGAAACCCCTGATGGCAGATGGGAAGAAAATAGAAGGGAACCAGAATATTTATCTTGTTGGAGCGTCTCACTTGAGGCTGCTTCTGGGAGCTGAAACGGTGGGCTTGGTGAAAGAATGTAATGATAACACAATGAGAGCCTTTACATATACCGCTAGAAAAACCTTCAAAGATTTTGCAGGTAAATCAAACTTTTTTTTAGAATTGTTTCCAACATAATTGCATGTTTTTCTTTTTAGGGCATAAAAACCATTTAAACTGAACACTGAACTTTCACCTCTCAGTCATGAAAATATATGCATTTCTGAGTTTTGAAATGTGATCTTGCTTTTCTACATTATGTGGAAATTGGTTAGCTTAATTTTCATGTCACTACTATAAAACCTGTTGAATTTTAAATTTTGACTGTTAAGCAACTTTTTAAAAAAGTAGATTCCAGTGTTTTTTAATAAATGGATCTGAACAAGTAGCTATCTATTGTAGGAGGCTAGAGGTTTGACACTGTAATACAAACTTCTTTGAGAGTAAGTTTCACTGAACTCAGTGAACTTTTTTTCTTTGACATTTATAGGATTGCATTTTCATGTCTTGGTTAGTTATTTCCTTAAGAGACCTCTTGCTTTGGTGACATACTGTGCCTCCCAGATAACTGCTTCCTCTAGGAATTTTGCAAGATAAGAGAACGGATGTTCAACCATATCAACTCTTTTCTGATTTAGAGGACAATCATGATTTCCTTACAATGGCAGAGTGTCAGTACATCATCAAACATGAACTTGAAAACCTGAGAGCCAAAGATGAAAAAATGATCCCGGGTTATCCTCAGGCAAAGCTTTATCCGGGAAAGTCAATTAGTGAGTAACTTTGCATTGAAGTTGTTAATTGCATAAGCTCTGATATTGGGGGAAAATGGATGTGAAACCATAATTTTTGTTAGCTTTGGGAGAAAACTTAGATATTGCAAGTTGGCATGTACAGTTTGCCACAGCTTCTGCTTACATTAATTTTATATAACTAATTCCTATTATTCCTTGAAGGAACAACCTAAAAGAAGTCTAGACATGTCTAGCAGCTTAACTTCCTTAACATATTTTGATTGGTCCTTCTGCAGCAGGTAGGTTTTAGGTTTGATTTATTCTGCACTTAGGTGCTGCTTGCTCCCATCACTCTATATGTATATCTATAGGCAAAAAACCTATTTCATAATATTTGGCGCTCTCAAAAGTGCAGACATGTAAAAACATTATTTCCAGATCAAATTCCATTATGTAATGTTTCTAGAGCTTAGATCTGTGAATATGATTTGACAGAAATTTAGACTTGAGCTCATGGATCTGTCTTGGAAAAAGTAAGTCTGATGCAACACTCTTGTGTATATGTTCTTGCTTAGAAATGTTGATGCTTAAGTGGTAAATGAATTCCCTAAATTATTAAACAAAAATGATTAATGAATGCCACATTTTATTTGTCTAGCAAAATGTATACACTGAGTACTAGGGCAAAAGACCTCTAAGCGATGTGCAATAAACAATCTAAAATAGTCATTTAAAATACCAATAAAAACAAACATTAAAAACAAGTTACATAAAAACAGAACAAATAACTATAAAACACTTATATTTAAGTAGTTTTAATATCAAATTGCATTCCTGCGTAGGCTTTCTGGAACAAAAATATTTATAAGAATTGCCAAAAACTCTATACAGTCGTACCTTGGATTCCAAACACTTTGCAAGTCGAATGTTTGACTCCCGAATGCCGCAAACCTGGAACTGAGTGTTCGGTTTGTGAACGTTCTTTGGAACCCAAACGTCTGACGTGGCTTCCGTGGCTTCTGATTGGCTGCAGGAGCTTCCTGCAGCCAATGGGAAGCCATGCCTTGGTTTCCAAACATTTTGGAAGTTGAACAGACATCCGGAATGGATTCCGTTCAACTTCCAAGGTACTACTGTATTGTATAATCTATGTAATTGTTGTTTTGTTGTTATTTTATTTATACCCTGCCCATCTGGCTCTGTGTGGGAATACGATACCAGGACTAAAAACTATAATAAAAAATATAGATTGAAAAATGTTATTCAGAGAATCATTTAGTGTGGTCTGGATAAGTCAGATGAAGCATATTTATTGTGCTACATAAACCATTCCAAAATTAAGACACTGTCCCTCATTTCTTTTTTTTCTTTCAGTGCGAAGGCTAATATCCAATGGTATTCTACTTCAGATTTTTCCACTTCATGACCCAGAAGAACTAAAGAAACTTGGACATACCTGGTACAAAAAACTGAAAATTAGCTACCAGCCTTTAGGTAAGATAGCCTTACAATCTTCGCTTCTTCTGGTGTGAACTGTGCAATTTTATTGGGGCCTCATTACTTATAAGGCTATGTACATCAACCTTTGATTTGAGAGACAGATTCAAGACCACAGCATACCAGAACTGAGTAAGCAACAAACCAATTGAGAAAGTTCACCAACAAATAGTCTGTGAAGGTACAGAAAAGTAAGTTAGGTCACGTGTTGAAGGGGACCAGGAAGCAAAACCAAAGGACACTAGCCAATCTGTCCTGGAGGAAAATTCCCTCTGTTTAGAGCACGGGTGTCAAACACAAGGCCCGCGGGCCGAATCCGGCCCGCCAGACCTCGTCATGTGGCCCGTGTAGCCGCCGCCGGCCGCCAGTCTTCACCTTTTATTCTCGCTGCTTCTTTTTTTTGACACAAGAAAGCCGCCTCTTCAGCGCACGCGCAGCAGCCTACAAGCCAGAGAACGTCTGCCCTCTAGCGGCGCTTTAAAGTGTGCCATACTAGTGGAGTGTTGCCAACGTTACTGAGAGCAAGGGGTAGTTTCGAGGGGAACCCCGTGGTGGCAAGTCTGGGCAATGGCTGAAGGCGGGAAATGGAGAGGGGCGGGAATGGGGGTACCTTTTGCGTCTTTCGCCTCCTGCTCCGCCTTCGGCTCCATGGCAGGTGTATGTCGGTTGCTAAGCAACCGAATGAAAGGCGCGCCAAGATCCCTGGGAAGTTGAGTTCAAAACCTGCTTCGGCTAAGAGCGCCTGCGCAGCAGCAGCAGCATAGTAGGAAGTAACATCAATGAGCAGCTTGCTCATTTTTCTCCCCTTCCCCCTCCGATTACTCTAATATAATATACGCTGCTGTGCACAATGGAGACAAAGCTACAAATATTTAAGGAATTCCAGGGGGAAGGAAATATTTATTTACTTTAGTCATTGCCACTTGCAAATGTATATAATGGGTAACATTGGTTTCTCTCCGTGCGTGTGAAATCGGGGAGTCCTATTGAGTTCAATGGGCTGCCTCCCAAGTGTGCCCGCTTCATTTAAAATAATGAGGATCGCGCCTTTAATAACTGCATTAACAGGGCAAAAGGGTTTTCCTTCCTGGAGGTGCGGGGGGGGGGGGGAGCCTTCCTTGCTAACTTTTAATTGTTACAATGCCTGCCAACATTTTTCTGGTAGGTTTTCTGTGTGCCGAGCAGAAAATCTGCCGGTGTGGCTACAGCGAGGGAAAAAGACGGCACCTGTTGAATTTCCTCTGCGGAGATCTTCCAGGAGGAGCAGGGAAATATCCCTCTTATGTGGTTGCCAAATGAGTGCCCGTCCACAGCTCTCCATTTTCTAATACCCATTTTGTTTTATTGGTGAGACGACCGCATTGCTCCAGAGGAGCTAATATCTGCCCGATCCTATATACAATTAGGTTCCCTAAAATCTACATAGGATCGAACTGTTGCAACGCATTTTATGCCTGCTTAGACTGGCCCTTTGAGGGTGACCAAACTGCTGATGCGGCCCCCGATGAATTTGAGTTTGACACCCCTGGTTTAGAGAGAAACAGACCACCAGCCCAGGTTTAGACATCATGACAAACTTGCCTCCCAGCAGCACCGCAGGAGCTCACCAAGTGAAACGGCACAGTGCTTGTTTCGTATTAAGCCAGAGTTTATTTTTAACCATGGTTTAAAACACCAGGGCTTTGTCATAGTGTACTGGATTCTTACTCTGTTCCAAAGGCTTTTGTGTCTGGACTTCCTAAAGTTGCTACCCTTGGAGCGCAAAGAAAGCTCAATAGTGCAGACTTTCACATTGTTCCACAAGTAACTGGTGCGCTTAAAATCAGGCAACAGTTAGAAGGATCCAATGGTACTGGCAAAAGCCAGAACTACTGCTATATTAAGCTGACTGGGGGAAACCATTGTTTCATGAGAATTTCTCAGCTGCAAACACATGCCAAAATGGCAACAGAAGGAAACATAAGGTGATGAGTTAGTATGCCATATTTTTGAAGGATGGCTCAGTATTATTTTCCCAACAGCCAGCTCTCACACAATACAATCTTATGCATGATTACCTGGAATTAAGTTATTCCATGTTCAATGGAGTTTACTCCCAGTTAAGTGAGAAAATAAGTGCAGCCTAACTCAACTTATTATGGTTGACAAGGAGTGTCACAAACTACACTGTACATTCAGCACTTAACCTTCTTAAAGCTGGAACAACTCTCCCCAAACTAACAGACATTAATACTTTGCCTATCCTTATTCGATGCAAGAGCAAATTTCACAAGAAAAAGTCAAAATAAAATAGAGGCTCATATACAAAGCACTAAGATACATTCTTAAGACTAGAGACATTAATACTAACGGAGTGCTTTAAATTAGCAGTCCCATTTGACCCATTTCAAACTTACAAGTATTAAAAATGTGCTAGCACCATTGGGTTTAAACCCTTTGTGGAGTGACCAACATGTTCAACTGCTTTAGAAGCTATACATTTAATTGGCAGAAAATTGTTCTTCTGATGGCACTGGAAGTTCAAGAGTAGACAATCATACACACTAAATAAAACTCACAGAAAAGGAGTGATGCAGCCACCTAAAGGAGGCGTTTTTCAAGGTGGTAGCTCATGTTCTGCTGCAAATATTGATATTTCTTCAGTAGCTACCATAATTTATAAACATAAGTATTTCAGTACCTTTATACACATGGAAGAGGTAAAAGGACCAGGAACTTGTCTATTTAGTGTCACTGAATCTAAAACAGCAAACTAGTGATATTGCCTCAGATTTTACCCGTATTTTATATAAGTCACTTCAAACTTGCTCTCTTCACTTCAGCTATTCATGTTAGATTTTGCTCTCTGCGTTACCCCAATCCACCTACTCTTGCTTTTAGTCAAACTGTCACTCTGAAACAACATGATCAAATGACTCTAGCAAAGAAAATGCTGATAATTGCACTTCGTAACCCACACCTTTCACCACAGGAAAACATCCATTAGGAAACTAAACAACTAATTCCCTTCTCCCCACTGCAACCTTTAAAGAGCACCCACCCCCATGTAAAAAACCAAAAAACAAACCACCAACCATTTCCCTCCGATCTGTATGGTTATTACTCTGCTCTGTCATGGGATTTAGTTTGTCTTTTCCTGAGCTTGAGCTAATATAAATGGGCATTTCACATTGACAGACTAACAATGGAATCCCAAACAAGTCTAGTCAAAAGTACATCTTACTGAATTCAACAGGGCTTATGCTTAGGAAAGTGGAGTTAGAATTGTAGTTCAT
Source organism: Podarcis tiliguerta (assembly GCF_965153285.1). Lineage (NCBI taxonomy): Eukaryota > Metazoa > Chordata > Lepidosauria > Squamata > Lacertidae > Podarcis > Podarcis tiliguerta. Next base: position 15,820,950 of record NC_139545.1, on the reverse strand, counting down.
GTGATTTATGTGTGCTTTTTAAAATTACTGAGCAATGGGAGACTGCCTAAAATTGTCTGCACCTGGGAGCAGTTGCACACAACTAGATAAATGTGCATTTACTTGCCACATGGATCAGGTGTGGAAATACATCCTTTTAGCAGTTGGAAATGGTCTGGAGAAAACTGCCTAGTAGTGCCTGATTCATGTAGTGAGCCAGATGATTTTGGAAAGTGGTCATAATTTACACTTATCACTGCGCTTGCAAAGCAACAGCTTAAACTCTGGTATTGCTCTATTTTTGAGGAAAATGAGGTACAAATGATTAAGTATTCCATACACTACATAAGGCGCCTGATGCTTCAGAATGTAATACAGTGGTACCTTGGTTCCTGAATGGCTTGGCTCCCGAACAAATTGGTTCCTGAATGCCGCAAACCTGGAAGTAAGTGTTCCGGTTTCCGAACGTTTTTCGGAAGCTGAATGTCTGACGTGGCTTCCACAGCTACCGCTTGAGTGCAGGAAGCTCCTGCAGCCAATTGGAAGCCGCGCCTTGGTTTTGGAACGGTTTCAGGAGTCGAATGGACTCCTGGAATGGATTAAGTTCGAGAACCAAGGTACCACTGTAACCCTTTTTATTTTTAAAAATGCCCAACATCTAATGTAAGCCTGCCAAATTTTGTGTGTATGATACTTACGTTTACTCTCTTTGTTTTCCCACAGATGAAATTCGCTGCTATTTTGGCGAAACCATTGCTTTCTATTTTGCCTTTTTGGAGTATATCACATTTGCTTTGGTTCCAATGGCTATCATTGGGATTCCTTACTATATCTTTGATTGGGAAGATTACGACAAGTATGTGCTGTTTGCAGGATTCAACCTGGTTTGGTCTGCTATTCTCCTTGAACTCTGGAAGCGGTGTTGTGCTCTAATGGCCTACAGGTGGGGGACACTTGTGATGAAGCGACAGTTTGAGGAGCCCAGGCCAGGGTTTCATGGAGTTTTAGGCATTAATCCCGTGACTGGGAGAGAGGAGCCGGTATACTCTAGCTTCAAAAGACAGTTACGAATTTATTTGGTCTCCTTACCATTTGTGTGCCTTTGCCTCTACTTCTCACTTTATGTCATGATGGTTTACTTTGAATTGGAATACCAGGCGCACTTATATCATGAAGAGAACCAATCCGAATTAAGCAGCTTAATATTATATGTGCCCAGCATAATTTATGCTGTTGTGATTGAAGTTCTGAACCGCATCTATAGATACGCTGCAGAGTTCTTAACCTCATGGGGTAAGATTTCTCTCTTATTCTCTTATGTTGAATCATGTTCTAAGATATTGTCGATTCAATGATCAGGCGATTGTTTGGCTGTTATGAAAGAACCTCTTTATTATGTGAGCTATAATGCCTACCACTGTGAAGGAGGCTTATTGCAAAAAGGTTGCGCTATAAACAATTTAGAGAAATTTGTTTGTGCCAGATAAGATGCCTATAGATGTGTGATATAGATAACATTTTTGTTCAGTCGTGTTGACCCCTCAAGAATCCCCTCCACTCCACTCCCACTCCCACTTTTAGAAACATAAAACCAATACAGATTCTTAAATAATCTGTGGGCCACATTTTAAACAATTAACAGTTAAATCATATATATGTCTACTTAAAAGTAGGCTCTGTTTAGTTCAGTGACACTTATTCCCACCACCGTGCTAATACAAGTGTGTGTATAAATCAGTGGAGACTGAAGGGTTTTTTCCCCAGTTGGGGTTAGTGGCCTGAACATAGAAAACAAAAACTCGGCCTTTTCTCTCATTTTGGGGTGGAATGAAGCCAGAGCTATGTGATCTGAGGGCTCCATACACTCCTCTCCTAAAATACATTTTATAAGGACAAACTGGCAGCTGTTGTATATTTGTAGGAAGAAAATGTTTGAATTGTGCTTAACACAGGAGAGCGCCCTGATTGAATGCTTGCAAAAGTGCAAGGAAGACGCTGTTTGTTCAAGTCTCATGGGCTGCAATCTGACAATAGGTGTTTCCATGACTGCAAAACAGGTAGATCTGATCGTTAGACCATGAGCAGGAGCAATCCAGCATCACCTGAGCTCTGCGAGTACGGCTATCTCCCGATTGAAGGGCCGGGAAACCTAAATGCTTGTTTCCAAAGCTATTGTACTACCAATCTTACTGTACGCTTGTGAAACATGGACCAGTTATAAATGCCATCTCCAGCACCTCGAAAGATTCCATCAATTGTGTCTCTGAAAAATGTTACCTATCACTTGGGAAGACCGGTGAACTAATGTCAGTGTACTGGGAAGAAGCAAAGGTCACCAGTGCCGAAGCAATGATTCTTCAACATCAACTTCGCTGGATTGGTCATGTTGTGCGGATGCCGGATTATCGTCTTCCAAAGCAACTACAGTAGAACCTCTGCTTACGACCGCCTCTACTTGGGCCTGATCCAAGTCGCGACCACGGAAAACCCAGAAGTAAATACCGGGTTTGCTGCAATTCGCGCACACGCAGAAGCGGCTTCTGCTTTTTGCACATGCGCAGAAGTGGCTGCCACCGTCTGCACATGCACACAGTGGCACTTCTACCATGACCCGTTTCTCCTAAAGGATGGGCCGCCGGAATGGATTACGGTGCTAAGTAGAGGTTCCACTGTAATCTATTTCGAACTTAAAAATGGAAATTGTAATGCTGGTGGTCAACAAAAGAGGTTTAAAGACTCTCTCAAGGCAAATCTAAAAAAAATGTAGTATAAACACCGACAACTGGGAAACACTGGCCTGCGAGCGCTCCAACTGGAGAACAGTCTTTACACTGTTTCCAATCAAAACCGGAGAGGTTAGTTTATCTGGACAGGCGCCTGTCAGTCACCATGTTTCCCTAGGCAAGGGATGTGTTAAAACCCTCCGCCAGCAACACTTACCAGCTGCAGGTCACCCCGGCGACATGTCTTGCCTGTGTGCAGCTCCCGGTCTTGAAACTCTAAAGGTTCAAAAGTAAAATAACGATCCGGAGACAAGTTTGCTCGTTCTTGTTTTTTTGAGCAGATGTTTTGTAGAGCCAGAGTGCGCCTCCGCATCGAGAGGTGAAATGGAAAACCGCTGTCAATCGAGGCAAAAAAAAACTCCCCCAAAGCAAACCCAGAAAGTGTTGAGCCAGTAGAAATGCTGAAATGAAGTCCGCCAATATCCATTTCGGGGAACCACAGAGGAAGAGGGAGAAGCCCTGTCAGCAGTGCTGGGAAGAGGGGAGAGACTCCCAGAATCCTCTGCAACCAGGCCTGATCCTAGAAAGCTGTCCTTCGCCATCCCTACCTGGGCTTCCCTCCTCTTCTGTCTGCCACTTACCTCCTTGAAGTCTCCTGAGTCCCACGATGTGTTGCTCTAGTAAGTTCAGCGGCCTGTCCAAGCCAGGGTCTCTCTGGGGGGGCAAGGGGTTTCTTCCCATTTGTGGTCCTCCTGCACACAGCTTCAGAGTCGCCGATATCCATTTCGGGGAACCGCATAAGCAGAGGAAGAAGACCTGCCAGCAGCACTGGGAAGAGGGGAGTGACTCTCTGCAACCTGGCCTGACGCTGCAAGGCTCTCTTTGGCCATTCTGTCTGTTACGTACCACATCCGTGAGGTTTCCAGAGTCTCCCAAGGAGTCACCCTCCTAACCTTCATTGTCTATGCTCAGGGAGCTGTCCGAGCCAGCATCCATTTCGGGGAACTGCGGAGGAAGAGGGAGAAGCCTTGTCAGCAGCACTGAGAAGAGGGGACAGAATGTGTGGCAGCTGCTACACTCGGAAGCTACAATTGGAGGCTGACAAGAGGGAAGGTGTCAGTGTGAGGAAGAGACAGGCATGGATCAGAGAGGCAATTTGTGCAAAAGCCTTTCCAGGAAATTAAAACTTGGGACAAAGACTTGTATCTGACATCAGAGTAGACCCATCAAAATGAATGAGCATGAATAACTGTGATCCATGACTCTGAATGGGTCTACGCTGAGTGGTATCTAATGGGAACCACGGCATGCTTCCAGAAAGAGAGATGGGGGGAGAAAGAATGATTATTTTTTATTAATTCATCTGCTATATATGGCTTCTCAGCTCTTTCCAACCAGTAGCACGAACATTGAAATACACAATAAAACTTTAAAATACAAGGCACCCATAATTGAAACAGCACAATAAAACAAGGACTCAAAGCCCCATTAACAATTGGCAGTTACCAAGAGAGATCAGTCCCCTCACCAGTTTCCCCGCCATTGATCTCCCGAATTTGCTGATGCGCAATCTGCTTTTCTTGCTTTCTCAAGCAAGGAGGATTTTTTAAATTGTAGCCTTTTGGGGGGAGGGTCACTTTCTACTGATTTTGTCCAAGCCACTGACAAACCACAGCTCCTCAACTGCAAAGGTGGGTTGGGGTTCTGAAGCGACATCACAAATGGGTTCCAGATGTGGGAATGTTGTGGATTGTAGGAGAGAATATATTGATTAAATATTATCCTTCCTAACTCACGCTAGTGAGCCATATAGCAGAACTCATTTCCCTTTACACAACAGGAAGCTATTTGCAAATTTGTTTGAATCTCTTTAGTTAAGCAATCTAATCTGTCTGATCCTGGTAAATCCCCTTTTGTTCCCTTCTAAAAAGAATAAAGACAAAGGATTCTCTCTTCTAAATAATGAATAGTTTACTTACATTCAGTTCACAGTATGATCCCTGAAGGCAGGCTTTGGCTTGTAGTTATAGATACATATAGTAGAAAGGTGTGGAGTCATCCCAGCAGTGCAGTTCAAGAGAAGCAAGTGGCTCCAAGAGGAGAAAGGTGGCAAGAGAGTCCAAAAGAGAGAGATGGCTGTGTGGCTGGACCTTTTGTTAGGGCTGCCAGGGTCATGCCCACCTACCTGGTCACATGCAGGTGGAGGGTGCTGCAGACAGGTGTAACAGGAAGTTCAACTGGCTGGATCAACATCCCCCTATCTTTTGTCCACTCTAGGGAAACACGGAATGTTGTATTTGACTGCTACAAGGATTACATCCCACATATTTTACCCTGTGCACTTAGTTATAGACACGTTGATTTTTATCTTTCAATAAAGAGTATAGAATGATAATGATGATGATGAAAATGATGATGATGATGATAATAATAATAATTGTGCTTAACATAAATTGCATCTATTCTGCTTTGCGTTTATGTATGTTTCGTTAACTGGGACTTTTTTGGTTCAATTTCAGAAAACCATAGATTGGAGTCTTCATACCAGAATCACTTAGTTCTGAAAGTCCTGGTGGTATGTAGAGTCAGAAATACTTTCTTCTTATTTGGGAATAGCTCTTGTCAGGATCCATTGAAATGAGGAGTTTGATCTTTGGCTCCAAACCAGTATTTTTTTTAGCAATGTTTCAAGCAAAACACACTTTCATGTGTGCACGAATAAACATAAACTCTTACTATTTCAGTGGCGTTTACATGGATTTAACGAAGGAAAAGAATGTATCCTGTAAAGAAAGAATCAAAGTTCATTTGCAAAAATGGTGGAGTTCTTGAAGGATTGTTCTGATCAGGGGTGTGAGCTAACAAAGCATTATTTCGTGGATATTGCATAACAGCCTTAACTGTTGGTGGAAATCCCTGTGGTCTAGTTTAGGATAGTTGTGTGCTCATTCTGCACAAGCTTCATCAAAATGAATGGGGATTGTGGAGGACAAGACTGGGGAAATTGAAGACTGTATTTCTAAACACACACTTCTTTCATACATACACCCCTAGTCCACACAAATGCACCCCATACTCATGTACAACCCCCCATCCTCTACACACAAATTCCACTTATGCATCCACATACGTACACCTCCATTCACATCCCACACAAACATGCCTACGTTCATAGACACAGAACCAGCTGCTAAGGACTGTGAATGGAGGAAGAGAGAGAGCCCTTTCTTTGCTTCCATGCTGCATGGTGAGACAGGGAAGACAGTTTCTCTCCAGGTAGCGTTAAGATGCAGCAAGCGCCTTCTTTCCTCTTGCTCCAGAGCAGTGCGGCGTGGGGAAGACCATAGGGACAGAAGTCTAAACTCCTTCCCTACTGCAGTTGATTGGAGATTACATTTAACGGTGGGAAAGGGAACATGTAACCCGGGGCAAATTGCAAGGGCCAGATTCAGAGGTTTGGCACACCAGAGGTCCCTTGGGTGTTAAGACGGGTATGTGGTAGATTAAATCTATGGTATCCTAAGATCTGTGGATTTTTGCTGTGTATGTGCCCAGTAGCTCTGTGTTTTAAAAAACTAAAATCAGACATCTTCGATATGAATGCTAAAAAACTGATAAGGAAAACTGATTAGCCAGATGTGTCCTTTTAGTGCATAATCTGGAGTATAGCTGTTTGACTAAATTACCCAAGATTAATTGGTAACATAGGGTCTCTTGACCAGATCAATCCCATTTTCTCCTTGGGAAGTTTATTTTCTAAAATAACAGTTGTAGAGGAATCACTGCAGGATGGCAGATGGTGGGGAGCGAAGAGGCCTTCCTGAGATTTGTTATGTCACATGGTCCTTAGTTTTCCCATCTTGAACTGATGATGGAATTGAATATATATTTCTTTTTTTCTTTTGCAGTTCAACTTTTTAAATTGCTTTGCATCATTATTCTACATTGCTTTTGTCATGTTTGATATGAAACTTTTGAGACAGGTGAGTGATCTTACATTGTTTCAGTTATCTGATTATCTTAATATCTCCAATATTTTTTAATTAATTTCAAGCTAGGAAATATCTTCCAGAATCTCTGCAGCTGATCTGCTGTGATAGGTAGTCCTTAAGACTGAACTTAAGGCTACTGTGCTGTAATATGAAATAATATCTTCATGTTTAATATGGCTCTGTGCTTCTTTGCTTTACTTGCTGTACATTGTAGAAGAGTTTGGATTTGATATCCTGCTTTATCACTACCCGAAGGAGTCTCAATGCGGCTAACATTCTCCTTTCTCTTCCTCACTGGAGAGCCAGTGTGGTGTAGTGGTTAAGAGCGGTAGTCACGTAATCTGGGTAACCGGGTTCGCGTCTCCGCTCCACCACATGCAGCTGCTGGGTGACCTTGGGCCAGTCACAGTCTCTCAGCCCCACTCACCTCACAGAGTGTTTGTTGTGGGGGAGGAAGGGAAAGGAGAATGTTAGCCGCTTTGAGACTCCTTAAAGGGAGTGAAAGGCGGGATATCAAATCCAAACTCTTCTTCTCTTCTTCTTCTTCTCCCCCACAACAAACACTCTGTGAGGTGAGTGGGGCTGAGAGACTTCAGAGAAGTGTGACTGGCCCAAGGTCACCCAGCAGCTGCATGTGGAAGAGCGGAGACGCGAACTCGGTTCCCCAGATTACGAGTCTACCGCTCTTAACCACTACACCACACTGGCTCTCACATTGTAGTGACTTTTCTACTCATTTCAGTCTTGTAGTAGCATTTAGAGCTGCATCCTTTCTTCACACAAGTTTGATATACTCTGGTTCAAGTGGGTTGCAAATTATATTTTTGTGTGATTTAGTTTTAAGTCAAATTTCTGGGTCTGTCCTTTCTTTAGTGAACAGCTGACCATGAAATTGTTAACATAGTAAGGCTAGTGGGAATGAAAACTGCTACCAAAATGACCTGCTTCAGTGATTGCTGTCATCCTTATTTTTTCAGATTCAGCCTAAAAATTTGCTTTGCTTCAGTTCAGTATATTGTGGAATTCTTAGATCTGTAGTGCTTGGTACATAGGACATGCTCATTAGTTAATTGAATGCAGATATCATACCCTTTTTAAGGACTGCTACAGTCTCGTTACATGTTTGCTTTGCTTAATTTTCTTAAAGAGCTTGGCAACTTTGCTGATAACTTCCCAAGTCCTTAATCAATGTGTAGAAGCTGTGCTGCCTTATTGGCTCCAAAAGAGGCGGACCAAGAGTGTGAAGAAAAAGGTGAAAGCTTTGGATGTAGATACTGACCTGACTTTGCTTGAGCAAGTTAATCTGGAAAAGGGGATGGATACCTATCCGGTAAGTTGACTGTATCCTCTTCCGTGGTTCATTGCATCTGAAAAGTGGAAGCTTAAAAAAACAAAAACAAAACAAATTTGACTATTGCAAATATTTGAAACCTTAATAGAATTTACAGGGGAAACAAATGCCCCCCCCCCCGAATAGTTAGAAAATAAACATTTTTGTGCTAGTTCAAGCCAGTGGTCTAAAATCATGCTTTATGTTGAGTTCACACCCCCCCCCCATCTTTCCCCAGCAGCTAAATCCTAGTGCATGTGTCTTAGTGGTACCATCAGGACTTTAGGGTCCAGGGCCTCACTCAGCAGAAGGGCTGGCTTACCATATCTATCTATCTATCTATCTATCTATCTATGGTCAAACCTTGGTTCCCAAATGCATCCGTTATTGCATGTCTCAGCTCCTGAAGGCCAAAAACCCGGAAGTAACTGCTCTGGTTTTTGAACGATTTTCAGAAACTGAACAGCTTCCGGGGAGTTTTTCCCCCTTTTTTCTCCATTGACTCCATTGACAAGGGCAGTTGGCCCTTGATCCTTGGTTGTCAAATGTTTTGGAAGTCAAACGGTTTTCCAGAATGGATTATGTTCGACGACCGATGTTTGGCTGTATCTGTCTTCTGATAAAACGCATACCACATCTTACTTCATTTTGAAGTAAGTGAAGCAATCCATATCATATTCCAAAAAGGGTGCTCCCCGTAAGACCATTCTAAGCTCATCCCATTTGCCCGGACCACCTGTTGCACTAGCTTAAAGAGTTTTTGATTTTCGTATAATAAGAATTGTCAAGAGGTCGGGGGTCTTTTACTCGGCCCTGTTCATCAACGCTGGTTTGCCTGGAGCTCATACTTCCCGCTAAAGAGGCGAGCTCATGAAGAAGCAGTTTCTCTTTCTGCTGGCTGCTAACACTCCTTTTAATTGCACCTGGGTGCTGGCTTGTCTGTACCAGGGCTTCAAGGCCAGCGACGATGACTTCATTTAATTGGGAAGAATTTTGCAGTTGTGGAGTCACACATACACCCTAGACTCTCAGCTCTGGAAAGCTTAGGCCTAGACATCTTCTGATTGGCTGGTTATTAAGTATTACCCTTAGACCGTGTGTGATGCCTCACCTTTTCCCTTTGCTTCCCTGACTGTCACCTGTGTTATAGGGCCATGGATTCATTGTTAATGTATCAGGCTAGATTAGATTAGCCTTTTTGCCTGTTCTGTGATTTCCCAGATAGTCCTATATTCCTAATAGCATTTTCCTTTCTTATTTTTCCTACGCGATAAGCATTATATGCTGCTGTTTTAATTGTGATTAGAAAACATCTACATCTTCATTCTAAACCATTGTCTGGACTCTTTTAGTCACATCTGGGACTGCATAATTTGGCTTCTTTTGCATGAGACCCTGAAAGCAGAGCGTGGTACTTCAACTCTTGGTTCTTGGGATCTTAGGGATGTCTGGAATCTCCTAACTCAGATTGGGTGGACAAACAGCCTTGGGGGCATCTGTTCTACCTAAAAGCAGTTTGTTTATTCCCTGTGTGTTGGCCGCATTTGAAACACCAGTAAACAGTTACTTGGGCTTTGGGGTAGATTTCCTGACAATAATTAGTAAGGTTTTATTTAGTAAATTTAGAGTTGGGGCAAAAGCACATACCAAGCTCAGTTCTTTTAAGAGAGGATATAATTATTAAAATATCACCTTCATTCTAACTGGTGATTTATGTTGGGCATGGAGCAGTGCTGTACACCGTCTCTTAAGTTCCACACAAGATGAATTAATTGATTTTCAAATGAACAGAAATGAAAACAGATAGTTGGCATGTATACTCTGCTCACATCAATCTTACACTCCCTGCTTTTTATTTTACACCCACGCTCTCCACTTTAATAATTCTAATTGGGAAAATACGTAGGTCTGCCAGGATCTGTAAAGCTGCTTCTAATCTTGTATTTATGGTTAAATTGTTCTCTTTTCTTCCAGGGTACTTTTGATGATTATTTGGAGTTGTTCTTGCAGTTTGGCTATGTGAGCCTTTTTTCATGCGTCTACCCTTTGGCAGCTGTTTTTGCAGTGCTCAACAACATCACAGAGATGTATTCTGATGCCTTAAAAATGTGCAGGATCTTTAAACGCCCATTTTCGGAGCCTGCTGCGAGTATTGGTGTATGGCAGGTAATCCATTCAAATGCATAATGTTTGAATAACTTCGTCATTTCTTTATTTGTTTCTCTATTTGCCATTGGAATACATGAGAAGTTAGTCATTTTCCCACTCTTTTAAGGGTATAAAAGTGGGATATACCGTATTTTTACATCTATAAGATGCCCCCATGTATAAGACGCCCCCTATTTTGGGGGACTCAGATTTAAGAAAATGGGGGGAGATGGCCCAGAGTATAAGACGCCCCCTAATTTTTGACATTATTTTTTAGGGAAAAAACCTAGTCTTATATACAGAAAAATATGGTAAGTCTATAAAGTATGCCATGAGTTTACAGTAACCTGAGAATTCAGTTAAAAAGCAGGCATAGGTACAAAATGGCAGACACAAGAAATAGACATGTTGTGCGGGGATTTAGCTGTCAGTGTAGTATTTAGCTACGGTGTCTTAAGACTGTGCTATAGTTCTTAAAAGAAGTATCTTATTCCTTGCAGATAAGGCAGATTTACATGTTTCTTTTATAGGCTACATGGCATTCAATTTAGGGTAGAGGTGGGGAACCTGCGATCCTGCAAATGTGGTTGGCCACAACTCATAGAATCATAGAATGTGATTTTAAGCCATCTTTAGGCTGTTTGGGCCAGACTATTAGTGGCAGATTTCATGCAGATACCTGCCCCAAACTTTGGATTATTGGCACTTTTGAATGTAACAAAGAGGAATGTCAGGGCTATTCAGGAGCCTGAGAAAAGAAAACATATTTTTGTTAAAGGAATTCTGGTTCTTTTTCTTTTTGTTTCAGTTGGCTTTTCAAACTATGACTGTCATATCAGTGGTTACCAATTGTGTCCTTATTGGCATGTCACCTCAAGTAAATGGACTTTTCCCAGAATCTAAAATCGAGCTTATCCTAATTGTAGTGTTGGCAGAGGTAAGTTGACAATTTAATTATTTGCTTATGGTCCGTAAGCAGTGCTTTTTTTCTAGAAAAAGAGGTGCAGAACTCCCACTTCTTTTTTGACGTGCAACCCTAAGGTGGCGGAATTCAGTTCCCTGCCCATAAGAGTTTGTAAGCTGTGCATTTCCTTGACTGCTACATCCACCATCTTATTAGCTAGATAATCTTACGTATCGGTGCTTTTCAAGCTTTCCTATCTGTTAGGGAACCTTCTATACATGGATAGGTCTATTATGAGATACCAGCAAGTTGCAGAGGGGGCACACACATAGGAGCTAGCTGCATGCTACTGGGGCAGATCCATGCATTGGAAAGAGGTTTTTGCAAGACAGTTGTCTTGACCAATTGTTGTGGCCAGACGTATTCTAGCTTTGGAGTCCAGCTGAAAGTAACCTGATCTTGGGAAGGGAAGCAGCAGGTGGGATCAGTGGCGTAGCGTGGGGGGTGCAGGGGGGGTGGCCGCACCTGGGACAACATCTGGGGGGGGGGCGCGCTCGCACTTGCAGCTCTCTGCCCCTACCTGGCTCACTCTCTCTCACTGCAGTGCTGGCTGTGCGAATCCGATCCGAGCCGCTGGGTCGCCGCCCACTGTGGAGGGGAGGGTGCCAGGCGTGCGGTGCGGAGAGAGAGTGAGGGACTATCTGGGGGAGGGACAGTGCAGCGGGGGGGGGGGGCGCAAATTACTTGCCTTGCCCCGGGTTAGGGGGCGCAAATTACTTGCCTTGCCCCGGGTGCTGACAACCCACGCTATGCCACTGGGTGGGATGAAAAGTCCAGAACTTGCATCCTGCTTCAAATTGCCCAGCTCTTCTCCCACTTTGTGGTATTTTGAGATAACCTACCTGCAGAAATGCCATCATACGTGATCAGATTTTCACAGCTTAATGTGAGGTGTGGACAAGGCCTGTGAGATAAGATGATTCTCAAGACTTCCTTCCAAAATACAGTGGTACCTTGGGTTACATACACTTCAAGTTACATACGCTTCAGGTTACAGACTCCGCTAACCCAGAAATAGTACCTCGGGTTAAGAACTTTGCTTCAGGATGAGAACAGAAATCGTGATCCGGCGGTGCAGCGGCAGCGGGAGGCCCCATTAGCTAAAGTGGTGCTTCAGGTTAAGAACAGTTTCAGGTTAAGAACGGACCTCCGGAACGAATTAAATACTTAACCCGAGGTACCATTGTACTTTCCTGTCAATTATTCTGCGCTGTTTTCAATCGTTTCTTAATCAATGTTCATTATTAAATTCTGTAAAATAATATTTTAAAGAATAGATTGCTTTTGCTTTGAAATTATTTTGCTTTGGAGGCAAAATAAACATTTTGGCATCACACTGTCGCAAGAGAGACTTATGGAAACAGTAATTTAAGAAAAATTAAAAGGGGAGTTTGTGGGGTGCTTGGAGGTATGAAAAAGCTTTGGCATCATAGTGAGGAAAGGGGAAGCAGTTATAGACACACACATATTGTGGAATCTTTTGAGGGTCACCGATAAACTTTTCATCAAGTCATCGCAGCAGGGGAGGGGGCCCGTGAGAGTAGTCAATTATTGTAAAGAAAGGCTATTTTAAAATAATATATTTTAACGCCAAGTTTTGAGGGGGCCACAAAAAACCCTTGAGATACCAGATACAATCCATAGGCTGTATTTGTTATGAGTATCTTAGAAAATTTGCAGCAATAGTTACCAGCAGCTTGAAGGCAACAAATTAGGTGGCTGAGATATCTACAACCCTCTTATCTCTGGAGTAGAGGATTTCTGGGTTTCCCATAGCATTTTTGGCTACATAAAAATGCAGACATCTGTTAAGACTCTGACTGACTTGCTTCATTCTCTTAAAGAAGTTTGAAAACCCAGAATCATTTGAGAACTAATGAGTAAAGCTGCTCATTGGCTATTTTATTCAGATATTTGTATTTGTTTTCAGAACCAAATAAGTAAAACGCATCTCTGCTTGCGTGCTAAGCTCAAAGATGGTAAAGTGCAGGTTATGAAAATCAAGCAGTGACTTGGTTCAGTGGTACATACATGTGAAAAAGAATTATCGGGCATAATTAATTCAGAATGCTGCAGGAGGTTAATCAAAGTCCATGGTGGTTTACATTAACACATCTTTTCTACTAAGGAGTTTATTTAAAGCTCTAATAGCGCATTTTCACACAATTTGAAACACAAAATCTCTCTGTATGTTTGCTTCCATGCTGGACAAGAATTAGGTCTATAAAACCCCCATCTTTGGCTATGATAATTTCTTTGCAGTCCAACTGAAAACTTTCTAAATAGCACCTGAACACTATAAATAGCCCTTGGCACTGTTCACATACAGAACAGTTTGGTAATATGCTGTCGGCTTGCATGCTCCCTCCTTCTCTGCTAATTCTTTCCGAATTCCTGATTAGGGGGAAATCACAGCTTTTTTCTGATTTGGGTATAGCTTCAAATTATGATTAGCTGTATACCTGGACACCAGGGAGGGAAATCGGAACAATGAAGGTGAGCATGGCGTGCATGAGCCCACAGATTACTCATGTCTTGCCAACAGTGGCGTAGCGCGGGTTGTCAGCACCCGGGGCAAGGCAAGTAATTTGCGCCCCCTAACCAGGTAAGGGCAGAGAGCTGCGAGTGCGAGTGCGCCCCCCCCCCCAGATGTTGCGCCCGGTGCGGCCGGCCCCCCCTGCACCCCCCACGCTACGCCACTGCTTGCCAAACCAATAATTTGACATTATATGATAACCAGCTCACTGTTTTCCATCTGAATTTTCAATGAAGATTATTACACTGGAGCAACGGAAAAGGTATTGGTTCATAAGTCAGCAAATCTGAAATAAGACTCATGTTTAGATTTGAAACAACTAAGACAAATTACCTGGGGTTTGTTTGGAAAGTGAAGTTCTGCAAATTGATATACGCTGAAGGGAAAACAGATGGAGTTTAGTTGTAAGCATGTTGTGGCTGGTTGGTTTGGGTTTCTTTCTCTCTGAACTTAGTATCGTTGGAAATGATGAAAGTTAGTTAACAGCACACACACCCCATTTATCTTTTGACCTTACAGACTATAACAAGAGGATTTTGCAGTGTTTTATGCTTCGTATTCATTCAGAGTTTTGTACGCTGCCATCTTGTGGTGAATTAATACAATTAATGGAAAGTATTTGCCTTGTAGTGTGATCTCTTTAAAAATAATGCATTAAAGCAGCATTTCCTAACCTTTTTCTGACCGTGGCCCCCTTCCGACCTTGTTTCCTTCCCCCATGGGCAGTTGCCCCACCAAATAAGTAAAAATAAACAAAAAACAATACAAATCTGAGGTTCTGCCCCCCTCAACAAAAATCCTGGCAATGCCCATGTCCCACCCCCAGTCCTACTTGTAGAAAAGGTAACTATTTTTATAATTTATACACAATACAGTTGCATAAAATGATAGGAACATAATGAAATATTGTTGAAGCAGAAAACTATAGAAACATAGAATCACAGAGCTGGAAGGAACCCCAAAGTTCATATTCTAGTGCAGCCCCCTGCAATGTAGAAAACTCAGCTAAAGCATCCATGACAGATGGCCATCCAACCTCTTCTTAGAAAGCTCCAAAGAAGGAGAGTCCAGGACGTCCCTAGGAAGATCCATCTTCCATGCATTATAAAAAGTAAACAACACTTATTTGACCCCAGTTATTTGACACAGAGGGGAAAACCTGCAGATACAGTCCAAAAGGTGCACAATGGGAGAATTTTAAATAGCAAGTGGTCCTCACTGACCTAGTTCAAAAAGATCTTGTCATCCAGAGGAGCTCCGGCTGCCTAGATAAAACACTATAGTCCAACACACCTTTACTTGGGAGTAAGGCCCGCTGAACTCAGTGTGGCTTTCTTCTGAGTAGACAGTTCTTTACTAGATGCAAGTCAGCAGCACCAGACGACTCCACTCGGCTAGGCGCTGGGGTGGATTTTACCCCACGCCTTGCAGAGCCAGGGCATCGCACTTACCTGACCTGCGGATTCTAGATCGCAGGCTCTACTGGCCAAAACGGAAGCCTTGGTGATCATTCTTTCCCAACAGAAGCAAACCAGGACTGCTCCCAAGAAAATGCACGTGGCAAAAAGGAGCGCTAGTCTCTTGTGAACCGCTCCCTTACCTGCTTGTGATTGGCCAAGTGGATAGCCAGCCAATCAGGATTTTAAAAAGTTTTTTCCCCTTCACTTCTTACTTCCCTCTGTGGCCCTCACAGCCTCATGCTGTGGCCTCCCATTTATGCGATTTTCACCTGGGGCCCCCAGGGGGCCATGTCAGTAGTTGACCTCCTTTGTAATGTTTTATTTTGAAATCTTTAAGATAATACTTTAGTTTTCTGTTATGTTGCTTTGACTGTATACTTTATATTTGACTTTCTTCACATTGTTTTGTTTATGTTTTATTGATTTAATATGCTGTAAACTGCTTTGAGATTTTTCTGAAAAATATAAAGCGGGATAGAAATTTTAAAAATAAAATAAATAGAAATAAATATGGCCCCCGATTGTGAAGCACTGCATGAAGGGCTCACCCAGACTTCTACTTGACCTGCCATTTTCCCATGGGAAAACCCAATCTTTTGTCCCTGACTCAGAGCAAATTTCAATATGATTTCTGTGGGCTGACCTTTTCTCCTGATTCAGCGCTGAAGAGCAGGTTTTCCTGGGGAAAGCGGTGGGGCAAATGGAAAATGGCTCAGATCCGTGCCCAGAAAGCACATGACAAGCGGAAGTGTTGACGAGCCCTTGCTCACTTTTCCTTTAAACAGTCATCACCTTTGACTCCTTTGACCCTCAGGGATTCCTCCTTGACTAAAGGACGTTGGGCATAGGCCCATGACACAAATTTGAATAAAACTGGCATAGGACAAATTATATGGATAAATACGCCTGGGCAAATTAAGATGGTGAGTGGCTGGGTTATTACCCTGTACCTGTAAGCAAAGTAAAGCAAAACTTTGGTTGTTGTTTTTTTTTTAGGGAACGGGGCAGGAGATCTGGGGCCTGTCACAGAGTATCTGGGAATTAGCTTTCCGGGGCTATTCCCAATAACTAGGTTTTCTTAGTTGCTGCAATACTATCAGTGGAATGTTTAATTGACATTTTAAGGCCTGACCTACTAATCTTGTTTAGATTTCAATGACTTAATTGGGTTTGTCTATGGTGTAAGTGCCTTGAAAATTTCAATGTATACAGTTATTGCCCGGTTAGTTGAATGTAAGCATTTCATTTGTCACAATCCAGGAGGAAGGCCAATTACTGCACTATTGAAACAGTTCGTTCCTCTCGGCTAAGGCTCAATCCACATTTTCTGCCATGTATTCATAGGCAGCCACAGGAGAGGAAGTGCCTGCTTGCATGACAGCAGGTGGTGGTTCGGTATAGGAGGAAACAGGAGAAGGGGCAGTGAAATGGGGAAATTATATGGTACTCCACTTCATTTGTTGAGCTTCAGTGCAGACCACAACAGTGCAATTGTGGCTGGCAAGGAAGAAGTGGACCCTGATTTGGGGTTTAGAATTTGGATACACTTTATTCATTATTTGCAATTAAGAAATGAGTGGCTGGCGCGGGACTTTTTCTCCCCCACCTCAAACTTTACCTGAAGAAATGGCCTGGTTATCTACACCCCATATTTGCTCTGGATCCAAGACTTTGGATCAGTCCTAACCTGGGACCAACTAGATCTGGGCCCCAAATCGATTGGGGGGGTGTGCCCTAACGTATGTTTAGGGTTTTATACGCTAATCAAGTGTATGGTCGTAGAGTGTGGGGGTGAGGGAAGGAGACACTGCGTCTTCTTCACCGCCACCCCAAATGTGGGCTTAATCAAGAGTTTTGAAACCCTTATTGAACTTACGGTTGGGAGGGGGTGGAGAAAATAGATGTATCCTCCCTGTCTCTCGTTGTGCTGCAGAGACCAGGAATAAACTTTCTGTTCACTAGCTAGTGAGCGGACAATGCAGTCCTGCTCATCTCGGCTTTGTCTTATGTGTTCTCCTGCTGGGAACATGCATGATAATAATAATAATAATAATAATAATAATATTTATTCATTCATTCATTCATTCATACATACCCTGCCCATCTGACTGGGTTTCCCCAGCCACTCTGGGCGGCTTCCAACAAAACACTAAAATACAATAACCTATTAAACATTAAAAGCTTCCCTAAACAAGGCTGCCTTCAGATGTCTTCTAAAAGTTTGGTAGTTATTTTTCTCTTTGGCATCTGGTGGGAGGGTGTTCCACAGGGCGGGTGCCACTACTGAGAAGGCCCTCTGCCTGGTTCCCTGTAACTTGACTTCTCGCAGTGAGGGAACCGCCAGAAGGCTCTCGACAAGCAGTCAAAGAGCAATGTGGGGCTGTTTGAAAGCTGCCTTACAAGCAACCCCATACTGCTTTTTGATGTAGATGCCTGCCTTTACACACACACACACACACACACCCTGCCCATACCTGGCTATCTCTTTTAAAAATATATTTTATTCATTTTTAGCTTTAACAGTTAGCGTCACAAATAAATCATAATCATATACACATAGGATTCTCTGAATCCCTGGACTTCCCTTCACCCCTCCATGGTTTCCATAGTTATTCTTTTCCAATTGCGTCATATAATGTTCTCCATATTTTCTTAACACTCAATTCTCATCATAGTTCTCATTACTTTGCAAGCGTTTTTTTGAAATCCTGCCAATGTTTTTAGTTGTTTATGGTGTTTTGGTTTGTGCTTGACCCAGATCCAGTGTACAGCCCAACTTGGGTGCTTGAAGATTTTGACTGCAGTGAAACCCTTTTTCTAGGCATATGGTTAGGCTAAGAGCAGGTCCCTTTTCTAGCATGTGCCCAGATCTGCTGGACAGTCCCATTCTGCATTCCACAGCTGCTAATTAGAGGCAGGTCCCTAGCTATGGGGAAGCCCCTGTTTTTTGCTAAGAGTGTTAGGAAAGTCTTCCCCTCCCCCCCAAAAAAATTATTGACAGCTGCATGAATTATGATAGCTAGGAAGTGGAATGGGCAAGCAGAATATAAAATGGAAAAATAGTATAAAGTGGTGTGGGATATGGCTATTCTCCTGCCAACCTAGCAGTTCGAAAGCATGTCAAAGTGCAAGTAGATAAATAGGTACTGCTCCGGCTGGAAGCTAAACGGCGTTTCCGTGCGCTGCTCTGGTTCGCCAGAAGTGGCTTAGTCATGCTGGCCACATGACCCGGAAGCTGTACGCCGGCTCCCTCGGCCAATAAAGCGAGATGAGCACCTCAACCCCAGAGTTGGCCACGACTGTACCTAACGGTCAGGGGTCCCTTTACCTTTACCTTTATATGGCTATTAATGATAAATTAACATGTGCCATTAAGGTATGATGGGGAATATGCAGGAGAAATGATTTTGAGGAGCTATAGAGGGTGTTTGTAGAATTTGTACTGTTAAAAACAGAAAGGGGTCAAGCCATGAAATTTTGTTAGGTTGGATAGTTATTATGGAATGGTCTCGGTGGTGGGGTGCACATTTTTATTCTTATTTATTTATGATTATTACTTTGTCAAAATAAAATAAAAATAACAAAAAAGAGAGTTAGGAAAGGTGCGCTTTCAACTTAGTCCTCTCCTGACTCGCCTCCCAAGTTGTGATGGTTGTTCAGTGCAAAGACCATTGAGAATACTGTCCTAACTTACAGAGGACTTAAGGAAGGCGAAAAATGTGCCTTTCTACAGCCAGACATGAGAAAATTCCTTTCTGGCCCCCAAATGGAGCAAGCAGCTGCAGCCTGGAGTAAACCTGTTAAGCAAGGGGGCGGGCATTGCCTGCCAGTGTCCCTAAGAGACTGGGCAGCATGAGATGGGCTCATTTGTTTTTCGCCGTCTCTGCTTCAGAGCTGCAATAATGCAGGCGATAATCCTGGAACTCTGGGGGATTCCATAATGGCCTTGGGAAACACGATCACAGATGTGTGTTCTTGGTATCTGCTAACGATTGCACAAATCCAGTTGTGTGTCAGACCACTGTGACCTGCTTTGACCCTGTACTTGGAATACATCCTATTGTACCGAATGTTGCCCTGGTGAACATGATGCCAAAAGTGTTGGGACATGACCTAGTTAGTGTTGCCTTTAAGGAAGGGAGAGAACTGTGATTCTGTTCCCATTTTAATGCAAAACTACCCGGTTCATGTTACCTTAAACAATATATGCACCGCAACACAGCTATCCTTTGAAATGCATACTTTTTTATTTCATAAAACGCTTCCTCAACCAAATGATGTGCATCAAAAATTCATATATTAGGGGAAAGTGTGTTTAAAAATGCATATATTAATGAATATAACATTAAAATGTGCCTTTTATTAGGGGGAATTGTTTGTGAAAAGGTTTATTAGGAGAAATATGCATGAAATGTTAATGAACCTTAAAGAGGACTTTTTAAAGAAAACCAATAACACCCAAGCTGATGTGGAAATTGTGGAACTGAACTGTAGGCCAGGCCTCTCCAGAACTGAGCATGCTAAACTGGTAATTGAGTCCAAGCAAAGACCAGTACGCTTGGAAGTATGTTAATGAAATATGCTGTAAAACTTTAATTTCAGTGTAATCAGGGACTGTGACATCATCATGATTTATATAGGGATTCTCTTTAAATCCTGTTGTTTTGGGACAATTTAAACATCTGCTAATTTTGCAAAGCAATTTCTGAAATACAAAAGAATTGTCTTTTAAAAATTATATTTTGTTAAATAGGGTTCTGGAATGAATACACAGACACACGCACAATATTTCTGGAATTAATTTTGCAAAATGCATGAAATGGAATTTTTGAATATATAGGCTTATGGGCTGTCACAATACATTATGAAGTGACTGTCAAAATAAATTATTTACTTATTTTCCCCTCCCCCAACTGATTAGAAAGTGTCAATCCAAAGCGTCACTTCTCTGACTGGAGGAAATTAGTCGGGTGGTAATTCTCAGAGGTATTTTTGGTGCTGTGGAAGGGACACAGCATGCAGCTGCTTTCTCTTTTTTATACAGTTAGGTCTTCAAAAGAAGTCACAGGAGACTTCTAATGTGTGCATATAATAAGCTGAATCTGTATAGTGGATAATACAAAGAAGGCACAGCATGTAGCTGCTGAAAATGCGTACCCTATAATACGCTTGATCAAGGTTAACACTAGTCAAATGAACTGTCATAAGATAAAAGCAAGCTATTAGGAGGTGTGTGATAAATGCAAGCTAAAATAAATATTTTGTTTGCTCTTGTTATTACACAGATAGCTTTACATGCATCTTTTTAAAGCCATCTAAACTGTGCCATCTTGAAAGCACTTGCTACCTCTTCCAGCCAATAACATCACAAATTGACAATGCGGTCAGGATTTCAGATTAAAGAATATGGTCATTTTGTGTACAAAAGTTAGGCACAGAATCTGAAAAAGAATTTAGAAAAGCAACTTTGCAGTCTTCCACACACTTACTTGGGATCAATGGGATTTTGCAAGGTCAATGTGCAGAAGACTGCAGACTAGATCTTCAAATTCCTTGGGATGTCTCTGAAGCGGTGTTGTCATGCAATGGTCGCATCTCACCTGTGTCATAAATAAATGGACAACTTTGTTTTCCCAGACAACTTTGTTTCCCCAGAGATACAAGACTACACCGGAATTTCTAATTGACAATTTTTAGTATGGTCAGATGTGCACCAGTCATGCTTCTGTGTCCAAGAAACTTAATATGTGTTATTTTGAAGCTGAGATTTCTTGGATTTATTTCATATATTCAAATATTTTGAGGAATGTAGTATCCTGCTCTAATTTAGAATGATTTTCTTTTCCCTCTGATAATGGTGATAGTTAGCAGTTAAACTTAGAAATGTCTTCGTTAGCAATTAAGCTTAGCAACGTCTCATAAATGTATATTCTTCAAAGGAAAATTTAGTGTAGTTCAGTTGGTAGCAGGGTGCCAACTTGAAAAAAATATTTGGGGGGCCCAGGTAAGCCCCCACCTACACAATCACAAGAAATGGCAATTGAACGGCAATGCCCATCAACTTTTTTGGTGGGGGAAGCCCCCTCAAATATTTTGTTGGGAGGGCTGAAGGGACCTCGGCCCACAGGAGTTGGCTCCTATGCTTGGTAGGACATGAGATACTTAATCTCAAGGTCGTGGGTCCGAGCCCCATGTTGGGCAAAACATCCCTGCTTTGCAAGGGTTGGAATAGATGAGCCTTGTGGTCCCTTCCAACTCTTATAGAATTCTAGAATGTTATATATTCCTTCATTGTAGCACCGTCAGTCTCCTCTTTTGAGAGCCTCATGTCTTTGCTTGCCTGCTCAACGACCTAGGTCATTATGAATCGGAAAGGTATCTCAACTCTGCATCAGTGTGCTTTAGATCCGTAATGCTAGCTTGTATTTTACCAAGTTTTTATGCTGTTGACTAACATCTGTTATTTTCTCTTCTGGAACGTTTCACTAAGCTTTATTGACTAAACAAAATGCGCTTAACTGAACCTATATGTCTAAGAGCCATCCCTGAATCCGTCATTTTCTGTGTGCTGAAATGAAAGTGGGGCTATTTCCCCTCCACTTGCTGTTACTTCTGTTGCAGGGGGGACTAGGGGGCAGTTTAAATGCTCTTGATGGGGTTACACTTCCTCTGAAGGACTGGGTTCATAGCCTGGGGGGAGATACTCCTGGATCCTTTGCTGTCTCTTGAGGCTCAGGTGGCCTCGATGGCACAGAGTGCCTTCCATCAGCTTCGGCTGGTGGCCCAGCTGCATCCCTATCTAGACAAGGATAGCCTAATTTCTGTTGTTTATGCCCTGGTAATGTCTAGGTTAGATTACAGCAGCATGTTATATGTGGGGCTGCAACCAAAATGGTCAAAGGTCAAAGGCCTGGAAACGATGCCTTATGAGGAACGGCTAAGGGAGCTGGGCATGTTTAGCCTGGAGAAGAGGAGGTTAAGGGGTGATATGATAGCCATGTTCAAATATATAAAAGGATGTCACATAGAGAAGGGAGAAAGGTTGTTTTCTGCTGCTCCAGAGAAGCGGACACGGAGCAATGGATCCAAACTACAAGAAAGAAGATTCCACCCAAACATTAGGAAGAACTTCCTGACAGTAAGAGCTGTTCGACAGTGGAATTTGCTGCCAAGGAGTGTGGTGGAGTCTCCTTCTTTGGAGGTCTTTAAGCAGAAGCTTGACAACCATATGTCAGGAGTGCTCTGATGGTGTTTCCTGCTTGGCAGGGGGTTGGACTCGATGGCCCTTGTGGTCTCTTCCAATTCTATGATTCTATGATTCTGAAGATGGTTTGGAAACTTCCTCTGGTGCAGAGTTCAGCAGCCATATTGCTCTCCAGAGGCAAGACGGTTTGAGCACATAACAATGATCCTGACCTGACTGCCAGTTTCCAGGAGCAATTCAAAGTTTTGGTTTTGATCCATGAAGTAACTGCTCAGGATTGTAATACAGTGGTACCTCTGGATACGAACGGGATCCGTTCCGGAGCCCCATTCGCATCCCGAAGCGGACGCGACCCGTGTCCGCGGGTCGCAATTTGCCACTTCTGCACATGCGCTTGACATCATTTTGGCCATCTGCGCATGTGCGAGCGGCGAAACCTGGAAGTAACGCGTTCCGTTACTTCCGGGTCACTGTGGAGCGCAACCCAAAAGTGCTCAGCCTGAAGAAACTTCAACCCGAGGTATGACTGTACCTCCCTATATCATAGAATCATAGAGTTGGAAGAGACCACAAGGGCCATCGAGTCCAACCCCCTGCCAAGCAGGAAACACCATCAGAGCACTCCTGACATATGGTTGTCAAGCCTCTGCTTAAAGACCTCCAAAGGAGACTCCACCACACTCCTTGGCAGCAAATTCCACTGTCGAACAGCTCTTACTGTCAGGAAGTTCTTCCTAATGTTTAGGTGGAATCTTCTTTCTTGTAGTTTGGATCCATTGCTCCGTGTCCGCTTCTCTGGAGCAGCAGAAAACAACCTTTCTCCCTCCTCTATGTGACATCCTTTTATATATTTGAACATGGCTATCATATCACCCCTTAACCACCTCTTCTCCAGGCCAAACCCTGCAATAACCATCTGAGGCCCTTCCTCATGTGCCCCCTCCGTGAGAAGTCCAGAGGGTGGCAACACAAGAATGGGCCTTTTTATTCAGTGGTTTCCCATTTGTGCAATGCTTTCTGCGGGGAGGCTATAATGAGGCCTTTGGCAGATTAAACAATATGTGGCCTTTTAAAATGTCTTTGGGGGGCGGCGGCTATTGGTTTGGTTTGGGGGTTTTTGTTATGCATTTTGTGTTCTTGTTTTGTATTTTTAGATTGCCCTGTGATCTTTAGATGAAGAGCGGTATACAATTTTAATTAATCAATTAATAATAGTCAAAAACCCTGTCAGATTGTCCAGAGCAGGAGTCGGCAAACTTTTTCAGCAGGGGGCGGTCCACTCTCCCTCAGACCTTGTGGGGGCCGGACTATATTTTGAGGGGGGAAAACAAAAAACGAATTCCCATGCCCCACAAATAACCCAGAGATGCATTTTAAATAAAAGCACACAATCTACTCATGTAAAAACACACTGATTCCTGGACTATCAGCAGGCCAGATTTAGAAGGCGATTGGGCCGGATCCGGCCCCCGGGCCTTAATTTGCCTACCCATGGGGAGGATTGACCAGAACATCTGTTGAGGTCTTTTCTGTATTTTCAAGTGTGCTCCCTCAGTAGTAATGAGGTAGTAAATGCAGTTGCCTACCTTGTGTATCCACCACAAATACACAGACATAGGCCCATGCTGTATAGCTGTGTACCATTTGGGGTCTCAGAGTGCAGTCTATCCCATTAATATAACTCAGGTTGTGTCTTTGGCCCAGATTTTGGCTATCACATTAGATAGACAACCCTGAAAATATCACCGAAAGAGGGAATTTAGGATGTATTTCTTTCTGGGACAGTGTCCTTTACTAGTAGGATGTTTAGCGAGGTTGCATATGGGTTCCTGCTTGAGTTATAATAATAATAATAATAATAATAATAATAATAATAATAATAATAATAATAATTTATTATTTATACCCCACCCATGTGGCTGGGTTTCCCCAACCACTCTGGGTGGCTCCCAACAGAATAATATTAATAATAATAATAATAAAGCGATAAAACATCAGACATTAAAAACTTCCCTAAACAATAGAATAACAAGTATCTCTAGCTGGAGAGGTTTGCATACTATAAACACTTCATAATTTGCCATTCCTCTTCAAGACTCTGTTCAAAATCAATAGTAAAATACTGTTCAGGCATTTTGGTGAAAGCCTAATTAACTGCCTTAAAAAAATAAAAATCGTCTTCTGGAACTGTTGTTGAAAAGCTGATCTGTTTTATCATTTTAAAGTAGTCTATTTGTCATCATAAATAGTTTTTTAGAAAATGTCAGCTAAATTAAGTGACTAATCCCCACGTCTTGATTGCCATTAGGAAATACTTTTATGGAGTAGGTGTTTAATGAATGTCTCGTTTATTAAATAAGGGAACTCGCCCACTAGAGGGCACATGAGTACACAGGCTGTTAGTTAATTTAATTGAACTCTGTCTTCTCATGGGTCTAGTGAAATTTCATTTTGACATTCCAAATATCAACAGGAATAATAAAGAAGAAATGCCTCGGGTGAAAATAAATGAAAAACTTCTCCCAAGCTTTACCAGTGCAATTCTGTGCATGTTTACTGCAAGTAGCTCCTGCTGTTTTTAAATGGAGCTTACTCCCTAATAAGTAGGATTGCAGCTTTAGCATCTACAGTATTTTTCGCCCTATAGGACGCACTTTTCCCCCTCCAAAAATGAAGGGGAAATGTGTGTGCGTCCTTTGGGGCGAATGCAGGCTTTCGCTGAAGCCTGGAGAGCAAGAGGCATCGGTGCGCACCGACCCCTCTCGTTCTCCAGGCTTCAGGAAGCTATCCGCAAGCCTTTCGAGCCCGGGGGAGTTCCCGCGGGCTCGCAAGGCTTGCGGGCAGCAGCCCGGAGCACGGGGCACCCTCCGGAGGACGCCCCGTGTTTCGGGAAGGTGTCCGCAAGCCACCTGCCGGGTGCGCGAGGCTTGGGTCAGCAGCCTGCATCTCGAAGCACGGGGTGCCCTCCGGAGGACGCCCCGTGCTTCGGGAAGGTGTCCGCAAGCCTTGCACGCCGGGTGGGAGGTCCTGACGGGCTCGCAAGGCTTGCAGGCAGCAGCCTGTTCTGGGGGCTGGGGTCGGGGGAAGCTCGGGCTTCCCCCGCGCCAGCCCCGCGCCTGGGGGGGTAAATAATTTTTTTTTCTTTGTTTCCCCCCCCAAAAAACTAGGTGCGTCTTATGGAGCGGTGTGTCCTATGGGGCAAAAAATACGGTAATTATTAGATGTAAATTACTAATTTTAGTTTAAATTTATTAGAAAGTTATAATCCCAATCTTGGAAGAAATGTCTGTAAGTATATAAGTTTCAGGAGTATATTTTAAAATTATATTCTTTTTATGTCTTTGCGTCTGCTGGACCATGTTTCGTAGGGTCGAAGGGAGAAATTTAGAAAACAAAAGAAGGAACCTCCCTGTTACAGAGCCATCCAAACCCCCTTTGCTTTGGGTTGTGGAGATGTTAGATAGGCAAAAGTGTCTATACATCTAGCGGCACTGGCCTCTGCCTTTGGAGTCATGCCAGAGTCATTCTGGTGCTGCAGAGCCCCTGTTCTACCTGCTGAGAGAGTGGGCAGGCGAAATTGCCACTGGCAGTATCGTTCTGGGGGCAGAGAGGAGCTGAGCTGACCCCACTGCCATCATGTGACAACACTGGATCCAATCTGGACACTGTTGCTGCACTAGGTTGTCACGGAGATCTTCCTGTCCCCCACTTGCAGCTGGCATGCTTTGTTATGTCACAACAGGCAGTAGCTGAGGTTAGGAGCTACTCTTATTCATGCTACAGGTGATAGCTGGCATTAATCCTACTCTTGAGTATACCCACTGAAATCAGTGAACGTAAGTCTGTTAACTCCAGTACTGGATATAGCAGCAGTGAAGCATGTTCTTCAAGGGAAATGTGGATTGGGGATCTGTAGAAAGATGGATCCCTTGTAATGGTATTAAACCTCAAGTTTTTCAACCAATTCATAAAGTACTGTCATTTTCAGATCCGGACACATTACAGTGGTACCTCGGGTTACATACGCTTCAGGTTACAGACGCTTCAGGTTACAGACTCTGCTAACCCAGAAATAGTGCTTCAGGTTAAGAACTTTGCTTCAGGATGAGAACAGAAATCGTGCTCCGGCGGCGCGGCAGCAGCAGGAGGCCCCATGAGCTAAAGTGGTGCTTCAGGTTAAGAACAGTTTCAGGTTAAGAACAGACCTCTGGAACGAATTAAGTACTTAACCCGAGGTACCACTGTACATTGTATTTGGGAATCTCTCCAAAAGGGAATTGTCATGTCCTCTTCATCTGCTTTCGTCCTCCCTTGATGGGAAAGAGAGTCTGATGGCTGAGAGGATGCATCTTACGTCTCTCTCAACCTTCCTCCACCAGCCAGAATCACGGCTCACTCAACTAGGGCAAGCCCCTCTGCAAGAGATTTTCAGAGCACCCACATGGTTGACACCTTCCCCATTCCTTAAGCATTACAAAATTGACACTTTTGCCTCAGCTGAGGCTGCCTGTGGAAGGAGGGTGCTGCAGCACGTCCTTCCAGCCGCTTAAACAGTAGCTTCCTATTTGAATTCTTTATTTTTTTACAAACTTGCAGTGTTGCCTTTTGACTGCCAGGTGGTGCCAAGCCTAAATCCCAATCTGGCAGCAGCTTTTGTGGGGTCTTCAGAAATACCTTTCGTGATAAGTATAATGGGCTGTTCACAGCTGCTCAGTCCCTTCAGTATCAGTGCTTATTCCTGTTTTCCACCTTACACAAAGTTCTTCTTCTGAGCTGCCGCCCCCTCCCCCCAGTTACATACAATGGGTAATATATTGATATAATAATAATAATAATAATAATAATAATAATAATAATAATAATAATAATAATAATAATTTATTTATTAATTATACCACACCCATCTGGCTGGGTTTCCCCAGCAACTCTGGGTGGCTCATAACAGAAATAATAATAATAATAATAATAATAATAATAATGATGTGATAAAACATCAAACATTTAAAAGTTCCCTAAACAGGGCTGCCTTCAGATGTCTTATACATAATGACTTATCTCTTGTCCCAGTGATCTTGCATTAAACATCTTATTGATGGATCTCGCTTTTGCAACAATGAATTATCAGATTGCAAATGAACATTTCTGTGTAGGGAGGATGATGCTTAGAATATAGCAGTCCTGCAATAGTGGTATATTTCCCTTTGTTATGCCAGTTTATTCTGCTACAGTTTGTTTTTCCTTCCATTTGTCCTCTTTTTAAGTATCTTGCAAGTTCTGCAGACAAGAAACCTTTTATGAAATGTGTTTGACAGCTGCAGGATTCGAATGCCAAGATCTGGTCCCCACACATCGTATTCTCTCTTTGACTTCTTGTCTAGTATTTTGGCTGGGCTTTGCTGCCTGCTGCAGCCTGTGCTTCTGGGTGCAATACAAAATCGGTTTGTTCAAGTTCGTCACTCTTGCTGACATTTATTTGGCAATTGTCAGCGAAAGAATTAGCCTCCTCCTGAGTATTTTAGCACAGACAAAATTGATGCATTTACGTTGTTTGATGGGCTGCAATAACTGTCCTTATTATGCAACTGCCTTCCACGATTCCTTGTGTTCAGATTTGTTGCATTTGACTTAATCTTCTACATGTTAGAACTACAAACTCTATTGAAGCGTTTCCACCATTAACAACCTTATGAAAAGCTGGCTCTTAGATTGGTGCAAACAGTTCATATTTAGATATTTGAATTGTCATGTCCTAAGCTCTATTTGGGTTAATAATTGTATCTGTTTATAGTAATAATAATAATAATAATAATTTATTTGTACCCCGCCCACTCTGGGCGGCTTCCAACAAAGATGAAAAATACACTAAAATGTCACATATTAGAAACTTCCCTGAACAGGGCTGCCTTCAGATGTCTTCTGAATGTCAGGTAGTTGTTTATCGCTTTGACATCTGATGGGAGGGCGTTCCACAGGGCAGGCGCCACTACCGAGAAGGCCCTCTGCCTGGTTCCCTGTAACTTGGCCTCTCGCAGTGAGGGAACCGCCAGAAGGCCCTTGGCACTGGACCTTAGTCTCCGGGCTGAACGATGGGGTTGGAGACGCTCCTTCAGGTATACTGGACCGAGACCGTTTAGGGCTTTAAAGGTCAGCACCAACACTTTGAATTGTGCTCGGAAACGTATTGGGAGCCAATGTAGGTCTTTCAAGACCGGTGTTATATGGTCTCGGCGGCCGCTCCCAGTCACCAGTCTAGCTGCCGCATTCTGGATTAGTTGTAGTTTCCGGGTCACCTTCAAAGGTAGCCCCACATAGAGCGCATTGCAGTATAGGCACGGCACACATTTTTAAAATACTGCATGCCCTTTATTGACCTAGTACAATTCAATTTTTCAGATTCAGAAGAATTTTCTTGCAAACAGAGGTTTCTCATTTTAATATGATTTCTGCTTACATGAGAGAACATGTTGCACTCACTTCACATTGGACATTTTTGACTGTGTGCTTTTTGTAATAGACCCTTTGTGCCACTGCCTTTTCATCTGTGCTCATTCAGGCCACAATCGGCTTGAAGCTTCCTGGCTCAGTGTTGCATCTATTTTTATCTAATGATTGGTTTTCTCGCTTCGGGGATTCACACATTGTAAACTAAGACACTGATTGCCTTGTCCTTGCCTGATGTGTTTCTTGTCTGGTGGATTATCACATGGAAAAGTAATAGCATCTTCCTCTGGAAAACAAGCAACAAATGCCTCAGATGAGAGCCTGCTGTGTGATATGTGTTACTTAACATAGCTTCCCTTAGACAGTTCTTGGTATATTTTATGGTTATACTTTGGCAAAACAGTACAGTGTGTGCATGCAATATGTATGTATAATGACAATGCACAGAACTATCACAAACCAATGGCTTTGGTGTGCATGTGGGTTGAATATATGGGTGCATGCAGACATATGGCATATGCAGGAGATGCCCTGTTTTCTTCCAAGTTGGAGATTGGTTCATACTTGAACAAAACCTCTAGTGCATACCATAGTCTCTCAGGTTAAGAACTAAATTCGTTCTGGAGATCCATTCTTAACCTGAAACTGTTCTCAACCTGAGGTACCACTTTAGCTAATGGGGCCTCCTGCTGCCGCTGCGCTGCCACCACACGATTTCTGTTCTCATCCTGAGGTAAAGTTCTTAACCTGAGGTACTATTTCTGGGTTAGCGGAGTCTGTAACCTGAAGCGTCTGTAACCTGAAGCGTCTGTAACCCGAGGTACCACTGTATTTGTAGGGCTTTGGATCACGTTCTGTGTGTTGGTATGTGTAATGCAGATTATAGAAGCATATCACTTGTTTCTTGTGAGCATGCAATTTTCCTTATATCAGTAACCAGCTTTTACCTATGAATTTAGGAATAATTAGCTATCTGGTTAACATCAGTAATATTACACAAGCTGAATGGAATCTTCAGTGGGACATTCCCTTCCTCCTCTCACCTTGACTCTAGATCCTATTCTGTTGTTCTGAGAACTTAGCAACACAGTTCCTTTCCCCATCTTATTCTACTAACTATATTTCTCCCCTAAAATCCATAAATAACATACACTTTTTTGACCAATTTTTTTGTTTGTTTACTGCCATTTTCTTCCAAATTTACTTCTGTCTTAATGCACATGTTTGACCCAGTATTTCCAACAAACATGCTGCCCACATGCAAGTTTCTAAGAGTGTTTCAGTAAAAAAATTGTTCTAGACAGTGTAAATCTTCATCATGGGATAACCAAGTCCTCAGCCAACTTCACTGTGCTGTCTCATAGTATATACTTAGAATAGAGATTGCCAAACTTCCCTTCTGTTCTGGGGCTTGCATGGTATTGACATCAATTTTGGGCTGTTTATATGGGATATCATGCCGCATAAAGCTGTTCAGCATTTTCTGCCAACTTCGTAGTTCTTTTGAATCTACTGACAGAGGTAGTGCAATAAACAGAAACAGGAATCTTGGCAGAATAACAATCCTAATTGAGTTTACCCAGGCTACCCAGAATAAATTCAATCCCCCCCCCAATCTTTTAAAGTCAGACTTTATGTGCTGAATCAGTTTCTTAAACTTCACATCTTCTTATTAATCTCACTCTTAAATATTTTACTTTATTATATTCAACCTATGTGGTTGCATTATATAAATTTGGTCTTGCACATCTAAATTAATGATTAAAACCTCTATTTTCAGTTTATTAACCTTATATGCCAGTATCTTGCCAGATGCATCTATAATCCAAAAGATATGTGAAAGCGATTCTCTTGAATTTTATGAATTTTATGCCCAGTTGATCCTGTCCTGGAGCCTTATTCACCCCCCTCCCCTTCAGCTCCTTTCTTCTTTCATGAACTATAATTCCCTCCTTCACTTCTTTGTATGTACAAGCCATAGCTTCCTGTTGCATCCAAACCAGAAAGCTATGGTTTCAGCTTGCCCTCCAAACTAGGAATGAAAGTCATTGTTGAAGTGGGTTTCAAATTCTAGTTTAAATGACAAACATGCCAATTCAGATTTACTTGCAAACCATAGTTGATCCAAATAGGGAGTAGATTGGAGCATATGAGTGAAACTGGGAAGAAGCAGAATCTGAGCCCAAGCACTAAACCAAGGGTTGGCTGTTACACCAGAACAGCCCTTATTCTCGGTGTAGATTGCAGTAATTGCCTAAGGATTTGTATCCTAGCTATGATTTGCAAAGCAGAGTCATATGGATCATGTGTATGATTACAAAATAGGAAGGAATGCAGACCTAAGATTATACTTCCTAAATGTAATCTCTTGTTGTCAGTTCATTATCTAAGGGTTTTCACCGGTGAGGCAGTTGGGATTGCAATTAATATTGCAGCATAATTTGAATTAGCTTTCAGAATGACATGCAGCCTAACACAATTGCTTTATGACTAGTCCATAGAAATAACTTTATATTAGATAGTTGCATTACTGTTCTGGAGTATCAGAAATGAATATAATATATTATTACAGTCCTTCTACCTGTGTAATGTAGAATTTATTTCTAAAAACATGTATAAAGTTTCCTCTAAGTTAATACAGTCTAAGCATTTTTTTTAAAAAATCCATCCATGGAACGTAAAATTGTGTATCAGCAAAGAAAACATTTAAAAGCCTACAATGTGTGATTGTAGCTACAGTTTTTAATTGCGTAGTGTTGATACTGGAGCTGGCATGGTGGTATTACTGAACATATTTGTAAAGTGGATGTGGACATGATTGAATTATATTAACTTTGTTTATCCATCTGAAGCCAGGGTTGTTACAAATGAAAATCTGCTGCCACGTTATGGGATGGAAGATAATTATGAAAATGGAGTCTATATAGGAGAGATAAATTTTACAGTCCATATGCTAATTGCACTCTTGATTGAGAGAAGCTGGCAGCAGTTATAAAAATGCAATTCTATGTAGGAAGCATTCTGTAACCCCTGGTGATATATATTTAAGCTACGGGGAGACAATTAATGTCTCAACAATACAGACATAACCTTGGAGGGTCCCTGGCTCCAGCTTTCTGTGCAAAGCCCTTCCACTGATACCATGGGTCACACCGGGTCAGATCCTCTGGTTGCTTTTTGGCAGCTAAGAAAGGCCTCAATTTACAGCCCCATGCAGTTTTTTAAGCTGGCACAGGATCCCTTGGCATTGCTGGCTTATATCCATTAGGGCACCTCCACCTGGGTATTGTAGTTTTGAGGGCACACAGTGCATGTGTCTGCAAAAGTATGTTAGGAAAAAATTGAGAACGCTATAAACTAGATCAGGTTGCACTTTTGCTTCACAGCAGATGCATTGTTTCTTGAAGAAGAAGAAAACATGACCGGCATTTTATATTGAGATGGGAACACAACATAACCCTATAAGCAAGAGCCCTTTCTTCCCACGAATATTTGGAAACATTATCAAGAGGAAACTTGCTCACATTTAGGAAATGTGAATCTCTGAATATGTATTTCCACAGCTGTGTGTATATACACACTTGATCATGTGTGGGTTTTTTCGATTCTATAGGATGCTGAGCACCACAGCTCCCTTTGATTCTGAGAATTTTAGGTGTCTGTTCGCTCCTTAAAATAAGATTGATATAATGAAGACAAGTCCCTTGCTTGTGCAATCAGAGAAAGTACATAGGGCAGTTGGTGTGAAAGGTGTGCCACTGTAAAGCATGAATTTGTCTTCATGGTAAAATTTGACTTGTCTTGCATCTGTTTTCAAAAACATTCAAGTTTTTTTAATTACTTGTAAAAAGCTTTGTTCAGGGCATGATAAAAACGGTTTTTAAAGGGATCAGAGTAGGAAGGGGACATCTTACAGCCTTTGGCACAAAAAGTGAAAGTTTTTATCAGGCCACAGTGAATATAAATCTTTAGTATGACAGCTGTCTTTCAGTATTCTGTATTTTGTTCCTGCGTGCATTTTCATTTTGTACTATGATGTTTCCTTTTTGAAATATCTACATCTTACGTTGCCCGCTTCTGCTGAATACCAAATGCACTTTGACATTTAGATGCAGTCTTTTAGTTCTGCCCTTTTCTTCCATAGCTGACAAGATGTGATGACAGATTGTTTTTTAATGGTTTGGAGAAGTTAACCCTTCCTCTGTTTCCCCCCCTTTCTATTCTATCAATTTGCTAGTGGGATCCAATTAGGGATGGGGGAATATGTCAATCTGTTTCTCTTAGTTTCTCATTTCCCCCATCTTAAGTTCAGCTTGCAACATTTTTTTGCATCAGTTTGCATTGAAAACAAGCAAATTCATTGCAAAGAATTTTTATCAGCTATTGATTAAGTGGGTAAAGTTGCTAAGGGAATACACCTTTGCCCTGTTCTTAGATTTGGCTCTCCAGTTAATACAGTGTTCTAATCTAAATATTATTATTTTTTATGTGAACTTTTCCATACAAGGGTCACATCCACACCGTACATTTAAAGCATTCTTATACCACTTTCAAAGTCATGGAGAACTGTAAGAATTATTAAGGGTGCTCAGATTCATTACGTCTGCAAGGTCAGATTGTAAGTCTGCAAGGTCAGTATGCAGGATTCTTGAGGAAGCCTGACAGTTAACAAGGCATAAGAGAGCTTTAAATGTATGGTGTAGATATGACAAAGAACAATTATATGTCGTTATTTGATTATTCATATTGACAGCTAATATCCCTTAGCTGAGTATTGCTCAGGACCGCAGTACCTCAAGGACCACCTTTTCCTATATGAACCTACCCAGACCCTGAGATCATCTTCTGAGCCCTCCTTCGTGTGCCTCCTCCTCGAGAGGTGCAGAGGGTGGCAACACGAGAACGGGGCCTTCTCTGCAGTGGCTCCCCATTTGTGGAATGCTCTCCCCAGGGAAGTTCGCCTGGTGCTTTCATTACACACCTTTAGGCGCCAGGCAAAAACATTCCTTTTTAACCAGGTCTTTGGTTGATCTGATTGAGATCCTATACCCTTTTAAAATGTGTTTTTTTGGGGGGCGTATTATTGGGTTGTTATTTTTATTCTGATTTTATATGTTGTGACCTTTTCTGTGAACTACCCTGAGACCTCCGGGTATAGGGCGGTATATAAATTCCATAAATAAAAATAATAATAACTGGCCCCACTGTGCTCAGGCGCTTCCTAATTCTGCCCTAGGGCGAGGATGAACTTAGGTGTATTTGGTAAGAGGGTGGAGAGGAGGTTCACATAACAGAAGCTATGCTTCACTGAAGAATAAGGAATATTAGCATTGATTTGATTACAATTCATACTGCAAACTCCTATAATCAAAAGAAATATAGAGAAAAAAGCACTTCCTTATAGTTGTGGGACAAGGGATGCTGAAGGAGAGGATGGTAGAAATCCTAGTGTATTGTAGTTGGTATATTTGTTATTTAAAAACAAATACACCTGCTTGTCCCGCTGCTTTCCCCCAACAAAATAAACATCAGTCAGTTTTTCTGCAGATTGATGTTTCATTTCAGCGGAAAACCGCAAGTTTTCCCAGGGACAGTGGTGGGACAAGTTAAAAACCTCTCGAACCCTTGCTCAGAAACCATGAGACAAGCAGAAATCCTCTTGGACCTGTTCTTTCAAGACACAGAACAAGCAGAAGTGTGGATGAGCCCAAAGTTTTTTTGGCGGTTTTTTTAAGGCTGAAATGGGAGAAGATGCTGTAAAACATCTCGGCCCTGCAATTTTAATTTGTTGTTCCCTCTTTTCTAACCTACTGAATCTAATGGAGTAATCTCGGAAGTCCACCACAGTGTGCTTTGTTTCCGCATACCTGAAACACACTCCCTTTAGAAAGAAACACATCTCCTCTATCCATTTCCAATAATTTACATCATCTGTGGTTTTCTGGAATGTCCTGTCTCTCTGTGTAATGTGACACATAAAATTGCCTACCTTATGAATGTATGTGCCTGGCAGCGAACATACAGTATAAAATAATTTCTGCTAAATGTTATATGCAGAATAACGTTATATGTCAGCATCAGTGGCTTCTCACATATTGTTTATTCCTCCACAAGCAGCACCATTCTCGGTCAGCTGTCATTTTGTGACAACAAAACAGCAGCAGTACCATTTCTTCAGATTTGACATTTATATCTCCTGGAGCAACAATACACAAAGTCTTTCTGGACATTTTAGAATTTTTTTCTCTTAAAGAAAAAACATAACCTTGCATTTGCTTAAATAATTTGTAGGATTAGATATAGGGATTATTCCAATCACTTTTTCCTTGTCCTCCTTTTATGGTGACTCAGACAAAGCTCACTTTAGTTATCCACACTAGACAGTATACCATTTTGCTTCAATTAAATGTATGCCTGATTAGACTTCATTGTGGTGAGCTTTTCTTCACATTTTGAATAGAGAATGCGGGCCCAAAAGCAAAGCACCTTATTTTAACAAGCAAATTATTTTTGTAGCCCTGTGTCACAAGTATTAATAGCATTTACATCATTCCTTGTAAAGAAACAACTAAAAAATGTGTAAAAAAGAAAGAAAGAGAGGAAGTAAATATAGATTCAGATGTTTGAAACTAAGAAATCATTGCGGGTCCAGGAGGTCAGGAATCTGCAATAAAGACAAGACAATAGTTTGGGATTGAAATGGCCACAACTTTATTGATTAGAAATGTCAGTAGGTTTTGGCATGGGCACTGAATATGTATCCTGAATCAACAAGCCCAATTGCTGGCTGATTATTCTATCTTGACTAAGAAATCATTATTTGAACCATGAGTTATATGCATTTACATAAACTTCATAACACAGTGGGACTTAGTTTTGAGTAAGCACACATGGTATTGCATAGTTAGTAACTAAATAACAACAACAACCTATAAATAAACAATATGTATAATATGATACTAAGGCTTTACTTTATCAGGCTTTCAGTGTTTTAAAAAGGAGTGTATTGGCAGCTCGTGTGTATTTGGTCCCACTTAGACCCATTCTATGTATGTCTAGCTCTACTGGGTTCAGTAGGGTTGCATTGCTTTGTACAATATGCTAAGTATAGGATTTGAAGCATTAGCATATTTTTGAGCAATTATACTTGTGTCAGAAACCAAATAGTTGATCTTGTGTAACCTGTTGCAATTGAGTCTAGATGTTGTGGTAGAGAATGTTCTCCATTGCACCCGAGGAGGTGTTTTTCTAGGAAGCAAAAGAAATAATACATTTTTCCAGGAATTTATGAATCACATATAAGTGATCGGGGAAGGAAAATTCTTCAGCTGGATGGAGAACTATTCTGTTGTCAAAAAGCTGGCTGAGTGATTTGAGATTAACTTTAGCAATTGCCAGAATTATTCATCGTAGAGTAGTATTATGCGTACTGAAATAATTTATGAGGTGCCTGCTTTCATTCAAGTGAGGAAAATAAAATATTTACAGTGTTTGAAAGACTCACTATACAATAGTGTGGGCAAGGTTAAAGCAGTTTTCAGTAACACAGTAATTGTTATAATTTCTAACACATTTCTCTTGTAGCTCCTAACTGTTGCCTCAAGATGCAAACAGGACTTTTAAGTAGAAAACAAAGACCCACTTTATGCCCTGTTTTCTATATTGAGGTATGGGCACAATGTTGCAGCCTAAAGATATTTGGAATATTCCAGGATCTAGGCGGTCCTCAGCCAGTGATGTCCCAACTCTGCCTTCTGCTCTGACCTGCTAATTTCTTCCTTGCTCATCATCACATGCTCCCTGTGCAGTGGTACTTTTGGTTGTCCCCTCCCTCCTTCCCACTCATACCCTTTCCCTTTTTTACCCTCCCATCTCCCTGTAACGAATCCACTTTTCTGTGCTCTTAGCTATATTCTTCTTTCCTTTTGATACTGCCTCTAAAGTTTAAAGCAGGGGTCATCGGAGCCACCAGACCTCCCCATTTGGGTGGCCGCCAGATGATTTTGCCCATGGCATACCCACCTGCCTTATGCCTAGTGCCATGTTGTGTCTGGGCCAAAAGGGGTGTTGCAAGCTCTGCCAGTCAGCTGATCAGTGCCTGCAAAGCCCTTTGCAAGGTGCTTTGAAGCCCCAACTATCAGCTGATTGGCTGGGTTTCAAAGCACAGTGCAGGGTTATCTGCAAGCACTGGCGGTCAGCTAGGATCATTTTTTTAAACAGATCTTCTTTCCCCTTTTCGCAGAAAGCTAGAGGCAGCACTTTGAACACAAACTACTTACCCTTCATGGGGAAGATGTGGTGCTTTTAGGAGCATTTGCCCCTCTGCAGAGATGTCAAGGGGGTTCTCTGGTGAGCTCCCATTGCTCTGTCCCAGCTTCTGCCATCCTAGCAGTTTGAAAGCACACTAGTGCAAGTAGATGAATAGGTACCACTGTGACGGGAAGGTAAGTGGTGTTTCTGTGCACTCTGGCTTCCATCACAGTGTCGCGTTGCACCAGAAGCAGCTTAGTCATGCTGGCCACGTGACCCGGAAGGTTGTCTGGGAACAAACGCTGGCTCCCTCAGCCTGAAAGTCAGATGAGTGCTGCAACCCCATAGTTTCCTTTGACTGGACTTAACTGTGCAGGGGGTCTTTACTTTTTACCTTTACC
Organism: Podarcis tiliguerta; assembly: GCF_965153285.1. Lineage (NCBI taxonomy): Eukaryota > Metazoa > Chordata > Lepidosauria > Squamata > Lacertidae > Podarcis > Podarcis tiliguerta. The sequence continues at coordinate 15,783,522 of NC_139545.1, read as the reverse complement.
TTTCAGAAAGCTTCTTGTAAGGTACATTCCTGGTGTTAATCTGCTGATTAGTGCTGGAAGTGCTGTAACCAGCAGCCTCCTTTGAACTTTCGCAGGCGGGTGGTCCTGTGCACCTGTCAAAGTTGGCCTGTGAGGGCTGGTGGAGATAAGGATCTGGCCTGCTGACTGGATCCAATTTCCTATGCCTGGTTTAAAGCATTTTCACATCCCTAAAAGTCTTACTTTCACAATTTCTGATGCAGTAGCCTGTTCTAGGACAGCCAAATATGCACCGCTACAAAGAGCACACAGAATTGCATAAAATTTACATATGCTAGGTTATGTGGCAATGATACAGGAATAAGATGGAAATTAGAAAATATCTGAGCTGATGAAGTCCACATCCAAGATTTTCAGGAACTGCCATCCCTACTTCAAAATTGGCAATTGTTTTTAGAAACAAAGAATGCTTATTTTCCTAGTAATTGGGCCATGGGAAGTGTTGTTTTCTTCTTAATCCCAGCAGGCCGTCTATGAAAATGACTTTGGAGGTCTTGAGCAAAGAACATGAATGGAATTATTTAACATTTCTGATGCTAGAAAAATCTCAAGAGGGTCCAGCAGTCATTTACATTAACTTGTCACACCTTATGAGAAGACTTGCCTGTTTGCAAGTTGTAGAAACAGTAGGCAGCCCTTCTTCCTTCCCCAAATAGAATAATTTGCTCTTTGCGATCAGTAGGTATGCTATACTGGTACTTTAAGACATGTTCCTTTTAGCAGAAAAACTAACATGGTAGTCAGGTTAACATTCCTAGTACTGAAATGCAGCCTTGTGTGTGAAGGGCACATATTTAATAGCTGCAAGAGTGTGAGGGAAGGAGTGTTTAACATTTCCTCGCTGGCAGCCCCCCCCCATCAAAATTGCTCTTATCCAAGCTGTTTTCATCACCTCTGAAGGTAGAAAATGTAACACATGTGAGAGTAAAGTCTTTTTGGCACACACAGTTCAGCTGTTCCATATGAACATTCATCTTTAACAACCCCAAACTAAGTCAGACATTGGAGATCTGTGAGTGGCCCTCTGGTTTCTTCATTCTTCCTTAAAAGAATGAAAATAAAAGATACAGGGATGAAGGGTGATACTGTTCGAGACCATAGCACAGGAGGAGAGGGTATTCCAAGCCATTTTCTTAATGTAAATCCTCACCCCTCTTCCCATTACTGTTTGGAAACATTTATAGATATTAAGCCAACTCCTTAATTATATGAGAACTGGAAGTAGTCAACTCAGACTCCCTGCTAAAACCCACCAATGAAGGAGGCAGGAGAGCCAGTGCTGTGACTTGCGCCCCAAAACTCCCATGCGTTCCTTATCTTTCTGCAAACTTCAGTGGTTAGCATTACAGCCAGCCAACCTGTGCTGCTAAACTTCAGCTGCTAGGAGGAAAGACCTTTGCCTGTGTTTGCTACAAGGGTCTTCTCCCTTTCAATACAACTGCACTGCTCCAGCATCTTTTGTGCGCTCACCATTTGTGAATTAAATGGAAGAAAAATGTTTTATGGAGGGAGGAAGTCAGGGCAGTAATTTATACTGACCATTTAAAGTTAAGACTTCTAGCATGATGGTGAGGAGAGGAGAAATACCCCTGTCTTCCAAAGACCTTTCTCTCCCTACTTGAGTGGAGAGGGGTCTGCTGATCTCCTAGTGCTGGCTCTGGTTAAGACTGGGATGCAGTCCCTGAGTGCATGCCCTCCATTGTAGATGGGCCTTGAGGGCAAAAGGTTGCCCACTCCTGATTCAAACCAAGAATATTTTTTTAAAGGGCTTGTGCACAAAAAAATTAGTCTCCATGTGTACAATTTTGGAATTCCAGATATTTCATATGCTGAACAGAAATGTCACTTTTTAAAGATTCCAGACATCTTTCCATTAAGGTACATCAGTCAGATATAACATCAGTGTATGATACTGGCAATCAGTTAAGAGGTACTTCATAAAGCATGGCATTTATCACAGTGTCACAAGTTGAATTGCTTGTTCGTTTTTCTCTATCCGCTTTTCATGTAGAATTTATTTCAGAGCATGATCAAAGCTTTACTCTTCATTAGATACTGCATTAGCTAATTTGACTTTTGGCAACCCACATCCTTGTTCCTATTAAACACCATCCATAAATTGAGATAAGGATTCTGCCAAAACGTTTAAGGATTGCATGATGGAAATATACTATTGGGTGCATTATGCAACTGCATTCTAGACTGCTGGGTTGGTAAATTTGAAGTTAAGAAATGCTATCTTATATACTTGAAAATAAAAGACGGCATTTTAAAGCATCTGAATATTGACAGAAATACGAGAAAAGACAGCCTTAAGCTCCATTGATCAAGGATCAATGAATGAGCTGTCGTGTAATTTATTATGGCTGATTAGGGGTTTGTTTGTTCGCTGTATTTACATTTCTAATACTTGCTGGATACCAATTCATGTAGCTGCTTATTGAGAGTTCGCTAGGTATTTTCACAGTTGTAAGGGATGCAGGTGGCGCTGTGGTCTAAACCACAGAACTTAGGGCTTGCCGATCAGAAGGTCGGCGGTTCGAATCCCCACAACGGGGTGAACTCTTGTTGCTCGGTCCCTGCTCCTGCCAACCTAGCAGTTCGAAAGCACGTAAAAATGTAAGTAGATAAATAGATACCGCTCCAACAGGAAGGTAAACGGTGTTTCCGTGCGCTGCTCTGGTTCACCAGAAGCAGCTTAGTCATGCTGGCCACATGACCCGGAAGCTGTATGCGGACAAACGCTGGCTCCCTCGGCCACTAAAGTGAGATGAGCACCGCAACCCCAGAGTCGTCTGCGACTGGACTTAATAGATTTTCAGGATGCTGCATTGTTTCCAAAATAGTACCATGCTTTTGCTACAGTTGTGCGCAAACACAGGACGCTCAAAGCATTGACTATGTTTGCACATCAGCATACTGGATTAGTTTCTATGTCAGCAGGAACTTTGAATCCAAAGGACCATGTTTAAAGTTCTGTTTGAGCTCAGAGGCTTTTCCCTGGCTGTCTCTCATTCCCCCTGAAGGCTGAGTATACTCTGGAATAGTTTTGGGGCTGCAACCAAGGGTGAAAATAATGAAAACCAATCTCCCCCACATAGAGTGCCAAAAGGGCATGTTGGATCCGTAACATAGATCTATGTTAACTATTTTGTTCTTCACACTTGAAGAGATAAAATAACATGTCAAAATTGTTTCAGTAAATATGGTAATCATCCATGATAAAGTTATGAAATTTTTAAGCAACACCCACTCCTCTTATCAGTCTGGTATCCTGGGCATGACTGATAATTAGAATTAACATAGAAATCGGTCCAGATGCTAAGATGTGTTGAAATTGAGTAAGACTGTAGTCGGTAGTCTGCTGTGAATTACAAGAACATTTTCTGTGGTTTGGTTGGTCTCTTAGTTGGCGACACGAAAGTGATCTTGAGCTTTAATAGCGTATATCCATGTTGTTTCTCATTCTAAGCCCTTGCAGAGCAGCACTATTCTAAATTGCGAGACTTAAAGTCATTCTGCTTTTCAAACACATTTTCTACATGATGATTACAGGGTGTATGTCTTGGTATGAGGAAAACAGGATAGAATTAACATGGCTCCCTGGTGTCAACACTAAAATATCCTCCTATTTTGCCATCTGCCAAATGGGTAAGAAGCAAAATGTCAGTGTCTCTTTCACCCTTGATAATTGCAGCACTATCAAACTCTTCGTGGACTTCTGCCAAGTGCTCAGAGAGCCAGTGGAGCTGGCCAGTTCTGCAAAAAATTACCGCCATGAGCAACAGGAGCAGCTGTGTTTCCACATCAGTGTGTCCCTCAACTTTGTCTCTGCTAAAAAATTAGATATGAATTCTTGGAATTTTGAGCAGCTAATTTGATTTCTACAGTGACAGCCAGCCACTATTGCATAGATAAAATAAGATCAATCCAATTATCAAGAGAGGTTAGGAAGGAGTGTGTTCAAGAAGGAAATCTGATTGAAACTCTGTTATAAACCATTGGTGGTAGCTGAATTAGTAACAATCTAACTTATTTATGATTCTATTTTGAAAACTTGTACCAAAACATCAAAACAACAATGAACTATATCACACCCCATTAACATTGCTAGTATTAACATCGAAGTCAAGCCTCCATAACAGAATCCTAAGCAGCCATCCAAACTAAGGGCTCGTCCAACACTTTCGCTTGTCCCGCCGCTTTCCCCCAGGAAAACCCACTGCATCAGAACAAACATCAATCAGTTTTTCAGCAGACTAATGTGTGTTCCGATTCAGTGGTAAACAGTGGGTTTTCCGGGGGGAAGTAGTGGGACAAACAAAGAAACAAAACCCCTCTTGGACCTGTGCCTTGAAATCATGGGACAAGCAGAAAACTTCTTGGACCTCTGCTTTCTAGGTATGGGACAAGCAAAAGTGCAGATGAGCCCTAAGAAATGAAAGATAAACCAGCAAAAACAAAACAATCAGCTAAAGCAACCTTTTAAAACAGCCACGTTTTTACCAGCCACTTAAAACAATATAGGCATGGGGCCTGGCATACCTTGCTTGGCTCGACATAATCCCTGTTATGAGGTCAAGATTCCGGCTTATAGAACCTATATGCAGAGTTAATAGGGCACTCATTTATATATTGTATATTTACAAACAATAAATTAAGGATCAAATTAGGCATGGCACCACATAGAGCACATCATGATTTTCATTGTATTTAACTTAATAGCAGGTGCCAGAGAGGGGAGGCTTTTTCTCAGAACTGCAGCACAAAAGGAGGAGGGAAGGTTTAACTTTTCCCTTCCCAGCCATGATCCCGACTGAAGTGCCTCTCACACACTGCTGTTAGCCCTAGTTTCTGCTTTTCCCTCGGCACCCATAAAGAAACGACAAAGTCCCCAAAGCAGTGTGTGTGAATTTCACTTTGTGATTTGAAGCAGTCAGTCAAACCTTTAGCCACAGTCTTCTGGTTTCTGGTAAAATGCAAATAGAAAAACAGTGGAACCTTGGTTTTCGAACATAATCCATTCTGGAAGTCTGTTCCAACTTCTGAAATGTTCGAAAACCAAGGCACAGCTTCCGATTGGTGCAGGCACCCTGGAAACAATAGCCGACAGCCGCATCGGATGTTCAGGTTCCAAAAAACATTTGAAAACCGGAACACTTACTTCCGGTTTTTGATGTTCAGGAGCTGAAATGTTTGAGTACCATGGCGTTTGAGAACCAAGATTCCACTGTACAATTTCTAGTCTTTGTTTACATACCGTATTTTTCGCTCTATAACACGCACCCGACCATAACACACACATAGTTTTTAGAGGAGGAAAACAAGAAAAAAAATATTCCAAACGAAACAGTGGATGTATGATTTTTGTGGTTCATGCTGTGGCCAAAGACATGTGATCTCACAGTGAGTTTGGGGTAGCCCAATGCAAAAATCCTGAAGATCCATGTGGATCCATGCTTTGTAACCACGTTTCAAGTGGGGAGGGAAGGAAAAGCACTCAAGGGACAAGGAACACGCGTGGGGTGGGTGGAGAAGGATGCTGCTAATAATGCAGAAGAAGAGTATAAGGGGAGAAGCAAGCAGGCTCTGCTTCTCTCCCTCCTCCCCGGCAAACTTTGCTGCTATTTAGCCAGCTGAGTGGGGAGGAGAGAGGGACAGAGAGCCCGCTTGCTTTAAAGGAACCAACCGGACAGGAGCTGCTTACACTTGTGTAAGCGGCTCCTCTTCTCTCCTGCTTTGCTCCTTTAAAGCAAGCAGGCTCTCTGTCCCTCTCTCCTCCCCACTCAGCGGCTCTTCTCCTGCTTTGCTGTTTCAAAGCGAGCCACGGAGGAGGGAAGGAAGGGGAACCATGGATCCTCTGCTCACGACTGCAGCAGATCCCCCGCCATCCGTAGGCATTCCCTCCATAACATGCACAGACATTTCCCCTTACTTTCTAGGAGGAAAAAAGTGAGTGTTATGGTGCAAAAAATATGGTACATCATACTTGCCAATCTTTTAAAATACACTTGCAGCATATCTCTCTGTTCTTTGTCCGTTTGCCTAATCTCTGGTTTTCTAATCTACTTGAGGTACAGCACTACTTGTTACTGCAGAATAGACTATTTTTGGTTTGAGGCCCACAACCTAAAATACAGCTTCATGGATGGATGGAGGGCACCTAATGGATCAAGTGACATTTAAGGATTTACCTTCTCCTTGCTAATATCTGTGAAAGTTGACATGGTAGATATATAGTCTTATCCTGTCAATGTATATGTAGATTTTTCTCCACTTACTATCACTTACTATCACCCCCAAACTTGGCCCTCCAGCTGTTTTGGGACTACAACTCCCATCATCCCTAGCTAACAGGACCAGTGGTCAGAGATGATGGGAATTGTAGTCCCAAAACAGCTGGGGGGGCCGAGTTTGGGGAGGCCTGCCCTAGAATAATGCAGAAAAATTGCTGTTCACTTGTGTTTCTGATAATGTTCATGTTATACTTATCCCTTGTGCGTTTTTAATCATTGATGATAATTTCTGCACACAAATACATGCACTCATAACTGAATGGTATTCTGTTTATCTCTTCTCTCCCCGTTCCCCCAACCAGCATTTAGCGCTAGCTGTGAAATTTCTTATGGCATACGCGATTGCTGATAAACCACGAGACATCCAGATAAAATTGGCAAGGCTGGAATTTGAATCTCTGGAGGCACTCAAGCAGCAGGTAAGAACCAAGAATATTGTAGGAATATTGCAGGTGAGAGAAAGATGGAAATTGTCACTACTATCCTTTTTTCCTACTGAGTTTTGTTACATACCCTTAAAACATCCAGTCCCTTAAAATAATTCATAATGCATTATTGCTACCAACTTTCAGTTTTTAATGGTGTAAATGATGGCTCGGCTGTATGGATACATGCCAATATATACAAGACCATTTCTTCTCTTGGCGTTTAATGTCTACTTACAATGTCAAAATAAAGGGGTATTTCTAGTGCCAATGCACATTCATTGAGTTCTGCATTTGAGGCCACATTATTTGTCATGAACTCTTGTCTTTTCAAACTTGCCTAGGAGGCACATCAACTTTCTCAGCTTCTCCTGCTAAATTGCTCTAGTTATAGGTCCATCTCCCCAGCCTTCCCTAGCTGTAACTGTACTGCTAAGCCAAAGCAATTTGTTGTTAATTTGGGTTAAAGCAGCCCAGAATAATTTGGATAACTCAACAGTAACGAAAACAGTTACATCTCAATAATATTAAAATCTCACATAATAGAATACCCACACTTCTCTTATTCTGCCATATCTGTACTACCACAGACCAATGACCAGAAACCCAACTAAACAGGAAAACTTAAGCTGGCTTCCAGAAAAAAGTCATGCTTGTGCTTTTGAGGCAGGGAGGATACTATAAATGTAGAGCAAATGCTGAGGCTGCTTCTTGCAGGCAATTTTTCTTGTTGCTGTTGATCTACTTAAGTTATTTTTAAAAACAACAGCTTTGTGTTTCTCTCATTCCTTGGGGCTTCTCTTCCCTTTCCTGGGATTGAAGAATTTAATAGTCTCCGAGTTAAGAAATATCTACCTGAACATTATCTACAGGTCCAATTAGCATGCATAAGACATTAGCTATTGTTTTCTCCAGGCTGATGTATTCAGCCTTTGAAGAATTATCCAATTATTGGCAGCTTCTACTGAAAAAGCCATCCAAATTGATGGTATTATATATACATGCAAATGCTAATAACTGACTTAGGAAAAGTGAACATGGAAATTTGAGATCATTCCACAGGGAAGCAGCCTCATCAGTTTTCAGATGAGATTCAGATACATCCTAATTCCAGTGGCTTGGAAAAAAGGGAGGTCCCTAGAAGGTTTTGCATATATGCTGTGTCAGAAGTTCCATTTGAGACATTTCTCTTCCAATTCTTGGTGTGTGTTCCCATCCAGGTCAGGGCTCTCTTCTGCAGTAACTGCATATCAGGCTGAAGATTGAATCTAAGGTGTTACTGCTCAATTTTGCCTTCCTCAGATGCATTTATTGAGAAGAAACCATGGCGAGACAGCAGCTTTGCATAATATTACAAGAGCAGGATTGTAAACCTACTGGAGCTATTCCTTTTCACTGCATTAAAAGAGGGGAAAGTAGGTCACCCATTGAAACCTTAAACACACAAGTTATTCTAGTCACCTTTGGGTTAGAGAGTATAAAACATAATGCCAACTTCAATTTACTGAATCTTTCAGTCCGTAACTATTTGATTCCAGTTAAGGATATTTTCCTCAATTTTTGAAGTGTATCCCCACTTGTCTAAGCCCCAAGAATTCAGACATGGCTTAGAAATTATTTGGTGAGCTGAGCCTCCTGAATATTAATGAAAGCTAAGCTGGCACTCTGTTGATTTGGTAGGCAGCCCTGTGGCAGACTCGCCTAACATGCCACTGGTTTCATTCCCGCTGTCTCCACCTTAGTACACCTGTGGTCAGAGATGAAGCCCCTACTAAAATATTTATAATTAGCCATTGCTTTTATTTTTACTTTTTACTTTTGCAGATGTCTCTTGATTGTGTTCTGTACTGTGGGCGTACCCACCCTTCCTCTTGTTCCACTGCTTTCCCCACCGGGGAAACCGCTCTTTAGCGCCCAGTCGGAGCAAAGAGCAACCAGATTTTCTGCGAATTGTCATTTGTTCTGATTGAGGCCTTCTCCACATTTACCTTTTGCCCCGCTCTTTCCAGGCACAGGCCTGGACTTCAAAGCTCTGTGTCAAGAGCCTGGGGTTTTCTTGGCCCAGAACTTTTACCGTGGAAACCAGAACTTTAGCACTCAATTGGAGCAGATGTCAATATGCTATTGGCTCCTATTGAGCTTTAAAGAGTGAATTTTTCGGGGAAAGCTCCAGAGCAAAAAGAAGAGAAAAGTGTGTGTGTTTGGAGTTTTAAAGTGCAGACTGTGCCTAGAAAGAGCAGAGAAAATGTAAGCGTGGATAAGCCCTTAAAGCTAAAGAGCAGGTTTTCCCTGGGAAAGGAACAGGGCAAGTGGAAAACGCCCCAGTCCCATCTCTAGTGTGGGTCAATCAGAAAACTATTTGGACCAGTTCTTCATAAACACGGGACAAGAAGAAATGTGGACAAGCCCAGCCTTTAAGCATTTGAGTTTTTAGTTAATGTAGTGAAGTAAAATGATTATATGAGCTGTCACTCATTGCTCCATTTCTCACGATGTGGACAAATTACATTGGTGCATGCTAAAGTAATTGAATGACTTGAGCACTTAGACATTGTTTTTAAAGAACGTTCTCACAAAATTATCACAGAATAATCGTCATCATCTTTTACAAAGCTGTTTGCAAAAGGTATACTGTCATCTGCGAAGGGCTTATGTGAAAATTGGGAATGATTTTAATTGTATATATTTCTAAGTATGCAGTGCAAAATTGGCAGCACTAGTTCATCCGTAAGACACTTGGAATTGTTCTGTGGCAGTGCTGATTTTAAAGGAGATGGAGAAGATGATGTCAAAATGTTTTATCCGGGGTAGATGGGCCTGTTGTTTACATGCCAGTATTTCCAGGAGAACACTGTACATTTTGAAATGGGTGGGTGTTTCTCAATGCATGAGAATACTATTCTCACTTTTGATTTTCATGGCATATATCATATTCAGTGCCAATGTACAAGCGCAGACATGTCCAGCATCTAATATATAAAATGCTTATCAGATCTAGGTGAGAAGAAAAATCCTTGTTTTCTGCTTTAGCTTGTTTGTTGTCTAAAGTTGGTCTGCTTGTGTGTAACTTGCCGTAATCCTGTCCTTGCATCACATAGTGTTTGGAATGTATGTAGTATTGCGGAAGCAGTTAAGAGAAGAAAAAACATATTTCAACCCACCATTAAGACGTAGGCTGCAGTTCAGTTGAAAGTGAGCTCAGTCCTATTGAAATGAGTATTAAACACATTTCACTCTAGTTCAGCTTGTTCCCACAGTTTTGAAGAAATGCAAAGTACAGATATGGGGTATCAGTTTCTTATAAATTATTTTTCCCTGTTACGGTTTAAAAACAAATAGCTGGTGAGTAGTATTGCACCAGAGGCAGATTTTGGGCAGTGCGACTGATTCTGCCACACTGGGCACCTGAAGTCTGACATAGCGAATTGAGCAGAACAGAAGGTGAGAGGTGTCAGGGAAGAGGGGGCACGATGAATTTTGGACAGGGTGCTGCTGAAATATGAAAGACCAAAGTCGGCCCCTGGTCACACCACTTTCATTTTTATGATACGGGACTCAGCACAGTTGTGAATGAGGACTTCCTTACCTCCGCCCCGTTAAGCTGAATGGAAGTGAAACAGAAGATCATGACATTGTTGTTCCACTCTTCTATTTATAGGGAATAATTAAGACCGGGTTAGAGAGGAAGATGGTCAAAAGGAGAGCAGAGGCAATGTTGCAGTGAGGACAATAGTGCTCTTGTTTCTTTCTTTGAGCTGCTGTAAGCTTGTAACACTGGTGTTGCTATCCATGTTTTCCTCTTTCTGTGCTGTATTGTCACCGTATTTATGCTGAGTTGAACTGTACTGAACTGGTGCCAGCATTGTTTTCAGTCACCAGTGTAATGCACCAAGTATTTTGTAATCTTTCATATCAACTCTGTGGCCTGGGCTATTAATATCCATGTCTGACAGATGAATAACTGTAGCTGAGGAATCATAATGCCTAGAGTTGTCCAGAGGGTTTTGAGCCCCTCTGGCTCTTCTGTTTTACTTAACTTTAATACACACCAGTTTCATTTAATGTAAGAAAATCTTGCTGCTAAGGCTGCTGTGGTTCAGTATTCCTTCTTGGGGATGAACAGAGAGCCTGCTGTATCAACTGCCACTCTCACTGCCACTGTGTAGGTAAGGTTGCTTTATTGACTGAGGGAGCCGGCATACAGCTTCCGGGTCATGTGGCCAGCATGACAGCCGCTTCTGGCGAACCACAGCAGTGCACAGAAACGCCATTTACCTTCCTGCTGGAGTGGTACCTATTTATCTACTTACACTTTGACGTGCTTTCGAAGTGCTAGGTTGGCAGGAGCAGGGACTGAGCAACGGGAGCTCACCCCATTGCGGAGATTCAAACCGCCAACCTTCTGATCGGCAAGTCCTGGGCTCTGTGGTTTAACCCACAGCGCCACCCGCGTCCCTAGGTAAGGGATACAGCAGGGTAAATGGCATGGTGGTCTTGCCCATAGCCATTGCAGGGGAGGTGAGCTTCAACCAGCACCCTGTGCTTGGATACTTCACCTAGGTCATGTGACACGATCAGATCAGTGAGAGGATGCCTCTGCCAAAGCCTGGTCATGTCAGGGCAGGCTATGATCATCCAGATCATGTGATAGAATTAGGCCAACAGAAGAGCACCTTTCCCTAGCCTGTTCGACAGGCTGCCCCTCGGTTGCATTTGAAATCTGCATGTGTATCATATGCTTACGGACCAACATCATCAAGCAGTTGTTTGTATGAGTGCAGCAGCCATAGCTTTCCTATCACCCTAAGTTTCACATTACCTCAAACAACATACTTACAGTGGAGGCAACTCATATATTTAGTGGTGAGACACTGAGTGTTATGATGGGCATCTTTCGATTAGTCCTCTGAGAGGGAAGGAATTCTGCATCGGCTAGATTAGTTAGCATTTTCCCTTTGGAAAGCTGAGAGCTGGCCCCTGAAAGCAGAGGTGTCACTTATTTGTGGATAGCATGTTCAGTATTCAGATTCAATCCCCAGCATCTTTTAACTAAAAATCCCAGGTGGCGAGAAACACCAGTAAACCCCTGTTAACAGTACTGAGCTCAGCTGTTCCATTGCTTTGGCTCAATATAAAACAGTGCTCCCTAAATTAAGATGTGCACCCCAAAACCTGAAAGATAAAAACTTTAACTTAGCTAGTCTTGATAGCATTTTTCTTTTGCTGAACTTTGTGTTACCTGCCAGTGATAACAGGATATGTGAGATAACACCAAGCGCATGGGGCGTGATGATAAAATTAGGTCTGTAATGAGGGATAATTGAGAATTAGCATCAAAACTTTTAATTAAATATGTGTGAAACTTATGTAATTAGTCATTTCCTGTTGATGGAATTGTGAAAAAAACCTTTCTAGAAAGTTGAGGTTTTCTTCTCAGATTGTTTGACCTCTTTCACGACATTGGGTAACTGTGGGTACACCCTGATGCACTTAAATAATCATTGCTAAGATACATTTCTGTCAGGCTTAATATCTGACCTATATCCTAATGATAATATTTAAAATTAAAATTCTCTAATTGCACTAGAGAGTGTGCATCATGGTTCTATAGGAGAATATGAAGCACGACAACAGAAAAAGTCTGGGTGGTTTCAGTAAACTATTAAAGATGCCTAGTTATCATGAATATAGTAATGCCAAATGGTTTCATATTGGACAACAGCCATACAAGAAATATGTAAAATAACTAAGCAAGTATTAGACACCACCCTAGAATTGGCCCTACTAAACATCTTCCAAGACAACAATGCCCATTTACACCACAAAGAACTCATAACCCATCTACTTTCAGCAGACAGAAACACCATAACCAGACACTGGAGAGACCTGTCAGGAGTAAGCATGGACCAATGGTACCAAATAGTATGGGAAACAGCCCTACAAGAAAAATTAACGAATAAACTGAAACTGACACGGGGACAAACAAAAAAAGACTCCTTCACCCCGGTATGGCTCCCCTTTATCACATACACAGCCCAACAACACAATGACAATAACCCACCAACAGCATACAAATCAGTATGGCTAACCTGATCCAAAACACCCACCCACCCCACTTACACACAAAAACAAAGATCACCACAGCCAATCACAAACAATCAACCACACCATAGGCTAACCCCAACCTCTCTCACCACCAGAGACACAAATGAACAGCAGAGAACCTGCATGAGCAACGCTGACACGAAACCCTACATACATTAAGCAAAATAGGAACATCTCTACCCGACCCCCCCAACTCCCCCCCATGTCTCAACAAATGAAACTGATTTGTAAAAATGTTACATGGAAAAAATACGAGAGACATTACACATACGTCTGTAAAACAAGAAAATCTTTAATAATAAAAAACAAAACAAACAACCCCATTAGTTTTGGAAATTGAGGAAAGTGTTTGCAAAGCATTGAGAGTAGGATTTCCAGAAAGGTAAGGTATTCATGGTGGGGAGAGGCAATCATACAGCTGCCCTGTCCCCAGCCCATGAATGTGCATCAAATATAAAAATAAGCACTTTGAAGAGGTTGTGGAAACTGATTGGAAGCTAGTGGAGATGGCAAAGTGCTAGCTTAGTGTGTTCATATTGCTCCATCCTGATTTGCAATCTCCCATATTCCAGACTAACTAAAGTTTTTGGACAGTTTTCCAAACCATCTCCATGTACAGCGGATTGCTGTCATCCAAACAAGTAGTTAACAAGGCACTGATTGCTAAAGGAAGACTCTGTCCAGGCAGGGTTCTATATCAGTCATATCAGCCTAAACCAGTGTTTCTCAAATTTGGGTCTCCAGCTGTTGTTAGACTACAACTCCCATCATCACTGGCCCTGCCAGCTAAGAATGAGGGGATTTGTAGTCCAGCAGCTGGAGACCCGAGTTTGAGAAACACTGAACTGATAAAAGGTGCTTTGATCCACCAAGATAGCATGTGCCTCTGCTGACAGAGAGGGACCATTCAACACACCAATCTACAAAACGCACCAATCTACAAAATCCAGAACAGATTGAACACCACTAACCCAAGCATAGATTACCCCACCACTAACAAGTTCCTCCATCTTGTCTGCATTGAGCTCAATTTTGCTTAGTATTCTCCTGTCTCTCCTTTCTTTTCCAGCGTTTTCATAGCCTTGTTCCTATTTGGGAGGCAACAGTTAGCTTCTGTTTTCTCTCCTGTTGTAGATCAGCAGCTGGGGAGGAGATGGCGAACGCCAACAACCACCGGCTCTGTCAATTTTCATGAGTAATTGTTATTTATTAAAAGGTGCTATACTGTACAGTAATTCAACAATACAAACAAAATGACAATTAAAAGAGAACAAAAACAAAATCACACAGTAGCATTAAAAACCCATCAAAAACCAGGATAAACAAAATGTTTGTTGCAGCTTTCTTAAAGCTAGGCAAAGGTGTCAACTTGGTCTCACGAGGACTTAATGTGCTATAACTCCATGCTCCAAAACTTTCAGATTTGATGGTTGCAACATGCTCTACATGGGCCTACCATTGGAGATGACTTGGGAACTTCAGTTGGTCCAAAATGCAGCAGCCAGATTACTGGATGGAGTTCAGTTTAGATCTCACACAACCCCTGTTTTAAAACAGCTGTGTTTTGGGACCCAATTCAAGGTGCTGACTTTGGTGTTTAAAGCCTGAAGTGACTTAGGCCCAAATAATCTGCTATAGACCTCAAAGCCTGACTGAGGACTTGGATGATACCTTCCCAGAGTAGATAATACATCCCTTCTAAGTGCCACTGTCCACCGAAGGGCTTGTTGTTGTTGGTTAGTCATGTCTGACTCTTCATGACCCCATGGACCAGAGCACGCCAGGCACCCCTGACTTCCACTGGCTCCCGCAGTTTGGTCACACTCATGTTGGTAGCTTCAATAACGCTGTCCAACCATCTCGTCCTCTGTCGTCCCCTTCTCCTTGTGCCCTCCATCTTTCCGAACATCAGGGTCTTTTCCAGGGAGTCTTCTCTTCCTATGAGGTGGCCAAAGTATTGGAGCCTCAGCTTCAGGATTTCCAATGAGCAACCGAAGGGCTAACTGCATGTAAACTTCCTTATCACAGCAATGGCCTAGAGTGCCTTCCACCAGCTTCAGCTGGTGGCCCAGCTACGCCCCTATCTGGACAGGGATAGCCTAACTACAGTTGTCTAAGCTCTGGTAACTTCAAGGTTAGATTACTGCAATGTGTTATAAGTAGGACTGCCTCTGAAGATGGTTCAGAAACTTCAGCTAGTGCAGAATTCAGCGGCCAGGTTGCTCACTGGAGCAAGACGGTTTGAGCATATTATACCAATTCTAGTCTGACTGTACTGGCTACCAATTAGTTTCCGGGCCCAATTCAAAGTGCTGGTTTTAACCTAGAAAGGCTTAAACGGCTCAGGACCGCAATACCTCAAGGACCGCCTCTTTCCATAGGAACCTACCCAGACCCTGAGATCATCTTCTGAGGCCCTCCTTTGTGTGCCCCCTCCTCGAGAGGTGCAGAGGGTGGCAACACGAAAATGGGCCTTCTCTGCAGTGGCTCCCCATTTGTGGCATGCTTTCCCCAGGGAAGTTCGCCTGGCACCTTCATTATACACCTTTTCGGCGCGAGGCAAAAACGTTCCTTTTAAATCAGGCCTTTGGTTGACCTGATGGACATCCTATATGCTTTTAAAATGTGTTTTTTTGGGAGGGGGCTATAGGGTTATTGCTGTTGTTTTTATTTTATATATTGTAATCTTTTCTGTGAACTGCCCTGAGACCTCTGGGTATAGGGCGGTATATTAATAATAATAATAATAATAATAATAATAATAATAATAATAATAACAACAATAATGTTCAGTTTAGTTTTTGCTGTTAATAAAAAGCCTCAGAAGGGAGGAATTTGGAGCAGATAAATAGCATTGCTGGTCTGTTGTGCCAGGTGTACCTTTGCTGCAGCTTTCAGGCCAAGAGCCTTCCACAATGCATTGATGTGTTCAAAGCCTGAAAGCTGGTACTTTCATAATTATTTCTCTTTGATTCTGGTGGTTGCATCTGTCAAATATCAACAAATCTTGTCATTTTAACCTGTTGGTCATGTTATGGAGCATATTACTGTATTTAAGCTTCAGTCAGTTTTATGCCTCAAATGAACTGTGATGATCACCTGTTTTGACTTCCTGCGTAGCTCATCAGAGCTACAACACCAGGATATGCTTGAGGCTTTAATCATGTGTCTGTTCAGTTGAGACACTTTATGACTTCAGCCTTATATAATGCAATAATATATTCACTGTTGTGGTCACACCAGTGCATCCTACGCAGTCTGAATAAGGGTAGCATAGTGCTATTCCTTTGTCTGTGCTGCAACTGTTCTTTTCGATGCAGGCATCTTTTATTCACAGCAAACTCATCTGACTATAAACAGCCACTTCTCCCCCAGGCAGCCAAACCTAAAGTGTTTGTCTCCTTGGGTATGCGTAATCTTTTGAAGCAAACCCTAAATGTATTGGGACAGCGGTGGGGTTAAAAAGAAATATTTCTGAGACCTTGTTGAAGCCTTGTAGTCTGCTACTTTCAAAATAAAGGTCATCCTTTTCACTCAGATTGTATGATTGGCTATTAATTAAAAGGGCCTAGTAATGTCTATAATTTAGCATCCATCCCTAAAATATTGTTATCAAAGCAGTAAGGGACATGGATTGAGACAGATTATATATATATTTAGAGATTAGAAGGTGGTAGGATGCAACCATAGTTGCTTATGATGTGTTTTCTTGGTTTATCTCTCTTTACAAGTCTAGCAGGTTTTTATAATATCCCACAAAATCTCTGGCTGCAGATTGGCAATAAATAAATGTTGTTCACTGGCGGTAGAGAAGCTGTGACGCTCTAGGTGCTGTTGGGCTCAACTACTTCATAACCTTCATTAGGCCAGGGATAATGGGATTTGTAGTTAAGCATTTAGTTCGAAAGCACGTCAAAGTGCAAGTCGTTAAATAGGTACCGCTCCGGCAGGAAGGTAAACGGCGTTTCCGTGCGCTGCTCTGGTTTGTCAGAAGCGGCTTAGTCCTGCTGGCCACATGACCTGCAAGCTGTACGCCGGCTCCCTCGGCCAATAAAGTGAGATGAGCGCCACAACCCCAGAGTCGGTCACGACTGGACCTAATGGTCAGGGGTCCCTTTACGTTTTTATTTGGAGGCCCACAGGCTGAATGGCTAACAATGTCTCTCTTTTACCTGGGCAGGATTAATTTAAGGAAATTGATATAGATGGTTTTGCTTTCCTTGTAATTAAATAAAGCTGTGATATGCTTTAACCCTAATGCCAAAGTCCACAAGCTCAAAAACTGTTTCTCTCTGCAAGTTCATTATTACTGCCGCCTTTCTGATTCCATGCATCCAAGGAAGGCTGACTTCAGTTCTAAACTTGCAAGTTCGTGTTGTTTTTTTTAAGACAATGGAATACAGTAGTTGTCAATAGTCTGCAAATTATTATGATGCTGCATAGTGCAGAAGCCTAACTCTAGGTAGAAAGTATTCTGACTTGGGCTATAATCTGCATGTTGCAGTGCAGTTCTTAGCCTGTGGAAGTTTAAGGTGTGAGATGTTTGCCAAAATGGGCTCAGAGTGAAAGTGCAAGAGTCCTCCAGGAAGCCATATATAGAACCTAAATACTCCCTGGTGGGGAGTCTGAAATGTTGAAAGAGTCTGTCATGTTACCCACATGCGATTATCTGTGCCATTTATATATTGAAAAGGCCAAAAGTTTAGAAAATGGTCATGCAATCTCTGTCTGTCTGTTTCTCTGTTTCTCTCTCTCTCCCTCCAGTTGTAGCTTGAGAGCAAGAAAGCTGCCTGACAGTCAAAAATCCTAGAGATCCTTTCGCTGTCACAATATATGAAGGTTATATAACATATATAAAGCAGGTTACGTAAGTGCTGCCCTGTAATGCAGTCAATCAGTCCTATTTTGGAAACTGATTATAATTGGAGTATTAAAGAACATTTCACAAATTCAACTGAGAAAAAACACAGAATTCCAGTGACAGCACTTAATATCAGCAATTTTGAGCTAGTCATATTTTCCTGAATCTATTAAATGCAGCAGGATCAGCTGTAATATAAAAGCAACCTGAGCACTTTGTGTTCATTTTAATTAAGAGCAAAAGCTGGGAGCTTTATAAATCCTAATCTTCTAGAGCAAACCCACACTTGTTTATTTTTTTTTAATAGAATGGTTGTGTGTATATGAAAATGCATGTGTGTTTAAAAGAACTAGTAATCTCAAAACAATGTATATTTTTATCCACTTACCTTTTTCTCACCTCAAATCAGTCAGTTGTGCATACACCAAACAGAGCGTTGCATCTGATCTGGAAACCAATTGCCCAGTAGAGATCTGTATTGTCATCATAGCAAATGCGTATTGATTAAATTATCATATATGAATAGATTTTTTCCCCTTTAAATTTATGAATAATCCACAGGATCAGGTCCAGAACACATCTCCTAACGAACAGTTGGCAGTGCTTAACACAGGGAGGCCCAACTTTTCATACGAAGTGGTCCGCGAGAGTACTTTGAGGCGGAAACTGCGGGTTGCAGACTGCTTTGTTTTGTGGGGAGGGGAGCATGGACACAATTAGATACTGCTCCCCCCCCCCCCCCGCAGCCCCTGTGCTACCTTCTCAAAGCTGGCTAAGTTCCTATGCCCTTTTAAAATGTGTTTTTTTGGGGGGCTATCGGGTTGTTGTTTTTATTCTTGTGTATTTTGTGATTTTATATCTTGATTTTATTCTGTGAACTGCCCTGAGACCCCTGGGTATAGGGTGGTATACAAATTCAATGAATAATAATAATAATAATAATAATTTATTATTTATACCCCGCCCATCTGGCTGGGTTTCCCCAGCCACTCTGGGCGGCTTCCAAAAGAATATTAAAATACTATGATACATCAAACATTAAAAGCTTCCCTAAACAGGGCTGCCTTCAGATGTCTTCTAAAAGTCTGGTAGTTGTTGTTCTCTTTGACATCTGGTGGGAGGGCGTTCCACAGGGAGGGTGCCACTACCGAGAAGGCCCTCTGCCTGGTTCCCTGTAACTTGGCTTCTCGCAGTGAGGGAACCGCCAGAAGGCCCTCGGTGCTGGACCTCAGTGTCCGGGTAGAGCGATGGGGGTGGAGACGCTCCTTCAGGTATACTGGACCGAGGCCGTTTAGGGCTTTAAAGGTCAGCACCAACACTTTGAATTGTGCTCGGAAACGTACTGGGAGCCAATGTAGGTCTTTCAAGACCGGTGTTATATGGTCTCGGCGGCTGCTCCCAGTCACCAGTCTGGCCGCTGCATTCTGGATTAGTTGTAGTTTCCGGGTCACCTTCAAAGGTAGCCCCACGTAGAGCGCATTGCAGTAGTCCAAGCGGGAGATAACCAGAGCATGCACCACTCTGGCAAGGCAGTCCGTGGGCAGATAGGGTCTCAGCCTACGTACCAGATGGAGCTGGTACACAGCTGCCCTGGACACGGATTTAACCTGTGCCTCCATGGACAGCTGTGAGTCCAAAATGACTCCCAGGCTGCGCACCTGGTCCTTCAGGGGCACAGTTACCCCATTCAGGACCAGGGAATCCTCCACACCTGCCCGCCTCCTGTCCCCCAGAAACAGTACTTCTGTCTTGTCAGGATTCAATCTCAATCTGTTTGCCGCCATCCATCCTCCAACCGCCTCCAGACACTCACACAGGACCGTCACCGCCTTCACTGGTTCTGATTTGAAAGAGAGGTAGAGCTGGGTATCATCCGCATACTGATGAACACCCAGCCCAAACCTCCTGATGATCTCTCCCAGCGGCTGCATATAGATGTTAAAAAGCATGGGGGAGAGGACAGAACCCTGAGGCACCCCACAAGTGAGAGCCCAGGGGTCTGAACACTCATCCCCCACCACAACTTTCTGAACACGGCCCAGGAGGAAGGAGCGGAACCACTGTATGACAGTACCCCCAGCTCCCAGCCCCTCAAGACGGTCCAGAAGGATGTTATGGTCGATGGTATCAAACGCCGCTGAGAGATCCAGCAGAACTAGGAAACAGCTCTCACCTTTGTCCCTAGCCCGCCGGAGATCATCAACCAGTGCGACCAAGGCAGTTTCAGTCCCGTGATGAGGCCTGAATCCCGACTGGAAGGGATCCAAATGGTCCGCTTCTTCCAGGCGTGCCTGGAGTTGTTCAGCCACCACTCGCTCAATCACCTTGCCCAAGAATGGAAGATTTGAGACTGGGCGATAGTTGGCCATCGTGGCCGCATCTAAAGATGGTTTTTTAAGAAGCGGTTTAATAACCGCCTCTTTCAGCGGGTCTGGGAAGACTCCCTCACGGAGGGAAGCATTCACCACCCCACGAAGCCCATCGCCCAGCCCTTCCCAGCTAGCTTTTATAAGCCAGGATGGGCAAGGATCAAGGAGACAGGTGGTTGGTTTCACTCGTCCAAGCAGCCTGTCCACATCCTCGGAGGTAACAGATTGGAATTGATCCCACGCAATTTGACTAGACAGGACTCTAGCACTCTCCCGCCCCGGCCCTGCTCCCACGGTGGCATCGACCTCTTCCCGAATCTGAGCGACTTTATCTGCAAAAAACTTTGCAAAATCATTGCAGGAGATCATGTGGCCCGTACTGGGCCCCGATGTAGCAGGTGGTTCCGCTAGATTGCGGACCACCTGAAAAAGTCTCCTGCTGCTGTTTTCTGCAGATGCAATAGAGGCGGTGAAGAAAGTCTTCTTCGCCGTCGCTACTGCCACTTGGTAGGCTCGACATTGAGCTCTAACCTGTGTCCGGTCAGCTTCAGAATGGGTCCTCCGCCACCGGCGCTCTAGCCGTCTCAACGATTGTTTCATTGCCCTCAGATCCGTGGAAAACCACGGGGCTGTCCGGGCTCCATGCAATCGGAGAGGGCGCTTCGGAGCCAAACAGTCAATAGCCCTGGTTAACTCCACATTCCAGCGGGCCACCAGGGAATCAGCTGAAAGGCCATCAACATGGGATAAAGCATCCCCTACCACTCTCTGGAAACCATTTGGATCCATTAAGTGGCGGGGGCGGACCATCCGAATCGGTCCCACCTCCCTGCAGAGGGGAAGGGTCGCGGAGAAGTCAAGTTGCACCAGGAAGTGATCTGACCATGGCACTTCTTTTGTTTCGCTTTTACTTAGTGTCAGATCACCAACATCCATTGAGGTAAACACCAGGTCCAAGGCATGTCCGCGGCTATGGGTTGGGCCAAACTTATTCAGGGACAGCCCCATGGAGGCCATGCTTTCCACGAAGTCCCGAGCGGCCCCTTGTAAGGTCGTGTCGGCATGGATATTAAAATCCCCTAGGACAACCAAACTAGGTGTCTCCAGGAGGACATCCGCCACGACCTGAAGCAGCTCGGGCAGGGAATCCTTGGTGCAGCGGGGAGGTCGGTACACCAGAAGGAATCCTGTACTGCCCCTATTGCCCAACTTCCAGAACATGCACTCAGAAAACTGGGTCTTCCCAATAGGACGCCTGGTGCAAGCTAATGACTTCCTAAAAATCACTGCAACCCCCCCTCCCCGCCCACAAGGCCTGGGTTGCTGTGCGTAAGAGAAACCTGGTGGACAAGCAGCGGCAAGAACAGGCCCATCTGCTTCATCCAACCAAGTCTCTGTTACACATGCCAGGTCAAATCCTCCATCCATGATCAAGTCATGGATTGCAGTGGTTTTATGAATCATTGACCTGGCATTGCACAGCAGCACCTTCAGGTCATGTGGGTATCCCTTGCTGATTCTAGTATCCGTCCGGTCAGGACCAGACCCGGAGGCAGGGATAGTCCTCAGACAACGACTAAACCTGCCTCCTCTGTAATGACAAGGTCTGGCCCTAGCGTAACTCCTCCTCCTACCCGTGATCACTGAGATCGGTTGTCCCAGCGCATCCCCCTCTGTGGAACATGCCCCAGCCATTTTGTTGGCTGGGACCCACTCCCCGGCAGCCCTGACCCCTCCCCTTAAGAACAAAATAAGACCTTAAAACAATAAAACAAAAACAAAAGACCCCAGAAAACAAAAAACAATACAAATAAAAAACTATAAAAATTACAAATCCGTTAAAAGCAAACAAATTCCCAACTAAACATCCATCCCACCCCCATCCACGTCCCCGCATATACAAAAAAAATTAAATAAAAAGGACAAGGAAAAATTTAAAACATTTTTAAAAAAGCTCTGCGCCACTCCAGAACCCCCTGGGCCGCAGGGGGAAGAAGAAGAAGAAGAAGAAGAAGAAGAAGAGAGATGCCAAGCTTTGGAAAGGAGGCACAAGGTTCTGGCAGGCTCCTAGAGCCCTCTCGCTTCCTTCCCAAAGCTGGGAAAGTGCTAACTAGGCTTTGGGAAGGAGTGGGGGCTCTAGGACCCTGTCAGAGCCTTCATGCCTCCTTCCCAACGCCTAGTGCCTCGCTTACCTGGGTTTGGGAAGGCAGTGTGAGGGCTGGGCAGCAGCATCAAATGTTGCTGAGGGTTGCCAAAAAAGGCTCTGAGGGCTGCATATGACCCTCAGGCCACTCGTTGGACCACCTTTTCTTCACACCTTGTGAGAGAATAATGCCCATTCCAGGCCTTCCTGCCTCTTAATTGATTATTAGGAGGTTCCATGTGCAAATATCACACTCATACCCATTAATGTATGGACAAAAGAGAGGACCAAAAGAGAGCTCAAATCTGAATGAAAGTGGCATGTCCTGGTTTTTGCATATACAGTGGTACCTTGGTTCTCGAACTTAATCCATTCCGGGAGTCTGTTTGACTCCCAGAACGGTTTGAAAACCAAGACGCAGCTTCTGATTGGCTGCAGGAGCTTCCTGCATTCAAGCATAAGCTGCGGAAGCCACATCAGACGTTCAGCTTCCAAAAAACGTTCTCAAACCGGAACAATTTGCGGCGTTCAGGAGCCAAGTTGTTCGAGAACCAAGCCATTCGGGAACCAAGGTACCACTGTACAATCAAATTTAGAAATTATCACTATAATTTAAATAGGAATACATGTATTTCACCAGTGGGGGACACTATGACCAGGTGAATTGTCTGTGCCTGCTCAGTCAGCTTTCCAGATGCTAACTGCTGATGGGCAACTACATGGCCCCTCTCCCAACTTGCAGTTCTGTAATTTTAACTAGGCTTGGAGTAGCCGTTCAAATAGAGGATTGTCCTCTGTAAAGCAGGTAGGGAAGGACGGATCAGTCCATTTCAATTGTCCCAGGTTCTGATTTTTTTCTAGTCTTAGATTTAGTTTCCTAGATCTCTGCAACAATTAAAAATAAAAGAAAAAATATGCAGCATTTTTGTGCAGATTTCTCCTAATAAACAAGTTTATATGTAATTGTCCCTAATATAAAAAAATTGCAAAATTATTTTTCTTAATCTAATATGTTCTTGTATGCTGTTTTCACTAATGCAGTATATGCATTATTCACTAGTATATGCATTATTTGTACAGATTATTTGACTGGAGAACTGCTTTGCAAAATTTGGGGCAGTGTGAATTTTGAATGATGGCTGTGTTTCGATTTGTTTAGTGTTTCAGAAGGTGCAGGTTTGGTCGGTTCAGATTAAAATGCAAATTGCATCAAAATTGTCTCCCAACCCTAAAATCAGGGCAGAGGACTACCTTAGCAACTGCTACATGCTCAGATCTGTTAAAGTGGGGAACAGTGTTTTGAAAACCCTCATTTATTATGCCACTGTAGCATGCTACTTTAGGTAAATACCGGAATTATTGAAGTAAATCACAGAATCTGTCTTAGAAATACCCCTTCACACCAAGCAATTCATTTAAATTGATTGAATTAGGTTACAGGCACATAAAGAATGAACTGTGTCCTGCTTTCATCAACAATATTCTTTATTTGGACACAATCTTAGGCCCGCCAACTGCTTTAAACTGCATTTAATTTGCCCTCATTATACCCCACATTTCATCTACAACATTCACAAAAGCTTGGTTCTCAAGGACTTTCTTGGACTGGGAAGAGAATGTACCGCTTTTTGTAGGAAAGCCTTAAGGCAAACAAAAGCAAATGGTGAAACCTTCTCTCAATGAAAATGGAGGGGGCTAGTCAAAGGAAAGCTGTGAATTTAGGGCACCTTTCTAACTTGTACCTAGTATTTGCTTTCACTGATCTTGGGTTGATGTCAAGTTCACACTGTACTTAGGCCTGTCACGTTGAAGACAATACCTACAATAACTAAATTCTCTCTCAAATTGATATTGGTGTTCTAAAAGGTGAAAAATTATATTTAGGGATACATGCATCTTTCTGCATATGTCAGCTATTCATATATTTGTGTGGCTAAATTTCCCAAGCATCTCTTTGTTTTCTGAATAAGAGTTTATTTCAGGGGCGTTGGAATACTCCTATAGTTAAGGCAAGTAGCAACAATAAGGTCCACCCATTATTCATTCCGTACCACAATGAACTTTCCACCAGAAGGATGAAGTTGCTTTGAAACCTGGGGTGCTTGGTAGGCCTAAAATGGTCTGGATGGTCTGGCGTATTTGCAAAAAAGTGAGAAGGGTTAAGTACAAACTTCCAGCACACCACCACTTTGCTTAAAAATTGCACAACGCCAACACCACTTTGCAACAGAAAAGATTTGGGAACTCAGTTGTCTATCTTGATATTCTGCGTAAATCCCATTGGAAGCCTATTTTAGAGGGGAAGAGACACTGACTTATGCATTCACTGAACTATAAATAAATAAACAAACTATAAATCATTAAGGAAATCTTTCCTACCTAGAATCCATAAGTTGCACATTTTCTTTTTGCCTATTTAAAATCTTGAAAACTTTGAATTTTTTAACTGCTGGTATGATTATCAATTGTAATGGTGCTAGGAGCCAGAAGCACCATATTCCCTTTTTTAAACCTCCGTACCAGTCTTCCCCCTGTTGCACGAGGAGTCTCCTTTTTCCACTCTATATAACACTGGTCCTGAAAGACCTACATTGGGTCCCAGTACATTTCTGAGCACAATTCAAAGTGTTGGTGCTGACCTTTAAAGCCCTAAAGAGCCTCGGCCCAGTATACCTGAAGGAGCGTCTCCACCTCCATCGTTCAGCCCTGACACTGAGGTCCAGCTCTGAGGACCTTCTGGCAGTTCCCTCCCTGTGAGAAGTGAGGTTACAGGGAACCAGGCAGAGGGCCTTCTCGGTGGTGGCACCCACACTGTGGAATACCCTCCTGTCAGATGTCAAGGAAATAAACAACTATCTGACTTTTAGAAGACAACTGAAGGCAGCCCTGTTTAGAGAAGTTTTTAATGTTTGATGTTTTATCGTGTTTTTAGTATTCTGTTGGAAGCAGCCCAGAATGGCTGGGGAAACCCAGCCAGATGGGCAGGGTATAAATATTATTATTATTATTATTATTATTATTATTATTATTATTATTAGGCATGGGTCAACTCCCAGGAGGATTTCTCTAGCAGTACAGTAATTTGTCAATGAATATACAAATAGTCATGTTACATCTGAGAGGGAGTGAAAGTGACCTGAGAAGATCAAAGATTATGATTCCTCTTTGTGCAAGTGTTGCATATAAGCAGACTACCTCCTTTAATAGTTTAATAGTATCAGGCCTAACCTAGAGACCTGGGTGGCTGTAGTACAGAAAAAGCCAAATTGTCCATGCCATTTGCTCTATTCATCCCCCCTCCCCAATACTTTGCTAGGTGATGGTGAACGTGTAATGAGATCTTTGCAGGAGTGATTCTTTAAAAAATGGAGTTGACTGTATTATGAACGGAAAGCTTCTGTATGAATGCTCTCTGGGGCAGAGTAATACAATTAACAATACTTACCACTGTCAAATTCAATGCATATAAAAGGATCACCACTTCCCTTCTAATTTCTTTGACCGTGAGATCGGGATGCCTGTCATTGCACAGAATAAGAAATTTATACCTTTGTATGTGGTTCTTCAAGTGGTCCATGTTGACTCTCCAGGTTAGTGTTGAACGGGCTCTGGGTTGCCAAGACAACAATCTGCTGTCGTCTTGAGATGTTGGAGGGTGCTTAAATGGTAAGATTGCCTTCTGAGAGTGCGTTACTATATTTAACATTTTAGGGCCATTCAGAAAATTATCTTAACTACAAAAGGCTTTGAGCAGGCAGTGGGCTGCTGCAATGTGAACCTTCAGTCAAAGCTGAAATCTCTGGTGTGAAAATAGAGTCCAGAATTTATTCAGAGTAAAGTGGTCAGTGCTGCTTGATTTCTATTGGAGTGTTGTGATTTTTGAATCTTTGTCACATGGCAGTTCCTTCAACCAATTCAATATTCCCTCGTGTGTTATAATGTGCTCACTATGTTCCCGCTGTGTTGCATAATAGTTAAGCAAGGCTTCTGTGGCCTAGTTCTTCTTTTGTGTGGCTTAAGTGCAGGGCTTTTAAGCAAAACACATGTATTTGGGTTTTAGGCACTGTTGTTACTCAATCAGCACACGTTGCATGTGTCAGGGATTCTTACGAGTATATATAATGTTAGGGTTTGGCCGGGCAGAAAATTTCCCTTGAGCTTTTGGCCTGTGCTTACTCCCTAGACAGACGGATGCTGACCAGTCACTCCCACTAATCTTGCAAGTGCCCAACCTGTGATTTGGATTAGGAAGGATCAGGATAGGCAGTATGTGCCATAAAGTAGATATTAAAAATGACACATTTCAGATTTGGCAGGGCTGCGAGGAAGATTATTTTCCGATTATATTTAGTCTCCATCCGCATGGTTTTGCTGTCGGTGTTGCTTTACAGTGTGACTCCTTGCTGCCTCCTGCTTGCTCCATATATACAGTATATATATATATGGTTTTTCAGATTAAAATTTTACAGTCACATATTCAACATATAAACATAAAAACAAGATTCCAAGGAATCCCTTGGACTTCCCTCCTCTCTTTGGTGGGTCCTTTTGTTAATCATTTTCTCCTGCATCTTTTGTAATCCAAATATTTTACCTCTCCATTGTATCCAAAATTCACCATTAAACTACAAGTGATATTGCAATCCTACTTACAATGTTAATTGTTTACTATGGTCTTTAACATAAGTTATAAATTTTCCCCATTCTTAAAATTTTGGTTGTCCTGATTTCTGATTCTTCCGGTCATTTTAGCCATTTCGGTATAATTCATCAACTTGATGTGCCTTATCTGTTCATCACTTTCCAGGGTTTGTCTCAGAAGCTGCATAGTTGCATTTTTATTTGCTTTCCCTATAAACTTGTACATGGCCATGAATATTTCCGAGGTGAAGTTAAATTTGGATCCAAGGCTGCTATAAAGAATGCTGCAGCCCTGTGACATACACTTCTGTCATGGATCACTTGGGCTTCCTTGACTCCTCTAGTCAGCAAGGATGGGGACCAAGTAAGAATGGGGACGTTGCAGACATGCCATGCCAACTTTTACTTAGCCCACTGTTTAGTGTTACGTATATCTTGATTTCTCCTGCTCTGGAGGGTAAGACTCAAACCAATGGCTTCAAGTTACAATGCTTGCCAATCGGAAGGTCAGCGGTTCAAATTCCCACGACGGGGTGAGCTCCGGTTGCTCGGTCCCAGCTCTTGCCAACCTAGCAGTTCAGAAGCACACCAGTGCAAGTAGATAAATAGGTACCGCCATGGCGGGAAAGTAAGCAGCGTTTCCGTGCACTGTGGTTTCCGTCACGGTTGTCCCGTTGTGCCAGAAGCGGTTTAGTCATACCAGCCACATGACCCGGAAAGCTGTCTGTGGACAAATTCTGGCTCCCTCGGCCTGAAAGTGAGATGAGCACCGCAACCCCATAGCTGCCTTTGACTGGACTTAACCCTCCAGGGGTCCTTTACCTTTTTGTCTTTTACCTTCAAAATGATTGTGGGCTGCTAGTATACACTTCCGGGTTGCTGCGTTCGCAACCCGAAAGTTCCGTTACCCGAAGGTAACGTAACCCGAGGGTCCACTGTATATATCTTTTGTATTTGTCAACAAGCAAAAATCTCTGCTTAGATGCCAGCCTGCTTGAGCGCATATTCTTGCATTGTATTGTTAGAATGAAAAAGAAAGACCATATTTTGTTCTCTAAGCATACAACTGTATATGGCACTAGCCTTGGCTATATGTAGGACATTTCATATTTTTACAATAGTTAAATAATGCCTACATTTATATATTACCTGTGATGATTTCTCTAAAATCTTTTATGCACACATAGGCCCCGATCCAATACTAAGTTAAGGTGCACTTAAATCTGTTGAAATGAATTGAATAACGGGCACACTGTTGGATTGCGGAGAACAATAATAACGACAAATGTTTATGGCTTCAAAATTTCCAGAGTGTTTATATTTCTACCTATTCCCGTGTGCTGGGTGCTCATAAGATGCAGTCTTTCATTAAAAAGGAATACTGTTGTATTCTGGGAGACATAATTATTGACAAAGTGTTTTGGTCTGATTATGCCTTTGAAATATGACCACACTGCCAACCATCAATCACATTATAGCAGTGCCATAGATACAGATAGTTATTTTCTGTGTGTGGGGTGGGTGGGTTAATATTATTGCCTGCCAGATGATCATTCGTGACTTTTTATAGACAATTCTTTGAAATTCCCAAGCCATTGCCAGCCAATCTCTGTTGGATTCTAGCTCTCGGTTTGTTTTAAAATAAAGACCACAGAGCAGTACCATGCTGTTTGTGAAACACCTATTAAAAAGGGTGGTTCAGAATGGCACGGCATGTGTCCTTAATCTGTTTCATATAAATGTGCTGTGAAAGTGCTGGGTCAATATGGATATTGTGCAATCTGTTCTAAACAGCCAGTTGCACAGTAAGTGTAATATGTGGCAGACAGTTATAGATCTCAGGAGTCCTTTCATCAGTGCATGTATCGAATTAATCTGCTCATAAATGCTCATTCAGAGAGTGCCAGAAGATGGTCCTGGTTGGTTGCCATGGCAGATATTATTCTTCATGCTCCTCGGAGAGGTATATTTTTATGAACTGTGAATCTTTTTTCTCAAGTTTATCACAGGAGCGGGCTGTGGTTTGTGTTTTCTCCGCTGACGGACCCACTCTCCGTCTGATTCTTGCTTTCCTCTCTGTTTCATTATGTTCCCATCAAAATATTTTGAGAGGGTTTTTTTTTTAAACCACTCTTCATTTTATGGAAATCTATTTTTCATTATAAGGAGAAAACTCCCCCATCACAAAAACAAATATTGCTATGCACAGCAATGTCTAACCAGAATTGCTAGACATGCCTGCAAAAGAACAAGTTGGAATCTCCTGATAAGCAGATATGTCCGAGCAGAGAGCAAAAAAGGTTCAAAGATTTTTTCAGACGGCAGACATTTGTCTTTAACAAAGAGAAAAACATTAATCCCCCACATGGCTAGAGGATTGAATGAACTGATAATGTTTAATTAATCTTAATCGTTTAAAGGCATGTCACCAAATGCAATATTACATTGGCCTATATGTTGCTGTCCTGTTTTACAAAATGTTTTTTGTCACACACAAAAGCCCACATGCACCAGATTTTAGTGGGCAGGTATAAAAGGGTTTTTGCTTTGCTTTTCTGGCTGCAGGAACTTGCTCCCAGGCCAGCTTGCCAAAGTACTTTCCGTTGGTGAGGGTGTGCGTTGAGTGTTAAGTGCTGCAAGTTGCTGCCAGGAAGAAGCCAAAAGCCATTGTCCTGCCGCCTCATTGTGTACATGACTTTTGCTTGAATGCATGCAGTTGCCTCTCTTGGGCTGTAGCCAGATGTTTAAAGCATATATAGAAGGAGTAAGCTAAAATGACATATTCCAGAGTGCAGTTGTCTTACAGTGATTCCTAACAGAACATTCTTTTAGCACTTCAACAACAAAATCTCCTGGTCACTTAGGGTGAACCATAACAAACCGTATTAAAAAGACAGAGCTGGGATTTCTGAGGAACAAACAGATCACATTGAAGGAATATGACGAACCAAAGAACCAAGCTTTCCATATTTTCTAACTTCTGTTTCTAAGATGTGTTCCGTCATTATGGGGTTCAGAATATTTTTTGGGGGGGGGATTAAATTGGTTTGCATAATAGTGGAGTCTGTATGATTTCATCCCTCTCTCTCTCTCTCTCTCTCTCTCTCTCACACACACACACACACACACAAACACACACATGGTTTTTTCCTGTACTGCCTGATAATTATTTGTACAGCTCTTAAATATTATATTAAAGCGTTTTATACACAGTGTTGCATATGCTTCCCTTAGTATGGTCCAGTAAACTCAGTGCAGAATCTTTGTTGGTAGAAAGTTTGGCAATTTCAGCCCTTATTCACTTTCTCCTTTCATTTATTTATTGGGATTTTATACCCACCCTTCACCCAAAGATCCCAGCGTAGGTAACAACAGTTAAATATGTAGCACGTTTTCAGAAGTAACAGCTTGCACATACTGGAAGTTTCCCATTTGAGCATAAAGTGGTACCTCTGGATGCAAACGGGATCCGTTCCAGAGCCCCGTTCGCATCCTGAAGCTAACACAACCCGCGTTTGCGAGTCTGCGCGGGTCACAGTTCGCCGCTTCCACGCATGTGCGTGACGTCATTTTGAGTGTCTGCACGAGTGCAAGGGAAAGTTGTCCATGCATCTGAAAAAGTAAAATAATAATTAGTTGCCGAGCTCTGCAAGGAGATTGAACTAGTATGCTTTTTAAGGAGTGAGGTTATTGCTGTGGAATTGGATTGTCTTTTGCTAATGTTCTGCTGTACTGAGGTTCGACAGCATTCATGTAATTAGCAGTTTCATGAATGTGTTAAAGTAAATATCTCCCTGATGCAAGTAGCAAGCATGGGGACAAATCTGTCTTGTGATCATAGTGGGGACCCTATGCCAAGGCCTTCACTGGGCCCCCAGGCCTTCCGTTTGCTATTTTAAAAACTCATACATGGACCTGAGTGAATGGCATCTCATCTAGTTTGGCCCTGTATTATGTTTGTCTTAATTTTTTTTTAATCTGCTAGAGGCTGAGAGGCAAGGGAAAAACATATTTAAAGAAAATATCCAGCATTAAGCACTTGGAAGTCCCATTGACTTCAGTGAAAGAGATTTCAGCACATTGAACTCAATGCCCTTGGAATCACTTAACTTGATTCCATTATGCTATGAGTAAATATAATTTTAAAAATATTTTTGGCTGAGATATCTTCATTGTCGAGCTGTGAATGGCTGCTCCATCCTAAGCCAAGGTAGCCAGAATTTTAGTCGAAAGGGAATTGCTTTAGTGAAGGGAATTGAATGCCTTTCTTCTTTCCATTCCACACTTACAGCTGTAGTAGACTAAGTCAAGACCTTTTTGTATAATGGGCTTTGTCAATATGCAGGTAGTAACGTCAGAAGTCTGGAGGATAAACTAAGCTCTCGGTTTTAAAAAAGATTTTATTATCACAGACAAATCCTCCTCGAGGCGCTGCATGAAAAGGCACAGTAGACAAACTCCTTAGAGCTTGGAACATCCTAAGTAACTTGTTTTTCCCTTTCCCATCATAAGTCAGTTATTCAGCAACAGCCAAAAAGAAGGATGAAAAAGCCTGGCACCTTGCAGCCTGACACAGCTAGTCTTCCGGAATTAATTTTCTCCGATTGTCCTATTCACAGATGAAACCCCACCATTAAATGAGATTTAATTACATTCAGGCATAGACCGAGGCCTGTGATTTCTATCAGCTCTTGAGCGGCGTGCCGTTGTGCGAGGAGCCATTGCTCAGGAAATGCCATCTGCCTTCCAGCACCTTTTGCTGTGGGGTCGTCTGTCAATTAGGATGTGTCATATTCACAGCAAGCGGCCTTGCCTTCCGCAGCGGCCCACTTTGCGCTAATGCTAGATTGTCTTGGGGCGGGGAGAGGGGATGTCATGGCGAAGCTTCCCGCTGTTGAAAGCAACAAGGCAGACTGTTTGCTTCGCATGCGAGTGGTTATAGACATCTTCCTGATCTTTGTAGGAAGAGGGTAAGACTAGGGCACATGCACAGAAGACTCCAGGTACCACCAATTTAAGCAGTACCTGGTAAAGTGGGGAAGAGCTGAGAGCCTGGAGGAGAGCAGCTATCAGTTGCAATAGATTGTCCCAAGATAGACAAATGGAATGTAAGACAGCACCATACATAACTTATGGTTACTTAAGCCCAGACACTGAGGTCCAGCTCTGAGGGCCTTCTGGTAGTTCCCTTATCACGAGAAGTGAGGTCACAGGGAACCAGGCAGAGGGCCTTCTTGGTGATGGCACTTGCCCTTTGGAATGCCCTCCCATCAGATGTCAAGGAAATAAACAGCTATCTGACTTTTAGAAGACATGTGAAGGCAGCCCTGTTTAGGGAAGTTTTTAATGTTTGATCTTTTATCACTATTATTACTATTATTATTATTATTATTCTGTTGGGAGCTGCCCAGAGTGGCTGGGGAACCCCAGCCAGATGGGCAGACTATAAATTGTTGTTGTTGTTGTTACAGTAGTACCCAAACTTTTTTTGGGGGGGGGTCACTGTGCCTTGGTTTCGTAAACTCATTCCTGGTGCCCCCCTGCCCTACAAAATGGATTGTTCAGAATAGCTGTTTGCACAACCCACTAAGGAAGATAACAATAACCATTAATTGCGCATTTATTCTGAATCCAATGAAAACTAGTTTAGTTCCACAAAATTGATAAACTCGATGCAGTAATACCAGCTTTTCAAAGTCTGATAGTCATTTACACCTCCACCCCCCCTCTCCCCAGCCACCTCCTTGCTTTTTAGCGCCCCTCTAGGTAATCCCCCCCCACACAGGGGATGGTACCACCCACTTTGCATACCACTGATCTAGTAGATTTTGCATGAGTGGTATTTTGAAGAGCTAAATACCACCAAGTAGGACCTATAACAAAAAGTGGCAGGGTAGAGCGCTCCTGGTCAGGATACTTTCTACACATCCCCCTTCCATCTAGTGTTCCATTCGCGACCCAACAAAAGAAAAACACAACCTGCCAACTACTGAGGATAATCCGCTTCTTTCTAAACATCCCCCACCCTGCTTCTGCAAATCCTGTGGTTCTACCAAGCCACTTCTCCATTGTGGGAGGTTTTATTTTGGCCAGTTAAGGAACCACATTCAGGAGAATGAGCTTCACTATTAGTATATATTCTATTCTTTGGGAGAAGAAAAAGCTAAGTAAACCCATCATAAATCTGTGGAGTCCCTAAGATGGTTGGCCATCGCCTTGTATGCCTCCTTCCGGCAACTCCTGCAGCCCAGCTGGTGCCAAGTGCAGCATTTCCCAACCTTGGGCCTCCAGCTGTTTTTGGACTACAACTCCCATAATCCTCAGCTAGCAAGACCAGTGGTCAGGGATGATGGGAATTGTAGTTCGAAAACAGCTGGAGGCCCAAGGTTGGGAAACACTGGCCAGGTGTATTGCTCTGCTTTCCTTTGGACTACATCAGCAAGGCTGAGAGGTGGTCTTGTCGTCTGGGCAGCCCAGGACTTCAGACACACTGCCCACGGGAGGCAGCACTTACGAGTTACCGATTTGTGCAGCCACAGCAGGCGCCGTGATTCTCCAGCGGTTTGATTTCACTCCTGGAGGTGCACTTCATTGTGTCTCAAGACCGATGCATGCCAACCAATTTGTATATAGGATTTACTCTTAGATCCTAACTTAGATCTGCCAAAAAACTCAAGGCAATGCAGACGGTGTCTCCCCTCCCTCATTTTATCCTCATAACCCCCCTGTATGGTGGTCCCAAGCTCATATCTGGAGCTGCGTAGCTGAACCTGCATCTCCTGGTCCTAATTCAATACTCTCTAACTGCTACACCACCCCCAGTTATCCGAAACCGCTCCTAGTTTTGATATGTAAACCAGATTTCTTCCCTATTCATTCTTTGAATACAGTTTTTATCAAGTGCTATTACCTTTGTGTGATTTATCTCAGGCTTTTAAAATAGTTTGCAAGGAACATCCCCCCCCCCTTTTTTGTTAGCATCTCTATTGTAGCATTTTTAAGGTCACTTCTCATTACCATAGAAAGTGCTTCTTTTGAGAGTGTGATGCTTACGAGTTTTACTTGGATTGCTGGGGAAAGGGAGTACAGCTTTGGCTTTTTTTGCTTTTCTCAAGGATCTGTCTTGTTTACTGCCATTGCATCCTCTTGGCAAAGCTCAAAGTGGAGCTCTCTTTGAGCAGTCAAAGGTCTGGCTGCGTTCAGCGCCAGAGTGTCCCCATCTGACCACTCAGTGGCATGCCGTGAAATGTTTGCAAAGCTCTTTGGGGCCAAAGTTGCCCACATCAAATTTGACACCATATGCGAAACAGGTCAGAGAGGGGACCTTGGCGCACCGAGTGTTCAGTGCTCCAGGGATCACTTTCAGTTGTTGTGGCCTGAGGATGTGGCCAGAGTACTTTCAGGGTGAGGCTCACGTGCCTTTTTGATCTTGGTCCATCCTGCCTTGTAGAAACTAGTCAAAGAGGATTAACTGGGTTGGTCTAGGGCAACGGTTCTCAACCTGTGGGTCCCCAGATGTTGTTATACTGCAACTCCCATGATCCCTGAGCTCTGGCCTTGCTAGCTAGGGATGATGGGAGTTGTAGTCCAACAACATCTGGGGACCCACAGGTTGAGAACCGCTGGTCTAGGGGGTGGGTAATGCTTCGCTGCAGAAGGGGATGATGGCCACCACCAGGGCTGGGAAAATATGCAAAAGGAGCATACAGTATGCTTAGGGCATCAAGGGGAGCGGAGCACCACAGAAAATCCCTGTTGCCGGATTTTTAACATTAATGGTCACAAATGGCTCGGCTGAGTATTCATTTTCTCAGCTGAAGTATATTAAAAATCCCAACAGAGCAACTGTGCAACAAGGCAGGCAGGATGCCTTATCTCGACTAAGTATTGTATATAAGCAGATGCATTATGTAAGATTAGTTTTGAGGATCTGATCAAAGACTTTGCAGTTAGAACAAAAATAGGAGAAAGAAATTCAAATATAAATAAAGTGGAAGTATACAAAAATAAACATGATTTTCCAACTTATCGTATTTTTCGCTCTATAAGATGCACCAGTTTTTGGAGGAGGAAAACAAGAAAAATTATTCTGAATCTCAGAAGCCAGAACAGCAAGAGGGATCGCTGTGCAGTGAAAGCAGCAATCCCTCTTGCTGTTCTGGCTTCTGGGATAGCTGCGTAGCCTGCATTCGCTCCATAAGACGCACACATTTCCCCTTACTTTTTAGGAGGGGAAAAGTGAGTATTATAGAGCAAAAAATACGGTACTGGAAGAATAAGAAATCAAGATAACAAACTTTTTGTAAAAGAATGGAAATGGTTTATTGAATATTTACAGATAAATTGCAAACAGATAAAAACATTAGCAGGATTATTGTAATAACCTGCAGTTTCATAAGAGCATACATTTATAGTAGATAATTAAATGAGCAAGTGAAATGAATTTGGATATGCAGAAGATATTAAATAATAAATTTAAGGAACCGCAGAAAGAGGGAGAAGGGAGTCAAATTTTGAAATTGATTGTAAAACAAATGAAATGTATAAATTTGAAAAGAATGAATAAATGGATAAATAAATAAATAAACCATACAAAAGGACTGCCCATCCATAAAAAAATAACAATATAGCCTATGATATCACCTTTACCACATGTGTGCCCATTCGGCCACTTCGATTAGCAGAATTGGCACGACGACAGATGCCACTTAAAATACCTTTTCCGCATTTGTAAGAACTCTGTTTAGTGTGGCAGCGTCTAAATATGGAACTCCCCACCTTTTCATAGAATCATAGAGTTGGAAGAGACCACAAGGGCCATCGAGTCCAACCCCCTGCCAAGCAGGAAACACCATCAGAGCACTCCTGACATATGGCTGTCAAGCCTCTGCTTAAAGACCTCCAAAGAAGGAGACTCCACCACACTCCTTGGCAGCAAATTCCACTGTCGAACAGCTCTTACTGTCAGGAAGTTCTTCCTAATGTTTAGGTGGAATCTTCTTTCTTGTAGTTTGGATCCATTGCTCCATGTCCGCTTCTCTGGAGCAGCAGAAAACAACCTTTCTCCCTCCTCTATGTGACATCCTTTTATATATTTGAACATGGCTATCATATCACCCCTTAACCTCCTCTTCTCCAGGCTAAACATGCCCAGCTCCCTTAGCCGTTCCTCATAAGGCATCGTTTCCAGGCCTTTGACCATTTTGGTTGCCCTCCTCTGGACACGTTCCAGAGACCAAGCTGGCACCTTCACTGTATTCTCTTTGGCGCTCGCTGAAAACATTCTTATTTAGACACTTAGGAGTTCGAGGCGATGTTAATCTGTTTTGGTATTTTAACTTTTGTACGTTTTAAAGTATAGATGTGAATTTTTCTTGATTTTGCTGCTTTATCTTTTGTTATCTGCTTTGAAGATTTTTATAGTCAATTATTTACAAAAATCATAATCATTTGTTTAATTAATGAAGAATCATAAAACAGTTTATGCGGTTTCCAAGATTTGTGCTGTATATGGTGAGCACAGCAGAACAGAACACCTCTTCTGATTCTACATTTGCCATAAATTGCAGCACAATAACTTGAGCAAATTGCTTCGGGATAAACGATTTAGTCCAAGTCTGATGGGTCATGAATTCAATAGTACTTTGTATTCTGCCTTCTTCTGATAGTTTTACTATTAATTAATGTAGCAGTGGCTTCTTCTTTTTTAAGGGCTAACTAAATGGAGCAGCAAAGCTGCCTAAAGGAGAATTTGAATGCCATCATTCAGCTCTGGAGATTTCTGTTACAGGGACTGCACAACATTGTGCAACAGGAACAGAATTAAACTTGCTAATAGTTGATCTGGAAGTGTAGCTTCATCATGTTGTCGTTTTGAATATATTTTACATTTGAAAGATATACGGAATGTGTCCAGTGGTCTGCTGGAGCCATGGCCCTCCCTTCTGCCCAAAGGACTTTCCTTGCTATTTCAGAAGCACAGCACAGAACTGTCCTTTTCAGCAACATGACAAAACAGTTCTGTGGTCCCATAATTTAGTGCTGGTTTTGAATATATAAAATCCCAGATCAGACTCGGTGCACTTACTTTCTCTTTCTTTCTTTATTTGCCAATTAATTTTTATTGCTTTTCAAAAAACTTAAGAAATTAACATCAAATTATTTCAAATTTAATACAAATTTAAAAGTTGATTTCCCATCCCGCTATTTTGATGTTTCTGTTCCCTTCCTTACTTGCTGCTCAATGTTGCATACATTTCCTAACTCCATTGCAAATAACCTCCCTGTAACCTCACTTCTCATAGTAAGGGAACTGCCAGAAGGCCCTCGGAGCTGGACCTTAGTGTCCGGGCTGAATGATGGGGGTGGAGACGCTCCTTCAGGTATACAGGACTGAGGCTGTTTAGGGTTTTAAAGGTCATTACCAACACTTTGAATTGATCAAGTGGATGGTGTTCATTCAAACCTTCATGCCCACTGTGTTTGCTTAACTTCCCTTATTTTTCTGCCTTCTTTTTTCTTTCAGCAAATGAAGTTGGTGGCAGAGTCCCTGAAAGAACAAGCAAACTAGGATGCTAAACTGAGCAGCTGCGTAAGGATATAGACTACACGAGAATTAACAGCAAGACATGCATGGTATTTGTACTACGTTCTAGCACTCCATAATATAGCATTACCTATCCTTATTCACCACTAAAAGTCTCATTGAAATAATATGATTATTTATTTTCCCCCTCCGCATACGCTGCCTGTGCCAGCTCTGGTTTACCATCTAAACAGCACCAATGTGAGGCAGCAATACTTAATGCACAGCTTCATATCCCCCAAAGCAGTTGAGCAATTGCATCCTTCTGCTAGAATATCTAGTCATCATTATTTTCTGTAAGCGGCTTATTAGATGGTTCCCTGCATTTCTGAAGGAATTAATCCAAGTCTTGTTTACTGTAAAATGTGATGTATAAATCTGTCCTATAGGACCAATCCAGCCCAAGGTTTTGGATCTTTTTAAAAGAAAAAAAATGTGTGCTGTAAAATGTATGAGACTGAGTATTACAATATTTTAAGCTTAAAACCTGTGCCTTGTCAAGTTATTAATTTTAAGGAGCTGGGCAGGAAAGAATTCAGCATGCAGCTAAGCTCACTCAACGTGATGCATCCACACTGAGATGTACAAATTTAACCCTTCTTGTATATTCTTTTTGCTCATCATTCACTTCCATTTTGCCGGGTCATGAGACATAGGCTGTATTATACAATGGTTTTATCTGACCAGAAGGATAGCCATTAAAAATATCTAATCATTGTGCATCTAATTTTTCCTGTGTGTACCAATATCTTTCTTTGTGGCTTTCAGGCTTTCAATTTGGAGAACTTTTAACCCAAGATCCTCTCATTGACGTGGCATGAGGCCAGCGATTGTTTTCTAGTGCGTAGGTGTGGCCTGCCCTAGAGGCGAAACT
Organism: Podarcis tiliguerta; assembly: GCF_965153285.1. Taxonomy (NCBI): domain Eukaryota; kingdom Metazoa; phylum Chordata; class Lepidosauria; order Squamata; family Lacertidae; genus Podarcis; species Podarcis tiliguerta. The sequence continues at coordinate 15,745,184 of NC_139545.1, read as the reverse complement.
TCCTTCTCTGGAAAAGTCTAGATAAGACTTTAGTTCAATACTGTAGCTACTAAGACTGTTGGACTTATTATATGGTAACATTTGGTATTAACAGTGGTGCAGATCAAAGTTCTCCTAGCACCACGGTCACAACCCAGACAGAAGTAAATTGTCTGGGTTCAGGGCTTGTTTATTGTTTTACCATGGAGTAGTCATAAGGCTTATTTACTGGGACTAACTAAACAGCAGTTGGGAAATCATTTTGATAGCTCAACCTCTTTTGTTTTGCAGATGCATTGAACCACAAGGTGTTATAGTCATACCTTTTGTTACTTCCAGCCAGGAGCATGGTGGGGTCAACCCCTCCATAATAGCCTAGGTGCCTTCATCAGATGTTCAGCTTTAATTAAACAGACAGATGCAACCAATATTTCTACAGACATACATAAGTTTATTTGTATGCCTCCTTTTTACCATTCTCAGGGAGGCTTACAACGTAAAACAAATGCATAGCTGCAACATAACAAAAGCAGCTATAAACAATGAAAAGTATTTTTAAAAATACACAACCCAGTATTTCCAGCAAGAAAACCTGCTTTTGCCATCTGGTGTTCTGACCAAACATAGGATGACCAGCAAGCCTGAGGCACTTTTAGAGTAGTTAAATGAAACTAACTATCTGCTAGCTGAGCCAAACTAAATGGTAACACTTCCACCATTCCGGCACATCTGTTGGCCTCTAGGATTTGCCTCACTTGTACTGCTAGTTAAAATGAGCCTAATAAAGCCGGTTGAAGAGGGTGTTTAACATGCTATGCAGTTGCACTAATAATAATAATAATAATAATAATAATAATAATAATAATATTTCAGTATTCAGTATTCCAGCATTCAGTGTATTGTAGTTCAAAGTCATCCTGGATAGCCCAGTTGGTTAGAGCATGGTGCTGTTAACGGCAAGGTTGCAGGTTCGATCCCCATGTGGGACAGCTGTGTATTCCTGCATTGCAGGGGGTTGGACTAGATGATCCTCAGGATCCCTTCCAACTCTGCAACTCTTTGATTCAACCGTGAGAGAACAGAAAGTGGCCTTTCATTGAGAATTGCCCTTCCTCACAGCCAGGCAACTTTTCTCAACCGTGGTTGTGAGGTAAACGTTGAAGGGCAAGAGCTCAGCAGAACATGCCCCCTGGCCGTTCCGCCATAGTGTGTGTCCACCCCCACTCCTAAAAACAGCAAGAGAGCTATGTTGCATCATTATAGAGAGAAAATCAGCCATATGTATGCAGCGTTCTGCCCAATTTATTAGGATCAGCTAGCAGGCTGCGGAAAAGCAAACGGACATGGGGCAGTGGAATGGTTAGTAAAATTAGGGATTTAGCTTGGGAGACTTGGGCTCACTTCCCTGAAATCTTCTGGCTGCAGGAATCCAACTTGGGAACCCATTAAGCTTTAGATACGTATCTACAGGCGGCTGAAATACAGCTCCTAGCTTTAATTAGGTAAAAAGACAAAAATCCAACTTGCAAAGTAGCACTGAAGACTTTTGCCACCCAAGGCAAAGGGCGAGAGGGCATCTTCTCTTCCCCATCCACTAACAGAAGCTGCCTAGACTGGCAGTTAATACATCAGCCCTGGTGATGATGGGATACTTTGGCAGCCATGTAATTGGTACATAAATGGAAAAAGTGTCCCCCAGTGAAGCAGCAAGCTATGCAAGCACAGAGCGTTAGACTAATAGTTTGAAGTAGGAACCCATCAATGAAAAGTACCTTCTACCCGCCATGTCATTATTTTGCTCATTCTGTTTTCCTCTACCATTACAAAAAAACAGTAAAACTTGGAAGCCCCATTTCTACCTCATTCGCTTGCCAGAGCAGATGAAAAAAAGGCCCAGATCTGTTGTTCCTTCACATTCCTCCTCCACTATATCACTGGTCAGGAAGCATTATCTCCCTGGTAAAATTGTGCGTAGCAAACACTGTGCGGAAAAGAGAAACCTCCTTTTCAATGTCCTCTACATTTGTGCTTTCAAACGAAAACTTAATATAAACCGTATTTTCTTCTTGCAATCAATGCACGATTTGGAGTTGCACATCTGGAGGGGGCTGGATAAAACCAAGGTCAAATTTAGCAGAAGTTAATACGTAAGGGCAGCGCAAATCCATATATGCCCACTTTAAAGCTTAAGCAGAGGTCAAAGGAGCAAATACATTAGGATAATATTACGCAAGCTGAAATTATCAGAAATGCATGTGGACAGGAAATTGGGAACCTGATCAATCACCTCGACATAAATTCAACTTGATGCATAACGCTCCACTGAAATGGACCATCAGAAATACAATTTGTTGCATTTTCTACAATCTGAACACAGGCACAGTTAGTTCTGTGACTTGCATGTTTTTGAAAATGTAAATAGCCACAGCAGTGATAATTATCAATGTGATAATTAAGAATGTGATAATTATCGGGGGGGGGGGGGGAGAGAAAGTTTAACCTTTTTGTTGCCGGTTCAAACACAAGTTTGAAGCTATTTACATTCAAAAGAAACACCTAGTGGGTGCTAGCATGGGATTTCCTCCCGAAACCATAATGGACCTACCACAAGGAATGTCAACATGGTGCCTTGCAGAAGTTGTTGATCCCATCAGCTTCAGTAATCATACCCAAGGATCAGGAATGAAGGCAGCTTTAGATCACCCAAACCATGTTGGCTATCCGTGACCGATTCAGGAGGACTGCAACAGGGGAGGAACAGGAGAGGAAAGGATTAAACTCCCTTTCCCTGTGTCAAGGGCCAGGAGTCAACTTTGCCTGCTGAACAGCAGCCTGAAGGGGGAGAAGGCAGAGTGACTCCACCTGCAGCTGATCAGCCTTCAAGGACTCAGAGGAGAAGGCACTGATGAGAACCAGGTGACTTCAGCCTTCTTAAGCAGAGCTTCCAGCAGCAGTCAGACACTGGCAACAATGCTTGGAGTTCTGGCCTGATCTTGCTGCTTCCTGCTCATATTGTCCCCAAGATCATTGGATTCCCTGACCCCTGGACCATTTGACCACGTGGATTGCTGTTCAACCGCCCCTAGGACTGGACCTGACTTTAGATGCTGACTTTGCCTCCAGGCAAGAACACCTCAGAGACTCTTCTGGTTGGCTGGCCTCCAGCTCTTCTGAGCTCTGCAATCCTGGTACGTTTTGGCCTTTCTTCAGCAGTTGCATTTTGAGATAAATGCTGTATATACACACATACCTCCCCACACACTCCTCACTTTCAGTTGTTGGTTTTATCTTCAGGGTGCAGAAGAGAAGCAGCCCCTAATGTTGAGGCACCACCCCCATTCCATCTTCATTGGAAAACCCTTTTGACCTTTTCTTTCCCCAAGGCTACCTGCCTAATCTGCAATATTTCACTTTTGCATCTAAAACCCAACTTAATGCAAAACTTTGTATTGTTATGTTCTACAATGATAGGATTTGGCTTTAGAGGTTTTTTTCCGAGGAGCTTTAGTTATTTTAACCAAGGGAGGTGAGATGGTGGGAACAGCGGTATAAAAACAACTTGATATTTAAGCTTAAAGTTCCCAGTGAATCCTAACCGTATATGAGCAATCTTTTTCATACAGTGGTGCTATTGCACATAATCAGGTTACAAGGTAGAACTGGTGATCGTAATGCCATAGCAGCAATGGTTACAGTCCTTTATATACAGTGGTACCTCGGTTTTTCAACGTAATCCGTTCTGGAAGACCATTTGAGTTCTGAATCATTCAAAAACTCAATACGGGAGCCACGTTTCATGTTCGAATTCCCAGGTGCGTTCGAAAACCGAAGCATTTACGTCCGGGTTTACGGCATTCGAAAACCAAGATGTTCATCAACAGAGATGTTTGAAAACCGAGATGCCACTGTATATACATACAAATTTATGTATATTGGCCACTTGGATTCATTAAAACAATGGGGGGAGGTCACACTGAAAAGAGGAAGTGGAGACCCGAGTAAAAAAGCCAATGACCTAGAGATATATGAAAAAGTGGCATTTTTACCCTTCTCCATGCTTGTAGCTAGCACTGATAGAAGGCAAGTGAATATTGATAGGTGGTTTTTTTTTGGGGGGGGGGGGAAGTGTTCATTCATGTATTTTAAACAGCCTCAGGATTGGGAGAGGGGGTATCTTTAGCAGCAGCCAGAAGCATATCCATGCTTGCAGAATAGAAGATATATTCATATTAGCTGTCAATTTATTGATTAAGCCCACAGACTTCACATTAAAATATTATACACTATACAGAAACAGAATACAAATTCATCAAATATCTCTGTTAGCAGCCAGGAAAACATGACATTGATTTTCACTGGTAGCTTCATTACTCTCAACACGAATTTAGCTAGTTTGTGTCATAAACTTTATATTCAGAGGTGGTGAAAAATAACATTCAGAGTTATAGTACCCAGGATACCAAATTACTAATAGATTATTTGATTGAATTGTATTGTGTTTTGTAGAATGCAATTTTTTTTGTGTGTGTGAGAGAGAGGTCTGTTGACTGGATTAATGAACTGATTCATATCAACTATTTTGCCCCAACGTTCATCTGCACATAGAATTTTCAAGGGGACTGACAGAAATTACATGAATCAAGAGCTTTCATGGGAGTTTTTCCTGGAAAGCGCCCTTTACCAGAGGCCATTTTATGAAAAAGCATTTTAAAGCAGCATCTCTTCAGCTGGCGAAGCTGCGCTGAATATTTTATTCTAAGCTATTTCAGATGACTTGACCCAGGGTCAGGGAAGCAGAGAGAGAGAGAGACGCAAACTCCGTGTGCAGTTTTCACCCATATGCAGAGAGTAGTTTTGGACTGTAGTCAAATCTGGATTGCAAGCCCAAAGGCAGAAAATTGCAGTTTGGTTTGAGGCAGCTAACAGAATACTTAGCATCCTTCCAAGCTCTTTCCTAATAAAGTAAATTTGTTTCTGTTAACTCTGGACTGGCAGGTGGTTTCAAAAAGGTTGTGATCAAAGAAACTTTGATTAATCCACGATACCCAGCCCTTTTATTTTCAAATATAATCTCTCTCTGCCATTGATGTGTACACCATGTTATGCCTGTAAGGATGGATGTGTATGGAAGAGATGGGACTTGCAGACATCTCAGGATGTCAAATTTGTTGCTCTTCTGACCATGTCTGTCCAAGAGCCACCACGACCTGACCAAGTCAGATAAAGTTGAGTTTTTTATATTGTCCATTAGCCCTGTTTTCTTCATGCTTGTCTTATGAATGATTGAGTTTAAAAAGTTTAAAAAAATTAAATTCCAGCTATTCCTTTAATGATGAATAAAACTTATGTTTTTGTGGCATTCGTCCTAAATAAATGTGAACTCCTAACGTTTGGAGCCTTGAGTGAATTGCTAGTAAATTCAATGCTGTCATACCCATTTCCAAGGAAGGTAGTAAACGGAGTATAGTCATCCAATCAGCACTTTCCCCAAATTTTTGCATTTTAAAATATGGGCTTTGGAGCCTTTTTTTAAAGGGGAGCGAGAGTCCACAAACACACCCGTACAGATTTTCTCCTTCCAGCAGTCTCATCAAAACTTTTTTTTCAAGTTACCAAACACAATGACTAACACTCAAAGAACAAGACACTTCCTGTTCACATGAGTGGTTGATACAAGAGCTAGCGAGAGAGTGTCTCATGCTTTTTGGAATACTTCAGAAGTTGCCATAATTTTTCCTGTACGTGTACAGTTTCCAATGCGTGACCGCATAGAGAGACACTCTAAATGTAATCCTGTTTTTTACTTCTGACAAAAAGTCACAGTACATCAGCTTCTGGTGTCCTCAGGGCCAGAGAGCTTATAAAGTTGACATGGACATCATTTATGCACCAATCAAGAGGTCATTTTTATTAACTGGATTTTTTTTTTCATTTGTCACACACCATGAATGTTTATACAATGAAGAAAGCCAAACATCGCTGGAAGCAATTGACAAGGATCAACTGGCATTTCTGTACCCTCCCCCTAATACACGTAGCTTTTCTCCATTTTATTCTGCTTTATTTTACTAATTGTAAAATTCTGTGTCAAGATTGTCACATCTTAAATACAGATAAAGTTGCTAGAGGTACATTATATACACATACAGAAAAATACAAGACTAGTTGCTTTCCACAATATTTAATTTATATGCTACGTTGACTATATGCAACTTGTAAAGACAGATTTAAGGGGTACAAGAAACTGTTACTTGTTCTATAATAGTTTGGTCCAATATATTTCAATGTAGTGGTTATTCTCTCCCTCCTTTTAACATGACGTAATACAACATACAACACATGCACAATCATTCACCGGTGAATAAATGGATTAAAAAGACAACACTCAAGCTAACATCTGTACACCCAGAGGTTCAACCAACCATACACAACTAAATAAGGCTATGTTACAGCTATGCAGCATAAATGGTCAACACTGCTGTTCTAAAGTGAGCACCGTATATACACATTTGTATATAAAAAACAGAGGGAATGAAAAAACGTCTGGGATTAGTCAAAAGGTGCCATTCCAAGGCTGTACATAACGTGTGGAAAGAATATTTACAAGACTTGAAAATAAAAAGCTGCAACAGTTTATTGCCAATGCCCTTTATAAACTTTCTCCTACTTTTTATATAGATGCTCTGTTCACCGTCATCTGTGAACTATCCATATTTCTGGCCCTTTGTAAGATCCCTGCTTAAGAAAATTTCAAAGAAATATGCGCTATGGCTTCGCCGGCATGCCTGTTCTTGTAGTTTTCAACTGTGTAGATATCATACATGTATGATAGGCTGTTTTAAAACTACATTGCAACATAAGCTTAAAAAACAAAACTAAAGCAAAGTGTTTCATTCGTAACTTGTTTTGCTGGGAAAATATATTCCCCTCCTAAACTTGATAATAAAATAGTCTGCACGATTGAGATTTGCAGCCTAATTCTGAACATGTTTACTTGGAAGTAAGCCATGCTGAACACACTGGGATTTACTTCCTTGTAAATATGCTTTGGATTGCATCCTTTGCCACACTAAAAGAAGCAAACATGAATGTATCATAACCAAAAACAGTTCTTTGGTGCTCTACAGTCTACAAGGTAAATGAAATGCATTCTACTTGACCATTTTGCTAGCATTTAGATACTAAACTGTGTAAAGTCTCTTAATCAGTGCCTGCCTGGGTTGTTGCTACATAATACCATCAATACTTACCAGCATTGCTTTGAAGACCCAGCGCACAGAGCTTGAAAAAATAACATTCTCGTCCTTCCCAAAATTGGGAATCTGCAATATATTTTATTCTAGATAAAAGTTCAAACAAGTTCACCTGGTCAAAAGTTTCCTTTTGTACATTAAAAATGCCAGCCTATTTATCTGCTGACATCTCAGTAGCAAGGGGTTAAAAAAGAAAAGAAAAACTAAGAGCTGTGCAGAATGTAAAAAGAAATTGATCCATGCAACTTGTGTTGTCTGACTCGATTTGGAGAGAGAGTTATGGAAGGGAAATAAACAAGACTGTTATACCCCAAACTAAATTTTATATTGGAAAAAAATTCTAGAAATTTGCAGTACATGGCACGTTGATCTGTGGAGTGTATTTAGGATGCACAATGTTAATGCACTCCCATTAAGATCCTTTCTGATCTGAACAGACCACCTATTCAAATTCTAGCAACTGTTTTCTGCTCTCCCTAAATTCAATTAAACAATTGGTTTAGGTGACTGGATACAGTGCTGCATTTTGGAGCACTTTTGATATATCCCACAACACACCGACACCCATCTTGATTGGCCTGTTCATTTGTTTACATGGAAATAATGGAAATGTGGAATTAAGATGCTCAGTTACATCCTTCAGGTAATCAATAATTATTGAGAGCAGGCTTCAAAAGGCTGTGGAGTAGGGTGAAAGACAGGAGGAGGAAACTTTGTTAAGCCTTTTACTATGCTTATGGCTAGTTAATTTACAGGAACTAGCTTACTGGAAAAGACCTCTCAAAAGTCACACAAATTGGTCCAATTTAAATAGTCTTGCACTGTACCCAACAACTGCCATGATAATAGACTCTAGTAACAGATGTGTTCTCCCTTAGATTGTTTTTTTAAAAATACTTCAAGCAGATGACTTTATAATTTTCCTTTGTAATACAGTTTTTAAAAGATTGTCTGCATGTACAATTTTTCTCGGGGGAAGCTGCCTTAACTATTCCCCCCCCCCCCATCTTGTCTGTAACAAACCAAGATCTTCAGCCACCACCTCATGCATATTATAGTTTAAGACAAAAGAGATGTGGGGATAAAAATTATAGTTCAAGATCTCTTAAATTCTCAGTGCATCCTTGCTTTGTACAAGCCTTGGAAATCTGAAAGCTCACAGAAGTTTTCAGCATCAAAACATTATTGCTTTGGTTCTGTTGCAAACACACAGAATTATGCCACATCTCACATAGTTTAGGAAACACAGAAGATCAGAACAAGATTGGACATTTCACAAAGAAACAAAAGCGCTCTCTCTCTCTAATTTAAGTGCAGAATGTGAAACTACTAAGTGCTTCATTTACACTGGATTCGGACACAAGCCTTACTGTAATCCAGATTTTCTATAGTAAAATTATAAATGTAAAAAAGTACACAAATCCTGTTTTCGTTGGGAACAAAAAAAAAAAATTATTGGCTAGCAGCATGCACAAAATCATGCATTGTCATTTCAAGCAAACTAAATTAAAATGTAATAAATTACTGCTCAAAGCTCATTTAAAAATATTAAGACAATGACAATGAAGGGTTTCAGTGAAATAAAGTATTCACAGCGCAGAAAAGGAAGATTGGTGATGTCAAGTAGAATGAGTTAAGTCTGATTACTGTCAAACAACGTGACAGCAAGTAGCTTGGCCAGCGGTACACAGCAATCCCTCCTTCGGGTTTCGCTGAATATTCACAGATATAGTCTTTTCACACAGAGGTAGTTGGAGCACGTTATTTTTCAAGTTCTTGCTCTTTATCCGTTCTAATTCGTTTGCAGTGTCTGACATCTGATCAGAAAAGAATTTTATACTGCCCAAGGACGAAGCTGGATTAACATTCCCAGAGGAACTTATGCACATCTTCCACGTGGATTTCTCCTGTACCTTGACGCTGGAAAAGGAGATGGTGTTTTGCGGATCAATAATGTATTTAGTGCTACTGTGAATCTGTGAACCTAAGCAGAGGCTCATTAATTTGAGGCTTTCCACCAGGTCGCCCGCGCTTCTTGAAGACAACTGCATTGAATTTCCAGATCCGGCGCACCTGCGAGTGGAACCCGAATTGTTATTCGTGCTTCCGCTAGAACTACTGGAAGGACTTCCGCCCCCTTTGTTGTTGTCGCCAGGGCTCGTTTTGTCTACTCCTCCGTTTCCATTGCTTGGTTTTCCTTGTCCGCTGCCGTCTCCCTGATTGCCGGGAGGTCCCTCGCTACTATCCCGTCTGTGCCAGGAGTAAGTAAACCCGCTGTCTTTATCGAGACGCCGCCTGCTTTCGGAGTCGTCGTCGCTTGTTTCTGAGCTGCTGCAGCTCGATCCCCGACCCTGGCTTTTCCTTCGGTGGTAGCGCTTGTGCACGGTGCTTGGCGAAGCAATGTTCATTTTTAGACGGCTAAGTTTGGGGGGCAAGTTCTCATCCATGTCAAACTCGTCGTCCGACTCCCCTTCCTCAAAGATCTGATTCAGGACCGGAGCGCTTTTCCGGGACGTAAGACGGTTTGTAACGGAAGGCTTGCGGCGCAGGACCACTTGGGTCGAAAGGGAGACTGGTTTTTTATCTTCTTCGTCCTCCTCCTCGTCCTCTTCCACCCTAAACAAGCACTTCCGGCCGCTAGTTGTAGGTTTTAAGCTCACCGAAGGAACGACGGAAAGTGCTGGTCCTGCTAATTCAGGAATGTCCTCCTTCTTTGATGAATCATTAAGTGCCTTGCTCCGGTGACCATTAAGAACGTTTTCAGCACTGCGAGCTGGAGACTGAGGAACGCCTCCATGGGAGAGAGGAGAAGCTGTAAGGTCATCTTCCAAGTCTTGTGGGACATCGATTTTGGTTGGCCACGACTGCCTAAGGGAGGTGCAAAAAAAGAGAAAACAGAGGATTTTAGTAAAAGTTTTAAAAGCAAAGCTCCTCTCAGTATAACTTGAAAAAATGTAAGGTGATTTTAAAATTTACCAAGCAGGCAAAGAATTAAATTTGTACATATTGGCCAAGATCCAGAGATCTTACCAATTAGTTCTGCACAACTGATGTAGTTTTGGGTTGAGGTTTCTCTAGCAATAGCACTAGCAGCAGCAGCCAGTGGCAAGCCTCTCTGGCAGTTCCCTCCCTGCAAGAAGTGATGTTACAGGGAACCAGGCATAGGGCCTTCTTGGTAGTGGCGCCGCCCTGTGGAATGCCCTCTCCTCAGATGCCAGGGAAATAAGCAACTATCTGACTTTTAGAAGACATGTGAAGGCAACCCCGTTTAGGGAAGTTTTAAATGTTTGAAGTTTTATTCTGTTTTAATGTTCTGTTGAAAGCTGCCCAGAGTGGCTGGGGAAACCCAGCCAGATGGGCGGGGGTAGAATAATTAATAATAATAATATTTTATTGAAATATTTTCAAAAAGTAATTTGTGATCTGGTATGGCAGTCTGCTATGTAAAGGGGAAAAGCAGAAAATTCTAATAAGCATGCCCACGCCCAAGATTACAGGATTCCAGTCTTTTTGAGTTTGTAGCTGCCCTAGTAAATGCCTTTTTGAATGGAAAGATGCAGTTTTTGTAATGAGTTTTAATAACATTTCTTTTCAATGGCATTTCCATCTGCTTTTTAAAAAATATTAAAGTGTATATCATTTTATGCTGCTCAACCTTAAAAAAAAGATTTCAAGAAGTCACTATCTGATAAGTGGCACAGAATACTTACAAGTCCACATTTTAAAAAGGCACAATATTTACTGAAGTCATGTAGACATTCTTGGTTTTAGATGAAGCAAAGTTAAGGCAGGAACAGACATTCTTTGCTGCTCTGAATATGCCAAAGTAATACTGGCAAGGCAAATCAAAATTTAAAAAATATTATCTAGAGCAGCTTCCAAAGCCATTGCCATGAATGCCAGAGACTTTCAAAGAAATTGTTCATTCAGAGTATTCAGTTGCAGGCTGGCAGATCAAAAAAATAGCTAGAAATCAGGCCAATAAGAACCAAATGCACAAAGTCACTTAACAAAGTGCACAGCAGATATCCCAGTGTCCCCTTGCACACAGAGTGAGACCCAGGTATCAGATAATCCTTGAAAATACAAATGTTTGTGGAGTAGAACATTTCCAGTCCAAGCTTCCATGGTTGTGGTAATCATACATTTATATTACACATAAATCAGCTTTGCTGAAAATTTTCTCCCAGCAATGTATTTAAACTTTTTATATCCTACATCACTTCTGACTGATGCATTTAACAACTAAGCTAAAGAACTATCTGTCCAATTACTTTTCTTGCCTGTCAATTTCAAGTGTGGTTTTCCAGAATTTGTATCCATGCAGCCTCGTCAAAGCATATTCATTCAGAATGAGTAACTCCCACTTTAGCAAAACATGCATTACTCCCAAGTGTGCAAAGGTTGGCAGCTGCAATATTGGAGTCAAACTAGATGCAATTTTAAATACACTTAAATATTTCCACGATTACAATTGGCAACATAATCTCTCTCCTGCCCTCATCCCGAACACAACTAAAACTAGTTTGGGACCGCAGGACAAGGGTTATCCTTCGTTTATGGTTTTCTTTCTAAAAATCACCCCCCCCCCCATTGTAGTTATTTGCTCCAATGTTGTTCTTTAAAAAATTAACAGAGCAAATATAGGCTATCATCACAAAGGCAGAAGTGTGGCCAGTCCTAAGATGGCATTTAAAAAGCACACAGAAGGAAAGGCACATGAACTTTTGCTGGTTATTGTCTTCATTTTGACAAGGCTTCAATTTCTTAAAATAAGGCCTCCTGCCTTTCATATACTCTGATGGAGCTTTTTAAACACAGCGACATATTTCTGGACTTGTTTGGGTTTCTTCTCATTTGCAGTGTACATTTTTATTTTAGTCTCTATTGCAGTGGTTTTAAATAGTCCTGCCTTCCTGAAGGGATCTTCCTAATGATACCTTTCAGCTTCTTTAACTATTCCGTTTCTGAAAATACAACTTTCTAGGCAATTTATTTTTTGAACTGCCTACTCCTTTCCCACAAGCTCACCAATGGAACTTTGGTATGGGCTTCCGCAGTCACTTCCCAGTTACAGTTCCTGACAGAGCCACGATATTGCTATGTTCTATAACTCAGTGGTAGAGCACACACTTTCTCATGCATGTGCTATGCTCAATCCATGGCATTCCTGGTCTGATGATCTTTAACAGGGAAAGCTTGAAGGATCTCTGTCCAAGATGGCGGAGAGCTCCTGCCAAGTCAGGTTAGACAAAGCTGAGCTAGACACATGTAGTTGTCCTCCACACTCCCAACTTTCATTAGCCCCAGCTGGCATGGCCAATGGTGGGGTGATGGACATTGTAGTCCCTCGCCATCTGCAGGGGCACAAGTCTCCATATCTGATCTAACAGGAATGGGATGTACCGATTTCCATCTCTCTCGGAGCTCTCATTCTTCATGGGAAATTCTGCCTGTTGGAACAGGGTGCAGACTCTGCAACAGCACCACAAAGTGGCTGATTCGTCCTGTGTTACAGTTGTGGCCTGCACTGGGGCAAGCATGAACTCAGATATTCCTTACCTAACATTACCCTAGGTTGTGAATTCAGTGATAGAAAGGCTAAGAATGGCGACTTCAGCATGACAGTAGAAAAGAAAACGAACATTTCTCCATGGAACTAATTCTGTGACTGTGCTGCTGGTGAATAAGTTTCCAGATCCCAACCTGCAGAACAGTTAACAACCTTTGGCAGCAAAATGCCTTCAAAACTACCAACTTAGCTGTGCAGAAGCTGTAGAGCACACAGTGTTTTGGCAATGATACACCACAGTAGCATGACAATCTATTTAAAATTATCAAAAAGGCCCTTTTAAAGAATGTATGATTAAAAACTCTTAAATTTACTACAATTTGAGTACTTTAAATTATTACCTAAACTGAGCTTTGATATTGCTTGGGCTTGCTGATCTGGTTTGTATTTCTTTCTCCTGCTTCTCTCTTAGAATCCGCTCTGCTAGTAAGAAGTAGGTAGCAGTGATGTGATTGTATTTGTTGGTTTCCAGAGCCCTGGGGGAAATAAAATTAAAATGGAACACATCATACATCAACAGTTTTCTGAAACTGGACATGCAGCCAGCACTGCTTACAATGCACCTCAAAGCAAATACTGAACAGTGCCTATAAGTAGAAATTAGTCTTTTGACATATTGACAAATAGCTTTTAGTTTATTAAGAACTGGACAACCTAATGTGGCAAGTTCAATAATCAAACTAGGCTATATTAAGGAAAGCAACCAAAAGCTGAATAGATTTTCCCCAATCACAGTAATTTACTGAATGCCAGTCTATGCTTCAGTAACCTTTTGCAGCTGTCAGATATAACTATACTTTACTTTTACAGATAGTCTGCTCAAACAAAGGAATTTTCTTCTTCTAGACTAAGCTCCTGATACATACATTTGTGACTATGATTACTGAGATTAGGAGACTGGGAGTGTCTCCACTGCCTCCCTGCAATGACCTCTCACTGCAGGGAGAGGCAACCCCAGGGAAACAAACTTTGTCAGTGTTGACTGAGACTTTATCAAGTGCTTGCCTTGAAAGCAGGAGAGCAGTCTCATTTATTAGCACGGACTTTCCTCACATTCTCCCCCAACTCAGCTCACGGGAGCATTGTTGCCAGCTAGCCACTGCCTAGCACTACACAGGGGAGAGAGGCAAAGGACCAAAATAAAATCAATCTGCAAACAGGCGATATGTTACTTTTAAATCTGCCACTGATCTTCCATAGCCAAACGGACAATGTGTTCATCTAGTTAGTCATTAGGCATTAACAGCAGGCTTCTTGGCAGATACAAATTCCTGTTTCAACTGTTTTAAAGCATCCACTTGTTAACTCAGTGGCTTCTATATTGGGCCTGTCTCCAACATTGCCACTTTCACTATTCAGCAGCTGAACATATAAAGCTAATGTTTGGGTTACAACCAAACACACAATTTAAAAGCGGTTTACACTAGGAAGAAGCCACATAGTGGGAATACCTACTCCTTCAAGCAATACCCTAACCCCCAATAACCCAGTGTTTCCTTAACATGGCCAAGGATGTTGGGAGCTAGATAATAGTGCATAAAAAACAGGACATGACTGAACAAGGTGCATGTCATAACCCGGGTGCCCCACTCTCTGGGCCTGCTGCTACATACTCTCCATCCCCAATCAATTACACATGGGAGAAAAGGAAACTGCTGATAAGGCCATTGCCCAGAGACCCAAGAAGAAAGAAAACTCAAGCTACTGAATAGAATATGAATGACAATTTGATTATTGGGCTTTACACAGGGCTCCTCTTTGACCAGACTTGGTAACTTATTTCCAAAAAGTTATCGATGTTTTGACATGTTCTGTAAATGATTTAATTTGTCTTGGGCCACTTTAGTTTACAAAGATACATCCATCTTGCATCTGCAAATATTCCTCTGAATACCAGTGGGCATAAATCAGGGCAAGTTGGTTGCCTTCAGCTTTACTTTTAAGGCTGGTGATGGCTGGAAACAGAACGCTGGGCTAAGCCGACATGCACCTGATCCAGAAAAGGATTTTCTTGTGCTCTATACAGAAAATTGTTCTGTAACAACAAAATTGGAATATAAACACAATAGAAAACGGTGGCTTACTCTACTATGGTATCTCTGTCTGCAATGTCTCCCAGAACCATTCGCTGTATGATGCTGTTGTGCTCTTCCTCGGACAGATTTTTGTATGAAACCAAAGGAATATTATATTTTGTTGCAGGCGATGGATCAACTCCTTGAAGCCAGGGATGGTTTTCAATTTCTTCCAAAGATGCCCTTCGTTTTGGGTCTCTTTGTAACATTCGTGTGATTAAGCTGGGAACAAAGATGCAGCTCTATAAGTATGTTAGCGCCATCACAGTAGGAAAATGTTCCCAAGCATCCAAGGGGTGCCATTCCCCAAGTTTAAAAGTAAGTTTCTACACACATCTACAAACAAATTTGAAAGTATGGATGTCTGCTTGCTTGTTTAGATGGCAAACTAGCTTATCTACCATGACTGTTTTCATATCTCTCTTGATGCTCCTTACACATATATAATACAAACAGAAGTACAGAAAAAATAAAAACAAAACAATGCATACAGTTGAGGGACAAGACAAAATCAAAACCTGCAACTAGGGGTTATCTGAAGCAGCCAAAGAATTATGACAAGGTAGAATTATTCTTGGGATTACTTTCCACTTATTAGTTTTTTTAACCTGTCTACAGAAGTCACAGAATGGCTATGGACCTGTGTTAAGCAAGTGTCAAGTCATATAAAAAGCAATCAAAATTACTAAAACCAGAATTGCAATTAAAAAACAAATTATTTTTTTCCAGCTCTAACAGACTTCACAATGTTTACTGAATAGACTTGAGTTCTTAAACTGTCTTCTGTTTTATTAACAAATTGCTATTCTACAATGGGCCATGTGAATATAGAAAATCACTCAATAAAAAAAAGTTTGCAAGGTTTCACGTTTCCAGTTATCAATGTATTCTTCAACTGACAACAGCAGCCAAGTACTCCTGACAGGAGGCAGGCTGAGCCACCTCATTGTGGGCTTTGACAATGAAATTGGTAAAGGGAGAGAAGGTATTCCTTTAGCTTTGAAAATGTTTCTTATCTGTACATAGACTTTGCATCCATCACACTGATGAAAGTAGATATGCACAGCTTCAAAGCAACCATCAAGTTAATATTTCCCGTTTGGACTTCAGCTTCGAATAAGTTACCCCTCTCCTGTAGAGCATCAACATGCAAGCATTTAATGAATGTGATAAAGGGTGATGTTTAAAGAAGCAAACCATTTCAAAAATGAAGAAAAACTTCATATTTATCTAGGGAGCTCAAGGTAGTATATATGGTTCTTCTATTTCATTATCATGACAACCCTATGAGGGTTGAAAGAATAGTTTCTGGCCCACAGTCCTGAAGTGAGAATAATGGGTGAGCTGGGATTACCTGGGACCTAACCCTGTGCTAGTCCTAACTAATCATCACATCGGTTCTATACGGAATGGTTAGTGTTATGATTTTAATTTCAATACATTATGTTCGACATTTCACTTACTCTTTACATTCTTTGGACACACGTGATGGCACCGTGTATTTACAGTCCATGATCATTGTCAAAGTTTCGCTGTCATTTGCTTCTTGGAATGGTGGCTGCCCGCATACCAACATATAAAGGATAACTCCCAGGCTCCATATATCTGTAACAAGATTTTAAAAATATTGTACTTGAAAAACAACAACCTATTGCAACCGGCACAGGGGGAAAAATTAGTTTCCTATCATAGTTAATTTGAACCAACATTTTAATTGTTCAAAACTGAGCAGCATAATACCACAAATCCCTTATACACAGAAAGATGAAATAGCTTCATATGCTCACTGAAATAAATAGTGGAAATGTGAAGATTATATTCAGCAATGCTGCCACACTTATTACCTTGGTGGGTGCAGATTTTAATTTTTTAGATACTATTTCCCCCTCTCCCCGGACAAATTATTCACCTTTATTTATATATATATAAACACATCTTTATTGTGCCCTGCATGCAACACATTAACCTATAAAAATAAAATCAACTATTGGTTGAAAATGGGTATCATGGAAAACTGCTAAAGCATTTAAAACAATAAACAGCTTGGAAATCATCACAATTTTACCATACTAAATTAAGAGCGAAGTTTGTACAGGAAAGAATACAATAGGAGGAAATGCAAACAACATTGTTTATACCCCTGTTGCTAGCCATCAAGTCTAAAGTAAGCACTATTTTGTTTCCAGGTACCTTCCCATTTCCCTTGGGAACTTAACGGTCATTTTAAGAACTCCCAACATTAGAAGCAGTTGGTGTTGGGGTTTTTTTTAAGCTTTTCTATTTGTTGCTAGCCTATGTAAATAGCCTGGCAGCATATCTTCACAAAAAATCTGGAACGACGTCAAGTGAAAAAGCACTGTTAGCAAGAATCAATGTTGTTTCCCTAAAAAGTGGATTTAGAATTGCACAAAATATGTTCAGGAAGGGGATCTGAATGAGAACTGTGCAGGGACATTCTGTGGTTTTAAAAATAAATTCCTTCTCTCAAAATAGGACGCTGTTCTTAAGGACTAGCGGGCTATATGAATTGTGACAGACACACAAATAAGAATGTGTTAAGTGTTGTTGGTCAGCACCTGTGTACCTTCAGTGTTACTGAAAAAATCCGATTGAGAAAGAGCTGTTTGAGTACGATTCTTAGAACCATGACAACCAGCCAGTGTATATGCAACTTCCTTACATAACATCAAGTCACTGCCATGGAAACCAAGCCACGTCACTGACTGCCCCTGCCATGCTCATCTCAAATCTAGTGAGGAGACAGCACCAAGACTTGGCTTGTATTTACATATACAGGCAAAAAAAGGACAGCTTTTCTCACACAAAAAAACTCCAAACAAAAATATTAGGCCACAAATCCCATAGTGAAGGCCTAAAACATTCAGAAATTGCTCCTTGTGAGACCAGATCTTCATGGTTTACAGAAGCTAATAATCACATCGTATTTCTAAGGCGTTTTGAAGCAATTCCAGCATCACAGCTGATGCTTGCCTTCTCAATTTCTAAGTGTTTTGCAACCTGTGGGTCATGACCCACAAGTAGTTCACAAAGCCTGAGCAAGGGGGTTGTGGGCTTTATGTAAACCCAAAATAATTGCTGATTTTAATCTGAACTGGTATAATAAACACCTGTTACACCATTTCATTTTGTTAGCATATTACAATGTTGTGCTGAACCCCACAGTGGAAAGGTTTGAGTCTTACATTTTGGGAAGGGAGGTTGTCCAAATTTTTAACTGCAATAATTGCTCAAATAATTCAAAAGGTCATTTTCACATAAAATCAGTATTAAAGCAAGTAGAGACAGACAACTACAGATCAGGCTCAACAGTTTCAACTAGACTTTTACACAATGTCTTTCCCACGGTCTACCCCACCCCAGCAATCCACTGTGATGATGTTCTCACTCTTTCTTGCCCCCTTCCTTTCTGGTTTGGAGAGGATTTCCTGTCGGTGCTGTTGCTACAGAGTGCTTGGCCTGCAAAGTGATCCAAGTTCGGTTTACTGTTATGCCACTGATGACACAGTGCAGGTACCGTTCAGGAAATGAGTTGCACTAAAAAAGTCACACACAATGACGGGATGACAAGAAATTCAAGATGTCATCATAAAAAGGTCGTGTTGACAGGAAATAAGGCACAACTGTCTCATGAATTCAGCGAAGTTAAGCAATTTAGTGTGGTAGCACCAATTTTGGACTGAACGTAGAACCAAATACAGAGGTACCTTGGTTGTCAAACTTAATCCGTCCTGGAGTTATTTCAACTCTCGAAATGGTTTGAAAACCAAGGCACGGCTTCCAATTGGCTGCAGGACATTCCTGCACTCAAGCGGAAGCTGCGGAAGATGCTCGGCTTCTGAAAAACGTTCACAAACTGGAACATACACTTCTGGGTTTGTTTGGAAGCCAAGCCATTCAACAACCAAGGTACCACTGTATCTCTTATTTTTCATTCCTTTCTCTGCTGCCAAAGCAATGCAACTGAGTTTATAATTGTCCCAACAAGATATATACTATGTGACTTGAACAATCGCTTCAGATCAAAAGTTTTATGGGGCTCCGATACACGTACAAAGCTTGAGGCCTGCTGTCTCATTTATTTTCGTAATTGAAAGTTCTGTACTCAAATTAGGCTTCTGGATGCATGGAATATCCACAAACACTCTGGAATCTCTAAATAAAGTTAATGTAATTTAATGCAGCAATTGGCTAGGATCCAATGCTTGATGTCAGACGTTGCACACCAATTTTTGAACTTAATCCTGGAGGAAAGCTGAAAGAAGCTGGATAGCATCCTATTCGGAATGTATCATACCTAGAGGATGAGGGTGAAAATAATTCTGACAGGACCACTGATTATGTCTCTTTGGCATACAAACTATAAATCTTAAACGGAGTAGACACAACCCTCCAAAAATTGCTGTGGGTGGCAATACCAGGCTCCAGAAGTAATTTAGTACAGTCAAACCTCAGTTGTCAAACATAATCCATTCTGGAAGCCCGTTTGACTTCCAAAATGTTCGACAACTGAGGTGTGGCTTCCGATTGGTTGCAAGAGCTTCCTGCATTCAAGTGGAAGCTGCATCAGATGTTCAGCTTCTGAAAAATGTTCGAAAACAGGAGGATTTACTATCGGGTTTTCGGCGTTTGGGAGCCAAAACGTTCCAAAACGGAGCCATTCGGGAACAGAGGTTTGACTGTACTAAGGAAATATGATACTTCCCTGACCAAAATGCTCATAGTGATCTTGAGATGGAGGGTGAAAATCAGGAAACGTAGTAACGGATGCCTTCAATTGTAATCACAGAGACTGTTAGATGAATATTCTGGTCACACAAAAATATGCATTTTTCATTAGCCTCAATATAGTGCTCTGGAACAGTTGGTCATGGAATCCACCAAAGGAGGAAAAACTATGGATGCTGCTCAGGACCTGGTAGAAGTTCAAACACTGTTGAAACCAACTGGAACTAGTGACCACAATGCTATGAAATCCAACACGCATAAGTATTCAATTGTCAAAAAATCCAACATAATCACATTTGACTTCAGAATAGTAATCTTTTACAAGTCCCCTTATTTTAAAGATTACTATTATTATTATTTATTAAATTTCTATACTGCCCCTATCCAAGAAATACATACCACAGTAGCAAACAATACTCCTCCATCCTGTGTGCGCACACAGTTTAAAAGGTCATAGATTGGTTAATTCAACAAAATTGAAAAGGAAAATCTTCCCACAAAGCCACAACAATTGCTCAGCTAGAATGTATTCAGTTTATCAGAAAAGATACCACCAAATCCAAGGATGCCAATGTTGTTAAAGAAACAAGCGTCAAGGATGCTTCACTCAGAAAACTGAGGTTTTGCCCAAATGATAATATGGAACACAAATTTGAACACAAGCAGACAATAAAGAGTGCCTAAAAAGAATTTGAGGCACACATCACTAAAAACATTAAGATCGACAATCATAATGTCTTTAGCTACTGTCTTTAAAAAAGCAAGACACCAACTAGGTAGGCACTTGAACAATGGATGAAGAAGTGATGAGGTATACTGAAAGGAACATAAGGAAACTACAGAAAATCTGAATGAATTCTCTGTACAGTCGTACCTCGGAAGTCCAATGCCTTGCAAGTTGAACGTTTCGGCTCCCAAACACTGCAAACCTGGAAGTGATTGTTCCGGTTTGCGAATGTTCTTTGGAACCCGAACGTCTGACATGGCTTCCACGACTTCCGATTGTCCGCAAGAGCTTCAAATGCACCTAGAAACTGTGTTCTGGCACCCTACAACCTAGGTTCCAGGTACTGTGTGAAGCCTTGCTTTTCTTTCCCAGTTTCGAATGCTGCTAGCGGCATTTACACCATCAGACTGCAGCAAGAGTGAGATATAGGAAAGCACACACTGATCAGTTTTGCTGAGACCAGTTTGCCTCCCAGCTTCCATTGTGGCTGATCAGTATAAAAACCACTTTGTTAACTTTTAAGAAACAGCTCCTGAGTGTCCTTGTTCTTCTCTCCTCATCTCCTTCTTTATGCGGTGTTTTTTAGATTGTAACTCTGAAGGCAGGAACCATCTTGTTTTTATTGAAGCCTTTTGGGTTTAAGAGCAGGGTAAAAAAATCCCAATAAATACCGTATTTTTCCATGTATAAAACTAGGTTTTTTCCCTAAAAAATAATGTCAAAAATTAGGGAGCATCTTATAGATGGAAAAATATGGTACATATTCCTAAAGGTTCTGTTTTTCTCAAAGAATCTTATTGCAGAAGACCATCACATAATTGTAAAGGCTCATATTTGGAGCTCACTTAGAATGCTCTGTGTGTGTGTGTCTGTGTGACAGAGAGAGAGAGAGAGAGAGAGAGAGAGAGAGAGAGAGAGAGAGAGAGAGAGACTCTTGCTGTTATCTCTCTGGCTTTCAATAAACTATGTTTGAACTCTTAAACTTCCATTTATGGTTTGTTGATTAGTACAGTGATTGACTACTTGATGTAGAGCCAATGTACTAATAAAAAGTATTTATTTGCAGAAGGGTACAAACATTAAACTCTAGGTACTGATATGTCCTACCTCCTCTCAAGGAAATGACCAAGCTACCCCTCCCCAAATCATTCTACATCTACCCCCATTCCCTAAGTGTTCCAAGGACTTGTGCTGATATAGAAGATATACGAAGTAACATAGCTGTATGAGGTAAGGCTGAAAGGCAATGCAATGTCTTTTTAAACAACCCACAAGTCAATCCTTCCAAAAGAGAAAACTACCTTTTTTTAACTACCTGGTAAAAAGTAATCATCAATTTTACAAAATTTGAAGCCACATCTATTTTTTAAAATATCAACTTCTAATTTGCTACCATATAAGCATCTCTATTCTTTTTCCTCTTCTATTTTTCTTAAAAACAAACAAATGAAGCTGCACCCTTACAATGCACTCTTAGCTCCATCCCTGTTTCCTCTTGCTGTGTTGTAGCATTATTTTCATTTTAGTTTTATTCTCTAAGGGCATTGGTCTTCAACCATACAATGATCTATCATTTGAAGACCAATACCCTTAAAGACTAAAACTAGAATGAATATATGCTACAACACAGCAAGAGGAAACGGGGATGGAGTCAAACTGGAGTAACTGGTAACTTTTATTCCTTTACTACTGAAGAAAGAGCCTGAGACAAGAGCAGAATAACCATTTCCATATGGAAGTTTAGAGTGTTAGACATCTAGCTAACTAGTCAACTTAGTAAATTACTCTAAGATATAATTAAAACACATAAATTCTTCCTGCATAATTTACACATCCAATTATAAACAGTTCATGCAGGTGCCTCACCCTTCCTAAGTTCAAAATTTACAGCAGGGCAATGCCTTAATAAGGAGCAACTAGAATAGAAAAAAATAGTGAGAAACTTTGAGGCTGAAAATTAAGCAAATGGCTTGGCTCTTGAGGCTGATGTTAAGCAAATGATTCAATAGCATCCAAAATTGGAAGCAGAAGCACATAACTCCCAAACCCAAGTCTCCTCTTCAGATAAAAGGTAATGGCTTCTAATCACTATGTTTTATTACCCAAATTGGCTTCTATCAATCTTTACCAATGTAAAATGTATGTCGGCTCTCTCCCTCACAAGGGACCTCTGTTTCCATCTTTGTGGGAGAAAGATTTGAGTAACCATCAGATTTTATATCTCCAAAATATGGGGGAACAGCCACTCGTGTTTGTGCCAGCAGCCTCTGCATCCAGAAATCATTTTACAGCTAGAAGGTACTAATCTGCTTCAATGCCATTTGGTGTTTCATTTAAAGAATCTTACAAAGTGCAGTCTTTTGGGCTCCAACATGTCCAGCTATCTCTCCCCTTCCCCCAGGAAAACACAAAAGTTTGTTTACTGTTTTGAGACATTTTAATTGGTCCTATTATGTTACTGTGATTTTTATATTTTCTTCTAACAGATCAACACGCCTACATACATCCCTTATATGTTTTTACTCTCTGGTTCTAGAGAAAAGTAAATATATTTCTATTTGGAGGCATCCCACATTCATCTAACCAGAAGCTCTAATAAATATGTCCCAACACTGTTTGCTGTAAAATGTACTCTGTTCACACCACCGCCTCCACAAGGATAAAACCGGAAAGAACCATCGGTTGTACTGTACTTTCCCCACATACAGTGGTACCTCGGGTTACAGACACTTCAGGTTACAGACTCCCCCAACCCAGAAATAGTACCTTGTGTTAAGAACTTTGCTTCAGGATGAGAACAGAAATCTCACGGCAGCAGCAGGAGGCCCCATTAGCTAAAGTGGTACCTCAGGTTAAGAACAGTTTCAGGTTAAGAACGGACCTCTGGAACGAATTCTCACATGTACATAGGGGCTACATTGTTTTAAACAATGTAACACTAAATGCTGACACAGACATGCACCAGCAGAAATATCTAAAAGGAAAAGCCTTAAATGTATCTTAATTCTTATTCAATCAAGCTGTAACATATCATGACTCAACTGATATTTCCTTTTCTAGCAAGTACCGTATTTTTTGCTCTATAACACGCACCCGACCATAACAATCACGTAGTTTTTAGAGGAGGAAAATCCGTATGCATGCCACCCGTGGGCATTCCCTCCATAACACGCACAGACATTTCCCCTTACTTTTTAGGAGGAAAAAAGTGAGTGTTATGGTGCAAAAAATATGGTAAGTCCTGTTTGGGATTTATACAGGCAAGTTAAATATTCACAAATCCAGCATTTATCATAAATGTTTTTATGAAGAAATATTGATATGCTGCTCATCTACATTTTCTGCATGCATGTGCACAGAAACACGCAATTAACTTGGAAATGTTCAAATTAGTTTCTCATGAATCTCCCAATACAGGTCCAGCAAGAAGTCAATGGACGTTACGGGCATCTATATTGAACTATGCTTCGTTTCATCACTGTGCTTAATTTCATTTACATTTCTCTAGTTGGCTCCTGCCAACCCACACACTGACAGCAATAGGAACAAAAAACAAACAAACAGAATTTCAGGAAGCCTATCCATTTCTTGCATCTTCAGAAGTTAGCTGAGAAATACTAGGAAAATATCAATTAGAAAAAAGCAATTATCTAATATAATTCAGTTACTATATGAAATTAGCCTATTGCATAGCCACGTGAAGGACACTGAATGTCAGATGTACAATCCCCCCCCCCCCCGGTGGTATTCTGGTTTGTTTTCAGGCCTGATCAACATCTGTTTTCTAAAGTCACTAGCAGAGATCTGAAGCACCTCTTGTGTATCTTAGGGCAAACACATTTAGTGACCTCAAATGGACATGTACTTGTCAGAAACAACCCTGCCTTGGGCACCCTGCTTAATGTATTTTCTTCATATAACACAAGACTTATAAATACGCTCCTACGTTACAACTATAGGGTGCCAACAGAGTGTGATAACTTGAGAATACACTCCCTGCAGGCATTAACTGCCAATTCTTGCATCCACTGAAATGATTACAGCTGTCCAATATCATCCTCGTGTATTTGATGTTATCCTGTTCATAAAAGGAAATATCGCCGTTTCAGGGGGAAACAAACATTTATTTGAGAAGACACTGGATGAATACAGGAGACCATTTACCAAACACTCTGTGCTACTGCTATGAACAAGAAAGCCTTACTATGTTCCTAATACTGATAGGAAATGCAGAGATGTGGCAATTCTCTGCATCATGAGAGCAAATGTGGCTTTATGTACACCACTTGATAAATTGCTGTCAGTATTCACATGCTGTCAGCACATTCCATAGCATTCTGGGGTTCTAATGCAAACAGAGAGCTGACTTCACTGATAAATACATGAGAAATACCCTGCTTTTTCAGGAACGCCTTGTACATCGGAGTGCATCCATTAATAAGAACATAGTGCAGCCATTAATAAGAACACAGAACAATTGATCCATCAGGCTCAATATGGTCTGCACTGACTTACGGGCATTTTTCCCAACCCTATCTGGAGATGCCAAGGATTGAACCTGGGAGATTTTCATGCATGGGCTCTACCACTAAACCACAGCCCTTCCTTTAGTATAAAGGTAAAGGTACCCCTGCCCATTCGGGCCAGTCTTGCCGGACTCTAGGGTTGTGTGCTCATCTCACTCTATAGGCCGGGAGCCAGCGCTGTCTGCAGACACTTCCGGGTCACGTGGCCAGCGTGACAAGCTGCATCTGGTGAGCCAGCGCAGCACACTGAACGCCGTTTACCTTCCCGCTGGTAAGTGGTCCCTATTTATCTACTTGCACCCGGAGGTGCTTTCGAACAGCTAGGTTGGCAGGCGCTGGGACCGAACGACGGGAGCGCACCCCGCCGCGGGGATTCGAACCGCCGACCATGCGATCGGCAAGTCCTAGGCGCTGAGGTTTTACCCACAGCGCCACCCGTGTCCCTTCCTTTAGTATAGCTTATCATAATTTAGATCTCTTAGTTCCAGCTGGAAACCTTCGGACACTTTGTATTTCTAGTGTAAATTCCTCCAAACAAACCATGCTCATTATCAAGGATGCACAAATACTCCTAACCAAAAAAAAAAAACAAAACAAAACACACACACACAAAAAACCCAACAAGCCTAACTGCATCAACTCCAAACTAGAAGGCACTGGACTAGATAGTATGTTAAAACATAAATAGCATAATGAAGAGCTACCCAGGGACCTTTGCGGACTTTCATCTTCCTACTGCATTTCTAAATATTTACTTCCAATGGCAGCTTGCTCCAAAACAAAATAATTTATGCAATAAAAGTGACTTTAGTTTGCTCTGAATTCATTGACTTACCTACTGCAGGTGCATCATACTCATCACCAAGTAGAATTTCTGGAGCAGAATATGCAAGAGAACCACAACTTGTTGTGAGTTTTTTCCCAGGCTGGAATTTGTTGCTGAAGCCAAAATCAGTCAATTTCACAAGTCCTTGCTTTTCAAAGAAGACAACATTCTCCGGTTTTAAGTCTCTGTGAACTACATGCAGTTTATGGCAGTAGGATATAGCATGAACAATCTGAGCAAAGTACTTCTTTGCCAGATCTTCGTTAAGCCCTTCTTCGTGTTTCATGATGTAATCAAACATATCTCCTCCATCACCAAGTTCCAAGATTAGGTAAAGTTTGGTCTGGGTGTCAATAACTTCATACAGGCGAACAATATTAGGATGCTGCACTAGTTTCATGCATCTAACTTCTTGGAATAGATGTCCTGTTGCTAGAGTATCTAGCTTGGTCTTGTCAATAACTTTCACCGCTACTTTTTCACCTGTAAAAACGTGTCTGGCAAGTTTGACCACAGCAAAATGCCCTCTCCCCAAGGTTTTATCCAAATCATACAGTCCAGCAATTTTTCCATCATACCCTCGCTTGAAACCAGCCATACTGCTTGAAGTAGTAATGCTGAAACTTTTTAAAAATTGTGTCTTCTCATATGAAAGTGTTTGAAACAGATGCACAACCCATTTTCACTGCCAAACGTACCTAGAAGTCAAAAAGAATATTTTTTATAGAATATACATTTACTTAAGATAAGAAGAATAAGATTTCACCTACTCTAAAAGCTGGCCTTTGGTCCAAAAAACAGGTTTAAAAATACTTTCTTGAAGGAGAATTGGAATAGCTAATTGAGATGTGTCTAAACTCTAAAAATGTATAAGATATGCTGTAGAGTTTTGCAAAGCACTTCAGAGTAGTTAGTTCAGTACACAAGTACAAATTTATTTCAGGAATGAAGAAAAAAAGAATACAAAAAAAAAGTAATTCTTCCTGGGACTGCCTGTGCCTAAAATATGCATTAAATGGGAAGAATGATGAAACTGTTGTAAGCTAATCTAAGCAAAGACATTATTCACATACAGTATTGCCATTCATTATTTAATGAGGGCAGCATAACATTAAGATCTGTGGTACCTAACATACAATTAGACCATTCAAAATAAAAAATACCCTGTAGTTACCACCACCTCAATAGTTGCTTCAAGCAACATCTACATGCTTGACCCATGTGGTTATGTACTATGCTAGTGAAGCATCTGCAAAGTAAAAACGTCATCAGTATGATATGCAATCATATAATTCATCGCATTATATGGAGGTGATGCTACAGGCAATGTGCAAATGGAAGTTTTAGGAAAGCTCTAATGCTGAGAGTTGGAGGAAAATAATGATCGCTCTATAGGGCTAGTGCCATCTGATTGGAAATGGGAAAATATAGTTCATCCATGCATTAAGATGTATGAAACTTTGGGTATCTTCCAACCAAACAATAGGTACTTATACTTCAAGAATTCAAGTATACTTCAACATCTGAGAAAACCTTGGAAGAAACTAACTCTAGTTTTTCCAAGCACAGCAGCTACATCAAAAATGATTTCACTAAAAAATGACTCTTGACGTTGCATGGCTAACTATAACTCTAATATATTTCTGCAAGAGCCAGCATCTGTCTGTCCATGGTAATCATTTTACAATGCTGTACAAGGCCCCCCCTTGGTAATGAAACACCACAATGTGACTTTCCAATGTACAGGGTGTGTGGGCCGCACTCATGTCTAGAGTGTATAACCGTCACAAGTAGTATTGGCTAGTTCTGCTGGCAGTCATTCAGTTTTCCAGGCTTATTTAAAAAACACTTTTTTTTCAATGAATGTCCTCAACATCACTGTCAGTAGCAATTAATGGCATTGCATTTAAAACTCTAACCTCACTTTTCCAACTCATTCCCAGTGTTCCTTCGAATTCTGTAATTCCATGTTTCTAATATGCTAGTGTACAACTTTCAGAACTCCATGGAAATGCAGAGTCTCTCCACAGAAAATGCTTGTTCCCAACCACTGTAAGCACCCTTAACCTGCTAATACAGGGATATCATCTGAGGGGGGGGGGGATCTCTCTTTTTTTGTATTCTTGATACCAGAATATAAAATTCATTCATGGTACATTTTCATTTAAAAGTATATATGCATGCTTTCTTTACTAATTCCTCATTACAATACAAGAGCTCAGCAATCAGGAAAGGATCACAGTTGCATGTATTAAGGGAGCAGCCAAAAAACATGCACACGCATTTCATGACATATGGACTGCATTCAGACACAATGTGAAACCATGGTTTACCATTATGAGAATAAGCTACAGCTAGCCTCAAATCTGCATACTTCCCCGTTTAGCATGGCCATGAAGAGATCAGGAGTTACTGTTTTATATAACAGTTTAGCAGGCCATCTGAACTCTAACCTTTGGTTAATCTAAACTATAGTTAGTTGAAACAAGCCAGTTTAATAAACTGGTTTGAGGTTGGTTTGTTTCAACAAACCGTAGTCAAGGTACAGTTTATTCAAGTTCAGACACAACAACAAGTTGCAGCTAATCTAAAATAGAAGTGAATGCATCCATACTGCTTCACACAGCCTCACTAGAGAAGGGGTGTGTAATGAAACTGAAGGTATATTTCAGTTTGCTCTCATATAAGCCTAAAGCATGCCTTAACAAAAAATCCAAATCAATCCATTGTGCACATTTTGTAAAATCAATTTAAAGCATAATACTAATTGTTACACTAGCAAAACTGCTTGGAAATCATGATATAACTGCAATACCTCCAGAGGAATTTCACAAGCACTGCAGTGAAGTAATTTTTAAAAAACTACATTTTAATAAATCAGAAATGAAATCTACCAACCATGGTACTGCCCTCTCCAAAGGTATCATCTTATCTATGCTTTGCTCATGTAGTTTCAATTTTTCCTCATGTTTTCCATAGATTCATCTGCTGATACTTCCATATCCAGTTCTGAGGAAAGATTCGCATTCTTCTTCCCTTATTCCCTAAGGGGAAAAAAATACTTAAGTTCTCCTTCAGGAATTATAGGGCTAACATACAATCAAATATGTGCATAAATCTCACAGAAATCAGTGGTATATATTAGGTGCATAGATTACCACCCCAAAGTTCATATGGACCAATAAAAAGAGAATGAGTCTAATGCTGACATCCTGAGTAGCAGCTATAATGGATGAATTCAGGAGCTTAT
This sequence comes from Podarcis tiliguerta, assembly GCF_965153285.1. Classification (NCBI taxonomy): domain Eukaryota; kingdom Metazoa; phylum Chordata; class Lepidosauria; order Squamata; family Lacertidae; genus Podarcis; species Podarcis tiliguerta. The sequence goes on along the minus strand of NC_139545.1, from coordinate 15,716,230 downwards.
CCCAACACTCAACCTGTACAAACCTTTAAAGTTTAATACACCTACAGTAGTTTTCTATATTGCTGTCTTCTAAGTACTGTTTTAATGCTTTGAGGAATCATGGGACATGGTGCCTGACTTCAGTTGATGCAATATTAGGTTTAAATATTACAGTTGCTTTGCGTGGCGGTTCCAGAAAGGAGCAGTAATCAACCAAAGATAGAAAATTTGCAAGATTAACAGTTCTTAGTTCTGGCACATTTTCTAATCTTAAGATATACCACACCCACCTATGGTGCATAATAACTGCCTCTAGATGAATAGAAAGGGGGAGCTTTTTTGCAAGTTGGTAGAAAATGAGTCATTTACAAGAGCTACAAGCTGCTTACACTTGTATACATGGGCAGGTGGACTAGTAGAAAATTGTGATCCAATAACTTGTATTTGCACAACTGGCACAAAATTTCACTTATAATGGCATTTTTGCCTTTATTAATCACATTTCATTTCTTTTTCTAATATATTGTGAATGATAATAAAGTTTGAGTATTCTCTCACTGCAGAATCAGGCTAAATAATCAGCTGTAAACACACAATGGATAGCATCTTCATGATGTGTGGCGAGTTCTGTAGATCTACCATGTAAAACTTATTCCAGCCATTACTCAAAATTCTTAGTAAGATGTCAGCAACAGATGCGGCATGGGAAATATATGGTTAGGATCTCTCATAGTTTTACAAAGTATTAACAACAGTCATTGGGGGGGGGGGGGGAGAAGGGACTTTGATCTTGACTTGCAGTGATGCAGGATGGACTCCTGTTTTCCAGCTACACTTTTTCTTCATCTGGCTTCCCCTCCTAAAGTACCTGCCAATTCACCCCACAGGGATAAAGAACCAAGGGGTCAGTTCAGATAGGGGTCAAATGATACAGAGGAAAGGGTTAAACACACAACTCAAGTGTCACAACCTTGATCCAAATCCCCCATTGAGTCTTTTTAAATAAAGCCAAAGATTCCAACCACAGAATTCCTGCATCACATCTGTTTTAGACTGTTGTTTCAAACCATGAATTCACTAACTGGATCCACCCCACATTTTGTTGTGACATTATCTAGATGAACTGCGTGAATTGAATTATTAAAGAAAGAAAATCTCAAAACTATTGTCATCTTCTATTGTCCTGCTCCCAAGCCTTGACCCATTTAAAGTGTCTTCAAAGCACTTCATACAGAAAATCCAATATGCTGTATTGAATGAATTTTTGCATTACCATATTTTTCGCTCTATAAGACGCACCAGACCAAAAGACGCACCTAGTTTTTGGAGGAGGAAAACAAGAAAAAAAAAATCTGAATCTCAGAAGCCAGAACAGCAAGAGGGATCGCTGCACAGCGAAAGCAGCAATCCCTCTTGCTGTTCTGGCTTCTGGGATAGCTGCGCAGCCTGCATTCGCTCCATAAGACGCACACACATTTCCCCTTACTTTTTAGGAGGGAAAAAGTGAGTCTTATAGAGCAAAAAATACGGTACTTTTATACACGGAGCTGGCTCTGCAACCTAGTTCTACAAAACAAGTGTACAATTGTACAGGTACACCAACAATAATCAGGTCTTTAAAAGGTGGGTTAAAAGTATTGCCCTCTTCCTTAATTGTGAGAAAGAAAGGGGACCAAGGGGACCAGAAAGTCACTTGGTGAAGTCCTAAGTTTCAACAAGTAGGGTAACAAAGCACTGTATTACAGCAGTGTGCATAGGGGACAAGCAGTAGCACAAAGGTTTCGGAAGAAGCAGATCTTACCCCGTCACTTGGAAGTTTACCACAGGCAACTGCTTAATTAGAAGCCTGCTCTACAGGTTTTATGCAATTTCAATGTTAATAAAAAATACACAAAGGCATGTGTGTGTCAAACATTATTAGGCACCTTAAGTGCTTGTTAAGGCATTCATTTATTGTGCACAATATGACCTTGTACATCTTACTCACCATCATTTCACAGAAAGGCGGAAGACAAATGACCTGCCCCATAAAGTCTCTCTAATAACTTAAGTATTCAACCCCAAATAATGCAGGATGGAGACAATACAATGGGAAACAGAATTGTGAAATGAATTTGGGGAATGGGGAGAAAGAATACAGTGAAGGTACCTCTCTTGCGCTTGTGTGAAATAAGAAACAAAAGATACAAAGGTGACATCAGGCACAACAGAGAGCAAGGTATGAAATAGTGGTGCAAACAGACATACGGAAATTGTTTCTAGAGCACTGGAAGACCAGAGGTGCAAGCTGATAAAATTAAATTCCAGTGCAGAAGAGCTAGTGGAATTATCAGAATACAAAGCCCCTTGTCAAAAAGTGATTTCTGAGCATTCCAGACAGACTCAAAGAAAGGACATTATTGCAATCTCTACTTATCCCTTTAAAATATCAGTGATGGGTGCCTTTTTTTTCTAGTCAGTAGATTTAATTAGGAAGTATGACCTGGTTGCCTAAACATTTCAGTAAAGTTAACTGTGGCTCTAAATCTTCTATTAAACAAAATTCTACATCATTAAAGCTATATTGGCATATATTTATCTGGGGAACTAAAAGGAATTTGTTCAACCATTCAGGTGTTATTTCATCCAATAGCTGTTCTAGTTCTTCCAGTTCAATACCTTCATCAGGTACTCTACAAAAACAAGCAGTGTACAAAATGCATGGTTACATTTCTTCTCTTTAGATACTGTATGATAACCATTGATTATGTCACACAAAAAGCAAAAATGTACATTTCTGGGAGAAATTATCAATGTGAAAAATGGCAATGCATCATCACTATTCATCTTACTCCATGGGGCAACAATATTAACGGCAAATGATGCAAAACATATCCAATTTTAATACTCATCAGCGTGTTTCCTTAGTGGAGACTTTCTAAGTGTTTTCTATAGCTTGGGAAAGGAATTGAAAATGCATACTTCAAAACTCTTGCCTTTTCTCATTTTCTACACCAAGTATTTATTATTCTGAATTCCCAAAAACTGCTATATAAACACAGCAGCCTAAATGAGTAAGAGTGGCTGCACTAGAGGGCAGGCTTTAAACAGATCTGGACTCACATTCTTTAAAAAGAATTCATATCTATACTAGCAGACTGTAGCAAAGCCATATTTAAAGCTCTAACTACCTTAGTAGTCAAATAGATTATTTCCAGTCCCTAAATATATAACAGCAAGCTTCAAAATACAAACCACATGAAGCTTCTCCCTCAATTTATTTATTTAAAAGATTTCAATGCTGCCTTCTAATGGTACTCCCCTCCCAAAGTGGCTTCCATACAGTACTTCCAGGGTCTACTCAAGAAACAAGGCATTAATAACAAAACAATTCATAATAGTGCACATACTGATAAAGGACCTTGCTGAAATTAATCATGGTAAATTTCCATCGTTCTGGTCAATACAGTGGTTTTCCTTTCAACCATTCAGTGCTATAATCATTCTCAGTGAGACAAATACCATGCCTTTCTACCTACCTGCTCCGTTACTGCTAACAGCCCAAGAGGGAAGAAACGTATTTTAAACAACAAAACCCCCACAGCTTTGGTGCCTGTGTTGGCGTATAAAGCAGAAGTTGATACAGCTTAGAAAAATGGCTGTTTGCCAAAGAGATCATCAATGCCATAATGTGTTTTCGGCATGACAACCCGATGCAAAAAAGCCCTTCCGCGGGGGGGGGAGGGAAGGGATGCCAAGCTCTTTCCTTTGTGGCAGATACACTCTGCAGCATCGGAGGGGTGGGGGGGAAGGCGGCCACATTAAACGCTCCGGACAAACCTGTTGGCTCCGTCTCCGGCTTGCAGAAATAAGATGCACCGTCATCCCCCCCCCCCCCAACCACCCACCACCAAACAGGTCTGCAGCTCGGGTGCAAGAACTTCTCAGCCACCCCGTAAGCCTGAGGAATATATAGCCGTGAGGATCCAGGGATCTGCTCGCTCTCCTCAATACTGCAGGGGATTTGGAGGGGAAGGGAGGGAAAAAGAAGAGCGCTGGCGACGTCCAAGAAAGGAGGGAGGGGGTGTTTTGAACTCAGCTCCAAGCCTCCTTTCCAGAAGCGGCTTGGCAAGGAGGTGGAAATGCCGGATGCGTAGCATTGCCAAGCCTCGCCGCCGCCTCCCTCCAGCGTACCTGATACTCCATCCCGCCACTCTCTCTCTTTCTCCGCTCGCCGTTCAGACGTGCACACGAAAACACGCACACGCAGCGCTCCATCTTTCGCGCACGCGCACTCACGCCCCTTCCCCCAACCTGTCGCACGGAGGGCGCGCGCGGATGCGATGGAGACGGAGACACGGAGGGCGGACGGGGCTCCGCGGGGACCCAAAACCGCGGGGCCGGGCCTTCTGCGTCCATTCCTTCTCCTGAGGAGAGCGGCGCGGCCCCAGCGCCTCATACCTCGGCGTCCCTCAGCAACTTACTCCAGGGCGTCGGCGCCGGATGCCGGCCGCGGCCCTCGGCTCCCTTCCCCAGCGCCGCATGGACAGCGGCAGCGGCGGCTTCTTCTTCGGCTTCTCCTCAGCGAAGGTACCTCACGCGCCGGAGGGTCGAAGCGAGCGGCCTCAGCCTGAGCGAGCGGAAACGGTCTTCTCCTCCTCCTGCGGCTCGCGCCGCTCTCGTCCTGTGAGGGAGGCTCGCTCCCGAGCGCGCGCGCGCACACACACACACCCAACGGACCTCCGCCGCGTTCCCGCGACGTCACCGCGACCAACCGCGGCTCGCGCTCTCCGTCGGCCGAGGGAGGGGGAAAGCGGCGAAAGAGAAAGAGGCCGTTGCTGCGCGTGCGCGGGAGGGAGGAGGAGAAGGAGGAGGGAGGAGCCGGCCAATAAGGGCCTAGCGCCGTCGCCTCGGATTGGAGGGCGGCCGGGGGCGGGGCTGAGGGGATCGGGGACGGCCGTGGCCTGGCTAGTAAGCTGCCAGTACCCAGGTGCCTCCGGAAGCGTTGCTAGGATGCTCCCGAAGCAACAGCGTTCATTTGTTTATTTGCATTTGTACGCCGCTTGGTTAAAAATAAATAAAATCAAAGCGGTTTACAAAAAAAGGCAAAAATCAGGGGGAATCCACAGTCCTCCTCTATTATGCTTTCCTTGTTGTTATTGTTGTTGTTGTTGTTGTTGTTGTTAATTTAAATGATACAAAAGTTAAACAGATTAAAGTTACCTCAGCTTTGTGAAGCATCTGTGCAGGCTTGTCAAAACGGGGATTTTATTATCTTTTGTATATAATTTTTATTAAGTTCTCTGTTTTACAATTTAAAATACTCTTTTTTACATCCTTAAGATATTGATGACTTCCTTTCTTCTCTTTCCATGGTTCCTTTTACACATAATAAATCCCTGCATATTTTACAAGAACTATACCATTCAGTATTCCATAATTGCATCCATCGAAACCTGTTTACACTGTTGAATTTATCTTAATGCTGCCAGCGTTTTCAGCTGCACACAATTATTTCCCATATATTCAATAAACGTTTTCCAAACTTATCTAAACGTATGTTCTTGTTCTCTTATTCTGTACGTTAAGTCTGCAATCTGCGCATATTCTGTCAATTTAAGAAGAAGAAGAGTTTGGATTTGATATCCTGCTTTATCACTACCCGAAGGAGTCTCAAAGTGGCTAACATTCTCCTTTCCCTTCCTCCCCACAACAAACACTCTGTGAGGTGAGTGGGGCTGAGAGACTTCAGAGAAGTGTGACTGGCCCAAGGTCACCCAGCAGCTGCATGTGGAGGAGCGGAGACGCGAACCCATTTCCCCAGATTACAAGTCTATCGCTCTTAAACACTACACCACACTGGCACCAATATGTAGCACAATATGTAGCGCCTCAAAATCAAGGACAGAATTAATCAAGAGTTCACGACAAAGGTAAGCTGGGCAAGCTAGATTGGAAGCAATCACATTCATTGGGTGACTAGCCCAAGGTCACCCAGCAGCTGCATGTGGAGGAGCGGAGACGCGAACCCGGTTCCCCAGATTAAGAGTCTATCACTCTTCACCACTCTACCACTCTGGCTCTCTTAAGTAGGCAGATCGCCCGGGGCAGATGGACTATTGGTAAAACAGGGATGTTTTGACCCCCTGCTGGAAAGAGCGCAACAGTTGCCTGCTTGGTCTCAAGAGGCAGGGAGTTTCTCTAGTTTACTTATTACATTTATGTGCCACCCTCCATCCAAAGACACCCCCTGGGTGGTACGCAGAATAAAATGCAAGTGACTAATTCAACCAAGACAACAAGATGGTAGCCATCACTGTGCCTGCCCTACCAATGCTGTTGTCCAGCTCTGTCGATGAAAAGGGGTCTGGCTATGGTGGAGTCCAGATAGACAAAATCGTCTGCCAGCTCAAGTGTGTGATCGCCAGTGCTGGTGCTCTGAGGGCTAGCAACGTCCTGACCCATAATCTTGGTCTTCATCAGGTTGATTGTGAAGCTGAACTCCCTGCAGGCTTGGGCAAAATGGTCGATGAGTCTCGGAGTCCCGGAGTGCGCTGTCAAGGCTGCGTCATCGGCAAACAACGTGTCTCGGATCAGAACATTTGGTATAAAGTGGTATAATTCCCTGCACACATAAATAAACCGGAAAGGAAATTTCTCTTAAGCGCCTTCATTTCAAAATCCTTTATTTAACATACCTGTCACAAAATCAAACATTTCCTTCTTTTTAGTACATGGAGTGTTGAAGCTTTGACAAGAGCTGGATTCAAATCCCTGCTCAGAAATCCCTGGTGGGTTCAAGAGTAAAGGCTAGAGGATTGGCAACTTGTAGATGTATAATGAGTGGAAGGCCACATCTAGTTTGCTGCTGCAACAATAGCTAGGTATCTTATATAGTAATATTTCACACCTTTGTGAGTCCATCTATGCGCTTTTCCCTCCTGGACTGCTTTGCTAGTACAGTGGTACCTCGGGTTACAGACGCTTCAGGTTACATACGCTTCAGGTTACAGACTCCGCTAACCCAGAAATAGTGCTTCAGGTTAAGAACTTTGCTTCAGGATGAGAACAGAAATCGTGTTCTGGCGGCGCGGCGGCAGCAGGAGGCCCCATTAGCTAAAGTGGTGCTTCAGGTTAAGAACAGTTTCAGGTTAAGTACAGACCTCCGGAACGAATTAAGTACGTAACCTCAGGTACCACTGTACTAGCAGGAGAGATGCTATCTGAACACTGAGAGGGATTGGAAGGTAACAGACTGGTAACAGAGTCCACAAATGTTATTTCCTTTTAGCAGTTGCATAGGGAAAAGCCCCTGCATTCTGTGGCTTAAGGGAGACATCAGACGTCGGTTTTTTTACAGCAAGCAATACAATTACACCCATCCCTACCCTTATGCCAATTTGTATACTGTCCCTGGAAAATAGGGGCACTTGGAGGGTCTGGAAGAAACAGGGAGAAATGTAAAGTATTGCACTTGGGCAAAAAAAATGAGAGGCACAAATACAAGATGGGTGACACCTGGCTTGAGAGCAGTACATGTGAAAAGGATCTAGGAGTCTTGGTTGACCACAAACTTGACATGAGCCAACAGTGTGACGCGGCAGCTAAAAAAGCCAATGCAATTCTGGGCTGCATCAATAGGAGTATAGCATCTAGATCAAGGGAAGTAATAGTGCCACTGTATTCTGCTCTGGTCAGACCTCACCTGGAGTACTGTGTCCAGTTCTGGGCACCACAGTTCAAGAAGGACACTGACAAACTGGAACGTGTCCAGAGGAGGGCAACCAAAATGGTCAAAGGCCTGAAAATGATGCCTTATGAGGAATGGCTAAGGGAGCTGGGCATGTTTAGCCAGGAGAAGAGGAGGTTAAGGGGTGATATGATAGCCATGTTCAAATATATAAAAGGATGTCACCTAGAGGAGGGAGAAAGGTTGTTTTCTGCTGCTCCAGAGAAGCGGACACGGAGCAATGGATCCAAACTACAAGAAAGAAGATTCCACCTAAACATTAGGAAGAACTTCCTGACGTAAGAGCTGTTCGACAGTGGAATTTGCTGCCAAGGAGTGTGGTGGAGTCTCCTTCTTTGGAGGTCTTTAAGCAGAGGCTTGACAACTATATGTCAGGAGTGCTCTGATGGTGTTTCCTGCTTGGCAGGGGGTTGGACTCGATGGCCCTTGTGGTCTCTTCCAACTCTATGATTCTATGGTTCTATATGCTCTGGAATGGTGCGCAAGCATTCTTGACTGATATCTTGCTGAGCTCTCAAGCCTCCATCCAGGAAGGGAGGTGGCAGGCTCCTCTTCAGTTCCTCTCTATACATAAATAATAATAAACGATAATATAAAGCAAATATCTAACACCCTTTTATGTTGGCGCTTATTTTTAGGTGCAAATGAACACCTGCGTCAATTAACGAAGCGGCTGCGGGACATTGTAATCTCCACCACCCTTGGCTCTTTTAACGGCCTCGGCTCTTTTTGTGGACTGCAAAGAAACTTAATTAAATATAGTGCGTGCTCAGGTGTGACAAGACGAGGCATGAATCCCTGCAACCGAACCTCCGCAAGTCATGTCTCAACAGCATAACTCCATGGACTTAAACAGAAGCAATTTGGGAGACTGGATTTTGGAGCTCGCCTGTATATTTGGGGAAGCAGCCTTGCCCCACCCACCCACCCCTGACCTGGACATTATCAACCGCGCCATTTCAAAATCCAGTCTGGGGCAGCAGCAGGCATTTCCAGGGACAGGAGTTATATTGGCCAAGGCAAGGATGGCCAGAATTAACCCACAGTTATTGGTGAGGGAGGAGGGCAACTCCAGCAAGCTGTCTCTTTGCCATTTCCAAGTGCCACCCTAGGATGTCAGAGGGTGCAACTCTGCAACAGGAGGAGCTTTGCCCCGCGATCTGATCTAGGGTGGGAGAGATCTCTGAGACAGCAAGAATTTGCGTAGATGGAACTAAATAATAAGAAAACCACAGAGAACTGCTGTCTTGAGTTTTCTTTTTTTCCTCTCCCCTCCTGTTTCTTTATCCCTTTATCTATTTATTTGATAATAATTTTTATTGGTTTCACGATTTAGTTTTACATTCACACACACACACAAAAGATAACATAGAAAAATATAGAATTCTCTGAATTCTTGGACTTCCATCATCCCTTTCATGGAGTCCACTAATAACCATTTTCACTGCGTGACTTATCATCCTCCATTTTCTTTATCCTTTTAGAAAGGGGGAAGATTAGACGTGGACAAATGAAGCATGGAGAGGCAATGAGATGCTCCCTCACAGCTGCCACTACTGCCACCAACATTGCTCGGGACAATCGCCTGCTCTCCTCCACCCTGAGCTGCCAAAACCACATAACATCGGCCTTGAAAGACCTACATTGGCTCCCAGTACGTTTCCGAGCACAATTCAAAGTGTTGGTGCTGACCTTTAAAGCCCAAACGGCCTCGGCCCAGTATACCTGAAGGAGCGTCTCCACCCCCATCTTTCTGCCCGGACACTGAGGTCCAGCACCGAGGGCCTTCTGGCGGTTCCCTCACTGCGAGAAGCAAAGCTACAGGGAACCAGCCAGAGGGCCTTCTCGGTAGTGACCCCTGCCCTGTGGAATGCCCTCCCACCAGATGTCAAAGAAATAAACAACTATCTGACGTTTAGAAGACATCTGAAGGCAGCCCTGTTTAGGGAGGTTTTTAATGACTGATGTTTTAATGTATTTTTAATCTCTTGTTGGGAGCCGCCCAGAGTGGCTGGGGAAACCCAGCCAGATGGACAGGGTGTAAGTAATATATTATCATCATCATCATCATCATCATCTCGGCTGTAGCAGCTCTAGCAGGGGAACTAGGGACACTCTGGGGTCAAATCAGAAGCTCGGATGGCTTTCACCACTTGGAAGGGATGCAAATTTGCTGATCCATTAACTCTGTAATGGTGTCATTAAGTGACAGGGCTTCTGAACTGGATTGGGACCCTAGCGCAGGGGTTAGGAGGGAGGGTTAACCCTTTGCCCCCTACTGCTAGCATGCCAGTTTGGATCAGGGGTCCGCAACAGAAACCTGCATTACAATAAGTAAACAAATATCCCAGAGCTGCCATCTTTCAAAAAGTAAAAAACCAGGACAGCCTTTAGGAAACCAACGAAATTGTAGAGCTTTTTTTTTTAAGGAATCCCCCCAAATTTATGCCCCCTTTTTAATACAAAAAAGTCATGATTTCGACTTGTCTAAGATCCAGAACAAAGCGCTGCCTTTTGGATATTCTGGTAATGTCTGGGAAAATCCGGACATATAGCAGCCCTAAAAATATCCTATTCATTCTCAACTCCCTCAGTGGCGTTGGGCTCATTCCTAGAATGGCGCACTCTGGAGGGAGATGAGGGGAAATTGGAGGGGGAGGCAGGGAAAAATGGAGGCTCTTCCTTTGCAGGAGGCTTTTGGGCTAAAGTGCAAGGTATTTATTTAATTGTATAGGATTTATCGTTTATATTTAGTTTACTATAGTACCCCTCTTATTAGCGAGAGACGATCAACCAGATTAGCCAAGAACACACCTTTTTAAGAGTTAATATCGAACAATCTTGGGTAAAGAGTTGATTGGTGAAGATTCAACAGAGGAACGAGAGAGACGTCACAAAGCCTACAGAAAAAGAAAGGCGATTAGGTGCTTTTTTTTTTCTTTTTAAAAAATGTTTTAATTAACATTCTCTTTTGAAATTTAAATGTTGCCCTGCACTGTCCTGCTTCCTTGCAAACGAGAATGGGAAAGGTTATGTGGGATGGTAGAGGAATGCAGTTGACCTCGCCAGCAAGCCATTTGGTTTACAAAGTTGCTAGCTTATAGGCGCATTTACTCAGGGTGAATTGGAAAGAAAACCCTAACTCAGACTGACTGCAGTCCTTGCGACCTTTACATTCTGGAGAAATCCAAACCTGAATATGCGTCGCTGAACCGAAGGCATATTTTTCGTTTTGTTACACTTGTCTTCATCTTCCTTCCTTCTGGTGCTCCCTCTGTGCCGAATTTTAGAACGGAAGCTTGTCTTGGTGTTCTATTGTTGCTTTGCAAAGTCCCAGGCCCATTATTGGTGCTGTGCAAACAATAATTACAGTGGTACCTCGGGTTAAGTACTTAATTCGTTCCGGACGTCTGTTCTTAACCTGAAATTGTTCTTAACCTGAAGCACCACTTTAGCTAATGGGGCCTCCTGCTGTTGCCACGCCACTGGAGCACGATTTCTGTTCTCATCCTGAAGCAAAGTTCTTAACCTGAAGCACTATTTCTGGGTTAGCGGAGTCTGTAACCTGAAGCGTATGTAACCTGGAGCATATGTAACCCAAGGTACCACTGTAATTAATCAATATCTCACTAAGGCAACCTCTCTGAGAAAGGGGGGAATGTTTTAAGCAGCAATATTCCAAAATAAAATGTGGGGGGGTTTATTAATAAAGCCTTAATGAAAGGCTGAGGAATATGTGCTCCCCCCAGATGTTGTCAAATCCATCTCCTTTCATCCCTGACCATTGGGAATGCTGGCTGGGGTTGGTGGCAGCTGGAATCCAATGGCATCCTGAAGAGTCATAGGTTAGCTGTCCCTGCTTTAATGTACAGTCGTACCTTGGAAGTCGAACAGAATGTGTTCCAGAAATCTGTTCGAGTTCCAAAATGTTCAAAAACCAAATCGTGGCTTCTGATTGGCTGCAGGAAGCTCCTGCAGCCAATCAGAAGCCGCAGAAGCCCCATCGGACATCCAGGTTTCAAGAGAACGTTTGCAAACCAGAACAATCACTGGTTTATGGCGTTCTGGAGCCCAAACGTCCGAGTTCCAGGGCGTTCGGGATCCAAGGTATGTCTGTACAGTGTTACCCCTGGATGCGAACGAGATCCGTTCCGAAGTCCTGTTCGCATCCTGAGTAGAACATAACACACGACTGTGCAACTGACATGCGCGTGACATTTTGAGCGTCTGCAAATGCGCGAGCAGTGAAACCTGGAAGTAACGAGTTCCGTTACTTCTGGGTTGCCGCAGAGCGTAACTTGAAAACGCTCAACCTGAAGCATATTTAACCCGAGGTATGACTGTATAGGATTCATTGAGCTTTCTGTGCACTTATTCCTTTCCTCGAAGAACCTAAGATGGCCCAAATCTTATATTATTTGCAGGTGTCCCAAACTATTGCATTGACATCCGCCTGTCTTGAGAGACAATGGAGTGTGCCTCCGGGGGTGAAGTCAAACTGCTGCATTAGCAGCACCAAAGTGACCTCTCCGGGGTGCAAGCCTGGGCAGTGTGAGTGGAGGTCCTGGGCTGCCCAGACGACAATACCCCCTTCTCAGCCTCACTAAGGTGGTCCAAAGGAAAACAGAGCAATACACTTGGCACCAACTGGGCTGCAGGAGTTGCCAGAAGGAGGCATACAAGGTGATGACCAACCATCTTAGGGACTCCACTCCAAATTTCTGCAGGGTTTACTCCTTAGCCCTTTCTTCCCCCAAAGAGGAAGGAGTAGGGGAACACGGAAGGAGATCGTGTGGTGTAGTGGCTAAGAGCGGTAGTCTCGTAATCTGGTGAACCGGGTTCGCGTCTCCGCTCCTCCACATGCAGCTGCTGGGTGACCTTGGGCCAGTCACCCTTCTCTGAAGTCTCTCAGCCCCACTCACCTCACAGAGTGTTTGTTGTGGGGGAGGAAGGGAAAGGAGAATGCTGGCCGCTTTGAGACTCCTGAAGGGGAGTGAAAGGCGGGATGTCAAATCCAAACTCCTCCTCCTCCTCATCTTCTTCTTCTTCTTCTTCTTCTTCTTCTTCTTCTTCTTCTTCTTCTTCTTGGAAGGAACTGCGTGGCCTGGCTGGGTCATGTACAGAAGGCTGAGTGCAAGTACTGGAAAGAGAGAAAGACGCAGTTTGTTTGAATGTTTAAGGAAGAAGCGGTCATCTTCAACTCAGAAAAACTAAGCCCATGCTTGGAAAAGCATGCAAATGCAAATACTTTGCATAGAAAGGTAAAAAAGGTAAAGGACCCCTCGATGGTTAAGTCCAGTCAAAGGCAACTATGGGGTGCGGCGCTCATCTCGCTTTCAGGCTGAGGGAGCTGGCGTTTGTCCACAGACAGTTTTCTGGGTCATGTAGCCAGCATTCTGGCACAACAGAACACTGTGATGAAAACGAGCGCACGGAAACACCATTTACCTTTCCGCCGCAGTGGTACCTATTTATCTACTTGCACTGGCGTACTTTTGAACTGTTAGGTTGGCAGGAGCTGGGACACAGCAACGGGAGCTCACTCCATCACGGGGATTCGAACCGCCGACCTTCCGATTGCATATATTCTTCTTTAGCTGTACGTTCTGCAAGTGAAAGCTTTTGGATACTTTAACAAGTGTTTGGACCTTTCTTTAATTTCAAGAATCGAGTCAGCCTTGCACATGACTTGGCTTGCTCGCTGCAATTTAGCTCCTCGGCCAACAAGAGTCCCATCCAGGATGATATATTAGGTCTTTGCATGTTCTTATGTTCATGTTCACAACCAGGAAAGGCCTTCGAGGCCTGTCCTCCTTGGCAGTCAGTCACTCTAGCCAAATTATCCTATACTAATTAGTCTCTCCTTCTCTCCAGTGTTGCAGTGTTTGGAAGCAAGCGCAGTAGCTTCCAATGTAAGCGCTAATTAGAGCCATCACAAATCCATGGTCCTCCGCCTCCCTGTTTTCCTTGGATTTTCTAGGAAGATGGGACAGATTCTCATTATTCAGTTGGTGCGGTGACGAGAATCTGAAGGGAACTGGGATTTCATACTGTTCTGCAAGTGCAGCGGTCGGGGCACCATCAAGGGGAGGAGAATTGGGAGCTAGGCCCCCCATTTTTCATATTATTATTTTTAACTTTTTAAATATTATGATATGACTTTAATTTTTTGAAATTATTTTTATTTGATTTTACAAGTGTAGAATCATAACAATACAAAATACATGTCCATATTTAGGATTGCTCTGCTAGTATGGGATCTTTTCAGTGGCAGTTTTCCTTTTCAAGTGGTGCTGAAATTTCGACCTATCTTGGGAATTGTTCCCCCACCCCAAATGTCAGGCGGCAATCTGTGGTTGGATGAACACGACGGAAAGGCTCTCTGCACATGTTCAGATTGTTCCCTCGCTTTTTTGTTGCTCATTGTTACATTCCAGGGCTGAACTTTGGCACCGAAAACAGGTTCTTATGAATCCTACTTCAAGCGGTGCATGCAGACACGCCCAAAGCTTAGCAAGTAGAATGTCAAACTACGCGATACAGTCAGCTTCATGAAATCCGCATTTATCTGAACTGCCAGAAAGGAAACGAGTCTTTGTGCTTCAAACAACCGCTAAAGTTCTGGAATGCAGTGCTTGGTAACAATCATAGGAAACAATGAGCTGGGAAATCTGTTTTGTGTTTCTTTTAAGCCTCCGGCTTATTCTTTTTAAAGAAAACAACAAACCCCCCCCCCTCAGAATTAACAACCAAAAACAAATTAAACATATGGCACAGGCCACAATTCGGCAACAGTTAAGCACCTTTAGATCCCGATGACTTCTTCGCTTCGTTGTGTCATCAAATTCAATCCAACCTGAATGCACTGAACTTTCGTCACTCACACAACAATCAATACTACTTATCTTAAATTTGGTTCAGTCTTGAGCCCCCTTTGTGCTTACAGTGGTACCTCAGGTTACATACGCTCCAGGTTACATACGCTTCAGGTTATAGACTCCACTAACCCAGAAATAGTGCTTCAGGTTAAGAACTTTGCTTCAGGATGAGAACAGAAATCGTGCTCTGGCGGCGCGGAAGCAGCAGGAGGCCCCCATTAGCTAAAGTGGCGCTTCAGGTTAAGAACAGTTTCAGGTTAAGTACGGACCTCTGGAACGAATTAAGTACTTAACCCGAGGTACCACTGTATTTGCATGCAAAGGTTTGCAGAGGACACGCAAAGGAATGCACACATGGCTTTGGTCCCTCTGTCAGACAAAATAAGCAACCCCTGCAGAGGGCTCCTTGCATGCAAAGGATTTGCTGGATGGGGATAAATGTTTATTTACATCCAGAAAGAAAGAAAAATCCAAGGAAGTATTGCAGAGTATAGTTAATGCTATCCTGCATGGCTATGTCTCCTACGGAATAGCGAAACCTGGAGATAACCCAGCTGTTGCCTTTGCATTCCTGCAAATGATTCCAAGCCCGAAATCTGTACATCACGGTAATCTCGAAAGTGATGTTGACGTTGGTGAGGTCAGGCAGACCCCTGTAAGCTCTGCATCCCACGTTGACGCTCCGCTGAAAATCAAAGGGAGATCTTCCTTTTGAGGGCTGAAAAAGATTAAGGCATGAAGAAACTCCCCATGCCTTTGATCCAAAGAAAGGCCTTAACTAATTTAAAGCCGAAGGATCTGCAAGTCTCGTTTTCTCCTCGCTATTAGCCTTCCGTTGAAGCTGGAGCTATGGAATTTGAACGCCAGCCCTTCGTTTCTCACCTTGATTTTGGTCGGCTAGAGAGCTGCTGCTCACTTCGGAAACATTTTATCGAAAGGTCTACTTCCTCGGCTGTACAGCTTATGACATCTCTTGCCAAGTGGCAGCGATGCTCATACCAGAAAAGTTATTTCCAGGGACACATATTGTTCTCTTTCCCCTCAGAGCTACCCTGTTAACTTAGTCTCCTCAGAAATCAAATGAGGAGAGTAGTTCAACTTCGCTTTTGGTTTTGTTAATACGTCGCCCCATTCTTCATTTTTTCATTTTGCTTTTAATTTGTATACCGCCTTTCAGTCACACACACTGTAAAAATCTGATCCAATATAAAGAATCATGCTTCACCTGTAGGTGTATAATTAATTTTATATCCGGGACATGCGTGGCGCCATGGTCTAAACCACTGATCCCCTTGGGCTTGCCGATCGGAAGGTCGGTGGTTCGAATCCGTGCAACGGAGTGAGCTCCCATTGCTCTGTCCCAGCTCCTGCCAACCTAGCTGTTCGAAAGCACACCAGTGCAAGTAGATAAATAGGTACCACTGTGGCGGGAAGGTAAACAGTGTTTCCATGTGCTCTGGCTTCCGTCATGGTGATCCGTTGTGCCAGAAGTGGTTTAGTCATGCTGAAAAACAAGATGAGCACCACAACCCCATAGTTGCCTTTGATTGGACTTAACCGTCCAGGAGTCCTTTACCTATAAATCATTTAATGTATCAATATGAATGACGTCATTAAAACAGCGGTTGCGATATAAGGGATTGTTATTTTGACTGGAGCGTAATGGGAATTTATAAGATTTTGGAACACAGAAATAAAGTAAATCATCAAACCATCAATTCTAGCATGCAGGGGGCCACTTAAATTGTATAATTTGGCATCTCAGTGACTGGTATTATTAATTCTATTATAATTTGGCGTTGTTATAATGAGGCTATTATTGGATTATTGTAATTGTAAACTATTAAAAATTATTATATAAAAAATATAAAGAATCATGAAACATCGCCAGAAGAGGAACTAACGAATGCAATATTCAATAATCCATTAGAATACAACAGTACACCATGAAATTAAATAACAACAAATAATTGGACAGAAATTCAACATTAACCATTTCAATAAATGACCATCACAACCCTCAAACAAATTACGTGTACAAATTAACAAGCTTAGAAAATTCGGTTGCAAAATACAAAAGCAAAATATAAATTAACAGATAGCATTTAAGAACAATTTAAAACAACCCCCGCTGCCCCAAGTAAAACAATATATGCACATCTTTTACAGCACACACAGTCACAGGAGTTCCTTTACAAGACGAAACAGGGGAACAGATCTTGATGGGAACATCAAAGATGCGTTCCCTGGCGGTGGCCTGCCGAACATGTGTAAAGCTACAGCAGATTGTCAGGAATACGGTTCAAGCCTCGATTACAAAGAAATTTAAGCACTTCAAAGGGAATAACCCGCTGTCTCAATCTGTTAGTCCTCTTCGCTACTTGAGAAATGTAAGACACATTCCTTATTGCTTGCTTGCTTGGAGGGTAAATGTCTGAGAACTCTCTCCACACCCAACCACAAACGGCAAATGCCTTCATTCTGAGTCACACCTGAGCGTAACTCCAACGAGATCCCAAAACCACGGGGCACTCAAGCACTGCGGTATGATACATATTTTGTTTCGCACTCTTTGTCAAATATCTGATGCGTGTCTCCTTTAAGGACAGCAGCAATGACGCAGAATGCTGTTTGAGTTAATCCGACTCTCGTTTAGGTGTGGTGCACAAAAGGAAGGCCCAGGTAGTCAATGCCGCAGGACTTAATTCGTGCTGGGTGCATTGGGCTTCAGCTCTGTAACTTAAAAAACAAACAAACACATATCAGAACACACCTCCACAGCAAGTTAGAAGAGGTGTCCTCTGAGCATGTGCAAAGTGACATTTCCTGATCACCAGAAAACCACATCTTTACATGCGTGAGACTGAAGGCCACTTCACAACCTAATAACCATGATGATGATTTTATTATTTATACCCCACCCAGCTAATAAAACATTAAACTTTTTTTTTTTTAAAAAACTTCCCTATACAGGACTGCCTTCAGATGTCTTCTAAATGTTGTACAGTTACTTATCTTCTTGAAATCTGATGGGAGGTTGTTCCACAGGGCGGGCGCCACTACCAAA
Organism: Podarcis tiliguerta; assembly: GCF_965153285.1. Lineage (NCBI taxonomy): Eukaryota > Metazoa > Chordata > Lepidosauria > Squamata > Lacertidae > Podarcis > Podarcis tiliguerta. Next base: position 15,698,577 of record NC_139545.1, on the reverse strand, counting down.
AAGGCCCTTTGCCAGGTTCCCTGTAACCTCATTTCTCGTAGTGAGGGAACTGCCAGAAGGGCCCTAGAACCCACAGAGGGATATTGGGAAATGATTTATAATGAATTGAAAAAAATGTTCAAAACTACTCCCCCTCCCTGCAAAAAACAACAACCCAGAGTCCTTTTTGTTGGGGGTCACCCAGACTGAAATGCCTAGGTGTCAGAAAAGGTTATTTATGTACACAACAACTGCAGCCTGTGTTTTGTTAGCCCCCAAATGGAAAATGAGCGAGGTCCCAACTAAAGAGGGTTGACAACTTAAGTTGACAGAATGTGCACAACTTTCAGATTTAACACATAGAATGAGAGAGCAAGAAGAACAAGACTGGAAAACGTTTATTGAATATGTGGAAAGCGACTGTATACAGCTGGAAACGTTTGGCGGCATTAAGATAAATTCAACAGAGCAAATAATTTTTGACGGATGTAAAAGTGGAAAATGGATTTGAACGGTTACGGTAAAATACGCAATGACGTATGATATGTAAAATTAACCGTGGAAAGGGAAAAGGGGAAGTCATTGGATATTTTAACGTTTATTTGGAATTGTAAAATTGAAAATTTAATTAAAAAATATGATATATATATATTTTAAAGAGCCCACAGAGGGAACTTATAGATTTCCTTCAGATTGCCCCAAAACAGAGCCAGCTCAAGATATTTTGGCACCTGAGGCGGACCCCCAAATGGCTTCCCCTTTACCACCAGGAGGTCATGGACGATCTACAACAGGAACAAGGAGGGTGGGAAGAAAGAATTCCAGAGGATCTGCTACCTCACCTTGCCTCATGAATAGGCCAGCCCTGACCCTAAATCACCTCTGATGTTTTAAAGACACCTCCCATTCATTGGCCAGTCTTTTCATTCACCCTTCCCCTGCCACCTATGGGGAATGGGACTCCCGATATACGAGACAACAGCGTAGGGATAAGGATGGGCAAAAAAGGAACGGGATGTGAAGGAAAGCCGATGGCTGGCTGCTGCATCTCCAGATTAATCAGCAGCCTTGAAAGAAGAGAGCGACTCTCCGGCTGTAACCTGGCAACCCTATTTCCCCTTCATCGAGATAATCTCTGTGTGCAGGTGTGCACCACCACGTGTGAAAATTGTGCCGGCGACTATTTTGCTGCGGGGATCTACGTTTGGGGAGCTCCGCATGGGGCAGTGTTCCCAAAGCACACAGCTTGTTTATTTGCTGTTTGCTTGCGTGCAAAAGGGCTATATTTACGTAAATGGCATTTTGCTAAAGAGCAGGTATAAAGTAAAGGTAAAGGTACCCTTGCCCGTACGGGCCAGTCTTAACAGACTCTAGGGTTGTGCGCCCATCTCACTTAAGAGGCCAGGGGCCAGCGCTGTCTGGAGACACTTCCGGGTCACGTGGCCAGCGTGACATCGCTGCTCTGGCGAGTCAGAGCGGCACACGGAAACGCCGTTTACCTTCCCGCAAGTAAGCGGTCCCTATTTATCTACTTGCACCCGGGAGTGCTTTCGAACTGCTAGGTTGGCAGGCGCTGGGACCGAACAACGGGAGCGCACCCCACCGCGGGGATTCGAACCGCTGACCTTTCGATCGGCAAGCCCTAGGCGCTGAGGCTTTTACCCACAGCGCCACCCGCGGTATAGCCGGCTCTAATCTTGAGGGGCTTCTCAGCGACGGGGTGAGCTCCCGTTGCTCTGTCCCAGCTCCTGCCAACCTAGCAGTTCGGAAGCACGCCAGTGCAAGTACAGTGGTACCTCGGGTTAAGTACTTAATTCGTTCTGGAGGTCCGTTCTTAACCTGAAACTGTTCTTAACCTGAAGCACCACTTTAGCTAATGGGGCCTCCTGCTGCCGCCGCACCGCAATTTCTGTTCTTATCCTGAAGCAACGTTCTTAACCCGAGGTACTATTTCTGGGTTAGAGAAGTCTGTAACCTGAAGCGTATGTAACCCGAGGTACCACTGTAGATAAATAAGTACGGGAAGGTAAACGGCGTTTTCATGCGCTCTGGCTTCCATCACAGTGTTTCATTGTGCCAAAAGCAGTTTAGTCCTGCTGGCCACATGACCTGAAAGCTGTCTGTGGACAAACGCCGGCTCCCTCGGTCTGAAAGTGAGATGAGCGCCGCAACCCCATAGTCGCCTTTAACTGGACTTAACAGTCCAGGGGTCCTTTACCTTTTTTTTTTTTTTAAACCTAATCCTGAGGGGCTTCTCAGCTAAAGCAGGCATGGGAAGCAACCAGAGAAAGGGAGAAATGGAAGCATGAGTGGGCAGGGGGAAGAATGCATGATGGTTTGCCTTGTCCTTTGGCTCGGTTGCAAAAGGGTACAGAAACTAGAGGGGTGATCCAAAGCAAGCGAGGGGAAGCCTGTGTCCCTCCAAGCGTTGCAGTACTCCGACTCCCATCAGCCCCCGCCAGCGTGGTCAAGGATGATAGGAACTGTAGTTTGTCAGTATCTGGAGGGACACTTGTTCCCCACCCTGGGAAGTTTCCTGAATGTGACAACGGCCACGAGCGTTCTGGTAGCACAAGGATGGAAGACTGAAGAAACCCCAACTAAAGAATCATGGCAATAAAAATTGACGGACTATGCAGAACTGGCAAAACTGACATACAAGCTACGGGACAAGGATAACTGTGACTTTAAAGATGAATGGGAACCCTTTACAAAGTATTTGAAGATGCAACAAAGTGAACTGGACTCCTTGGCAGGTTTTGAATGAACATTCACAAACTTTTTATTGATAATAATCAACGAAATAGTTTGAGGACCTATACAACTTTGTAACATGAAGAAAACAGCAGTCTGAGAGAAACCAAAGACCGGAACTGAGGGAAGTTGGGGGTGGATCCAGAATTAGCCTCCACAGTCACTTATGGACTCATTGTTAAGACTGTGTTCATGGAAGACAATCTTACTCGGCTACGAGTGATCGCCAAAGATGAAGAAGAAGACCCCATGCTGTGGGGTTCATACCATGGCTGGAGATGAATTAGGAATGACTTAAGGACTCCAAGTGGTATGAAACTGGCTGGAGAGACGCCACATCAGACAAAAGGAAAGACACTTGGGGATTTTTTAAAGCCAGAAGTCATTGGAACTCAGTTCTGGCACCTCTCAGGTGGGCACCATTATAAGAGGGAGGTGTTCACGGTGAGTTCCAGCACCTCTTTTTTCTAGAAAAATAGTCCGGAGGATGCATATGCATTACGGATAATGTCTTGTGGCATAAAAACCCAACCCTGGAAACACAATGAATAGAAATGAGGACGCAGCTCAGGGAGGGAAAGAACCAAATCAGATTAAAGGAGGAAGGAGGGACAGCCCTAAATCCATTCATAATGGCCATAGTTTGGCAGTTATTCCTCAACCAAGGAAAGTCAAACACAAATATTTGAAAGAACAGAATAATAGTTTCCACTTATACCCAGGTGAGCTTAACAAGGATAATTCTTTGGGGGGGGGGGGAACACCTTTATATGGAAAGTACCAAGGAGATGTAAGAAGCCAAAGGAGGAGGAGGAGTTTGGATTTGATATCCCGCTTTATCACTACCCTAAGGAGTCTCAAAGCGGCTAACATTCTCCTTTCCCTTCCTCCCCCACAACAAACACTCTGTGAGGTGAGTGGGGCTGAGAGACTTCAAAGAAGTGTGACTGGCCCAAGGTCACCCAGCAGCTGCATGTGGAGGAGAGGGGACGCGAACCCGGTTCACCAGATTACGAGTCCACTGCTCTTAACCACTACACCACACAAAGGTCCTGTATAAGTTAACATCCCTCAGTACAGAAGGGGGAGATACCCTTATTTCTTCCAGCACATCTGTAATCTATAACTTAGCACTCTGATTGGAAAAGTTTTCAGATAGTGTCCAATAGACCAGCATTTGTTTTACATTACTGGTCATGCATGCTTGCCACTTTGTAGCTTGCATGGATATTACCCTGTCATCAGCAACTTATTTTTTTATTGTATGTCTTGAGGAAACAAGCATGTAATGAGACTCCTACAGTGCTGGTTTGTGCACTAGCAGATCAGGTAATCTAGCTATAAATGCAGTTGTTAGCTGTGGCTTGAGCAAAGGGTACTGCTGCCTCATGTATGGAGGAACAACCCTAAGGACCAGCCTTCTCCCATGTCCATCACTTGAGCTATCATGATCTGGCTTCATTCGCCTGGAATAAGATGGTGGCTGATTGCTTATATAGCTTTTTCACACATGGGGAGGGAGCCACGCAGCGTTTGAAATTTGCCAGGTACCAACATGCCCCAAGGTAAAAGACTTCTGGGAAAGGATTCATAATGAATTGAAAAAAGTGTTGAAAAACACATTTATTAAAAAACCAGAAGCCTTTTTACTTGGTATAGTGGGGGGTGAAATCCCCAAAAAGGATGTTACTTTTTTTCTGTATGCCACAACAGCTGCGAGAATATTGTTAGCGAAGAATTGGAAGAAACGAGATTTACCAACTATCGAAGAATGGCAGATGAAGATTATGGACTATATGGAACTTGCCAAACTGACCGGGAGATTCCGAGACTAGAGAGAAGAGACGGTGGAAGAAAACTGGAAGAAGCTTAAGGAATATTTGAAAAAATATGTTAATATTTAAATATTAGAATAGCTTTGGAAGTGGATATAGGCTGTAGGGTTAGAAGTAGAAGATAGGGTATTTTAAAACAGTATTATTTGTACGTGATAAAATGTGAAGTTATTTTAGGTGTGATAAACAAAAAAAGATGGTTAGAAATTATGATATATCTAAACTGCTAAAGATGAAGTAAAATGAAAATTTTACTTGGGGACTTGGGGAAGCCCACTTAACAATGTTTAGAAAAATAAGGATATGACAAGAATTTGTATTGTTTGTCTTTTCTGTTTGTGTTTTTTATTTGTGTTATAAAATGAAAAAAAATTTTGGGGGAAAAAAAATACTGAAATTTGCCAGGCACCAGACAGAGGTATAGGAAGGTCAGGTGGTACCCGGTGTGGAAAATTTATTGTCACCTCCCCACATTTATTTATTATTATTATTATTATTATTATTATTATTATTATTATTTGCCTTCAAAAGGCGAAGGCAAGGCAAGGCCTAATCTACTCGGCCTAGTCTCATTTTACTCACATAGGCCGACTTTCCAGGACCCGGGAAGCCCAGCGGAGGGTAGGGCAGTAGGGCGGTTCATAATTTATTTATTTTTTGGAAAATGCCTTTTCCAAAGGTCTTATCTTACTAAACCAGGGATTATATGGCTATATCTGAAATTTCACGCATATTAGTTAATATCTTGACCCTGCTCCCACTGAATAGAAATTTCAGCCTTCACGACATAGGAAAACAGCCAAGTAAACAGCTATTTTCATGGAGGAGGGTCAAGATATTAACTGATATGCATGAAATTTCATATATAGCTATATAATCCCTAGTGTAGTAAAATAAGACCTTTGGAGCAGGCATTTTTTAAAAAAAATAAATTATGAACCGCCCTAATAGGGCAGTAATTGTTCCTCGATAAATTGTCACCCCCCTCCATGGTGGCACCCGGGGTGACCTGCCCCCCCTTTCCTACCCCCTGGCACCAAGTGAAGATGCCCAGGTGCCAGGAGGTGAATGCCCAGGAATCCTTTATCTTGCCTGTGTTCACACACTAACACCACATCCTGTAGAATTCTATCCATTATATTTTATCTGCACAATCAGAACGGATTTCCAGAACCAAAAAAGCCATGTTGGAGAATACGACTTTCGAGCCGCCCGGCCCCCAAAATGGCAACTAGACCTTCCATTTTGGTGACTGTAACCCTGGTTTGAGGAGCCATTTGGTGTCTAGCTTACAGATCTGAATTTCTAACACTGGAGCCACATTGATGCATTTGGTTTGGGCTGTTTGTTGCACAACAGCTTAAATCAACAGCAAGCTTCCTTTGGCGTGGTGGGAATCAGCAACCAAATGCTTTCTCCGAGTTGCCATTTCTTCTTTCCTCGAGCGTGTCCAAGCCAAGGACCATTTTAGGAGAACAGCAGACAAGGAAACTCTGTTCTCTCGTTCCCAGGGACAACTCCGGAAGGAAAACGGTCCCAGGGGACATAGCCTTCTTGGCATTCGAAAGAGACTTCTGTGTGAATCCAAAGTTTGCTTCTCATTCAACAGCCGTGAAGGAAGCGGACGATAGATATCTGCATGGTGTAAACCCAATGAGCCAGAATTGCACAAGCTCAAGCTTAGCCATGATAACGCCTTGGTGTTGAGAAGCCTTTGATGTCACAACACAGCCTTAAACTCATGGCTTTGTTTAAGTTGCTGTCTGTCCGTCTTTGCTTCCATGCAAGCAGAAGAGTGGCTTCGAAGCTGGAGCACATTTGCTCACGTCAATGATGCTTGCTGCTCAAGTGACAGCCAAAGTTCAAAATGCTTGGAAACACATTTTGTTTCCTAGGGAACTTCTCTGCCTTCAGGGGTTTTTTTCAAGGCACTCGGGGGATGTTTCGTGAGAATTACTTTGCATCCAAAGGCAATCAGGGCATAAAAGTTGAATTGGCTCCTCCCACCCCACTAACCGGAGATGTTCTTGATGTAGAACTCCAATTATGGATGGCACCAAACAGATTTCCTTTCTTTCCATCTTCCCCTGTTAAATTTAAACTCCTTTATTTCTAGGACAGGATTTCCTTTTCCATCTCTGATCCTCCCACCCAACCCTTTGCCTTCCTTAAGGAGGGAGAAGGCCAAATCTATCAAATTTGCCATTTCCAAAACAACATGTGAATTTTGTGAACAAGCTTGAATTTTGCAGTGTGGTTCTCCGCAAAAAATGCATTCACAAAAATAAAATAAAATATCAATTTATTAGGAGAACCTGTGCATCTGAAAAATAACCATCTCACTAAACCATTTATCTTGCAATAAGCCTATTTGCATGTGAAATACCTTCAAATGAAAATACCATATGATTTCTTACTTAGCATATATTAAAAGGATATTATAGTTATTTCTGCATGGATTGATAAACACAAATGACAAATAATTGTGTGGAGTCATTAAGTGTATTTTTGTCACATCAGGACGATAATATCTGTTTCCAAGTCTGCTTCCCCCGTTTCCTTTAGGTATTTTTTAAAAAGCAATTATGTAAATCGTGAAATTTGTTAATTGCTTTGTATTTAGAGGCTTCTCATTATCCGAGGCCCTAAGTTGACGCTTCCTTTGCTTGTGCATAAATCCAATGCTGTTGGCAGGTTGTGGCTCATGTTCTGCGAAAAGTATGGCTTCTGTTGAAAATTCGTTGTTAACCAAAGGAAGTGAAGTGGCAGAATGAACTATGCCACCTCAGAAAAGGGCAGGGCAGAGCAGAATATATACGATTTTTTAATTCTTCCCCATGTGGGGCATGAATTGCCTTCAAGTATGAAACTAGAACATCAGAAAGAGCTGTTCTAACCCCGTTTGCTCCTGACAGTTAGATCGCGACTTTTACACCACAAGAAAATGACAGAAAAGAACACACATTTGCTTACATTTTGCACATTTCCCCCAACATTTTTTAAAATTGATTTTCATACAATTTAACAAATTCAATTCGGTTTACATACAGTATCCCCTTAACGTTTTGCCTTCCCATCCTTACTTCCACGATGTTTCTGTTCAAATCCTTTATCTACTGCTGTAAATGTAATACTTATTTCTATAAAATATATCCCGTGTTGCATTCCTTTATCATTCTCATTCCTTTGCTTATTTTTCTAGTCCTGCCTGCGATTTCATTTGACTATGATATTTTCTCAGATCGGAAAGGGTCTCCACTCTTCCACAAATGTTTCATCTTGTTGGTCTTGTATTTTTGCCTTCAATTTCGCCACCTCCATGTACTCCAATAGTTTTAAAGTCCACTCCTCTTTTAAATTTTGCATGTTATGATTTACATAGGCTGAAGAACCGATCACCAAATAATTGATGCTTTTGAATTCTGGTGCTGGAGGAGACTCTTGAGAGTCCCATGGACTGCAAGAAGATCAAACCGATCCATTCTGAAGGAAATCATCCCTGGGTGCTCACTGGAACGACAGATCGTGAAGCTGAGGCTCCAATACTTGGGCCACCTCATGAGAAGAGAAGACTCCCTGGAAAAGACCCTGATGTTGGGGAAGATGGAGGGCACAAGGAGAAGGGGACGACAGAGGACGAGATTGTTGGACAGTGTTCTTGGAGCTACCAGCATGAGTTTGATCAAACTGCGGGAGGCAGTGGAAGAAGCGAGTGCCTGGCGTGCTCTGGTCCATGGAGTCACGAAGAGTCGGACATGACTAAACGACTAAACAACAACAATGATTTACACGCAGAAGTGCAAATTTAGAAATAATTGCTAGAATTTAAATGAAAGGGGGAAGTTTGGCAACTTCAAAGCCTCTCTTCTCCCTTCTTACACCTTCTTTTTGTCTTCACATCAGACTTGGGCTGGACAGCCCTTCAAACAAACAACACCTACAGATAGACACAAGGCCACACAGCTTTTTCCCCTTATTTTCTGCTAACAGGAAGTATTTTACAGGGCAGCGTTCAAAAGCGACATCCACTGAGGTGGAAGGTTCACAGGCTATGAAGGACCTGCTCACAAATTTATTGACAGCTGCACAAATTATGATAGCTAGGAAGTGGAAGGGGCAAGCAGAATAGAAAACGGGAGAATGGTAGAAAGAGGTGTGGGATACAGCTATTAATGATAAATTAATGGGTGCCATTAAGGTAAGATGGAGAACATGCAGGAGGAATCATTTTAAGGAAATATCGAGGGTGTTTGTAGAATTTGTACTGTTAAAATGGAAAGGGGTCAAACCATTGCAAGAGGTGTTGAAATTTTGGGAGGTTGGATAGTTACAATGGAATGGTCTCGGTGGTGGGGTGCACATTGTTATTCTTATTTGCTTACGATTTGTCAAAATAAAATAAAATAAAATAAAATAAAATAAAATAAAATAAATACGACTTCCACAACCTGATGTATCAGAGTTCCAAACCGTGCTTACCAGCTTTGGCAGACACAATTTTTTTTTGTTTTTAAATATTCATGTTTCAACAAGAATGATTATGAAATAAAATATTTTCGTCAGCAGAGTGTGTGACTGGCCATCGCTGCACAACCACTGATTGCACAAAAGTGTGACAGACACCCAATTCCATTCCTCCCCCCTTTTAAGAAAGCATTTCCCCAACTGATTCATGAAAACTGACAGTGCTTTCTTCTGTATTGTGCAATGAAGCGCATATGTTTCCCCGCTGCCCATTTTATTTCTTTCTCTGGATCCATATTTAATGCCCCGTTGTAACCATTTAGAACGTCATTATATCGGCTCTCAAACATGCACCCTGTGGCCTATTATCTTTCCACAATAATTTGTCACGGCTTTTTGAAGCCATCTAAGGCTTTGCAAGATCCATAGACCACCAATCGATTAGAGTTTGCAGGTCGCTGATTTTATTTCCCCCCTTTATTTGGTGCTGAAAGGATTGTTTTTCTTTCTTGGCTCTAGCGCAAGATGCATACTTCTGTGTGTGCCGACACTGCTTATCATTAACGGGACAACATGTGTATTTAAAGAGCTCCGGGAACGGAAATATCAATCTGAAAATGGAGACAGATACGAGAAGGTATGGCATTACTTTGTTGCAGCAAACGCACACACAAAGGAGGCACCAGGTGGAACAATGCGATGCATCAGGTGTGGGGAATCTTATTCGCCCGAAGGCTGCATTTTCCTTTCACATGCCAGCAGGAGTGGAGCTGGAGGCAAACTGGGAGGAGCAACTCATTTACATTTTACCTTTGTTATTTTCTTCACACACAGACACAAACCCTCTATCCTCAGACCCGCCAAGTGTCCCTGTTTTTCAGGGACAGTCCTGGATTTACAGAAGGCGTTTCTGATTTGATCTCGCAATGTCCCTCTTTTTCTTAAAGGTAAAGGGACCCCTGACCATTAGGTCCAGTCGTGACCGACTCTGGGGTTGCGGCATTCATCTTGCTTTATTGGCCGAGGGAGCCGGCGTACAGCTTCCAGGTCACGTGGCCAGCATGACTAAGCCGCTTCTGGCGAACCAGAGCAGCCCACGGAAACGCCGTTTACCTTCCCGCTGGAGCAGTACCTATTTATCTACTTGCACTTTGACGTGCTTTCGAACTGCTAGGTTGGCAGGAGCAGGGACCGAGCAACGGGAGCTCACCCTGTCGTGGGGATTTGAACCGCCGATCTTCTGATCAGCAAGTCCTAGGCTCTGTGGTTTAACCCACAGTGCCACCCACGTCCACTCCCTATTTTCACTGGAGAAATGTTGGAGGGTATGGAGTTATGCGATCCCCCAAGCCAAGGAGATAAGTAACGCTATGTCAGGCTTCAGGGAATTGACTTCCTCCACCTGTGGGACAAGAAGACAAGAAGATCAAATGAAAGGAACACCTTACCAGTTAGAATCTTTAATAATCACAGTGAGAGACAAAAGAACACGTCTCCCTAGAAATGGCGGTGCTTCCATTTAAGGCTCACTCCCCCTTCCGTCCCTGTTAATCTACATCACTCCTACATACTGCAGCCTGAGTTTGTACCCTCTGCGCTTTCTGTTCTGAGACTTTCTGAGCTCTTCTCAACTTTGGGGAAGGTGGTGGAGAAATGCTGTCCAACAACTGTGAATCTGTTAACCCTCTCTCTTCCAGTGTTTATTCTCCTAGCTGTTCTCCATCCAGTATTTCCCAGCTTCTGCCTTCTGAACTATGCCCCTCTGCAAACCACTGTTCTAAATCTATGCTGTCCTCCTGTTCCCGGGAAGATTCGGGATCAGGGGGAGGGGGTGGCTCCCCACCATTCCTCCTCAGTGCAGCCCTCCTTAGCACGGTCCCTGACACTCTACAACCTTTAGAAGACATCTGAAGTCAGCCCTGTATAGGGAAGTTTTTAAATGTTTAATGTTTTATTATGTTTTTATATACAGTGGTGCCTCGGGTTACAGACGCTTCAGGTTACAGACGCTTCAGGTTACAGACACCGCTAACCCAGAAATATTACCTCGCGTTAAGAACTTTGCTTCAGGATGAGAACAGAAATTGTGCGGCGGTGGTGTGCCGGTAGCGGGAGGCCCCATTAGCTGAAGTGGTACCTCAGGTTAAGAACAGTTTCAGGTTAAGAACAGACCTCTGGAACGAATTAAGTTCTTAACCCGAGGTACCACTGTATGTTGGAAGCCTCCACCCAGAGTGGCTGGGGAAACCCAGTCAGATGAGCAGGGTATAAATAATAAATGATGATGATGATGATTAGTCAAAAAAGAGAGCTGGACTTAGGAGTTGTACCTTACAGGTGAAACCAATTACAGTGGAACCTTGGTTTTTGAGCAACTCGGAAGCAGAATGTTTCGGAACCCGAACACCGAAGTCAGTGCTTCCATTTTCGAACATGCCTCAGAAGTCGAACGGCTTCCATTGCGTGTTTTTCAATTTTCTCAATGGAAATTGCTGGCAGCCCTTTGCGCTTCGGTTTTCGAATGTTTCGGAAGTCTTCTGGAATGCATTATGTTCGAAAACCGAGGTTCCACTGCATTGAAAACCACTAAGCCCGCCCCAATTCTTCCTCAATCCTCTGAATTATTATCGGCTCAATTTGGAGCCATTGATGGGCCTTTAAGTGCAACAAGGCTTGAAAAGGGAGGTTGCTATGCTATGCATCCTTGTTTTTAACATCCATTTTTAAAGAGCTGTTATGGACATCGCTAAGTCCTTTCAAGCATCTGAAATAGTCTACAGGCAAGTATCCAACATGGTGCTGACTTGCCATTGATTTCATTAGGTCCCTAATGCATTCTATGAGTGATTCTGCTCATATGGGAGCAGGCAGGAGTAATGTTGTTTTCTGCTGCTCCAGAGAAGCGGACACGGAGCAATGGATCCAAACTACAAGAAAGAAGATTCCACCTAAACATTAGGAAGAACTTCCTGACAGTAAGAGCTGTTCGACAGTGGAATTTGCTGCCAAGGAGTGTGGTGGAGTCTCCTTCTTTGGAGGTCTTTAAGCAGAGGCTTGACAACCATATGTCAGGAGTGCTCTGATGGTGTTTCCTGCTTGGCAGGGGGTTGGACTCGATGGCCCTTGTGGTCTCTTCCAACTCTATGATTCTATGAATGCTTGCTTTGGGTTTTGCAAGAACAATCTTCCTTTCTTATTCATCTGTGTGCGCACACATCACTTAGCTGACAACTTAATCTCCTCTTTATACCTTTCGCATTGCGTAAGATTAGCCCTAATATAGCTCTTTATTGGCCTGACATGGATACACGATCTGATTTACAGGTGTAGGCTCAAGTTTTTAACTCCATCTGCCGAAAGTTATGCCAAGGGGTTACATGCTTACATAAATATTTAAGGACACATATTTACGAATGATGGATTTCAAATATAACTGTCCGTGTGTGATGGCTTGGGACTCGGGCTCAGGCTCGGGACCAGAGGAGACTCAGTCTGCACTGGATCCTTTGCCTCAGGCATCACCTGAAGCAAGTCTGGGGCCTGATCCTGAAGAGTCCCAGTCTGCACAGGTTCCACTGCAACAAACACCAGCTGGGCGGAGTCAGGGGCCTGAGCCTGCCCTGGCTCCAGATGTGAGAATTACCTTGTTGCCTTCAGCTGGGCCATCACTTACAGCTGCTCCATTACTGGTTTGGTCAGGGGAGGCTGAGGTGGCCCCTGGGTCTAGTAACCCACCAACATCTCCCGAGCTGCAGAGACTAAGGTCTGAGAGAAGGAGAGACCTGAGTACTCTCAGGAGGAGTGCTCACCTTCGGGCAAAACAGGGAGGTGAGTTGCCGGGGGATCAGGACTGGCCACTACCCCAACAAAGATAAAAGGCTGTCGGACCCCGCCCCAGGTTGTGGGAGCAACATTGCTGTATGCTAGATCTTGCCTGAGATCCTGTACCTGTTCTTGCCCTTACCTGGTTTCCTGCCTCGTGTCCTGCCTTGGCCCTGTCAGACTGACTCATATTCTGGACCGTCGGACTGACTCATATTCAGGTTACCCCTGGGCCCAGCACACTGTCTAGGATAGTGGGTAGAGTGTGACAGACTGGGCTCCAGGAGGCCCAGGTTCAAATCTCCACTCAGCCATGAAGTCCACTGGATGAGCTTGGGCCAGTCATTGCCTCTCAGCCAAATCTACCTCACAGGGCTGTTGTGGGGAGGTACCCCACCAAGGCACCTGGAAAATTTGGTTGCCATAAATATTAAATTAAAAGACGCCTGCTTCTTGAGAGAAAAGAGATGACAAATGTAGACAGCATCTTAAAAAGCAGAGACATCACCTTGCCAACAAAGGTCCGTATACTTATGGTTTCCCCAGTAGTGATGTATGGAAGTGAGAGCTGGACCATAAAGAAGGCTGATCGCCAAAGAATTGATGCTTTTGAATTATGGTGCTGGAGGAGACTCTTGAGAGTCCCATGGACTGCAAGAAGATCAAACCGATTTATTCTTAAGGAAATCAGCCCTGAGTGCTCACTGGAAGGACAGATCCTGAAGCTGAGGCTCCAGTACTTTGGCCACCTCATGAGAAGAGAAGACTCCCTGGAAAAGACCCTGATGCTGGGAAAGATGGAGGGCACAAGGAGAAGGGGACGACAGAGGACAAGATGGTTGGACAGTGTTCTCGAAGCTACAAACATGAGTCTGACCAAACTGTGGGAGGCAGTGGAAGACAGGAGTGCCTGGTGTGCTCTGGTCCATGGGGTCATGAAGAGTCGGACACGACTAAACAACAAATATTGCTGCAGACATTTCTGAGACCATGGTCTTTCCGGCAAGTGGCTTTTGTCCAGCTTTGTTTATTGTCTTACTTTAAATGTTGTGAGAGTCCTATGCACTTTTAAAATGTGGGGTTTGAGGGTAGGGGGTTATTGGGTCGTTTTTACTTTGATTATGTATTTTGTGGTTTTATATAATGATTTTATTCTGTGAACTGCCCTGAGACTTCCGGGTATAGGGCGGTATTAATTCAATAAATATAAACAAAAATAAGACTTGCTCTCCTGAGAGAAAAAGGCGGGAGAGAAATACAATAAATCACGTTAACCAGGTTTTTTCGGTCTGTTAAACCTGTGTCCTTGGGGTGTCTCCAGACGGTCACTATTTTGTGGAAGGGATGCAAGTACGTACCAAAATTTTAAGTCTGTGCAGTTAAATTGGATTCAGACGCACACTAGAATTTTAGGTTTCCATAGTTAACAGTGGATTCAAGGGCTCTGTTGACAAATGCACTCAAAAATAATAGTGAGACTTTCTGTGGTTTCAAAAGTGACGGTTTGAGGAGTGCTAACACAGCGCAGATGACACAACCTTGATGGCAGAAAGTGAGGAGGAATTAAAGAACCTTTTAATGAGGGTGAAAGAGGAGAGCGCAAAATATGGTCTGAAGCTCAACATCAAAAAAACGAAGATCATGGCCACTGGTCCCATCACCTCCTGGCAAATAGAAGGGGAGGAAATGGAGGCAGTGAGAGATTTTACTTTCTTGGGCTCCATGATCACTGCAGATGGTGACAGCAGCCACGAAATTAAGAGACGCCTGCTTCTTGGGAGGAAAGCAATGGCAAACCTAGACAGCATTTTAAAAAGTAGAGACATCACATTGCCAACAAAGGTCCGTATAGTAAAAGCTATGGTTTTCCCAGTAGTGATGTATGGAAGTGAGAGCTGGACCATAAAGAAGGCTGATCGCCGAAGAATTGACGCTTTTGAATTATGGTGCTGGAGGAAACTCTTGAGAGTCCCATGGACTGCAAGAAGATTGAACGCATCCATTCTTAAGGAAATCAGCCCTGAGTGCTCACTGGAAGGACAGATTGTGAAGCTGAGGCTCCAGTACTTTGGCCACCTCATGAGAAGAGAAGACTCACTGGAAAAGACCCTGATGTTGGGAAAGATGGAGGGCACAAGGAGAAGGGGACGACAGAGGACGAGATGGTTAGACAGTGTTCTCGAACCACAAACATGAGTCTGACCAAACTGTGGGAGGCAGTGGAAGACAGGAGTGCCTGGTGTGCTCTGGTCCATGGGGTCACGAAGAGTCGGACACGACTGAACGACTAAACAACAACAAACACAGCGCCAAATATTTTCAGGAGTGGTGGAGTCGTCGACTATAGATAAAGGTACAACTGAAGAAGAAGAATAACTTGTTGGCATCCATCTGTCTCGGATGAGAATGGAGGAGTGTGTCTTTGCAGGTGAAGTCAAACCATTGGAGAGTTATAGTGCCTGCTGTGTCTGTGGAGACCGATATGGAAGAGACATGTTTTGTTGCAGCTGGGGCAGACAAAGGTGTCTGCTTCAAAGTATATTTACAGAAATACTGCAAAATTAATGAATGTTACAAGAATGCTGGAATGAAGTTATATGGTTTTAGCAGAAATGTAATAAAGAATTAAGCAAAAACTGATTGTTAATGGGCCAAAGTGGAAAATTTAAAGTTAAATTGTGTTAAGATAAATTATAGAACAAAAAATTGAGAAAGATGGAAAGGATTTGCTGAAATAGCTAATTGAACTAGAATACAAAAAAGGGAGGTGTGAGGAGGTCGATGAAACAAGTACTGTATTTTTTGCTCTATAAGACTCACTTTTTCCCTCCTAAAAAGTAAGGGGAAATGTGTGTGCGTCTTATGGAGCGAATGCAGGCTGCGCAGCTATCCCAGAAGCCAGAACAGCAAGAGGGATTGCTTCTTTCGCTGCACAGTGATCCCTCTTGCTGTTCTGGCTTCTGAGATTCAGAATATTTTTTTTCTTGTTTTCCTCCTCCAAAAACCAGGTGAGTCTTGTGGTCTGGTGCGTCGTATAGAGAAAAAAATACGAAATGAAAGGTAAAGATATGGAAATATTGGATGTGTTTTTAAATGTTTTTGTTTTTCTTGTTGTTTTGATGTATTTTTTTCTTTTTCTTTTTCTTTTCGATGTATTGTTTGTTAGGGGGACACGGGTGGCGCTGTGGGTAAAAGCCTCAGCGCCTAGGGCTTGCCGATCGAAAGGTCGGTGGTTCGAATCCCCGTGGCGGGGTAAGCTCCCGCTGTTCGGTCCCAGCGCCTGCCAACCTAGCAGTTCGAAAGCACTCCTGGGTGCAAGTAGATAAATAGGGACCGCTTACTAGCGGGAAGGTAAACGGCGTTCCGTGTGCGGCTCTGGCTCGCCAGAGCAGCAATGTCACACTGGCCACGTGACCCGGAAGTGTCTCCGGACAGCGCTGGCCCTCGGCCTCTTGAGTGAGATGGGCGCACAACCCTAGAGTCTGTCAAGACTGGCCCGTACGGGCAGGGGTACCTTTACCTTTACCTTTATTGTTTGTTAAATTTCTTATTGTTTTTTTTCCTTCCCCCCCCCCGTAACTATTAAACTTTTAATATTTTTTTTTTTAAAAAAGACAAAGGTGTCTGGTTGTGCTGCTGCGATGCCCCGTAGCGTTTCTTCTCTGTACACTCCTCCCAGCGGTCATTTCTCCTCTGGTCACTGCTGTGGGGAGGTTAAACATGCAGCGAAAAGTGCAGCTGAAACTTCCTTTGCTGCCGTCATTGGGCAACGAGTTGTTGGAAGGCGAATAGCTATCCAGAAGCAAAATGACATTTCCCCCCCAGATAACAACAGTTCCTAGGAAGTTCTTTCAAAACAGATGTACTCGTATATATTTATCTGGTGAAGAGATTGCAAATCCTCCTTTCCCGTACGCCCTGGCTGTTTCGTTGCTTGCTTTGTCCTTTTCCAGTTTAGAAAGAACAATGAGAGTTCTCCATCTGTAATCCATGCCGAATTAGAGACTGGAGATTTCCTGCTAAGTATTCTTCCCATTCCCATCACAAGGTTGCGCAACCAGTTCTAGTGGCTATCACTTTAGCTTATGCAGCTGATAGCGCCGCTTCTACAAAGTCCTAAGGCAGAGACAAGAGCTGCTTCCAGACTCTTGGCGCTTTCGGATGGGATTTGATAATAAATAGAAACTGCTTGGTGAAAGTGGATTAGGAGCTGTGTTGCGATGAGCCTGTTCCCCTCAAATATCAGATTTTGGGGGGATAAAGCGAGGTGGGGGGGAATGAACTAGAAAATGCAGGATAAGGCTTACTTGGCCTATGCGGCCTAGGGCCCATGTACCTATGGGACCACCTCTCCTGGTATGCCCCGTGGAGGACCTTAAGGTCCACAAATGACAACATTTTGGAGGTCCCAAGTCGCAAGGTGGTTAGCTTGGTCTCAACAAGGGCCAGGGCCTTTTCAGTACTGGCCCCGACTTGGTGGAACACTCTGTCACAAGAGACTAGGGTCCTGCGGGACTTGACATCTTTCCACAGGGCCTGCAAGACAGAGCTGTTCCGCCCGGCCTTTGGTTTGGACTCAGTCTGAGCCTCATGTTTCCTTCCCCTTATGGTTTTGATCTATGGGCTACTTTTAAAATGAGGCTGCATTTTAAATTGCATTTTAACCTATATTTTAAATTGTCCCCCCCCCCCATTATGTTTTTACTGTAATTTTACTGGTGTTAGCCGCCCTGAGCCCAGCTCTGGCTGGGGAGGGCAGAGTATAAATAAAATTTATTATTATTATTGTTGTTGTTGTTGTTGTTGTTGCTGCTGTTGTTGTTGTAATAATGTAAGCTAATTTCCCTGCTAGCAAATCAGAACAGTAGCTGCCGGTGAAGATGAGAGAGGCAGTTTTACTTTCCGGCAGTGGCATAGCGTGGGGGGTGCAGGGGGCCCCGGCCGCACCAGGCGCAACATCGGGGGGGGGGGGGCGCTCGCACTCGCAGCTCTCTGCCCCTACCTGGCTCACTCACTCTCTCTCACTGCAGTGCTGGCTGTGCGAATCCGATCCGAGCCGCCGGGTCGCCGCCCACTGTGGAGGGGAGGGTGCCAGGCGTGCGGTGCGGTGCGGAAAAAGCGCGAGGGACTATCTGGGGGAGGGACAGTGCAGTGGGGGGGGGGCGCAAATTACTTGCCTTGCCCCGGGTGCTGACAACCCACGCTACGCCACTGCTTTCCGGGCTTTCCAGAGCTGAGGCAACTGGCAGTGACCGAGAGGGAGAGGAGAGGGTTGAGGCAGCAGGGGGGCTGGCGTGGCGAGGCTGCAATTTGATGTCTTTGGCCTGCACCGACGCAGTGCCAACCACCTTGCCCAATCCTCGCGACCTCCACAATGAGAAGTGCCACCTTATCTTCACCCCCTGAAAACAAATCAGGATGAATGCTCAAGAGACACATTTTCTGGAAGTGACCAGTGTGTGCGAGCATCTGAGGCACTGGATCTCTTGTGTTGCAGTACTATAAAAAAGGTAAAGGTAAAGGGCCCCTGGACGGTTAAGTCCAGTCAAAGGTGACTATGGGGTTGCGGCGCTCATCTCGCTTTACAGGCCTAGGGAGCCGGGCTTTGTCCACAGACAGTTTCTAGGTCATGTGGCCAGCAGGACTAAACCGCTTCTGGCACAACGGGAAACCATGACAGAAACCAGAGCACATGGAAATGCCGTTCACCTTCCCGCCAGAATGGTACCTATTTATCTACCTGCACTGGTGTGCTTTAGAACTGCTAGTTTGGCAGCAGCTGGGACAGAGCAACGGGAGCTCACCTCGTCGTAGGGATTCGAACCGCTGATCTTCTGATTGGCAAGCCCAAGAGGCTCTGTGGTTTAGACCACAGCGCTACCAGCAATTGGCCCTGGCCATCGGGGCTAGGGCACAGAAAATCAAAGGCTGCTGTGTGATCGCCTAGGAGTTGTTTCTTCTCATTTTCTAATGCATTTCTTAGCAATGAAAACAATCGGTGTGGCACAAGCAAATTTTTGTTCCAAAATAAAGAGAGAATAGTTTGAGAACCCCTATTCCAGTCCGATACCCAAATCGCTATGACACATTGCGCAGAAAAATGGGCAACAGGCCGAAGGTCTAGATTGATGCATGCGCGTGAACCGTTATCTCCTGAGGTTGCAAATAAGGGAGAGGTAGGTGATGGCCACTCAAACAACCAAAATGATACCCAGTCTCTCATACAGACCAGAGAACACTGATAAAGATACAGTCAGCTGAACATCAGCGCTTTAACTGACAAATGTTTGCTCTGCCTTCACTCAAAGAGACAACTCTTGTCTCTCTGTGTTTACATGGCTACACAGTTAAAAGCACATGACTGTGTTAACACGACAAACTGGAATTCTGACTGCCGTGATAGCCCAAATGGTATCATGCCTGTTCATTCTCTCTCTCTCTCTCTCTCTCTCTCTCTCTCTCTCTCTCTCTCACACACACACACACACACACACACAAAATATGGGATGTTTCACAGCAGACAGGAAAAAGAACCCTCGAGCCTCATAGCCTCAAAATTTTTTATTTGTTTTTTGGCGATGTTTGCTATTATAATATCCTGCCGGCTGGTGAAAATGTGGAAACGGATGTTATTAACTCCTGTCATCACGAGTATTTATAAGACTTAGCACCCCAGTCATGATTAGCAAAGTGAATAATGTGCTGCCTTTTGGGAGTGTGTTCACACCTAAGGCACATGGATGCCTCAGTTGTAAAGAGCAGAATCAATTCTAAGGGCTCTCCCAGATGACCTGTTTATTCAGCGTTCACCCTGGTTTCCTGGAACGAAGCTTATGTGGTGGTTACACTATGCCTGGTCTCTTATTTATTTTTAAAATTTATACCCTGCTTTTTGCCAGCTGGGCCTCAAAACAGCTTACGACTATCTCTCATCTATCTATGTATCAAATTTCTGAGGTTCATTTTATGTTGTCAATTTTAAATTGAAATACAATACATAAAATACAATACCGTATTGGCCTGAATATAAGATGCACCCATAAATAAACCACATCTTTAAAATTCAAGACTTATTTGCGGGTGTGGCCCGCC
Source organism: Podarcis tiliguerta (assembly GCF_965153285.1). NCBI lineage: Eukaryota > Metazoa > Chordata > Lepidosauria > Squamata > Lacertidae > Podarcis > Podarcis tiliguerta. Next base: position 15,678,631 of record NC_139545.1, on the reverse strand, counting down.
TCCCAGCCATAGCGGTCAACTTACAGATTTGAAAATAAGGGACCAGCAGCCTCGAAAATAAGGATCAGCAGCCAAAATAAGGGATTTTGCTATCGTAAAGAGTTACATATATTGGTAGGATTGACAGATGCTGTCAATCCGGCATGAGGCGATTGCGGTGCGGCCGCGGGCGCTGAAGCGCTGCCCTTCTGCATCCCTCCCCATTCCCTCCTCTTCCTCCTCCCTCAGGCCGCCTCCTCAGCTGCCACCACCGCTGCCGCCTCCGAGCTCGCAGGTGGCGTGGGCAAGAGTCTCTCTCCCTCCCCCCCCCCAGGCGGGGAAGGGCCGATGGAACTCCCTGCGCCAGGACAATGGTGCCAGCACACGCTCTTTCTCGCAGCGGAGGGCCCTGAGCCGCTGCTTCTCTCCCGAGCTGGGCGAGCATGAAACCCGAGAAATTTAAGGGACATCATCAATAAGGGACAGCAGCGGGACACGGTGCTGGGATAAGGGAGTTTCCCGCCAAATAAGGGAAGGTTGACAGCTATGCTCCCGGCACTTCTGCCCTGAATGGGAGTCGGCCAGTGCTCAGTTCTGAGCACGCTGCGTCCCCACCTCCTGGCACTACCGCCACCTGGTACCCCCGGCACTACCTCCCGCTAGCTGCCCACCCCACCCATTCAGTGCCTGGAGGCAGGCGCAAAGCGCTTGGTTCCAAATATAAGCTGCACTTTAACTTTTCACAGTCAGAATTCGGGGGTGGGAAGTGTGGCTTATATATGGGCCAATACGGTATATAAAATGCAGCTAGACCAGGGCGGGGGAGCGGGCGGGTTTCAGCTGGAACTCTCCGGAACTGAGTTTTGGCACCTCTCAGGTGGGCGCCATGGCCATTCTAAGGGAACAAGGGTGAGTTCCGGCACTTCTTTTCCTGGAAAAATAGCACGGAGCTAGACTGGAACACCACCACCCCATAACAAACGCAGTCAGCAGCTGAACCCTGCAGATCTGTGCACAAAAGATAATAAATACCCTCTGGACTTCCAGAGTACTTTGTTTCCTAGAATGACCAATTATGCGACACACTCTCAACCGCCCAGGCGGGGGCCAGGTTTGATTGCATCAGTATTTACGACCTCAATATACTGGTTCCCTGCGGCCAGGCGAAATGATGGACAGGGTTCCTAGACTTTTAGTCACTAGGTAGAAGCAGGGGGTCCCACCAGGTTTCCCCACACCTGGTGTGCTTTAGTCTTCTACACAATTAAAGTTGTGGTAGCCCCGTCCTCTTCTTTATCTGACCACCCGACTGTGACCATGTGGTTTCTGCAATTTTAAGGCACCTTGCTCTGGGATTGCCTTGGCAATGGAGACTAGGTACACCTAGCTCAGGGGTCTGCAACCTTTAAGACAAAAAGAGCCACTTGGACCTGTTTCCGAAGAAAAAAAAACTGGGAGCCGCAAAACTCATCATTATGAAAATAACTTTTTTGTCACTTTATTATTATTATTTCTTTGTTTGACCCCTCAGAATTACTCCTCCTCATAGAAATAAATGTTAAATTAACAAGATACCTTTTTGTGTGTGTGTGTGTGTTCTTCACTCCCCTTCAAAACAGTGACCAGCGTACATGCCCCCTTTCAGTGCAGTGACCAGCGTACATGCCCCTTACAATGTAGCGGGCGGGCAGGCGAGAAGGTGACGTCGGGACGGTGCGTGACTAACGCACACACCACCCCCATGCGACATCACAGCCAGTACAGCGCCCGCCACAGTGGGGAGTGTGGGGCGCACAATGCGCCTCCTCCCCTCGCTAGTATCCGCCCCGGAGCCACGGCAAAGGTGTAAAAGAGCCACATGCGGCTCCGGAGCCGCGGGTTGCAGACCCCTGACCTAGCTCTTTCTCATTTTGCTTTCTTGGGACAACCCTGGCTTACAAATAAATGTCTCAGTCAAGCCCCCCCCCCAAAAAAAAACCACACAAAAAACAACAACCAGGGGAAACCAAGAATTTCCAAATTAAGATGACATGGTAATTTCAGAATAAAGTGAATGAGAAAATTATTCAGAAGGATAGGTAATCTGTGAATTTTAAAGTGTTGTACATCTGACATCCTGTTCATGGTGCAGTTTCTAGAAGGCTACAGGTTCCCCAAAATTATTTTAAGGCTACAGGTATTTGAAGTGCCACCTTTACGACTCTTTTATCACTCCATCTTTTACTGGAGAAAAACTTTACCTGCTGTACGTTTGCCCATCAGGGAAAAAGATAATCCTGCTACATATGTGTTATGTACTGAGTGAATAGGATCCAAAATGCAGCAGTCTGATTGGTCCTAGAACCATGCAGCAGTATGATTGGTCTGCAGGAGCCACCCAATCCGGCTCCAGGTAGAAGTGAATCCACAACCTGATTGGCCTACAGGAGAATTCCGGAATTAGCCAATCACACGCAGCCCATTGTGTAAATAATGTATACAAAGCAGATACTTTGAGGGGACATTCATTCCTCCTCACCACTATGAGCTGAATAAAGAGCCTGAAATCCACTCTCGACTAGGAGTATATTTCAAAATGTTACCTGATGAAATTCGGAAACTGATGTGATTTTGTGTTTTTTAAAAAAGTGTCTATGGCTTTGTAACAGCAGGATCCACAGAGCCCCCAAGAGTGCTGTGCATTTGTTTTTGTCAAATGGCCTTCCTTTGTGTAATTCCACAATAATTATGCAACAATCTCTGGAAAGCCGGAGGGGTGGGATCCTGCCTGAGAGCTGCCCTTGGAAACAAAGACCAGAGAATATTGTCAAAGAGCAAGGTTTTTTATCCTGCTTTGAATCTCTTGAGCCTCTTCTGCAGAATTCCCTCCCTTTCTTTATTAATGCAAAACTGGGGCAGCAATTGGCAAAAAAAAGAGAGGAGAAAACCTGCCAACAACCACACATTAAATGAATGTGTCGGTACAATGTGTTGTGTAATGGAAATAACCGAGCGGGCAAGGATGTGTTGTTTCTTGCAACCATGAGTTGCAAGATTTGACATGCCTGAAATGATGCTTCTGTGGTTGCTGGAAGATGAAGTCAGACTTGGAGAATTTGCAAAAGCATGGTTCCCCCTTTGAGCACAAAGCTCCCACTATCACTTAGTTACATTCTTGTCTTAAAATGACCTGGATCGCTCCCTGTCCTTAGTATAGGGCCGTAGCTCAGCGGAAATGCGCGGGACTTGCATGCACAGGAGCATCTAAGGAATGAGGGAAGCTTACTTACGCTGAGTCAGACGACTGGTTCATCTAGCTCAGTAGTGTAGGCATTGCCTGCTGGCTGCTCTCCAGGATTTCAGGCGGTAGTCTTTTCCAGCTCTACCTGGAAACACCTGGGATTGGTGGCATAGTGTGGGTTGCCAGTGCCCGGGGCCATGCGCGTGGGAGGATGTTAGGGAAACGAATGGAATACGCATATACATTTAACTGTCTAAAGCATCCTAAGGCCCATGGGCCACAAGTGGCCCATGAAGATCGTTTAACCGGCCCATGAGCCACCCCCGAACTAAGCTGCCTGCTCGGTCAGTCCCCACTTGCTGCGCTAAACCGGTGCAGCACGACACAAGGACTTGCTTCCATGACACTGGGAATTATGTCAGCGCATGCGCAGATGCTGACATCAGAAATTGTGTCTGCGCAGATGGAGACACCAGAAATCGTGAACGTGCACGTGCTAACATGCACCCGAGATCCAGCCCACGGAGGGGACTCCATGGCAGTGAACCGGCCCAGGCAAGGTAAACCTTGCCAACCCCTGGTCTAAGGCATCCACATCACCCAGGAGATTGCAGCTACATCGATAAGAAAAATGGTGTTGTGCCATTGTTTGATGAGGTCACTTCCTGGTTACAGGACACGGGTGGCGCTGTGGTCTAAACCACTGAGCTTCTTGGGCCTGCCAATCGCAAGGTCGGCGGTTTGAATCCCTGCAACAGGGTGAGCTCCTATCAATCTGTCTCAGCTCCTGCCAACCTAGCAGTTCGAAAGCACACCAGCGCAAGTAGATAAATAGGTACCGCTGCGGCGGGATGGTAAACAGCGTTTCTGTGCACTCTGGTTTCCGTCCCATTGTGCTAGAAGCAGTTTAGTCATGCTGGCCACATGACCGGGAAAGCTGCCTGTGGACAAACGCCGGCTCCCTCGGCCTGAAAGTGAGATGAGCGCCACAACCCCACAGTCACCTTTGACTGGACTTCACCGTCCAGGGGTCCTTTACCTATTTACCTTTACTTCCTGTTTTGCATGGAGAAGTCATTTTCAACAGAGCCCAGCCATGGAAGCACATAGCTGTATAGAGGCAGCACCCGATTGTTGAAACTTTGCACCCTGAACCATTTTTGCACCTGGGGCAACCACCCCTGTGCCCCCCATGCCATGCCACTGCCTGGGATTGAATCTGGGACCTGTTTGAGGCAACGGATGTGAGATGTGGTCCTTTCCAGATTCATTCCCCATCATCTGCAGGTTGTTGTTGTCATCCGTCTGTCTCGAGTGACAATGGAGTGCGCCTCTGGGGTTGAAGTAAAATCGCTGTGTAAGCAGCACTGAAGTGACCTCCCAGAGGCGCAAGCCTGGGCTATGTGTATGGAGGTCCTGAGCTGCCCAGACGATAAGACCCCCATCTTGGCCTTGTTGGGATGGGCCAAAGGAAAGCATTGCAAGATGTTTGGCACTAGCTTGGCTGCAGCAGTTCCTGGAAGGAGGTGTACAAGGTACCTCCCAACTGTCTTAGGGACTCTACTAGGGTTACCAGACGTACCCGGTTCCCGGGGACAGTCCCCAGATTTGCAAATCTGTCCCCGGACAAATTCCGACCCCGGAATGTCCCCATATTTGCAAATCTGCCCCTGGGAAACGTGGCAGTGGCAGCGCCTTAGGCTCTGGCTGGCTTCAGGAACTGCTTGCTGCTCGCTGCTGTGCCCCCCCCCCATTTTTCCTCGCTGGAAGTCCCCATATGATGTGTCTTGTGCGCAGCTCCTGAAGCTAGCCAGAGCCACCTGCGCTACCAGGTTGGCTCCGGGCTGCTGACTGCCACTGATGAAGGGGAACCGGGGATGTCCAGTGTTATGTATTGAAGTTCTCACCCTGGCCACCAGGAGTATCGTGTATATAGTTTTTACTCAGGTCCACGTCAGTTACTTTAGGTGGGAAACCCTGGGTTGTTGTTGCTACAATGTTGACAGCCGGCTGCCTATAAAAGCAGGCCGGCTGAGCTGTTTGCTGTTCAGTTCTGTTCTGGCCTGTGAATAAACAAGAGCTGTTTGAAGAATCGCTGTGTCGTCTGCTATGTCTACCCACTATTTAACATCCAGCAGTACAGATCTCCTGCCCCCTTCCCCCTTTGTTTTGACTGATCAGGGGAGGCTCGGGAGTCGCAGGCGGCCGGCCGTTGCCAGTTTTAAAAAAAACTCTGCACATTTATGTTTCACAGGGTGTGAAAGAAGGGCTTTGCACCTCGCCTGGCAGAGAAACCACATGCCTTGTGCCCCCTCCCAGACAACGGTCACCCGCCTGCGACTCCCGAGCCTCCCCCGATCTGTCAAAACAGGGGGAAGTGGGCAGGAGATCGGGAATGGCTCGGGAGTCGTGGGCGGGTGGTTTTTAAAACCTGTGCATTTATGTTTCACAGGGTGCGAAAGAAGGGCTTTGCACCTTTATACTATATCCATGTGTGCTTGCTTGGGCCCAGGGTCTTTTGCCTCACCATCCCCACTACTGACTCCTTGTTGCTACTCAGCTTCAAAAAACAAAACAAAAAACAACAACAACAACAAAAAAAGTGTCCCCGGATTCATTGAAAAAAATCTGGTAACCATACTCTACTCTGGATATGTGCAGGGTTTGCTCCTTAGCCTTTTCTTCTCCTGAAGATGTCTCGCAAAGCAGCAAAGGTTTAGGACCAGAGTTTTCCTTCTTCCAGATGGGCTGTCTGCCCAGGTTAACTAGGAAATACAGGAAATCAAACCCTGGAGCAGCTGCCACGGGGGGGGGGGGGGAGGAACAATCTTCTGAGTCGGCACATCTGAGACCATTGTAGGTTTGCAGATCAACAACTCTAATAAAAAGGAGAGTGGTTGTGTCAATTAATTATAATTTAATTCAGTTAATTGGATCTGTGGCATACCTTGCCCTGAAGGAATCTGAAATATCCTCGGAGTCGAGTGTGAATTTCATGCTCTTTATTCAGCTCCTAGTAGCAATGAATGAAACTTTCCCCAAAATGTCTAGCTATATGTACATTATTTACAAAATGGGCCCCGCGTGATTGGCTAATTCCGGGATGCTCCTGTAAGCCAATCAGGTTGCTGATTCACTTCCACCTGGAGCTGGATTGGGTGGCTCCTACGGACCCATCAGACTGCTGCATTCTGGATCCTATAGTTCTAGGATTCAGCTCAGTACATAACAGAATCATTGCACAAGAAGCAGAGCAAGACAATAATTTGAGTATGACATAAGCCCGCTTAATGTTATGTCGACTGTACGCTTTCTAATGCAACAGAGCGAAAGTTCTTCATTGCTCCTGGTAATGGGCAAAAGCACAGAGCGAGCAATTCCGGATATTGGCATCTTCAAGATCTCATCGGCAATAATTTCCCTTCTTTCTTGTTTCCCATCTAATTGTAATTCATCTTGTTGCACAAAAGTGACAGGGAGCCTGTATGAGACTTGCCTCTTTCAAGGGGAGATCTTAACCCCACTCAGTACTTCTGCTGGATTCGAAATGGTTTTTATTATTATTATATCTAGTTGTTCTTATATGCCATGGTTTCGAAACGGTTTTATATATGCATGGAGAATAGGAGTTGACGAAATTATGGAGAAAACTCATGGCTATTCAAGGAAAATTCAGGGCAGATAAAAGAAAGTGTTTCTTCATGCAATGCATAGTTATATTATGGAACTCCCTCCAACAGGAGGCAGTGATCACTGAGGACCAGTAACTTGGATGTTTTTAAAAGATTAGATAAATTTATGGAGGATAAGCCTTTCAGTGTTTACTTGCCATGATGGCTGTGGTCTGCCCCCATGGTCATAAGAAGGAATTCTTCTAAATACCAGTTGCTGGAAACAGAAGGAGGGAAATAATAATAATAATAATAATAATAATAATAATAATAATAATAATAAAACACCCATCCGACTGGGTTATCCCAGCCACTCTAGGAGGCTTCCAATAAATTAAAACACAGTAAGACATCTAACATCAAAACCTTCTCTGTACAGGGCTGCCTTCAAACCAGTACAAAGCAGCCAAAATTAATCACCTTTCCAGGCCTTTTGATGACAATGGGGGGAGATTTGAGCATGCGTTTCGCTCTCCCGCTGAAATCTGCTTAATCTGGACTTGGCTGAGCCCTTTGGTGTGTTTCTTCTATTTCCCGTTTTCTTTTTTTCCCACAAAGGCGAGCTCTATTGTCCTTTAAATAAGCCCATGTTCGTTTCAAAGATCCCCGTGCGATTTTAATCCTAGATTGCGGAACCCTTTGATGACCAAAGCTAATAATTACGCGTAAGCTGGTCATCAGGGTTTTTTAATTTTACGGTAATGAACGACGAATAAAGTCAGCGCAATCTATGCAGAGACACATCTAACCAGGGAGGCTAACTTGAATAAAATATTGGGGGGGGGGGGAGGGAAGTAAGCCTCACTCTGCAGAAACAATCACATGAAGGGGCGCACACACATTATTTGAATGACAACTAGAGATGGGAAGGCTTGAGAAAAATGGGGGGAAATGGAATAAAACCCCAGTTCCCCTCCCCCTTTTCTCTGTGTTTTCCGCCGACTTTGGGGAAAACTGGGGGGAAACTGTTTCTCCCCAATTTTTCTTGTTTGTTTCCAGGCCTTCTCATCTCTAAGACAACGCCCATCAAATATTTTATTGGGTGGGAGGCAAAGGGACCTTGGCCCCCTAGGAGTTGGCTCCTTTGCATGTAACTCTGACTGCAGGGCCTTTCCTGGGTTTCAAGACAGGGTCTCTGAACTGTACCTAGAGGCACCTGGGATTGATACTGGGACCTTGATGCTATGGTCCTTCCAGGACACGGGTGGCACTGTGGTCTAAACCACTAAGCCTCTTGATCTTGCCGATCAGAAGATTGGCGGTTCGAATCCTTGCAACAGAATGAGCTCCCGTTGCTCTGTCCCAGCTCCTGCCAACGTATGTGTTCGAAAGCACAACAGTGCAAGTAGATAAATAGGTACCACGGTGGCAGGAAGGTAAATGGCGTTTCCATGCGCTCTGGTTTCCGTCATGGTGTCCCGTTGCGCCAGAAGCGGTTTAGTCATGCTGGCCACGTGACCTGGAAAGCTGTCTGTGGACAAACGCCGGCTCCCTCAGCCTGCAAGTGAGATGAGCATAAGGTAAAGGTAAAGGTACCCCTGCCCGTACGGGCCAGTCTTGACAGACTCTAGGGTTGTGCGCTCATCTCACTCTAAAGGCCAGGAGCCAGCGCTGTCCGAAGACACTTCCGGGTCACGTGGCCAGCGTGACAAGCTGCATCTGGCGAGCCAGCGCAGCACACGGAAACGCCATTTACCTTCCCGCTAGTAAGCGGTCCCTATTTATCTACTTGCACCCGGTGTTGCTTTCGAACTGCTAGGCTGGCAGGCGCTGGGGCCGAGGAACGGGAGCGCACCCCGCCGCGGGGATTCGAACCGCCGACCTTTCGATCGGCAAGTCCTAGGTGCTGAGGCTTTAACCCACAGCGCCACCCGAGATGAGCATAGCAACCCTATAATCGCCTTTGACTGGACTTTACCTTTTACCTTTATGGTCCTTCCTCAGTGTTTTCCTTAAGTTCCTCCCGTTAGGTGTGGTAGAAGGAGAAAAAGAAACAAGATTTAAAAAACCATGACACCCCCCCTCCTTCAAATGAAATAAAGCTAACCATAATACAACCACAAGAGAAGAATCATATCAAGAAAGCAAATATCAGATAGGTCCATATGAGTGGATTTTTCATGTGTACTTTGCCACTTCCCCATTGTGAGCCAAGAATTGCTACAATCATCCATTGGTGTGACCTTTGTATACTATTAAATTTTCCTTGTTTCATAGCCTGGGAGAGTCTGACACATGAGTAGAGTTTCCTTAATGCATTGAAACACTTATTTTCCCAGTAGAAAACATTTCTCTATGATAAAGTCTACAGTTTCCATCTTGAATTGTTTCTATTAATATGCCCTATCCTTTTATCCTTTCAACTCCCCTTTCCTCCCTTTCTGCTACTTAAGGTAAAGGTAAAGGGACCCCTGACCATCAGGTCCAGTGATAACCGACTCTGGGGTTGCGGCGCTCATCTCGCTTTACTGGCCGAGGGAGCCGGCGTACAGCTTCCGGGTCATGTGGCCAGCATGACTAAGCCGCTTCTGGCGAACCAGAGCAGCGCACGTAAACGCCGTTTACCTTCCCGCCGGAGCGGTACCTATTTATCTACTTGCACTTTGACGTGCTTTCGAACTGCTAGGTTGGCAGGAGCAGGGACCGAGCAACGGGAGCTCACCCCATCACAGGGATTTGAACTGCCAACCTTCTGATCGGCAAGTCCTAGGCTCTGTGGTCTAACCCACAGCGCCACCCCGTGACTCTGGCCAAAATCACCCTTGTCGTACTCTGGAATCCAAATGTTGGAGACAGAAAAGGCACGCATGCAGAATTGCCCGATCGACCTGAACATCTGATTTGGATCTGCTTTCTTCAGAAACAAAATAAAAAAATAGAACAGGATACACCGTTTGCTTAAACCATGCCCAAGATTCAGGTTGGGTGGGTGGATGGGAAACCTTCAAACATGCAGATAGGAGGTTTTAAAATAATTAAATATCCTGGGGCTTGACGGGAGGAAGTGACAGATGTGTGGCTTGACTCTGAGATCTGCTGAGGCAGCACATCCAGAGGCCCCGATGAAAATCATCTGTCAAATTCATCAGCCACTCAAGACACTATATCACGAGGTACAGCAGAAAATAACTCTTTAAATGGGATCGATTTTAATGCACTGGTAAGCGCTTGTTTAGCACGACTCCCCCCCCCCCTTTTTAGAAAAAAGAAAAAATTAAAAATCCAATGCTCTTCCACGCTGAGATGCCCTTTATTCCACAGGCACCGTTAAGGAGGTTATGCAGTGGGATGCCATAACAGCTTTGCCATCGGTAATGAAAAATCGATAGCGTAAGGATCATATTTGTTTCCAGTCGCCGCTCCGAAAGCCCTGCCTCAAAGTCTCAAGCCAAAACGCTCCTCTGAGCCGTATGATAAATCTTGCTGCGGATAATGTCCTCCCTATGGACATGAACTAAAGCCCATTGAAAGGCATCCGCAGACTTTAGTAGCTTATACCATGGCTTAAACGCATTATCTTTCATTGACATAAGACAGGCTATTACAGATGAGAGGTAGAATCTACTGGGAAGAACGGATACTACAAAAGCCCGGTTTAAATGACAACCAAGCAGCGCTCCTACAGAACACCTCAGACCGGGGAACTGCTTTTGGATTTCTGAGAACAATATTTAGTCTGTAAAAAGGGTGGCAAACATTTTTGGCATTTGATATTCGTAAATAGTTTGCAGATGACATCACTTTTTCTGATCTGTCCTTAATTGATCGTGGGACGCGGGTGGCGCTGTGGGTTAAACCACAGAGCCTAGGACTTGCCGATCAGAAGGTCGGCGGTTCAAATCCCCGTGATGGGGTGAGCTCCCGTTGCTCGGTCCCTGCTCCTGCCAACCTAGCAGTTCGAAGGCACGTCAAAGTGCAAGTAGATAAATAGGTACCGCTCCAGCGGGAAGGTAAATGGCGTTTCTGTGCGCTGCTCTGGTTCTCCAGAAGCGGCTTAGTCATGCTGGCCACATGACCCGGAAGCTGTACGCCGGCTCCCTCGGCCAATAAAGCGAGATGAGCACCGCAACCCCACAGTTGGTCACGACTGGACCTAATGGTCAGGGGTCCCTTTACCTTTAAAGAGGGAAAATTTGGACACAGGAAGTTTTTCTGTGTAAATATCCATGCTCTGTGGTTCCCAAAATCCAGCATCTTTCCCCCCTTAAGGCCCTGTGCAATGATTGGCAGTTGGTCTGGGGCTGCGGGCCAATGGGAGTGGGACTGGGAGGAGCCAGGTAGCATCCCTTTCCCTCCCTTCCTCTCTCACAAACAATGACATCCACAGATGACTTTCGTCCTCGCCATCTTTCTCCCTCTCACAAACAGAAACAGACACAAGCCCTTCCATCACCCTCGACAGGCACAGGATGGCATGATGACTCCCACAGGGCTGTTAGGATCAGGGTTGGATTGGCACACTCTAATCCAGGAGGAGAAAGAAATGGGGAGGGGGGGTGAATGGCAGAGACCTTAGGTTGGAGGAGGGGATCTCCCCTTTCTGCCCTGACTGCAGCCCCTTTGGAAGGGGGAAGATGGATGCTAAGACTTTTCCCAAATGTCCTGTGGAGTGGAAACCCTTAGTGAAGGTTGGAGGAGTCTTTCTGCAAGGTGAGCATGTCTCGGGAGTGAGCATGTCACACCTCATCTTTAAAAAGCTTGGCAGTTCATGTGTGGAAACTTGTTGGGACATCTTGGCCACTTCTGTCCTGAACTTCTTGCTCTGCTCTTTTTTTTAAAAAAAAAATTTATTAACAATTTCAACATAACAAAATATCAAAACATATCATATTCATTATTTCCCCTCTTTCCCCCCAGCTCCTCATCGAACTCCCCCTCCCCCCGAGACTTCCCTCAGTTCCTCTCTCTGATTTCTCAACACATATTATTCTCTACATACTGTAAAATTGTATAAATCCTTATACAGTTGTAGCTCGGGTTACATATGCTTCAGGTTACATACGCTTCAGGTTACAGACTCCGTTAACCCAGAAATAGTGCTTCAGGTTAAGGACTTTGCTTCAGGATGAGAACAGAAATTGTGCTCCAGTGGCGCAGTAGCAGCGGGAGGCCCCATTAGCTAAAGTGGTGCTTCAGGTTAATAACAGTTTCAGGTTAAGGACGGACCTCCGGAACGAATTAAGTACTTAACCCGAGGCAGCACTTATCTATGTTAACAATCAATACATTTGTGTATGTTTATTCAAAACCTGCCAAGGAGTCCAATTCATTTTGTTGTCTTTTTAAGTAATTTGCAAAAAGTTCCCATTCTTCTTTGAAGTCACAGTTGCCCTTCTCTCTCAGTTTGTATGTCAGTTTAGCCAGTTCTGCATAGTTCATCAATTTCTTCCTTTGTCGGGGTTTCCTCATTCTTCCATCCTTGTGCTATCAAGACTCTGGCCGCTGTTGTAGTGTACAACTTCTCGCTCTGCTCTTGAACACCTGAGCTGCGACTCCTGAGCCCTGTGTCTGCAGCTTACATGCCCAAATAAAGGTATCTTGCTTACTTACGAGTAAGACCTTCTGCTTGTGCATTTGAATCTGGATCTAGGACACAGACATACACACAGACACCTTCACAGAAACACCTACTTAAATTGGCTTTGCGGTTTAAATAATCCCAGTTACCTATGAGTTAAATTTGCCCCTATTCCTTTATTCCTTTTCCTGTATGTTGAATTTGGTTAGGTAGCTGGAAAGCACAGTAGACTTTGGCCTTGGCCTCCTGATAAAGAGCTTTGCCGATAAAAGAAACAAACAAACAAATGAAAGCCCTGCTTTTAAAGGCCATCATTAACTGATTAAATCACGGCAACAGTGCTGACACACCTTTGAAAAACCAGCAATCAGGGTGCAATTTTCTTTCCTGACAAAACGGGCAGGCTGAATATACTCCCGAAAAAACAGCCCCAACACGAATGTGCAAAAATGCGGTAATATCAGAAACTGCTCTTTTTGTGCGAGTGAGTGTGCGCTCATTCGTTGGTGCAAGTGTGTCTGTCAAAATTTGGAGCCCTGTTGAATCAGACCCATGGTTCATTCTGGCTTAGCAGGAGGTGTCAAACATCAAACTTTAAAAACATCCCTAAACAAGGCTGCCTTCAGATGTCTTCTAAAAGGCAGATTGTTGTTTATCTCCCTGATGAGAGGGCGTTCCACAGGGTGGGCTCCACTACTGAGAAAGCCCTCTACCTGGTTCCCTGTAACCTCATTTCTTGCAGGGAGGGAACTGCCAGAAGGCCCTTGGAGCTGGACCTCAGTGTCAGGGCTGAACAATGGAGGTGGAGACGCTCCTTCAGGTATACTGGGCCGAGGCCGTTTAGGGCTTTAAAGGTCAGCACCAACACTTTGAATTGTTGGTGACTCCTGTGCACAGCCTCACATTTCCCACTTTGGCCAGTCAGAAAGGACCACCAGTGCCTTTCATTATATTGAGAGGTCGATACTGGAGTCCGATGCAATCGCATTCTGTTTTTACAAGATTTATCAGGACCACGTATATCGATTTGCTTGTCTCTTCATCATTGATGAGTGTGATTGCTTCCAATCTAGCTTGCCCAACTTACCTTTGTCGTGAACTCTTGATTAATTCTGTCCTTGATTTTGAGGCGCTCGTCAGCACGAAACGTGCAAGACGCAGTTTCAGGGTCTATAACTTTGGCCTGATGATGCTAATGTCTTACAGCATCTGGAATCTGTAGACTTCATTATGAATCACCCTGTCTATATGGTGGTCATAGACCCAAACCTGTCAAGGGCTGGCTGAATTAAGAGGAGTGCTGGGAGACTCCAGCCTAGGAAAGTCCCAGAGGAGGAAGGCTCTGAAATGTCGGAGCTTCCGTACAACTGAGCTGTAATGGCTCTCCTCCTCGTTGTACCTTCGGAATCCATGGACCTCTGCTCCAATGGTGATTAACAACCTAAACCTTTAATGAGGCTTCTGGCACGCTCCCATTACCCAGAGTATCCAAACAGCAGCAAAAGGAGCCGAAATATGTGCTACATATTGGTGCCAGTGTGGTGTAGTGTTTAAGAGCGATAGACTTGTAATCTGGGGAACTGGGTTCGTGTCTCCGCTCCTCCACATGCAGCTGCTGGGTGACCTTAGGCCAGTCACCCTTCTCTGAAGTCTCTCAGCCCCACTCACCTCACAGAGTGTTTGTTGTGGGGGAGGATGGAAAGGAGAATGTTAGCCGCTTTGAGACTCCTTCGGGTAGTGATAAAGGGGGATATCAAATCCAAATTCTTCTTCTTCTTCTTCTTCTTCTTCTCCTTCTTCTTCTTCTTCTCCTTCTTCTTCTTCTTCTTCTTCTTCTTCTTCTTCTTCTTCTTCTTCTTCTTCTTCATTGCTACGTTTATTTCTAACTACTCAGGACAGAAAGAATATGCGTCTGCTCTCTGTGAGAGACAGTGAACAACAAGGAACAAAGAAACAGGAAACCAGTAACATCAACATCCGTCTCCCGTCTCCCGGGAGACTTCCAACAGTCTGGAATGTCAACAGAGTCTTGTGACTCCAAAAACTGCACAGTGGCATAACAGAGCCAGGGGATTGGTGGTGTGACACGGGGAACAGGTCAGAGGATGAAGGGGGAACAGAATGATTGGGGGCTGAAGAAGTGGCTGGCTTGAGCGAGAGAGATGCAGGAAGGAACTGGTCTTGTCCTGGGAGTTCAGAAACAGAAAGAATCATCGTCCCAGATGGAATGCTCTAATAACAAACACATTCTCCAAGGGACCAGCACGACATGATCTGCACACTAGAGGGGGAAAGGAAAGGTTGTGGGGAAACTGCAAAAAGCAAACCAAAATATATTTAGGGGTGGGGGACTCTACAAAACATCCCCATGAGGAGGACTGAACATGCTCAGTGGCTATGGAATGTTGATGTCATGTTGAGGCAAGGAGGGAGTAGAAAACCACAGGGAAGCAGTCACGGAATGGAGCCTCTTGGGAAAGGGCTTGGCTGGCTGGCTGGCTAGTAAGCATCCTAAAGTGGAATACACAAGACGGCCACATTTTGTTGCAGACCGGTCCTGCTTGTTATTACTCTCGTTGCACTAGAAACAAGTGTTATTTATAATGAAGACAAGGCGTATTATTGCCAACCCTTGCCTATGAATATTTTAAAAATAACCAATAAGACGGGGGGGGGGAGTGTGATATTTTCATACCCCCATGCTGCTGAGTTCAGCAGCAGGGGTGGGAGGGAGGTGGAAACATTGCCGCCTTGCCAATACCTGCAGGAGACATTATTTTGTTTGCCTGCAGGATATAATCCTCTTTTAATTTAATTATTCAGCTTTCAGTTGTTAGGAGCTGTACTCTGGGCTAACAACTAAGCTTTTGGTCATTTTTCTTTTTAAAAACTGGAAGCCCCTTCTGTAGCCAGCATCCCATGTACGAAGCAGGATGAGAGCCATGTGTGCTGAACATTAACGTAGCCCTCTGTTGTGTGGTGTCAGTGTACAGTGTTTACAGTGAATCTGAAGCAAGCCACCTGCTTTTCTCAATTGCTCCCCACCACCTGCCCAGTTATATTATCCCAGAATTTTGCAGTTTTGGTGGGACGACAGGGGTGACTGTTCATGTTGGCGATGCTCCTTACCAGTGGAATCTCCCCACCCATCCCTTGCCACCTGTTCCTCAACACTTTCCCCCCGTTACGAATCTCCGGCGAGAAATGAATGGACCGAATAATGGATTCTGGTCAAAATGATATGTACGCCGTTTCACACCAAGGATGGTATTGGGGGAAAGGAAACAATAAGACACAGTATACCTGAAGGAGCGTCTCCACCCCCGTCGTTCAGACCGGACACTGAGGTCCAGCGCCAAGGGCCTTCTGGAGGTTCCCTCACTGTGAGAAGTGAAGCTGCAGGGAACCAGGCAGAGGGCCTTCATGGTAGTGGCACCCGCCCTATGGAATGCCCTCCCATCAGATGTCAAGGAAACAGATGACTTTTAGAAGACATCTGAAGGCAGCCCTGTATAGAGAACTTTTTTATGTTTGCTGTTTTATCGTGTTTTTAATATTCTGTGGGGAGCCACCCAGAGTGACTGGGGAAACCCAGCCAGATGGGCAGGGTATAAATAAATAAATAAATAAATAAATAAATAAATAAATGTTGTGTTGTTGTTGTTGTTGTTGTTGTTGTTGTTACAGGATCTAATCATAACAGATACGGGTGATCTTCACAACGGCGAGTTACCCCTAAAACGCATGGCGAAGTACTGTATTCCTTATAGACAAGATCACCGTTTCTGTCCCATTTGCCTCAAATGTCTGACTTTGCTGTGGGCATTAAAGGCAGAGGAGCTTCAATGGCGCTGCCCAACAGAGGCGCCAACTTGTGAGGGAGATTGGGGGGAGGGGGGTGAAGTCACGCACATGATGCTGCATGCTATGTCCCAATGTCATATCAGGGCTTGGTTTCCAGACCCTTGATCATCTCGGTCACCCTCCTCTGTCCACATCCCAGCTTGCCAACATCCTTCTTAAATTGTGGCACTCAGAACTCCCCAAGGCACGGCAAGCTACTGGTCTTTAGCCCCATACAGAGCTATTTTTCTAGACAAAGAGGTGCCAGAGCTCACCATGAACTTCTCCCTTCTCTTAGAATGGCATTGGCGCCCGCCTGAGAGGGGACAGAACTGAACTCCTTTGAGCTCCGATTGAAAGGGGGGGGGGGGAGAGCCCTGGTCCCATATCTGTCTCCATTATCTGAGCCACAGAGGAAAGGAAGACTTAGAGGTATTTCAGTGACTCCGTCAACTCACCAAGGTCCTCCAGCTTCATCAGGAGCTCTCAGAAGTCTCGATCCCACCTCCGTCCACGACAACAGCAGGGCTCCCTTTAACTTCAGGCAGAGCAAGAGCTCCCTGGAGATGTGGAGGGCTGACGACTACAGCATCTGGAGCCTGTCAGTGTTATGCTTCTCATCAGCCAAAGGGGCTCATTACAGAGCAATGTGAATGGCTTCTCCACTGCCAGGGGCTGAACAGGCTGTTTTCATAGTGTGTTTGAAGCTTTCTCTTCTCAGATAGTCACAGGAGCTGGATGTTGTTGTTGTGTGTGTATATATACAGTGGTAACTTGGAAGTTGAACAAAACAACTTCATGAGAAGATGGATCTGACAGTTAATAAAATTGACAATTTGGGACAAAAAATAACTGATTTTGGACAAAAAGTGAACATTTATACAGAAAATACTCGGGATTTGACTCAGGAACCCACCTTGAAATGGCAAGCTGTGGAGAAGACGATGGAAAAAACTGCTTTTGCATCTCAAGAAATACAAGTGGAGGTTTCGTCCTCACAGAAACAATTTGATGGATATAAGCTGATGCCAGGGGTGATGGAGTTTGAAAGTCAGATTTGGAGAGACGGTGCCCCGCTTGGATCGGAGAAGGAAAGTTGGACAGACTCCCCTATGAAGGGAGGCACTGGACTTCGTGATTCGGATCTGGGCCAGGGGGAGATTGGAGATGCGGAGGCCTTTAGCCTCAAAGGGACTTTGGAGCATGTCCTGAAACATTTTTTGGACTTCAGTCCTGAATACGGAGCATGGGCAGACTTGTTGAGAAGGAATAAAGGAATTGTCAAGATGGAAACCCTTCGGCACCTACTCTTCGGCACCAAAGGAAGGAAACCAAGAACAAGCTCAGCAGAAGATAAAGGAAAGTGTAAGCATAATTTTGAAGAAGATCTGCAGATGGGACAGGGAGAAGAGTTAAGAGCCTCGGATAGAAGATCACCAGGTTGATGAGTCATATAGAACTGATAGAAAGAACTGACAGAATCCGAGACCAGGGAGAAGAGGCGGTGGAAGAAGATTGAAAAAAAATATATAAAAATTTATTTAGAGAAATATTGTATAATTAATGAATGTTAGGAAATGGTGGAATGAAATTACATGACTTTAGTAGAAATATGATAAGGAATTAAGTATAAATAAATTTTAAGATTTTGATGGTAAGATAAGGTTAAAATAAACTAAGATAACTAAATGATAGAAAGCAGTGAAAGACGGAAAGGATTTGCTGATTTAATTAATAACTGGAATACAAAAATGGGAGGTGTGAGGAGGTCGAGGAAATAAGTTAATGAAAGATAAGGATAAAGATTGGATGTGTTTTTAATTGTTTTTGTGTTTTTTGCGTTTTGATGTATTGTGCTTTTGTTTTTGCTTTTTTATTATGTAATTCTGTATTCTCTTTCTTTTTTCTTTTCTTTTTTTCTTTTTGTGTAACTCCTAAACGTTTAATAAATATTATTATTTTTTTAAAAAAGAAAGATGTGGAGTATTAAACTCTCTCTCACACACAATTTGAATTCCAGATGTGAAAAACACACTCCATCCTATAATATTTGGAAAATCCTCTCCTATCTGTGCACCATAAGGATGAATAATTTACATGGGACCGAGGAAAATCCGTCTAGTTCTTTGAAGAATTATGATAGTCAGTATATCTGTCTTAATGAACGTCTATTTTATACCACCCATTGTTTTCCAGCATCGGTGTGGAGATGACCTCAAGAAGCCGGGTCTTCCGTCGTGAGGGGGTTTACAATTTATAGGGACTGCAAACCAATCCCTGAGTAATCTAACCCATGTGTCTTTGAGTTGCATTTCAGGGCACACATGTGAGTGAAGCTACTTACCAGAATCAAGCCTTTGCAGGATAAGGGCATTTTTGCCCGATCGTAAATCTCCCAACAAACCGTTAGATGTTAACGGATCAATTGGGTGCCTTGGCTTGGTCTAATTTATTTTGATACATTTAATTTAAAGCGGCCTGTCTTCTCAGCAGCCTATTAACCTGAGGTTGAACTCTTCCTGTAAAGTGAGAGTAGGCAAAAGCTCTTTCCGAAAGCAGTCTGGGTTTGTGGGAGCTGCACATTGTGGTTCGAGGACCCCCAACCCCCGTGAGGTGGAAATAAACACACAAGGACGCGTGGTATAAGGTTTATGGGCATGGAAAAGGCCACAACTTTATTGGTTACTGCAATGCAAAGGTATTGGCTTAGGCATTGGATGACCACAGCAGAGGGGTTGAATCATCAGTAGGGTAGGCGGAGCCAGTTGATGCCTATCCAACTATAGGCTCACCCCTGATGTCACCGGGGTCGTGCCATGGCCTCCAGCCAAGCAGGCATCGGACAGAATACACGACCGCCGGATTCCTTTAACGGAATACCCAAATCGAAGGCGTAGGCGATGGCCACACCTAGCCTTCCCACACAGCATAACACCCAAATCCAATGCCTAACCTACCCACCAATACCACAAAAGTTGTGACGATTGCTACGAGGTAGGCGAAAAAACCTATAGGCCTAATGCCAACAGGAAAAACTCCTACCAGGCCCCCAGACAACCGGGCGACCAACCTAAGGTCCATAGCAAGGCCAGAAGAAAACTTGAGCCCTGAGCTAGAGGGAGTGGAGGGTGGGTGACTCTCGAAGCAGCGACGTAGAAAGAGGCTGAGGAGGGGGCCGGCCCCAGCATATATACTAAGGTCAAGCCCTCCCCCTCTACGGGCGGCTCCAGGTGGGAGCCGCCTCCTGGGCGTGAGGCACCGGCCAGGTGAGCCGGAAGAAGCAGGGGCTCCCGCCCCTGCGTGGGCGGGGTTGGGGCTCCCGTCCACAACCACTCCCCTCCCTTCTGGGAGGAGAGTCTTTGTGGTTCGAGGACCCCCAACCCCCGTGAGGTGGAAATAAACACACAAGGACGCGTGGTATAAGGTTTATGGGCATGGAAAAGGCCACAACTTTATTGGTTACTGCAATGCAAAGGTATTGGCTTAGGCATTGGATGACCACAGCAGAGGGGTTGAATCATCAGTAGGGTAGGCGGAGCCAGTTGATGCCTATCCAACTATAGGCTCACCCCTGATGTCACCGGGGTCGTGCCATGGCCTCCAGCCAAGCAGGCATCGGACAGAATACACGACCGCCGGATTCCTTTAACGGAATACCCAAATCGAAGGCGTAGGCGATGGCCACACCTAGCCTTCCCACACAGCATAACACCCAAATCCAATGCCTAACCGCCACCCGAGCCGAAAAGGCTCGCCGCCAATACCCTCAAAGCCGTAACCAATCCCTAACACTCCTGATTACGCTGTCCAACCATAAGTCATTCCCCTTATCCGTGAGGTGAACCCCGTCATCCCGGTATAAGGCGCCATCGCCAATCCGGATGCGGTCATGACTGATAACTTGGCCATACAAAAAGCGCACCCAGCGGGACACGGCCCGGTTCAGGACTTTCCTGGATCTTTCAATGGCCATACAATTCTGCGCACCGCGCCAAACAGTTCTTTTCAGGAGGGATGACCAAAACAACGTCGTTCCGGGGCACAAAGCCGCAATTTCATCGATATCAGTCCTTATGGCCCAAGATAAGTCCACGCTTTTCCTGCTCACAAGATCATTCTCGCCCAACTGAATGATCAGAATGTCGGGGGGGCCGAATGCTGCCACCTTCGCCCTCAGCAAGGGCATAAGCTCCTGCCAGAGCATGCCTCTTCTGGCGTACCAATATACACGTACTCCTGGATGCAAGCCCAGGTTGGCGGTGAGGCCCCGGCTGACAGCCCTCTTGTGGGCCCAGTGGACAATACTGTGGCCACAAATCCACACGGTCTTCCTGAAAGCCACTATGAAAATGAAGGAGAGAGAAAAAGGGTAAGCGGGGGGTCTGGAAGTAGACACGATTTAACGTATATAAGTTTTATAAGCATTAGACTTCCAACGGCCCATCTCCTTAATCCTATCAGCTGGTAGGCCCAAGCAGGCGGCTGTTGTGGCGGCGCCGATCCTGAACGAATGCGCCGCGTAATCCCGTGAGGGTAAACCGCAAGCGTCAATGGCCTTGCGGAGCACCCTTGAAAACTGGTGTCTTAACAGAGGAGATCCGTCCTCGTGGACTAGAAGTGGACCGGGACCGGGAGGGCGCAGGCGGAGGAAAACGCCTGGTATCCTTGACCGGGCATGGCCCGGGCTCCGCTGATGCTGTAAGCTTTATTAGGACCCCCCTGCCAGCCTGATCCGTCTTTGACTGACGTATCCGGACTGTCATGCCTGCCTCAGACAAGTGGACGTCCTCCATCAGGAGCCCGCGCATAGACCCATTTCCAGCTGCCTCAACCACCCCCTCGCCCACCCGGAGGGCGCCGAAAAAGGCGATGGCAAAGGCCGCTGAAAAGA
The DNA here is from genome assembly GCF_965153285.1 of Podarcis tiliguerta. Lineage (NCBI taxonomy): Eukaryota > Metazoa > Chordata > Lepidosauria > Squamata > Lacertidae > Podarcis > Podarcis tiliguerta. Next base: position 15,657,509 of record NC_139545.1, on the reverse strand, counting down.
GTCTGGCCTCGAACTTGGACCAACAAACCGACCTTAGCTTTTCCGTATCTGGCAGAGCAGCCTATATGAGATTGGTTTGCGGCCCCTAGCTCTGGACGGTTGCGATCAACCCCATCCCTCTATTGCTCTACGAACTAGAAAGTCACAGCAAGGGTCAGAGGCCAATGTCGCTTTGGCGAAAAAACTGATGGCGGCCGTATGTATTTTAAAGGTTTTAGATGCTCGCCCCAAGTCGTCCAGGTGAGCTAAGTATTCTAAGACGTCATCAGTGGTGGGTGGCACGCTAGCAGGTTGCCCGGATACCCTGACCCTAAAGCCCAGGAAATCACACCAGGCCTTCTTGCAGGACCTAAGAGTGGAAGGCACGATAGACGCTAATACTCCCTTGATCACTTTGCGTCTCCAACGCTCCACAGGTGCTCCGGAAAGGGTTTGGGCAACAGTTGAGCTCCAGGTGCTAACGACCAGAAGTGGGACATCTGAAATCGAGATAAAGCATCAGCAATGTTATTATCTACTCCGGGTACAAATTTGGCTGAAAAGACTATATTATACTCAAGACACCGGAGGACGAAAGATCGCAGGAGGGCGGAAACCCTTGCCGTTTTTGATGATTGCCTCGCCAAGATTTTTACCACTGCCTGATTGTCAGATCTGAAGCACACCCGGCGATTTCGGAACTCCTCTGTCCAGATGTGTACCGCTACTGCTATAGGGAAGAACTCGAGAAAAGTAAGGTCACGAGTGATGGCGGTACCCTGCCAGCTCGCCGGCCACTGCTGAGCGCACCAACGACCCCTGAAATACATGCCGAAGCCTAAGGATCCTGCTGCGTCGGATTGGACCTGGAAGTCTGAGGACAGATTAATAACATCCTGCCACAAGGAGACCCCATTGTAGCGCTCCAGAAACATAGCCCAAACCTCCAAGTCTGACTTGATTGACTTGGGAAGTCGGACCCTCTGATGCGGGTACTTGAGGCCCGCTGATAGTCTGGCCAGCCGAGCGCAGAAGGGGCGCCCTGGGGAAAACCACCCTACAGGTCCTGCACCAAGGCCGAAAAGGCCTCCAGCAGTGAGGCGCATTCCCCGGAGCCGGACCTCCCCACGAAGAGAAAGTCGTCCAAATAGTGCGTAACCCCAATGGAATTTGTTTTAAATCTTAAGGCCCAATCCAAAAAGGTGCTAAATGTTTCGAAAGCCGAACAGGCTACAGAGCAGCCCATTGGCATGGCCTTATCCACATAATATTTACCTTGAAATATGCACCGGCAAAAGGCGGAAAGCCGATTCAATATCACACTGCGCCAAAAGCGCCCCTTGACCAAAACTCCTGATCAATTTAACCGTGTGATCGAAGGTGGCATACTTCACCGAGCATAACTCTGGTGGAATGGCGTCATTTACTAAGCCGCCCTTCGGATAGGATAAATTGTGAATGAGCCGAAATTCCCCGGGATTCTTCTTCGGCACGTTGCCCAAGGTTTATATGCAGGTTTGGGAAGGGTTTTTGTTGTTGTTGTTGTTGTTGCTGTTGCTGTTGTTGTTGTTGTTGTTGTTGTTGTTGTTGTTTTGATACTGTAAATGTCAGGTTTCAGTTTCACTCTAGCTAGAAATAACTGCTACATATGCAACATGTTCTAGAAGATTGCCAAAGGTGAGCTCTTAGCCAAAGCGCTATCCACTTCAGTGTTATTTCTCACAAAACTAGCAATTTGTTTACTAACTATACATGTTCCCTAATATGGTTAACGGACTGAAATAATGCGTTTCCGACTGTTGGGCTTAAAGGCTTACTAGATTCTAGGACTGAGGACTAAATCATTATTGTACTTCTTTGCAATTTTGCCCACAGCTGCCCTGCTCATTGGGAGAACAGGGAATGGATCTGGAACACTTCAAAGCAGTACCATTGCTCCCATGTGTCTTTCTGTTTGGGCTGTCATTTTGTTAAAGCTGTGGTCCTGCTCTTGTAGTTGATCTGGGCGAAAAGGCAGGTTCCCCAGGAAAAAATAATTCCTGTATGAGGTGTTATGGAATGATACATTTGGTAGCCTAATAATCTCAAAAGGGGGGTGGGTCTGGGAAGGGGTGTCTCTGTCTGGAGACCAAGCAGGGGCTAAGTGGTGGCCCTGTTGGGTTCATCCCATAGTGTATGCCATAGTGTGACTCCAGAGGCAGAGGTAGCTGCTCTGGCACCCAGAGTGGCACACATGGTGGGGTGGGGCTAGCTACCCATGGGGCGGGGCGAGCGTCCTTTCCCTTACTGACTTCTGATTAGTAGAGTCCTTCACGGTTAAGGAGCCAACTACTAGGATTCTAACCCTCTGAGAAACCCTTCCAAAGATAGGATGCTGCACTTCCGTCCGGATGGATAGACAAGTGGTTGAGGAGAGGAGAAAGCTGAATTTGAGAAAATGCTAGACCCAGAAGGACTTTATCGATGGTTCCCTGCTGCGGGGGTTCATCTGGAACTAGAGTGGTGAGAGCCCCGACCTCCCCGAAAGAGCCGCTTCCCTTTGTAACACACTGTGGCTGGGTGAGCCCCTGCACATTGGCATTGCCCTTTATTGAATTACCCGCACACCTTACGTTTTAAATCCTTCTAAGGTCCAGCTTTCCAGTGCGATACACCTCTGATGGCTTCTTCTCGACATGAAGGGCGTAAGCCATTCTGACTTGTCATCACCGGCTGATGAGGTGCCTGATTCTGGAAGCTAGACCCTGGGCTGCTTATTCTGCAAAGAACTAGAAGAACTGGAAGCCACCGGGTTATTGATATGGGCCGGCAGCCACCACACAGGCGCCCTGATGCGGTTCTGAAAGTCGTCACCGAGCAAGCCCGAGACCTAGTTTGCACAGCCGCCGTTCCTGACTGAGGGCTTGGGCCTGCACCTGGGTTGTTTAAAGGCTGGAACTGGTTTGCGAAACAAGGAAGTAAGAAACGCAAGGCAAATAGAACTAAAGAATAGCTAAGAGAAAGCGCTGCTCATAGTCAACAATGAATGATCTGAAGGCATTGAGGAAATGCGAAATGGGTTTCGGTTTTATTATTATGACGGTCGCCAGCAGCAGTGTGTGCTGGTGCTGCACCCATGCGCTTCTTCTTGGGCGCCATGAGCTGCTCTGTGCACTAGCAAAATGCTATTTATTTTGTCACTAATTACTTTATTTTATTTTAAATTTAATTTTCATTTATTTATTTATTTAATATTATTATTTATTATTATTTATTATTATTATTATTATTATTATTATTATATTTATATTTATATTATTTATATTTATATTTATTTATTATTATTATTTATTTTTCAAATTTATTTTATTTATTATTTTATTTTATTATTGTTGTTATTTTTTAATTAGTATTAATATCACCAATCAATTAATAACTTGACTGTAAATAAATGTTAGTAAACAATTATTGTGCATCAATAAAGTTCGGAGCACGGTTGATGAATTAACTATTAATGAATAGTATCTCAATTAATAGCCAATGGATTTATAGCTATGAGTAGGAATTACTATTATCAATTGCTCCGCGTAAATGCTGACAAAATGAACAATAACCAGCAACCTTGGCATTATCAGCATTATGCTTCAACCAGTTGAGCTATCCAGGCTCTTAAGTTGCCCCTTTCAAATGATAGGCAAATCTAGGCGCAAAGCAATGCCAAGTAATCAAACAGAATTGAAAATAACTGCTCACAAGGAGATGCTCAAAAGCTGCAGCCAAAATAAGACAAAGGAAATCAATAAGATTCCACACCAGCGGCCATGCTGGAGAAACTTTATCAAACAAAGGAAACTTTGCCCAACAAAGAAAAGTAAATCTTTGCCCACAAGGTGGCTCGAGACCAGTTGAGGGAAATAAGGGTGCTTAAACAGACAAAAGACTGTAATTGGTCAAACTGCTGGTTAGTTAAACTGACAATGCAACTAGAGCTGCTGAACTGCCAGGTGCATAAAGACAATGCCTCCCAAAATGCTGGTCACTCAGAGAGCAATCAAGCCTGCCCCAGCAGTTGAAAAACCTGTCTGGCAACTGTGATTACTCAGGCAAGAAGCAGAGGAAAGTCCAAAGACCAATGTATCTCCTGCAAGGGGAGGGGTGTAGGGAGGGAGGAGGGGTGGAGGGCAGAGAAGGAAAGTGGGGGGGGGGGGGAGAGTTGGGAGGGAGGAGGGGTGGAGGGAAAATGAACATGCCGGGCAAGGAAAATCTTTTTGAAGAAAAGGAAAAATAGCTATCCTGTACAGTGAGCCAAAATGAGTGGAAATATAAACAGTGTATTAACCTGGACTTTTCATTAAGGTACCATAAGCCGTAACCTTTGTTGTTGTTGTTGTTGTTGTTTAAAAGTGGTTTTCTTTAGGGAGCCTGTACTGGCAAGTGAAGCCAATGACAAGAACCAGGCAAAGGCACACTTTCAAAGGTTCTAAACGTATGAACGTGCAGTGCTGAGGAATGGTTCCCCGATCAGAAACCCTGAATTGACCACCCCAAGCCCTGCCTTATTTCTATCCCCCAAACATCAAGCGAAGGGGGGGTGGCTTAGAGAAACCAAGAGGGGTGAGGTTTAAGCGCACAGTCTTTCCCAAGCCCCGGCCGCCTTTAAAATTTACAGGGGGCTCCCGATTTAAGTGGTACCAATGGAAGGGATGGCAGGGTAAATTAATTAAACCCACGCTAGAAGAGTAATAAATCAATAAACGGCAGGCACCAACACACGCTGCAAGCACACACACACAACTTAAAATTAGAGAGGAAAAGGAACAGGAAAAGGAACCCTGAGGATCATCTAGTCCAACCCAGGCAATGCAGAAATATTCAGCTGTCCCATACAGGGATCAAACTTGCAACCTTGGCATTATCAGCACCATGCAGTCACCCGGACCAGCCATGCGATTGGACAGGCAAGGGCAATAGAGGGGAAATGTACAAGCACCCTGGCCAAAAATTAAAATAAGACGCACAGCTCAGCTACCAAGCAGAGGCAGGGAAGACAAGCGAGGAGACAAGGGAGAAAGAAAGATGGAGCCACACTCACACTCAGACCTCACCGGGGGCATGTGCTGGGCAGGGAGCAAGCTGCAGCTTAAGAAAGGTAATTCGCACTTAGACCGCACAAACAAATCAAGGAGAGGGGGGAAATGGAAGGTTAAATGTAGGTTTTTACATGGAAAAAAGGAGGACACAGCAAGGCAAACCTGGATTTTTAAAAGCAGTAAAGCAATGAGCGCACGCAAGCCTCCTAAAGTTAAAAGGCAAGCCTCCACACACACAGACCCCCCAACTCCAAACCTCGTGGCTCTTCCCTGTGATGGCTGTGATGACTCCTAGCTGATGACTCTCGAAGCAGCGACGTAGAAAGAGGCTGAGGAGGGGGCCGGCCCCAGCATATATACTAAGGTCAAGCCCTCCCCCTCTACGGGCGGCTCCAGGTGGGAGCCGCCTCCTGGGGCGTGAGGCACCGGCCAGGTGAGCCGGAAGAAGCAGGGGCTCCCGCCCCTGCGTGGGCGGGGTTGGGGCTCCCGTCCACAACCACTCCCCTCCCTTCTGGGAGGAGAGTCTTTCTCGCAGGAGCAAAGGGTTGCTGTCAGCTAACTTTTACTCAGCATGGAGCCCTTGAAAGCAATGGAGCTAAGTTTGTCACGGCCATCGATTTCAATGGATCTCCTCCAAGTCAGTTGAACACAACCGAAAACATTTTGCTGGCATAAACGCTTGATTTTGAAGTGCATATGTCAACTGGCCACAATCCACATTTTCCCAAATTTTGTGATGCAGTTCTCTGGCCAGATAACGTGTATGAAAAAATGTATATATTGGCGCAGAGATGGAAAGAAGATAAAGTCCCTAGCAAAGAAGAATGGCAAATTAAGTTGACAGAGTATGCCGAAATTGCCAAAATGACCGGAAGAATCAGAAATCAGGAAGACCAAAAGTTTAATAAGGGATGGGGAAATCTTATAACTTATATTAAAAACCATTGTAAACAGTTAAAATCATTAGTGGGATCGGAAGTTGAATTTTGCATATAATGGATAATGGAAATTTTGGATTATCATAAAAGATGCAGGAAGAAATGATTAACAATGGGACCCACAAAGGGGAGGAGGGAAGCCCAGGAGATTCTTTGGAGTCTTGTTTTTATGTTGCATCTTGGATATGGGATTGCAAGACATTGAATAAATTCTTAAATAATAAAAAAAATGCACATATTAGCCAAACAACATACAAAAATGCATAGCATAAGGGGGAAATGCTTTGCACAAATGTGTCTAGAGGCATGTGCCCTAAAATGCTGACATATTTTCAGGAGAACCTTTTTTAAAAAAACCACAAACTGATGCAGAAACATGGAGAAAATTTGAAACCAAGAGGAACCGAAATGGGTAGATTTTTACATCTCTTAACGCAGTGGTGTAGCGTGGAGGAAAGCACAGAGGTGGTTGCTCTGGACACAAAATTGTTAGGGGCTCAAAATTCCAACACCCGGCGCTGCCTTGATACAGCTATGTGCTTCCGTCACTGGGCTCCATTGAAAACGACTTCTCCATGCAAACTAGGAAGTGACCTCCCCAGATAACCGAACAACTCTTCTTTTCTTATCTCTGCAGCTGCAATCTCCTGGGAGACACAGATGCTGTTAGGCTGTTGCATATGCATGAATACGCCATCCGTTTCCCTTCCTTCCACCCGTGGCCCCGGGTGCTGGCAACTCACGCTATGCCACTGCCTTAACCTGCAATTGCCATGCCATTATTTAGGACTGGAGCGCTTCATTCCTTTGGGAAGTGCAGCGTGTCATGCCTCCCATTTTCCTGGGCTCTTAAATGCTTTTTTATTTGAACCTAGTCCTTGCCCAGTGACAGTCTTGGGTGAGCACTTTGATAAAAGTTAATACTTTGGTTTTGTTCTGCACAATGTTTACTATGTGTACCCGGAGAGTTTTTGTTTTGCTCCTCCTCTTTTCTCTGGCTTGGTGGTGGTTTATGTCGATGCTCATTGTATATGTCTTGACATATAATATAGAAAAAGCAAAGAAGGAGAAAGCAGAGTTTGAAGTTCTATCATCCGACGGTCAGAGCCAGCTTTGTAAAGCAACAAATCTTCTGGGTAACTGAAGATCACACTTCCCCCCTTTCCATTTCTGTTAAATAGTGGGTAGACATAGCAGACGACGCAGCGATTTCTCCAAAGCAGCTCTTTATTTGTAAGCTGGAACAGAACTGAACAGCAAACAGCTCAGCCGGCCTGCTTTTATACGCAGCCGGCTGTCAACATTGTAGGAACAACAACCCAGGGTTTCCCGCCTAAAGTAACTGATGTGGACCTGAGTGAAAACTATATACACGATACTCCTGGTGGCCAGGGTGAGAACTTCAATACATAACAATTTCCTCTCAGTTGTGTAGGTTATTCATTTTAAGACACAACATTTTGAAAGGTGTATCTGGATTTAGAGGGCTGTATGGCCCTCCAAATATTGCTGGACTACAGTTCACATCATCCCTGACCATTGACCATGCATGGTGGGAATTAGAGTCCAACAACATCTGAATCCCTACTCTTCCTCTGCAGCCATTTCCTGTTCTTCCTTTGTATTCAAGTCTTCAATCATTGCAAACTTTTTTAAAATGCCTGCCAGCCGATATCAAAACCTCTTTATTGGTGTATCTGCATATAACATCTGAAATATTAGTGTGTGGTGACTTGCTAAATAAAAACTGTCCTAGGTGAAATGGAAATGATTGAAAGCTTTTCCTCTATTGGTGACACCGAAATGCGTGGTTGACATTAACAAGAAGCTAGAAAGATGCTTCTTTGCTTGGTTTCTCTTCTCCCTCCTGTCGCCATAACATTCTTCAAACAGAAGAGTATCAGAAAGACAACAGCTTGGTTAATAAGGAAGGTCTGGGAAATGTCCGACAACGCAGTCCTGTGTATGCTCAGTGGTTCTGACTTCACAATTACTCATCTTCAGAAGCAGTCCTGCTATGATAAAATAATAGCTAAAAATAACGTCTCCATGTTCACAGGTAGGAACACTCCCATTGGTAGACGATGGAGACAAACAGCAGGAGTTGAGAGTTTTGTCATGCACAGCAAATGGACAGCCCAAGCAGATTGGGTTAGCCAGCAGTTTGATGGGACTTAGGGCTCACCCAAACTTTGTTTGGTGCCACGCTTTCCAGGCACAGATTTGGACTTTAAAACACAGCAGAGACTGTCGTAGTTTAAGAAATATGGTTTATTCACCTGTTTACACCTTCAGCCTGCATGGAGGGAGTCCTGATCTTGCAGCATGGTCATTTCAAGAGGGGTTGGTTCTCTCCACAGCAGTGCAGCCTTGATGTCCAAGCCAGCCTTCAGCCAGCCTGCCCAAGATGGATCCCAGTCTTTTCTCTCTCTTCTTCCCAGAACACCTTGCTCAAAACTCTATTTTCCTGTCACTTCAAACGCACACCCCACCCCCTTGGTAACATCTGTCTCCCCAGGCCAAAGAATTCCTCTCGGATGGCCCATTGACACCTTTTGTCATGTTAACAGTTTTGCTCTTCGTTAGGCCAGACAGGCTAGTTTGCATCACTCTGCCGCTTGTACTTTCAGCCACATCCCAATTAATCAAAATCCTACCATTTATTATTTTCTATGGTTTAGTCCCCCAAATCTATAACAGCTACATTCTTTGATTAGCTTAACAAAAGGAGAATCTATCTTAAGCTTTTAATATTGGTTCCACCAGATTTATTTTTTAGCCAATGTGCCCTTTCTCATTCACCACGTATGGATGCAGTTTATATCCAACATTTCAAAGGGATTGTGCAATATACTTTGAGCCTTTAAAAACATGTCCTATATTTCTGCAGAGTAAAAATTGCCTCATGCCCAAGATCTTGCCTAGAGGTTCCACTTTTAATTCTAGGGGTGTTCAGTGGTTGCAGAACAACCTGGTGTTCACCAAAATGTAGGCAAATTTCTTCTTCTTTTGAATTTATTTATTTTATTTATACTTTTCAAGTTTATAGGTAAAGGTAAAGGTACCCCTGCCCGTACGGGCCAGTCTTGACAGACTCTAGGGTTGTGCGCCCATCTCACTTAAGAGGCCGGGGGCCAGCGCTGTCCGGAGACACTTCTGGGTCACGTGGCCAGCGTGACAAAGCCGCATCTGGCGAGCCAGCGCAGCACACGGAAACGCCGGTTACCTTCCCGCCAGTAAGCGGTCCCTATTTATCTACTTGCACCCGGAGGTGCTTTCGAACTGCTAGGTTGGCAGGCGCTGGGACCGAGCAACGGGAGCGCACCCCGCCGCGGGAATTCGAACCGCCGACCTTTTGATCGGCAAGCCCTAGGCGCTGAGGCTTTTACCCATAGCGCCACCCGCGTCCCTTTTCAAGTTTATACATTTCACTAATTTTATACATTTCACTACTTTTACATTCATTTTGACATTTCAAAACTTGACTTCCTTCCCCCTCTTCTTTGGTTCCTTAAATTTGTTTTTAATACTTTCTGCATATCCAAATTAACTTAATTTGCTCAATTATTCATCTTCTTTAAATATATACTCTTATAAAACTGCATGTTGTTACAATAATCCTGCCAATGTTTATAATTTATCTGTAAATATTCAATAAACCATTTCCATTCTTTTATTTAAAAAATTGTTATCTTGATTTCTTAATCTTCTGGTAAGTTTCACCATTTCTGCATATTCCATAAGTTTTTGTATCCATTCTTCCTTTACCGGGACTTCTGCTTCTTTCCAATGTAGGCAAACTTCTAATTCTTTTTTCTTTTAAAGAAAGAAGGAAATGGGTTGACTTTGAATTAAATTGGGAAACGATTGATATTGAGGGCAAAAATCCCGTCTCCTTCAGTGCAACTGGATTTTCCATGTCTGCGGCTGACTTAGTTTTTCTACAGCAGCTCAGCACACCCTATTAATCACAGTCTGATCCAGCTAAGAGACACAGCTGCATGTCTAGTCAGAATGACTTAGTGTCAGCACCACAAAAAACGAGAAGATCTAGCTGTATGGCATACAAAACTCATACTAACATTTCAATAATAATTCCACGAGCGAGGCCTCCGAAGCTTCCTTAATTCTGCAAAGTTCACGTACGGCCTCTGTTCTTCAACTTGTTTGTGCATTTACCATATCATCGTTTGAATATTTGCATGTGTGTGTCTCGGGAGATATGCAGCTTTTCAAGGTGAATTTGCAGGAAGGAGCTGAGGATAAAGACTGCCAAAAGTGATCTTTCCCTGACGGAACATCTCAGACATTTTGCATCCGACTTCTCCGAATAGAAGGATCCGCCGGCAGATGTCTGCGCGATTTCTTTGTTTTGTTTTGCTGCGGTCTGTTGTTTTTGTCAGTTTCGTACATCTCCCTGTCAACGGAATGTAAAGAAATGACACTCAGCTGACAGTTAAGGGAGAAGAAGATTGGGAAGGAACTGAAATGGATGGCAGAATGTTGTGGGGAGATTGAGGGATGGCATATAAAAGAAAGATGGGGTCTTAGTGGTTCTAAGGTAGGGTATTCTATTCACACCAACAATGGTTTAATAGCAGCAAACAAACTTTACACATGCTGCACACAAGCCCCTGCCTGAAGCCCCTTTTCCTTTACAATGGAGCCATCTGAACAGGCCAGTTTGCTTTGGAGAAGGGACAGGGAGGCAGGGAATGCTAAACTGTCATGGGCTGGTTGGACGCAGAGGAAAAGTGGGAGGACCCAGCTGGGGAATCACCCAATGAAGAAGGCTCAGAGCCCAGGAAGTGTTGGTGGGATGATGAAGAGACAGAAGAGGGAGAAGACTGGGAGGACGAGGTACTGGAAGCTGAACCAGGGCTTAGTGTGGTGGCCTGGGATTTGGACTTGGAGGCTGAACCTGAGGAATCCCAGCCTGCACAGGATTCCCCGCCTCCAGAACCAGCTGAGCCGGGGCTGGGGCATGAGCCTGAAGGGTCCTCACCTGTGCTGGATCCTCAGGTGCAGGCACCAGCTGAGTCTGCTCTGGCTCCTGAGCTGATGGAGGACCCATTGCCTGCAGGTGCTCCACTCTCAGCCCCGTCAGGGGTAGCTGAGGTTGCCTCTGGGTCCGGTAACCCTCCACCCTCTCCTGAGCTGCCGAGGCTCAGGGCAGAGAGGCGGAGGGAACTAAGTTCCCGCAGGAGGAGTGCTCGCCTCCAGGCCAGGAGAGGCAAGTCACCTGAGGATCGGGGCTACCCTATGCCTCGGGGCAGATAAAAGCCAGCTAGCCCAGTCCCAGGTTGTGGGAGCAACATTGTTGGTAGCCAGTTCCTGCCTGCACCCTGTCTTGCTTTTCTGCCAGAGCTCCTGACCTCACCCGACTCCCTGCCTTGGACCCAGCTTCAGCTTTGATGGACAGCCTCCATGCTGCACCCTTGACCTCGGACTGGACTTGGACCTTGCCTCACGGTTAACCCATGAGACCAGCACACTTAGTGAGCTGGCCGGGTCTGTGGCATAGAGAAGTCCAGAATCAGAGGTGGAAGCTGAAGCAGGAGAGGTGGGAGGATGAGATATTCGTTCGACTCGTGAAGAGTCAAGGGTGTCTCCTGCTCCTGCTGTGACAAGCTCCCCTCCTTACTTGCCTCCCAGAACCAGAAGAGGCATGGAAAGGGCAGAGGAGAGATTGGCAATGCACAGATGCAGTCTCTTGATTGCTTAAGGGGGAAAACCCTGAAGAGGAGGGGACTTAGGCAACTGTGGGGAGGTGGGAACCTTCAAACTCAGCAACTGCTTCATGGGGATGAGGGTGGCGCTGCGCTCTAAACCACAGAGCCTCTTGGGCTTGCCGATGAGAAGGTCAGCAGTTCGAATCCCCGCGATGGGGTGAGCTCCCGTTGCCCTGTCCCAGCTTCTGCCAATCTATCAGTTCGAAAGCACACCAGTGCAAGTAGATAAATAGGTATCGTTGTGGCGGGAAGGTAAACAGCATTTCCATGTGTATTTTACATATTTATTTATTTTTTAATGCAATGATTTTGTATACACAAAGAAAGAAAACAAGATAACGTTTTTCTCCGGCTGGTTGTATTCTATCAGTAAAAAGGTAAAGGGACCCCTGACCATTAGGTCCAGTCGTGATCGACTCTGGGGTTGCGGGACTCATCTTGGTTTATTGGCCGAGGGAGCCAGGGTACAGCTTCCAGGTCATGTGGCCAGCATGACTAAGCCACTTCTGGCGAACCAGAGCAGCGCACGGAAACGCCGTTTACCTTCCCGCTGGAGCGGTACCTATTTATCTACTTGCACTTTGATGTGCTTTCGAACTGCTAGGTTGACTCTAAATCAAACATTGGGCCATTGTCCGTCCCTATTTATTCCACAAAGAGGACAAAATGCAGGAGAAGGAGGTCCAGGTCGGTCTTGCTTTGAACAGCTGCTGCTCCTTGAAGGTTTCAGGAGGACTTTTGCATGGCTGGTGCGATGGGGAAGCGTAAGAGCTACAGAGAGATGTCTGAATGGAGGAGGAGCTGCAGCCTTTGGGGAATAAGAGATGTTAACATTCCAAAAAATAAGAAAGGGGGAAGCCTGTGAAGCTGGGGTGCTTTGGCAAGTGGCCTCGGTGGAATTAATGTGGCCCATTTTGTAACAAGGGCTGGTCTGGAACAACTGGGCTGCTGCGTTCTTTTCGCTGGTTGGCAAAATTCAAAGCTGGTGCTTTTCTGAGAATGTTGACTCTCTTAACTGTGCCAAGAAGGCAGTGGAGAATTTATTCAATCTTCACAGGGCCTTGAGCATTCCAAGATAAAAATATCTTGATCTGGGGCTTTAGATCGCAAGGAACTATTTCTCTTTCCATCTCTCTCCCCCCCCAGCCCCCGCCTTTAAAATCAAAACTTGGCTAAGCTGATGGACTACGCCGAATTGGCAAAGCTGACCGGAAAGCTCAGGAACCAAGAAGACAAAAACTTCAAGAAAGAATGGGGGGGGGGGGAGATTATAATATATTTAAGAGACCACTGTAAGCAGATGAAAACTTTAGCAGGATTTTAATCGCACTTGTAATGTAACAAATATGATGGATGATATGGATAGATATATAGACTATGATGATAATAATAATAATTAATTAATAATAATTTATTTATACCCCGCCCATCTGGCTGAGTTTCCCCAGCCACTCTGGGCAGCTTCCAATGAAGTGTTAAAAACACTACAGCGTCAAATATTTAAAACTTCCCTAAACAGGGCTGCCTTCAGATGTCTTTTAAAGAGAAGATAGCTGCTTATTTCCTTGACATCTGATGGGAGGGTGTTCCACAGGGTGGGCGCCACTACTGAGAAGGCCCTCTTCTTGGTTCCCTGTAACCTCACTTCCCGCAATGAGGGAACCGCCAGAAGGCCCTCGGCGCTGGACCTCAGTGTCCGGGCAGAATAATGGGGGTGGAGACGCTCCTTCAGGTATACTGGACCGAGGCCGTGATGTAATATGCAGTTGAAAACGTTGACATTAGGACCCACTGACGGGATGGGGGGAAGTCGCAAGATTCAGAGAAATCTCAAAATATAGTTATGCATTCGGTATTGTTATAATTTTTTGTTTTGCAAAATCCAATAAAAATATTTATAAATTAAATTAAATTCGAACTTGGGTTAAAAGCAGCAACAGCTGGGGGCACCGATATAAGGGAAGGTTGTGCTTTGATGCCAGTTTGTTACACTTTGAGAAAAAGGACAGACCGCCACACTCCTGCTTTATTTTTGTTTTTGCTGTGGTATATTATGGTTGGAGGCCTCCTAAAACGATTAAACCAGCACAATAAGTTTCAGCTGGTGGATGAGTGTGGAATAAAGAGCACCCAGCATTAGTTTGTACAGCTATTCCTTTACTTTATTTATATTCGCTGCTCTCCATTGTAAACAACCCCAAAGCAGTTTCCATATAGCAAACCATACAATATGAATAACATATATGAACTAAAGTTTAAAATGGCAGCATTTTGAAAAAGGAAACACAACGGTTCAAACTGAGATTAAGGCAGACAGTAAACAAAGGCAGCTTCTGAGTGGTCCTATGAACAAGTGGTTCTTCACCATAAAATGAAATCCCACTGGAGTTGTGGCAATCCAAATCTCTAAGACCCACAGTGATGAGACAGGTAGTGACCACGGAGATGGCCTTTTGGAGGACAATGTCTGCAGATCATCTTCCTCAGGAAAGGGCCATGTGGAGACAGGCGATTCCTCTGGTACTCTGCTCTCAAGAGGTAGAGGTCTTTCAGAACCAGCATTTTGAATTATCTCTTTATTCATTATTTATCCCGCCTTTCCTCCAAGGACCTTGAGGCGGCAAATGTGGAGTCTCCCTCCTCCGTTTTGTCTTCACCACAACCCTGGGAGGTATGTCAGACTGAGAGAGAGAGGGACTGGCCCAAGGTCACCCAGTGAGCTTCACTACCAAGGCTGCATCTACATAGCTATGAAAAACGCTATTGTCAGAGCTGGCTCCTGGTCCCAGCTCACAAAGGACCAACGCTAGCCGGTAGTAAAGTATCAAAGTCTTTATTGAAGAATAGTTTCCATTTCCATGCCTCAGCGCCCCAGCTCTACGTCTAGAGTCTAGACCGGCGAAGCTCCGTCTGAATCTCCGCCCCCTGTACACCAGTTTAAGACTCTAATCTTACTCCACCTCTCCCTTCTCTCCTTTCTCCTCTGGGTCCTGCTGCCCCCCGGGGTCTCCTCCCTCCTGGACTCCTCTGACGCAGACGTTGACCCTCCTGACTCCTCCCACTCTCTTCGGCGGGCTTTAGGACTTGGCTCCCTACCCGGGCTGCCAACTGTGCCGCCTTCCTGTACATTTGAACTTGGCGCGCGTGCGCGTTTAACCTTCCTCTTAACCGTTTCCTTGCTCCCTGACGGAGGCGTGGTCAATCCTGCCTCATGTTCTCCCGCTGGTAGCGCGCCGCCTGATCCCGATGCCTGGGACTCCTCCCCCCTACTTCCCTCTGGTGTGGACGCTGGTCCAGATTTCCAGCTGCTGCTCTCTGAGTCCCCTCTGGCCCCTTCTCCCTGAAGTGCCCCCCTGGGTACTCCCCTTGCCCTGACCATGGGAGCCCCTTTTTGTGAATCCTCTGATTCACTGGACAGACTCAGAGACCTCGGATTGCTGTCATCGCTGACATTTCCTTCGGACTCCTCCCCTTCGCTCTCCATTTCCTCCCTCTCCTGTGCCTCTGCTCCTGAACCCCTGACAGCTATGAAAATGCTCTGGGAAAATTTCCTGTTTTACAATTTAGAATATTCATTTAAACAACATTAAAATGTCAATGACTTCCCTTCTTCTCTTTCCATGGTTCAATTTGCATATCATAAATCCCTGCATATTTTACATAAACCAAACCATTCAGTATTCCATTATTACATCCATCAAAACTTGTTTAACCTGTTGAATTTATCTTAATGCTGCCAACGTTTTCAAGTGTACACAATTTCCCCCCATATATTCAATAAACATTTCCCAATCTTCTTTAAATGTATGCTCTTCTTGTTCTCTTATTCTATATCAGGCATAGGCAAACTCGGCCCTCCAGATGTTTTGAGACTACAGTTCCCATCATCCCTGACCACTGGTCCTGTTAGCTAGGGATGATGGGAGTTGTAGTCCCAAAACATCTGGAGGGCCGAGTTTGCCTATGCCTGTTCTATATCTTAGGTCCACAAGCTGCGTGTATTCCATCAGTTTAAGTTGCCATTCTTCTTTAGTTGGGACCTCATTCGTCAATCTCATCATCTCTCCTATGGGTGTTGCTACATGCCCTCTGTCTTTGAGCTCTTTGCTCTCCTACTTTCAAGGCTCGCCGGGTTTTGGGAGACGGAGGGTCCGAAATGATTTCTAAAGACACTGTGTCCATCAGCTGTCACTCCCCTGGTGCTTCCTCTTCCTCCTCCTCTCCCAATATTTTCCAACTTTCCCCCTCATCTGCCTCTGAGCTTTGACCTCCCTCAAACCCCTGTTGTAAATCTAAACTGTCGTCTTCTTCTATGGAAGGGTCAGGCTGGGAAGGCGGTCTCCTCCATTCCTCCTCTGCCCAGTCCCTGATAGTTGCTCAATGAAGCACCTTATTCCAGCTCAGAAACTCTGAGGCAACCTAATTTAAGAAGAGAACGTCGGAAGAGATTTGGATGACGTCTCTTCTGCTGCCCCTACTTAATAACGAAGCTAGATTTAGCATCCCGATAATTAAAAAGAAGAACTTTGGAAGAAACGAGACATCGCCTGTGAAAAGCTGGAAATTAAAAAGACGATGAAGAATGATCCCTATGTCTTATTCAGAAGTCCAGTCTATATTTAACACCTTGTGCATGAGGAACTATTAGCTCTGTTCCCTCATTTGTCTCTGTGCAAACCGAGTGTATAGATAAGGATAGAAGCTAAAAGGAGGAAGTAGATAAAGGAGGAAGTAGATAAAGAGTTTTTTGCTCCTTCTCTCATAATGCTAGAACTCAGAGGCGTTCAATGAAGCCAAATCTTGGAAGTTTCGGGACAGACAAAAGAAAGTAAGTTTTCTTTTTTTCTAATTTTTTATTTGCTCAACACATAACAAAAAAAGGGACAAATTACACCATAATAAGAATACCACCAGTCGCGCCTTACATAAAGAACTAATATAAATTTCATAATCCATAAACTATAACAGTCTCTTCCTTATAAGTCCGACTTCCCATCTACTCCATAAATCAAAATAAAAAGAAAGTAAGTTTTCACACAGTGCATAGTTAAACTATGGCACTCACTCCTGCAGGAGCCAATGATGGAAAATGAAGCTTCTAGTTATTATGGCTTGGGCCTGTGGAAACAGGAGAGGAGGGAGCCCAAGAGTCAGAGATGAGTCAGGCTGGTGAAAAAGCCAGGGGGTCTTCCTCTCCTATTATGACAAGCTTCCCTCTCCCTGGTTTTCCAGGACCAGGAGTGGTATGAAGTGGGAGGAGAAAAGGCAGGGATGCAGGCAGAGTCTCAGATTGCTTGGGAAAGGCCTGGGAGAGGAGGTGACAGGCAGCTGTGGGAGGGTGGGGACCTTCAGTCTCCACAACTGCTTCACACGGCCAAGAACAGCCGAAGAAGAGTCCTTTTGGACTCACAGCTGTCCATGGAGGCCCAGGTCAATTCTGTGTCCAGGGCAGCTGTCTACCAGCTCCATCTGGTATGCAGACTGAGACCCTACCTGCCCGCAGACTGTCTCGCAAGAGTGGTGCATGCTCTAGTTATTTCTTGCTTGGACTACTGCAATGCGCTCTACATGGGGCTACCTTTGAAGGTGACCCAGAAACTACAAATAATCCAGAATGTGGCAGCTAGACTGGTGACTGGGAGTGGCCACCAAGACCATATAACACCAGTCCTGAGAGATCTGCATTGGCTCCCAGTACGTTTCTGAGCACAATTCAAAGTGTTGGTGCTGACCTTTAAATTCCTAAACGGCCTTGGCCCAGTATACCTGAAGGAGCGTCTCCATCCCTATCGTTCTGCCAGGACACTGAGGTCCACCTCTGAGGGCCTTCTGGCAGTTCCCTCACTGCAAGAAGAAACCAGGGAACAGGGAACCAGGCAGAAATGGCAAAACTTACCAGAAGAATAAGAAATCAAGATAACAAACTTTTTATAAAAGAATGGAAATGGTTTATTGAATATTTACAGATAAATTGCAAACAGATAAAAACATTGGCAGGATTATTGTAATAACCTGCAGTATATATTTAAAGTAGACAATTAAATGAGCAAGTCAAATGAATTTGGACATGCAGAAGATATTTAAAAATAAATTTAAGGAACCGCAGAAAGAGAGGGAAGGAAGTCAAATTTTGAAATGTGAAATGGATTGTAAAGCTGGTGAAATGTATAAATTTGAGAAGTATAAATAAAATACTAAAAGAAAAAGAAAAACACTTGCAGTTGTGAAAACAGCAGAATTTTCCCCTCCAACAGCTTTAACTCAGGGGAGATGTCAACCTGTTTCAGGAGGCTGGGCAACGTGGCTTCTTACCACGGCTGGAGAGGCATGTGCTGTTTTTGGCAATGCGAAGCAGGCCCTGGATTAGGCCCGCCTTGTGCTTTAGGTGCCGCATTCCTCGCCGACATTTGTTCCAGGTTTGTGCTGATTGCAGAAAGAGCTGAGACGGATAAGAAGCTGAACTTGGCACCCCGGATGGGCATGAAACAGAGAGAGCCAGTGTCTCGTAGGGTGTTGTTGTTGTGCTGGTAAAGCTTATATCTAATCCGGCGCTGCTGAGTAAAGCTGGGACCGATTCAAGAATTCCCTGGGTGTCCAATTTCATTTGTCACTTGCGATCTTTGAACCGCTGATCGCTCTTGAAAGGGCACAAGACCTCTGGCAATTCAGCACTTCTGAATCGGCCTTTTGCCAGGCGCAGGAGACATTAGACGCCCTTTTTGACACTCTCCCTGATAAACTGAACAATTTTTTTGCGCAAGTGGGACACACAGCCAGCCTTCCCACTTAGCATACTGTCATAAAGGTAAAGGGACCCCTGACCATTAGGTCCAGTCGCAGACGACTCTGGGGTTGCGGCACTCATCTCGCTTTACCTGCCGAGGGAGCCAGCGTACAGCTTCCGGGTCATGTGGCCAGCATGACTAAGCCGCTTCTGGCGAACCAGAGCAGCGCATGGAAACGCTGTTTACCTTCCCGCCGGAGCAGTACCTAGTTATCTACTAGCACTTTGACATGCTTTCAAACTGCTAGGTTGGCAGGAGCAAGGACCGAGCAACAGGAGCTCACCCCGTCGTGGGGATTCGAACTGCCGACCTTCTGATCAGCAAGTCCTAGGCTCTGTGGTTTAACCCACAGCGCCACCCGCGTCCCAAGAGCATACGGTCATAGATTTGCAGAATTTAATAAATGGTGGGGTTTTGATTATTTGGGATGTGAAGGGAGAAATACAAGCCGGGTCCCTCAGCCTGAAACCGAGATGAGCACCGCACCCCATAGTCACCTTTGACTGGACTTAACCATCCAGGGGTCCTTTACCTTTACCTTGTTTTTTATTGGGAAAATTGCATACAAGCAGAAGGAAAAATTCACACTTTAATGCAGATGAATTTTCGTGATTTGAAAAAGAAAACTCGCAAAATGGTGGGGAAAGGAACTTAAGAAAGACCAGGAAAAATGAGGAACCGAATGAAAGTGAAAGGGATGCAATCGCCCATTCCTAGCTAAGGCCGCCCTCTTGTGCATGGGGCGGCACTATTTTGGGTACAAAAGCAACAACATTCAGAGCCTGAATTGCGGATATAAAACGATACGGTTGAGGTGCACTTTCACTCTACATAGAACTTTTCTGGTTGCTTTTGGAGCACAGGAAGGGACAGAAAGCATAAGCCTTCTGTGCAGACTAGAGCTAAGGACATACAGTGGTACCTCAGGTTACATACGCTTCAGGTTACAGACTCCGCTAACTCAGAAATAGTGCTTCAGGTTAAGAACTTTGCTTCAGGATGAGAACAGAAATCGTGCTTCGACGTCGCGGCAGCAGCAGGAGGCCCCATTAGCTAAAGCTGTGCTTCAGGTTAAGAACAGTTTCAGGTTAAGAACAGACCTCCGGAATGAATTAAGTACTTAACCCGAGGTACCACTGTATTCCAAATCACAAGGAAGAGAAAAAGACGCACAGCCTTCCAATTTTAGCCCGAAGGCCTCAGTAGCCCAGAAGCCAGCCTCATTACCCAACAGGTAGAGGGAGACCATTCCATCAGGCTGGGGCAGAGGACTTCTTCCACCTTTTCTGCTGAGAGATCCGTAACTTTTGCCCCCTCCTCTCCATCCCCCCCCCCCCATTTCTGCGGTTGGCTACAAGATCTCAGTACAGTCATACCTTGGGTTACAGACGCTTCAGGTTGCATTTTTTCAGGTTGTGGACCGCCGAAATCTGGAAGTACCGGAATGGGTTACTACCAGGTTTGGGCGGTTGCACATGCGCAGAAGCACTAAATCACGCTTTGCACATGCACCGAATCACAATGCGTGCGTGCGCAGATGCGCTGCTGTGGGTTGCGGACACTGCGGGTTGCGAACGTGCATCCCGCACGGATCACGTTCTCAACTGGAGCGTCCACTGTCACTAAAAATGAATGTAATAAGTTTGAGTTCAGTACAGTATAAGTACAATTTTATAACATGCAAAGAACAATATGTGCAAAGAAATCAGAGAGGGGAGCTGAGGGAAGTCCTTGGTGGGGGGGGAAAGGGGGAAAATAATGTAATTGACTATTTGGACTGATAACTTGTTATGTTGAAATTGTTTAATTTTTTTTTTTAAAAAAGTTTGAGTTCAATATATTGAAATAAGTGCCTGAGCTTTGTCCCTCCCCATTCACCCTTGCAGCCCCTTTTCTTTTTGTGTTGTGTCGTTTAGATTCCAAGCCAGTCGCCCCCCCCCCCAAATGTCCCTATTTTCCAGGGACAGTCCCAGATTTACAGAAGCTATCCAGGTTTCTGATTGGATCCTGAAATGTCCCGCTTTTCCTTAGGACGTCCAGAAATATTGGAGAGTATGGTTTTCGTTTAGTCGTTTAGTCGTGTCCACCTCTTCGTGACCCCATGGACCAGAGCATGCCAGGCATTCCTGTCTTCCACTGCCTCCCGCAGTTTGGTCAAACTCATGCTGGTAGCTTCGAGAACACTGTCCAACCATCTCGTCCTCTGTTGTCCCCTTCTCCTTGTGCCCTCCATCTTTCCCAACATCAGGGTAGGCTGTCCCTATTTTCATTGGAAAAATGTTGGAGGGTATGGAGTTATCCAACCAGGGGCGTCCTCCACACCTGCCCGCCCCCTGTACCCCCAAAACAGTACTTCTGTCTTGTCAGGATTCAACCTCCATCTGTTAGCTGCCATCCATCCTCCAACCACCTCCAGAAACTCACACAGGGCATTCACTTTAAACTTACATGCTTCTATGTTTCATAATTGCCTTTCCTGCAGAGGATAAAACCTAGCTAAAGATTTGAATGAGCAGGCATCAAGCTTATTTGATCGATATATATGAAATGAAAGATGGGAAATGGCAAGTTGGGGAAGCTTTTGCTGCCTGTGTTTTCTTTCAGCACCAATGTGATCTGTCAAATTAGTCTCTGCTCAGTCTCCAGCACTATATTTATCATCAGCCGAGATTAAGTCCTTAGCTACTTGCGAGTTATGCCTTCTGGGCCTTAGCTACCACCTGCCAGCAAGAAGGAGGATGTTTGCTTTAGAACAAAAAAAAAAAATATTTAGAGCGGAATGCTCAGAGATGGAAATGCCAAGAGATAATATTCTGCTTTCCTCTGCGAATAATGAAAAACAGACAAGCATTCAGATCCCCCACAATAGCTTCTACGCCATGAAGATGGCCTGCGAATCAGGGCTAACTTTTTCTGCTTTGGGGAAGGAAAACGAGTTTTACAGCTAGGAGAGAAATTGCTGTCATTTTCACGCACAGAATGTATCACTTGAATGTTGCCTTTTTAAAAATCACCTGCGCATTCTACCAAACGGCAGATTCGGAAAAGGCCAAATAGTCGTCATCGTCTTCACTGGTGAAAACAGCCTTTTGGAAGATAGCCTTTTTTTCAAATCACCTGTGCATTTGACCAAATGGGAATAATAATGATAATCAACTTTACGGGTCAAAGTAGTCTTTGGAAACTGATGAGATGTTGATCCCAGAATGATGGCTTTCTTTCTTTCTTTCTTTCTTTCTTTCTTTCTTTCTTTCTTTCTTTCTTTCTTTCTCTCGAAGCCTTTGCCGAGTTAAAACCCAAGCCTTGATTTTTTCCTTAGGGTTAGGATATCAGTTTAAGGCAGTTACATGATGTTAAAAACTCACTGTGGCTTAAAGATAACACGGCCCTCTCTCCAAACATGCCTACAATATAAATTTACATCGGCTCCATACCATTTAACCATCATGTCGTTTCCAAGCGAGAAACTATGGGAATTGTTCTCAGAGGGATTAAGGATCTCTAACGGAGAATTCACAGCGACAAGATTAACATTCTTAGAGTTTTGAGAGAAAAGCCATGACATCGTAATCAAACCCCAAATTCCACGTACAGACAGAGAGTTCATGGTTCAATCAACCATACGGAGATAATTTCAGACCTGAGGTTGGCAAGAAACAGAACTATCAACTAATCAAACCATCAACTAATCAAAGGAAACTAGTTTTTTCTCCCCTTCCTTTTATAGTGCTTCTCTCTGTAAGAAAGATTTTTTAAAAATAAAATAAAATTGAGAGTGATCCTTTAAATCATTTCCTGTAGTTTTGTTAAGCTGCAGGAAATAATGTGAAGCAGCCCTGTTGGTTGGTTTCACTTTTGATTTGTTTGTTTTTTCTGCTCTGATCCTGCATTTTGTTAAGTTGTGGGCGAACATATCAGACGACACAGCGATTCTTCCAAAGCAGCTCTTTATTTGTAAGCTGGAACAGAACTGAACTGAGGAGCTCAGTCAGCCTGCTTATATAGAGCTCCAGAACAACGTAACTGTTGCAACTTTCTAAAACTATCCAATCACTGAACGTCACTTTTGATCCTTCATTTGCAGTATCCCCCTGCTGGCCCAGGGTGAGAACTTCAGTACATAACACATTTAGTTTATCATCTAAATGCAAGTGTTATTGCAATCCTGCTAATGTTTTCATCTGCTTACAGTGGTCTCCAAGATAAATTATAAATTTCCCCCATTTTTGTTAACGTTTTGGTCTCCTTGGTTCCTGAGCCTTCCGGTCAGTTTTGCCATTTCGGTATAGTCCAACAGTTTAATTTGCCATTCTTCTCTGGTAGGGACTTTGTCGTCTTTCCATCTCTGGGCTGATAGCATCCGGGCAGCTTTCGCCGCGTACATAAAAAGGCTTTCCTGCTCTCTTGGAATATCAGCACCTACAATTCCTAATAAAAAAGCCTCTGGCTGTTGTTGTTTTTATAAAAGTTAATTTGAACGTATTTTTCATCTCATTGTATATCATTTCCCAGAATGCTTTTATTCCCGTACAAGACCACCACATATGATGAAAGGTGCCTTCTTTTTCTAAACATTTCCAACAAATATTTGTACTTGTCTTCTACCTTTTTGCTAACTTAAAAAGGTAAAGGTACCCCTGACCATTAGGTCCAGTTGTGACCGACTCTGGGGTTACGGCGCTCATCTCACTTTATTGGCCGAGGGAGCCGGCGTACAGCTTCTGGGTCATGTGGCCAGAATGACAAAGCCGCTTCTGGCGAACCAGAGCAGCGCATGGAAACGCCGTTTACCTTCCCGCCGGAGCGGTACCTATTTATCTACAAGCACTTTGACGTGCTTTCGAACTGCTAGGTTGGCAGGAGCAGGGACCGAGCAACAGGAGCTCACCCCGTCACGGGGATTCGAACCGCCGACCTTCTGGTCGGCAAGTCCTAGGCTCTGTGGTTTAACCCACAGCACCACCCGCGTCCCTTTTGCTAACTTACTAGGGGTCATATACCAAGGGGACCTGTTATTTTGAACCAGCTGCTTGGATAGCTTCTTGGTGTAACCTCGACTTCCTTTGCTTTAGCAGAATTAGGAAAATATATCTATTGAGGAATGCTTTTGTGGCACTGAATCCTGCTGCAGCAGAGGGTCAAGGTCTTTATCTTATACTTCCAATGTGACCAGTCGACCTGATAGAGCTGCAAAAGCTATTCCCGGCGTGTTTCTCTTTAGACACACAGCCCATTGCTTGAATACCTTTCTCCCATATCAAGCATACTTCCCTATCAAGAGTTCCCCGAATGCTTCTGTAGCTCTGGATCACATCCCCATAACGTTTATTTTCTATGCAGGCTCAGATTTTCCATGAAGCGTGCCACGGAAACATTAGAGCCAGAGAAGAGTTCTCTGCCAGCTTGTTTAATGTCATGGTCCTTCAGCCTGGTAGCAGTTGCAAAATTGCCCTCATAGCAGTGAGGTGGGGAGACCACAAAGCCCTTCTGCTGCACCCATGTTTGATTACGGCTGAGAAAAATCACAGGGTTGAATCCAGATTGTTTGCTCGCTTGTTGCATGCATCGTTAGCTATCTTGATTTAATTTACGGAAATTGGGAATGCTTTTTTAATACACCACATTTTTCCATGTATAACACGCCCCTGTGTATAAGACACTCCCTATTTTGGGGGCCCAAACCTAGACAGCATCTTAAAAAGTAGAGACATCACCTTGCCAACAAAGGTCCGTATAGTAAAAGCTATGGTTTTCCCAGTAGTGATGTATGGAAGTGAGAGCTGGACCATTAAGAAGGCTGATTGCTGAAGAATTGATGCTTTTGAATTCTGGTGCTGGAGGAGACTCTTGAGAGTCCCATGGACTGCAAGAAGATCAAACCTATCCATTCCTAAGGAAATCAGCCCTGAGTGTTCACTGGAAGGACAGATCCTGAAGCTGAGGCTCCAATACTTTGGCCACCTCATGAGAAGAGAAGACTCCCTGGAAAAGACCCTGATGTTGGGAAAGATGGAGGGCAGAAGGAGAAGGGGACGACAGAGGACGAGATGGTTGGAAAATGTTCTCAAAGCTACCAGCATGAGTTTGACCAAAATGCGGGAGGCAGTGGAAGACAGGAGTGCCTGGTGTGCTCTGGTCCATGGGGTCACGAAGAGTCGGACATGACTAAACGACTAAACAACAACAACATTTTGGGGGCCTCCAAACTGAGAAAATGGGGGGAGGATTGCCCAGAGTTGTTGTTGAGCTTTTTAAGGGGGGGCGGGTTGCCACAAAATGACTGCTCTTTTGCCGCTGTGGCAGCCAATCATCAGCAACCCTTCATACAGCCACCAATCACCCGCTCCATCGCCGCTGAGATTCTCCTGCTTGCGGCTGCAACCAATCACCTGACCGTACGCTGCACTACCCGTGTATAAGAAGAGCCCCAAATTAAAACCTTCTTTTTTAGTTTTTAAAAAACCCCTGGTCTTATACATGGAAAAATATGGTATCTATTTTTATTAAATTTTCTGTTTTATAATTTTAAATCCTCGTTTTACATCCTGCAGATATCAATGGCTTTTCCTTCTTCTCTTGCTATGCTTTTCCTGGCTGCCAGCCGTCGGGGAAAAAGAGACGTAATTTGAAGATAGTGTCATGGGACAACACCCTCTCCAAAATAATACTCAAGGCTACCAGATACTGTCATTTTGCTTTTATTTATACTTGCCCTTGTACAAATTATAATACTCACGACAGCCATTTAGCAGGATGAGTGGATGTCCCTGGCTTACCCTGAGTCACTCCTCCATTCAGCACACTCAAAAGCTGTTGTTGGTATTATAATTACTTGTAGAGCAGCTCTTTGAGGTCTTAGACAGAGAGGCAGGATCTCCTGGAAGCAGGACCGGATTTAGGTTTGATGAGGCCCTAAGCTACTGAAGGTAATGGGGTCCTTTGTCAACAACAAATTTTGTGTTGAATATATGTGTAATGGTTATAGGGGTTGCTCGTGCGTAAATCGGTGCCAACACCTGGCTGGGTTGCCTGAGTGAACCTTTTCTGTCCGGACAGCCACTCACCCGTGGCTGTCTCAATCGCTGGCAGAATCCGTCAGTGGGCGTTTCTTGAACTTCTTCCAGCATAAAAGTTCTTTGACGCCCAGTCTCCGCCTACTCTCCCTGCACGGAAGCCTTCTGCGCAGGGAGGGTGTGGGCATTGGAGGACCCGTGCTCTCCCCGCTGGTTCCCGGCGAAGAGTCTTGGAGCCACCTCACCGATTCCCCCATCTGCCCCCCTTCTCCACTGGTGCTACGCTGATTTCCTTCCCCAGAAGATGTGCTGCTTCTCTCCCTCCTGGGACGCTCTCCAGAATCCCTCTGGAGCCCTCCCTCTCCTTCTGGCTCCGATGGCAGTTCCCTGACAATATGCTATATGGTAATTTATGGACCTAATAGGTATCTAAAGCCATTTGCACATAACAAAATATGTATTTTACCAAAGTAATTGTTGAACTGAAATACAATTAAGAAGAAGCCTATACAACACAAAACACGGTTGCTGCATGTAGGTTTTATTTTATTTGTTTTTTATCTTATATTTTGGAAATGTACATCCAATTTTTTCCCCCTTTAATTTTTTGGGGGAGGCCCCCAAGAGAGTGGGGCCCTAAGCTGTAGGTTGTTTAGCTTATACGCAAATCCGGCAGTGCCTGGAAGGGCTGGTAACGATCCCTCTCTAAAACCCACCGAAAGCCACTGCTGGTCACTATAAACAATGCTCATGTAGAGTAGCCAATAGTCTAGTCCAACAGGTATAACACACTTTTTAGGTTCTGCTTTCTTCCAATTAATATAGTCCAATCTAAGGTTGCCATCTTTCAATTCCTGACACCTGCAACGCTGTTGAGCTTTTTTCTTTTAGGAAGACCCCAAAATTGTTGAGCTTTGTTGATGAGCTTTGGTTTAGGGAAACCTAAACCAAAAACAGTTTTTTGAACTTTTCCCACCGCTTTTGGCGTTGTGTTTCCCTTGACATTTTGCCGATTTGGCCAAATTTCCCCCAACACCATTTTTATACCCTAAAACCAGGACATGTCAGGAATTTTCCTGATGTATGGTGAGCCTAGTCCAAGAAGAAGAAGAAGAAGAGGAGGAGGAGTTTGGATTTGATATCCCGCTTTATCACTACCCGAAGGAGTCTCAAAGCAGCTAACATTCTCCTTTCCCTTCCTCCCCCACAACAAACACTCTGTGAGGTGAGTGGGGCTGAGAGACTTCAGAGAAGTGTGACTGGCCCAAGATCACCCAGTAGCTGCATGTGGAGGAGTAGGGACGTGAACCCAGTTCCCCAGGTTACAAGTCTACCGCTCTTAACCACTACACCACACTGGCTCACTGGCAGAGGGGGTGTCACAAGATGGAATCCTTGGGCAGCTGCTGAGGGCAGACACTCCAAGTGTCTCTATTTTCCAGGGACAGTCCTGGATTTGCAGAATCCATCCCAGTTTCTGATTTGATCCTGGAATGTCCTGCTTTTCCTTAGGACGCCCCTGCTTTCATAGGAGAAATGTTGGAGTACACAAAAATTGATTTTTGTGTACGTGCTATAGTTATCTTTCAATTTCCGACTTGTTTACACATTTTTGTCTACTTGAAGAAGCCATGGTCCGATCTGTAAAATACAAATATTTAGGTTACAAACTATAAAAATAAAGAAAAATTAAGTTTGAAAAACAATAATTACAATATGGTTAGGGTAGATCAACGTGTCAGTGTCCACTTATTCCCAGCATAAATATGACATATTGGCAAAAGTCGGAAATTGAAAGATAACTATAGCATGTACACGAAAATCGATTTCAGATTTGAAATCAGCATTGAAAGAACATATAAGAACAGTTGAAAAAAATCTAATGCAACAGAAAATGAAAAAAAAAAATTGTTCCCCAGTGATCCACTGAAAAATGGAGCCCTTGCCTCCGGAACTTTCTTTGGCAACGGTTCTAATACTGTTCTTTTTCCACTCGGCAATCTATCACTGGTCAGCAGCAGATGCGAGACATTCTGAACTTTGCCTGGTGGAGCTATTCTGAGCAACTCGCCGATCGCACCTGCAGGAGGGAGATCACATTCACAAGGGAAATAGCCGTGGAAGAAATCCTGCTAACGACCAGATCACAGGATTCCTTCCCAGTCACCCTTTTAGAGGGGTGCAAATGATTTGTGGCAGTGTTTTGTTGCTGCGGTGGTTCCAAAGGATATCTGTGGGGCTAGGAGATCGTCGTATTCTGAAGCGAAGGAGCTGACCAATGTTCGTCCACAGCCCAGATATGCAACAAAATCACATGCCTGTTTACTGAGAGGCAAGCCCCAGACAGGAGGGCCAACTTGGCCCCGCAACCGTGGGTGCCCAGGGTGCCATGCAGCATGCATGGCCCTGGCACAGTGGCGTAGCGTGGGTTGTCAGCACCCGGGGCAAGGCAAGTAATTTAACAGCACCGGATTGCCATTACAGTGGTACCTTGGGTTGCATACGCTTCAGGTTACATACTCTTCAGGTTACAGACTCTGCTAACCCAGAAACAGTGCTTCAGGTTAAGTACTTTGCTGCAGGATGAGAACAGAAATCGTGCTCCGGCGGCGCGGCGGCAGCAGGAAGCCCCATTAGCTAAAGTGGTGCTTCAGGTTAAGAACAGTTTCAGGTTAAGAAAGGACCTCCGGAAGGAATTAAGTACTTAACCCGAGGTACCACTGTACCATAGCTGTCAAGTGTCTCTTATTTGAAGGGACAGTCCCTTATTCCAGCACCATGTCCCGCTGCTGTCCCTTATTAATGGATGTCCCTTAAATGGCCCTTAAATGATGTCCCTTAAATTTCAAAGGAAGCAGCTCCTCTCCCTCCCTCCCTGCCGGCCAGGGAGGAGGGAGGCTCCAACTGTGTTGCTTGTCTGAGTTGCTCACCCAATAAGAAGTCTAAGAACGACTGGGGGCTGGATCTTGCATGCTTTGTGTGTGGCTAGTTAATGCAAGCTGAGGGGGTTTTTGAATGCTGGACGCCATTTTGTTGCACGTGCTGCTGCAAACTTTGCAGTGCAAAGCCAGGCCGGGGAGCCATCTTAAGTTGAGGCTACATAGGCGTTGTGGTGCATGTGATTCAGATTCTATTCAGTTGAACCTCTGGTTACAAAGTTGGTTGGACAGTGTGCTCGAAGCAACCAGCATGAGTTTGACCAGACTGCAGGAGGACAGGAAGACTGGAGTGCCTGGAACAGGTGAGGATGCAGGTCCCTTATTTTCAAGGCTGCTGGTCCCTTATTTTCAAATCTGTAAGTTGACAGCTATGCAGTGTATTTAGAATTAAAAAATGCTTCATGGACCCAAAAGCAGGCCTAGCTGGGCTCGATGTTTTCACCTGCAGTGCTGTTCTGGTGGAGGCAGCAAGACGATAAAGCCATGCCTTGCAGTAACTCTGGAATAAATCTTCCTAACCTGACAGCTCATAATACTAATAAATACAGGGAGAGTTTATTTCTCCCTCTGTCCAGGGAGAAAATGACTGCATGGGAGTCCGCTCTGGCTACTCAAGCGCTTTATAGATGATTACCAAGTCAATCCCTTCGGTGTCGTGTGCCAAGTGTACCATCTTAATAATTAGAAAAAGGCCCACATAGTCATTAAAAAAATAAAAATCATTGGTAATAACCATTATTCCACCCCTCTTGCTGTTTGTGTAGACTGCCTGCCTTCCTTTCTCACTGTTTCTTTAATTTACATCCCCCAACATGCCTCTGGTGAAAATAGGGACGTCCGATTCCACACCCTCCAACATTTCTCTGATGAAAACAGAGACTCCCCCTCCAACATTTCTCTGATGGAAACAGAGACTCCCCCTCCAACATTTCTCTGATGGAAATACAGTCGTACCTTGGTTTTTGAACAGCTTAGTTCTCAAACGTTTTGGCTCCTGAACGCCGCAAATCCGGAGGTGACTGTTCCGGTTTGCGAACTATTTTTGGAAGCCGCACGTCCGACACGGGTTCTGCGGCTTCCGATTGGCTGCAGGAACTTTACCTGCTATAGATGGAAAGAAGCAATAATAATAATAACAATTTATTATTTGTACCCTGCCCATCTGGCTGGGTTTCCCCAGCCACTCTGGCCGGCTTCCACAGAGACCAAAAATACACTAAAATGTCCCACATTAAAAACTTCCCTGAACAGGGCTGCCTTAAGATGTCTTCTGAATGTCAGGTAGTTGTTTATCTCTTTGACATCTGATGGGAGGGCGTTCCAAGGGCGGGCGCCACTACCGAGAAGGCCCTCTGCCTAGTTCCCTGTAGCTTTGCTTCTCGCAATGAGGGAACCGCCAGAAGGCCCTCGGCGCTGGACCTCAGCCTCCGGGCAAAACGATGGGGGTGGAGACACTCCTTTGGGTATACTGGGCCAAGGCCGTTTAGGGCTTTAAAGGCCAGCAGCAACACTTTGAATTGTGCTCAGAAACGTACTGGGAGCCAATGTAGGTCTTTCAAGACCGGTGTTATGTGGTCTCAGTGGCTGCCCCCAGTCACCAGTCTAGCTGCCGCATTCTGGATTTGTTGTAGTTTCCAGGTCATCTTCAAAGGTAGCCCCACGTAGAGCGCATTGCAGTAGTCCAAGCGGGAGATAACTAGAGCATGCACCACTCTGGTGAGACAGTCCGCGGGCAGGTAGTGTCTCAGCCTGCGTACCAGGTGGAGCTGGTAGACAGCCACCCTGGACACAGAATTGACCTGTGCCTCCATGGACAGCTGTGAGTCCAAAATGACTCCCAGGCTGCGCACCTGGTCCTTCAAATAACTCCGGGTGGGTTGTTACAACAATTCAGCTCTCTTCTCCCCAGCCCAGTATGTTTCGCAAGGCCTGCAGTCGCAACATCCTCCCCGCTTTTTGAATCATAGCATATGACCAAATCTCTTGGGTCTTTTCCTGTGTCTTTAGCTATGACTTAAAGTGAGTGGAATCTGGTCTGTTAAGACAGTGGCTGATGCCAAACGTATTGGTAGATTGGATCATGCTGGCCTCTGATAACCAGAGAGGTCATCTTGGAGGAATACTTTTTTTTAAAAAAAAGGAGGAACAAAACACTCTGAGTCTTGCGTCTACTGAATATTTAACCTATGAACAACTTCTCCGAATGTGATGCTTCACGCTGAACAAACTCGTTGTTTTGTCCTGCTTTTATTTGCACTGTGACACAACATCTCTGCTATTTGTCTTCGCCAAGCACTCGTAAGGGCAGGTTATTAAAATGAGTCAACCTGGAATCTGACAGCTCTCACACTGGAATTCACTAGGTCAGGGCAGGACAGAGGAGGACGCTAGCAACAGGGGATTAAAATATTTGCTAACTTTAAAGAGATTCCTTTTATGCAATGCACACAATTTATCAGAGAACACCACCCATGACAGGCCCAGAGGTCAGATAACATAAACAAAGAGTTTTATTGGTGTTAGTTTTTGGGCAAACCTTTGCAATGGCTCACCCTGAATGGTTAACCAACTGGTTGGCCAAGGTGGGGGGCTGAACAGTACAAACTCCAGGAAGAATTGGAGATGGAGATGGAATGCTTGAAGAGCAACAGGACTGGCAAAAAGAGCTGTGGTCCCATTCCATATATTTTACTGTCCCAACGTGAACTTGCAAGAAACAGTTCTGCAAAAAATTCCAGCTAGAATCAGAGCAAAGATGGCTGTGGAGAACATCAATAGGCGGGTGCCCATGATGTTTTGTTTTGTTTTTAAAATAATATTTATTAGAAATTTAATAGTTACAGAAAAAAGGGGGGAAAGTTTAACAAACAATACATCTAAAATAAAAACAAAAACAAAAACAATACATCAAAACAACAGGAAAAACAAAAACATTAAAAAACACATCCAATATTTCCATATCTTTACCTTTCATTTACTTGTTTCCTCGACCTCCTCGCACCTCCCTTTTTTGTATTCTAGTTCAATTAGCTATTTCAGCAAATCCTTTCCATCTTTCTCAATTTTTTGTTCTATAATTTATCTTAACACAATCTAACTTTAAATTTTCCACTTTGGCCCATTAACAATCAATTTCTACTTAATTCTTTATAATATTTCTGCTAAAACCATATAACTTCATTCCAGCATTCTTCTAACATTCATTAATTTTGCAGTATTTCTGTAAATATACTTTAAATTTTTTCCAATCTTCTTCCACCGACTCTTCTCCCTGGTCTCGGATTCTGCCGGTCATTTCCGCCAATTCCATGTAGTCCATCAGCTTCATCTGCCAGGCTGGTGACCATGATGTATCGCCAACACACCTTTCCTCATCCACTTTTTATTGCTAATCGATTTTATAAAATAATTCAAGAAATGTGTGTGTGTGTGTGAGAGAGAGAGAGAGTGAGAGAGAGAGATACTGACAATAGCTGAGGCAGTGTTCAACTTTCAGGGATCACACACCACTGTGTAGGGACCCATGAAGTTGAACTGAAAGTGCTTCTCTTTATCTTCTCTTCATTTCTTGACAAATGTGACTCAGGGTACTTCCAGACTGCCCCTATTTCCTTTCATTCATATATACCGTATATTCTGTTTTACAATTTCAAATACTCATTTTACATCCTTGAGATATCAATGACTTCCCTTCTTCTCTTTCCATGGTTCATTTTATATATCATAAATCCCTGCTTATTTTACAAAAACTAAACCATTCAGTTTTCCATTATTGCATCCATCGAAACTTATTTACACTGCTGAATTTATCTGAATGCCGCCAGCGTTTTCAGCCATGTATTTCCTGTATATTCAATAAACGTTTTCCAGTCTTCTCTAAACGTACTTTCTTCTTTGATCTCTTATTCTATATGTTAAGTCTGTGAGTTGTGCATATTTTGTTAACTTAAGTTGCCATTCTTCTTTGGTTGGGACGAGCGAGGTCCCAACGACAGACCACCCCTATCTTTGATCTGTTCCATATTATTATTGTTATTATTATTATTATTATTAAATCTTGGTCAAGACAAAGGGGTGTGATTAACTTGACCGGGAGAACAGGAACATGTACACACTCACCTTTTGTTTTACTTAATGGGTAGGAGGTGGAGGTCTAGGGAGGGATGGGGGCAAACCTGATTGCTCAGGTTTCTGCCAGGAGACCCCTTCCAGATTATGACACAGCTGTGATGTATATATGATGTATGTGTGATGCTTCACTAAGGGTGTTGTGGGTAAAAAGGGAAACTTGAAATATACTCGGAGTCGAGAGTGGATTTCATGCTCTTTATTCAGCTCATAGTGGTGAGGAGGAATGGAAGTTCCCCCAGAATGTCGGCTTTATATACATTATTTACACAATGGGCCCCATGTGATTGACTATTTCTGGGATTCACCCATAGGCCAATCAGGTTGTGGATTCACTTCCACCTGGAGCTGGATTGGGTGGCTCCTGTGGACAAATCAAACTGCTGCATTCTGAACCCTATTGTTCTAGGACCAATCAGACTGCTGCCTTTTGGATCCTATTCAACTCAGTACATAACAGGAGCCATCCTATGTTCTGGGCTTCTTCCTGCTTCTTCCATGTGATGGTTGGAAGCTTTGTTGCAACAATAAAGATCAGGCCTACAGGCTGCTGTTTTGCTCCTATATTCTTGGCTAGTGTCTTTGTTTGGCAATCCAAGTGAGCCTGGAAGATTTCCCTATAACAGCTGCAAGGAGCGCATTGATCATGGTGTGCGGATCTCAGCATATCATGAAAACTCCAAGCCAATCTGAACACTGGTTTGTGAAATATCCATGAAACACAATTCTCTGAGATGGCTATTTCCTTGCAGTAGGAATAGAAACGAGACAGCAGTGATGTGAAATATCTGACTCTCCAAATATGGTTGGATTCCAGTTGTGGTTCGAGGACCCGATCCACCCAAAGAGGAATGAATACACAAGGACACATGATATAAGGTTAATGGGCAAGAAAAGGCCACAACTTTATTGATTACAGCAAGTGAAAAGGTATTGGTTTAGGCATTGGATTACGTCAGCTGACTCCACCCCCTCAGAGAGGGGTGAGTCTGAAACGAAGGGGGTTTATTCACCAGTAGGTGGAGCCTGTTGATGCTAATCCAACTATAGGCTCTCCCCTGATGTCACCGAGGGTCGTGCCATGGCCTCCCGCCAAGCAGGCATCGGACAGAATACACGACCGCCAGATTCCTTTAACGGAATACCCAAAAATTGAAGGCATAGGCGATGGCCACACCTAGTCCTTCGACACACCACAACACATTATTCCAATGCCTAACCTACCCACCAATACCACGAAAGTTGTGACGATTGCTACGAGGTAGGCGAAAAAAACCAACAAGCCTAATGCCAAATGGAAAAATTCCTACCAGGCCCCCCGGACAACCAGGGCAACCAACCTAAGGTCCATAGCAAGGCCAAGGAAAAAACCAAGACCCTGAGCTCAAAGGGAGTGGAGGGTGGGTGACTCGCGACGGGATGACGAAGAGTGAGGCAGAGGAGGGGCTGGCGCCGCAGTATTTAGGCTGCTGAACACGCCCACTCGGAGGCACATGGTTGGGGGCCTGCCGGTGGGCGTGGGCGCCAGCCAGGTGAGCGGGAGGCAGGGGGCTAACGCCCCCTGCTAGAGGCGGGGCTCGGGTTCCCGCCCACAACCACTCCCCTCTCTTCCAGGAGGAGAGTCTCTAGCATCACACTGACCATTGGACGTGCTGCCACATGGTCCTGATGCAAGTTGTAGTCCAACAATATATGGGGGACCTCAGTTTCCCCGTCTTGCCGGATAGGAACCTTCGTCCAGGTTTCTTAAAAACCTGTTGCTCTGAAGGACGTACTTTGTACGGTAAAGGGCTCTTCCAACGTATTTTGAATGCATGATAGGAAAAACATAATCATTGCCTGTCAGAGATGCCAGCTTCATGTCAGTGATCAATCTGAGAGTACTATTTGCTGTGATGCTGTCAGATTTCTCTCAATCTGTCTGAAGTTTTGCTCCCCCTCCCATACATTAAGATGCTTAAAGGGGCACAGGATCTGTAGGAATATTTTCAGAATTCTTCCGTCCAGTTAACCTGCGAGAGGAAGCGCAAATTGTTCTTATCAATGACTAGCTGAGCAAACACTTACCGTTAACAACCCCCCCCCCAAAAAAAAATTTCAAAAGCAATTGCTCTCCTTTACATGCTATTATAGGGATGCGGGTGGCGCTGTGGGTTAAACCACAAAACCTAGGACGGAATTCACTTTTGGATAGTCATGCACAGAATTGCACCACTGAGCAGGTAAAAGTCAAGCGGCAAAACTTGAAATGTAAAGTATTGCACTTGGGCAAAAAAAATGAGAGGCACAAATACAAGATGGGTGACACCTGGCTTGAGAGCAGTACATGTGAAAAGGATCTAGGAGTCTTGGTTGACCACAAACTTAACATGAGCCAACAGTGTGACGCGGCAGCTAAAAAAGCCAATGCAATTCTGGGCTGCATCAATAGGAGTATAGCATCTAGATCAAGGGAAGTTATAATGCCACTGTATTCTGCTCTGGTCAGACCTCACCTGGAGTACTGTGTCCAGTTCTGGGCACCACAGTTCAAGAAGGACACTGACAAACTAGAACGTGTACAGAGGAGGGCAACCAAAATGGTCAAAGGCCTGGAAACAATGCCTTATGAGGATCGGCTAAGGGAGCTGGGCATGTTTAGCCTGGAGAAGAGGAGGTTAAGGGGTGATATGATAGCCATGTTCAAATATATAAAAGGATGTCACATAGAGGAGGGAGAAAGGTTGTTTTCTGCTGCTCCAGAGAAGCGGACACGGAGCAATGGATACAAACTACAAGAAAGAAGATTCCACCTAAACATTAGGAAGAACTTCCTGACAGTAAGAGCTGTTCGACAGTGGAATTTGCTGCCAAGGAGTGTGGTGGAGTCTCCTTCTTTGGAGGTCTTTAAGCAGAGGCTTGACAACCATATGTCAGGAGTGCTCTGATGGTGTTTCCTGCTTGGCAGGGGGTTGGACTCGATGGCCCTTGTGGTCTCTTCCAACTCTATGATTCTATGAAAACTCTCAAGAGTGAAAAGCTTTGGATTAAAACCGAAGCCGTTCAGAAAACGGGGTGAAATTATCTACCTAAGAACTTGGCAGAATAGTCCTTTAAAAAAAAAAAAAAAATTATTCAAAATTGAAACAAAACATATTATCCAGAAACATATCACCCCCCCATTTTTCCTCCCTCCCCCTCCCTCCCCCAAAGAACCACCCCCACCCCCCGACTTCCCTCAGTTCCAGTCTTTGGTTTCTCTAAAAATACTGTTTTCTGCAAGTTGTACACAGTTGTATAGATCCTCAAGTTATACACAGTTGTATAGATCCTCAAACTATTTAGCTGATTATTATCAATAAAAAGTTTGTGAATGTTTATTCAAAGCCAGCCAAGGAGTCCAGTTCGCTTTGTTGCGTCTTCAAATACTTTGTAAAGGGTTCCCATTCATCCTTAAAGTCACAGTTATCCTTGTCCCGTAGCTTGTATGTCAGTTTTGCCAGTTCTGCATAGTCCATCAATTTTTCTTGCCATGATTCTTTAGTTGGGGTTTCTTCAGTCTTCCATCCTTGTGCTATTAAAACTCTTGCGGCCGTTGTTGCATACATGAAGATGTTTTTCAGCTTTTTTGGCAGATCTTTCCCTACAATCCCTAATAAAAATGCTTCAAGTTTTTTAGCAAATGTTAAATGGAACATTTTCTTCAATTCGTTGTATATCATTTCCCAATGTTTTTTAATTACCTTACAATCCCACCACATATGATAAAATGTCCCCTCCTTTGCCTTACACTTCCAACATATATTTGAACTAGTTTTGTACATTTCCCCTAACTGCACTGGTGTTGTGTACCATCTGTACATCATCTTCATGTAATTCTGGCAGAATAGTCTTTATTAAGGGACTAAGGGTGGCGCTGCGGGTAAAAGCCTCAGCGTCTAGGGCTTGCCGATCGAAAGGTCGGCGGTTCGAATCCCCGCGGCAGGGTGCGCTCCCGTTGCTCGGTCCCAGCGCCTGCCAACCTAGCAGTTCGAAAGCACACTCGGGTGCAAGTAGATAAATAGGGACCGCTTACTAGCGGGAAGGTAAAGGGCGTTTCCGTGTGCGGCTCTGGCTCGCCAGAGCAGCGATGTCACGCTGGCCACGTCACCCGGAAGTGTCTGCAGACAGCGCTGGCCCTTGGCCTCTTTGAGTGAGATGGGCGCACAACCCTAGAGTCTGTCAAGACTGGCCCGTACGGGCAGGGGTACCTTTACCTTTACCTTTAAGCTGACGGTCCTATATGCACTGACTTGGAAGTAGAGTCCCTATTGAAAACAATGAGATGAAGGCCAAATGGCAAGTTTTCGGATCAGAGTGGGCTCCCGCGTGCTTTGGGGCCTGAGTGAAAAAGAGGTGATATTTTGCTTATCACCATGCACACGGCCCCTTTCACCGTTCCGTCACTTTTCCTGGCAAGGCTGAATCCTATCGGGATTTTCAGTACGATGGGAAATCAGAGAGAGGTTCCTTTCTTAGGAAGTGCGACTGTCCGTCATATGCGCATCGATTTTTCCATTGACTTTTGCTGGAGCTTAGATATTGAACAGCCATCTGTTGTGTGTGTGTGTGTGTGTGTTTAAAAAATATCCACTCTGACCGCAGAAATATAGGAAGACATCATGCAAACATGATCAATGATGACAAATCGGATGCAGTTTGGGCCCATGCTAATGGTCTAGCTTGATGCTTAATGAGAGACCGAGAGAGCACCTATTAGCATCCCTTGACTTTCCTCACACACACAGTGTTTCCACGCCACCCCCACCCGAAGCTTTTATTCCTGGCTTTGTCCCTTCATATCTTTATGGTGCATCAATTTTTCCATTGCTCTGATTATGTAATGCTGGATCAAGTAATCTCCGGAGGCCATCAGTTATGTTTCCGAAATGGCCAGGGGGCATATCACTTTCCGGATGATGCAAAGAGCTCTCTGCCCCTCCTCTCACCCCACCCCCCAGCAGCGACCTCACCCCCACTCGGTGGCATCTCACAGCTGGGGAATAAAGGATTTGGTTCTAACGTCAATTTCAGACTGCAGATCAACAGCTGACCAAACAAGATCGGTATGAAAACAGCAGCTTTTAAGCATTCTTAGCTATTTATTCCCCAGGCTGGGATGGGCAGCGCAGCTCACCCAAGAACAGGTCATTAAACCCACGTTTGGTGTGAAAACATTGTGTTATGTTTTCCAGTGCAGATCTACTCTTAGGGGAGCCTGATCAAGAGTAGACCTTTCTTCCTTCCTCCTCCCTCCCTCCCTTTGATTAAATTCAGGGATGGGGAACTTCCTTCCTTTAAATTCAGGGATGGTGAAATATACTCGGAGTCCTGTAGGGATTCCATGCTCTTTATTGCAGCTTGTAAAACAGTGATTTAATTGCCCCCGAAACCCCAGGCTTTTATATACATTATTTACACAATGAGTCCCATCTGATTGGCTGATTCTGCTTCCCTCCTGGAGCCTGATTGGTCTTTTCCTGCAGGCCAATCAGTTGTTACATTCTACGATCCTACCAGCCTAATAGTCTGATTCACTTCCTCCTGGAACCTGATTGGTCTTTTCCTGCAAGCCAATCAGTTGTTGCATTCTAGGATCCTCCTTGCCTATTGGTCTAGGATCCAAGCTTAGTACATAAGAGATGGGGGACTTCCTTCCTTTCTTCTTTCCTTCCTTTAAATTCAGGGATGGGGAACTTTGGGTGCATAGCGCAGAGGAGGACTTGGATTAGTGACTGTGGACCATTTCTTGGACTAACAGGAAGGACAAAATCGCCCTGGCAAATATTCCCACCACCATGTCAGACCAGGGCTCAGCTCCTGT
The DNA here is from genome assembly GCF_965153285.1 of Podarcis tiliguerta. Classification (NCBI taxonomy): domain Eukaryota; kingdom Metazoa; phylum Chordata; class Lepidosauria; order Squamata; family Lacertidae; genus Podarcis; species Podarcis tiliguerta. The sequence continues at coordinate 15,619,084 of NC_139545.1, read as the reverse complement.
TTATACTTCCTCGGTGTAAGCCTGCCTAGCGGAATGAAGGCTTTGGTTTTATTCCATGCCCTTTTAAGGCCAAACCTCATTGACTAAATTGTAACCGGGTCAAGCTCTTTAGAGGCTGCCATTTAATAGAAATGAATTTCTTACAGCTGGGTAATGAGTTCTTTGTACAAGCAAAGCTTTCCTCAAAATTACCTCCTGATTCTTTTTTGCGTGTGTGGTTATTTATTTATTTATAAAAAAAATGAACAAATAGGAAAGGCAGCTCTCTGTTCCTTTGAATAACTAGGACATTTTGGCAGTGGTGGATAACGATTTAATTAATGACTCACATTCATAAGGGTTGATCCTGATTAACAACTTTGCTTCAGTTACTCTCGCTCTGCTCCTAAATAGCACTATTAAGCTAAAGAGCTCGGGAATATTTTTGTGTGTGGTGAAAATAAACTAAATACTGCCCTCTGTCAGAATCTGTGTGGAACTGTTCAGGTGACTATTTCCCCTTAAATTTATAATAAGGCCTTCAAAGCTGGTTGATGAGTGATATTTTTTTCACTCTTTCATCAACAAGGATTTTAATGGACATTGATCTGATCTCAGCACAGAAAGCAAACCATTGTAAGGCAACAATCTTAGATTATCGTTCTCAAACGCAAAAGGAAATGTTTTTGCACAAATTTAAATGTCTTAAATTTCAAACAAATGCTGTCACCCATTCTTTTGGGTCAAGGGCTTGTTCAGTTGATATAGTTGCCAAGTCAACCAGTCTCTTTTGCAACATTATGGAGCGCAGTGTCGTTTTTCTAGGAAAAAAGAGGTGCTGAAACTTACCATGAACATCTCCCTTGTATAATAATAATAATAATAATAATAATAATAATAATTAATAATTTATACCCTACCCATGTAGCTGGGGAAACCTGAGCGGTTCCCAACAGAATATTAAAAACACTAAAAACTTCCCTAAACATATCTGTAATGTTTATATAATGTTTATTTCGGAACAGTTCTGGCTGAAAAAAGCCCTGCCACTCCCAATGGCTTCAGGTAGATATTAAATAGCACCAGAGATAAGACTGACCCCTACAGCACCCCATAATGTAGAACCTCCTATTCCCTTCACTGAGCTTTTCTCTGCACCCTTAACAAACTACAGTTCCCAGGATTCTTTGCAGTTTACCTCTCACACCACCAGCCCCCTGGTCCTGGTTTTCTGCCTCAGCCAGCTAGGCAGACTCAAGGCCAAGCTACACATTACACTAAAGACAGAAAATGGTTTCACTATGCAGGGTGGCCTGGGGTCCTGGACTGGATCATGGCCCTGTCTGGATCAGGCCCTATCCCAGTTTGTGGCCAGATATCTCCCTCTTCTTCCTCCCACCTTCACTTCTGTGTCCAGGGCAGCTGTCTACCAGCTCCATCTGCTATGCCGGCTGAGACCCTACCTGCCCATCGACTGTCTCGCCAGAGCGGTGCATGCTCTGGTTATCTCCCACTTGGACTACTGCAATGCGCTTTATGTGGGGCTACCTTTGAAGGTGACCCAGAAACTGCAACTAATCCAGAATGCGGCAGCTAGACTGGTGACTGGAAGTGGCCACCGAGACCATATAACACTGGTCCTGAAAGACCTACATTGGGTCCCAGTATGTTTCCGAGCACAGTTCAAAGTGTTGGTGCTGACCTTTAAAGCCCTAAATGGCCTTGGCCCAGTATACCTGAAGGAGCGTCTCCACCCCCATCATTCAGCCCAGACACTGAGGTCCATCTCTGAGGGTCTTCTGGCAGCTCTCTCACTGTGAGAAGTGAGGTTACAGGGAACCAGGCAGAGGGCCTTGTCGGTGGTGGCGCCCACCCTGTGGAACGCCCTCCCATCAGATATCAAGGAATAAACAACTATCTGACTTTCAGAAGACATCTGAATGCAGGGAAGTTTTTAATGTTTTATGTTTTGTCATGTTTTTGGTGTTCTGTTGGGAGCCGCCCAGATAGGCAGGGTATAGATCTATTATTATTATTGTTGTTGTTGTTGTTGTTGTTGTTATTATTATTTTATTACTCTGGCTGCAGTTTAGAGCATCTTCAGAGCACAAACAGGAGTGATGTGGACATTCAGCAGAATAGCAGCCCAGCGATGGAGATAAATCCAGTTTGGGGTTCCCTTTAGCTGCTTTTCCTTCAAAATAAACACAGCCATCTTAAGCATGCTTAAAAAAACAAAAACAAACCATGGTTAACGCAGTGCTTGACCCTGAGCTTTCATGAGTCAAGGATATTCTCTTGATTTCACTTCTAGCTTAAATACTGTCAGCTAGAGATGGATGAATCTGCCACTTTTGGTTTCTCTCCGTCACTCACTCTTACAGTTGCAAGTTTGGTTCTCCACATTTCTGCATCAGGGCAATTCATCAGCATTCCAGTGGAAATTTACTTCCAGAAATATTTTTATACTGCTAGATCAGAGATAGATAAATAATATGCTGCTTACAGCAGTGAAAGCATAAAACCATACATTAAACCAGTTTTAAAAATGATCCAAAAGTGTTTTCAGCTGTACACAATTATTTCCCATATATTCAATAAACGTTTTACAATCTTCTCTAAATGTACGTTCTTCTTGTTCTCTTATTCTATATGTTAAGTCTGTGAGTTGTGCATATTCTGTCAGCTTAAGTTGCCATTCTTCTTTGGTTGGGACCTCGCTTGTTTTCCAATTTTGGGGCTAACGAAACACAGGCTGCAGTCGTGGCATACATAAATAACCTTTTTTGACACCTGGGAATTTCAGTCTGAATTATCCCCAACAGAAAGGACTCTGGGTTGTTTTTTTTTTTACTTCTTCCTCCTCATTCAGTCAATGAACACAGCTAATAACACCAGGAACTATTCATTTCCCTTCCATTGACTCTGTCACTACTGCAAATCGCTGGTTCTTTACTTGTGGCCTCTGACTTCACATTTAGCATCATCACAAGCGTGACTCGTACTAATAGCTAATGACTTCCTCTCTCCTTGCTTATTTCTCCTAGCCATTTAAAGGATACGGGCTCATAGCTATTATCATTTGACCACCTCATCTCCTGTGTGTTTGCTGCCATGCAGAACAAAACTGAAGATACTCTTATCTCTCTCTCTCTTTCTCTCTCTCTCTCTCTCTGTGTGTGTGTGTGTGTTCCACTTTTCCTTCCCTTCCCTTGAGAAACGAAACTAGTCCTAGGCAAAGAAACACCACCCCATCCCAAAACTGGAAAAATAATTCAATTTATTCTGGACCCAGTTTAGAAACCAATCAACCCCTATTTGAGTCCATATTCTGTTGGATCTGCACCCCTTTTGCATAGGCACCATACCTTTTGGACCTGACCCTAGCCCCACCAGGATGCAGACCCCTTATGGGGGTTAGGTTCCCATCCCAAAATGCAACAGAGGCTCTTGCTTTATTGGGGGTAATAACTTCTTATTTTCTTCTTTGGTGACCACTCGTAGCCAAGTAAGATTGTCTTCCATGAACATGGTTTTAACAGTGAGTCCTTAAGTGACTGTGGAGGCCAATTCTGGATCCACACGTCCTTCCACAGAGGGGACATAGGTTTCCTGGCAGGAGTTGATCAGGGTGAGGGTTTGCCAAATGTGCCTTCTGCTTAGCTCGTTTCTTCCTTTCGTCCTGAGTTCAAGCATCTTCAAAGTCCACAACACCTTTGGTAAAGGCTATTCTCCAATTGGAGCACTCGCAGGCCAGTGTTTCCCAGTTGTTGGTGTTTATACTACATTTTTTAAGATTTGCCTTGAGAGATTCTTTGAGCCTCTTTTGTTGATCACTGGCATTATACTTTCCATTTTTAAGTTCGGAACAGAGTAGTTGCTTTAGAAGACGATCGTCTGGCATCTGAACAACATGACCGGTCCAACAAAGTTGATGTTGAAGAATCACTGCTTTGACACTGATTATCTTTGCTCCTTCCAGTACACTGGCATTAGTTCGCCTGTCTTCCCAAGTGATGTGTAAATTTTTTGGGAGACACCGTTGATGGAATCTTTTGAGGAGTTGGAGATGGTATTCATAAGTGGTCCACATTTCACAAGCATACAGTGGGGTTGGTAGTACAAGAGCTTTGTAAACAAGCATTTTGGTTTCCCTGCAAATGTCCCGGTCCTCAAATACTCTGGACTTCAATTGGGAGAAAGCTGCACTTGCAGAGTTCAGGCGATGCTGGATTTTGGCATCAATGTAGAAAGATAACTGCCTAGGTTGGAAAAGTGATACACTTTCCAACATTACACCATTGAGTTGGATTTGTGGTGCTGCAGAGGGCTTGCTTTGTGCTTGTTGGCACAGCACTTTGGTTTTTGGGACGTTGAGCGATAGGCCAAGCTATTTGTAAGCTTCTGCGAAGATATTTAGGATGGTTTGGAGGTCATCCTCTGAGCTTGCACACACTATGTTGTCTTCAGCATACTGAAGCTCTATGATGGAAGTTACTCGACAGGAAGCACAAAGTCCACATGTCAAGGTTCCATCCATAACTGAATGGAAGCTAGAAGCTGTCCCAACAAGTTGACATACCCTTTCCCACCAAGCATTTAAATATGAGGTGGGGAAGGCTCACCCATGGGACTCTTTTGCCCTACGAGTCTGCTATGCACTCACACACATGTTCCACTGTGATGGGTGCATCTGATCCTATCTACAAAGGCAGTACCTGGTTCGTGGTGACAAAACTGTCTTCTGCTCTTCTGACTCCAGCTCTGATGCCTCCTCCTCCTTACTAGTTAACATCCCCTCTCTCTCCCTGGTGAGGATACTGTCCTCTGCAAAAGAGGTAGGAGAGAAAAATGGCAGTTGTCGCCCAAAACATCTGTATGATGTATGTATGTATGTATGTATGTATGCCGCCATGAGCCCGGTCTTGGCTGGGGAGGGCGGAGTGTAAATAAAAATTTATTATTATTATTATTATTATTATTATTATTATTATTGGAGCAAGTTGGTGAAGGCTGATTTTTGAGAAGGGTAAATTGACTTTTTCTTTAAAAAGCATCTTTAAAAGCAGAGACATCACCTTGCCAACAAAGGTCTGTATAGTTAAAGCTATGGTTTTCCCAGTAGTGAAGTATGGAGGTGAGAGCTGGACCATAAAGAAGGCTGATCGCCGAAGAATTGATGCTTTTGAAATATGGTGTTGGATGAGACTCTTGAGAGTCCCATGGACTGCAAGAAGATCAAACCTATCCATTCTGAAGGAAATCAGCCCTGAGTGCTTACTGGAAGGACAGATCCTGAAGCTGAGACTCCAGTACTTTAGCCACCTCATGAGAAGAGAAGACTCCCTGGAAAAGACCCTGATGTTGGGAAAGATTGAGGGCACAAGGAGAAGGGGACGACAGAGGACGAGATAGTTGGACAGTGTTCTCAAAGCTACCAGCTTGAGTTTGACCAAACTGCGGGAGTCAGTGGAAGACAGGAGTGCCTGGCGTGCTCTGGTCCATGGGGTCACAAAGAGTCGGGCACGACTAAACAGCAACAAAATTGACTTTTCACATGGATCTTGCAAAGCAGCTTTGAGGTGAAGGGAACAGGGACTGAGGCTGGTCCGTTGAATGTGGAGCCACTCCAGGGACACAATCGGGGGGGGAAAACCTTTAGCGGTTTTACTTTCAGGATATGATTGCAGAGCAAATGGTGCTGAAAGGGACGCATGAATCCTCAAACGAGTTTAATTTCTGCCATTTGGAATAAACGTGGCTAAAGAAGTAATTGATTTATTTCAATGTCCAATGAGCCACTCCAATTACAGAAAAGCAAATCGCCAGAGAAAACCAGCAGCCGTAATTAAGTGAGCACAGTAATTAAAAATGTTTCCCAAGATATCCGATACGTGACACCCCCACCAGGCGTTGTGCTGGGTTTTTTTTCTATTCCTGATTCCAAGTAAATGGCATCTCCAGTGTTGCCATGGTTACAGATGCAGGGAACAAGAAAAGCTGTGATGAGTCTCATTGCACAGTGACCTTGTGGCGCTCTGAGTATAATGGTTTAGCAAAATTTGTATTGGAAAGAGCCTAAAATGTTTTGTTTACATACAAAAATATGTGTATTGGGGAAAATGCACTGTTTTAAAGTTCTGTAGTTGTTTCTTAATTTCTGAAATAACTTGTGCTAATGTCTCAAGCACAAGGCATCAGTGACCTCTGCTCTGAAAGCCTCTATCCCATGGATAGGCAAACTAAGGCCTAGGGGCCAGTTCCGGCCCAATTGCCTTCTAAATCCGGCCCACGGACAGTCTGGGTATCAGCGTGTTTTCACATGAGTAGAATGTGTCCTTTTATTTAAAATGCAACTCTGGGTTATTTGTGGGGCATAGGAATTCGTCCATTCTCCCCCCCCCCCCAAAATATAATCTGGCCCCCCAGATTCATGATGCTTCCTAGCAGCATTCTCTCTATAAAATAATAATAATAATAATGTGTGCTGATGTTGTTCAGCTCCTTGTGAGCAGCATTTAAATCCCTGATTTACACTGGAGCTCCTCAGATGTCAGTAGGGGGCATCATTGCCTATGATCATTTCCTTATCTATTGTGTTGTGATTTCTTCCATTAATGCAAGGACATGAGAGACACTCGCTTGGAAGTTTTGGAGCTCAGTTCTCTAATCCCTATAAGCGTAATTAGGCAGGTGTGGTAAATGAAATAGTGCTCATTGACACGAAGAAGGATTTCAAAAAGCGAGGGGTGTTTAAGGTCTGGCTTACCTGCACCCTTTGAAAGAGGAAAGACTCTTTGATCCCAATGCCCTAATGTAATGAAATAAAGCTGGAATAAAGCCAAGGTCCCCATTTTCTTCTCCTTCCCCTCTTGTATCTCTTGTTTCCATATCTAGACTGTAATCTCCTTCAAGCAGAGTCCTCTGTTTTCCTTCTTTGTGGAGTCCCATGTGCATGGACATAATAATAATAATAATAATAATAATAATAATAATAATACAGTCAAACCTCAGTTGTCAAACATAATCCGTTCCAGAAGCCTATTCGGCTTTCAAAATGTTCGACAACCGAGGCACAGCTTCTGTGGATTTCGGAAATCCCAGGCTGATCTACCCCTTGAGACATGGTTCAACAATATCTGGGACGTGGCTATTTCAGAGCAATTAACTGGGCTTTAGGGACGCGGGTGGCGCTGTGGGTTAAACCACAGAGCCTAGGACTTGCCGATCAGAAGGTTGGTGGTTCGAATCCCCGCGACGGGGTGAGCTCCCGTTGCTCAGTCCCTGCTCCTGCCAACTTAGCAGTTCAAAAGCACGGCAAAGTGCAAGTAGATAAATAGGTACCGCTCCAGTGGGAAGGTAAACGGCGTTTCCGTGCGCTGCTCTGGATCACCAGCAGCGGCTTAGTCATGCTGGCCACATGACCCGGAAGCTGTACACTGGCTCCCTCGGCCAGTAAAGCGAGATGAGCGCCGCAACCCCAGAGTCGGCCACGACTGGACCTAATGGTCAGGGGTCCCTTTACCTTTACCTTTAACTGGGCTTTGAAGACTCGCAGAAGGTGTTATAAGGAGAGACACCTTTGATGAAACCTGGTTTTTTTTATATGCAAGGGATGTAGGTAGCAAATTTCTCCCACCAATTTTGCAAACATGTCTGCGGAGAGCCTTATATTGACTGTTCATGTCTTAAGATCATGCAAAACGATGCAATGATTTCAATGCTATGTTTATTCATTATTTTTCTCAGGAGACTGCATTAAATTTTATTTAATCAATTGTTTTTTTTGTAACAAAGGGCAAAAAAAATGGAAAAGGAAGTTGTTGCTAATGTCAATCATCTAGGAAGGCACTGAAGAGACTAACAGACTGCTCCTAAAATGCTCATAATCCTGCGATAGATAGTAACAGATGAGCTAAGCAGAGTAGCTAGCTTGCTAGAGTGGCTTTTGAAACATGAGCAACTGTGCGGAATCAGGAAAGTGTGAAAATCTGGTCGCTACATAAATTATCGGCAGCGCTTGTGTCAATTACAGACTGTGCTGTAAGGAGGAGATGGGGAATAATCCTGACAACGAGGCCACATTAGCATCGTGTGCATATTCAAATCCATCATCTCTGGTCTGGCTAAGGGGGAATTAACGTCAACAAGAGGAGATTATTCATTGTCATTGCTCCCAGATCTGGAAATGCTAAAATGATGATGGTTATGTGGCTTTGTTTGGATTTTTGTGGGACTACTGCCATCTGTCCCTTTGGCAAAATGAGCTTGAGGTAAATGCTGTACCCGAACTCCTCCACCTTCTCCTTGGGCCTATGCCTCAGCTGCCCCTTTAGACAGTCCTGAAATTAGCCCACAAATAGGTTTGGCTGACTCTGGACACCATTTAAGTGTCCCATTGAATACTGGAGCTCAACGACAGCAGCAAGGATGCTTCTAGCCCAGAGATGGAAGGATGACTAAGACCTTACCAGAGAAGAATGGTAGACCAAACTGATGAAGTTTGCAGAGATGTGGAAAATGACCGAGAAAATCAGAAATCAGGGAGATCAAAGTTTTAATAAAGAATGGGGGGAAATTATAGCGTATTTGGGAGACACTGTAAACAGTTGAACAGCAATAACACTGTTATGTAACAAGAACTATGGATACTTTGAGGAAAGAAAAATTGGAGAAACTTAAAATATGCATGGGGAAAGGGGGAATTAGCAATGGAACCCATGGAGGGGTGGAGGCGAAAGTTTGTATATTTATTTTTAGTTTTGAATGGAAATACAGTGGTACCTCGGGTTACAGACTTCAGGTTACAGACTCCGCTAACCCAGAAATAGTACCTCGGGTTAAGAACTTTGCTTCAGGATGAGAACAGAAATTGAGCGGCGGCAGAAGGAGGCCCCATTAGCTAAAGTGGTGCTTCAGGTTAAGAACAGTTTCAGGTTAAGAACAGACCTCCGGAACAAATTAAGTTCTTAACCCAAGGTACCACTGTAATAATTTATAAAACGAAATAAAATATATATTTTTTAAAATCACTCAGCCATGGAGAAAAAAAAAAAGAATATTGGAGCTCAACAAACCCAAACGCACTCCTGGGAAATCTAAGACCTTGATCCTGTTAAGTGGGATAGGCAAGAATAAATAGCCATCCTGCTGGGAGGAAGGATGTAGCAAAAGAAAGTAAAACAGAGTTTTTACAGCTTCCAGGAAGCCCAGCCATGGGATAGGACAAGACCAGAACCGAAGACCCTTCAGATCGTAGAATAATAGAATCTTAGAGTTGGAAGGGACCCAAGGGTCATCTAGTCCAACCCTATGAAATGAAGGAATCTCAAGTAAAGCATCCATGGCAGATGGCCACCCTACCTCTGGCTTAAAAACCACTGAGGAAGGAATCTACCACCTCCTGACTCCTGAGAGGTCTTACTGCCAGGGACGTGGGTGATGCTGTGGTCTAAACCACTGAGCCTCTTGGGCTTGCCAATTGGAAGGTGGGCGGTTCGAATTCCCACGACAGGGTGAGCTCCCATTGCTCTGTACCTGCTCCTGCCAACCTAGCAGTTTGAAAGCACACCAGTGCAAGTAGATAAATAGGTATCGCTGTGGCGGGAAGGTAAACAGTGTTCCATTGCGCCAGAGGCAGTTTAGTCCTGCTGGCCCCATGACCCAGAAAGCTGTCTGTGGACAAATGCCAGCTCCCTCGGCCTGAAAGCGAGATGAGTGCCGCAACCCCATAGTCACCTTTGACTGGACTTAACTGTCCAGGGGTCCTTTACCTTACTGTCAGAAAGCTCTTCCTGATGTTTAGTCGGAATCCCCTTTCTTGCAACTTGAAGCCATTGGTTCGAGTCTTCCTGCCCTCCAGAGCAGGAGAAAACAAGCTTGCTCCATCCTCCATGCGAAAGCCCTTGAGATATTTGAAGAGTGCTGTTGTTTTAAAAGTGAGGTAGCGCTCACTTTTAAGATCTGAATTTCAAAATGCTGCAACATGTTGTTGGACTGTAACCCCCATCAACTCTGACCATAGGACATGCTGGCCAATGAAAGGAACTGGAGTCTAAGGGCCACACATTCCTTGTCTCTGGCCTAGGTACCTTGTCAGTGCCAATCTGGGGGGTGGGAGGCAACATGGATATTGTTGTTGTTGTTTAATTGTTTAGTCGTTTCCGACTCTTCGTGACCCCATGGACCAGAGCATGCCAGGCACTCCTGTCTTCCACTGCCTCCCGCAGTTTGGTCAAACTCATGCTGGTAGCTTTGAGAACACTGTCCAACCATCTCGTCCTCTGTCGGCCCCTTCTCCCTGTGCCCTCCATCTTTTCCAACATCAGGGTCTTTTCCAGGGAGTCTTCTCATCTCATGGGGTGGACAAAGTACTGGAGCCTCAGCTTCAGGATCTGTCCTTCCAGTGAGCACTCAGGGCTGATTTCCTTCAGAATGGAGAGGTTTGATCTTCTTGCAGTCCATGGGACTCTCAAGAGTCTCCTCCAGCACCATAATTCAAAAGCGTCAATTATTCGGCAAAAGAACACGGATATACCCCCCTCTATTTCTCTAGGGTTCTGTAACGGTGAAGGACTGCTGTCAGTTTATTGCTCGTGAGAAATCATTAAAAGCGGTTGTCTGATGAAACCTAGAGCTGTTTGATCATTTCTTAGAAAAATTGCAGGAGGGGGAGAGAAAATGTCTTGTTGAACTTCAAAGACTAACACGGATGATGGTGGGGTTTTGTTGCAACGTGCTAACATACAGACATCCCCCCCCCTCCCCAGAAATGGTTAGAATACAGTGGTACATCGGGTTAAGAACTTAATTCTGAACTTAACCTGAAACTGTTCTTAACCTGAGGTACAACTTTAGCTAATGGGGCCTCCCGCTGCTGCCGAACGATTTCTATTCTCACCCTGAAGCAAAGTTCTTAACCCGAGGTACTATTTCTGGGTTAGCGGAGTCTGGAACCTGAAGCGTCTGTAACCCGAGGTACCACTGTAATTTGATAATTATCAGACCTTTCACAAAAATCCACCCAGCAATAGCTTGTCAATGGAGGAGGGCAATTTCACTATAGGGCTTCCAGCCTTATTCTGTATTAGCAGCCTAGATCCCGACATGAATATATCCTATCAAAGCACCTGTGATGTGCAGTCGGGTGGGAGAGGAGGAATGCACAGCTATTAAAAACTTAGTTTTCCCCAGATGCGCATCAACTGATCAGGGCCAAAGACTTCAGCAGTTAAAGCCTGACATTAATTTGCTGGAAGGATGCTTAACAATCGTATCACCTTGGGACGATCTCATTATGCAGACAAACACCAGCTAATATGAGACCACGACACAAGCCGTCTCTGATTGTTATTCTTATACCGTTATAGGGCAGCAGGCAGAGCTCTCTTCGATTTATTGATGATGTGCAAAATTCCTCCTTGCTATGAGGCTGACGTTGACCCACAAGATTCGCCAGGTGAAATCTGAACGTCAGGACAGAGGGATTTGGGGGTGGTCCGAATGGGGCCTGTTCCCAGCACTCAGTCAGGTTGGACACAGACCAAGGGAGCCCGCAGCTTGGGAGAGAACCTCCCTGGCGTGACCAGGGGCAAACTTTGGTCATCTTTCATTCATTCATATATATATATACAGTGGTGCCTCGCAAGACGAAAAGAATCCGTTCCGTTCCGCGAGTCTTTTCGTCTTGCGGTTTTTTCGTCTTGCGAAGCAAGCCCATTGACAGAGTAGCGCTATTAGCACTATTGACAATTTAAGGGCTAAAAACGGCTTTTTAAGGCTTGGGGGATTAGCGGTTTTGCTGCTAAAATGCTTTCAGCAGCTTAGCGCTTCAGGAAAATGGGTTTTGGAGTGAAAAAAAATTTCAAGATTTTTCGTCATTTTTTGTCTTGCGAAGCAAGCCCATAGGAAATTCGTCTTGCGAAGTGCCTCTGCAAACGGAAAACCCTTTCGTCTTGCAGGTTTTCCGTCTTGCGAGGCATTTGTCTTGCGGGGCACCACTGTGTGTATATATATATATATATATATATATATGGTTTTGGTGTCCTCGGGTGTCTTCCCGTGTAAAAGTTGGGGTGTCTAGGCGACGTTTCGACGAGGTCTCACTCGTCATCTTCAGGCTGGTGCTTTCGGCTTCTTGTTACTGGAACAGAGCAGGATCTCAGTGTTTGAGTTCCTATAAATACTGTTGAGGAGGTGTGGTGTATAGCCTCCAATGTTCTGGGCAGAGAGGAGGTTCCCAGGCAAGTGTGCCTTTTCTTCTTTTGTTCCTTAATTACTTGAGGGATATCTTGAGTGATTTCTTGAGTGATTTCCTGAATCCCACTTAGGTGGGTCATTAGGTGTGGATTAGTTGCTAAAGCCTTCGTGTCTTGAACTCTTGAACTTTGTGAAGAGTTTTTCTGAGAAGATGGCTGTACTGCACTTGGTTGTGCTCTGGCTTGGCTTCGTGTATAGGGGCGAGCTGTGGTTTTGTGGCCTGTGCCAGCCAGATCTGTGTAGGGATTGCAGGGGGGTGCAGCATCCGGAGGTGCCACCCTGGTTTGGCTACTGGATGGTGTCTGTAATTTATCTGTGGAGAGGGTCTGGGTTTGGGTCTGGTGTGGTTGATTGGTGATGGCGTTCTGTGTGCCTTTTGCACCAACCAAAACAGCCTTTTGCACCAACCAAAAAATAGCCAATATCCTCAGAAACCCCAAGGATAAAATTCAGTTGGAAAACCAAGGGGTCTATGAAATACCCTGCAAAGTCTGCCCAGCCACGTACATCGGACAAACAAACAGACGAATAAATGCACGGATCGCAGAACACAAGAATGCCGTCAAAAAAGAAGAAAAAACTTCCTCTCTTTTCCAACACATGAAAGAAACAGGACACGAAATTAATTTTGCAGATTCCAAATTGCTCTTTAACATGGAACATCACCACAAGAGAATAATCATGGAAGCCATCGAGATAGAGAAACACCCTCACAACATGAACAAGCGTGACGACACATCCCGCTTGCCAGACATCTGGAAATTAGCCCTCCCCACAAAATCTGACACCAGATCCAGAGGCACACAGAACGCCATCACCAATCAACCACACCAGACCCAAACCCAGACCCTCTCCACAGATAAATTACAGACACCATCCAGTAGCCAAACCAGGGTGGCACCTCCGGATGCTGCACCCCCCTGCAATCCCTACACAGATCTGGCTGGCACAGGCCACAAAACCACAGCTCGCCCCTATACACGAAGCCAAGCCAGAGCACAACCAAGTGCAGTACAGCCATCTTCTCAGAAAAACTCTTCACAAAGTTCAAGAGTTCAAGACACGAAGGCTTTAGCAACTAATCCACACCTAATGACCCACCTAAGTGGGATTCAGGAAATCACTCAAGAAATCACTCAAGATATCCCTCAAGTAATTAAGGAACAAAAGAAGAAAAGGCACACTTGCCTGGGAACCTCCTCTCTGCCCAGAACATTGGAGGCTATACACCACACCTCCTCAACAGTATTTATAGGAACTCAAACACTGAGATCCTGCTCTGTTCCAGTAACAAGAAGCCGAAAGCACCAGCCTGAAGATGACGAGTGAGACCTCGTCGAAACGTCGCCTAGACACCCCAACTTTTACACGGGAAGACACCCGAGGACACCAAAACCTGCATTCCTGTACCCGTGAAAATCTACGAAAGCAATATATATATATATATATATATTATATTATATATAAAAACCAACTTTTTAACCCTAGAAAAGAGGTTAAAAAGTCAGGGGTCGTCTTATACTCTGAGTATGGGCGGCGCGCTGTGTGCCGGGAGAAGGCCGCCCGGCGCGGAGTCCGCACCCCGCTGCTTCGGAAGCAGCAGCAGTGGCGGCGGGCTGTGTTCTGAGCCGAGTGGCTTTCTCCGGCGCGGAGCTGCCCATCATATTAGGCGACTGGGCTTATAAGACGAACCCCCAAATTGCAGCTGCCAATTTGGGGGGTCGTCTAATATGCCCAGTCACCTAATACACCGGAATCTACAGTAATCCTTTCCTCCCGCATCTTTTATGGTAGTCCAAATTCTTTACCTCTTGCATTATGTCCAGAATTCAACCTTATATTATTTTAAACGATATACCAACAATGAGGGGTTTGACAACGGGTCAACATAAACGGGCTCTCCGCACCCTTACAGTGGTACCTCAGGTTACATACGCTTCAGGTTACAGGTGCTTCATGTTACAGACTCCGCTAACCCAGAAATAGTATCTTGGGTTAAGACCTTTGCTTCAGGATGAGAACAGAAATTGTGCTCCGGCAGCGCGGCAGCAGCAAAAGGCCCCATTAGCTAAAGTGGTGCTTCAGAACAGTTTCAGGTTAAGAACGAATTAAGTACCGTATTTTTCGCTCTATAAGACGCATCAGACCACAAGATGCACCTAATTTTTGGAGGAGGAAAACAAGAAAAAAAATATTCTGAACCTCAGAAGCCAGAACAGCAAGAGGGATCGCTGCACAGTGAAAGCAGCAATCCCTCTTGCTGTTCTGGCTTCTGGGATAGCTGCGCAGCCTGTGTTCGCTCCATAAGACGCACACACATCTCCCCTTACTTTTTAGGAGGGAAAAAGTGAGTCTTATAGAGCAAAAAATACGGTACTTAACCCGAGGTACCACTGTACTTCTGCTCAAAGACTCATACCTGCAGCCTTCAAATGCACGTTTCCTGAGATAGCAAACTCGCCTTGAATTCTGTGCAAAAGCATCTATTATTACAGCTTCACAACTAGGCCTGGATCCCTCCCCTGTCTTTCAAAGTGCATCTTATAGCCTCACCTCCATCCAAAGAGGTCTTTGTGTTAGGCCTCTCTCTCCACCCCACATCCTAACATCCCTCTAAGGTGCCTTCAGAGACAATCCAAAGGGTCACACACAGAACTTCCTGGTGAAGGTGGGTGTTACGGAAATTACGGGGGGCGGGGCACATCTTTAAAGTTGTTGTTATAAATATTATGCCTGAGTGTATCCTTTCAACTTGACCGCTCAGGGAAGTTACCTAGCTTTAAAAACAATATAAAATCAACTCCTTTGCCAGTTTCCTCCATTCCAAAGCTATTTTCCCCTCGGAAAAAGGACTCCAGGAAGTTCCCAGAGGTGACAATTGCTGAGCTGATTGTTGGCCAAGGAAAGCCTAATCCCATCACCAAACTTGGGTCCAGACATGCAAAGGAAGTTCTATTGTATTATGGGTGGTGGGCCTTCAGAGGTGTTTGCCTATGCTAATCTTATACCTGGGTCTTGCCCTGATATGTCTGCTTATGCTAATTTTGTACCAAGGACTTGTCTGGAAATGTTTGCCAAGGTCAATCAATCAATCTTTATTACGGTCCAGAGACCCAACAAATTGTTACAAAGCAATACACAATTCATACAGCCTACCTCCAGGTTAAACAAGCATTTTGTTCAGAATATAGGGATCACTGGTTCTTGCAACCACCGATAAAAACTTTGCCACTGATAATGGTCTCGCGTTTGTCCGGTCTTCCAATAGGAACCTGACATAGTGAGCCTCTGATTTTCCCCGAGAAAGGTACCAGCAAGGGTAATATCAGTTCAGCCCTGGCAACAAAATATGTTTTATTTTGCACAGTGCAACAAAATATGTTTTATGGAATCGATGTCTTGAGCACACGAGCAAAGTCTGTCCTGGTAGGGAACTCCTCTCAACCTGCCATCCAACACTGCAGAAGGAAAGACGTTTAGTCTGGCTTTGGTGAAAAGCCTTCGATAGTTTGGTACTGTCAGGTTTTTAATGTAAGATGTTAACTTAAAGACATGCCCATATGGTACTCCTACTGCCAGCAGACTGCAGACTTGGCACTGCCAAGGTTAAACTAGTGTAACCCCTGTCTACCCTTCCCCTTTGGTGACATGTCAGTGATGTAGCAATGATGCTGTACGAACTGTATTCTGGGATATGGTGGGAAAGTTTTAAAAGTCTTCGTCACCCCATCCTCGGGGTTCAAAATTCCTCTTCGAACCCGTTGCGCAATAAACTTTGGTCTACAGCTATTTGCTCCGGTTGGTGGCTGGACTCCTTCCTTTATTCCGCAGGGACTCGTGGGCTCTGCCCAAAGAGCTGGGTGACTGAGCAGCCTCACACCTAGATTTTTCTGTAACAGTGGGGATTTCATCAAGTCCTAGAATTGTAGAGTTGGAAGGGACCCCAAGGGTCATCCAGTGGAGGATTTTTTATATTCCCCCCCCCAACGAGGAACTCGAATCCACGACCCTGAGAATAAGAACCTGCAACTGAATCCAGACGCCCTGGCTCAAGTCTGCTCGCGTCATGCATTACTCCGGGAAGAAGGAGACGTGTGGACCCCGTGCAATGTTTGACTCGCTCTCTGCCTTGTGCACGCGCTCGACAGGATTCCCGCTTGCAAACAGATCCCTCCCCCTCCCCCCCGCACTCCCTTCCTTAGAAGAAAGCCGACTGGCTTTAATGATCCAGCCTTTTCCCAGCTTCCTCCCTCCCGTCCCGCCTCCTGCACAAATACCTCTCTCCAACTCCCCACCCCCATTATAGAGAAAAAAGGGCAGCCCCCGACCCGCCTCCCCAGGTCACCTCCTCCCAGCGATGGTCAAGGGAGGAGCGGCCTGTCCATCACCGAAAGGGGCGGGGCTAGAGGATCCTGCTCTCCTCCCTTCCCTCCCTCCCTCCTTCCTTTCTCCCTTCCCTCCACCTTTCTCTCCCCTTCCCAAGTTTCCGCTCCTCCCTCCTTCGCGCGAACCGTCCCGACGCTCCTGCTCGGCGCCGGGGGGCAAGGGGGGGGGCTAATTCGGTGCCAAGGCGGATTGCTCAGCCGGCGTCGCGCTCCCGAATCGGGAGAGAGAGGAGGAGGAGGAGGAGCCGCCGCAAGAACTGCTGCAGTGTCCTAGGAAGGAAAAGCAGCGTCTGCAGGGGGTGAGGTTTGGCACCTGGCCGGTAGAGGGGGCTGCAGGGCATTTTGTGGGGGGGTGGCAGAGGCTGCAAATTGATGGTTTGCATAATCAGTGCCCAAACCCGGGCGCCGGAGTTCCAGAATGGAACGTTGATCATCTCTGGACGTTCCATAGAACGCGCGGAGAAATCCTCCCCCGCTCCTGTCGTTTCGATGGCGTTCTGACTGCAAGATCGTGATTCGAGGGCAGAATATTCCGATTTATTCATTTATTTCGCGTGCTTGTGTGTGTTCGTGTGCGTGAGATTTGGGTGCTAGAGAGATGCTCCGGCACAGGCTGTTAAAGAGAACGCGGTTGTACGCACAGGAAGCGGAGATATGCCCAATTGATCAGGCCAAGTACGGGATCGGGGTAAGTTTTAGATGGCTGGTGAATGATAAGGGCTTTATTTCTCCGTGATAGATGGATGGATGGATAGATAGATAGGCAGACAGACAGACAGTGCTTTTTCGGGGGGGGGGGACGAAGGGGTACACATACCCCCTAATCATTTTGTGAATCTTTGTACTTTTGTCCATTTACTGTATTTATTTTTCCCAATTTGAACTATAAAATGGTAATTTTCTTGAGTGAAAATGAGAGTACCCCTGAACATTTTTAAGGGGGGAAAGCACTGGATAGATAGAAAGAAAGATAAGAGTGCTTTTTTCTCGGGGTACGCAGGGGTACGCATACCCCTAAACATTTTGTGAATCTAAGTTTGGCCTCATATTTCAATATGAGTAGGAATATGACAGTACCCCCCCTAAACACTTTTTAAGAAAAAAAGCACTGGGTAGGTAGATAGATAGATTTTATTTAATCTTTATTTTTTTATAATTTGTATACAATTTTCTGTTTCACAATTTTGAATGCTCATTTAAACATCCCTAAAATATCAATGACTCCCCATCTTCTCTTTTCATGGTTCATTTGGCATACCATATATCCCTGCCTATTTTACACGAACCAAACCATTTAGTATTCCGTTATTACATTCATCAAAACTTATTTACCCTGCTGAATTTATCTTAATGCTGCCAACGATAGATGGATGGTGCTTTATGACATTTAGGAAATGTCAGCAGCCCAGTGCTGCTTCTGAACCGGGGAAGGAATATTAGTGTGGATCTCTTATCCCCCGTGGGTTCCTTCCGTATGTTGGATCTGAAATTTGACTTGAGTGTAACCTTCTGTCCTTTCAGGGTTGGGGGAATAGGGTCTTAAAAACTACCTATATTGTAGTACATGAGTAGGCAAACTAAGGCCCGGGGCCCGGATCCGGCCCAATCGCCTTCTAAATCCAGCCCGCGGATCAGTGTGTTTTTACATGAGTAGAATGTACCCTTTTATTTAAAATGCATCTCTGGGCTATTTGTGGGGCATAGGAATTTATTCATTTCCCCCCCCCCCAAATATAGCCCAGCCCCCCACAAGGTCTGAGGGACAGTGGACCGGCCCCCTGCTGAAAAAGTTTGCTGACCCCTGTTGTAATATTTTACAAGTGGAGGACACAAGGAGCAAATAGGAGTTCAACTATACCAAATATCTACTTAAGAGTTATATGCCCTATAGCTAGCCATTAGGGAGCGCTGCTTCTTGGGTTTTCCTCCTCTAAAAAACCCCAACCCATTGTACCCTCTGAACGTCCAAAGCCCATAGACTGGCAAAGATGGGCATGTGTCTGTGTTTGGGTGTAGTATTTGTGTCCATATGCCTGATCGTGGGTTTCCTATGTTCATAATTGTGGTGCATCTCTATACAACTCAGATAGACTTATAAGGTGCATGGGTGTTCCTCACTTAAAGCACACCCTTCTATGCGTCTACGCAGAAGTAAGTCCTGCTGTGTTAAGTGTAAATAGGACAGCGCCCTTAATGTCTCTGTCATGTAACATCCCAGCAGCCTGTGATGTTCTGAAAGCTCGCTCTGTGTTTTGATTGATATATCGATATACCGTCCAAAACTGGTTTGAAGTCCATATCACGATGTTGATTTCATAATTTTTGACCTGGCATTATATTGCGAATCATGATGTATGTGTGTGTTATGCAAAAAAAAAAATCACAATGGGGGGGGGGTGGACTGTGAAGCCGGCCAAGGCCTCTACATAGCTCTATCCTTATTTCAGACATTGTGATATATCAGTATATTGTGGTGTTTAAGGTAAAGGTAAAGGGACCCCTGACCATTAGGCCCAGTTGTGGCCGACTTTGGGGTTGCGGCGCTCATCTCGCTTTATTGGCCGAGGGAGCCGGCGTACAGCTTCCAGGTCATGTGGCCAGCATGACAAAGCCGCTTCTGGCGAACCAGAGCAGCGCATGGAAACGCCGTTTACCTTCCCGAAGGAGCGGTACCTAGTTATCTACTTTCACTTTTGACTTGCTTTCAAGCTACTAGGTTGGCAGGAGTTGGGACCGAACTACGGGAGCTCACCCCGTCGCGGAGATTCGAACTGCCGACCTTCTGATCGGCAAATCCTAGGCTCTGTGGTTTAACCCACAGCGCCACCCGCGTCCCATTGCGGTGTTTAGTTGGTGATATATCACAAAGTTGAAAACCAGCCCTACCAACAAGTAAAACACCAGTCTGCAAGGGCCCAGAGATTCACATTTGTTTCCAAGAGCTTGTTCAGAAGTACCGCATTTTTTGCCCTATAGGACGCACTTTTCCCCCTCCAAAAATGAAGGGGAAATGTGGGTGCGTCCTATGGGGCGAATACAGGCTTTCGCACAAGCCTGAAGAGTGAGAGGCTCTCGCTCTCCAGGCTTCAGGAAGCTCTGCAAAACCCTCCGGCGCCCGGCGCCAAGGCTTGCCGGCCTCCGGAAGGTCGCGCAAAGCTGCCTGCAGTCCCGGGCTCCGCACAGCTCTGCGCGACGCTCCGGAGCCCGGCGCCAAGCCGCGCTGGCCTCCGAAGGGTCGCGCAGAGCTGCCTGCCCTCCCAGGCTCCACACAGCTCTGCGCGACCCTCCGGAGTCCGGCGCCAAGCCGCGCCGGCCTCCAGAGGGTTGCGCAGAGCTGCCTGCATTTCGAAGACCGGCGCGGCTCCCTAGGCTTGCAGATAGCAGGCTGTTCTGGGGGCTGGGGTCGGGGGAAGCTCGGGCTTCCCCCACACCAGCCCCGTGCCTGGGGGGGGGAAATAATTTTTTTCTTTATTTCCCCCCCAAAAAAAAACTAGGTGCGTCCTACAGGGCGGTGCGTCCTATGGGGCGAAAAATACGGTAAGTTATGCCAGAGCTGTTGTACTCTAAAGCTATTCTTTTCCAAGCGTACGACACAACCTTGGCCGACATTGTGAGATGTGATTAAGGGCAGGCTTCCAGGCTTGTTCTTGTGTGTCTCATGACCAGGACAGAGAGGCAGAGTGCTCACTCACCTTTTCTAATTTATTCTGGGGGTATCTGGGTACAGTAAGTTATCTGATGGCCTATGGATTGCTCCTCTATATTTTACAGACCTCCCTCTGTCTAGTTACCCCTCACAAGCCTTCCATCTCACTTACCGAGAGTAAGCCCCTCTGAAATCCATGGGACTTATTTCTGAGTAAACATGCGTACAGATGCACTGTAAAGTACTCAACTGGGGGGGGGGGATATCCTCAATACAAATAACTGCTTTAAAAAAAGAAGAATTAACTATCATATGCAGTAGCCTACACAACAGATGTTAACATTGATTTTATTGATCTCTCTTCACCATCCAAGGTCAGAAAGCCATGAACAATAAAGGGAGCAAAAAGCTGGTGAGAGATAAGAAAATATTTCATAATGTTGCTGTGAATTGTATTTATTATCCTGTATTACTTTGGGCTGCTTAGGAAGAGTTGTAGCTCAACAGTACAGCACTGTGTTTCCAAACTGGGGTCTCCTGCTGTTTTTGAACTACAATTCCCATCATCCCTGACCACTGATCCTGCTAGCTAGGGATGATGGGAATTGTAGTCCAACAACACCTGGAGACCAAAGTTTAGAAAACACTGGTATAGCACGTCCTCTGCATGCAAAAGACAGCAGATCCAGTCCAGGACATCTTCAAGTGAGGTTCAGAAAGACCCTTGTCTGAAACCCTACAGAGCAACTGCTCATCATTATAGACAACACTGAGTTAAGAAGATGGTCTGACTGATAACAGTTGACTTCTAGTTTTCCATAGCATGTGTTTCTGAAAGCTTGTGAACAGCCGTTTTCTTTTAGGTATAAGCTTTGAAGCAAAAGCTGCCGTTTTAGAGGGATCTGTTAGAATCGGGGCCTGTGCCAGATTCTTCTATGTCGATCAGCAGTTCCCAAACTGTGTTCCATAGACCACCACTGATTCCTGTGCGCCATTTGAGTTGTGCGCCTGTGAAAAACAGTCAGTGCAATGGCTGTGAACAGCAGACAAAGTGCATTAAATATCAGACTTGTTTTTAATTGTATTGTTTTATTTTTGTTTTCATTTTTACATTTTATTTTATTATTTGATCTGGCATTTTTCCATTCTATGGAATTCAAATTGTGCTACGAGAAAAAGCAATATAAGGAAGAAAAGAAGCAGTAGAAATTATAAGACAGCATCGAGTACAATTGCTATGGCAGGCAGAAAAACCATGAAGTGGTCTGCCAGTGGTACGTGTGGGGAAAAGTTTGGGAACCACAGATGTTGTCTGGAAACATGATTTCCATGTTGTTTGAAGCCAAACCATAGCTTAGCGAGAACACATGAGCTCCTGGAGAGAAGATTGCGGCTGCTTTGCTCCTCCTGAAATCATTCTGCTGCTGAATAGTTTGTCCTAGCAAGTCATCTAATGGTTTGTCCTAGCAAGTCATCTAAACCTGGCTTTATGGTTTAGCTTACCATGGTGCGGCAGCAGAATGACCAGGGAGGAGCAAAGAGATCTCTTGTCTCCTGGAACCTGCCTGCCTGCCTGCATATTCATGCTAAACCATGGTTTGACTTAGTGTGCCGTGCAAACCAGGCCACCATGAGAGATGTCTGAGCGATTGACCAAGTCAAAATGGTTGCTTGCGTGATTCACATTTTCTTTGGCGTATTCGGGGATAGAGTGCCAGTTTTGGATACTGCTGAACAGTTTCAGTCGAGAGCTTTCCGTTACGCAGGCAGAATGAAGAAGACCAATCTTCTCGTGCCAGATTTTTGTTTTGGGTTGTGGAGTGGAAGCACGAGATTGCAGAATCTCCAAGTTCTCTTCTCTCTCCCCTTCCATCCTCTGCTGTAGGGGTGAGGAACCTTAGGCCTAGGGACCAAATACAGACCTCTCTGTTTAGCCTTTGAGACTTTTCCCAAACCCCTCTCCCGGAGTGCTCTCGTTCTCTGTTCTGTTAACGTTCACAATCTCATCATGCTTTGCAAATATTTTGATTCTTCCTTTCAAAAGATCCGTACAAGCATCTTTCCCTTTGTGCTCCCCCCCCCCTCTCTGTTGCATAATATTTCACCGGGGAAGTAGATTGTTGGTGACAGCTGATCTCGCTTTAACCCGGGCAAAAATGCATAGTAGTTCTTCAGCTTTCAATATTGAAGTTCACATTGCGGTCCCGAGGGCTATGTGTTATTAATAAAAATAGGGAGTTACTTTTTTGGCCGGGCACATCTATCTTTGCTTTTGAAACGGATGTTCAAAATCTGACAGCATAACGCTGTTTGAGTAACCCATAATCATCACACCCTGCATTCTGCTTAGAAGAACATGAGCACATCTGAGTCTTTTCTTTTTCTGTCTTCAGTGGGAGAATTGAGCAGGTGTTTGTGTTTCTCCAATTAATGTACAATACATTGCACCCACTCCTCACTGAAGTTGCATTTATGCCAAGCCAAGCCATGGTTGAGGAGAGAATGTGCAACCATGTGGCTCCTCATTCTTTCTGCTTCTGCGTTGATTTAAACCATGGTTTGCCTTAGTGTTTCCTCTGAACCTGGGCCCATGGTTTCGCTCTTCCCAGATGAACTACGAACTGTGACCAAGGTCTGCCCTATGGGTTATGGCTTGTGGTTTGTCTAGAAGAGAAGAAGAAGAAGAGTTTGGATTTGATATCCCGCTTTATCACTACCCGAAGGAGTCTCAAAGCGGCTAACATCCTCCTTTCCCTTCCTCCCCCACAACAAACACTCTGTGAGGTGAGTGGGGCTGAGAGACTTCAAAGAAGTGGGACTAGCCCAAGGTCACCCAGCAGCTGCATGTGGAAGAGCGGGGAAGCGAACCCGGTTCACCAGATTACGAGTCTATCGCTCTTAACCACTACACCACACTGGCTCTCTAGGAGAGCTAAGCCACGAACCTGGGTTTGGACAACACACCGAGCCAAAGCTTAGCACAACATGCTTACCAGAGACTTAAAGTTGTGACTATCTGATATGTGAAAGAGCAGCCCAAATGTGGATTCAACTTCGTATGTATCAGCTCTGCCCTGAATGCAGATACTAAATGCAGTTACTTCCAAGGATGTCTTGGTACCTAATGTGGATTTGCTTCTGTTGGCGTGAAAACAACCCAAAACACCTTACGTCTCTGGTTTGAAATACAGCATCAGTCAGTCAGTTATGAAAAATACATGGCATTCCTGGTGAGTTGTAAGGGATACGATGTAACGGATACTTGAAGTGCCTTAGGGCTTGCAATTTGCAATAGGTCTACGTCCTTTTTCGCCAAACGATTCCCACGCTGCATCTAGGACATCCAAGGATGCCGGAGAAGTCCGACGAAAACAGGAGATGAAGTTGCTGGCTGTTGGTTTTGCTTAGTCATCCCATGTCTCAAATGGAAGTCAGTCAGTGCTCAAGATTGCCATTTGCTGCTGCTGTTGCTTTCAGTCCAATAAGCGACATGCAATTGATTCCGCTTCTCGACGCATCTGTATTGTGCTCTCTTTGCATTGAAGTGAATGGACTGGAGTAATATCATGGCAACAGCGGACAGCAAGACAATTAACATAACTATTGGCAGAAGACGGACTGCAGTGGAACAGAAACAGCGCTGCATACTGGGTGGAATTGGAAGTGATAGCCTTCGTCCACCACTAACGGCGTCAGGCAAGACAGACAGGGGACAATTTTGCCGATTTGCCGCAGCCCGACCAACTTTGTCCCGTGCCGTGTTCTTGATGGCTTTCATAAAATTAAATACAGCATGTTTGAATTTTAGCTGTATTGTTTTGTTACTTTTTTGTGTTTGCCATCCTGCGCTCCTTTGGGGAGAAGGGTGAAAGGAATATAATAAATGCCTATTTATATGGTAGCGTAGGAATTATGCAGCAACCTGGGAGCTTAGCTCATGCTTGCCTTGCCTCCTGATCACACCCCCGATAAAAGGGTCCCTGAGTGAGTGAGCAATAGTGAGAGCCTTACTACCACTTCTGGGATGCGGCTGGCATAATGGGTTTAAACCACAGAGCCTAGGTCAGCGGTTCGAATCCCCGTGACGGGGTGAGCTCCCGTTGCTCGGTCCCTACTCCTGCCCACCTAGCAGTTCGAAAGCACGAAGTGCAAGTAGATAAATACCGTATTTTTCACTCTATAGGACACATTTTCCCCCCTCCAAAAATGAAGGGGAAATGTGTGTGTGTCCTATGGAGCGAATGCAGGCTTCAGGAAGCTATCCGCAAGCCTTCGGAGCGCTCCAAAGGCTTGCGAACAGCAGCCTGCAGCCCGAACCCTGTGGCGCGCTGCGCAGCTTGCCCCGGGCTTCGGGCAGATATCCGCAAGCCTTGGGAGCCGGGCAGGAGTTCCCGCCGGGCTCCCAAGGCTTGCAGATAGCAGCCTCCAAACCCAACCTGGTTTGGAGGCTGGTGGTGGGGGAAAGCAGCGCTTCTCCCCACCACCAGCCCCACAAGCTCGAGGGACAGCGGGGAGGCGGAGCGCTGCCTTCCTGCTGTTCCCCGACCTGGTCTTTGGGGCTGGCGGTGGGGGAAAGCAGCACTCCTTCCCCCCCCCCCAGCCCCAAAGAGCAGTTCGAAATTAACCCAAAGCTCCAGAGGCTTCGGGTGAACACACCTTGTTTTAGAGGGGAACAAGAAAAAAAAAATTTCCCCTGTTCTCCCCCTCCTATGGTCCGGTGTGTCCTATGGTCCGGTGCGTCCAATAGAGCGAAAAATACGGTAGGTACCGCTCCGGTGGGAAGGTAAACGGCGTTTCATGTGCTGCTCTGGTTCGCCAGAAGCGGCTTAGTCATGCTGGCCACATGACCCGGAAGCTGTACGCCGGCTCCCTCGGCCAATAAAGCGAGATGAGCGCCGCAACCCCAGAGTCATCCACGACTGGACCTAATGGTAAGGGGTCCCTTTACCTTTACCTTTACTTGCAAGCAGGTACAGAGGAAAGGTTTGCACTTTGAAATGCTGCGTGTCCCAGAAATGGTGAGTCGAGCTCATTAATGGCCCATCTAATAAATAAATCATCCCTGGTGCTTTCTTACAGACCGACTGCGTCTTTTAAAAGACGGGAGATGCTTTGCTGCACAGACTGCAAATGTGAGCTGTTAGAAATTTATGGTCACTTACCTTCTCCCCAGGTTTAGAAACAGACAAAATTATTCACCATAGGCATCACGAGAGTGGCCATTTTATTTTGGATCCCTTTTCTGGTTATCCCAAACATGGAATTCACCTTTCTCACAGCTGCCTGTTTGACATTTTCCGGAGCAATCCACTATGATCCCAAGAGCTCTTTTCTGTTAAGTCACCGCCGGCTCAGTCCCCATCAGAAGCTGCGGTACAGAATATATTTTGCCCCCATGTGCCTCGCTGTATACTAATTTTTGCTGCACCGCATTTCATTACACATTCCACTCGGTCTGCCACGAGTCCGTTACTGACAAAAAACAAAACAAAGCAGCCGCTAAAGGACTCTAGCATTATTGCAAAATGCTGTGACATGGGCTTTGGGCATACAGTTTAGCAATGTGATTGAAAAAAATGCAGATATTACGAGTGCCTGATTTATCTCCCTTGGTTTGGTTTTCAGCACAGTCCAGCCGGTGGTTTTTTTACAGCTGCAAACTGCAAGGAGTATGAGGCCAGTCTGGATATTCAGGCCCTGAAGAGGAATCGGAAAATCAACTGCTTTGAATCTTCAGGTGCTGGCAGGTACGTTCAAGTCTCTTGGCTGTGAATGTGTAGGATTTCATCACATGCCATGGTTTCCTGTTCTGGGAGATCTTATATACATAAGAAGCTCCTACCTTCATGTGGGAGGAAAGTTTTTATTGGAGACGACCAAGGCGTTCAGAAAAATCCATGTGGCCTTGACTTCCTAGGACTCTGTCATTCAAAATGCAAGTAGTGGAGGGTTTCATTTTTTATATATAATTTTTATTAAACTTTCTGTTTTACAAATTAAAATACTCATTTTGCATCCTTAAGATATCAGTGATTTCCCTTCTTCTCTTTCCATGGTTCATTTTACGTATCATAAATCCCTGCATATTTTACAAAAACTATACCATTCAGTTGTCCATTATGGCATCCATCAAAACTTATTTACACTATTGAATTTATCTTAATGATGTCAGCATTTACAGCTGTACGCCATTATTTCCCATATATTCAACAAACATTTTCCAATCTTCTCTAAACGTACGTTCTTCTTGTTCTCTTATTCTATATGTTAAGTCTGCGAGTTTGCATGTTCTGTCAACTTAAGTTGCCATTCTTCTTTGGTTGGGACCTCACTCATTTTCCATTTTTGGGCTCACAAAACACGGGCCGCAGTAGTAGCATGCATAAATAACCTTTTTTGATACCTGGGAATTTCAGTCTGAATTATCCCCAACAGAAAGGACTCTGGTTTGGGTTGGGGGGAAGTACTTTTAAACATTTTTTTCTATTCATTATGGATCATTTCCCCAGTACTCTTTTACCCTCTTACAGGTCCACCACATATGAAAGAACGTTCCCTCCACATTTTTGTGTGTGTGTGAGTTCACCAAGTCAAGAATTCCTTGCCCCCTGGGTGTATTTTGCTGCTGTAAAATATGTGGCCATACTCCATCGCTGCCCTCCCTGTTCCGCTGAATCGCCAATCAAGATACTATACTCAGAGTTTTAAATGCTGTGTATCCATAGGTTCCGTAGGGAACTTACGTAGGGACACGGGTGGCGCTGTGGGTTAAACCACAGAGCCTAGGACATGCTGATCAGAAGGTTGGCAGTTCGAATCCCCGTGACAGGGTGAGCTCCCGTTGCTCGGTCCCTACTCCTGCCCACCTAGCAGTTCGAAAGCACATCAAAATGCAAGTAGATAAATAGGTACCGCTCCGGCGGGAAGGTAAACGACGTTTCCGTGCAATCCCAAAGTTGGCCACGACTGGACCTAATGGTCAGGGGTCACTTTACCTTTATCTGTAGGTTCCACTTAAAATCAGCATTAGATTTTGTGCTGAAGCTTTTCAGCATTTTGTGCTTAACTCCTTTCCATCAGTACCATTCCTGTTCATTTGCTATCAGTAAGAATTGAACATCCATTGATGCTCTGGATGTTTTTTTTGGACTACAACTCCCATCATCGCTAACCACTGGTCCTGGTGCCTAGGAATGATGGGAGTTGTAGTCCAAAAAAAACAGCCGGAGACCCAAGTTTGGGAAACCCTGAACTAGTCCAATGAAATGACAAGGTGCGTTTTTTTGTTTTCTTCCTGATCTCACATCTAAAGCTGCTATCTTCTGCTGCTCTTGTGTGGAATCAAAGTAGCTCACTCCTAAGCCGTACGGGAGATTGCAGCCTAGGAAAATGGATTTTCTGCCAAGAAATAGCCTATCGCTTAGATATAGCACACTTGGAGAAAATGTGCGGTAGTTGGTTGGCACTGAACCGTATCCCCGACCGTCGTAAGCAGAGAGCTTTTAAAGCTGTGGGACTAGTTTGGTAGGAACAGGGAAAAAAATATATTCAGTTGCCTTCTCTTTTTTCCATGGTTGAAAACTATTTTTCTTTTCCAGTTTTCTTCATGTGTGTGTATGCTTGCCCTCTTCTTTGGCTGTTTAATTGCCTTAAAAGCACAACAATCTTCCTGTCTGCCTCCCAGGCAAACTCTGGAGCTTTACAAAATGGTAAAGGTAAAGGGACCCCTGACCATTAGGTCCAGTCGTGACCAACTCTGGGGTTGCGGCACTCATCTCGCTTTATT
Source organism: Podarcis tiliguerta (assembly GCF_965153285.1). Classification (NCBI taxonomy): domain Eukaryota; kingdom Metazoa; phylum Chordata; class Lepidosauria; order Squamata; family Lacertidae; genus Podarcis; species Podarcis tiliguerta. Next base: position 15,591,030 of record NC_139545.1, on the reverse strand, counting down.
GGCCAAGAGAGCCGGCGTACAGCTTCCAGGTCATGTGGCCAGCATGACTAAGCCGCTTCTGGCGAACCAGAGCAGCGCACGGAAACACCGTTTACCTTCCCGCCAGAGTGGTACCTATTTATCTACTTGCACTGGCGTGCTTTCGAGCTGCTAGGTTGGCAGGAGCAGGGACCGAACAACGGGAGCTCACCCCGTCGCTGGGATTCGAACCGCCGACCTTCTGATCGGCAAGCCCTAGGCTCTTATAACCCACAGCGCCACCCACGTCCCTTACAAAATGGTAACAGGTCTCAATGATGCTACCATTTGTGGGTTTTCAGGAACAACAGCAAATAATCCCAAGTGGAAGGCTGACCTCAGGGAGGCTGGGAAATTGAGGTGACCCAGCTGGAGCAATTGGAAACCGCTGACCTGACGGGTGGAGCATGCTCAGACTGTCTCTGCAGGAGGAGTCGAGAGACAGGCACTTTGGGTTTGCAAATGAAACACAAAACTCCTGCTCTAGCAGCTGTTACAGAGCTTTGGCAGAGGGTGGGGAGTGGGCAGGAAAACTACAGAGCTTGTTTCCTTGCATGAAAGCTTCTTCAGGGTTTCCTCCTCCCCAGACCCTCCAAGTCTCCCTATTTTCCGGGGACAGTCCTGGATTTACAGAAGCCGTCCCAGTTTCTGATTTCATGTCCCTGTGTATCATCTAGCTCCCGGTAAGAGGGTTGGTGCTGTTTGTAGGAAGCGTTAATGCTTAACTAAGTGCAGACCTTACAAATACAGTGGTACCTCGGGTTAAGTACTTAATTTGTTCCGGAGGTCCGTACTTAACCTGAAACTGTGCTTCGGGTTAAGAACTTTGCTTCCAGATAAGAACAGAAATTGGGCTCTGGCGGCGCGGTGGCAGCAGGAGGCCCCATTAGCTAAAGTGGTGCTTCAGGTTAAGAACAGTTTCAGGTTAAGAACGGGCCTCCGGAACGAATTAAGTACTTAACCTGAGGTACCACTGTACTTTATTTTCATCCCAATACACTCCTCCAGCAATGAACTTTTATAAGGCATAGTTGAGCAAACCATTTTCTATTTGATAGCCATTTGGTAGCATCTGTGCCTCCGTCTGCGGCGTGACACGTATTTTTGCACTGCTAAAATTAGAGAGGAATCTGTTTTGTGCAGCTGCTCCGAAAAGTATTTTTGAATTTCTATCGGCATGTCTTCCACTTTGCATAAAAGCCGAAAAATGTTTGAACTTACTTTTTATATAGAAAAAGAAACTTTACAGGAACATTCCCAAGATGATAATTAATTTTCCCCCGGGTTTCTGTCTCTCCTTCTTGTTTTAGACCTCGTTCCGCAATGTTAAAGAGGACTCATGATGCCTCACTCTTCCTCTCTCTTTGCCACCTGCCCGCCTGCTAGGGTTTGCGTCCAGAATGAACATAGCAGCTGTGTTTAATGCCTTGCTGGTGTCTCTCCTGGCAGCCGTGCTGTGGAAGTACATCAAGCTGCGAGACCACGTCTTTGTGTTGGAAGAGGAGCTGGTCCTCACTCGCCAGACGCAGGAGCTTTCTCAGGTCCGCATCGACTACCATGCTGCTCTTCAAGCCCTGGTCCAAGATGGCACTAGGATGGTGTGCACCGGGAGGATGCACACGGACAGGATCTGCCGCTTCGAATCCCTCTGCTACTCCACGGAGGCGGAGGAGTTCATCTTCTTCCACAGCAACTCCTCGGTCATGCTCCCCAACCTGGGCTCCAGAAGATTCCAGCCTGCCCTCCTTGATCTCTCCTCGGTCGACGACCACAACACGCAGTATTTCAACTTTGTAGAACTGCCTTCCGCCTCGCTCAAATACATGCCCAAGCCGGTGTTTGTCCCCGACGTGGCCCTGATTGCGAATCGATTCAACCCGGACAACCTGATGCATGTTTTCCACGACGATCTCCTCCCCATCTTCTACACCATGCAGCAGTTCCCAGATTTGGACTCGGACGCCCGGCTGTTTTTCATGGAAGGCTGGGGGGAAGGCCTACACTTTGAGCTTTACAAGCTGTTCAGCACCAAGCAACCGCTTCTGAAAGAGCAGCTAAAGACTTTGGGGCGGCTCCTTTGCTTTACCAAGTCTTACGTGGGCCTGTCCAAAATCACCACGTGGTACCAGTACGGGTTTGTCCAGCCCCAGGGGCCCAAGGCCAACATCCTGGTCTCCGGGAACGAGATCCGACAGTTCACCAAATTCATGACGGAGAAGCTGAACGTGAGCTCCGAAGGCTTGCCCGGCGAAGAATATATTGTAGTTTTCAGCCGGACCATCAACAGGCTAATCATCAACGAGGCAGAACTTATTCTGGCGCTGGCCCAGGAATTCCAGATGAAAACCATCACCGTTTCCATAGAAGACCACACTTTTTCAGATATCGTGCGCCTGATCAGCAATGCGTCTATGCTGGTCAGCATGCATGGAGCGCAGCTCGCGATGTCCCTCTTCCTGCCCAGAGGAGCCACTGTTGTGGAACTCTTCCCATATGCCATAAACCCTGAGCATTACACCCCTTACAAAACGCTGTCTACTCTCCCTGGCATGGACCTCCAGTACATTGCCTGGACCAACACCGAGAAGGAGAACACGGTGACTTATCCGGACCGGCCTTGGGATCAAGGAGGAATTGCCCACTTGGACAAGGCGGAGCAAGACCGTATCGTGAAGAGCGGCGAAGTTCCGCGGCACCTCTGCTGCCGCAACCCCGAGTGGCTTTTCCGCATCTACCAGGACACAAAAGTCAACGTGGCTTCCCTGATCCAAGCCATCAGGCAGACGGTGAAAACGAAGCCTGGGCCCAAGAGGCAGAAGGGAACGAGCGGCCTCTACCCGGGCAAAGTCAGAGACGCCAAGTGCCAAACCTCCGTCCAGGGCACCAGCGAAGCAAAACTCTCTGTGTCCTGGCAGATCCCTTGGAACCTGAAGTATCTGAAGGTCCGGGAAGTGAAATACGAAGTGTGGATACAAGAGCAAGGGGAGAACACATACATGCCTTTTATCTTGTCCCATCAGAACCACACCTTTTCCGACAACATCAAGCCCTTCGCAAACTACCTGGTGTGGATCCGTTGCATTTTCAACAAGAATCTCCTCGGACCCTTTGCAGATGTGCTGTTGTGCAGCACGTAATCACCAGCCAGTGTGGGATGGGGGATTTGATTCCACCAAGGGGCTTTCAAATAAAGCAGTCTGGTCTTGTCGACCTCTAGTTTCTCATGAGGTTGACCAGGACTTTGAAGACCATGCTAGTGCCTCAGTCTCCATTTTATGGTGTTCCGTGTGTATTCTCTGCGTGGCATTATTTTCCGTCGCTGTCTGAGCTCTCTTGGTCCTTGAAAGAAGCCTACAGCCCAAGGAGGTGACGAAAATGAAATCGGAACAGAAGGCAGCCATTGTACCTTCACAGTAACTTTCAAAATCTCTCTTTTGTGTAGTGAATATTTTAAGCTCAGCTTTCTACCGGGATTTAATGACGTCTCTGGCTGGGCAATCTCTTTCGTATTCTCCACTGTTTATTTTTATGCCCCCCCCCCAAAAAAAATATCTGTATCCCAGAGCAAAATATTTGGTACCAGAGTTCTTCATTAAATGGTTGAAAACCTACCCAGGCAATTTCTCTTTCTTTGATATTTATGCTTGAAATTTTCTGGAGGATCATTATATGATAAAGCTCATGTGTCTGTTGATTTGTGTTATCAGTGCTTTTTTCTGAAAAATTGTTTAGGGGTGCTCTCATTTTCCTACTCATATTGAAATACTGCCCCTCAATGAGGCCAAACTTAGATTCACAAAATGTTTAGGGGTATGTGTACCCCAGAAAAAAGGCACTGTGTATTATGATTGGTTTAACCGTACTATTTCACACCTTGTATCATCTAATGGCGCTTGCCCTTTTTGTTGAAATTGAAAACCGTTTAAATGTTAAAACAGAGATTTTAAAAGGCGGGAAAAGTCATCACAGAGGACAAGCATGTACACAAGCAAAGGTAAGGTAAAGGTACCCCTGCCCGTACGAGCCAGTTGTGTCTGACTCTAGGGTTGTGCGCCCATCTCACTTAAGAGGCTGGGGGCCAGCGCTGTCTGCAGACACTTCCGGGTCACGTGGCCAGCGTGACGAAGCTGCTCTGGCGAGCCGGCACCAGCACAGCACACAGAAACGCCGTTTACCTTCCCACTATAAAGCGGTACCTATTTATCTACTTGCACTTAGGGGTGCTTTCGAACTGCTAGGTGGGCAGGAGCTGGGACCAAATGACGGGAGCTCACCCCGCCGCGGGGATTCGAACCGCCAACCATGCGATTGGCAAGTCCTAGGCACTGAGGTTTTACCTACAGCGCCACCCGCGTCCCTACACAAGCAAAGGTAGGTAATGGTAAAGGACCCGTGGATGGTTAAGCCCAGTCAAAGGCGACTATGGGGTACAGCACTCATCTCACTTTTCAGGCCAAGGAAGCCAGTGTTTGTCCACAGACAGCTTTCCAGGTCATGTGGCCAGCATGAGCAAACCGCTTCTGGCGCAACGGTACACCATGACATAAGCCAGAGCACACAGAAACGCTGTTTACCTTCCCACCGCAGCAGTACCTGTTTATCTACTTGCACTGTTGTGCTTTTGAACTGCTAGGTTGGCAGGAGCAGGGACAGAGCAACGGGAGCTCAGGATTTCAATCCTGTCACACGGATTCGAATCGCCAACATTCTGATCTGCAAGCCCAAGGTGGTTTACATCACCACGCCACCCGCATCCCATGTACACAAGTATTGTGATGTGTACCACTTTCCAGTTTTGAATAGCAGATTTATAAAAGCGCTCAAAATCAGATTTACCGTATTTTTCGCCCCATAGGACGCACCATGTTTTTTTGGGGGGGAAATAAAGGGGGGAAAAATATTTTCCCCCAGGCGCTTGTGGGGCCGGCAGCGGGGAGAAGCGTTCTTCTCCCCGCTGCCCGCCTTCAGATCAGGTACGGGGACAGCGGGAAGGCGCACTGCGCCTCCCCACTGTCCCCGGAGCTTGCGGGGCTGGCGGCGGGGTCTCCCCGCCGTCAGCCTCCAAACCACTTTGGGGGACAGCGGGATGGCAGCGTTCCGCCTCCCTCTGTCCCCCGACCTTGTGGGGCTGGCGCTGGGGCTCTCCTGAAGCCTGGAGAGCGAGAGGGGTTGGTGCGCACCGACCCCTCTCGCTCTCCAGGCTTCAGCGAAAGCCTGCATTCGCCCCATAGAATGCACACACATTTCCCCTTCATTTTTGGAGGGGAAAAAGTGCGTCCTATAGGGCGAAAAATACGGTATGTTCAATTGATAGCAACATTCCATGCTGTGTTGTGCTCAGATAATTGTTGAACTATGAGAAATATCATTTGAAATTGAGTGAAAAGGATAACAAGGCATCAGCGTTCCAAAGTCAACATTTCAGTGCTGTAAGTTGGAGTGGCTGAGAGTAACCTGATTCCCATTTTTTGATGCCTGCTCCCCCCCCCCCCATACAACGACAAACAATACACAGAGGAGGCTGATCCATTGGGGCTAATGTACAGCCCCTCTAACTACAGCCTGCCTTCATACCCTCCAACATTCTTTAGACAAAATAAGGGAATACCTAATAATAATTAACAACAGCAATTTATTATTTATACCCCGCCCATCTAGCTGGGTTTCCCCAGCCACTCTGGGCGGCTCCCAACAGAATATTAAAAACACGATAAAACATCAAACATTGAAAACTTTCCTAAACAGGGCTGCCTTCAGATGTCTTCTAAAAGTCAGATAGTTGTTTACTGCTTTGACATCTGATGGGAGGGCGTTCCACAGGGCGGGCGCCACTACTGAGAAGGCCCTCTGCCTGGTTCCCTGTAACCTCACTTCTCACAGTGAGGGAACTGCCAGAAGGCCCTCGGCGCTGGATCTCAGCTGAACAATGGCGGTGGAGACGCTCCTTCAGGTATACTGGGCCGAGGCCATTTAGGGCTTTAAATGTCAGCACCATCACTTTGAATTGTGCTCGGAAATGTACTGGGAGCCAATGTAGGTCTTTCAGGACCAGTGTTATGTGGTCTCGGCGGCCGCTTCCAGTCGTCAAGTCTAGCGGCCACATTCTGGATTAGTTGCAGTTTCTGGGTCACCTTCAAAGGTAGCCCCACGTAGAGTGCATTGCAGTAGTCCAAGTGGGAGAGAGCATGCACCACTCTGGCGAGACAGTCCACGGGCAGATAGGGTCTCAGCCTGTGTACCAGATGGAGCTGCCAGAACAGCTGCCCTGGGCACAGAACAGACCTGGGCCTCCATGGATAGCTGTGAGTCCAAAATGACTCCCAGGCTGCGCACCTAGTCCTATGGTCTTGGCCACTCCCAGTCACCAGTCTAGCTGCCCTAACAACACTCAGCACCAGTGGCGTAGCGTGGGTTGTCAGCACCCGGGGCAAGGCAAGTAATTTGCGCCCCTCCCCGCTGCACTTTCCCTCCCCCAGATAGTCCTTCGCTCTCTCTCCGCACCGCACCGCACGCCTGGCACCCTCCCCTCCACAGTGGGCGGCGACCCGGCGGCTCGGATCGGATTCGCACAGCCAGCACTGCAGTGAGAGAGAGTGAGTGAGCCAGGTAGGGGCAGAGAGCTGCAAGTGCGAGCGCCCCCCCCGATCTTGCGCCCGATGCGCCCGGCCCCCCATGCTACGCCACTGCTCAGCACCCTCAGCAAGCCACAGTTCCCAGGATCCTTGTTTAATGATCATTTTTAAAGTGGAGGGGGAATGGGTTTGGGGTAGGTGGTGCACAGGTCCTGGGTTAAGCACGCATGTGCACATTTCCTCTTTGTGGGACGCACCCTTCCCTTCATCATTTTCCAGCTGTTTGGTGGAAACAGCATTTTCCAGCTTCCCAGGTCCAGGTTTACTGTTGAACAGGTAAGGGAACCTTTTGCCTCAGCGATAAACTGTTTAAGTAACATCATGGAAACATGCGCGTGGCAATTGTGCAAACGTGAATGTCCATTAGCTGGGGCACTCATGCGCACATCCTCATTTTTCACATGTGACGCTGAGTCGTTTATTGGGCCGCCCCCTCTGCAGCCATCATAACTGTTAAGTTGTGGGTGAACATATCAGACGACACGGCGATTCTTCGAACAGCTCTTGTTTATTCACAGGCCAGAACAGAACTGAACTGAAGGGCTCAGCCAGCCTGCTTATATAGAGCTCCAGTACAACATAACTGTAACAATTTTCTAAAACTATCCAATCACTGAACGTCATTTTCGATCCCTTATTTGCATAACTGTCTACAGTGTCCCCCTGCTGGCCCAGGGTGAGAACTTCAGTACATAACAATAACAGCTCGACGGAGAGGAATTTGTGCAAATTGATTTTAGTTGCCATCAAATCGGCAAACCACCGCGAGGAGAAGGTTCGTTGGAAAATAATGACACCCTTTGGGCTTTCATTTATCCATTAGCATCTGTCAGCTGCTTCAAGCCATATATTTATATTGGGATTAATGAGATCAGATGAGACCCCGTGGGCTGTAGCTTCTTTCCGTAGCAGGTTTCGGGATCTTTGACTCGCTCTTAGATAGACAGTATTGGTCTCACGTTGGCAAAACTTACCGGAAGAATAAGAAATCAAGACAGACTTTTTAGAAAGGAACGGAAGTGGTCCATTGATTTTTTGCAAACAGACTGTAAACAGATCTAGACATTGGCAGGATTATTGTAAAAACCCACAGTTTTTTAAAAATATACAGCGGTACTTCAGTTTTCGAACATCTCCATTGACGAACATTTCGGAACTCAAATACCATAAACCCAGAAGTAAATGCTTCAAGCACACCTTGGAAGTCGAACCGGAAACACACTTTCTGTATTGAGTTTTCCATACAGTGGTACCTCGGGTAAAGTACTTAATTTGTTCCGGAGGTCTGTACTTAACCTGAAACTGTTCTTAACCTGAAGCACCACTTTAGCTAATGGGGCCTCCTGCTGCCGCCGCACTGCCAGAGCACGATTTCTGTTCTCATCCTGAAGCAAAGTTCTTAACTTGAAGCACTATTTCTGGGTTAGCGGAGTCTAACCTGAAGCGTATGTAGCCTGAAGCGTATGTAACCCGAGGTACCACTGTATTGAGATTTCTGTTTTGAGTTTTCGGTTTTTGAACGTTTCAGAACTCAAACAGTCTTCCGGAACGGATTACATTTGAAAACCGAGGTACCACTGTATATGAGACAATATATGAGAATAGACAACTGAAAAAATAAGTTTTGGCAATTTCAAGTAGGCAGGAAAGGAAGAAAATAAATGTAAGGAACTGCAGAAAGAGGGGGAAGGGAGTCAAAATTGAAAACGTTAAAACTTGGTTCAATAATTGTTGCAATGTATATAAATGAAAATTATAAATATTTTTATTTTTATTTTAAAAGGATGGGTCTCACATAATTGAATCATCCCCTATGCAAATGGAAATCCAGCTGTTGGACTACGCGAAAATGGCAAAACTGACAAGGAAGCTCAGGAACCAAGAAGACAAAAACTTTAAGAAAGAATGTGAAAAATTTAGAATTTATTTAGGAGACCACTGTAAGCAGATGAAAACATTAGCAGGATTTTAATATCACTTGTAATGTAACAAACACTTTGGATAATATGGACAGATACAAAATATAGGTTATGAAATAATATGCAGTTGAAAATGTTGACAATAAGATCCATGGAAGGGATGGTGGGAAGTCTAGAATTTCAGAGACACCTATACAGTGGTACCTCAGGTTACAGATGCTTCAAGTTACAGACTCCACTAACCCAGAAATAGTACCTCGGGTTAAGAACTTTGCTTCAGGATGAGAACAGAAATTGTGCGGTGGCAGCGGGAGGCCCCATTAGCTAAAGTGGTACCTCAGGTTAAGAACAGTTTCAGGTTAAGAACAGACCTCCGGAACAAATTAAGTTCTTAACCCGAGGTGCCACTGTATATGGATGTGCGTTTGGTATTGTTATAAATTTATATTTGTAAAACCAAATAAAAACGATCTCAAAAGAAAAGAATGGTCCCTTGTACGAAACGTCCCTCAAAACGAGGATCCACACCAAACTAAATGCCGTATCATACCACTTTAAATGATGTTTAAACAAGAATCCTGAGAACTGTAGCTTAAGGGTGCTGAGAGGTGTTAGCAGATCCTGATTCCCGTCACAGAGTTACAATTCTTAACAATTCAGGGAACTCTGGAAATTGGAGCTCTGTGCGGGGAAATGGGTTATCCTAACGACACCATTAATAAACTACAGTTCCAGCATTTTGGGGTGGGGTGGGAGCAATGTGATGTAAACCCAATCTTAGATAATTTAGGTAGCTGTGAAGAGGCAGGAATCTTTATTCCCAGTAACTGCTTCAAGGCCTGAGTTGCTGCGCTCATTAGCTCTGACTCTCCTTTGCAGATACTGTTCTGCTAATAAAAGAGTTAACTCCAGCTTTCTCAGTGTGATTTACTGCTGGCTCGCTCCTGTCAATGGGGCTTAATTTCCAACTGGATTGTGCCCAAGTGTTGAAGAAAATGAGTGATATAACACCATGTGCTGTCAAGTGATGCACATCATGTGTGAAATGGCCCAGAGATTTGAACTGCTAACTTTTCTTTTTCCTCTTTTTAATGACCTCTTTTGATGAGTTTTGGAGACATCCTTGTCAGGTTTCGAGCTGGGATGTGAGAGCAATTATCTGCGCTTAGATCTGCTTCTTTTTTCTTTCCCCCCTTGTGTGTAATAAGATTTTATTTCCCCCTGCGTGTAATAAGTTTTCATGGGTATTCCTTCGTGGAAGAACAATGTTATGTTGGCATTACCTTTACAAAATTAGGAATTTATTTTTTTATTAAATTTTCAGTTTTACATTTTAGAATATCAATTTAAACAACCTTAAAATATCAGTGACTTCCCTTCCTCTCTTTCCATGGTTCATTTTGCATATCATAAATCCCTGCATATTTTACATAGACTAAACCATTCAGTATTCCATGATTACATCCATCAAAACTTATTGTTGAATTTATGTGAATGCTGCCAACGTTTTCAAATATACACAATTTCCCCCCATATATTCAATAAACATTTTCCAATCTTCTTTAAACGTATGTTCTTCTTGTCCTCTTATTCTATATGTTAAGTCCGCAAGCTGCACATATTCCATCAGTTTAAGTTGCCATTCTTCTTTAGTTGGGGCCTCGCTCGTTTTCCATTTTGGAGCTACTAACGAAACACGGGCTGCAGTACAGTGGTACCTCAGGTTACATACGCTTCACGTTACATACGCTTCAGGTTACAGACTCCGCTAACCCAGAAATAGTACCTCGGGTTAAGAACTTTGCTTCAGGATAAGAACAGAAATCGGGCTCCGGTGGCGCGGTGGCAGCAGGAGGCCCATTAGCTAAAGTGGTCTTCAGGTTAAAAACAGTTTCAGGTTAAGAACGGACCTTCGGAACGAATTAAGTACTTAACCTGAGTTACCACTGTAGTGGCATATGGAAATATCCTTTTTTTCACACCCAGAATTAGAAAATATGATGCTCAAGTATTGTGGTGTGGTACATTATTTCCAGTACCTTGCCATTTAAGGCTTCAATTCTGGGAGTATGTCCCATTAAACTTACTTCTGGGTAGATATTTCTGCGAGTGGATATGTAGATATGAGTTAAGTTTATACAGTAACAGTTGGATGGGGGTCAATGAATCACCCTTTAACTTCCCAGGCCCTTTAATGATTTGACTCATAAAGTACCCTTTAATGAATAACTAATATTTCCTTCCAGACTCTATAGCTTCTTTTCTGCTTGAATGAACACTCAGGAGGCTAGCATGAAAGGAAGCCGGAATCAATTTATTATTTCTTTCGCCTGAAGTCATTTGAATGTGATGTTGCTCTCAAAGGGTCAAATTTCCCCACGGAGAAATTGAAGCAGTTGAGCAAATGTTAAAAGAACTCAGAATGACTAGGTAAATTGGTTTGGCTTTCCCCCTCCTTTTTTGTCATTTTTTTTTAAATACCTTTTTTAAATAAAAATTTTCCATTACAGTCCAATAATAGACTCGTTATAACAATACCACTTTATAATACAAATATTAATACCAATCGTTCAAATACCAAATTATATAATTTAGATAAAGTGGGGGCCCCGCATGCTAGATTTGATAATTTTCTTTATTTCTGCGTTCCAGAATCCTATTAATTTCCATTACATTCCAGTCATTATAAAATAATCCCTTATACAAAAACTGCAATAGTAATAGCTTCTATTCGTGTTGACACATTTAATGATTTATAAAACTGCAAGTGAGGAACTCAAAACGATATCATTGTTCTTCCTGTGTGTGGCAATTATTCTGTCCATGGTGTTTCTTCCGGTCCTTGTAAGATGTTACGTCTTCCTTTCCCCAGGTTGTTGCTGTTATCCATCATGAATTGGGCAGAGCTTTAATTGTTGTTGTTTAGTCGTTTAGCTGTGTCCGACTCTTTGTGACCCCATGGACCAGAGCACGCCAGGCACTCCTGTCTTCCACTGCCTCCCGCAGTTTGGTCAGACTCATGCTGGTAGCTTCAAGAACACTATCCAACCATCTCGCCCTCTGTGGTCTACTACTCCTTGTGCCCTCCATCTTTCCCAACATCAGGGTCTTTTCCAGGGAGTCTTCTCTTCTCATGAGGTGGCCAAAGTATTGGAGCCTCAGCTTCAGGATCTGTCCTTCCAGTGAGCACTCAGGGCTGATTTCCTTCAGAATGGATAGGCTTGATCTTCTTGCAGTCCATGGGACTCTCAAGAGTCTCCTGCAGCACCATAATTGATGCTGGGGGGATAATATTCACCCACCACCTGGATAGCCTTCAGACTTTTAATGGAACGTCAACACCTTAATGGAGAACATTGGCTGTCATTTGCCGCAGCAATGACAGTGTTGACAGTGTCAAATTTTCCCTTTCTCACCTTCTCCCCTGTCTCATTATCATGACCAGAGATGATTTACATGAAAATAGGATATTTATTTTCTGAAGGTTCTTCCGCCTGCCTCCCGTGATAAGTCATCTTAATCATCTCCATGGCAACCGGCTGCGGCTGACGAAAAGGCAGGAACACGTTAGGAAAACGTAATAAAAAAAAAAAATGATATGAAAAGGTGCAATCCAAAAAAAATTGGGCTTTTCAAAGTTGTCATCGCCTGCTCTTTCAGTCCGGAGATGACAGACAGAGGAGATGCAAGCTGGCTGTTTGAGTTGACCGGATGCTGATGTGATTTGGTACACCCAGAAGCACAGAAAGAGAGAGGGTTCAAGCGCAGAAGAACATGATCAAAGCAGATCAGTTTGAGCTGCCAAGTCCGTTTTTACTGTCGCTACTCAGGCATCTCTAAAATCCAGCCTTTCCCCACCCCTTCTTTTTTTGACAAGGCTCCTCTAGCCATGTGATTGTAAAAGAAATGGAATTTCTAGAAAGACTTTACTAGTTGTGCGAAAGCTTGCTGGCCAGAATCATTGATGGCCACATGCCCTTGATGTGAGTTTGCATATGGTAATGTTTAGGTTAGGGTTGCCACCCGTCCTGAATAATGCAGGATTCGGGATTCAGGTGGTGCTGTGGTCTAAACCACCGAGCCTCTTAGGCTTGCCAATCAGAAGGTTGGCGGTTCGAATCCCCTGACGGAGTGAGCTCCCGTTGCTCTGTCCCAGCTCCTGCCAACCTAGCAGTTCGAAAGCACACCAGTACAAGTAGATAAATAGGTACCGCTGCGGCGGGAAGAGAAATGGCGTTTCCATGCGCTCTTGTTTCTGTCACGGTGTCTTGAAGCGGTTTAGTCATTCTGGATACATGACCCGGAAAGCTGTCTGTGGACAAACGCCGGCTCCCTCGGCCTGAAAGCGAGATGAGCAACCCCATAATTGCCTTTGACTGGACTTAACCGTCCAGGGGTCCTTTGCCTTTTTACATTTTTTATAATACACGGTTGTCCCTTATTTCAATGTAAAAGGCTATGTCCTGTATTGATTCAATACAGGACACAGTTCGCCCTATTTTTGCTGTCCTGCTTCTCCTCACCCCTTTTCCTTATCCTGACTCCAAAGAGGAGCAAACCAGGGCAAGGCTTTCATGTTTCCCCCTGCAGTTCCCTGCAGTTTCAGGTGAGTTAAGGCAACCATCTGCAGCTGCAGCCTGCGAGCGCCGGGCCCTGTCCCTAGAGAACAACAGGTTCTGAGTCTCTAGAAACAAGCGATTTTGTGTCAGTGTAGCCCAGAAGCCCCTATTTTGAACATAGTTATCTTCACAATATTTGAGAGAGGAGGGTGGGGGAGAAGTAGCTCCCCACAAGGAAAGCTTGACAGCTGAGTGAGAATTTGAACCCGAATCTCCCGGGCCCAGTCCAACAGTCTAACCATAGCCATAGCTGTCAACCGTCCCTTATTTGGCGGGAAACTCCCTTATCCCAGCGCCGTGTCCCACTGCTGTCTCTTATTGGTGATGTCCCTTAAATTTCCCGGGTTTCATGCTCGCCCGGCTCGGGACGGAAGCAGCGGCTCGGGGTCCTCCGTCATGAGAGAGCGTGCGCACCTGAGCTGCCGCGTCTCTGTGTCTCCCTCCCCCACCTCAGGGGTGCGTCGTGAGGAGACGGGTGGCGGCGGGCGGGCAGGCAGCCCCTCTCTTGCGAGACTTCAGCCGCTCTCCCAGGGGAAGCCAGAGGCGGTAGCAGCAGCTGAGGAAGCAGACTGAGGGAGGAGGAAGAGGAGGGGATGGGGAGGGACGCAGAGGGGAAGCGCTTCAGCGGCCGCGGCGGCGCCACAACCACCTCATGCCACACTCGCGGGCGGCGTGGGCGAAAGTCTCTCTCCCTCCCCCCCTCGGGCGGGGAAGAGCTGATGGAACTCCTCGCACCAGGATGACGGCAGCCCTGATGTGCTGCTTAGCATACCCTCCAACCAGTGCAGCATCTTAATGTAGTGATTTCCTCCTCTGCATCCCTTTCATAACTCTATTTTTATAAATCATTTGTCCATCCATAGTTCAAATTTTTACCACAAGTTTTCTGTCATTCCTACCAATGTTTGTAACTCTTTACAATAGCTTTTCAACTAAATTATAAACTTTCCCCATTCTTTATTAAAGAGGTCCTCTTCCTGGTTTAAAATTCTGCCTGTAAGCTTTGCCATCTCGACGCTGTTCATCAGTTTTGTCTGCCCCTCTTCTTTGGTGGGAGTTGTAGACCCTTAGGATCATCTAGTCCAACCCCCTGCAAAACACTGCCAGTGGCAGCAAAAGCAGCATGGATCCATCAGTGCCGGATTTCTGTATAAGTTAAGCAAAATCCCTTATTTTGGCTGCTGGTCCCTTATTTTCGAGGCTGCTGGTCCCTTATTTTCAAACCTGTAAGTTGACAGCTATGACCATGGCACATCACTGGTTAAACTCGATGAGACATGAAAGGTGAGTTTGTCTATATGTGGTGGTTGTGTCAGAAAGCCATTACATTTTGGAAACTGATAAGGGAGAGACAATCAGTTAGTTATATCCTAAACTGGATCCCACCTTTGCGTTCGTTGGCTGCAGTGTGTAAAAATGGCCGCTCCGCTAGATAAACCAGAACCTATTTGTAACAAACACATTTTGCTCACAAAGACTTGAGGGGAAAAACAAAACAAAACAAAACCAGCAGGACAAAATTAATCCAAAACATCTGGGACCAACTAGAGATTGTGAAATTAACAGCATTAGGAAGATCAATGCAAAAAATATAATTTCACATTAGGAAATGAAATCCAGCGGCAGAATGCATTAATAATAAGTTATGTATCACTGATTTGGATAATAGCTTTATGAATGCATTAGCTTTCTATTGCATATGCTCTTAACTTCCTTGTAATCGTATCTTGTGCTCTTTTTAATATATATTGTATTATTTTGTATTTATATCAGATATGAATATGTAGAATTGTATTACTCTGTGCTGAATGTTTTAAGTGTGGTGTTTGTGTACCTGTGGGTCACAAAGAGTCGGGCACGACTAAACAACCACCACCACCACCACAAATAATCCATACTCGCTGATCGCGGGATATATTCAGAAGAAGAAAAAGCCAAGGAGTAAACCCGTCATTGGAGTCCCTAAGACTTGCCTTGTACGCCTCCTTCCGGCAACTCCTGCCCCAAGCTGTAACCAAGCATCTTCCTTTCCTTCATCAGCAAGGCTGAGAGGCGGAAGAGTTGTTTTCTGGGCAGCCCAGGACCTGGAGAAGCCACTTTTGTGTTTCCAACACAGCAAAAACAACACAGGAGGCAGCAGTTCCGAGTTACCGGTCTCTGCAGCCACAGCAGGCGCCGTGATTCCCCAGCAGTTTGACTTCGCCCCTGGAGGCGCACTCTATTGGCTCTCGAGACACGCAGATGCCAACAAAAAACACAACTAAACTTTAATTTTGAAAAAGAAGGCGCCCATCTTTACCCCACTTTGTTACAAGAACCGTATGAAACACATATACCCAATCAGGAATTTTACTTATCTACACATAGATGTATGCACACCACAAAATACTTTCCATATTCTCTATCCATGTCAGTGGTTACCAGTTTGCTTTCAGGTCAGATACTGGGTGGCTGGTCTCAAATTTAAGCATCAGGCATTGGAAAGCTTTGACCCTCCAGATGTTGTCGGACTCCAATTCTTAACAGACCCAAACAGCAAACAGCCATTCGTTACGGATGATGGCAGCTGGAGTCCAACAACATCTGCAGACTCTCTGATTCTCAGGGGTTGGTTGCATTTCAGTAAAATATACCATATTTTCTGCTCTATAAGACTCACTTTTTCCCTCCTAAAAAGTAAGGGGAAATGTGTGTGCGTCTTATGGAGCGAATGCAGGCTGCGCAGCTATCCCAGAAGCCAGAACAGCAAGAGGGATTGCTGCTTTCGCTGTGCAGTGATCCCTCTTGTTGTTCTGGCTTCTGAGATTCAGAACATTGCTTTTCTTGTTTTCCTCCTCCAAAAA
Source organism: Podarcis tiliguerta (assembly GCF_965153285.1). Classification (NCBI taxonomy): domain Eukaryota; kingdom Metazoa; phylum Chordata; class Lepidosauria; order Squamata; family Lacertidae; genus Podarcis; species Podarcis tiliguerta. The sequence goes on along the minus strand of NC_139545.1, from coordinate 15,574,999 downwards.
CTAGGTGCATCTTGTGGTCTGGTGCGTCTTATAGAGCGAAAAATACGGTACTTCCATATAAATATGTCTCAGAACAAATGTCTGCAGAGGAGGGCAACCAAGATGATCAAGGGTCTGGAAACGAAGCCTTCTGAGGAGTGCTTGAAGGAGCTGGGTGTGTTTAGCCTGGAAAAGAGGAGACTGAGAGAAGACATGATAGCCATCTTCAGATATCTTAAGGGCTGCCACATAGAGGAGGGAGCACGCTTGTTTCCTCCTGCTCTGGAGGGTAGGACTCGAACCAATGGCTTCAAGTTGCAAGACAGGAGATTCCGACTAAACATTCGGAAAAACTTTCTGGCAGTAGGAGCTGTTCGGCAGTGGAACAGACTCCCATGAGAGGTGGTGGGCTCTCCTTCCTTGGAGGTTTTTAAACAGAGGTTGGATGGCCATCTGCCATGGATGCTTTAGCCCGGATTCTTCCATTGGAGGGGGTTGGACTAGATGACCATTGGGTCCCTTCCAACTCTTCTACGAAATGTGCCCCATTGTCTGTAATTCTGTCTGTCTCACACCCATCTAGCAAGGGAAATTTCTACCTTCAAAGGATGTGAAAGCACATCGGGATGCAAATGCAAACTCTGATTCTCATGTGGTACCCACTGACCCTACTAGATGGACCTCAAAGGGATGGCAATATTCATCTTCATCTCGTTGCATGTCAGAAAGCACAGTTGGGTTGGCATCGGGTCCAGAGATTGCCTTTCCACAAACAATTTAATAATAATAATAATAATAATAATAATAATAATAATAATAATAATAATTAATTTATACCCCGCCCATCTGGCTGAGTCTCCCCAGCCACTCTGGGCAGCTCCCAATCAAATGTTAAAAACAATACAGCATAAAATATTAAAAACTTCCCTAAACAGGGCTGCCTTCAGATGTCATTTAAAGATAGGATAACTGCTTATTTCCTTCACATCTGAAGGGAGGGTGCTCCACAGGGTGGGTGCCACTACTGAGAAGGCCCTCTGTCTGGTTCCCTGTAACCTCACTTCTCGCAATGAGGGAACTGCCAGAAAGCCCTTGGTGCTGGATCTCAGTGTCCGGGCAGAACAATGGGGGTGGAGACGCTCCTTCAGGTATACAGGACCGAGGCCGTTTAGGGCTTTAAAGGTCAGAACCAACACTTTGAATTGTGCTCAGTATGTGTGCTTGGTATGTGGAAGAACCATACACTACAAAACAGAAAATGTGATGTGGGATGATTCCTCAAATATAAATACGTTTTGTCACACATTTCTTTTTTAAAAATTAGCTTTATTTTCAGAATTCACATATGACAGAAGTTACATAGCCAGTCAAAGGCCTGTGTGTCTGCTGGCACAGAGGTATTTTCACAGAAAAAGCTCAAAAGCTCCTTTTTGTTGCAGGTGAGCGTGTCACCCTTGTCAAGAAAGACTAACGTGAGGATTCTTTTGTGACCATTAAGTTGTGCTCCTGAATATACCTAAGCAGAATCTGTCCTCTCCTGTCGATGGTTTGGAGCCAATTCTTCATTCCTTCACGTCCACCCTGGTTTCCCCAGAATTCCTCATCGACATACAGAGATTGCAAAAGCAGGTTTTGCAAGCATCCTGACTTGAGCACAGTCACAGCTGTCTCAGGAAACCTGACCAAAGAAATTAAAAGTTGTGTTTTTTATAGACAGAATCCCATATTCTAAAGTATTAGTGCATGAAGGCAGCATACGAAGCAATCCAACTTCTGCTCCCTGGGATCTATTTCTTTTCCTCCCAATATTTATTGAAGGATTAATTTCATCCTACCCCAAATCTCTAAATTTCTTTTTATGTCTTTCCAGATATTTATATAATTATCTTTAAATAAGTTAATATTTTTAGCTGTTAGCCATACTCCCAAGTATTCAACTTTTATATACGGTATATACATAAGTCGAAAACTTGTTGTAGATCCTTTTTATGTTGCTTTGTCATATTTTTCATCAATATCTTAGTTTTATTTTTATTTAATTTGATTCCTGCTATGTGTCCAAATTCCTGGATCCTCTCCAACACTTTCGGTAAACTGTTCTTAGGATCTTCTACTGTAATCACAAGGTCATCTGCAAAAGCTTTCAATTTATACGTTTTATTTCCTACCATTATTCCTTTTATTGTATCATCTGCTCGTATCTTTTTTGCCAGGGTTTCTAATACTAATATAAATAATAACGGTGACAGGGGACACCCTTACCTTGTCCCCTTCATTATTTTACATTTTTCCGTAATCCTGTTGTTCACAATCAGCATAGCTTGTTGTTCTGAATAAATTGCCTCAATACTTTTACCAAAAGCCTCTCCAAAATTCATCATTTCTATCGTTTTCTTCATAAATGCCCATGAAATATTATCAAAGGCCTTTTCTGCGTCTATAAACATTAAAGTGACTTGTTTCACATTTCTGACCTCCAGATTATTATTATTATTTAAATAAGAATGGATACTCACTAAACCATCTCCTGCTCAAAAGGAACAGGGCTGTCCTAGTTGTATCATCAATATTTTGGGCACCGTGGGGAGGAAATGTTATTGAGTATATACAGCCCACAGGTAATACTTGCCAATGCCCATCTTACCCGTCTATGCCTTGCAGCAGCCTGAAGTTCAGTTTTGCATCTGGATGGCCCGGTCTGCCTGCATTGTCAATAAATACTAAGTGTGAAGGCTTGCTCCTCCGGATCTGGAAAAGAAGAATCAACTTGGCAGTAAGAAGAGGAGAAGAGTTTGGATTTGATATCCCGCTTTATCACTACCCGAAGGAGTCTCAAAGTGGCTAACATTCTCCTTTCCCTTCCTCCCCCACAACAAACACTCTGTGAGATGAGTGAGGCTGAGAGACTTCAAGAAGTGTGACTAGCCCAAGGTCACCCAGCAGCTGCATGTGGAGGAGCGGAGACGCGAACCCGGTTCCCCAGATTATGAGTCTACAGCTCTTAACCACTACACCACACTGGCTCTCAGGACACAGGTACATGAATGTGAACAGTCTGTTACAGAACATTTTGGGAAATGTTGGCATGTTTGTCCTACACCTCGGTGCTATATGGACATTTTTATGTGTGCAGCAGTATCCTCCACAAAGCAATTACGCTTACATTACTAAATGCGCAGTGGTCCTTAGCAGCAGAAGTCTCTCGCTTCCCCCAAGAGACTTCATACTTCATCTTCTTTCATTCCTATTTTCTTTCATCCAAAATGTTTTAGTAAGAAGCAAGAAGGCATCGCCAGGCTAGTCCACAAATCACCAAGTGTTAGAACAGAAACTCAGTAATGATACAATGGGCAAAGGATATTGGACATAATATACAACTTTTATCATGGGCGAAATTATGGAGGGAGGATTTAAAATTCACAGCATGCTGCACATTGAAAGAAAATTACATGAAAACGATGTATCATTGGTAACTGGCTCCCACTAAACTAGCAAAAATGTATAGAACTGCTACAAATATATGTTGGAAGTGTAAAGAGAAGGAAGGCACATTCTACCACATGATAAAAGCATTTTGGGAAATTATTTACAATGAGTTGAAAAAAATGTTTAAAATAACTTTTGTGAAAAAACCAGAAGCTTTTCTATTAGGAATTCTAGGTCCAAAAACACCAAAGGAACAGAAAAGACAGCTGTGAGGATGTTACTAGCCCAAAGATGGAAGGAAGATAAAATACCTACAAGAGAAGAATGGCTGATGAAGATGATGGACTATGCTAAAATGGCAAAAATGACCAGGAAGATCAGAGATCAAGAGGATAATAAATTTAATAAAGAATGGCGAAAATTTATAAGTTACTTAAAAGAACACTAGATCCAGGTAGGTAGCCGTGTTGGTCTGATGCAGTCGAAATATATAAAATAATAATAATAAATTGTCCGGTAGCACCTTAGAGACCAACTAAGTTTGTTCTAGGTATAAGCTTTCGTATCTGAAGAAGTGTGCATGCACACGAAAGCTTATAGCAAGAACAAACTTAGTTGGTCTCTGTCAGGGAACTGCCATCAGTGTCCGAGGGAGAGAGCAAGCTCCAAAGGGATCCCAGAGAGCGTCCTGGGAGTGGGAGAGGCAGCCCATCTTCTGGGGGGAAGAGAATCAGCGTAGCTCCAGTGGAGAAGGGGGGGAGATGGGGGAATCGGCGAGGCGATCCCATGACTCCTTGCCGGGGACCAGCGGGGAGAGAAGGGGTCCTCCGCTGCCCACGCCCTCCTTGCGCAGAAGGCTTCCGCACAGGGAGAGTAGGCGGAGACTGGGCGTCAAAGAGCTTCTTTGCTGGAAGAAGTTTAAGAAACGCCCACTGACGGATTCTGCCAGCAATTGAGACAGCCACGGGTGAGTGGCTGTCCGGACAGGAAAGGTTCACTCAGGCAACCCAGCCAGACGTTGGGACAAGCTTACGCACGAGCAGCCCCTAGAACCATTACAGTCTCTAAGGTGCTACTGGACAATTTTTAAAATCTATTTTAAAAGAACACTGTAAACAATTAAAATCATTGACAGGGTTTTAAAAAACACTTGCAATGTAACGACAACTATGGTGAGAACTGAGTGTTAAGAAAATATGGAGAACATTATATGATGCAGTTGGAAAAGAATAACTATGGAAACCACAGAGGGGTGAAGGGAAGTCCAGGGATTCAGAGAATCCTTTGTTAGAACAGAAACAAACTCAATTCACAGGGAAGTGACATACCAAGATATGAACTAAGACCAGCTCGGCAGGATTTTGGCACTTCTCGTGGAGCAGTTCCTGAACACAGGGCTCAGAAGGATCTGGCTGGAAGCCACAGCAGTATCGATCCAGGCGGTCGTGGACCTGCAGGAGATGTGGAGGATTCAGAGGCGTAAGAATTCTGTATCTGTAATGTCAGACAGACACCTTTCCTTGTATGGGAGACAAATATTTGCTGGCGGCTGGCGGACAATCTCTAGGTTGTTTGTCCTTGGAGACTGTGTGGTCTACTGGACTGCAGAGTAACCTAGGATCTGGAGCCTAATCGTAACTGCCCAGATTAGTCACTCATTCAGCCCCACCTATGAAACAAGAATGTCAATGGGAACCAGGCAGAGGGCCTTCTCGGTAGTGGCGCCCACCCTGTGGAAGGCCCTCCCATCAGATGTCAAAGAGATAAACTACTACAGTGGTACCTCGGGTTAAGAACTTAATTCGTTCTGGAGGTCTTTTCTTAACCTGAAACTGTTCTTAACCTGAAGCACCACTTTAGCTAGTGAGGCCTCCTGCTGCTGCCATGCCACCGCCATGCAATTTCTGTTCTCATCCTGAAGCAAAGTTCTTAACCCGAGTACTATTTCTGGGTTAGCAGAGTCTGTAACCTGAAGCTTCTGTAACCTGAAACGTCTGTAACACGGGGTACTACTGTATCTTGCTTTTATAAGACATCTGAAGGCAGCCCTGTTTGGGGAAGTTTTTAATGACTGGTGTTTTAATGTATTTTTAATCTTTGTTGGAAGCCGCCCAGAGTGGCTGGAGAAACCTAGCCAGATGGGCAGGGGATGATGATGATGATGATAGTACTTTCCGCACTTACAGCCTGATCTTTACATGATTTACTTCAGTGACTGGCAGTGGCATAGCATGGGAGGACTGTGGCCCCGGGTGCCCCAGGACAGGATCCCAAATTGAGGTCGAAGCTGCAGGAAGGCAAGCAGCAAATGGGACGAGCCTTTGGGGCTGGGAAGGGGGCACCTCTTCCTCATGGCCAGAGAAGGGATGCTCATGCACAACCTGACCTTGGGCTGGCCAAGAGAGAGGGCGCTGTCGTCGCCCACTCAGTGGCGTAGCGTGGGTTGTCAGCACCCGGGGCAAGGCAAGTAATTTGCGCCCCCCCCCGATGCACTGTCCCTCCCCCAGATAGTCCCTCGCTCTCTCTCCGCACCGCACCGCACGCCTGGCACCCCCCCCCTCCACAGTGGGCGGCGACCCGGCGGCTCGGATCGGATTCGCGCAGTGAGAGAGAGTGAGTGAGCCAGGTAGGGGCAGAGAGCTGCGAGTGCGAGCACGCCCCCCCCAGATGTTGCGCCCAGTGCGGCCGGCCCCCCCTGCACCCCCCACGCTACGCCACTGCCTTGGGCTGGCCAAGAGGGAGGGCGCTGTCGTCGCCCACTGAGGAGGGAGGGGAACTTTCATTCCTCCTCACCACTATGAGCTGAATAAAGAGCATGGAATCCACTCTCGACTCTGACTATATTTCAGACTCCCTTGATTAGATGCTGGCCGGCGAAAGGACTAGCCACTGTCCAGTCCACCAGGGAAGCGCAACACTTGCCTGGAGCCAGCAACCCACACTACGACACTGGTGATGGGCACCTCTAGATCAGGGGTCGGCAACCTAAGGCCCATGAGCCACAAGCGGGCCACGGGGGTCATTTAACCGGCACATGAGACGCCCTCGAACCTAGCCATCCACTCGGCGAGTCCCCGCTTGCTGCGCTAAACCCCCACAGTGCAGCACGGGGACTTGTGGCGCCAGAAATTGCATCTGCACAGGCGCAGGCACCCAAAATTGCGTCTGTACAGACGTAGGCACTGGAAATTGTGTCTGCGCAGATGCAGGCACCGGAAATTGTGGACGTGCACACATGATCTGGCCCACAGAGGGATCTCCACTGGAGTGAACCGGCCCACGTGAGATAAACCTTGCTGATCCTTACTCTAGAGGCACACCAGACTATGAGAGGTTGGCTTACCAGGCTCTTTAGAGCATAGCACATCAACCTTTCCCAGGCCTGGTGTCATATATGATGTCTGATGATGGAAGATGTTGACTAAAAGAAGGAACAAGGAGCACACACTGAAGCCCTTGTCAGATGGGCCACTTATTTCAGTCACCCTCCACAGCAACAGAAAAAGGCATCAGATTCCAAAGGTGCCAAGTTTCCGATGCCAAGGAAAACATTGGAGCGAGCTCCCGGTTCTTCCTCCCCCCCCAGGTTGAATTCAAGCCAGGGTTACTGTTATGTACTGAGCTGAATCCTAGAACAATAGGATCCAGAATGCAGCAGTCTGATTGGTCAGCAGGAGCCACCCAATCCAGCTCCAGGTGGAAGTGAATCAGCAACCTGACTGGCCTGCAGGAGCAGCCAATCAGGCATCTGGAGAAAGTGAATCCGCAACCTGATTGGCCTACAGGAGCAGCCCATAATTAGCCAATCAGCCACCACCCATTCTGAAAAAGCAATTGTCTGGCAAGGTTGGAGGCTGCTGAACAGGCCAGACCATCTTGGCTGTGAGTCCTGGAAGACCTCATCTGGAGTCTCTGACTGACTCCAACTACAAAAGTGGAGGCTGCTGAAAAGACTCTTGGGCTGGGGGCATTGTTTTGTGGATTATGTGGGGTGGAGATCAGGAGCCAACTCCTAGGGGCTGAGTTCCCTTTGGCCCCCAATAAAGTATTTGAGGGTCTCCCCCTCTAAAGTTGATGGGCATTGCCATTCAAAGAGTGGGTGGGTACCACTTCTTGCGATTGGGCTGGGCTTTCCTACCACCCCCCAATATTTTACTCAAGTTGGCAACCTAGGGTGGGGGTCATTGCTGTCGTCGCTCTCCATTTTCTCCATCTTTATTTCAGATTTTGTTGCGACTCATGCGGCAACGGTTCCGTTTGGTTGCGTATTTTTTAAAAACGCTTCATTTATTATCTGTGACTCCTTTTGCCATGCGGCGGTTCGGTATTTATTTCATGTTGCAAGCCGCCTCGAGCCTGCTTTGAACTGCATGCTCCAACTTGTGCAGTTTAAGTGAGGCGTTGATTTTTCGGGCGATTTCGTAACATGAGAAAGCACCGTTTGTTCTCTTTTTCACTGTACCGATAAGTCACACCATTTCAGCAGATGGCGCGTTAGTGGAATATCTGAAAGTGTGAGTGTTGGCAGCCGTTTAATGATGGTTCAGATTTCTCGCCTTCTGGGGTTGCCAGGGAAAATACTGATACCTTCCAAAAATTATCCTAGAGCCACCATTACACAGTTGGTGGCATTGAAATTACTGCATTGAAATTAATCCATCCCTCCATGGGGGAAGGTAATATGATTTTATGGCTCTATCGGGAACATAGGAAGCTGACAACAGAAAGGACTCTGGGGTTTTTTGGGAAAGTACTTTCAAACATTTCCCCAATTCCTTATGTATTTTTTACCTTGGTTTCCACCCCAGCCCCAGTCGAAATGCTGTCTCCCTGTTGCTGGTTGCTCAACAGCGCCTTCCAGTGTCATATTTTAATAACACATTAAAAGGTAAAGGTACCACTGACCTTTAGGTCCAGTTGCGGACAACTCTGGGGTTGTGCGCTCATCTCGCTCTACAGGTCGAGGGAGCCGGCATTTGTCTGCAGACAGCTTCCGGGTCATGTGGCCAGCATGACTAAGCCGCTTCTGGTGAACCAGAGCAGCACACGGAAACGCCATTTACCTTCCCGCCAGAGCGGTACCTATTTATCTACTTGCACTTGACGTGCTTTCGAACTGCTAGGTTGGCAGAGCAGGGACCGAGCAACGGGAGCTCACCCCGTCGCGGGGATTCGAACCGCCAACCTTCTGATCGGCAAGTCCTAGGCTCTGTGGTTTAACCCACAGCGCCACCCGCGTCCCTATAATAACACATTAAGAACATTAGAAATAGGATGTCGTGTGTCCATATATGTTATCAAAAGCATTCCTTAACATTAAAAACCAGGAGTGTAAATCTACCCTTGGAGCCAATCTCTCTTACAATGCCTCTGTAAGGTTTTTCTTCTTTAAAGAATAAAACCTTGTTCTCCCTTGCATTCCACACTTCACGCAGCTCTTTATCTCTATAACCCTAGTACCTGCCAAAATAAGTATTAAAATACACACACAAGCCAAGCAAACAAAAAAATGTTTGTACCTGGAAGAAGCAAATATTGAATAAATTTTGCAATGATGCCAAACTCCAGTTGCTGCATATTAACTACCCAGATAGCCTGGCCATCCCTGTTTAGCAGCCAGAAGCATCATAGCCAGACACTGGAGAGACCTGTCAGGAGTAAGCATGGACCAATGGTACCAAATAGTATGGGAAACAGTCCTACTAGAAAAATTAACTAATAAACTGAAACCGACACGGGGACAAACAGAAGAAGGCGCCTTCCCCTTTATCACATACACAGCCCAACAGGACAATGACAATAATCCACCAACAGCATACAAATCAATATGGCTAACCTGATCCAAAACACCCACCCACCCACCTCACTCACACACGAAAACAAAGATCACCACAGCCAATCACAAGCAAACAATCACACCCTAGGCCAACCCCAACCTCTCTCACCACCAAAGGAACACAAGTGAACAACACAAGCAACGCTGACACCAAACTCTACATACATTAAACATAATAGAAACACCGCCACCCGACCCCACCCCCATCCATCTTCCCTCTCTCCACCCCCCTTTCTTTTTTCTTTTTATTTTTTTTCTTCTCCCCCTAATGCCTCAACAAATGAAATGGATTTGTACAAATGTTACATGGAAAAAAACACGAGGCATTACATTTACTTCTGTAAAACAAGAAAATCCTTAATAAAATATTTTTTTAAAAAAAAAACTTGACAGATTCAATGGGGATTGGGGTCCAAACTAGATGTTAACATAGAAGTTGCATTTAAGAGCATTCCTGGTGTTATGCTTCTGGTTTCAGCACTGGGAAGTCAGGGGGAGATACTTAACTCTTTCCCTTCTGTCTGCTTTTCAGCTCAAAACCTTGCACCCCCTTTCCCAGCCACAAAGTTACAGAGAAAAGCAGAAAGGGATAGTTGGGGTGTGAAAGAAAAATAAGACTATTGGTGTGTTTTGTGCTGCAGTTTTTGGAGGATAAGTTTGTCAAAGCGTGTGTACGCCTGTGCTACACACCTATAGCACAATCTCGTATGGAAACGGGGGCTGTGAGAACTGCCAGATATTTCAAATCAAGTCCTGAAAATAGCATCTGCTTTGTTGTCATTTTAAAAAAATCATCCGCAGTACATGACTCTCTCTCTCTCTCTCTCTCTCTCTCTCTCTCTCTCTGAGATTTTTCTTGGCAATGAACCCTTATTCCTGTGGAGAGCTGTTCACAGAGCAATCGGAATTCTATCAGCGACTCAAGGTGTTAAAAAAAAAAACCATTCAAACCCACAACCAACAGTAATAGTCTGTGCAGTTTAGGATGGATTTCCAACGAGCGCAGCTGGTCTTTGGGAAAACATGTGAAAGAGCCGTATATTAAGAGAGCTGCAAATAATAAGATTATGGGAAAGTCTTGTGCTCACATTTAATAATGGAAAAGCGCTCTCGTCTTGGTGGGATTTCTGCTCTGCAAAGAGTTATTAGGAACACAAGCCACCAGGAGAATACGGCTTGGTTCTCTGCATGAGCGAATCTCTACAGGTCAGTGCACTTAAATCAAAATCTTTGCCCAGCGTGGCATAGGAACATCAGAAGGTGCCTTATACTAAGCCAGGCCAGTGGTTCTTCTTCTTCTTTTTGACAAAGTACTAATCATAAATAAATAAGAATAAAAATGTGCAACCCACCACTGAGACCATTCCATTGTAACTATCCAACCTCCCAAAATTTCAACACCTCTTGTGACGGTTTGACCCCTTTCCATTTTAACAGTACAAATTCTAGAAATACCCTCCATATCTCTTCAAAATTATTTATCCTGCTTATTCCCCATCTTATCTTAATGTCACATGTTAATTTATCATTAATAGCTGTATCCCACACCTCTTTATACCATTCTTCCATTTTACATTCTGCTTGCCCCTTCTACTTCCTTGCTACCATAATTCGTGCAGCTGTCAATAAATTTGTGAGCAAAACAGCCAAGTCAAGGCAACCAATGTTGGTGGACGTAAAGATGTTCAGTTGTCACAAATTGATTCTAAAGACCATGCAGTGCAAATTTTAAGTGATTTGGAGTGTTGGTATGGAAGCATCAAGCAGCGTTCTCATCGAAAATTGACACGTGATATTCCAAGGCTTAAAATGAATTTTAAAGCAGAGTGTACAAAACATGTGAATGAATTTACGGCTGTACAGTGGGTGCTTGGGTTGCGAATGTGCAGGTTTGCAACCTGCGTCTGTGTGTCTGCGCACACGCGGGTTGCGATTCGGCGCTTCTGCGCATGCGCAACCGCCGAAACCCAGAAGTAACCCATTCCACTACTTCTGAGTTTCTGTGGTCCATAACCTGAAAAAATGCAACCTGAAGTGTCTGTAACCCGAGGTATGACAGTACTCATAAGCAGTGGCGTAGCGTGGGGGGTGCAGGGGGGGCCCGGCCGCACCGGGCGCAACATCTGGGGGGGCCTTCGCACTCGCAGCTCTCTGCCCCTACCTGTCTCACTCACTCTCTCTCACTGCAGTGCTGGCTGTGCGAATCCGATCCGAGCCGCCGGGTCACCGCCCACTGTGGAGGGGAGGGTGCCAGGCGTGCGGTGCGGTGCGGAGAGAGAGCGAGAGACTATCTGGGGGAGGGACAGTGCAGCGGGGGGTGCAAATTACTTGCCTCGCCCCAGGTTAGGGGGCGTAAATTACTTGCCTTGCCCCGGGTGCTGACAACCCACGCTACGCCACTGCTCATAAGGAGCACCATTCGGCCTCTTATCATGACTTGGCAGTTGCACTGTTCAGGAAAAGGAAGGAAGGAAGGAAGGTAGGTTGCTCCACCACAAGGTTTACCTGCAGGAGAAAGTCAAAAAGGGCCAGCTTGGCCCATTCCGAATGCAGGACGGTCAAACATCGTCCCTTCCCAAGAGTTGTTCTGGAATCTTCCATGCCGCACCGTTGCCTCAGCAGCTCCTGGTACTGCTGCCACCCTAGAGCAAAGGAGTTCTGGTCATTCCCGGGATCATTCAGATGTTGTATGTCGGGGGCCCACCATACGATGGGTCTGGCGGCACCGTCGGTGTATTTGTAAGGAAGCAGGGGACTGCCGAACTTCCTGGCCACCGCAGGCAGGCTCCGGTGGAGCCCCAAGACTCTGTCCAAGTGGAAAGCTAGAACCTCATAGAGGTCAGTGGGCCTTTTGATTACTCCACACAGCCCCTCAGAACAGAGTCCTTTGGCGTCGTGGGAAATGGCGTCTTGGCTGGGCGAAAGGACAACCCGGAGTATTTGCCCGTGGGCAGGGATTCGGTGTTTGCTCACAACCGTGCCATTGGCAAGGAGTTTCATCTTCTCCACATCGTCCGGCGTAAACCATGGAAGGGCGTTTTCGCCCAACCTCAGACTGCCCTCTGGTCTTCCAGAAACGCCGTTGGGTTGGGGCTCCTTGCACCACTGCGATTTCTGCAGCTCCTCTGCGTCTCTGACCCAAAACGGAGATGGTTCTGGGTTCTGAGAGCGAGAGTTTTCCATCGGTCCCCCAATGCCTGCCATGCCACGGAACGACTTTCCGCCTGAGGTGATGGCTTTGATGACACCCGAGCGTTGATGTTTGGAGCCAGCTGTCTGCACATCGGCCTTACATTGTTCCTGAGGAGAAGTCCGTGGGCCTGTGGAGGCATTCTTGAGATATAAAAGAGCTCCAGGCTGCGCATCTCGGAAAGGATGAGAGGATGGGGCCGACTCCCTCTGCGATTTCTGACCCGCCATTTTCTTTGTGCTCAGATCTTCGCTGGCAAAAGTGGCATCAAACTTTCTCATGCTTTTCTGGCCAGTCCTGAAGGGATAGGCTTGACGCCGGATTTCTCTGCTGCATTCGGAGCTTTTTGCTGCGACATTATGTTTCTTAACCTGCCCCTTTGATTTTAAACCCCTAAGATTTCGCCCAGCCTGGCTGTTCTGCTTGCGGGCTGAGCTGGGGTTTGGCAGAGTTTGTCTTCCCTGATGGCTGGGCCATTCCCGGCGGCTTTGACGCCAAGCCTGCCAGGCAATGGGGGCCGTAGAGGACGCCCACAAATGTTTGGGACGGGCAGCTTTCCCTTGAGGCTCATTCCCAGGCAGGTATTGGAAATTGGACTTCTTGTAGCTGTTCAGGGATGTCGAAGAGAAACTAGTAAGAGCCACCACAGACAAGGCGAGCAAGGCGCAGAAACCAGTCACAGGAGATTTCTTTAGCCTCATTCGATACCATGTTCTCTGGGCCTGCGGAATTTGAATAAGAAAAAGAGTGATTTTTCATAATATAGACATGGAAGTATGGGGACGACTGCGGAAGAGGGGTATAAAATTTACAGCTTGCTATGGTCTAAGAGAAAATTATAGGCATGCCTTGGATCTTGAATGCCTTGGTACTCGGACGTTTTGGCTCCTGAACACGGCAAACCCGGAAGTGAGTGTTCCCGTTTGCGAATGTTATTCGGGACCCAACCATCCGATGCAGCTTCTGCAGCTTCTGATTGGCTACAGGAGCTTCCTCAGATGAATAGATGGAAGCAGGGATCTAAGGAGAATGATTCTCACTTCATATTTCTGTACAAGTGTAGAGATGTATCCTCCAACATTTCTCTGATGAAAATAATAATAATAATAATAATAATAATAATAATAATAATAATAATAAATAATAATAATAGGTAAAAAGGTAAAGGACCCCTGGACGGTTAAGTCCAGTCAAAGGCGACTATGGGGTTGCACTGTGACGGAAACCAGAGCACATGGAAACGCCATTTACCTTCCCGCCACAGCAGTACCTACTTATCTACTTGCACTGGTGTGCTTTCGAACTGCTAGTTGGCTGGAGCTGGGACAGAGCTGGGACGTCACCCCGTCGCAGGGATTCAAACAGCTGACCTTCTCACGAAGAGGCTCAGCGGTTCAGACCACAGCGACACCCGTGTCAATAATAATAATAATAATAATAATAATAATGGAAACTGTGAGAAGGATCTGAATTCTGATAGCACAGAACTGGAAGACTGGAGAAACACCATCAAAGGAAACATGGGAAGAGAAGCTGATGAACTATGCAGAGTTGGCAAAGTTAACAGATAAACTGTGCGAAAAAGACCATAGTGACTTTGAAAAAGAATGGGAACTTTTTACATCATATTTGCAGAAACAACAAAAAAATATAGAGTCATTGGCAGGATTTAAATAAACATTTGCAATTGTATTTATAAAAAACAAGAAAGCTAATAGTATGACAATAAAGAAGTATGTATAAACAGCAGGATGCAATATGAGATGTAATAAACCAGGGATGAAAGTTGAGGGAAGTCAGCAGGGAAGGGGGAAATTGATATTTGAATGTAATGATTATAGATATTGGGTTTTTTAGAAAAACCCCAATAAAAATGATTAAAAAAAGAAAGAAAAGAAATGACACCTACAGGACATGTGCTATGAGCAGTTTCCAAAAAAAGAAAGAAAGAAAGAAAGAAAGAAAGAAAGAAAGAAAGAAAGAAAGAAAGAAAAGAAACTGTGAGAAGGATCGGGAACATACCAGAGAGTAAATTCTATTGAACTTAGTGTGACTTAGTTCTGAGTAAAACTGCTTAGGATTGCAGTGTAAGGCTGCACAATCTTTACCCAGTTACCTGGGAGTAAGCTCCATTGAATACAGTGGTACCTCGGGTTACATACACTTCAGGTTACGTACGCTTCAGGTTACAGACTAAACTAAACCAGAAATAGTACCTCGGGGTTAAGAACTTTGCTTCAGGATGAGAACAGAAATCGTGCTCTGGAGGTGCAGTAGGAGGAAGAGGCCCCATTAGCTAAGAACAGGTTAAGAACAGTTTCAGGTTAAGAACGGATCTCCAAAACGAATTGAGTACTTAACCCGAGGTACCACTGTACAGTGGGACTTATGTCTCAGTAGACAGCGTGAGGCTCCATTTACAATAAAGGAATAAACACTCAATGTGTTTCCTAAGAAATAGCTGGCTGCCGAAGCGTTGCGACTAAAGAATTTAAAGCGGATTGGTGACTTTTTCCTTCAAAATAAGGGGACCTGCAATTCATACCAGCTTGTGTCTCCAGAGTAGTTTCTCATGGCAATCAGCACATCTGTTCCGCTGTGACTATTCTTCGACTGTAACTTGCTTCTCGTTCCTTTGTGTACCGGTTTGTGGGGACATAATGCTAGAAAGGCAGGTTAAAATAAATGAAAATTACAAACAGGCTCACTTCCATTCTGGGGGCAAGCCGGATTAAAGTCGGTGGAGCAAGGCCCCAGGATAGTAGTCATTCTGGAAGACTCCTGGAACGTAACGGCACCACAAAGCAGATTTTTATGTGATATCGCAGCCATCCTTAAAGCCCATCTTTTGAGCGTGCACCTTGTTACCGGAACGTGCACATCAGTTAAGTTGTGCTGTTAAGTTGTGGGTGAACATATCAGACGACACAGCGATTCTTCAAACAGCTCTTGTTTATTCACAGACCCAGAACAGAACTGAACTGAAGGGTTCCGCCAGCCTGCTTATATAGAGCTCCACTACAACGCAACAGTAACCACTTTCTGTAACTACCCAATCACTGAACGTCACTTTCAATCCCTTATTTGCATATGTGGAAGTGTGTGAAAACTATCTACAGTATCCCCCTGCTGGCCCAGGGTGAGAACTTCAGTACATAACACTGGCAAATGGGTGCCATGGACAATAGCAGACCATCCAAGAATGGATTGTGCTCTCGGTCAGGGCAAAGAAGTCTGATTACCTGAGCGGGAAAACCAGGAATTTGTAAATATTTCCATGGTATCACTTGTTGGGTGTTATGTATTCAGTGGTCTGTGTTTGCCTGAGCTTGGGTCTGGACTAAGGATTCTGAGCTCCTGTGTTCTGATTCGATACATGATGTCCAATCACAGAACATTTCAGGATTTGGGCCTCTGCCATTGGCCCTTAGACTCTGAGTCGTGATTTGCAGCTTAGAAGTTTAGACAGCCAATCGCGTTGGGAGTGGCCCAGGCTTTCAGGAATCTATATAAGCAGTTGCTTTGCCCGTTTCCCAGTTATGTAGTTCGATATAGGTTCTTGCTGTCATCGCTGTGTCTTGCCTTGTGGGAACCCACCTACATTTCAATGGGTGTGAGGTGGAGGGCAAGGGATAGATGGGGCAAACCTGATTAGCCTGTTTCTGCCAGAAAAAAAACCCTCCCTGTTTGTGACATATTTATGATGCCTACTAAGGGTGTTGTGGGTAAAAGGGAAAACTTATAAAAGTAAGAGCATCCTTTTGTTCTGGGCTTCTTCCTGCTTCTTCCATGTGGTGGGTAGAAGTCCTGTTGCAACAGCCTTTTGAATAAAGATCAGGCTGCTGTTTTGCTCCTATATTCTTGGCTGGTGTCTTTGTTTGGCAATCCAAGTGAGCCCAAGGATTTTCCTGTAGCACCTTTAAGCAGACACCACGGCAAGGCTCCAGGAACTGAGCCATCGCAAGCGAACGAACTCCCAGCCTTGTTCTTGCGCCTCGCAAAGCTTCTCATGGGCTCCCCAGCCTCCTGGCTGAAAGACTGGATAGAATTTTCTGCCAAAAAACCTCCTAAGCAATATAATAGCCGAGCAAAGGGACATGACAGAAGTCTCTGCATTGAACCCGAATAAAATTAAAGCAAAGCGTCCACATTGGCGGACTCTGACTCCAGCAACGCTACCTCAGTGTTTCCCAACCTTGGGCCTCCAGCTGTTTCCGAACTACAATTCCCATTATCCCTGACCACTGGTCTTGCTAGCTGAGGATTATGGGAGTTGTAGTCCAAAAACAGCTGGAGGCCCAAGGTTGGGAAATGCTGCGCTACCTGAACGAACTCCAAATGAGGCTCCCTGCCTTTTCTCCATCTGTACCTCTTCCTCCACGAAGTCCCTTCCTTATTATTATAATAATACATTCTATCCAGGACCTTTGCTGCAAGCTTGGTCTCGCATCGCGGAAAACAGAACCAACATAAATTGCGAGGAGATGCCAGAAATCTGTTATTAATTTCCTTGTCTGCTCCTGCTCCGATCTCTTCAGAGGCAGCGAACATCCTCTTCTTGATGCATTCCAGCGCCTCTCTCTCTCTCTCTCTCTCTCTCTCTTCCCCTTCCAAATACAGTGATTGACAAGATCGTTCCCTGTCCTGGTTAAATGCCATGATGATGGAACAAAAAAAGAACAAATACCGTATTTTTCGCCCTATAGGACGCACTTTTTCCCCTCCAAAAATGAAGGGGAAATGTGTGTGCGTCCTATGGGGCGAATGCAGGCTTTCGCTGAAGCCTGGAGAGCGAGAGGCGTCGGTGCGCACCGACCCCTCTCGCTCTCCACGCTTCAGGAAGCTATCCGCAAGCCTTGCGCGCCCAGTGGGAGTTCCCGCGGGCTTGCAAGGCTTGCGGGCGGCAGCCTGCAGCCCGAAGCATGGGGCGCCCTCCGGAGGACACCCGTGCTTCAGGCAGGTGTCTGCAAGCCTTGTGCGCCCGGTGGGAGGTCCCACCAGGCGCGCGAGGCTTGGGGCGGCAGCCTGTTCTGTGGGCTACGGTCGGGGGAAGCTCGGGCTTCCCCTGCCCCAGCCCCGCGGCTGGGGGGGGGAAATAATTTTTTTAAAATTCATTCCCCCCCAAAAAACCCGAGGTGCGTCCTATGGGCCAGTGCGCCTTATAGGACGAAAAATACGGTATATGACTCCTGGTTGGAGTGTGTGTGTGTAGGCTGCAAACGCAGAAGAGTACAGCAGAGAAATTACTGTACGGTGGCCACTTAATGCTTTGCTGGGGGCGGGGGGAGGAAATGCATCACTTTAAATAAATTTTAAAAGAGGGTATAGATTTACTTATTTATGCAGAGTAGGTTAACTGTCCAGGTGAGGACTATTGGTGGGCAACATCTAGGCTTCTGGTCTCCCTTCTTACAGTTTTTTAAAAAATCTTTTATCTTACTGGGTTTTTTAATCTTTAAATCAGACTTGGAGCAGACATCCCTTCGAACAGAGGATGCCTTCAAACAGAAGTCTGTCCTCTGTGAAGTAAGGCACATGGTCATCCTAAATTACTGGAACAGCTATGCTTTAGCAGATCTACTGTGAGCAAATGTTCCCAGCCTGCTGCTTTATGCTACAGACTCCAGCTCCCCAGCCTTACCTTATACAGCGGTACCTCGGGTTAAGAACTTACCGTATTTTTCGCTCTATAAGACGCACCAGACCACAAGACGCACCTGGTTTTTGGGAGAGGAAAACAAGGAAAAAAATATTCTGAATCTCAGAAGCCAGAACAGCAAGAGGGATCGCTGCGAAGTTAAAGCAGCAATCCCTCTTGCTGTTCTGGCTTCTGTGATAGCTAAACAGCCTGCATTCGCTCCATAAGACGCACACACATTTCCCCTTACTTTTTAGGGGGGGGGGGAAAGTGAGTCTTATAGAGCAAAAAATACGGTAATTCGTTCTGGAGGTCTGTTCTTAACCTGAAACTGTTCTTAACCTGAAGCACCACTTTAGCTAATGGGGCCTCCTGCTGCTGCGGCACCGCAGGAGCACGATTTCTGTTCTCATCCTGAAGCAAAGTTCTTAACCCCAGGTACTATTTCTGGGTTAGCAGAGCTGTTACCTGAAGCGTCTGTAACCTGAAGCGTCTGTAACCCAAGGTACCACTGTACTGTACTCAACATTAAGGTCTCATAACAAATGTAACTGATTTGTAAGAAATACAGTCGTACCTTGGTTTACAAACAGCTTAGTTCTTGAAAATTTTGGTTCCCAAACGCCACAAACTCAGAAGTGATTGTTCTGGTTTGCGGACTATTTTTGGAAGCTGTCAGGGAACTGCCATCGGAGCGGGAGGCGGAGAGGAGGCTCCCGGACGATGGTGGAGAAGGTCCTAGTAGGAGGAGGGATAGCCCATCCGCTGGGGAAGGTAATCAGCGTAACACCAGTGGAGAAGGGGAGGAGATGGAGGAATTGGAGAGGTGGCTCCAGGACTCTTCGCAGGAGACCAGCGGAGAGGGTACGAGTACTCCGTTGCCCACACGCACCTTGCGCAGAAAACTTTTGCGCAGGCAATGGGGGAGGAGACTGGGCGTCAAACAGCTTCTATGCTGGAAGCGGTTTAAGAAACGCCCACTGACAGATTCTGCCAGCGACTGAGGCAGCCACGGAACTTGAGGCTGTCCTGACAGAAAGGGTTCAACCATGCAACCTAGCCAGGAGTAAAGGCAACTTACGCACGAGCAACCCCTAGAACCATTACAGAAGCCAAACATCTCATGGGGCTTCTGATTGGCTGCAGGAGCTTCCTGCAGCCAATTGGAAGCCAGGCTTTGGTTTCTGAACTTTTGGGAAGTCGAATGGACTTCCGAAACAGATTCTGTTTGACATCCAAGGTACGACTGTACTGTGCAATCAGAAAAAAGAGACAAGGCATGTACTTTTGTAAAGCAAGAAAATCTTTAATAAAAGTATTTTTAAAAAAAGAAAATAAAAAAAGAAAACAGTTTGCAGCTTCCAAGCACAAAATATTGCTTTCTGGTTTGCATCCCCTGGCTTTGGCGAGTTTTCACTTGAATCCCTTCTGCTCTAGGCTGTTCACCATCAACAAAATGCAATCTCCCGTTCCCTCTCCCCTTTCACAAATGAAAGATGATATCTTAAAACTAAATTCCTTGTGTTGATTCTGGCACCCAATATCAAAAGCCTAAAGCGGCTTAGCAGTTGTGAAGAAGATGATGTGGAGATTGGGGGTTGTGGGTGGGGGGAGACAACCCACAACCGTCTTGCTTCTGCAAGCAACATGCTAAACATTTCCCCACTAAAATGCCTGCCTGACAAAGGAGAGAGGCGTTTTTATTTTATGGCTGAAATTCAGCCCAGTGCCAAACCCATACATATGGTTTTGATTGCTGGCGTGAATACAGGAGAGGTCGGACAACATGTTTTCCCCTGGAAGTTAGGAACATCCCTTGGAAAGGGAGAATAGCGCTGTATGTGTTGCTTGCAGAACATCCTAGATCCAATTCCTGGCATCTCCAGTTAAAAGGATCCGGTTGAAGCGGGGGATGGGCAAATCCATCCATATCAGTTTCTCTCAGTTGCTGGTTTCCCCAGACTCAGTGGCGTAGCGTGGGTTGTCAGCACCCGGGGCAAGGCAAGTAATTTGTACCCCCTAACCCGTGGATTTGCGCCCCCTAACCCGTGGATTTGCGCCCCCTAACCCTAACCCCCAGATGTTGCGCCCGGTGCGGCCGGCCCGCCCTGCACCCCCCACGCTACGCCACTGCCCAGACTTCCCACACATTTCCACATCAATTTGCAGGTTGTTCTTTTTAAAACCTTGTGAAAATTCTTCAGCACTTTAGCACAAATTTTCCCACATATACACGTTTGCATGCAGTTTGGACAGAGAGTGGTTTGTTCGTTTTTTGCATGCTGTTTTCACTAATTTATGCATCCTGATGCCCATTTTCTCCTACTATATTCTTCTTCTTTGACGATCACTCGTAGCTGAGTAATATTGTTTTCCATAAACACGGTCTTAGAAGTGAGTCTGTAAGTGACTGTGGAGGCCAATTCTGGATCCACACGTCCTTCCACAGTGGGGACATAGGTTTCCAGGCAGGAGTTGATCATGGTGAGGGTTTGCCAAGCGTGCCTTCCTCTTTGCACGTTTCTCCCTTTTGTACTGAGTTCAAGCGTCTTCAAAGCCCACAACACCTTTGGAAAAGGCTGTTCTTCAACTGGAGCACTTGCAGACCAGTGTTTCCCAGTTGTCTGTGTTTCTACTACATTTTTTTAGATTTGCCTTGAGAGAGTCTTTCAACCTCTTTTGTTGACCACCAACTTTACACTATCCATTTTTAAGTTCGGAGTAGTTGCTTTGGCAGATGATAACCAGGCATCTGAACAACATGACCAGTTCAATGAAGTTGATGTTGAAGAATCATTGCTTCGACACGGATGATCTTTGCTTCTTCCAGTGCACTGGCATTAGTTTATCTGTCTTCCCAAGTGCTATACAGTGGTACCTCAGGTTAAGTACTTAATTTGTTCTGGAGGCCCGTACTTAACCTGACACTGTTCTTAACCTGAAGCACCACTTTAGCTAATGGGGCCTCCCGCTACCACCATGCTGCTGGAGCACGATTTCTGTTCTCATCCTGAAGCAAAGTTCTTAACCTGAAGCACTATTTCTGGGTTAGCGGAGTCTGTAACCTGAAGCGTATGTAACCTGAAGCGTATGTAACCTGAGGTACCACTGTATACACATTGCTTGCCTGGAAAACAGCATTGCAAAACTTAGGGAAGTGTGATTTTTGAAGAGCGGCCAAGTTTTGCTTTGTGTATTGATTCAGAAAGTGTAAATTTGCCTTTAAATGAGGACTGCTTCTAATCTGTTGGTGATCCTGAGGTGGGAGGCCCGTCAGATGGGAATTCACTGAATGAATTTCCTTTATTTATAAAGGTAAAAAACAGAGGTGTGTAGAACCAATGAAAGCTCATGCCTTTGTGAGGAGATATAAAAAAGACTTCGGTGATATTCTGGGAATTCAGTGCAGAGGAAAGAAGAAGTGCTACTAGGCGCTTTAATGTGTATGCATACTCCATCCCTTTCCCCACTTTCATGGCCCCGGACATTGGCAACCCATGTTATACCACTGGCTCCAAGTTGTCCCTTGTCAAATGTTGGCGCAGTTACTTAGCTAAGGAAAGAGAAAAGCAAATCTGGGGTGGAAGAGGGTGGGAGAGGCAGAGGAAACTATTCCTTCCAGAGAAGGGTAGCTGTTATTTAAAAGCACAGTAGCTCAGAAAACACTCCACAGTTATTTGCACCCAGACTGACACTGTAGTTGCTTTCTTTGCTGAGATGGGGGCGTTGTCATGAATTCTGCCTTGAGAAAGAAGTCAGAATGCAAGGAGCTGGCAATGATGTTGTCTGGATTCTCCATCAGCAAAGGCTGAATGAAGTCGGAACAATTCTAGGCTGAACATCCCGTACGGAAGGAACCGCAGTCTTGTTTTATATTTTTCTTTCTTAATGGGATTACCAGCTCGGACTCCGAATGGCTTCAAAAGCTGTTGTGTGCCTCCTTAGATTTTACAAAGGCGTTCTTTTTCATTTGTTTTTCTGAAGGGGAAAAAATGCTTTACATATTTTTAAAAAACCCTCTATTTTCACACCACATACAAAACCGTAAAACACAGATTTTCAGTTTCTTCAAGATTTGCAGTGTGCTCGTTTGTTCCTCACAGGGGACGGCATCGGGTTCCGTTGAAGGCATGCAAGTCAGCAGATATGGTCTCCATTTTCTTTTCCCCAAGGACTGCATAATGTGCATTCTTTAGATTCCAAGATAGCCAGATGAAAGGAGTGGAATTAAGAGTGGGGATCCCTGCAAGTCAATTGGCGTTTATTTTTTGTACAAAAATGAAAAGGGAAATAAGCAACTATAATAAATAATCATCCTCAAAGGAGACTCCCCCCCCAAAGCGAAATAATTTCCACTTGTTCTGAGACCCCATTTCTGCTGCCGTCGAGAGAAAAGAACAGCAAAAAGCCAATATACATATGCTCAAAATCACCACTCATGAAAAGGAGAGTCACCTCTCCAATGCAGCTGTGTACATTGGCCATGATCCCAAAGCCCGCGCAAACACAGGTTTCCTTCGTGGTCTTCCCTGGCCCAGTTCCTGGCCTGGCTTGGCTTGCTCCCACGAGTCAACAAGCCACTTTTTCAGACACCCAAGAGGTTAAAAAGTGGGTTGTGGGTTTGCCAGTTTGCTGAAGTGACCTGAATTGGGAGTCAGGGGTGCTGCAGAAACATGAGAGAAAGGCCCAAGTGCGCAGGGAGACTAGGGATCTCTGCCGCTGCCATTTCTTCGTGGCATCAGCAAGGGTTTTTCAGCCGCAGGCACAATGTATGAGTGGAACCAGCCCTATCATTTGAGACTGTGGGCAAGCGTAATCATAACAAAATATTTTGAGCAGCCAAGTTTTTTCTGCTGCTGACGAACGACAATGAGTGAAGACGAGCACCATCCTATGGGAAACGAAAGGCTCATAGGTAGGGGGGTATCACAAAGATAGAAGAAGAGGCACCCCACTTTCTGGGTAACGCCCACAATGCCACGAGAATGAGCAAGGTAAGTCCTACCCAACTCAGCAGTGGTTCTTGCCAGCCATGTGCCCCAATGGGTGGGTGGGTGACCCAAATACACAATGAATGAATGAATGAATGAATGAATGAATGAATGAATGAAGCACTTTGCGCACATATACTGTACTACAAAGATCAGATGCGCCAAAATAGCACATCCAGTTGCCTAAATGGATGTGGTGCAGGTTTGCCTGAAAAGACTTAGGTTAGTTGCTTCCTTAAGCAACGGAGAAAGTCGGCAGGTTGCATGCTGAAAGAAAACTATATGAAAATGATGTACCCTTCGTATTAGACTCCTAGTAAGTTAGCAAAATTAAAAGATGCCTGCTTCTTGGGAGAAAAGCAATGACAAACCTAGACCACACCTTAAAAAGCAGAGACAAAGGTCCGTATAGTTAAAGCTATGGTTTTCCCAATAGTGATGTATGGAAGTGAGAGCTGGACCACGAAGAAGGCTGATCGCCGAAGAATTGATGCTTTTGAATTATGGTGCTGGAGGAGACTCTTGAGAGTCCCATGGACTGCAAGAAGATCAAACCTATCCATTCTGAAGGAAATCAGCCCTGAGTGCTCACTGGAAGGACGGATCCTGAAGCTGAGGCTCCAATACTTTGGCCACCTCATGAGAAGTGAAGACTCCCTGGAAAAGATCCTGATGTTGGGAAAGATGGAGGGCACAAGGAGAAGGGGACGACAGAGGATGAGATGGTTGGATAGTGTTCTCGAAGCTACCAGCATGAGTTTGACCAAACTGTGGGAGGCAGTGGAAGACAGGAGTGCCTGGCATGCTCTGGTCCATGGGGTCACAAAGAGTC
Organism: Podarcis tiliguerta; assembly: GCF_965153285.1. Lineage (NCBI taxonomy): Eukaryota > Metazoa > Chordata > Lepidosauria > Squamata > Lacertidae > Podarcis > Podarcis tiliguerta. The sequence goes on along the minus strand of NC_139545.1, from coordinate 15,551,107 downwards.
GGACACGACTAAATGACTAAACAACAACAACAACGAAGTTAGCAAAAATGTGTAAGACAAGTACAACTACCTGCTGGAAATGTAAAGAAAAAGAAGGTACCTTTTATCATATGTGGTGGCCAGTCTTGCCAGACTCTAGGGTTGTGCGCCCATCTCACTCAAAGAGGCCGGGGGCCAGCGCTGTCCGAAGACACTTTCCAGGTCACGTGGCCAGCGTGACAAGCTGCATCTGGTGAGCCAGCGCAGCACACGGAACGCCGTTTACCTTCCCGCTAGTAAGCGGTCCCTATTTATCTACTTGCACCCGGGAGTGTTTTCGAACTGCTAGGTTGGCAGGCGCTGGGACCGAGCGACGGGAGCGCACCCCGCTGCGGGGATTCGAACCGCCGACCTTTCAATCGGCAAGTCCTAGGCGCTGAGGCTTTTACCCACAGTGCCACCCGGGTCCCTTAATAACAAATACTATGTAACAAATGTAACAAATACTATGGACAATATGAATTCATACAAAATATGGATTGTGAAATAATATGCAGTTGAAAACATTGACAATAAGACCCATGGAGGGGATGGGGGGGAGTCTAGAGATTCAGAGAAATCTCTAAATGTGGATATTTATTTGGTGTTGTTATCACTCTACGCTCATTAAATCAAATAACAACTTATTTTTTTAAACAAACCAAAGGATGCAATTGTGCATCCATTGCACAATTGACAACTCTGGGCCAGCTCCATCCAAGAGTGCTAGGCTCCCTTTAATATGCAGACGGCATGTCTGCATCAGTGCTCAAATGTGCAACCTTGCACATATTTTTTGAAACCACTACAGCTCTCTCAGAGAAAGGGGGTGGGGGACAGGCTCAGCATTCTTGTCCTCCAAGAGCCTTTACTGCTAAAACAATTCCGTTCTCGCTGTCTCGCTAACATCTAGCCATGGGAATCGGTAGGGATCCTTGCCGTGAGTGGCACCCTGTGTTGTGCTGAAGATTGGAAAGTTGAGATCCTGGCCAGTAGGTATGGAGGGAAAGAATTGGCTCTCTGATTGACTTCCTGGACAAGGATTCCTAGAAGTTATACTGGAACTAGCTCACATGGCAATGCTGAGAATGTCAGTTGGCTCAAGGAAATAGTCACAGAAACTCTCCGAAGGAGACTTCCATCGTTCCTTTAAAAACAAATCAACTTCATGAACTTTTGTGGAAGGGAGGAGGATGGTTAACTGATGCTTTCATTGCAGCACTCAGCTCTGGAAATCAACTCATCCTCAAATGCCTGCAGGCACGAAGGATGGAAATATTTGCGCATGGGCAGAATCTTGGGACAAACCTAGACAGCATCTTAAAAAGCAGAGACATCACCTTGCCGACAAAGGTCCGTATAGTTAAAGCTATGGTTTTCCCAGTAGTGATGTATGGGAGTGAGAGCTGGACCATAAAGAAGGCTGATCACCGAAGAATTGATGCTTTTGAATTATGGTGCTGGAGGAGACTCTTAAGAGTCCCATGGACTGCAAGAAGATCAAACCTATCCATTCTGAAGGAAATCAGCCCTGAGTGCTCCCTGGAAGGACAGATCCTGAAGCTGAGGCTCCAGTACTTTGGCCACCTCATGAGAAGAGAAGACTCCCTGGAAAAGACCCTGATGTTGGGAAAGATGGAGAGCACAAGGAGAAGGGGACGACAGAGGACGAGATGGTTGGACAATGTTCTTGAAGCTACCAACATGAGTTTGACCAAACTGTGGGAGGCAGTGGAAGACAGGAGTGCCTGGCGTGCTCTGGTCCATGGGGTCACGAAGAGTCGGACACGACTGAACGACTAAACAACAACAACAGAATCTTGGGAAAGGCACAGGGTCGTTTCCTGTGTTGGCAGAGAGGAAGTCTTGGGCAGGTTCAAAATCCAGCTCACTCCTGAAGCACACTGACCACCAGCCTTGGGACAGTCCGTTTCTCAGACTAGCCTACCTCACAGGGTTGTTGGGAGGGAAAAACAAGAGTGGGCATACCATGAATGCTGCCTGAGCTCGTAAAAGTGGAAATGTAGATAAACGTATAAGTATTCACAGGGCGCTTGGAATCGCATGCAGTGTTTGCAAAGACATTTTTTAACGTGGGAGAGCAAGGCTGTTGTGGGGAACTTCTTTTTGAGACACCAGCTATCACAGTTGCCTTAGGTGTCAAGGTTGGACTTCCAGGCATTAAGGATGGGGCAAAGCGAGGACTATATCACAAACTTGCAACAGGTGCATAAATGCCACAGGGCCTGAACAATACACTTCTCCTCAAACTGACACTTGGACGAAACTCCACCATAAGTGAAGAAACAGCACAAACCACCCCATTGATCATTTCTCTGTGCATGCTCATTTTTGGCTCATGGTATGAACAACTGTGGGACGCGGGTGGCGCTGTGGGTTAAACCACAGAGCCTAGGACTTGCCGATCAGAAGGTTGGTGGTTCGAATCCCCGCAACAGGGTGAGCTCCCGTTGCTCGGTCCCTGCTCCTGCCAACCTAGCAGCTCGAAAGCACGTCAAAGTGCAAGTAGATAAATAGGTACTGCTCCGGTGGGAAGGTAAACGGCATTTTCGTGCGCTGCTCTGGTTCGCCAGAAGCGGCTTAGTCATGCTGGCCACATGACCTGGAAGCTGTACGCCAGCTCCCTCGGCCAATAAAGCGAGATGAGCGCCGCAACCCCAGAGTCGGTCACAACTGGACCTAATGGTCGGGGTCCCTTTACCTTTATGAACTACTGTGCACATTCATGGGATAAGTGGTTGCCATTGCATCGAAAGCCCTCAAAGATGCTTAATGGAGGTTTGTTATGTTGCACAAATCAGCTCACCAGTGCTATTTTATCTGCTCTGTTTATTACAAAACGGTTTCTAAGTTCTAGTTATCACTGGCTGTAACGCTTGCCTCTCATTGCCATTCAGCTCCTGCCATACCTTGCAAATTAAGATTTCATGTCATGCATCGGATGAAGCGTGTATCCATTCACAAAGCTTACACCCTAATCTATTCATTCATTCACCTTTAAGATTCTGTTGTTATTTCTGCAGGAGACTCACAGAAGAGCACCTCTCTGGAAACGGTTACATCAAGTCTGCTCAGGGAGTCCATACTGTGGTGCTATCAAGTATGAAAATATTATTTATGCCAGCCATAATGGATGCAAAATGTGCCCAGCTCTGGGGAATGACGCTTATTTCTCCACCATATCTGTTCATAATACTGTTCCGTGAAATAGCATTCCTGTCGAGATATGACAGGAAACCACTTATCTGAACTTTCAAAAACAATTAAAGACAGGTTCCTTTCACAGCTGGATAAATGGGTCTTTACTGAGGCTGTCTACTTCTTAGGGTTTTAAAGGTAAAGGTAAAGGTACCCCTGCCCGTACGGGCCAGTCTTGACAGACTCTAGGGTTGTGCGCCCATCTCACTCAAGAGGCCGGGGGCCAGCGCTGTCCGGAGACACTTCCGGGTCACGTGGCCAGCGTGACATCGCTGCTCTGGCGAGCCAGAGCCGCACACGGAAACGCCGTTTACCTTCCCGCTAGTAAGCGGTCCCTATTTATCTACTTGCACCCGGGAGTGCTTTCGAACTGCTAGGTTGGCAGGCGCTGGGACCGAACAACGGGAGCGCACCCCGCCGCGGGGATTCGAACCGCCAACCTTTCAATCGGCAAGCCCTAGGCACTGAGGCTTTTACCCACAGCGCCACCCGCGTCCCTGGCTCTTAGGGTTTTAGTTTTGCTTTAAACATATTTGCTATTGTGGTGTTCTTAACTGCTTTTAATTATTGCCTGGGAGGAGGAAAGCTCTCACCCAAAACCTCTGCTGCCTTGTGGGAGAAAAGGCTAAAGAATCTGAATTGGAGTCCCTATGACGGTTCGATGGCGACTCGCACACCTCCTTCCAGCAACTCCTGCAGCCAAGTTGGTGTTAAACGGGTTGCTCTGCTTTCCTTTGGGCCACATCAGCGAGGCTGAGAGGGAGGGGCGTCTTCTTGTCTGGGCAGCCCAGGATCTCCATACAAACTGCCCAGGATTGCATCCCAGAAAGGTCACTTCAGTGCTGCTTACGCAGTGATTTTACTTCACCCCCAGAGGCGCACTCCATTGTCTCTCGAGACAGATGGATGCCAACAAAATTGTCTTGAAATGGTGGCTTAGATGGCAATTAATAAATCAGTGGTAATAATAATAATAATAATAATAATAATAATAATAGAAAGGACAATTAATTTCTATGTGTCTATTGGCCCATTTATCTCAGTGCTGCCTCTACACCGATGGGCAGTAGCTCTCTAGGTCATCGGTTATGTCCCTGTGGAGATGGCAGTATTGAGTCAGTGGCTCATGTGCTTCTGGCTTGCACTCTTTATAAAGATTTGAGGAGTGAGGTTATTAAAGGTAAAGGTAAAAGGACCCCTGACCATTAGGTCCAGTCGTGACCGACTCTGGGGTTGCGGCGCTCATCTCGCTTTATTGGCCGAGGGAGCCGGTGTTTGTCCGCAGACAGCTTCCGGGTCATGTGGCCAGCATGACCAAGCGCATGGAAATGCCGTTTACCTTCCCGCCGGAGCGGTACCTATTTATCTACTTGCACTTTGACATGCTTTCAAACTGCTAGGTTGGCAGGAGCAGGGACCGAGCAACGGGAGCTCACCCCGTCGCGGGGATTCGAACTGCCAACCTTCTGATCGGCAAGTCCTAGGCTCTGTGGTTTAACCCACAGCGCCACCCGCGTCCCTAGTGTGGTTATTACCCCTCTATTATTGTCCGTGCCGGGTCACTCAACCATTGCTACTGTGTCCTTTCGTCTAGCAGATCAAGATGATCAGCTGACAGCAAAAACCACAAGGTTTTTAGCAGGGGTGATTAGTATAACATTTATTATTTGATTATGTAAACCCCCCCAAATGTATTTTCTATCGTTAGGTTTTTACCTCTTATCTGTGGTACATTTTATTTGATTTTATTGCTGTGGCTAGCGGCTGATGCAAATAAAGATTCTTCTGATTCACGCTCTCGAGGTTTCAGACAGAGGTCTTTCTCTGCCTTCCCGGGAGACGTCAGAGATGGAATTTCTGACCTTTCGCATTCCATGCAGTATTATTATTACTATCATTTATTAAATTTCTATACCTTTAGATCTCAGGGTGGTTCATAACCATGGCCTGACATTTTTTCTCAACAGGCCATCCTGGTTTAGAAGAAGAAGAAGAAGAAGAGTTTGGATTTGATATCCCGCTTTATCACTACCCGAAGGAGTCTCAAAGCGGCTAACATTCTCCTTTCCCTTCCTCCCCCACAACAAACACTCTGTGAGGTGAGTGAGGCTGAGAAACTTCAGAGAAGTGTGACTAGCCCAAGGTCACCCAGCAGCTGCATGTGGAGGAGCGGAGACACGAACCCGGTTCCCCAGATTAGGAGTCTACCACTCTTAACCACTACACCACACTGGCTCTTTTAGTCTACCTTTTCCCCAAAGTAAGGTCCAAACCGAGCTGAACAACAGTTTTCATTGCCGTCCAGGATAATAAGACCACATTCCCACATGACGCCTGCTGTGCAACTGAACATATAAGAGGCTCCCTATTTGCTTTCCCTCATAGAATCATAGAATAGAATCATAGAGTTGGAAGAGACCACAAGGGCCATCGAGTCCAACCCCCTGCCAAGCAGGAAACACCATCAGAGCACTCCTGACATATGGTTGTCAAGCCTCTGCTTAAAGACCTCCAAAGAAGGAGACTCCACCACACTCCTTCGCAGCAAATTCCACTGTCGAACAGCTCTTACTGTCAGGAAGTTCTTCCTAATGTTTAGGTGGAATCTTCTTTCTTGTAGTTTGGATCCATTGCTCCGTGTCCGCTTCTCTGGAGCAGCAGAAAACAATCTTTCTCCCTCCTCTATATGACATCCTTTTATATATTTGAACATGGCTATCATATCACCCCTTAACCTCCTCTTCTCCAGGCTAAACATGCCCAGCTCCCTTAGCCATTCCTCATAAGGCATCGTTTCCAGGCCTTTGACCATTTTGGTTGCCCTCCTCTGGACACGTTCCAGTTTGTCAGTGTCCTTCTTGAACTGTGGTGCCCACAAGCTGACTTGCCACTCAGTTGCTGGCCGCAGGGCCAGGATGGCACCTGTGACAAATCCTAAAACTCATCCGTCTTGTATCGGTCAGCCTTAGATGAGGCACAACTTGTTTTCTTACAGTTTCCCCAGGGTGGGAGTTAATGCCACCAGGCACGCGGCCAGCTCCACATCACTGGAACCGAAGCAGGGGAAGGCGCATTGGGGTTTCGGACAGGGGGAAATCCCCAAAGAGTGGAGAACTGTAACGTGGGAACAAGACCTTTGCAAATCCATTTGTCCCCCTCAAGGATTTCTCTCGCGTGGAGGCATTTTGTAGACTGAAGCTACAGCTCTAGCGGGGCCGGCCCTGCCATTGGACAGAGTCGGAGGGGGGCTGCCTCAGGCGGCAGACGCTGAGCGAATGACAACAGCCTGTTCCTCCCAATTCCCCTGTTGCCCTCAGGTATACCATCCCATTGTCAGTAAGATTCCTCTGCCAGGATGGTGGGATTCTCTTTATGGCCTGGGGTGGCAGGTGCCTCCTTTGCCTCAGGCAGCAAAGTTCATTGAGCTGGCCCTGAATCCCGTACAGTGGTACCTCGGTTTACAAACCTAAGCCTTTCCAGAAGTCCGTTCTTAAACAGAAACCGTTATTGAACTGAGGCGCGCTTTCCCTAATGAGGCCTCCTGCCGCCGGTGCGCCTCCTACCGTTCAAATTCCGTTCTTAAACTGAGGTGAAGTTTGCCAACCAGGACACTACTTCCAGTTTAGCGGAGTTCGTAAACCGAATCGTTCGTAAACAGGACTGTTCTTAAACCGAGGTACCACTGTATTTGGGAGTAAGCAACACTGAACTTCCTAGGACTGCACTATTAGAAACAAAACTCTTACCATGCTCAGACGGACAGTTTTCTTCCTTTTCCTCCCACCTCCTGTCTTCACCTCCAGCAGAAGACCCCGGGCTCGGTTGCCTCTTTTAATCGGTTGCCCGTTAATTTCTCATCGCTCAGCTGGAAGACCCCATATGTCGGACTTCCCAAGAGCCCAGAACATCAGCCGTCAAGATCTCTGGTCTCTCTCCATTTCTCGCTCTCTCTTGGGCTAACTGCAACCAGATGTTACATCTTCAAGGTGCATTCCCAGCCGCTACATTTTCTTGGGAGAGTTTGCTTTGCAGGCTGAGCCTCGTCTTACTCATCTTTCAACCAAAAAAGAAAGAAAGAGGAAGGAGTTGGATCTTCAAAAAATGCAGCCTGTGAATCTCTTGCTAGACTTTTCAGGTGCTGCTGGAAGTGTTCAGAGGGACCCTGTGCAAATGGGGAAAAGATGATTCTGAGCCATAGGACGAATTGCTCGCTGAGCAGCCAGCCAACTTAGTTGCTGAGTGTTCAAAGTGTGCCAGGACTGGCAGACTTGTGGGAGGGGGATCAGAGGAAGGGGGGAGGCCTGCTCGCATTGCAGAAGCTCTTTTCACAATAAAAGCCTTCTCGGATTTCTCTTGAAACACTAAAAGCCTGTGCCGCAAGCCTTAGTCCTGGGGGGGGGGGGGGACTGGTCAGGCGCTCCTCTTGTGCAGAAAAGAGAATCACACTGCGTCATTTGTGGGCAAACGGTTCACCAATGAATGCTAGGTTGGACAAAACGCAGAAAGGTGGACTTGAAGAAGTGGGTTGAGGAGGGAGGCAGTATGATCCAGTAGTCAAAGCAGCAGTTCCCAGTGTCGGTGGCATTGCCCCCGGATGATCTGGGTGGGTGCTAAGAAGCAAGGAGATGAACAGTTATCTCATTCTGCAGTTATCTTATGGGCAGTATCATTTGTTTCTTTTTGTTTTCCAGTTGCCGTGTCCAATATATAGCCAGTTCATTATTCCTGTTGCGCCTCCCAGCATTTCTGGTTGCTATGCAAGCATATAATATTTGTACACCCACAAGCCCACGATTTCTTACAGCTGCCACTGATGAGCTTCTGTTCGTTTTCACCACTGTCTTAATTATCCTATTATCTTTATTATTGCTATAAGCTTGGGAGGGGTGGGGGTTCGAGGCTCCCCTAAATTCTGAGATCTGGGAAAGGGTTCGAATTCAACCAAGTTCTGTGTTAGTTAGGTGAGATGTGTCTAGGATCGCAATTTTCCTGATCTGAGCTGGGAGGGATGTGGTCAGTTTGCAAGGGCCAGCAGGCTTGGGAAAGTGGGGTCAGAGCACCGTGTGGGTTGACAATTTGAACCCTGGATTGTGGCCGTAGGAGAAGCAAGACCCTCTTGGAGTGTAATGCTGGAAGCCCCTCCAGCTCAGGTATATGTGTAAATAAACCATATATCATAAAGACACCACAGTCTATGCCATGCCTCATTTCCAACCCTGCCTTGGACCCCTGTACTCTTGCACAACACAGAAATTGGGGTGGCACATAACATTATTTTGTAGGAACGGTGTTTTCCCTTTATTTAAGGGTATGGGTAGGTTTTGTTGATAAAATCAACAACAAAATCGACCCACAGTCGAACCCATCCCTCAAAGTATAAACAAATACAAAGTAGCGTTGCTTCTGGGGGATAGCTCTCATGCCCTAAATCAGCCTTTCTCAACCTGTGGGTCCCCGGATGTTGTTGAACTACAACTCCCATCACCCCTAGCTAGTAAGGCCAGAGCTTAGGGATGATGGGAATTGTAGTCCAACAATATCTGGGGACCCACAGGTTGAGAACTGCTGCCCTAAATCTTTTCCAGCAACAGATTTTTCAACGTTGTTGTTCCCTGGAAACTGTTGCTGCGAACATGCCAACCGCCCAGGTAGAAATTAGGCATGCATATATGCAAACTGGGTGGTTTGAAATCAGTAATGATACAATGGGCAAGGGATATTGGATATAATATACAATTGGCATCATGGGAAAAACTATGAAGGGAAGATCTAAAATTTACAGCATGTTGTATGTTGAAAGAAAATTATATGAAAATGATGTATCACTGGCACCTAACTCCTACTAAATTAGCAAAAATGTATAGAACTGCTACAGATACATGTTGTAAGTGTGAAGAGAAAGAAGGCACATTTTGTCACATGTGGTGGACGTGCTAGAAAACAAAAGTATATGGGGAAATGATTATTAGTTGAAAAAAAATGTTTTAAATTACTTTTGTGAAAAAACCTGAAGCTTTCTTACTAGGAATTTTAGGTCCAGAAATACCCAAGGATCAGAAGAGACTGATAAGAATAAGAATAAGAATAATTTATTTATACCCCGCCCATCTTTCTCGGTTTCCCCAGCCACTCTGGGCAGCTTCCAATAAAGTATTAAAATACTTTAAACATTAAAATCTTCCCTAAAGAGGGCTGCCTTGAGATGTCTTCTAAAAGTCTGGTAGTTGTTTTTCTCTTTGACATCTAGTGGGAGGGTGTTCCACAATGATGGTGCCACTACCGAAAAGGCCCTCTGCCTGGTTCCCTGTAACTTGGCTTCTCGCAATGAGGGAACCGCCAGAAGGCCCTCGGCGCTAGACCTCAGTGTCCGGGCAGAACGATGGGGGTGGAGACACTCCTTCAGGTATACTGGACCGAGGCCGTTTAGGGCTTTAAAGGTCAGCACCATCACTTTGAATTGTGCTCAGAAACATACTGGGAGCCAACGTAGGTCTTTCAAAACCAGTGCTATGTGGTCTTGGCAACTCTCCCAGACACCAGTCTAGCTGCCGCATTCTGGATTAGTTGTAGTTTCCAGGTCACATAGAGCGCATTGCAGTAGTCCAAGTGGGAGATAATCAGAGCATGCACCACTCTGGTGTGACAGTCAGTGGGCAGATAAGGTGTTAGCCTGCGTACCAGATGGAGCTGGTAAAAAGCTGCCCTGGACACAGAATTGACCTGCGCCTCCATGGACAGCTGTGAGTCCAAAATGACTCCCAGGCTGCGCACCTGGTCCTTCATGTATGCTACAACAGCTGCGCAGATGCTATTTGCCCAAGGATGGAAGGAGTACAAACTACGGTACCTACAAAAGAAGAATGGCTGGTAAAGATGATGGACTATGTCGAATTGGTGAAAACGACCGGGAAATTCAGAGATCAAGAGGACAATAAATTTAATAAAGAATGGGGAAACTTTATCAGTTACTTGAAAGAACACTGTAAACAACTGAAAACATTGGCAGGATTTTAAAAACACTTGCAATAAAGCGAGAACTATGGTGAGAATTGAGTTTTAAGAAAATATGGAGAATATGATATGATGCAGTTTGAAAAGAATAACTATGGAAACCATGGAGGGGTGGAGGGAAGTTTGGGGATACTGAGAATCCTATTTGTAAAATGATTATGATTATAGGTAAAAGGTAAAGGGACCCCTGACCATTAGGTCCAGTCGTGGCCGACTCTGGGGTTGCGGCGCTCATCTTGCTTTATTGGCAGAGGGAGCCGGCGTACAGCTTCCGGGTCATATGGCCAGCATGACTAAGCCGCTTCTGGCAAACCAGAGCAGCGCACAGAAACGCCGTTTACCTTCCCACTGGAGTGGTACCTATTTATCTACTTGCACTTTGTGCTTTTGAACTGCTAGGTTGGCAGGAGATTATGATTTATGCATGATGATAATTCTTATGAAAAATGAATAAGGGAATTTCCCGCAAAAAAAGGGAAGGTTGACAGCTATGTTCCTTGCTCCCATCCTCGATACAATACGGCGGACTGGTCTTGTCCCAGAAAACATGCTGGCTTCGCCCGCCTCATTTCCCCGAGGTCTCAGGCCGCGACCGCCTTTTCAGGTGTGCCAAAGAAAGGCAGAAAACAGAGCTGCCCGTTTCGTTTCTGCGCCCATTCCATTATTCTCCTCGCCACGGACTGCGAGCTTTAGCCAGTTTAATGAAGTGAAGCCTTAATCATTTAATCAATGAGGATCAGTTGTAATCAGTGGGGCAGCAAGCTGAGGGCATGCTGGAAATTTATTTGTTTGCTTTGCTTTACAGTAGTAAGGAATCAGGGAGAAATTGATGTGGGTTCAAGCCCTCCTGAATTTCTGCCCTCCACCAGGACAAAGTGTACACTAGTGGCCAAAATTGTGGAAACCTTTTGGAAAAGGTGTATTTCCAAGGTTTGATGGCCTATGGCACCTCATTGGCTCTCATGCGCATTGGCTACATTCAAGTGAAGGAAAGTTATTGCATAACAACCTAAGCAAGTTGTTATTCCTTTTTCTGGTTACATGGCTATAACTTTTGATAGAATACAGATAATCAGCATTTTTTTCGGGGGGGGGGGTACACATACCCCTAAACATTTTGTGAATCTTTGTACTTTTGTCCATTTACTGTATTTACTTTTCCCTGAACTATTTATCTGAACTATAAGATGGTGATTTTCTTGAGTCAAAATGAGAGTACCCCTAAACAGTTTTTTTTAGAAAAAAGCACTGCAGATAATTGAACAAACTTTGTTGCATTAAATTATCTTTCCATTGATATATAATTTTATGGTATTACAGTGGTACCTTGGGTTAAGAACTTAATTTGTTCTGGAGGTCCGTTCTTAACCTGAAACTGTTCTTAACCTGAGGTACCACTTCAGCTAATGGGGCCTCCCGCTGCCACCGCACAATTTTTGTTCTCATCCTGAAGCAAAGTTCTTAACCCGAGGTACTATTTCTGGGTTAGCGGAATCTGTAACCTGACGCGTCTGTAACCTGAAGCATCTGTAACCTGAGGTACCAGTGTACTCCCCCAAAAAGTGGTGTCGTGGGCCATCCAACCTGAGAAATACTCTTTTTTCCAAAAGGTTTCCACAATTTTGGCCACTAGTGTATGAATTAACCCAGAAAAGGGACAGGAAATGTATTTGTATCCAGGGAGACGGTACCCTTGCAAAGCAATGTGCCGAATGATCACGATGGGAAAGAGAAGGAACGAAAAGCAAAGCCACGCTTCCACCGGAGGAAGCACAATCACACAAAGCTATAAATGCGTCGGCAGAGGGTTGGACTAGATGTCCCTTGGGGTCCCATCTCAACCGGAAAATTCTAGGGTGTCATGCAAAGGAGCAAAGCGCCGGTCTACACTTCAGTCGTCTATCCACAGGGCTGGTCCATTGTATGGCGTAAGAATGCCTTCCATAAGTGTGTGGTCACAGTCTAGATTTGTGCAGGAAGACAGTGGTGGGTGACCAATTGCTTCTTACCGAATTTTGGGCAGGCCAGAGGATGAAGAAGAAGAAGAAGAGTTTGGATTTGATATCCCGCTTTATCACTACCCGAAAGAGTCTCAAAGCAACTAACATTCTCCTTTCCCTTCCTCCCCCACAACAAACACTCTGTGAGGTGAGTGAGGCTGAGAGACTTCAGAGAAGTGTGACTGGCCCAAGGTCACCCAGCAGCTGCATGCGATGTGGAGGAGCGGGGAAGCGAACCTGGTTCACCAGATTACGAGTCCACCACTCTTAACCACTACACCACACTGGCTCTCTAGTAATGACTCTGTTCTCTAGTCCAAGGGGAGGATGGTGAAGGTGAAGAGGACACATTGGGAACAAGGCTGATGCATGAGCTGCTCTCGGCCTAATGTGCTTTGCTTTTCTCCGCCGATGACAGAATAATCACAGGGAATCAGTACCAGAGTCATGTGCTTTAATAATAATAATAATAATAATAAAATTATTTATACCCCGCCCATCTGGCTGGGTTTCCCCAGCCACTCTGGGCGGCTTCCAACAAAACACTAAAATACAATAACCTAAAAGGTAAAGGTAAAGGTACCCCTGCCCGTACGGGCCAGTCTTGACAGACTCTAGGGTTGTGCGCCCATCTCACTCAAGAGGCCGGGGGCCAGCGCTGTCCGGAGACACTTCCGGGTCACGTGGCCAGAGTGACATCGCTGCTCTGGCGAGCCAGAGCCACATACGGAAACGCCGTTTACCTTCCCGCTAGTAAGCGGTCCCTATTTATCTACTTGCACCCAGGAGTGCTTTCGAACTGCTAGGTTGGCAGGCGCTGGGACCGAACAACGGGAGCGCACCCGACCTTTCAATCGGCAAGCCCTAGGCGCTGAGGCTTTTACCCACAGCGCCACCCGTGTCCCACAATAACCTACTAAACCTTAAAAGCTTCCCTAAACAGGCCTGCCTTCAGATGTCTTCTAAAAGTTTGGTAGTTATTTTCCTCTTTGACATCTGGTGGGGGAGCGTTCCACAGGGCGGGTGCCACCACCGAGAAGGCCCTCTGCCTGGTTCCCTGTAACTTGGCTTCCTGTAGTGAGGGAACCACTATAGTAAGAGAGAATGGCTATAGTAAAATATGCAGGATTGTATAATACGTAAAATGAACCATGGAAGAAGAAGGGAAGCCATCAGATATTTTAACGTTTGTAAGATGCTTATTTTGAAATGTAAAATTGAAAACTTAATAAAAATCTTTTTTTATATAAAAAAATCTATTGGTGAGAGATTAGTAAAAATGGGAATAGAACCTCCAGATCCTGAGGCAGTATATCTCAAATTTTCAGGCAGTAGGGATAAGTGGAAGGAGTAGAAATCTCCACCTGCCCATCAAGCCTTGTTTGTGCACTTCCAAGCAAGAGGAACCGCTTAGATGGTAACTTTTGAAGGCAGGGGGCTGAATTAGATGGAGATTGGTTTGTTTGATCTACAGTGGTACCTCGGGTTACATACGCTTCAGGTTACAGACTCCGCTAACCCAGAAATAGTGCTTCAGGTTAAGAACTTTGCTTCAGGATAAGAACAGAAATTGGGCTCTGGCAGCGCAGCGGGAGGCCCCCATTAGCTAAAGTGGTGCTTCAGGTTAAGAACAGTTTCAGGTTAAGAACAGACCTCCGGAATGAATTAAGTACTTAACCCAAGGTACCACTGCACATCTCTATTTTTGTGTTGTTGCATTTCTGTTTTTTTAATTCTAAATGCAAGTCTTTTACTATACTGTTGCTTGCAGTTCTGAGAGATCTAGAAGCAGGAGAGAGGTCACCTCACCGGTCTGAATTCTCCAGCATTCATGTTCTCCAGCCTTTTCTCAGGCACCTTGGCTTGGGGAAAATATGGTGTTCGGCTTTCAGAGAGAGCGATTTTATTTTTTCAGTGGAGCTTGTTGGAAGTGGGCAAGCAGGGCAGCGATTCGGGTCTCTCCCTTCCTTTCCTAGTTTATTTGTAAAATTTATATGGGACTTTTCACATACAGTTTCACAAAAGGCAATCATAACACGGCATAAATACGGGCAATGACGAAAGACAAATGAATAGGCATGAAACAAGCCGAGAAACAAAATCTACCCCAAAATGGAAAACGAGCAAGGTCCAAATTAAAGAAGAGTGGCAACTTAAGTTGACACAATATGCACAACTCGCAGACTTAACACATAGAATAAGACAACAAGAAGAACATATTTTTGGAAAACGTTTATTGAATATAGGGGAAATAATTGTGTACAGCTAAACGCTGGCAGCGGGACGCGGGTGGCACTGTGGGTAAAAGCCTCAGCACCTAGGACTTGCCGTTCGAAAGGTCGGCGGTTCGAATCCCCGCGGTGGGTGGCTTGCCAGATGCAGCTTTGTCACACTGGCCACGTGACCCGGAAGTGTCTCCGGACAGCACTGGCCCTCGGCCTCTTGAGTGAGATGGGCGCGCAACCCTAGAGTCGGACACGACTGGCCTGTATGGGCAGGGGTACCTTTACCTTTAAACGCTGGCCATTAAGATAAATTCAACAGCGTAAGCAAGTTTGGATGGGTGTAATAATGGAATACTGAATGGTATAGTTTTTGCAAAACATGCAGGGATTTATATGTAAAATGAACCATGGAAAGAGAAGAAGGGAAGTCACTGGATATTTTAAAATATGTAAAAATTTTATTTTGAAATGTAAAACAGAAAATTTAATAATAAATAATAATAATAATAATAATAATAATAAATAATTATATATAAAGGACCATTAGATCCAGTCGTGACCGACTCTGGGGTTTCTGCGCTCATCTCGCTTTACTGGCCGAGGGAGCTGGCGTACAGCTTCCGGGTCATGTGGCCAGCATGACTAAGCCACTTCTGGCGAACCAGAGCAGCACACAGAAACGCCGTTTACCTTCCCGCCAGAGCGGTACCTATTTATCTGCTTGCACTTTGACGTGCTTTCGAACTGCTAGGTTGGCAGGAGCAGGGACCGAGCAACGGGAGCTCACCCCGTCGCGGGGATTCGAACCACCCACCTTCTGATTGGCAAGTCCTAGGCTCTGTGGTTTAACCAACAGCGTCCCAAAATTATATATAGAGAGAAGCAAAATCTATAACACAGACAAGGAAGTTAATGGACCAATGTAAATAAGGCCCAGCCGGATGAACAAACCTTTTTGATAGTGAACGAAAGTGGCAACGGTAAGACAGGGGCTGAAATTACAAAGATTTAATACAGGGATCTCTGCCCCTCCAGATGTTGCTGCTCTGAAACTCCCATATTGGCTGGATTGGATAACATCTGGCTTGCCAGAGGTTCTGCTGAGCTGTGCTGCTGATGTATCGAATCTCTGGCACACACATTGAAGTTTTCATTTGGTACAGATTCTTCTTCTCGTCAATGAGAAAACGGCACACTTTGCCCGAGGATTTCAGATCCCTGGGCTAAGCCCACCTCCAAGTGTGAGTCACTGTTTCTATCCGAATTGGAAGAGCTTTTTGCAAGGTTATTTGTCTTAGCAGAACTCTACAGTGTTGCTCAGAGAGACATTTGAAATCTCACGTTTATTGGGCGCTCAGAAAAGCCTCGCTTATTTAAATCATCTCAGCTGGAGTTCTGCAAAGGCTGCTTTGTGGTTAGAAAAGCAATTGGAAGCTTTTCAGTATGCACAGTTGGGTTAAGCCATCGGAATGAGTAAATACTTCTGGAAGGCATGATGGTTGGTTATTTCCTGTCGCCGTATGCTTATCTGAGTCATAATCATAACCAGGGAATAAAATGTGTATTTGGGAAATGCAAAAATACTCCAGTTTGGGGGGAAGACCTTAGCACAGATGTTTCTGTAATCTCTAGAATATGGGTGTTTGTTAATTTTTTCATAAATGGTTTCTCGCCTATTGCCAAAACTCTCTTTGGAAGTGACATTCTGTTTCTATATGGAAACAAACTTCTTTTTTTAAATTATTTTTTGAATTTATATACTGCCCTGTACCCAGAGGTCTAAGGGCGGTTCACAGAACAAAATCAAAATATAAAACCACAAAATACATAATCAACATCAATATACTCTGCAAGCTCGTCCTTTGTTTCCCATTCAAGTAAAAAAAATTACCGTATTTTTTGCTCTATAAGATTCACTTTTTCTCTCCTAAAAAGTAAGGGGAAATGTGTGTGCGTCTTATGGAGCGAATGCAGGCTGCGCAGCTATCACAGAAGCCAGAACAGCAAGAGGGATTGCTGCTTTCACTGTGCGGCGATCCCTCTTGCTGTTCTGGCTTCTGAGATTCAGAATATTTTTTTTCTAGTTTTCCTCCTCCAAAAACTAGGTGCGTCTTGTGCGTCTTATAGAGTGAAAAATACGGTATACATTTTAGACAGAATTTTATCCTTATTTTGTAAGAGAACTTTTTCAAATTGCGAGCTTTGGTCCAGAAATCCATTATTTCTATCTAATTAAAACATGCTGTGTATCTGGTGAAATTGCAAGCAATCTTTAACTTGGCTCCTTCAGTTTTCTGTTGATTTCAGTTTGGGTCCCCCTACCCGTAAAATCTCTAATATTTAATGCTGAGCTACATTGTAAGGCTGCCGCGAGCCATTCTCTTTCAGCCGCAGAACACACAATATGGAAATAATGGGCTGTATATAAATTCAATAATGGCATTAGCGCTGTGGCATTTTAAAAATATGTTTTCAAATCTCTCCTGCAAAAGGGTCCGTCTCCAGTTTGGTAACCGTGTATATACACCCAGAGGGAAACCCAATTTTTAACAACTGTCCCACACTGTGACCGTTGCTTGCTGATCTCTGTAGTCAAAACAGCTTTCGTATTCTTCTTAATTACTCAGAATGCACAGACCCTAACAAAAATGATGATAATTAATAGGACACCCATAAGCTGAATTTCTTATAGCAAGCACTGTATCTCTGCTGCAGGATGTCTGAGAGTTAACAATTTTGGTATATTGCACAACAAATGTCTGCGGTTAAATTTCCTTATTTTAATATTCATTTGCAAACAGATTGAAAAACAACCAGCGCTTCTAATATCAACATCCATTTTATTTTCTGCACCAGACTCTCGATCCCCGTTCTGTCCATCAATAAAGCTAGAGATAATTTGATTGGAATAAATACTGGCAAGTTGAGATAAATGACAATTTTCCACAGGTACAGATTTGCAGTGTTCGCCTGTCAGTTTTAAGGGAAATGCATGATGTTTTCCCCAAGAGAACTCTTCATAAGGGAGAAACAGCACCACCTTGCGACAGACCACATAGTTGCCTACAGCTGTTGTGTAATGTGTTTGTGCGAACAACCATTTGCAGGTGCTATGGGAAGGTTGTTTCTTCGTCTAACAACACCTATAAAACTCCTCAAGGTTTCTAAAGGATGTGCGTCTGTCTCTGCCCACAGCTTCAAAAATCTAACAGGTGCAACACAAAAGGAAAAAGGAAAGGGGAGGGAAGAGGAAAGCAAGCTGTTCTTTCTCTGGCACATCAACACAGCCAGGTTCGTCTCTCCCTTGCCATGATGAGGATGCAATCTCCCAAATGAGTATTTGTACTTAAGTACAAACGGGTTAAGTACTTAATTCGTTCCGGAGGTCAGGTTAACCTGAAACTGTTCTTAACCTGAAGCACCACTTTAGCTAATGGGGCCTCCTGCTGCCGCCGGAGCCCAATTTCTGTTCTCATCCTGAAGCAAAGTTCTTAACCTGAGGTACTATTTCTGGGTTAGCGGAGTCTGTAACCTGAAGCGTATGTAACCTGGGGTACCACTGTACTTGATGCCTTCTCTGTAAAAACCTTATGAGAGAGAGAAACCCAGCTGGAATAAAGCTGCACTTCACTGTGCCTCCATCTCTTCCCTCTCCATTGGCCAACATAGACTCACATCCCCAACCTGGGTATCATGTCACATCCTGGCTGAGAGGCTCAAAGAGGATGCATCCATTTACTGAGAGTGCACACTGAACACATGCAAATATATGAAAATAAGAGAAATCGGGCAGATTAGGCCATTAGGTGGCATCACACTGTTTTATCCGATTGAAGGTATTCTCACAAACACGCATCAAAATAAAGACATCAACACGAACGTATACACAATTCGAGCCAAAATATGGCACTAAAAAGTGGTAAAGCCCCTTTGAAATGATTCAGGAGTCAAGGCTCAACATAACCAATAATGGCTGCCAAGAGGTGCAATTCAAAGAAAGACACGCCTAGGCTGGTATAAGGAAGCTTCTAATGCATGTAGTTTCAGCTCTGTGGAGGAAATATGGGGTATAATCGCTTTAAATAAAAATTGTATATAGACTGGCAGCCCTACCTAGAGTTATAAGGGACAGAACCTGGGACCTTGCGCATACAAACTGTGTTCACAGTTAGTGTTTAGTTACAGTAACACCAACAGTCAAGTGTAATCAAGGTATGTTCCAGAACACTAGAAAGCACTAGAGTGTGCTTATTTATGTCAAGTACAAACTTGAACAGTTACCCAAAAGACATGGTAATTCTTAACTGGCTATTGCCTAGTTGACACCTGCACCAGGTATCGATTTGCCTGCACTTA
Source organism: Podarcis tiliguerta (assembly GCF_965153285.1). Classification (NCBI taxonomy): domain Eukaryota; kingdom Metazoa; phylum Chordata; class Lepidosauria; order Squamata; family Lacertidae; genus Podarcis; species Podarcis tiliguerta. Next base: position 15,532,278 of record NC_139545.1, on the reverse strand, counting down.
AGAGGAATGGTAGCCATTCTATGCACATCTTAGTATTCAGTTTTTATCACAAATTTGGTCAAAGCAGCTGAAGAAACAGTCATATGGCCATACGAGGTGCACATAAAAATGAAATTTTATTTGCTGACTATTTATTCTTTTTTGGGAGGAGGAGCAGCAGCAGCCTTCTGCAGCTTCTTCACTTCGTGCTTGATGATTCTGTTTCTCTGTAAGGAAACAAAATTATACAGTCGTAAGCAGGACTCACGTTTTCAACCTATCTAATTGACTTTATTAGTTACTCGTAAGTGGGCAACTGAAAGATTCAAGTATTACCATGCAGGTTGGGGTTATTTTGCTTGAGCAACAGTCAACGGTTTTCTGTTACATTTTTCAAAAATTATGCTTGCAAGAGACTGCAGAAGCGCACATTGAGTGACAAAACTTCTATCTGGTCAGGCGCAGCCCTATGATGAGGCAGGGTGAGGCACCTGCTTCAGTCAGCAGATCTGGAGGGGTGGTAAACAGTCCTCGACCTCCACTTTGAGGTTGCCTCTTGTAAGGAATGGAGCACCATTGCAGTGAACCTTTAAACAGGCTTTGCCAACATCACAGCAAAAATGGTAGGGCTGCCTCACTCTGATGATTGACGCCTTCCTCGGAATGCACAGCATGGAGGGGGAAAGGTAGAGATGGAAGTGGGAAGTGAAGGAAAAGGCAGCCATCTAGATAAAACACCGCTTCCCTGTTTTCCAGTGTAAAAACTCCCAAGGCAGCGGAGATAACCCTAGAGCCAGCGAGGGTGGCAAGTTGTCTTCCATCCACACACGGCTAGCACTGGATTTGGACCCACTGCAGTTTCCGAGGGAGTCTTCAAATGCAGCCTTGTGTATGATAAATTGCAGCCCATCTAATCAAACCCAGAACATGAAACTACAAGGTGCTCACACTGATATGCAAGACAGTTCTATTCAACTAGTTAAAGGAGGCATGGCTATTCAAATTACAAAGGAAAAGGAATATAAAACTAGATTACCAGCAGTTTTGCGTTTACCTACCATTTTCTTGGCCTTCATGACCTTGTAACGATCAAAATCTGACATCTTGGCTTTCTGTGGAAAGATTTTCCAGAGCAGACAAAAAATAATTGTTAGAGAGCATGCAGAGCAGATTTGTTTATTGTTAATTATAGCGATTTTTACTGGCCCTTCAAAAAAACTTCTAGTGCTCTTCAGAAAACCAATAACCCAGCAAAAAACAAGGAAGGTTTTAAGAGTGGGGGAGAAAGAGTCACCCCGATTCTGAAAGTCCATGAAAGTAGGTACAGTGGTACCTTGGTATTCAAACTTAATCCGTTCCAGGAGTCCGTTTGACTCCTGAAACAGCTCGAAAAAGAAGGCGCGGCTTCCGATAAACGTTCGCAAACTGGAACACTCACTTCTGGGTTTGTGGTGTTTGGGAGCCGCTTTGTAAGGGAACCTAGCCATTCGACTACCAAGGTACCACTGTACCAGGCAAACCTCCCTAGTAAGAGCATACTAGAGAGAAGAAGAGGGGTTTTTCAGTGCTGGCACCCAAAGAGTCATCAATTGCAAAACCTAAAGGTCCTGTCCTAAATTAACCTAACATACCAGCAGCCAGGCACATAGATAGGTGGCTTTTTAACTGAACAGATTTAGATTCAACCATGTTGACCTGCTAGTACTTTTGCTGCTACTAATCATTCACTTGCCCAAGCAACAGCTTATTTAGCTAGATTAGCACCAGCATCTCAGCCCAATGTTGCAGACTTCATGCTACAGTATTTCAAAAACATACCTTCTTCCTGGCTTCAATTTTTTGTGCCCATCTGGTAGTTTTCCACTTCTCATTGATGTTTTCCTTCTCCCAAGCAGCTCTCACATACTTTTGACGAGCACTAATTTAAGAAAAAACACCAATATTTGTTACTGAAACAAAACACGAGCTCCCGTTTTCAGATGAATCTCAGTAGCCAGAATCAATGCACTGAAAAACATTCTACATTGCATTTCCCCGATAGCCTCTTGACCTAATAGTAAGGAGTAAAAGCTTGGTAGCAACCATACACCTGCCCCTTCAAAAAATAGTCTCATAAGAACCACTTAGAAAAGGTAACACTTCAGATCCTAACATGGCTTGAAAAATTCTCTGCATTGGACTTTTTGCTTTGTAAGGACAGTGGTCACAAACAGCAGATTCTTTATATAGGCAGCTCTTAAAAACAATGATTATGTCATAGTTTCAGCAGACATGACCCTATCATGCCAGTCAATTTTTGGGGAGGATGGGGGGAAGGTTTGTGAAGTAAGGGCTGGTACCCATTTTTTAACAAGCTAGCAAACTAGGACCTTCAGCCCAACTATAGCAGGATACCCTTCAAGCTGATACCAAGTGAAATCTTCCTCTAAAATGGAGCGAAGTCCTTTCCAACTCATTTTTCCAGATGGAAAGACGACAAGGTCCCTATCAGAGAGGAATGGCAAACCAAACTGATGGACTATGCTGAAATGGCAAGGCTGACTGGAAAACTCAGGAACCAAGAGGATTAAAAACTTTACAAAAGAATAGGAAATAATTTAAGTTATCTAAGAGACCACTGTAAGCAGCTGGAAACATTGGCAGGATTTTGATTTCACTTGTAGCTAATAAATACCATGGACAATATGGAGTGATTTAAAAGTTAGAATACGGAATATGTAGTTGTAAATGTTTAAAATGGGACCCCATGGGGGGGGGGGAGTTGTGAGATTCAGAGAAATCTCTGTAAAGTAGTACCTTGGTTCTTGAACAGCTTAGTTCTCAAACATTTTGACTCCTGTATCCTGGAAACCCAGAAGTGATTGTTCTGGTTTGCAAACTATTTTTGGATGTTGAACATCTGACGGCACTTCCACAGCTTCCAACTGGCTGCAGGAACTTCCTGCAGCCAATGAGAAGCTGTACTTTGGTTTTCAAACATTTTGGAAGTTGAACAGACTTCCGGAATGGATTTCGTTCGACTTCCAAGGTACAACTGTATATGGATTTATATTTGGATTTTTATAACCTTGTATATGTAAAATCAAATAAAAATGATTTCAATAAAATGGAGGACAGTCCTATGAAACCACACATATTCAGAATGATAAACTGTTAAGAGAAGTATGATGCACTTTGGTATAGCAGTAACAATGCAAGCTATTTCCACAATTTTAGAGAGGAAGTGATGCTAGATTACAAGGAAAAAAACAGACCTGTGAGGAAACTTGAGAACAAAGTCAGTCAGCTGCATGCACTTGAAGGGCATAGCTTGCCTTCGGACACCGCTGCAAGGACCATCTACTAGTGCCTAGAGGAAAGAGAAGGCTTTCAACAGGACCCTTGGATTCAGGGAGAAAAATACAATGTTGTTTTGCCAGTCTAAAAGGAAACCTGAATTTAGATTCTAAACTGAAGTGCAGGAAATTGAACAGAGAAAGGCAAACAGCACCAGCTGAAACAATTATAAAGCAGCAGTTCCCTTGCTACCTCAGTAGCTTACCTGCACACAAGTGGCAGAAAGAAAAGCATCTATGGCAACCTTTTAATGGCTAAAGTAGCCATCTAGAATGCAATCTGACACACAATTTCCCTGGGAATAAGCCCAACTGAGCATACTGGGACTGACTTCTGAGTAATCATGCATGGGATTGTGCTGCACAAGTTGGACAAGGCAACTGGGATACGGCAGACTACACAAGAATTTGTGAAAAAAGTTAAATGTCTGCAAGTCTACCTTTAGCACAACCCCACCTAAATCTTAGGTAATTGCTCAGTGTCACAGAGCACACATAGACCAGTCATAGGAACTAGAAGCTTGAGATCTTCAAAAAGACTTACATGGTTTTTTTTACAGGCAAACTAAGGACCACCTGCACCTATACACTTGTACATTAAAAACAACAGAGGGCCCTCCTCATTTACCTGACATTTAAATTAGTGAAATTGTCAGGCAGAAGGAAGAGAGACTTTTGACTGTTGACTTCAAAATTTAGGAATTTATTGTCTGTCCACCTCTGAAAAATCACCATCCTCCAGACTTTTAGAAAGGTTCTAAAGACTTGTTTCATGCGGCCTATACATAATTGTTTTTTTCCTGTAGTGCTATGTTAAATGGATGATTTAGTAACTAATTATACATTTTAGGCTGGATATTTTATTATTGCTGGGTCACTTCAGCACTCAAGTACTTGAAAGGACTTTGTATATATGTTATTGCTATTTTATTTGGAAAGATTTGTCATGTAAACCATCATGGCAGAGGTGGCCTGCAAGTATTTCAAATAAAAAGAAATGTTTATTTAAAAAATAATGGCACTGACTCTGTTCCTTCTCAGTCATCAAGAGGCACACAAGGAAGCATTCAAACTTACCCTGTTCTGATCAATAACATCCACAATCGCTACCAGCTTGCCCGCATGTGGTCCAAAAGAAATATAGGCAACTCGGCCAATCTCAACGTAGCGTTTGAACACCTTAAAGAGACAGAACATTATTTTAAACAACTTACAATGATGTACTGCTGGGCACTTAGGAACAATTTCAACTGTGAACTGTTCCGGATTTACGTATAAGCTAAACAAGCTATAGCTTAGGGCCCCACTCTCTTGGGGGCCCCAAAAAAATTTAAAGGAAAAAAAACCTGGATGTATATTTCCAAAATATAAGATAAAAAAACAAAACAAAACCTACATACAGCAAGAGTGTTTCATGTTGGGTGTGCTCCTATGATGTAAGTAACGGGCCCTGCCTGCTAGCCTGCTCCCTAAAATATCACTGGTTTGCTCATTTCTATACAGTTGTACCTCGGGTTACATACACTTCAGGTTACAGACTCAGCTAACCCAGAAATAGTGCCTCGGGTTAAGAACTTTGCTTCAGGATAAGAACAGAAATCGTGCTCCAGTGGCGCGGCAGCAGCGGCAGGCCCCATTAGCTAAAGTGGTACCTCAGGTTAAGAACAGACCTCCGGAACAAATTAAGTACTTAACCCGAGGTACCACTGTATACAGGGTTTAGATACCCATTAGGTCCATAAATTACCCATTAGGTCCATAGCATATATTCAACACAAAAAAACCGCGACAATTTCTTGTTGACAAAAGGCAGCTGGACATAGAAAGGGCCCCATTACCTTCAGTAACTTAGGGCCATATCAAACCTGAACCCGGCCCCGACTGTGAACAAAGCACTATTACAGAACAGGAAAAAAAAAGAAAAGAAAACGAAGCCCAGGAAACAGTAAAACTCAAGATTTCCCGAGGAAATCTTCCCTGCTCCGCGGGGCCTGGATCTTCACATGAGGTGGTTGGCGGCGGGGCTCCCTCTCCCCGAGACCGCACTTTTCTCCACCACACCCTGCGTCCCCATTCCTGCCCCCTCGCCCCGCCTTTGGTCTACAGTGGTACCTCGGGTTAAGAACTTAATTCGTTCCGGAGGTCCATTCTTAACCTGGAACTGCTCTTAACTTGAGGTACCACTTTAGCTAATGGGGCCTCCCGCTGCCGCCGCGCGAGTTCTGTTCACAACCTGAGGTAAAATTCTTAACCTGAGGTACTATTTCTGGGTTAGCGGAGTCTGTAACCTGAAGCGTCTGTAACCTGAAGCGTCTGTAACCCGAGGTACCACTGTATTTCCTTCTGCCCCCCCCCGAAGCCTTAACGGTCTCCCCCCCCTCCCTCAAGCGAAGGCTCTTCCCGGCCCTCCCCTCGCCTCACGCCGCTCCCTCCCGGGCGCCTTCCCCGCCCCGCGCGAAGGGCAGGCCGCGCGGCTCCCCGCGACGGCCATTCCGGCCCCCACCCCAGTCGCCCTCGAGATAAAGCCACGCGGAGGAGCCCGCGCTCACCATGATGGCCGCCTCACGAGCCGAAGGCCGCGGGGAGAAAGAAAGAGCTGCTTCCGGTCGCTTCGCGTATCCGTTTCCGCCGCTCTGTACTGCGCAGGCGCCCCGGGCGGGACCTCATGCGTCGATTCCCTCTCCTCGCTCCTTCGCCGGATAGAAGCGCCGCCGGTAAGGCGCATGCGCGGCAGCGGACGCGGAGGGAGGCGGGCGAATCCGAGCGCTCGGAGAGAGCGCATGCGTCGCGAGCGTAGCTGAAGTTCCCAGCGCAGGTTGGGAATGGGGAATACTGCTTGCTCGCAAAGCGTGCACGCATGCGCGCTGAGCATTCTGTGTGCCGCGGGGGGATAAACTGGATTCAGAAAGGAAGCGAGTATTCCGAATAGTTGGACAGTCTTGAGATGCGTGGAGACCGCAATGCTCTGCTGTGTGGTGGTGCTTTGCAAGGCAGAGTGAAACCCAGGTGTCCGGAAAAACCCGAACGCCGGACGGCCCATGTCGGAAGTGGGTTTGGGGCTATTTTCCTAAATAAATAGATTTAAAATTCTTCTTTCTTTTATTTTATTTTGAAATTTTGCTCAACCGCTTTGGGAATTTTTCGAAAATCGCGAAAAACCTGGGTAGCAAAAAGACAAGAAAAGAAAGCTCAACTGCTTTTGGGTCCGGATTTTCACTTTTGGAAATATGGCAATCCTAAAATGACTGAGCATTTCGTCATCTGACTTATTCACGTTTTGAATCGTAAAATAAAAGGTGCTGTACGTACTTGCAAGCTGTTTATAACCCGTGCACACAGTTCCCCCACCCTTTCAATTACTATTATACATGGAGTTGTAACAAATAAAATGTGGAAAGAGAAGGGAAGTCATTGATATCTTAAGGATATATAAATAAGTACTTTAAATTGTAAAACAGAAAATTTAATAAAAATTATATATATATAAACAAAATGTGGGAGGGGGTATTGTTTTTGTTTTTTATTATGTCATGTATTTTTGTTGCAAACCATCCCATGGTCCTTGGATGCTATAGAAATTTAATAGATGATGATGATAATCGTCATCATCTCCATTTGAAAGTTACTCCCAGCAAGTTCAGTGCAGCTTGCTTCCTGGTAAGTGGAGTATAGGATCGTAGCCTGAGCCTCAGTGGATCACACTGCTAAGAGTTCAGGACTCCCTATTTTTGTGCACAGTTAGTGGGCACGGCTTGCAAATATATTGGCGCTCCAGCCCTATCATTAGGCAGTGTGAGGCAACAGGCTCTTGTGCTGCTTATCCCTCAGTGTTCCCCTGCTTGCGACATCCAAGACAGCCCTGTGAGCTCCCTAAGGTAGTCTGCTTTCTTCAGATGCACTGGAGAACGCTCTCCAATTGCTGAAGTAAGAGCACAGAATGGGACATAGGGGTTTATTTTAGGTGTCGCATATAAAGCTTATTATAGTGGATGGATGGCGGCTAACAGATTGAGGTTGAATCCTGACAAGACAGAAGTCATGTTTTGGAAGAGGAGTGGGAGGCGCTGTGGTCTAAACTACCAAGCCTCTTGCTGATCAGAAGTTCGTGGTTCAAATCCGCACTACGGGGTGAGCTCCCGTTGCTCTGTCCCAGCTCCTGCCAACCTAGCAGTTTGAAAGCACACCAGTGCAAGTAGATAAATAGGTACAGCTGCGGCGGGAAGGTAAACGGCATTTCCGCGCGCTCTGGCTTATGTCACGGTGTTCCGTTGTGCCAGAAGCAGTATAGTCATACTGGTCACATGACTCGGAAAGCTGTCTGCGGACAAACGCCAGCTCCCTTGGCCTGAAGCGAGATGAGTGCCGCAACCCCATAGTTGCCTTTGACTGCACTTAACTGTCCAGGGGTCCTTTACCTTTAAACCTTTTTTTTTTTACTGTTTTGGGGGGACCTGGTGAGCAGGTTCTGAATGGCATAACAGGTGCGCAGCCTGGCAGTCATTTTGGACTCACAGCTGTCCATGGAGGCACAGGTCTACCAGCTCCATCTGGTATGCAGGCTGAGACCCTACCTGCCCGTGGACTGCCTTGCCAGAGTTGCATGCTCTGGTTATCTCCCACTTGGACTACTGCAATGTGCTCTGTGTGGGGGTACCTTTGAAGGTGACCTGGAAACTACAACTAATCCAGAATGCGGCTGCTAGACTGGTGACTTGGAGTGGCTGCCGAGAGCATGTAACACCCGTACTGAAAGCCCTACATTGGCTCCCAGTATGTTTCCGAGCACAAAGCAAAGTGCTGGCGCTGACCTTTAACGCCCTAAATGGCCTCGGCCCAGTATACCTGAAGGAGCATCTCCACCCCCATCGTTCAGCCCAGTTACTGACGTCCAACTCCAAGGGCCTTCTGGTGGTTCCCTCCCTGCAAGAAGTGAGGTTACAGGGAACCAGCCAGAGTGGCACCCGCCCTGTGGAACACCCTCCCATCAAGGAAATAAACAACTGTCTGACTTTTAGAAGACATCTGAAGGCAGCCCTGTTCAGGGAAGTTTTTATTGTTTGATGTTTGATTGCTTATTATTATTATTATTATTATTATTATTGTTATTGTTATTGTTGTTATTAATATTCTGTTTGGAGCCACCCAGAGTGGGCGGGGTATTAATAATAATAACAACAACAACAATTATTATTATTATTATTATTATTATTATTATTACAAACGTGAGAACAGAATTTGTCTATCACCCACAGTTCCTGAGTGACCGGTGTATTATATTAGCACTCCTTGTATTGCTCCAATTCCATTTTCTCTATAGCCTTGCTGAGCCCAAAGGGCCTAGACCTTCCTTTTGCGCTATAGAGCTCATTGCTTTTAGGTACCCTACATAGTGAATGTACCATTTCCACAGCACTGAAAAGAATAAAGTGTCAGAATCTTCAGTGGCCGTTTTATGCCTGAAAAGGGGATCAGTTGGGCCTGGCAATTGTGATTAATATTGAATTGTTTTGTGGACAGATGAAAGGGGATATTGGAAGGCATCTAATGAACAGGAAAATCAGCCAAAGTCTTAATAAATAAACACACTTAAAATGGTTCTATGCAATCACATCATATTATGATCAGGGCTGATCTGAAAAGCCCAGTGATTTGATTGGTTTAGGATGATGTCATGGGATTGCAACGATTAAGATTGCTGTGATCCTTTCATTGGTGAAAGGCAATGACGTGTGTAATCTGGAAGTGTATTAAAAAATATGGCTTATGATGTGGTTCTTGGCAACCTCCTCCTTATTTTTGAGGCTGTCCCTATCCGTATTTTTATTTCAATAAGGGCCTTTCTTTTCACTTGAGGCCTGCACCCTTTTGTTTGGGGTTTCTGGGAGGAAATACCTCCAGTCTAGGAACTTCTTTTTGAATTTCTCCAACAGGGCTTTTTTTCTGCCTGTACTTCATTTCATCTTGTTGCTGCACCAAAACGGCTCAATTCGAAAGCACCCGCCGTTTCCCTTACATCGTAAAACACTGCTTTTTCAAATAAGAGACTGTTCTGTTCTCTCCGTTATGAGCGTATTTATTCTACAGGAAACACGTGGTCGACATGACAGGCGTTCTTTCGCATGCGCGACACCACACACGAATACACGAGGAAAATGAGGCACAGTAACGCCACGGCTGTGAAAAAGAGTAGCAGCCCAGCAAACAGGGTGGGGCTCATGGGGGCCAAGATCGTATTGCTCTCTGCCGGAATCATGTTGGTGAGGCTGAGCATGTAGCCTAGCGACCAGGCTATGCTGCTGTTATCGACCTGAAACACAGGAAAAGAACAGCAAATTAGACTCTTCAGATAATAAACCTCAGGGCCATTCTAGAAGATAGAAGATCTGCTTTTCCTATGTACTGGGGGTTGTTGTTTTTTAATATGACCAAAAAAGTTGCTATAAGAAATTAATAGCATATTTTCATACATTTGTAAATAGCAAAACTAGCATGTTGGGTGCATGTAGTAAAAGGCCAGTTCACAAATATCTGTATGTGGAAGCAAATCTTCAGCAGATACAGTGGTACTTCGGGTTAAATACTTAATTCGTTCCGGAGGTCCGTACTTAACCTGAAACTGTTCTTAACCTGAAGCACCACTTTAGCTAATGGGGCCGCCTGCCGCCGCTGTGCCGCCAGAGCACGATTTCTGTTCTCATCCTGAAGCAAAGTTCTTAACCTGAAGCAATATTTCTGGGTTAACGGAGTTTGTAACCTGAAGCGTATGTAACCTGAAGCGTATGTAACCCGAGGTACCACTGTATACAGAGCCAGGGCTTTATCGGCTGTGGCTCCAATCTGGTGGAACGCTCTGTCACAAGAGACTAGGGCCCTGCGGGACTTGACATCTTTCCGCAGGGCCTGCAAGACAGAGCTGTTCCACCAGGCCTTTGGCCAGGTCACAGCCTGACTCCCTCCTTTGGCAATCTTCACAGAACTCTAGTCTAATGGTGGCCATCAATTTGATTTGAATTAATTTTATAATGAAATGATTTAGAATATTGTATTCTTTTATTGTTGTTAGCTGCCCGAGCCCGGCTTCGGCTGGGGAGGGCGGGATATAAATAAAAAATTATTATTATTATTATTATCCCACCTCTTCCCATTCATTGCATCTTTTCATGTTAACTCCATCTGCCTTTGCACACAGACACTGTTCTCAATGCTCTTGCTAAGAAATAAAGGAGTGGACAGATGGCACAAGTGGGACTATCGCCTCTTCATCCAACAATGAACATGTGAAGAGGTTCTGATTCAAACTGAAGATTTTATATGTGACATGAGAGGGTGCTTGCACCTGAATCTTATTGCTGTATAATGTTACATGCTCAGCCTGAGACTCTGAACTAGCTCAAAGCTGAAGCTCAGACTGTCTGAAAGGTCAGTATGCCAAGTAATAAAATACTTTGGTTAATAATGTTTAAAACAAACAAAATAATGTCAAGCAAGGATTTCCAAAACATGCTCTCCTTTGCCAAAAATAATAATATGAGTATTTACAGAGCAACGATGCTCCTAGGATTGCCAGAATATAGCATCATGAGCCCCCCCTTGCCACTTTTTTTTAACAATGCCAAGATATGTTGTAGTAATTTCTGGTGATAATATTTTGCTTCTGTAATCTGTTGCAAAATGCAGAGTAAAATTATTTTTTGCTGAATTTCTCCTATGTACTGTGTTGCTTCTTTCGTCGGATCTTCACACATAGCGGTATTTCTGCAGGAGGGATGTGTTATGTACTAAAGTTCTCACCCTGGGCCAGCAGGGGGATACTGTAGATAGTTATGCAAATAAGGGATCGAAAGTGACATTCAGTGATTGGATAGTTTTAGAAAATTGTTACAGTTACATTGTACTGGAGCTCTATATAAGCAGGCTGGCTGAACCCTTCAGTTCAGTTCTGTCCTGGCCTGTGAATAAACAAGAGCTGTTTGAAGAATCGCTGTGTCGTCTGATATGTTCACCCACAACTTAACAGGATGAGCAGTATCTTTTGTGCAGGGAGGCAGGGATTACTTGGCTAGCAGGAGCATAGGTATTTGATGCTTTCCAAAAGAAAGCAGAATAGACGTTTTAGTCCAGATTGGCCCACTTCAAATGTATGGCGAAATCATGGTTTCCCTTTGCAACAGGTTCATGGGCTTTGTGCAGCCGCCTCCACTGTTCCCTCTGCCCAATTTAAAAAAAAAGACCATTTTTAAAATTAAATTTAATTTGCTGACTACTCACATATGATCCCTACCAGTGCTTTCTTCCTCTTTTTTCGTTTTTAATAGAAAAAAAGTGCCAGCACTCGCCAGGAAGTCCTTACGGCAAGCACCACACTTTTAACATTTGAAAAAAGGTGCCAGCACTGTGTACCCTGAAGTACCTCCAGAAAAAAGTACTGATCCCTAGGGCAATGCCAAAAGTTTTGGTATCCCCCATTTGTCCATTAATATGCACTCAAGGGTAAAGGTAAAGGGACCCCTGACCATTAGGTCCAGCCGTGACCAACTCTGGGGTTGCGGCGCTCATCTCGCTTTATTGGGCGAGGGAGCCGGCGTTTGTCCACAGACTGCTTCTGGGTCATGTGGCCAGCATGACTAAGCCACTTCTGGCGAACCAAAGCAGTGCACGGAAACGCCGTTTACCTTCCCGCCGGAGTGGTACCTATTTATCTACTTGCGTTTTGACGTGCTTTCAAACTGCTAGGTTGGCAGGAACTGGGACCGAGCAACGGGAGCTCACCCCGTCGCGGAGATCCGAAGTGCTGACCTTCTGATCGGCAAGTTCTAGGCTCTGTGGTTTAACCCACAGCGCCACCCGCATCCCAATATACACTCATATACACAAAGAAATATACACACGGGTATATTTACTGACCACTCCCAAGGGTCCCCTGCACTGATGCCACACCACACCTTTCGACGTGCAACCCATGAAGGGTTGGCCAAGGGTCAAGGCATCCCTCTACCTGAATAAAAAACCTTAGCCACCTCCTCAAAAAACCTCAATCTGCCATCTGACAAAGTCCTGGAGGAGCGTCATAGCTCAGTGGTAGAGCAGAGGGTCCCTAGCATCTCTGAATAGGACTGAGAGAGACCCCTGACTCATATCCTGGAGCGTCTCTGCCAGTCAGTCTAAGCAATCCTAAACTAAGCAGACAGATGCTCGGACTCTGTAAGCCAGCTTCCGACGTCCCTAGTTCCTGGAAAAGTTTTACACATTACAGTGGTACCTCGGGTTACATACGCTTCAGGTTACATACGCTTCAGGTTACACACTCCGCTAAACCCAGAAATAGTGCTTCAGGTTAAGAACTTTGCTTCAGAAGGAGAACAAAAATCGTGCTCCGGCGGCGCGGCGGCAGCAGGAGGCCCCATTAGCTAAAGTGGTGCTTCAGGTTAAGAACACTTTCAGGTTAAGAACGGACCTCTGGAACGAATTAAGTACGTAACCCGAGGTGCCACTGTACTCTATTCCCGACTTAAGAACGGAAAGCGAAATACCAGGGGACAACGAAAGAGGTTCAAAGACTCCCTCAAGGCAAATCTTAAAAAATGCAGTATAGACACCGACAACTGGGACATTACCAAAGTTGTTGTGGACTTTGAAGATGCTCAGACTCAGGCTGCAAGGGAGAAACATGCTAAGAGGAAGGCACGCTTGGCAAACCCTCACTGTGATCAACTCCCGTCTGAAAACCTATGTCCCCACTGTGGAAGGATGTGTGGATCCAGAATTGGCCTCCACAGTCACTTACAGACTCACTGTTAAGACCGTGCTCATGGAAGACAACCTTACTCGGCTATAAGTGATCGCCAAAGAAGAAATGGCTAGAGCAATTCTGTTCACAATAAAGTCAACTGTGTCCCAATTTTATTCTCAATTTTTGCAATGGTTAAGAAACATCTATTGACAAAGGCTCTGAGTCCCTAACTTTGTTTTAATCTTTCAAGACTTCCACCCCTAAGACATCCACCCTAAGACTTCCAAAGTCTTAATCTTTCAAGACTTCCACTATCTTTTGAGGGGGGGGGGGTGAGGGATGGGAATTAAACTTACTTCCTTCTGAAAGCGAATCTGTGGCCAAGTCTCTGCACTGAACTTATATCCATGTATAAGCAGGTGATAGATGTAGTTAGCTGAAAAGCAGTAAGATTTTGCGTAGATTTCATCAAATTTAGGTATCATGTACGGAAGCTGAAAAACAAAAACAGTTACTCAAAACCAAATCAACATTAATATTTATTTCATTGGGGAAATTTCTACTCTGGCCTTCCGTTGTAATCAAGGTCATTAGGGCAGGTAAAGAAATGGTACTCTGAAAATCCAAGGTAAGACTCTTGGTGTACGGTAATTAGCTCTGAATAAGGGAAAGAAACACGGCAAGGAAACCATATGAATGTGGAGATCTGCCTGCAACCAATCGTGCCAACTTGTTTTGAAGTGATATATATTACCGTATTTTTTGCTCTATAGGGCACACTTTTTCCCTTCCAAAAATTAAGGGGAAATGTGTGTGCATCCTATGGAGCGAATGCAGGCTCCTTGGCTTCAGCGATAGCAATGCAAAGCCTCCGAAGCGCAGAGAGAGCGCTCCCACCACACTCCGGAGGCTACGCATTGCTTTCGCTGAAGCCTGGAGAGCAAGAGGGGTCGGTGCGCACCGACCCCTCTCGCTCTCCAGGCTTCAGGGATAGCCGCCTGAAGCCTTCAGAGTGCAGCAGGAACTCGTGCTGTGCTCTGAAGGCTTCGGGTTCCTTTTGCTGAAGCCGGGAGAGCAAGACTTCAGCAGAGAGGGAGAGCTGCGCAGCGCCCCTTCAGCTAAGCAGGAGGAGAAGTGGAAGGGGCTCTGTTTCTCCTACCGCTTCACTGAAGGGGCATTGAGCAGAGAGGAGGAGATTTTTTCCCCTTGTTCTCCCCCTCTAAAACAAGGTGCATCCTATGGTCGGGTGCATCCTATAGAGCGAAAAATACAGTATATTTCTAGAGGATACCTGTTAAGACATCTGCTAGAGAACAGTATTTTGGTTTTCGTTATTTGTATAGAACTGAGTATGAGAATAATAGAATCCTAGTATTAGAAGGGACACTAGTCCAACCCCCTCCAACGCAGGAATATTAGATTTTTGTTTTACCATTCTAACAATAAAAATAAAAAGCATGATCCAGCAACAGTTAAACACTGTTTAATTTGGCTAGATAATTTGGCTAGATAATTGCCAGCATTAGGAACATGCTTCTGTTGTCAAGTTTCAGAGTCTGAATCTAAATTTTATGAAAAGCAAGACATATTTACTTGGAAGTCTCATGTTAAATAGAGGAAATTATTCACAGGAAAGTGTGCGTTGGAATGCAGCCTAAATAAATTTTGTCCTGACATTTTTTTCCCCCTTAAGCATTTCGATGAATGAGAGTGTTTAGTTTTGCACAGGTATAGCAAACTTTTGTCAACAGTTCCCTTCTACGAGTTCAGAAGATTGATACAGACCTGATTCCAATTCTGTGAACATAATGTCCACATGCTTGAATTAAAATCAGCCAGTGAAAATTCTCCAGTTAAATTCAGAGCATTGACTGTGTAGTAAAATCCAGAAAAGGCCTATGGATTAAGGCAGGTAAAAGTTAGATCTCAACTGTGGTTTTATTTTTATTTATTTTTATTTACTATTTTACAGAAACAGGACAGAAACGAAGCGGGATAAAAACTGTAAACACACAAACGTGTATGTCTAGAAACATGATTCTAAACAATAGTTCAACAAATTTCCTTTAGAGCGGAACATGGGAAGCAACAAATCGGGCTATTATCCTGCATGTTATTCCAGAAATTTCTTGATAAGACCCCTCTTCCAATGAACATTTATTTTATTGAAAACTCCTTATTTAACTCTTATCTGGGGAATCAATATTATCTACGTTCTCTCCCCTGTTCATCCAATAATAGCAATCAACTTTTCAACTTATCTATTTTTCAACTTATCTCTTAATCATACATAACATGATTATTTGGGGGAATTCAGATAAGCGATATCCTGTAATTTCTTGAATAGTTTCCAAAACAGTTGTGGTTCTAATTGTAAAGAAATGCTGACTACAAAACTACACATACTTGCACACATACACAGACGACCAGCACAATAAGCACCAGGCAAATGAAACGTACCACAAAGTTCCCTTTAACCTTTGGCTGATAGACGCCATTAAACGAACAGTCTTCCTTCCCCCTGCAACTTGCGAAATCAAATAACTTGGATACGGCTTCCCTGCAGAGAGCTGGATCTCCACTTCCAGTGACATTTACGAGCTGGTCTGGGTTGTCGTTCTCTGGCCTTAGAAATGCCGTGCAGAGGCTGCCGTACAAGTATTTCGTGGTTAAAACAGTTTTATAATTCCGAGGATAGCATGGATTATGGATCCTGGATTTATCACCTGAATTCTGGCAGTTGACAAACAACAAACAAACAAGGAGGTTTTAAACAGGAGGGATAATTTTACAGGGAACGTCACTAAAATAGGCTGTATGCTTTGCATTTTTCCCTGACCAACATGCATCCATAAAGAGAGGCAGCTTTGCAGTAGAAAAAACTCCCCCAATGCTTCTCTGAATTCCACCTTTCTGAAGTTGCTTTGGCTTAATAAAAACCACTGGGTTTTTGTTACATCAGCTTTTGACTTCCTCTGTTTACTTGTCTCTCCATCTTCCCCTGTGGCCAGTAACTCGGACTGACAAACTTAGATTGTCAATCGCCTTTTTTTCTTTTTCTTTTTTTGTGTTGTCTTAAAAAAGTTCAACCATTCCTAAAATGACTTTTGGGCACGTCCTGCTTTTTACTTTTTGGAAGAAGACTGCTGATTGAATCTCCACTGCTCCAGGCTTTTTGTTATGAGAAAATGGCAAACAAGCCATGCAAACTGTTATGTACTGAAGTTCTCACCTTGGGCCAGCGGGGCGATACTGTAGATAGTTATGCAAATGAAGGATCGAAAGTGACGTTCAGTGATTGGATAGTTTTAGCAGGGGGATACTGTAGCTAGTTATGCAAATGAAGGATCAAAAGTGACGTTCAGTGATTGGATAGTTTTAGAAAGTTGCTACAGTAGCGTTGTACTGGAGCTCTATATAAGCAGGCTGACTGAGCCCTTCAGTTCAGTTCTGTTCTGGCCTCTGAATAAAGAAGAGCTGTTTGAAGAATCGCTGTGTCGTCTGATATGTTCACCCACAACTTAACACAAACTGTTTGCTCCACTACTGAACTCTGTACCCTTCTCTGCATTCAAGAAGCAGACCGTCCTAGCAGATTCCCTCAGCCATACCTGTAGTATCGATGCCAGCAGTTTTTTCTCTGCTTCATCTCTCCCGTAACACTGGTAGCTGTGCGTGTACACGCTGTATTCATAGCCGTACAGCTGCACTGGCAGCGTGCTGTTGGTCGTGTCACCGGTCTCATCGGGGATGAACGATATTTGGGTGGAGGCCCCTCCTAAATCGAGGGCACCTGTGGTCTCTGCTCCGTGGGGATGGACCCAAGCCCTCCAAAGGTTTCTCTGGAAAGGAAGAAGGTAGATTTTGTTATGTACTGAAGTTCTCACCCTGGGCCAGCAGGGGGATACTGTAGATAGTTATGCAAATGAAGGGTCGAAAGTGACGTTCAGTGATTGGATAGTTTTAGAAAGTTGTTACAGTAACAAGGTACTGGAGCTCTATATAAGCAGGCTGACTGAGGCCTTCAGTTCAGTTCTGTTCCAGCTTACAAATAAAGAGCTGCTTGGAAGAATTGCTGTGTCGTCTGATATGTTTGCCCACATTTAACAGATTTGACATCCTGGGCCACCATGGGGCTCTGCTCTCCTGTCTAAACTTCCCTTCTGAGCTTACAGGGCATCACAAAACTGTGCTGAGAACGATGCGGAAAGCGCTCCCCAGATCGCCTGTGGGAACCGTATAAATCAGAATATTCTTCCAAATAATGAAGCCAAAGAAGTAGCAAGACGCTGTCACAACGAGAGTGTGGAATAGTATAGTTCACCCTACGTACATTTGATCAGGGTGGTTGGGGCGCCACCAGTTTCACTTTGGAAAATATGCCAACCAGGCCTGTATCGCGAGCCAAATGCGTAGGCAAAGATGTTCAGCCTGTGCAGTCAGCAGCACAATACTGAAACCAACAGGTTCCAGGTTTGAGGGGGCATTGGGCAAAGTGTTCCCCACAGTCTGTGGCCCCTGGCAGGCTTAAAGGTAAAGGTAATGGCACCCCTGCCCATAGGGGCCAGTCTTGACAGACTCTAGGGTTGTGCGCCCATCTCACTCAAAGAGGCCGGGGGGCCAGCGCTGTCCGAAGACACGTCCGGGTCACGTGGCCAGCGTGACATCGCTGCTCTGGCGAGCCAGAGCCGCACACGGAAACGCCGTTTACCTTCCCGCTAGTAAGCGGTCCCTATTTATTTACTTGCACCCGAGAGTGCTTTCAAACTGCTAGGTTGGCAGGCGCTGGGACTGAACAACGGGAGCGCATCCCGCCGCGGGGATTCGAACCGCCGACCTTTCGATCGGCAAGCCCTAGGCACTGAGGCTTTAACCCACAGCGCCACCCGCGTCCAGTTCCAGGTTTGAGGGGGCATTGGGCAAAATGTTCCCCACAGTCTGTGGGCCCTGGCAGGCTTACCTGGCCATAAAACAATGAACAGGGGTGGTGGTACAATGACTACTGCAATCAACAGGAGATAATATCACCAAGGAAACTGGTGATGAAAGCAAACAATAAACGTCCATAGAAATGGCAAAAGCAGTTTCTTTCCCAAATAGGTTTTATCTTAAACAATTGCAAACGCAGTAAATGATGAGTTCACTTATGATATACCAGTGGTTCAGTGCTCATTTCTTCTCTTTCCAAAATAGGTTTTATCTTGAGCAATTGGAAACACAGTAAATAAAGAGTCCACTTGTGGTTCAGTGCTTGGATGTCGTTCCAGTAATCAGAAGTTTCATTGCTAAAGAATCCTCTGACATTTGGACGCGAGTGGCACTGTGGTCTAAACCACCGAGTCTCTTGGACTTGCCGATCAGAAGGTCAGCGGTTTGAATCCACGCAACGGGGTGAGCTCCCGTTGCCAGGGGCGTAGGAAGGGGACCAGTGGGGGTGGTGTGCCCCAGGTGTCATCCCGGGGGGGGGGGGTGACAAAATCCTCCCAGGGCGGATCACCCCCACACCGATAGAACCCCCCGGTGGATTGCCGCAGCAGCAATCAGCCCCCTCTGGGGGGACCACCCCCACATCGATCATCACCCCGGCAGACCGTCGCTGTGCCGATCGGACAAACGCCAGCTTCCTCGGCCTGAAAGTGAGATTAGCGCTGCAACCCCATAGTCACCTTTGACTGGACTTAACACTCCAGGGGTCCTTTACCTTTTCCTTTTTACCTCTGACACCGTCCTCTTTCTCTGCTCCTCCTGATGGAAACATGCAGATGGAGCCAAATACAGTGGTACCTCGGGTTACATACACTTCAGGTTACAGACTCCGCTAACCCAGAAATAATACCTTGGGTTAAGAACTTTGCTTCAGGATGAGAACAGAAATCGTGCTCCAGCGGCGCAACGGAGCAGGAGGCCCCAAGAACAGCTTCAGATTAAGAACAGACCTCTGGAATTAATTAAGTTCTTAACCCGAGGTACCACTGTATACCCCTGCTTTAAGTCGTGGGCATACTGTTTCCTCTTGTGTATTATTTACTACAAAGCTCGATGACTAAGCTCTTTATCGACAAAACGTTGGATTATGAGCACTGAACCACTACTATATCACAAGTGGACTCTTCATTAACTGCGTTTGCAATTGTTCAAGATAAAATAGTTGCCCAGGCTTCCATGGCATCAGTGGCACCGCTCTGAGCAGCCCCGGGTGGCTAGGTCTAGCTGTCCTTTTGATTTCCCACAATGCCCAGAGCAACACTACATCAGGTGCATTGCAGGAAAGTTGGCTAGATATGGCTGTCTGGCACTGCTCAATGCCAGGCCAGAAAAATAATGCCACCCCTCAAATCAGCGGACATCATCAGTAGCCTTTGTCAGGCCACTAGTACCGTGACAACGTGGCCAGCTGAAATCAGCACTCCTGTCAACAGAGCTCCTTATTCTGTGCACAGGAAAAGAGTTCCCTGTGGGATTTTGTCAAAGAGCTGTGAAAGCAAAGGGCCTGCCGTACATAGGGACAGGGCTACTGTGCCATCGTTTCCTCTGTTCCCGGTTTGGTGTTTTAGCACCAAAGGATAAAAGGAAGATTGTTCCGCTGGAAGAACTGGGGGAACCTGGGAAGGGCATGGTTTAGGAGGACATCGAGCATGGAATGTAAACCACAAAGTTGCGTCTGCAAGTCTGATCAGGGTGTCTTAGAGTGGTGACGACTGTTGTAATGTGCTTGGCTTATTCTGGAGTGAGGATTGCCTACAATTTAAAACTTCTGTGAAATTTACAGGGGTTTCCTTTGCCCTGGGCAAGCTACCTTTGAAGGTGACTCAGAAACTGCAACTAATCCAGAACGTGGCAGCTAGAGACTTTGTGACTGGGAGCGGCCACAGCGGCCGTATAACACTGGTCCTGAAAGACCTACACTGGCCCCCAGTTTGTTTCCGAGCACAATTCAAGGTGTTGGCGCTGACCTTTAAAGCCCTAAACCAGGAGTCAGCAACCTGCAGCCCATGAGCCACAAGTGGCTCGCAGGGGTCATTTAAACGGCCCACGAGCAGCCCCCGAACCGAGCCACCCACTCGGCGAGTCCCCACACACTGCACTGGCACAGCGCAGAGCGGGGACTCGCTTCCACAGCACCAGAAATCATGTCTGAGCAGACACAGATGCCGAAATTCGCGCCTGCGCAGACACGATCCAGCCCACGGAGCGATTTCCATGGGAGTGAAGCAGCCCAGGTGAGGTAAACCTTGCTGACCCCTGCCCTAAATGGTCTCGGCCCTGTATACCTGAAGGAACGTCTCCACCCCCACTGAGGTCCAGCTCTGAGGGCCTTCTGGTGGTTCCCTTACTGCGATAAGCGAAGTTACAGGAAACCAGGTAGAGGGCCTTCTCGGCAGTGGCACCCTCTGTGTGTTCCACACAGTGGCATCCTCCCATCAGACGCCAAACAGATAAACAACTTTACAACTTTCTGAAGACATCTGAAGGCAGCTCTGTATAGGGAAGTTTTTAGTGTTTTATGTTTTCTTATGCTATTACAGTGGTGCCCCGCAAGACGAAATTAATTCGTTCTGCGAGTTTTTTCGTTCTACGAGTTTTTTCGTCTTGCAAAGCACCAGTGCGTATTGACGGTTTCCCATAGGAATGCATTGGCGGTTTTTTAAAAAAAGGCGCAAAACGTTTCGTCTTGCGAAGCAAGCCCATAGGGAAATCCGTCTTGCGAAGCACCTCAGAAAGCGGACAACTCTTTCGTCTTGCGAGTTTTTCGTCTTCCGAGGCATTCGTCTTGCAGGGCACCACTGTATTATTATTATTATTATTATTATTATTATTATTATTATTATTAATACCCCACTCATCTGGCTGGGTTTCCCCAGTCACGCTGGGCGGCTTCCAGCAAAATAGAAAAAAAATAATAAAATGTCAAATGTTTAAAACTTCCTGACAGTCTGCGTGCAGGTAGGGTCTCAGCCGGCGTGCCAGATGGAATTTATAGACAGCTGCCCTGGGCACAGAATTGACCTGTGCCTCCATGGACAGCTGTGAGTCCAAAATGACTCCCAGGCTGTGCACCTAGTCCTTCAGTGGCACAGTTACCCCGTTCAGAACCAAGGAGTCCCTAGACCTGCCCACCCCCTGTTCCCCCAAAACAGTATTTCTGTCTATATTTGTTGGAAGCTGCCCAGAGTGGCTGGGGCAACCGAGCCAGGTGGGCAAGGTACAAATAATAAAATTATTATTATTATTATTATTATTATTATTATTATTAAACTTTAAATGGGTGTTGTTGTTTTAAGAACACGACTCAATGTCATCCCCTTATATGATGTTTTAGGCGTTTAACAGGAGAGACCAGTTTGCTAGGTAAAACAGAAGACTAATTCAAGGCAGGAACCTTTGCTATAAAGATAATCTTAGTACTACAACCACAGTTTTAGGTGGTTGTATATTTATATATGCCTACATCGTACCACAATCTTCCCTTGCCTGGGGGTTATGCTAATCTCAGCGTACATCCGTTCAAACACTAGCAGCTCATCAAAGAATAGTATGCAATAAAACATGCAGATTTTTCCACGCACCTCCAAGAAATTGCCCATTAAATAGTTGGCTGTTATCCATCCGTACACCCCTTCCTCTTGCCCGGTTATGATTTGAGTGCCCCTAAATTCAAAGGGCAGGGCTGCGAAGTACTTTTGAATGCTCCGAAGGACTTCATGGGCCGCTGATTCATTTTGCAACCTAAGCGAGTCACAAGAATACAAATTGCTGAGTGGCCGAAAGGAGACATTCACCCTTTGTTGTCTGCCAAAACTAGTGACTAGATTTGGCAAGTCAAGGGTTGATTCATACCTGCATGTACATCACTTAATTTTTCAACACTGGATGGTCCAGGGAAATGTGTGGACTGCTTTCATGGGAAAATACAGTATCCAAAATAATAGCAGGGGATATGAATGTTCTACTTGTAGTGATCACTTTGTGCTGGCTGGTCCACACATCGATAGTCAATGCTCTGGTTTGCACATTACAGTAAAGGTAAAGGTAAAGGGACCTCTGGCCATTAGGTCCAGTCGTGGCCGACTCTGGGGTTGCAGTGCTCATCTTGCTTTACTGGCCGAGGGAGCCGGCATACAGCTTCCGGGTCATGTGGCCGTCACGACTAAGCCGCTTCTGGCGAACTAGAGCAGCGCACAGAAACACCATTTACCTTCCCGCCGGAGTGGTACCTATTTATCTACTTGCACTTTGACGTGCTTTTGAACTGCTAGGTTGGCAGGAGCAGGGACCGAGCAACGGGAGCTCACCCCGTCACGGGGATTCGAACCGCCAACCTTCTGATCGGCAAGTCCTAGGCTCTGTGGTTTAACCCACAGCGGTAGTTAATGACTTACCATGAATGTGCATATCTGGGCTGTGAGTCCCCTTGCCACTCACGCAGAGAGAAAACAAACCATGAATTCTGGTTTAGCTGAACAACACATCATCAGTTGTTTTGCCCCCCCCCCAAAAGAAGTCCCACAGTCAGTATGCCGAAAAACTAACCATGGCTATAGATTGGGGTTTGTTGGGAGCATCTAAGTTCTGGTTTATGAATCCTCGTTTATATGTGATGCTAACCAAAGATCATGGTTTGTTTTCTTTTCTATTATTATTATTATTATTATTATTATTATTATTATTATCCCCACCACCGAGACCACAGAGAGGACTGTGTGTCATGAGGGGCAGAGCCTCCATCTCTGAGGTTGTCCCCCCCTCAATCTCCAGGTTGCAGATTCTACCATTCTGCTTGTCTCAGTCATGGTCTCCTGAACTCGGGCCCCCAGCTGTTTTGGGACTACAGTTCCCATCATCTCTTGCTAGCTAGGGATGATGGGAGTTGTAGTCCGAAAACAGGGAAACCCTGGTCTAAGTAACGAACATCAGCATAGCCTGAATTGTGCCAAAATGCTTCAGGGAATGGGTGCCAAGCAAAACCACACCAGGAAAAAATATATGCTGTGTATCTTATTTATACGGATTAATCACTGGTGTGTTTTTAGTATAATCTATGTGCCCTTGCCGCGGGACCACATTCATCCAGTGCTTTACCAACTGCACTGGCTCCCGGTGGAGTACAGGGTCAGGTTTAAGGTGCTGGTTTTAACCTTTAAAGCCCTATACGGCCTAGGACCCTCGTACTTATGGGACCACCTCTCCTGGTATGCCCCGCGAAGGACCTTACGGTCCACAAATAATAATGTCTTGTTGGTCCCGGGCCTCAAGGAAGTTAAACTGGCCTGAACCAGGGCCAAGGACTTTTCAGCTTTGGCCCCAGCTTGGTGGAAAACTCTACCGCAGGAGACCAGGGCCCTGGGGGACTTGACATCTTTCTGCAGGGCCTGCAAGACGGAGTTGTTCCGCCTGGGCTTTGGTCCGGGCCCAGTTTGACCCCTTTCTATGGGACCCTGTAAGTTACCTCTTTGGCCCTTTTATTGGCTCATGTGGGACCAACATGGATAGCTGGTCCTGATGAATACTTGAGGTTCCTCACCCCTATGTTGTAATCTGTGGGCAATCATTTAATTTTATCCTGATTCTAATTTTTAAGCTGTATTTTAATCAAATGTTTGATGGTGTTTTAATGTATTTGATGTTAGCCACCCTGAACCCGGTCTTGGCCAGGGAGGGCAGGTTATAAATAAAAATTTACTTACTTACTTACTTACATTGGCCCTTATTTCTACTATTTGTCAACACTTAAAAGAAAAATCTGTGCACGCACAAAGGATTTTATACAACCACTGGCACATACACAACAACAAGTGCAGGCTGTTGTCAGGTATGCAACATGGGCCAAGCCACCACTCTCTCCAGTGGCGTAGCGTGGGTTGTCAGCACCCGGGGCAAGGCAAGTAATTTGCGCCCCCTAACCCGTGGATTTGCGCCCCCTAACCCTAACCCCCAGATGTTGCGCCCGGTGCGCCAGGGCCCCCCTGCACCCCCCACGCTACGCCACTGACTCTCTCCCTCCTCCTTGGTTGTGGCACAAAGTCCCCAAGATTACACATTTATTACAAAATATTCAGGAACACTCCGATCTGGGATCGACCGTCTTCTACAAGGCAGTCAATAGTCACAACAAGTTGAATCTGAGGGAAGATTCTACTCACCAGCAATACCCCCTGGGAAAATCCAAATCCCTCTTTGGTTTATGGGCGTTGTCTTAACATGCTCATATCTATTAATCCCCATAGACTGATAGGTTTTAAGGCGAGGATGAGAAGACTTTGGCATGAATAATTTCCCCCGGCTTTATCCACTTAACAATGGACAAAACGATACACACAACACATCAGCGTCTGCTGTAGTTTCCAACCATACCTCAGAAGTCTCATGCCGGCTGTGGCTCCCAGGTAGACAGGTGTGGTCGTATGTAAGTGCAATGGAATTTTCTCCTTTACTTTATTCATGCAATCATTAATGGGCTTAGCAATTTCTTGAGGGTTGCTCGCATAGCTGGATATCCCAGGACCTAGAAGAAGGGGGTTAACGGATTCAGTTTTGTTACTCACCAAGACTTTTACTATACCGCTCTATCTTTAAGCTAGTGTCATTCTGAGCACTTTTGCTTCTTTATTTGGAAAGCAAATAAATAAAGTTAGTAAGTAAATAATGTGTAGGAAAACTTGAACATTACAGTAACCATAGAACCATAGAATTCTAGATGCAGAGAAGGCCTTTGACAACGTTTAATGGACTTTCATGAAAAAAACTATTGAGATTATGAACTTCGGAGAGTCATTTCTTAGAGAAATAGATGCAATTTATTCTGACCAACAGACAATGCTGATAGTAAACAATGTAATAAGAGGAAAATGTAAAATAATGAAAGGGACGAGACAGAGATGTCCCCTGTCACCATTATTGTTTATTAGTTTTAGAGACCCTGGCTAGAAGCATAAGATCAGATGAAAAAATAAAAGGGATAGCAGTAAGTTATAAAGCATATAAGCTAAAGGCATTTGCAGATGACCTTGTGTAGAAGAGCCTTTGACTAGTATACCGAACAGATTCTTAAGTTTGGAAAAGTAGCAGCTTTTAAATTAAACAAAAGTAAAACGAAAGTATTGGTGAAAAATGTGACGGAGCAATATAAAAAAGACCCACAACAAGTAACAGAACTGACAATTGAGAAGAAAGTTAAGTATTTAGGAGTATGGATAACAGCTAAGAATATAAATATTTTTAAGGATGGAACCATAGAATTGTTGAGTTAGAAGGGGCCCATAGGGTCACCTCAAGTCATTTTATTACTGTTGATGACCAATATCAAGCCAAGGGTCATCTAGTCCAAATAATACACGATCAAATATATAAGATGTTGGAAGTATGCAAGAAGTGTCATGTGTCATGTTTCAGTCAGGCTTCATTCCTCCATGCTGTGTCCCAGTCCACGGGATTTCAACTGGTGGATTGTAAAGCTTATCCCTGTTCCTCCCAGTGGCATAGCATGGGTTGCCAGTGTCCCGGGCCACACAGAGGCAGAAGGGAGGGGAATGGAGGGAGTACGCATGCACATTCAGCTGCCTAATGGCACCCGCGTCACCCAGGAGATCACAGCCTGAGAGATAAGAAAAGGCAACCTGTTCCGTTGTCTGGAGAGTTCACTTCCTGGTTTGAATGGAGAAGCTGTTTTCAATGGATTCCAGCATCTAATCATTTCTGTTTCAAATTTTAATTGCTTTAATTCATTCCGATATAAACCACTTAGTGAGGTGTATTATTATTATTATTATTATTATTATTATTACCCTACAAGTGGCACATTACATTCCTAAAATAAAAACCTAAAATAAAAGCTACTTTCTCTCCACCCGCATGTGTGGTTTACAGCAGTACAACAGCTCTGGCTGATGAAACTGAAACCTAGTACAGTGGTACCTCGGGTTAAGTACTTAATTCGTTCCGGAGGTCCGATCTTAACCTGAAACTGTTCTTAACCTAAAGCACCACTTTAGCTAATGGGGCCTCCTGCTGCTGCCGCGCTGCCGGAGCAAGATTTCTGTTCTCATCCTGAAGCAAAGTTCTTAACCTGAAGCACTATTTCTGGGTTAGCAGAGTCTGTAACCTGAAGTGTATGTAACCTGAAGCGTATGTAATCGGAGGTACTACTGTATCCATCTTGGCCTGGGATAAATCCAAATGGGTGGCCCTTAAAAGTTAAAAACACATAAGCACATAAGCAACCAGGGTGAGAATTTTGCTTCAGATTTAAATAGATAGATTATGCCGAAATGGCAAAAATGACCAGAAGAATCAGAATTCCGGAATACCAAAATTTTAATAAAGAATGGGGAAAATATATAATTTATCTTAAAAGCCACTGTAAACAGTTAAAATTGTTAGTAGGATTGGAATAGCACTTCTAGTTTAATGGTGAATATGGAGCTGTAAAAGATTTGGATTATTATAAAAGATGCAGGAAGAAATGACTAACAATAGGACCCACAAAGGGGAGGAGGGAAGTCCAGGAGATTCTGTGGGATCTATGTTGTATGTTGGATATGTAATTGTAAAACTGTAATTTGAAAAACTAAATAAATAAATTTTAAAAAGAAGAATTTTGCTTCAGATTACAGCAGAGCCGAAATGATCCTGCCTTTAATTAGTTTTTTTTAAAAAACCAAACCAATCCCACAAAGCCCATAATTTGCAGACGGGATTCTATTTGCAGGCTTCGGTTCCTATATATATTTCCATCCCTGTAGTACAAGAAGCTTGGAAGGAACTTCAAATGCTGTTTCTGAAATGACACGACCTAATTGCATGCATGAAAGGAGTTGCTCAGGAGTTTGTACCCATCAACTGGAAATCTCACTTTGCTGAACAGCAACCTTTAAGGGACGTGGGTGGCGCTGTGGGTTAAACCACAGAGCATAGGGCTTGCCAATCAGAAGGTCGGCGGTTCGAATCCCCACGACGGGGTGAGCTCCCATCGCTCGGTCCCTGATCCTGCCAACCTAGCAGTTCAAAAGCACATCAGAGTGCAAGTAGATAAATAGGTACCACTCCAGCGGGAAGGTAAACGGCGTTTCCGTGCACTGCTCTGGTTCTCCAGAAGCGGCTTAGTCATGCTGGCCACTTGACCTGGAAGCTGTACGCCGGCTCCCTCAGCCAATAAAGCGAGATGAGCACTGCAACCCCAGAGTCGGCCACGACTGGACCTAACGGTCAGGGGTCCCTTTACCTTTACCTTTTAACCTTTGATTAAAAGAGTCTGTGCCTCACAAGAGAAGAAGGAGAGGGAAACCGTGATCCATGCAGAGAAAATCCCACGGTTTAAGCAAAATTTAAAGCCTAGGTAGGCACTATCTTGTAGGAAATCACAATGAAAGGGTTAGTCATGAGATACAGCGAGTTAGTGGTTCATGTTGAACAAGGCGACCTTGAGAGTCAACCTTCCTCAGGTTAACTGACCTCACAGGGGCATTGTGAGAATTAGGGAACAAAGAAAGGGATCAAAGAACCCTGGCACTCCTTGGAGTTATAGTGGATTAAAAAATGAACATAAGGAGAGGCTGCTGTATCAAGCCAATGGCCCATCTAGACCAGGATTCTGTTTGCAGAAGCCAAACAGATACCCGGGGAAAACCTGCAAAAAAGGATTCAAGCACGAGAGAACTGTTCCCCTCCTGCGGTTTTCAGCCACATGCCTTCATATGCAATGACCATCATCGTTGTTCTAACATCGTTGTTCTAATCCAGAATGCGGCAGCTAGACTGGTGACTGGGGGCAGCCGCCGGGACCACATAACACCAGTCCCGAGAGATCTGCATTGGCTCCCAGTACATTTCCGAGCACAATTCAAAGTGTTGTTGCTGACCTTTAAAGCCCTAAACAGCCTCAGTCCTGTAAACCTGAAGGAGCGTCTCCACTCCCATTGTTCAGCCCAGACACTGAGGTCCAGCGCCAAGTGCCTTCTGGCGGTTCCCTCTTTGCGAAAAGCAAAGCTACAGGGAACCAGACAGAGGGCCTTCTCGGTAGTGGCCCCTGCCCTGTGGAACGCCCTCCCTTCCGATGTGAAGGAAATAAGCAGCTATCTTATCTTTAAAAGACATCTGAAGGCAGCCCTGTTTAGGGAAGTTTTTAATATTTAATGCTGTATTGTTTTTAACACTGGATTGGAAGCCGCCCAGAGTGGCTGGGGAAACTCAGCTAGATAGGCAGGGTATAAATAATAAATTATTATTATTATTATTATTATTATTATTATTATTAGCCTAATTTTCTTAGGTGTGCATACACACAAGCATTCACACCCACAGGAACAAGCTGCCACTGCAGTTTCCATTAGACCGGGGCAGCAGAGAATGCAGATGATTTCGATCTGCCGCTGCCACTGCCGTCCCCGCTTGCTAATCTGTCACATTTTGAAATGCCACAGGCACGCAAATGGCAAGTCGTACACGATTTCCACCCTACTACATGACGCACCAACTTCCCACGCCCATTTGGAACAGCAAAACCTGTCCCTGAGTCATTTGCCCAGCCAATACCTCCCCACTGAGAAGCCCGCCCCAATACAAGAAGGCTGCTTCAATTGCTTTGCCTGCCGTTGTATTTTGATTTAGAGCCGTGGCAGGCGAATTCAGCCACTAGTTGCTTAATTTTGGGGTTTGTTGTTGCATTTCATTCACTTATTGTGTAAAGCACTGTGATTAATAATAAAAAATAAAATACAGTGGTACTTCGCAAGACGAATGCCTCGCAAGACGAAAAACTCGCAAGACGAAAGAGTTTTTTGTTTTTTGAGTTGCTTCGCAAGATGAATTTCCCTATGGGCTTGCTTCGCAAGACGAAAACGTCTTGCGCCTTTTTCAATGCATTCCTATGGGAAACCGTCAATGCATTTCCTATGGGAAATCGTGCTTCGCAAGACGAAAAATTCACAAGACGAAAAAACTCGCAGAACGAATTAATTTCGTCTTGCAAGGCACCACTGTACAAATAACACTTTGAAAGCACTATCATACCCCTTTAAACAGTCATGGCTTCACCCAAAGAATCCTGGGAACTGTTGTGTGTTGTTGTTGTTGTTGTTGTTAATCGAGTTTATATACCGCCCTATACCCAGAGGTCTCAGGGCAGTTCACAGACAAAATCACAACATATATAATCAGAATAAAAACAACAACCCAATAACATCCCCCCAGAATAGGGGGTATAGGATTTTAAAAGGGCATAGGATGTCAAACAGATCAACCAAAGGCCTAGTTAGAAAGGAACGTTTTTGCCTGGCGCCTAAAGGTGTATAACAAAGGCACCAGGCAAACCTCCCTGGGGAGAGCATTCCACAGACAGGGGGCCACTGCAGAGAAGGCCCATTTTCGTGTTGCCACCCTCCGCACCTCTCGAGGAGGAGGCACACGAAGGAGGGCCTCAGAAGATGATCTCAGGGTCCGGGTAGGTTCATATGGGAAGAGGCGGTCTTTGAGGTATTGCGGTCCTGAGCCGTTACAGGCTTTATACAGTGCTACCTCGTGTTAAGTACTTAATTCGTTCCGGAGGTCCATTCTTAACCTGAAACTGTTCTTAACCTGAAGCACCACTTTAGCTAATGGGGCCTCCTGCTGCCGCTGCACCGCAGGAGCACGATTTCTGTTCTTATCCTGAAGCAAAGTTCTTAACCCAAGGTAATATTTCTGGGTTAGCGGAGTCTGTAACCTGAAGCGTATGTAACCTGAAGTGTCTGTAACCCGAGGTACCACTGTAGGTCAAAACCAGCACTTTGAATTGGGCCTCGAAATTCATTGGTAGCCAGTGCAGTCAGACCAGGATCGATGAAACATGCTCAGTCCGTATTGCTCCACTGAGTAACCTGGCTGCTGAATTCTGCACTAGCTGACGTTTCCGAACCATCTTCAGAGGCAGCCCTGCATATAACACATTGCAGTAATCTAACCTTGAAGTTACCAGAGCATAGACAACAGCAGTTAGGCTATCCCTGCTAAGGGTGCTATGAGTACTTAAAGGTAAAGGTAAAGGGACCCCTGACCATTAGGTCCAGTCGTGACCGACTCTAGGGTTGCGGTGCTCATCTCGCTTTATTGGCCGAGGGAGGTGACGTACAGCTTCTGGGTCATGTGGCCATCATGACTAAGCCGCTTCTGGCAAACCAGAGCAGCGCACGGAAACACCGTTTACCTTCCCGCCGGAGCGGTACCTATTTATCTACTTGCACTTTGACGTGCTTTCGAACTGCTAAGTTGGCAGGAGCAGGGACCGAGCAACGGGAGCTCACCCCATTGTGGGGATTCGAACCGCCGATCTTCTGATCGGCAAGTTCTAGGCTCTGTGGTTTAACCCACAGCGCCACCCACGTCCCAGTACTTAGGGGGCTACTATTCCCCTCACCGAGCCAAAAATCTCTCTTCCCAGGGGGCTCTGGGAATTGTAGCTCTGTGAGGGGAACAGGAGTCTCCAAGCATCAGTCGGCAACCTTAACCAACTACTGTTTCCAGGACTCTTTGGGGAAAGCCATGGTTGTTTAAAGTGGAATGATGATGCTCTTAATGGACGGTGTATAGAAACACAGAAGGTGCCGTTTCTCTTCCTGACGCCCTCCTTCGCCCAACTCATACATTCCGTGCTTTGTATTTGTTTCAGGGCCACCCCAAAATCCACATTCCCTCCTCACCTTTCACATTGCACTTGAAGGTCTGGCTCACGACTCCTGTGTTGTTTTCTTTCTCTGCCGGCCATTCATATACATAGACAGTCGTTCGAGATGATCCTGCATCCAGCACTATTCCATACTTGGTGGTGGAAACGGGGAGGAGAGAAAGTTATAGATTAGAAGACGAGCATGGTTTCTTCTTGGAAACAATAAAAGAAAATACAAGCGTTAGAAAAGTAGCCCAAGTCCCTAAGAGACACTTTTTGTATTAAGCTAGAGTGATTCCTTCCTTCCTTCCTTCCTTCCTTCCTTCCTTCCTTCCTTCCTTCCTTCCTTCCTTCCTTTTTCTCTTTCTTTCTTTCTTTCTTTCTTTCTTTCTCCTTCTTTTCTTTGAACAGCTGTTTCCCTATGGGCCGGCTCTACCATTGGACAGAGTGATGAAGCCACCTCAGGCGGCAGATGCCGTGGGGCGGCAACAGTCTCTCCTGCCTCCAACCCCTCTCCCTGGCCATTCCCATTCATCCTGAGCTTGCTTCTCCTACCTGTTTCTTCCCACTCGCAGTTGAGAGATGGAAGGATAATACTGTGGGCATGTCCTAACTGGTAGGGCAAGCAGGCAGCTACACCCATCGGGTCCCAATCCTGCCTCGAGGAAAACGGGTGCAGCCAAGATATGTTTCTTCAAGAGGAGCTTTCAAGTGGGAAGCCTTCAGCCTTTGGGCATGTAACTGTCCAGAGATCTTCTTAATAAGGATCTCACCCTCTTATGTAATTACTGCCCTATAATCCCGCTGTGCTGGCGAAGGGTGTTCTTGTTGGTTGGCATGTTATGCCCAGGGTTTTAATACAGGGAATTGCAAGCTTTTTGTTGAGCAGTACTATCCTCTAATTGGGGCAGCTCCCGGCTGGTTGCCCAGGGAAGTATAAAGCAGGCAAACTCAGCCCTCCAGATGTTTTTGGGACTACAACTCCCATCACCCCTAGCTAACAGGACCAGTGGTCAGGGATGATGGGAACTGTAGTTCCAAAACATCTGGAGGGCCAATTTTGCCTATGCCTGGTATAAAGACTTGGAAAAGTTTCTTACAGTCCTTTTTTGTTTCAGTCTTTACAGAAAAAGAACCCAGCCTCTTTCCCAACCAGTCCTGAGTGACTCTCCACCCCACCCTCACCCCGTCCCTCCCACTTCCTCATTCAAAGCCATGATTGGCTGGCTCTTGGGTCCATTCTGAAGCCACATCCGACTCCCATTTAGGTAGCCCACCTGAAGCAAGGGGGCGGCAAGGAGACAACACCAGGTCTGGGGGCTGAGTATGTCTCTTTCGTGGAACAAAATTTGGGTGAGGGAAAGCAGAGGAGCACTTCTTTGAATATACATGTCCAAAGGAACTTGAGGTTTGATGTTCCAAGATGTTTTTGTCCTGGATCTTCATTCATTTCACTTATTATCATACAGATTCTACCTGAAGAGGTTTTTCTATGTTAACAGTGATTAGCTTCTAGAAAGAGAGGACGGAAGACCTGCAAGGCACCCTTTTTCTAATTGCAGGCGCTTGCAATCAAGCTGTGCTTACTTTCTGGTGCTGGAAAACTCTTTCCACATGCTCATAAGCCCTCTTGACTATCATTCCATCACCGGTTCAGCAGCTGAGCCCCAGCACCCAAACTAAGCAACGGATACTGCAGCATATTCATTCAACGTACCTTCAGCCCTGGCAAAAGGACCTCTTTCCGATTCACTTGGACCAGAGTAATAGTAACAATAATTGCTATGCTTAAAAGCAGAAAGACAAAAGTGACTATGGTTGACATTTTGTACAGTACTCGGGAACCTAAAAAATAAGAAGGGGGGGGGGACTGGCATCATGAATTTGTCAGGGTTAACGATATTATTTTTCACTGCACTGTAACATAAGAATTCCAGGTTCTACATTTGCTCGGAATGAGGAACTCTGTTCATCTGAGTGAACCCAGAATATATATATAGGATAAACGTATGAAAACCCATTAGAAGCCTTTGATGTTTGGAACGAGCTAGAAAAGTACAGTGGTACCTTGATTCTCAAACTTAAGTCCATTCTAAAACCAAAGTGTTCCCAGAACCAAGGCACACTTTCCCATAGAAAGTAATGCAAAACACATTAATCCGTTCCAGACTTTTAAAAACAACCCCTAAAACATCAATTTAACATGAATTTTACTCTTTAACCAGACCATTGATTCATAAAATGAAAGCAATAATCAATGTACTCTACTATAAAATAAATAAGACAGTATTGTAGATGATAAAAATTATCACCCACACAGTCACAAAAACAAATTAACCGAAAAAGCCTCAGAAACAAAAACGCAAAGTAAATAGCAAAAACAAAAGTGCCAAACTTAAACCATTCTGGAAGTCCGTTTGACTTCTGAAATGTTCGAAAACCAAGGCGCAGCTTCTGATTGGTGCAGGCACTCCGGAAACAATAGCTGACAACTGCATTGGACGTTCAGCTTCTGAAAAACTTTCAAAAACCGGAACACTTACTTCCGAGTTTTGGGCGTTTGGGAACCGAGGCGTTTGAGAACCAAGGTACCACTGTAGATGTATTTTCATTGACTGGTCTTGGTAGAATGACCCTCCTACCCCCCACCTCCAAATAGAGCTCTTGTGTTTTTCACAACTGCGTAACAGACAGAAATTCAACAGGTACAGTAGAAGCCGATTCATAGGCATTATGGAACATACAAAGAGCCTTGTTTCCAGCCTCTGGTATTCAGAGGCATACTAGAAATAATTCTTAGCCTATTCTTAACTACTCTCTATTGTGAAAACCAGAAATATTGCGCAGGCGTAGCCAAGACCGGCTTGCCTAACTCCTACACTTATTCAGGACTTACACTTATTAGGAAACCCAACAGGATTTTGTCCTTAAAGACCAGGGAGGAGGAATGGGGAGGATACTGATAACTGAGATGTAGGACGTTACCATTTCCAATTCCCTTCTTTGCTTAGGGATGATTCATCATCTCATCACAACCCAGTGGAAACAGAATTAGCAGCACTTCCTTACCTTAAAGGCTTGTTGCATAAATTGATCTCTTAAAGCATGGGAGGTATACAGCTAGCAGTGTTCCTTTAGCTAGCAAAGGAAAGATTAATCATGCCTTTTTTTCGGTTGCCTAGTTATCTTCAAAAGGTGTACATTTTAAAGGGTGTTTTTTCTTAAAACTATTGCGTGTAAACAGGCAGATGTGCACTTCTTAAGCATCTTCTTCCCTAGAACTGACAATTAAGCTGGTTTCGGATCTCCCTGCTTTGGTTAGTCTAGGTGAAGGTAAAGGGACCCCTGACTGTTAGGTCCAGTCGTAGCCAACTCTGGGGTTGCGGCGCTCATCTCGCTTTACTGGCCGAGGGAGCTCGCGTACAGCTTCCGGATCATGTTGCCAGCATGACTAAGCCGCTTCTGGCGAACCAGAGCAGCGCACGGAAACGCCGTTTACCTTCCCGCCGGAGTGGTACCTATTTATCTACTTGCACTTTGACATGCTTTCGAACTGCTAGGTTGGCAGGAGCAGGGACCGAGCAACGGGAGCTCACCCAGTCATGGGGATTCGAACCGCCGACCTTCTGATCGGCAAGTCCTAGGTTCCGTGGTTTAATCCACAGCGCCACCCACGTCCCTACTAGTTGGTTACTCTAGGAAATGCTAAATATAGCAACAAGAAAAGTAGGAATGGACTCTCAATGTCAAAATGTTCTCAGTGCTACCAGAGAAGAAGAGAGGGCAAGTATCCAGGAATCTAAGGCAGCCTTGAGAGAGTTTGTCATGCAAATGAACTGTCCTTGAAACATTTGTCATTGAATTCAGCATCTGCCAGTAGTTGCATACCAGTATTCTACAGAAAACCAGACCCAGCCAGCAAATCATCTGGCAGATACACACCTCATGACCTTGTGTCAGCTGAATGTTTTATTGCATAGTAATTGGCTGTCGGGACGCGGGTGGTGCTGTGGGTTAAAGCCTCAGCACCTAGGGCTTGCCGATCAAAAGGTCGGCAGTTCGAATCCCCGCAGCGGAGTGCACTCCCGCTGTTCGGTCCCAGCGCCTGCCAACCTAGCAGTTCGAAAGCACCCCTGGATGCAAGTAGATAAATAGGGACCGCTTACTAGCGGGAAGGTAAACGGCGTTTCCGGGTGCAGCTCTGGCTCGCCAGAGCAGCGATGTCACGCTGGCCACGTGACCCGGAAGTGTCTTCGGACAGCGCTGGCCCTTGGCCTCTTGAGTGAGATGAGCGCACAAACCTAGAGTCTGGCAAGACTGGCCCGTACGGGCAGGGGTACCTTTACCTTTACCTTTAATTGGCTGTCAGGAGGTTCATAAGGCAGGAGTGAAACACAGGGCAGTGTTGAAGCCTCAATTTAAACCAAACAAGGCCACTGTCTGCCAATGCCTAAAGGGAAAGAGAGCAACCTTTAACTCCAGGTGGGCTAAACTGTGGTTTTGGTTGTCCTCTAGACGTTTTGGATTCCCATTAGCCCCAGGCAAGATGGCCGCTGCTGAGGAATGATGGGTATTGGGGTCCAAAACATCTGAAAAGGCTACCGGTTCCCCATCACCGCTTTACCCAATCGTGTACACATGTGCTCACAAGTAAGCCCCATTGAATTCATTGGGTCTTTCTCTCAGGCAGATGTGCAAAGGCTTGACGGCTTCAAGAAGTCATTGATGTTACGCCTGGAGTGAATGCAGTCCAATATTTAGGCATGGTTGTAGGGATGTGTGCAGAATTCTGCTCGATTTAGATGAATAACTTCATCTAGGTAAAAGGTAAAGGACCCCTGCACAGTTAAGCCCAGTCAAAGGCAACTGTGGGGTTGCTCACCTCACTTTCAGGCCAAGGGAGCCAGCGTTTGTCCACAGACAGCTTTCTGGGTCACGGGGCCAGCATGACTAAACCGCTTCTGGCGCAACAGATGGAAACCAGAGTGCACGGAAACACCGTTTACTGTCCTGCCGCAGCGGTACCTATTTATCTACTTGCACAGGCGTGCTTTCGAACTGCTAGGTTGGCAGGAGCTGGGACCGAGCAACGGGAGCTCACCCCGTCATGGGGATTCGAACCGCCGGCCTTCCGATTGGCAAGCCCAAGAGGCGCAGTGGTTTAGACCACAGCGCCACCCACAAATAACTCCATCTATCCTGAGAGTGCAGGGTGGAAGATAATATTTTGGAAGAAGCATCAACAGGACCCTTAGATGTAAAACAATAAAAAAAGAAGGATCTGTCTTAAACTGAGATGGCCTTACGTCAACACACCACCGCAGTCCTAGTCACCAAACGGGAGCCCAGAGAAGGACGTCTTGCAAACAAGAAAGTCTTCCCCAATACATGTAGACATGCACATACCCCTTGCCATGCCACCTAGGGGACCAGGAAGGACACATTTGTAAACCGGAAGGGAGTTGGTTCTTTTTGGCTGTCGGTTGTCTCAAATAACTAACCAACAAGTAAAAGGAAAAAATGTGAGCTGGTAACTTTTTGGAATTAATTTCAAGGCGGCTCTAGCACAAACTAAAGAGAGTCCCTAGGGGATGGGAACTGCAAACAGGAAGGCATTTCTGTCATCGTCCTCACACAGGTGGAAGAATTAAGAGGGTATCCCTAGCAGATTGGAGGGATGTAGGGGAGGCGGCAGAATCCAGCTTGCTAATGTTTTCAGCCATCAGTCTTATTTTACAGAAGGTAGAGGAAAAGCCAACAGCTACATTTAAAAAACCCCCAGAAAGAAATCCCAAACAGCTTTTGTGTTTCGCTTTTAGAACAGTATCGTTCTGGAGCAAGGGATAAAATAAATACATTCAATTCCCACGCCCTAATTCAAGTTAACAGACCACACAGGACTATTTGTTTCCAATAACTTACTGAAGATGAAAACATGAAGTCTGCTCAGCAGCTAACTCTCTCTATCACACCAGAATGTGTGTGCAGCCGGCCAGGAGAGGACTTTGGAACAGCAGTCGAGGGCTCCACGCAGATAGATGGGCTCCCAATGCGGCAGGAGCTGGTTTTCATGACATTTTGCAAAAATCGAAGTCATAACGCTGTGCTGTCTAAAGCCCACCTCAACCCACATGACCATTAATTAAGTCCAAAGTCTAAAATCACCTTAACTGCAGCACTGCCCTGAACATACATGATAGCTATAGGTACATTAGGAAATGAACGTACATTTCCTAACATACCTATGGCTATAAAGTATTATATACATGGCAACCAACCCATCTTGGCATGTTGCCACGGCAACCGGCCACAAGTACTGACCTGTATGTTCACAGGATTGTCGGGACAGCGCAGTAAACATCTCTTCTTGTTCAAGCTACACAGCAAGAGAAACAGAATATTCAGCGTGAGGTTGGGTTTATGAAAAACAAGTAAGGAGCTGGGGGGGGGGTGGAATTATTGCAGGCCCATGACTGCAAAAGGAGTTATTTCTTCCCAGAGACTGAGAAGGTGAGAAAGTGCTTTGCAGGCACAGAGGCGAAGGGGAACAGCTATTGATCTGAGGGGTTGGCGAAATCACAGCATGGCAACATCAAAATAGGTGGGATTCTCTGCCAGAAAATGACAGGGGCCTGGTCTGCGCATGCCCTACAGTGTATGGATTTCAGGTACACACAAAAAGCAGCAGCTCCCTCACACAGAAAAGGACTTCTTAATTTCTCAAACAGAGGCAGGGAAGCAGGTAGGAAAACAGTAGCCCTACGGGAATGGGCTTAGGAAAGGGATAGCTAAGGTGAGGCATTTTGAACTATAGTTCTTCATCGTCCCCGACCATTGGCCTGGGTCTGGGGCTGATTCCAAACTTCTGGAGGGCACTGAATTGGCTGTGTGAAAGAGAGAGGGAAGGAAGGAAGGAAGGAAATACCGCCAAGCAGAAGTTGCACACCTGTATGAGGCAGAATAATATTATGATAACAATTTATTATTTATGCCCCGCTCATCTGGCTGGGCTTCCCCAGCCACTCTGGGTGGCTTCCAACAAAATATAGAGATACATTGTTTGTGTGTTCCTGCGTGTGTAAGTTGGTGTGTGTTTATTATAAAGAAGGACAAAGCTTTCCAACTGCACATATTATGGGAATCTTTTCAGATGAAAGGACGTGAGCCTGAAAGAGCATGGGACAGGCAACGTGCCTGCCGGAAATATCTCTGTGGATCTGAAAGAGAGAAAGTGCATGATGTGGGGACTGCCTCTCTCTCTCTCTCTCTCTCTCTCTCTCTCTCTCTCTCTGTGTGCGTGTGTGTGTGTGTGTGTGTGAAAGAGAGAGAGAGAGAGACAGAGAGAGAGAAAGAGAGAACATAGGAGGTGTGTGTGCATGAGAGAGGGAGGGAGGAAGAGAAAGTGCACACTCTCAAAAGCCAAAGCCATAGACATGAAATTGCTTAAATGTAGCCTCGGGCAGCAGCCACAGTGCCTAGGCATCTTCCGTGAGGCATTAGACCAGGCATAGGCAAACTCGGCCCTCCAGATGTTTTGGGACTACAACTCCCATCATCCCTAGCTAACAGCACCAGTGGTCAGGGATGATGGAAGCTGTAGTCCCAAAACATCTGGAGGGCTGAGTTTACCTATGCCTGCATCAGACCTTTTGGGAAGCAAGGCCTGCATGATTCCATATACAGTGGTACCTTGGGTTACATACGCTTCAGGTTACATACACTTCCGGTTACAGACTCCGCTAACCCAGAAATAGTACCTCGGGTTAAGAACTTTGCTTCAGGATGAGAACAGAAATCGTGCTCCGGCGGCGCAGTGGCAGCGGGAGGCCCCATTAGCTAAAGTGGTGCTTCAGGTTAAGAACAGTTTCAGGTTAAGAACAAACCTCCGGAACGAATTAAGTACTTAACCCGAGGTACCACTGTACATGGCTCAGTACCCCCCCCCACACACACACAAAAAGGAAAGGAAAGGAAATCTCTATTTTTAAAAACATATCTAGTTGTTGCTCATTGCCATCTCTAAGCACCATGCTTTCTAAAACGCAGTGACGTTGCTAAATCATTCAAAGAAAGATGCAGCATCTGTCCAAGCTGAAAAAACCAGAGACCGCGACTTTGCATTCAGGGAAAAGCACAAAACCAATCTCAGTTCCGAACACACGTTTAAAATATTGCCAACGCTCCACCTTCTTAAGGCGCATTCGCTGCGTGGTCCGGTCGATTGCTAGCCTCTGTCTCCACGTCCTTGGGCAAGCGGCACTCAACCATCCATACACGAAGGCTTTCCCTAGGTCAAGCCTCAGCCAGCCTGGTGCCCCCACCCCGGAAGCTTTGAACCCCCGACATCCACCATCGGCCCCATTGGTTCCAAACATCTGGGGGGCACCGAGTTGAGACAGCCCGCTGTGGAGCTCCAAACTCCAGGACCCTCTGTGTTCACACACCCAGGAACACAGGCGTCCCCTGTCGACACACCAACCCATCCCACCCTGCAGAATCTCCCCAGCCAGATCTTCTCTCCACAGGTCAAAAAGCAACCCCCCCCCCCCGCGATCCTCAGGGTGCAGCTCCTTGCAAATCGCCTGCAAGCCATCGGAAGGGAGATGCAACCTTTCAGGCAGCCGGGTTGCCGCGCTCTCCTCTCTCCAGCTGCGTAACGATTACGCACGGAAAAGAACCCTTGCCATTCTAACCCGAAGGGAAACCCAAACGCGCGAGCGCACGATCCCTTGCGCCCGGGTGCCTTTTACCTTCCACTGCGGCAGCAGCCGAGATGGGGAAAAGCAGCTTCCTCCGAGTGGATCCGTCTCCTTATATCCAGCGCGGGGGGTAGGACAGCAGCCGCCTGGGTGGGGGACCGGGACGCCTCATCGCCCTGTTAGCCGGGCAGCGATGCCCCACGGCGGCGGCGTGGATGGGGCCAGAATGGATGGAGATGGAGGAGGAG
Source organism: Podarcis tiliguerta (assembly GCF_965153285.1). Taxonomy (NCBI): domain Eukaryota; kingdom Metazoa; phylum Chordata; class Lepidosauria; order Squamata; family Lacertidae; genus Podarcis; species Podarcis tiliguerta. Next base: position 15,492,652 of record NC_139545.1, on the reverse strand, counting down.
GAGACAGAGGAGGGTGACGCCGCTGCAGCCCGGCAGGTTCTTCCTCCCTCCCGCGGCGTCCGAGGAGGAAAGCTCCGGGAAGCTCCCGCGGGCTCCGCCTCTCCGCCAGGAATGGCAAGAGGGCAGGCAGGCAGAGCTGGGAGGAAGGGCACCAGCCGGCCACCCGCTCGCTGCCAGGCGACCGCTTCTTTGCAACCCCCCTTCCGCAGGCTTCCAAAGGGTTGTGTTTTTGTTTTTGGAGATGGTTTTTAAAAAAATAATATTCAAGATTTCTTCGTTTACAAAAATACATGCATGGTCTCTTTTTTTCAAGCTGCGTTTTCTACAGATCAGTTTCATTAGTTGTGAGGCATTAGTGTTACATACAGAGTTAGGTTAGGAAGAAAAGAGGGGGAGGGGGAATGGCGAGTGGGGTGGGGTGGCAATGCTTCTATCCTTCTATTGAGTGTATGTGTGGGGTTTTGTGTCAGCGTCACTTGTGCAGGTTCTCTTAGGTAAAGGTAAAGGGACCCCTGACCATTAGGTCCAGTCGTGGCCAACTCTGGGGTTGCGGTGCTCATCTTGCTTTATTGGCCAAGGGAGCCGGGAGCTTCTGGGTCATGTGGCGAACCAGAGCAGTGCACGGAAATGCCATTTACCTTCCTGCCAGAGTGGTACCTATTTATCTACTTGCACTTTGACGTGCTTTCGAACTGCTAGGTTGGCAGGAGCAGGGACCAAGCAATGGGAGCTCACACCGTTGCGGGGATTCGAACTGCCAACCTTCTGATTGGCAGGTCCTAGGCTCTGTGGTTTAACCCACAGCGCCACCCGCGTCCCTAAGGTTCTCTTAGGTGGTATTTAACACCAGTGAGATTAAATCAAATAAGCATTCAGCATTCTGTTGGAGGGGACACATGTGGTGGGGGTGTAAAAATGTACAGGTGTGGGTTTTTTTGTGTTTTTCTTTGAGATGACAGAAATCACTGGGTCAAAGCTGACCGAAAGTCCTGAGGCAGCATTGTTATTGATTTACAATGGGGGGGGGGGAGGTTCACAGCCTATGAAGGACTTGCTCACAAATTTATCAACTTGTAATCATAACTAAGGGACGCGGGTGGCGCTGTGGGTAAAAGCCTCAGCACCTAGGGCTTGCCGATCGAAAGGTCGGTGGTTCGAATCCCCACGGCGGGGTGCGCTCCCGTCGCTTGGTCCCAGCGCCTGCCAACCTAGCAGTTTGAAAGCACTCCCGGGTGCAAGTAGATAAATAGGGACCGCTTACTAGCAGGAAGGTAAACGGCATTTCCGTGTGCGGCTCTGGCTCGCCAGAGCAGCGATGTCACGCTGGCCACGTGACCCGGAAGTGTCTTCGGACAGTGCTGGCCCCCGGCCTCTTTGAGTGAGATGGGCGCACAACCCTAGAGTCTGTCAAGACTGGCCCGTACGGGCAGGGGTACCTTTACCTTTACTTTTAATCATAGCTAGGAAGTGGAAGGGGCGAGGGGAACATCAAATGGAGGAATGGCATAAAGAGGTGTGGGGTATAGCTATTAATGATAAATTGATGTGCCCTATTGAGGTAAGACTGGGAACATGCAGGAGGAATGGTTTTGAGGAGACATGAAAGGCATTGGTAGAATTTGTACTGTTAGAACGGAAAGAAGTCAAAGCATTGCAAGAGGTGTTGGAATTCCGGGAGGTTGGATAGTTATAATGGAATGGTATTGGTGGTGGGGTGCACATTTTTATATTTATTTATTATTATTATCAAAACAAAACAAAAAGATGATGATGATGATGATAATGGGTCGTCTTTGTCCCCCAGTCTGGTTCTGCACCTGAGAAAAAGAGTCCATCTCCTCTGCTGGCCTTTGAGGTTTTCAGGAAATGAGTCGCCGGGTTTTTCTTCTTCTTCTTCTTGCTTGGAGGACTGGAAATCACCTCGTTGCACACAGACCTGCTCTGAACAAGGGATGGGGAGCTAGCAGAGGTTAAGGCTGCAATGTTATCCTAGGCATCAGGGGTGGCAGCTGGAATAAAATAAGGGGTATTACTGCGTAATCAGTAAGAAGACACGGCACACACAAACCATTTGAATGACAATGCCCATCAACTGGGGGGGGGGGCAGCCCGCTCAAATGCTGCAGGGGGCCCCAAAGGGACCTCAGCCTCCAGCAATTGGCTTCTATGACTCTAAGTCATGGGTAGGCAAACTGAGGCCTGGGGGCTGGATCTGGCCCAATCACCTTCTAAATCCAGCCTACGGACGGCCCGGGAATCAGTGTATTTTTACATGAGTAGAATGTGTCCTTTTATTTAAAATGCATCTCTGGGTTATTTGTGGGGCATGGGAATTCTTTAATTTTTTCCTTCAAAATATAGTCCAGCCCCCCACAAGGTCTGAAGGACAGTGGACCGGCCCCCTGCTGAAAAAGTTTGCTGACCCGTGCTCTAAGTCATCGTTGTAGCGCCCCCTGGCGAGCCCTCTCGGCTCGGCACTCAGTGCAGGCAAAACACTCACACTTTCCTAGATCATAGAATTGTCGAGTTGGAAGAGACCATGAAAGTCATCCCATCCAACCACTTGTAAGGCAGGAATATTTTGCTCAGAGTAGGACTTGAACCCACAGCCCTGAGATTAAGAGTCTCATGGTCTACCAAAAGAGCCGCCTCTGTAAGGCCCATTCCACGCAGTGGGCCTTACTGGGTAAATATGGCAAGGATTGGGCTCTTGGTGAGACATGTCCTCCTGCCTTTGCCTCTGTCCACACATGGTATTTTCTGCACCCAGGGGTACGAGAGAGTCCAAGCACGAAGGGAAGATTAGAGGGTGGAAAATGTGACACTTCTGGAATCCAAGTGTGCAAGGAGGTTGCTTGTTTTGAATACATGGACCTCAAAGCCTAGCAGATGTGGGATGCAGAGTCAGTTTAGGCTGCAATCCTGCACCTGCTTAAAACAACAACAACAACAACAACAAAAGGAATTTGTGGCATTTGACGGCACTCTAGTGCAATATTGCAATGGGCAACTACTAATGTCCTGCATGCCAAATCCTAGCAAGAGAGAATCACTGGTTGTAGTGGTTAAGAGCGATAGACTCGTAATCTGGGGAACTGGGTTCGCATCTCCACTCCTCCACATGCAGCTGCTGGGTGACCTTGGGCTAGTCACACTTCTCTGAAGTCTCTCAGCCCCACTCACCTCACAGAGTGTTTGTTGTGGGGGAGGAAGGGAAAGGAGAATGTTAGCCGCTTTGAGACTCCTTCGGGTAGTGATAAAGCGGGATATCAAATCCAAACTCTTCTTCTTCAACTTTTACATCCTCTCATATCACAAAATAAGAGTTGAGCTGGATTAAAGGCCAGCTCCCTCAAATATTATATTGGCTCCTATGATTGATTGATAGATAAAATATTGAGTATAACCATATTGTCCAAACTAACAAAGGCAACAAAAGGGCCAGCTAAAACAGATTCTCTCTGTTCTCTTCCTCTCCCATCAGAAACCTTTCCCTGGAAATGAGAAGGGCAGCTAAAAAAGCCAATGCAATTCTGGGCTGCATCAATAGGAGTATAGCATCTAGATCAAGGGAAGTAATAGTGCCACTGTATTCTGCTCTGGTCAGACCTCACCTGGAGTACTGTGTCCAGTTCTGGGCACCACAGTTCAAGAAGGACACTGACAAACTGGAACGTGTCCAGAGGAGGGCAACCAAAATGGTCAAAGGCCTGGAAACGATGCCTTATGAGGAACGGCTAAGAGAGCTGGGCATGTTTAGCCTGGAGAAGAGGAGGTTAAGGGGGGATATGATAGCCATGTTCAAATATATGAAGGGATGTCACATAGAGGAGGGAGAAAGGTTGTTTTCTGCTGCTCCAGAGAAGTGGACACGGAGCAATGGAACCAAACTACAAGAAAGAAGATTCCACCTAAACATTAGGAAGAACTTCCTGACAGTAAGAGCTGTTTGACAGTGGAATTTGCTGCCAAGGAGTGTGGTGGAGTCTCCTTCTTTGGAGGTCTTTAAGCAGAGGCTTGACAACCATATGTCAGGAGTGCTCTGATGGTGTTTCCTGCTTGGCAGGGGGTTGGACTCGATGGCCCTTGTGGTCTCTTCCAACTCTATGATTCTATGATTCTATGATTCTATGATTCTATGATTCTATGAAACGAATGCCGCACATCATCAGGCTTCCCTGTTATTTCTGGATTTTCCAGAAGCGATCCAGGAAGGCCAGAACGGTTGCTAAGCAATGTTCTCTTGTGGTTTCTCCACTTCCTACTTTACTAGCTGCTGCCGTGCGGACGAGAGAAAGGAACGACAGAGGAACCCCCTCCCGCTCACTATCAGCACAAGGATGTGGGAGGAAGATTCATCAGGATTCAAGAACACAGATTGAACGAAGTCGCCCACTTCTCTGGCATCACTGGTGGCTGATCGTGTTGTTGTCCGTTGCCAAGAGAATAATGGACACAAAGAGGCCTAGCGTTAACACACGGCATCCTTGGGCAAATGTGGGGGGTCCCAAGGCCCCACCACTGTGCAAACACCTGTGCTGGACTCCCTACTCATAGCAGCTCAGAGCTGGTATTTTTTAATTTCCCAGACTGCCCTGAAGCATGCTGATAAATTTAACTTTATCAGTATCAGTGATTATTCCAGCGGTGACACCAGCTTTCTTCTTTTTTGGCGATCACTCGTAGCAGAGTAAGATTGTCTTCCACCAACATGGTCTTAACAGTGAGCACAATTTGATGCATGTGTTCTGGGATATAGGGGCTGCTGGGTTCAACGAGGCTTGCTCCCAGGTAAATGTGTCTAGGATCGCATGCTCACTCATCTCCAAAAGATTCAGCAGAACATTATTTAAAGCTGCCAAGTATGTTTCTCCTCATGTCTTCTCTTTGGCAATCGCTCGTAGCCAAGTAAGATTGTCTTCCATGAACATGGTTTTACCAGTGAGTCCGTAAGTGACTGTAGAGGCCAATTTTGGATCCACACATCCTTCCGCAGTGGGGACATAGAGTTGATCACGGTGAGGGTTTCCCAAGTGTGCCTTCCTCTTAGCATGTTTCTTGCGTCCTGAGTTCAAACGTCTTCAAAACCCATTACACCTTTGGTAAAGAGGCTGTTCTCCAATTGGGGCGCTCACAGGCCAGTGTTTCCCAAATGTTGGTGTTTATACCACATTTTTTTTAAAGATTTGCCTTGCGAGAGTCTTTAAACCTCTTTTGTTGACCACCGGCATTGCACTTTCCATTTTTAAGTTGGGAATAGAGTAGTTGCTTTGGAAGACGATAATCAGGCATCCGAACGAACATGACCAGTCCAACAAAGGTGATGTTGAAGAATCACTGCTTTGACACTGATTATCTTTGCTTCTTCCAGTACACTGGCATTAGTTCACCTGTCTTCCTAAGTGATGTGTAAAAATTTTCAGAGACACCATTGATGGAATCTTTCGAGGAGTTGGAGATGGTGTTTATAAGTGGTCCACGTTTCATAAGCTTACTGAAATATACTCGGAGTCCTGTAGTGATTTCATGCTCTTTATTGCAGCTTGTAAAGCAGTGATTTAATTGCCCCCCAACCTCAGGCTTTTATATACATTATTTACACAATGAGTCCCGTCTGATTGGCTGATTCTGCTTCCCTCCTGGAGCCTGAATGGTCTTTTCCTGCAGGACAATCAGTTGTTACATTCTACGATCCTACCAGCCTAATAGGCTGATTAACTTCCTCCTGAAGCCTAATTGGTCTTTTCCTGCAAGCCAATCAGTTCTTGCATTCTAGGATCCTCCTTGCCTATTGTTCTAGGATCCAGGGTTAGTACATAACACATACAGTAAAGTTGGTAGTACAATAGTTTTGTAAACAAGCATTTTGTTTCCCCTGTGAATGTCCCGGTCCTCAAAGCTGCACTTGTGGAGCTCAAGCGATGCTGGATTTCGGCATTGATGTCAGCCCTTGTGGAAAGATAACTGCCCAGGTAGGAGAAGTGATTGACACTTTCCAAAGTTACACCACTGAGTTGGATTTGTGGCACTGCAAAAGGGTTGTTTTGTGAGAAGGAGAAGAACTGCAGCTGACACTGTCAGTTTACCAGTAACGGCTGGTTCAGTGGTACCTCGGGTTAAGTACTTAATTCGTTCCGGAGGTCCATTCTTAACCTGACGCTGTTCTTAACCTGAAGCACCACTTTAGCTAATGGGGCCTCCTGCTGCTGCCGTGCCGCCGGAGCACGATTTCTGTTCTCATCCTGAAGCAAAGTTCTTAACCTGAAACACTATTTCTGGGTTAACGGAGTCTGAAACCTGAAGTGTATGTAACCTCAAGCGTATGTAAGCCAAGGTACCACTGTATGGGCCTGGTAGGGGAGAATCCAGGGAGCCCAACACTAGGGAGAGCCAGAGCCAACTGAGCCTAGTCTTATTTTATTCATTTCATACAATTTATATACCGCTTAACTGCGGTGGGGAAACTCAAAGCTGTTTATGAAAAAGATAAAACCATAAAACGATCACTAAATTTTTTTTACAAGCAGAATAGACCGGACTAAAGCCATCTGCCATGGATACTTCAATTCAGTTGGTTAGACCATGGTGCTGATAACGCCAAGGTTGCAGGTTCGATCCCTGTATGGACCAGCTGCATATTCCTGCATTGAAGGGGGTTGGACTAGATGATCCTCAGGGTCCCTTCCAACTCTACAGTGCTATGATTCTGCTATGAGATTCCTGCATTGCGGAGGGCGGGGGGGGGGGGGGTTGGACTAGATAACCCTGCCAGGTCTCTCCCAACTCTACAATTCTATGGTTCTAAAACAAATCAAATCTCATGCAACTGAAAGCTATTCTCATTTTTTTTTACCTTCTGCCTGGTATGCTTTAAGCAACAGTTTAACAGCTCTAGTCTGTGTGATGTTTTGCCTTGTTTCCCGTATGTTTTCTCATTTGTGAGTTGTTGATACTGTTATTTTTTAATTGTTATTCGGCCATTTCTGTACATAAACTGACCTTTCTCATTCTGAAAACTGCCCTGTGATCTTTGGATGAAGGGTGGTATAAAATAATAATAATAATAATAATAATAATAATAATAACAACATACATGGTTTGCCCCCTCCTCATTTAATCCCCATAACAGCTCTGTGAGGTAGGTAGGTTAGGCTGAAAGGCAGAGACTGGCCCAAAGACACTCGATAATTGAGGATTTGAATCCCTGAGCCACCCAGGTACTAGTCTGTCACTCGAACCACCACTCCTCACTGTCTCTTTCTACAAACAAACGTTCTTTCCAAAAACTTTCTAGGTAGGTTTGTCTAAATGGGAATGCCTTCAGCAGACGCTGGAAAGAACACAGCGAAGACGCCTGCTTAATATCAAGAGGCAGGGAGTTCCAAAGTCTCGGCGGCTCCACGCTAAATGATTTGATTTCTTAATTATTATTATTTTAACAGCTGCATGGTGGGTAGCCTGTGGTGTCTGTAAAAGTGCCGATTCCGCCAATTGGTCAAGCGAGCACCTATGGGGCAAGGGCATCTTAATCACATCCTCCTCACCGCTGGGCAACCAAGCCTGGCAAGCTGTCAAACAGGGCCTACACCAGGGGTCAGCAAACATTTTCAGCAGGGGGCCAGTTCACTGTCCCTCAGATCTTGTGGGGGCTGGACTATATTTTTTGGGGGGAGGGGATGAACGGATTCCTATGCCCCACAAATAACCCACAGATGCATTTTAAATAAAATTATTATTATTATTATTATTATTATTATTAATATTAATACCCCGCCCATCTGGCTGGGCTTCCCCAGCCACTCTGGGCGGCTTCCCAAAAAACATTAAAATACTGTAATACAACAAACATTAAAAGCTTCCCTAAACAGGGCTGCCTTCAGATGTCTTCTAAAAGTCTGGTAGCTGTTGTTCTCTTTGACATCTGGTGGGAGGGCATTCCACAGGGAGGGTGCCACTACCAAGAAGGCCCTCTGCCTGGTTCCCTGTAACTTGGCCTCTCGCAGTGAGGGAACCGCCAGAAGGCCCTCGGTTCTGGACCTCAGTGTCCGGGTAGAACGATGGGGGTGGAGGCGCTCCTTCAGATATAATGGATCGAGGCCATTTAGGGCTTTAAAAGGGCACATTCTACTCATGTAAAAACATGCTGATTCCTGGACCATCTGTGGGCTGGATTTAGAAAGCGATTGGGCCGGATCCGGCCCCCGAGCCTTAGTTTGTCTACCCATGGCCTACACCCTCTGGACCGGTTCCTTGTCAGCAGTGGCGTAGCGTGGGGGTGCAGGGGGGGCCGGCCGCACCGGGCACAACATCTGGGGGGGCGCGCTCGCACTCGCAGCTCTCTGCCCCTACCTGGCTCACTCACTCTCTCTCACTGCAGTGCTGGCTGTGCGAATCCGATCCGAGCCACCGGGTCGCCGCCCACTGTGGAGGGGAGGGTGCCAGGCGTGCGGTGCGGTGTGGAGAGAGAGCGAGGGACTATCTGGGAGAGGGACAGTGCAGCGGGGGGGGGGGGCGCAAATTACTTGCCTTGCCCCGGGTGCTGACAACCCACGCTACGCCACTGCTTGTCAGGAAGAAGACTGGCAGGTGAGGTGCGGTGGAGGGCAGGCTGTGATTGGTGGGGCACCACCCCCATCTCCCTGCGGCCCACCTCCACTGCAGGTAAACCCACTGGGGCCCCCAAGACAGGGTCCCCCTCAAACCTGGAGTCAACCCTGAGGAGGCAGGCATAGGGTGATCGCAAAAAGAAGCTATGGGGCGTCAGGATGTGAAGGGAACACTGCAGTCATTTTCTGCCAGTAAATTCCTGAGATGAATAAGCCTTCAATTAGCAATTTCCTGCAATCAGCCGCTCCTTCCTGCACACTTGCCACCCCAGTTATTCCACCCGCAATTCTTCTCCAGTCGAGGCAAGGAAGAAGCCATCCATCATCTTGATTGACTTGATCCATGTTGAACTTGCAGGTGGAATTGCAGGCAACGTCAGTTGCCCCATGAGCTTTACTTTCGCTGCCAAAAGGGAGAAGGAAAGGGCTCCTTTGGAAGGCGTTTTCTTTTCACAAGCGAAGCAAAGCAGGCGGAAACTACGTTGCCCACCCCAAACCCTGCTCCCCCATGCGTATAAAATCGAATCCCCACGATGGGGATGCTGTGTCCCAGCTTCAGCCAACCTAGCAGTTTGAAAGCACACCAGTGCAAGTAGATAAATAGGTACCGCTGTGGTGGGAAGGTAAATGGCATTTCCGTGCGCTCTGGTTTCCATCCCGTTGTGCCAGAAGTGGTTTAGTCATGCCAGCCACATGACCCGGAAGCTGTCTATGGACAAATGCCAGATCCCTCAGCCTGAAAGCGACCCCATAGTCACCTTTGAATGGACTTAACCATCCAGGGGTCCTTTACCTTTATCTTTTACATTATTATTATTATTATTATTATTATTATTATTATTATTCTTATTATACCTTGTCCTGACTGGGTTGCCTCAGCCACTCAGGGCAGCTTCCAACATGTACAAAAGCATAATAAAACATTAAACCTTTTTTAAAAAAATCCTACAATACACAGGCTGTCTCCAGATGTCCTCTAAAGGTTGTATAGTTACTCCTTGGCTCGCCTTCTCAATCTGGCCCATGGACGGTCCAGGAATCAGCGTGTTTTTTATGAGTAGAATGTGTGCTTTTATTTAAAATGCATCTCTGGGTTATTTGTGGGGCATAGGAATTCGTTCATCTCCCCCCCCCCAAAATATAGTCCGGCCCCCCACAAGGTGGGGCACCGGCCCCCTGCTGAAAAAAATTGCTGACCCCTGCCTTAGACACAACCTATAGAATCTAGTTGGTCGATATTGTTTGTAATCTGCGGGCACTAAAATTTGAGACACGTGAATCTCTCCTTCTGTTCCTCTGTTTATTCCAAGTCCCACTCATCACCATGCCATCTTAATCCTCTGGAGATTTCAACAGGGGGGGGATGACGGGGCGAGGAAGTGAATGTGAATTTCTCTGTTATTTTCCCCCGGATGAACAGCTAGACAAATCGGAGACATTGTATGTGTTTCGATAGCAGCCTGTTTTCCTCTCTCCCACAAGCAAGAGGGCTTGGGGGGGATAATGACCGAAACCCTGGGATTGCCAACGAAAGAATGTCACAGTTTGACAGAAATCTATATAATTAGTTGGGAAGGCACAGAGAGAGACAGAGAGAGCGCTTTATAATGGGACGCCCATCTGCTCACTAACCCTGCCAAAAACGGAATTGTGGTGATTTTATCAATTATCGTCATGAAATACATACAGGGTGTCATTATGTCTGAAATTCCCTCCTTCTGTCTTTCCCTAATAATCTCTTCCCCCTCACCACCACCATGGTAGGTCCCCCTTCACTCCCCCCCCTTCCTTTCTTCGTTTTGTCTTTCTCTCTCTCCCTCTCTCCCCTTCCTTCCTTTGCTTTCTCTCTCTCTCTCTTCTCTTCCTTCCTTCCTTCGCTTTCTCTCTCTCCCCCCCCTCCCTTCGCTTTCTCCTCTTCTCTTCTCTTCATCCATCCTTCCTTCCTTCTTCCTTCCTTCCTTCCTTCCTTCCTTCTTCCTTCCTAATCCAGAATGCAGCAGCCAGACTGGTGACTGGGAGCGGCCGCCGAGACCATATAACACACGTTTCCAAGCACAATTCAAAGTGTTGGTGCTGACCTTTAAAGCCCTAAACGGCCTCGGTCCAGTATACCTGAAGGAGCGTCTCCACCCCCATCGTTCTGCCCGGACACTGAGGTCCAGCACCGAGGGCCTTCTGGCGGTTCCCTCACTGCGAGAAGCCAGGTTACAGGGAACCAGGCAGAGGGCCTTCTCGGTAGTGGCGCCCGCCCTGTGGAACGCCCTCCTACCAGATGTCAAAGAGAACAACAACTACCAGACTTTTAGAAGACATCTGAAGGCAGCCCTGTTTAGGGAAGCTTTTAATGTTTGACTTATCACAGTATTTTAATATTCTTTTGGAAGCCAACCAGAGTGGCTGGGGAAACCCAGCCAGATGGGCGGGGTATAAATAATAAATTATTATTATTATTATTATTATTATTATTATTATTATTATTATTATTACTTCCTTCCTTCCTTCCTTCCTTCCTTCCTTCCATCCATCCATCCATCCTTCCCTTCTTTTATCATCGTCTTTTATCCTCCCGGGTGAAATTCTCCCTGAATTGATCACAAGCTTGATCACAAGCTGAATTGATCATGGAGGCACAAAGAAACTGATCACATGCTTCTGAAATGGAAGATCACACATTTATTATTTCTATTAATTTCTATTAATTTATTCTTTGCATCTTTTTGACTTCATCTCTATGGTCAGTTTGGGATTCCTGCTTATACATAACTCACTCTAATATAAAACGCAAGGCAATGGGGATATAAATGATCACATAATAAGATGTTTCTGACCTTATTGGGTCCACGGCTATATCTGCAAGCTGGAGGAACTATCATGAGTCCCACTATCCCTTACAAACAAGTGGACATCACAACCTGTTCTGATGGCTATGACTGGTTCGATTGGTTCCAGGTGGAGTAGGAAGAGACCCTGAAAATGCCAGGGAAGGTCTCTCTGGGCACATATGAGCTCCTGGGCACCACTTGGGCGACCCTTTACACTGCCTGTAATAAGCAGGCATAGTTGTTTGGGCCGGGAGATCAGGTTATTTTATGTAGGTATGTTGCTGTTGTTTAAATTTGTTTATCACCCTATATCTGCAGGTCACAGGGCGCATCACAACATAAAATCACAATATAAAATTACAAAATGCTTATTTATTTATTTATTTATTTATTTATTTATTTGTATTAATATTTTATTGGGGGAGAAAGTTCAATTATGAAGAAATAAAGTGATGGAAAGAAAAAGAGAAGGAAAGAAAAATAAAAAGGCACAAAAATGTGTACGAAAAAAATCTCAACAATATACAGTGGTACCTCAGTTTCCGAACATAATCCGTTCCGGAAGACCGTTCGAGTTCCGAAACGTTCGAAAACCAAAATCTCAGTATGGAAGCCTCAATACGGAGAGCTCAATATGGAAGCCGCGTTTCATGTTTGACTTCTAAGGCGCGTTTGAAAACCAAAGCATTTATTTCCGGGTCTGCGGCGTTCGAAAACCGAAATGTTCATCGGTGGAAACGTTCGAAAAGCGAGGCACCACTGTATGAGTATATACAATATATGAAAAATACCCTAGCCCATGCATTGTTTTATAAATTTGGTATTATTATCCTAACACACATGCAAATATTAATAACCTGCTACATTTTGTATAAACTCATTCCAAATATTGTCATATTTATCCAAAGTCTGGATAAATGAGTAATCAGTCCATTCACAAGTTGCAAGTGTTCTTGTTGATCCATTTATTGAAGGGGATCATATATTTTTTTCCTTCCAGTTCATCAATATACAGTAAATCCCTTGGCTACCACAGGAGCATGTAGAATCCATTTTCGTTGTCCCATTGTTAATTTCCATACAATGGGTATATAGTTCAGAAGAATGTTCTCTTCTGAAAACTTTAGCTTTTTTTAGACAGTCACAACTTTTTTGTGTATATAGCTGTGTGCAAAAGTACATAATTAGAATAGAAATAAAAACAAACAATAGAAGGTACATTTTTTCATATGTGGTGGGATTGCAAAATTGTTAATAAGTGTTGGGAAATTATTTATAATGAAATGTTTAAAATAACCTTACCAAAAAAACAGAAGCTTTCCTGTTAGGTATTACAGGAATGGATTTACCAAGATCACAAAAGAACTTGTTTATTTACACAACCACGGCTGCACGAACATTATTAGCACAACATTGGAAAGAAGAAAGTGTCCCAACTAAAGAAGATTGGCAAATTAAATTAATGGAATACAGTGGTACCTCGCAAGACGAATGCCTCGGAAGACGAAAAACTCGCAAGACGAAAGAGTTTTTCGTTTTCTGAGTTGCTTCGCAAGACGGATTTCCCTATGGGCTTGCTTCGCAAGACGAAAACGTCTTGCGCCTTTTTTTTAAAACCGCCAATGCATTCCTATGGGAAACCGTCAATACACATTGGTGCTTCGCAAGACGAAAAAATTCACAAGACGAAAAAACTCGCAGAATGAATTAATTTCGTCTTGTGAGGCACCACTGTATCCTGAGATGGCAAAATTGACAATCAAATTAAGAGGAAGAGACGACAATGAATTTAAGGAAGAATGGAAGGACTTTATTGCATATGTAAAGAAGCAATGTAAGGGGACGCGGGTGGCGCTGTGGGTAAAAGCCTCAGCGCCTAGGGCTTGCCGATCGAAAGGTCGGCGGTTCAAATCCCCGCGGCGGGGTGCGCTCCCGTTGCTCGGTCCCAGCGCCTGCCAACCTAGCAGTTCGAAAGCACCTCCGGGTGCAAGTAGATAAATAGGGACCGCTTACTGGCGAGAAGGTAAACGGCGTTTCCGTGTGCTGCGCTGGCTCGCCAGATGCGGCTTTGTCATGCTGGCCACGTGACCCGGAAGTGTCTCCGGACAGTGCTGGCCCCCGGCCTCTTAAGTGAGATGGGCGCACAACCCTAGAGTCTGTCAAGACTGGCCCGTACGGGCAGGGGTACCTTAAAGAAGCAATGTACACAGGTTAATACATCGGCAGGGTTTTAAGAATACTTGTAATTTTATTATGGATGGACAATAAATAATTCAAATGGTTAAAACTTTATAATGGACATGTAGTACATTGATATACAATGGAACCAAGGAAGGGAATAGGGGTTTTTGTTTTGTTTTTGTTTTTATCTGTATCTTTATTGTTGTTTGTTTTGTTATTGTTATTGTTGGACAATTAATAAAATGTTATAAAATAATGAATAGAAATAAAAACAAGAATGACCCAATAACCGCCTCCCCTTGAACCAAAAGCTCCGAACGTCTGATAGCACGAGTTATCTGGCAACATTTTTTAAAAAATAAATTTTTTATTTGATGTTCCAGATTAAAATTTACATTCACATAACAACATAATATATAAAAGCGAGATTCCAAAGAATCTCCTGGACTTCCTTCCTCTCCTGTGTAGGTCTTATTGTTAATCCTTTCCTTCTGCATCTTTTATAATAATCCAAATTTCTATATCTCCATATTGTCCAAAGTTCATTGTTACACTACAAGTGTGATTCCAATCCCACTAACAATTTTCACTGTTTACAATGGTTTCTAAGATAAATTATAAATTTCCCCCATTCCTTATTAAAGTTTTGATCTTCCTGATTTCTGAACCTTCCAGTCATTTTTGCCATTTCGGCATAGTCCGTCAACTTGGTCTGACATTCCTTTCTGGTAGGGACTTCATCTTCTTTCTATCTCTGGGCTAATAGCATCCGTGCAGCCATAGTCACATACATAAATACTGTAGTCCTTTCTGCTCCCTTGGGATTTTGGCACCTAAAATTCGGAAAATAAAGTGTAGAGTATTGCTTTCCTGTGTTGCTAGAATGTCACAAGAAAGGCTTCTGGGTTTTTTTGAAAAAGTTACTTTAAACATTTCCCCCCCCAGTTCATTATATATCATTTCCCAGAATGCTTTTACCACCTTGCATGTCCACCACATATGATAAAAGGTGCCTCCTTTTTCGGATCTGGCAACATTAAGACCCAACAGAGTTTCGCCGTCGCTGAGATTTCTTCCAAGGAAAAGCCACGTTTTCTCATGATAGGAAAAATTCTGCTTCAATATCAACCCTGTCTGAGGACCTCCAATGAGCAGCACGTGAGCCTCTGGAATTTGTAAGCTGGTACTGTAACCGTAATATCTTGAAAAGTGTATATGTGTTTGTGAAGCAGCACAAAAGCAGCTGCTAATTTTTGTTTGGATTTCCATTCTGGATTTCTGTTTTCTACCAGACTTCTCCACTAATCCTTTCATTTTGGAGCACAGAGGAAATCAGAACGCACTCTCCCTTTGACGGTGCTTCCAGGCACGCTTTGTCTCCAGCACTCTGATAAAACAACAACTCACCGCTGTATATAATCCTGCTGACTCCAGTTCTTTTCGACACAAAGACCAGGCAAGTCCTTGTGAAAACTCGCCAGCATTTTAGTGCGAGTCGCTTCTGATACACACAATGTTGTGTGCAACCTTGCTAACGTACACACGCTTGCACAGCAATCTCCTCCGATATGAAGCATTTTGCATGATGTTTTCACTAATGTAAACGCACCCTTTATCCTAGTATTTTTTTGTACGCATTGTTTGAGCGGAGAACTGTGCTGTAAAACCTGGAGAACTGCAGATTTTGAAAGAGGACGGTGTTTCAGTTAGTGTGCTGCCCTGCACAAATCTCCCGCCAAAAAGCAGAAGAAATTATTTGGTGCAAACAAAGACAGGCAAAGATCTGCTTAATTTTTAAAATTAATATAGGGGACAGAAGTCAGCTTTGGCTACCGGAGTATATGATGTTGAATTCATTTTAAAATACAGTGGTACCTCCAGTTAAGTACTTAATTCGTTCCTGAGGTCCGTACTTAACCTGAAACTGTTCTTAACCTGAAGCACCACTTTAACTAATAGGGCCTCCCACTGCTGCTGCGCCGCCGGAGCACGATTTCTGTTCTCATCCTGAAGCAAAGTTCTTAACCTGAAGCACTATTCCTGGGTTAGCGGAGTCTGTAACCTGAAGTGTATGTAACCTGAAGCGTATCGTCAGGGAACTGCCATCAGTGCCGGAGGGAGAGAACAAAATCCAGAGGGATTCCAGAGAGCGTCCCGGGATTGGGAGAAGCAGCCCATCTTCTGGGGAAGAGAATCAGCGTAGCACCAGTGAAGAAGGGGGGCAGATGGGGGAAGCGGCGAGGCGGTCCCATGACTCCTTGCTGGGGACCAGCGGGGAGAGTAGGGGTCCTCCGCTGCCTATGCCCTCCTTGCGCAGAAGGCTTTCACGCAGAGAGAGTAGGAAAAGACTAGGCATAAAAGAGCTTCTTTGCTGGAAGAAGTTTAAGAAACGCCCACTGACAGATTCTGCCAGGGATTGAGACAGCCACGGGTGAGTGGCTGTCTGGACAGAAAAGGTTCACTCAGGCAACCCAGCCAGGTGTTTGCACTGGCTTACGCACAAGCAACCCCTAGAACCATTACACGTATGTAACCTGAAGCGTATGTAACCTGAGGTACCACTGTACAGAGCAAGAAAAAAGGTAAAGGACCCCTAACCATAAGGTCCAGTCATGGCTGACTCTGGGGTTGCGGCGCTCATCTCGCTTTACTGGCCGAGGGAGCTGGCGTACAGCTTCCGGGTCATGTGGCCAGCATGACTAAGCCGCTTCTGGCGAACCAGAGCAGCACACGGAAACACCGTTTACCTTCCCGCCGGAGCAGTACCTATTTATCTACTTGCACTTTGATGTGCTTTTGAACTGCTAGGTTGGCAGGAGCAGGGACCGAGCAACGGGAGCTCACCCCGTTGCAGGGATTCGAACCGCTGACCTTCTGATCGGCAAGCCCTAGGCTCTGTGGTTTAACCCACAGTGCCACCCATGTCCCTAATAATGGAATAGGATGTCCCTATTTTCATCAGAGAAATGTTGGAGGGCACGTGCCCGCCAGGCTCAGGGATTTTAAAATCTCTCAGCTGTGTAGACAAGTTGAATTTCATGCTACCGGAAATCTAGGATCAGACCAAAGCTGTCCTCTTTTCTCTGGGAGAGACTGGGAGCCCAAGCTGCCTTTACCCCCTCCGTAAACAATGAAGAATCTTGACTAGAATCTTTGATCTCTGGAGAGGGATAAACAACTGGACACTGCCTTTCCCAGCAAGTGATGAAAAGTTTGGCCAAGAGCCCCTTTAAACGTCATATTGTTGGAGCCCTGGTTTTCCTCCCATCCGCTACCAGTTGTCAGGAAATATAACTCATCTCCAGAGGGCTGCTGGATATCAGCTGCCCAAGGAAAGGGCTCTCCTGAGACCTCTCTTCCAGTACATGGCCCACATTGTGCATATGCCACTTCCTGGTCCAGGATCACACTGGATCACAGAGCAAACAGGAGTGTATACACAGCTCCAAAGAAAGAAGGGACATCGTTTCAGCCTTGAGTCATCTACGGTGGTAACTTGGTTCTCAAACGCCTTGGAACCCAAACACTGCAAACCCAGAAGTAGGTGTTCCGATTTGCGAACTGTTTTCGGAAGCCGAACATTCTCCGTTTTGAGTGTTACGCTTCCGTTTTGAGTGCCACACTTCCGTTCCGAGTGTTACGCTGAGGTCTGTCTGCTTTTGCTATTTATTTTGCGTTTTTGTTTTTGTGGCTCTTTTTTGTTTTTGTGACTGTGTGGAACCCAGTTCAGCTACTGATTGATTGATTGATTGATTGTGTGATTGGAGTATGTTGTTTATTGCTTTCAGTGGTGGTGTAGTGGTTGAGAGCGGTGGTCTTGTAATCTGGGGAACCGGGTTTGCGTCTCCGCTCCTCCACATGCAGCTGCTGAGTGACCTTGGGCTAGTCACACTTCTCTGAAGTCTCTCAGCCCCACTCACCTCACAGAGAGTTTGTTTTGTGGGGGAGGAAGGGAAAGGAGAATGTTAGCCGCTTTGAGACTCCTTAAAGGGAGTGAAAGGCGGGATATCAAATCCAAACTCTTCTTCTTCTTCATTTTATGGATCAATGGTCTCGTTAGATAGTAAAATTCATGTTAGATAGTAAAATTTATTGTAATTGCTTCTAGAGGTAATGCCCACCATGGTGTTTTCGGTTCTAGGAGATCCTTATATTTTGTCCATGTTTTATATAATGATTTCCTTATGACATGATTCATAAATCCCCTGTGTACTTTCCCTTTTTCATAAGCTAAATACGCATGCCAACCATAACGATTATTAAATCCTTCTAGATCTAACAAATCACCATCTTTTAATACCAATTTAGACAGACACCTGTGTGGAACCCAGTTCAGCTACTGATTGATTGATTGATTGATTGTGTGAGTGCAGTACATTGTTTATTGCTTTCATTTTATGGATCAATGGTCTCGTTAGATAGTAAAATTCATGTTAGATTGCTGTTTTAGGGGTTGTTTTTAAAAGTCTGGAACGGATTAATTCATTTTGCATTACTTTCTATGGAAAAGCGTGCCTTGGTTTTGGAACGCTTTGTGTTTTGGAACGGACTCTGGAAAGGATTAAATTTGAAAACCAAGGTACCACTGTATTGCCAAAGGGCAGTGGCGTAGCGTGGGGGGTGCAGGGGGGGCCGGCCGCACCGGGCGCAACATCTGGTGGTTAGGGGGCGCAAATCCACGGGTTAGGGGGCGCAAATCCACGGGTTAGGGGGCGCAAATTACTTGCCTTGCCCCGGGTGCTGACAACCCACGCTACGCCACGGCCAAAGGGGCACCAGTGCATTTGCAGTCCATCAACCCCCTTGACTCCTTGACCCTCCCCAGCAAGCAACAATGACCCATGCACCTGGAAGACAGTGTAGCTGCTCCACCCCACCCAAGGAGCCACTTCCACTGACATTTCAGCTTTACCCTGTCCAGAAAAAGGCCCACCATGGATTAGATCAGATTGCTGCAACACCCTCTGCATGGGGCTGCCTTTAAACGCATCTGGAAACTTCAGCTGGTGCAAGAATGCAGTAGCCAGAGTCTTCAGAAGCTTGTTTCTATAACACCGTCATTGCTCCATCTTCACTGGCTCCCAGATTTTTTTCTGGGTCTAGCCTAGTGTCGGTTGATTTGGGACCTACAACAACTTTCATGTTGTTGAAGTCCCAGGTGAGGGCTTCCTGTCTGAAGTACAGTGGGTATCGATTCAGGTGAACAAACCTTTCCAGTGGTGGCCCCAGTCTCTGATCAATCATTTTGACATTTTAAAACTTGACTTCCTTCCCCCTCTTTCTGCGGTTCCTTAAATTTATTTTTAATATCTTCTGCATAGCCAAATTCACTTAATTTACTCATTTATTTATCTTCCTTAAATATATAATCTCATGTAACTGCACGTTATCACAATAATCCTGCCAGTGTTTTTATATGTTTACAATTTATCTGTAAATATTCAATATACCATTTCCACTCTTTTATAAAAAAAGCTTGTTATCTTGATTTCTTATTCTTATGGTAAGTTTCACCATTTCTGCATATTCCATATGTTTTTGTATCCATGGATGCCCTTACTTAATTTTAGTCAGGATGCAGGTGGCTAAACCACTGAACCTCTTGGGCTTGCCGATCAGAAGGTTGGCGGTTCGAATCCCCGCTACGGAGTGAGCTCTGTCCCAGCTCCTGCCAACCTAGCAGTTTGAAAGCACACCAGACAAAGTAGATAAACAGGTACCACTGTGATGGGCATTTCCGTGTGCTCTGGCTTTTGTCACTGTTATGTACTGAGTTGAATAGGATCCAAACTGCAGCAGTCTGATTGGTCCTAGAACAATAGGCTCCAAAATGCAGCAGTCTGATTGGTCCTAGAACAATAGGATTCAGAATGCAGCAGTCTGATTGGTCCTATGACAATGCAGCAATATGATTGGTGGCAGGAGCCACCCAATCCAGCTCCAGATAGAAGTGAAGCCACAACCTGATTGGCCTTCCAGAATTAGCCAATCACGTGCAGCCCATTGTGTAAATAATGTATTTAAAGCAGATACTTTGAGGGGGACTTTCATTCTTCCTCACCACTATGAGCTGAATAAAGAGCATGAAATCCACTCTCGACTCTGAGTATATTTCAGTCACGGTGTCCCGTTGCGCCAGAAGCGGTTTAGTCATGCTGGCCACACGACCCAGAAAGCTGTTTGCGGACAAATGCCGGCTCCCTCAGCCTGAAAGCGAATTGAGCGCCGTAACCCCACAGTCACCTTTGACTGGACTTAACCATCCAGGGGTCATTTACCTTTTTTTACCTACTTGTTTTTAGGTACCAGATGAAGATGCTTCTGTTTCTGCGAGGAGCTGACTTGGGTGGCGCCTGAAAGCTGTTGGCTTCAGGTGTTGGTATTTTTCCCTGCTGGTGTGATTTTATTTCAAGAGGCTACTGCTTTATTGATTGTGACGCTAATGTGGTTGTTGGCTCACAGGTCCTATTAATGCATTTGCACAGTTATATTTATGAGTACTGGGAGCCACACTGAATGTTCTCTGTGGAGTGAAAGACAGGGAAGAAATGTTTCAATAAAGCCGTAACATAATATTGCAAGTAGGACCTGCAGTGTGGACTGCTGCTGTTCAGGATCTCAGCCAGCCATACTCATTGACCCAACTCCACCCCACCTCAGATAGTACAATGTGTGACCGGAAAGTTCGGTGAATGGTCACAGAAATCGGACAGTGAGAAATATTTGAGCATACAATCGGCATCGGAAATCCACAAAATGCTCACAATAGTGTAAGGAGATAAAGCTGTAATTCAAAAGACAGTGTATGAGTAGTTTAAGAGAGAGCCAGTGTGGTGTAGTGGTTAAGAGCGGTAGACTCGTAATCTGGTGAACCGGGTTCGCGTCTCTGCTCCTCCACATGCAGCTGCTGGGTGACCTTGGGCTAGTCACACTTCTCTGAAGTCTCTCAGCCCCACTCACCTCACAGAGTGTTTGTTGTGGGGGAGGAAGGGAAAGGAGAATGTTAGCTGCTTTGAGACTCCTTCGGGCAGTGATAAAGCGGGATATCAAATCCAAACTCTTCTTCTTCAACTTTTTACATCCTTTCTTTCTTTTTCCAAAACTGAAATCTGCACTGAAAGGGGACAGATTTCCCAACATTCCACACGTCCAAGCCGCTGTGATGAAGGAACTGAAAGCAGTACAAAAAGAGGACTTCTCCAGAAGTTTCCAACAGTTCTGCAAACGTTGTCAATGGTGCATTGTATCAGAGGGGGCCTACTTTGAAGGCCTGTAAGATATGTATGTTCGAGTATTTCTCTTGGTCCAATTTCTGTGACCATTCACCGAACTTTCCGGTCCCACGTTGTAGTTTAGAGTTCTGTAGCCACTGTGCACAGTCTCCAATGGGTCGTTTAGGGTACATCCCTCTCTTATAATCTCCCCTAAATATTTTTTCCACCTCTGCAAACTTTGAGATTCCCCTAAGTGCCTATTGTGATCTATCTATCTAGATGGTGTGGTGTAGTGGTTAAGAGCAGTGGACTCGTAATCTGGTGAACCGGGTTCGATTCCCTGCTCCTCCACATGCAGCTGCTGGGTGACCTTGGGCCAGTCACACTTCTCTGAAGTCTCTCGGCCCCACTCACCTCACAGAGTGTTTGTTGTGGGGGAGGAAGGGAAAGGAGATTGTTAGCCGATTTGAGAATCCTTAGGGTAGTGATAAAGCAGGATATCAAATCCAAACTCTTCTTTCTTTCTTTCTTTCTTTCTTTCTTTCTTTCTTTCTTTCTTTCTTTCTGTAAATATTTTTATAACTCAGTTTCCATATAACAAATTATCATACCATATAATCACATACATTATTTCCCCCCCACTCCCCCCCCCCCGGACTTCCCTCAGCTCCTCTCTCTGATTTCTCTTCTTTCTTTCTTTTTATGTATATTTAGGTATGTTTATAATCCTCACAAGGCCACTTTTGTAAGACAGTCATAAAATATAAGACAATGGTATGAAAAGCAATCCAAGACCATTTTAAAAACAGCAGCACAAAGCCCATACAAAGGCCAGAATCCTTTTACAGAGACATCCACATTAAAAGCCTTAAAGGCCATGTAGATCGGCAACAACAAAAAACCAGTAAGAAAACACAACTGGAAACTGATGTGTTTTTAAGCCTCATCTGTAGTGTTGGGGTAAATCGGTCAGAAAGAGAATTCCACAAGTGGCAGTTGGGGCCATCCCTGAAAAGGCCCTGCCTGCCAAACTTACTCTCTTACCAGTGCTCAAAAGCAGTAATAGCACTTGCGACCAGAACATAGGAAATAGGAGGTTTGTATAAAATATACTTGTGAGTAGCACACCTAAAAATTTAAAAAAGCCTTTAAAGTAGCTGTTCCTTTGCCGATTGACTACTCCATCATTTCCGCACGGGCAAAGAAATTGGGCCATCCACTAATCCCATATAATTGCCACCATCTGCCAGCAAAAGGATATCCTGCAGGTGAATTTCCAGGAAGCCTGACCTTGATTAATCTGCGCAGCCAGTCCCTGTGGTAATATTGCCGCTGACACACTTCTAAAGGGGAGGATGCTGACTTTCCAGATTCAGCAGGTGGGTCTGGGCTGTCACCTCTGTTGAGACACAGCGGTTCCTCTAAATCACAAGACATTAGAAGTATAATTAGAGGGGATGCTAAGGAAACCAGGCTCAGCCGGAAAGCTTTATGTGGCTTGTTCGCAAGCGGCGTCTATTCCTTTCCGTATTTGTGGTCGGTGCTGGGAGAACACCCTAGCAGACCAAATCTGAAATATGCAACGTTTAAAAGGCTATAAATGATCATGGCTTCGGAAACGGAATCGCAAGAGATCCAAGGGCTATTCTCCCAGGCTGACACAATAAATACGCTAGCTGAAGGATCAAATTAAGTGGGAGATGGACTGTGCACAGGCTTTGTAGGAAAGAAACGCCTGCCTGGGCCCTCTATGCTGAAGAAGGGGAGAGGGAGAGAAAGAAAGAAAGAAAGAAAGAAAGAAAGAAAGAGAGAGAGAGAGAGAGAGAGAATGAATGTGATCCTTGGTACACTTGCCAAGAATCCTGGCGCAGCATACAGTCAGTCACCTAACATTACGAAGATCTAAGAGCCAAAGAGGAATAATTTGTAATTAGCTGGTGGATCGAGTTACTCCTGTTCCAGGAAAAAGTATATCTCTCCATTTTTCTGGCATTCTGTCTGGAAGAGTCCCAACCCATCCACAAAATTATAGCTACGAAGAACAGTAGTTGCACATGCTTTGGACAATTTAAGCCACACACCATAATTTCCAATTTAAGTCCTACCTAGGCTGATGTTTTCTTCTTGATCTATTATAAATCGCACCATCCCTCCATTTTGAGAGGTCTAATGTTTCTTGGAAGGCAATTTCCATCATTTTGTTGAGATGAACATGTAAAGAAGGGAGATTTCATCTTCCTACTTACTCCCCACCCCATCCAAACAGTGTCTGTGCGAAGTTGCACGTGGTGGATTTCTACCATAAACATTATTGAGGGCAGTGTGCTGACATAAATAATGTGCTGGTTTTGGGTTAAATCCATATTCCCTCCGGAAGTTTATTGGATGTCCTTGGTTGAGTCGTTTTCACTTAGCCCCAATTACCATACTGCATAGTTGTGAAATGCATAACTGCTAAGCCACTCTGAGATCTCAAAAACTGCTAGCAAAATGATGCCGTCGCATCCAAATTGCCCTTCACTTTAAAAAAAAAGTTTGGCTGGTTTGGTTTATTTTACTCAGCGTTCTGAGAAAACACGATGGCTGGATGATTATTGTTTTTAGCTTCCAGGGTCTGGCTCTACCTTGGAGATATGGCATAACAATTTAACACACACAGAGAAACGAAACATTGGGGAAGGGGAAAGTGTAAACTGAGAAAATAAATAAGCAATCCTTTTCCCTCCTTATCGTGGTGTTCATTGCATGGGGTCTGCTAAATGTCCACATTTCCCTTTTTATAAAGCTTTGCAATGGAAACAAACCATCTCTCTAGAGAGGCCCAATTCCAGAGAAAGAGGCAGTCTGGCGGTCTGTGTTTGTTCTTTTTCACATCTTGTTCTATGCGCTGCAGGTTTTTGTGATCATCTCTGCACCGCGACCTCTTGTTCACATAATACCATATTTAGGAAGGGAATCGTCTTAAGAAATATTCTCGCAAGCTCCCAGGGGCCTCTGCGAGTCTCCATGCCAGCTGTAAAAGTTGGATGCT
Source organism: Podarcis tiliguerta (assembly GCF_965153285.1). Classification (NCBI taxonomy): domain Eukaryota; kingdom Metazoa; phylum Chordata; class Lepidosauria; order Squamata; family Lacertidae; genus Podarcis; species Podarcis tiliguerta. Next base: position 15,468,798 of record NC_139545.1, on the reverse strand, counting down.
TAGAAGCGACAGACACACAAAGAAAGGGGGGAAAGCTGGGGTGGGAGCGGGGCAAAATAAATATCCATGTGTTGATATTAAAGGTGGGCTGAGTATCTACCCCTCCAGACAAAGGACCATTTGCCCAGTGCTATTCTTCTAGGAAGGGACGCGGGTGGCACTGTGGGTTAAACCACAGAGCCTAGGGCTTGCCGATCAGAAGGTCAGCGGTTTGAATCCCCGTGACGGGGTGAGCTCCTGTTGCTCGGTCCCTGCTCCTGCCAACCTAGCAGTTCGAAAGCATGTCAAAGTGCAAGTACAGTGGTGCCTCGCAAGACGAAAAGAATCCGTTCCGCGAGTCTTTTCGTCTTGCGGTTTCTTCGTCTTGCAAAGCAAGCCCATTAGCGGATTAGCGCTATTAGCGGAAAAAAACCTCAAAAATTTTCGTCAATTTTCGTCTTGCGAAGCAAGCCCATAGGGAAATTCGTCTTGCGAAGCACCTCTGAAAACGGAAAACCCTTTCGTCTTGCAGGTTTTCCGTCTTGCGAGGCATTCGTCTTGCGGGGCACCACTGTAGATAAATAGGTACCGCTCCAGCGGGAAGGTAAACGGCGTTTCCGTGCGCTGCTCTGGTTCGCCAGAAGCGGCTTTGTCATGCTGGCCACATGACCTGGAAGCTGTACGCTGGCTCCCTCGGCCAATAAAGCGAGATGAGCGCTGCAACCCCAGAGTCGGCCACGACTGGACCTAATGGTCAGGGGTCCCTTTACCTTTATTCTTCTAGGAAAACAGGTGCCAAAACTCACCACGAACACCTCCCTCGTTTTCTTTTAATGGCAATGGCACCCACCTGAGAGGTGCTGAAACTGAGTTCTGGTGAATTCCGGCTGAAAAAAATGCCCTGCATTTACCCCTGTTGAAAGGTGGGGGTATTTGGTGGCTTTTAGGGGCCAGCGAATTTCATAATTTTCAGGAGGGCTACTGTTATGTACTGAAGTTCTCACCCTGGGCCAGCAGGGGGATCCTGAGGGAAAACTATCTACAGTATCCCCCTGCTGGCCCAGGGTGAGAACTTCAGTACAGAACAGGGACATTCCTGGATCAAATCAGAAGCCAGGATGCCCTTCATAATTCCGGTACTGTCCTTGGAAAATTGGGACACGTGGAGGATATGGCTGTGGCTGACCCACAGCTCTGAACGCAGATCCCCACTCCTAAGAGGCTCGGGAACAGGTTTCTAAGTTGCAAGTAACATTGGCAGTAAATGAGAGTGTGGTCATTGACAGCAGATAGCAGTATATACAGTACAAAACCATTAAAGCCCTGAATTGCTTTGAGCCAAATTTTGGCTGCTCTGCAGTTAATGGAAATTTTAGTATTGACTTCTGTTTGGATTAAACTTCACTCTGTTTGGCAGGCCGCGTCTTAATTTTTGTTTACCGTTACGATAAAAATAGCCGGGACACCATATCGTCCCTCCCTCCCTCTCTCGGCAATGGCTCAATCATAATAGAATTGACAATCCTGCATCTCAGAGAAAAGCTAAAAAAGAGAATCGATGTGTACACAATTTCAGCATTATCTTAGATCTGAATTTCTGCCTGATTCATTTAGGCCCTATAATGCATCCTAAGTCCAGGAAAGGGAGGGTTCCAACAGAGATGCTTCCTCGGGGAGAAGGAATTGATACCAACTAAGGTTCTCATGACCTTTCTGAAACTGAGTTACGCTCGTCAACCAAGTTCTTAAAATATCGCAGACTGAGGAAACGTTTTGGCAGGCGCATTGCTTTCCCCTTAAAATAAAAGTTTAAACAGAGCAGCAATTTAACTACCTTTTTAAAAAATGTGTCATAATAATGCTATGCTTTATCACGTCATTGACAGTCTTCTTAAACTGCCTTGACTCCACTGAATCAAAACAAACAAGATGAACTTTAACAGGGAGAAATGTAAAGTATTGCACTTGGGCAAAAAAAATGAGAGGCACAAATACAAGATGGGTGACACCTGGCTTGAGAGCAGTACACGTGAAAAGGATCTAGGAGTCTTGGTTGACCACAAACTTGACATGAACCAACAGTGTGACGCGGCAGCTAAAAAAGCCAGTGCAATTCTGGGCTGCATCAATAGGAGTATAGCATCTAGATCAAGGGAAGTAATAGTGCCACTGTATTCTGCTCTGGTCAGACCTCACCTGGAGTACTGTGTCCAGTTCTGGGCACCACAGTTCAAGAAGGACACTGACAAACTGGAACGTGTCCAGAGGAGGGCAACCAAAATGGTCAAAGGCCTGGAAACGATGCCTTATGAGGAACGGCTAAGGAAGCTGGGCATGTTTAGCCTGGAGAAGAGGAGGTTAAGGGGTGATATGATAGCCATATTCAAATATAAAAAGGATGTCATATAGAGGAGGGAGAAAAGTTGTTTTCTGCTGCTCCAGAGAAGCGGACACGGAGCAATGGATCCAAACTACAAGAAAGAAGATTCCACCTAAACATTAGGAAGAACTTCCTGACAGTAAGAGCTGTTCGACAGTGGAATTTGCTGCCAAGGAGTGTGGTGGAGTCTCCTTCTTTGGAGGTCTTTAAGCAGAGGCTTGACAACCATATGTCAGGAGTGCTCTGATGGTGTTTCCTGCTTGGCAGGGGGTTGGACTCGATGGCCCTTGTGGTCTCTTCCAACTCTATGATTCTATGAATCCACTGTGACTCAGAGCATCATTTTCATCCTGATTTACACTTGCAGAAGAGCTTCCTCATTCCTATTCGTGGGTGGCTCCACTCCTATTTTCCAGTGGCCCAATTTGTTTCTGGGCCTAATTTCAGGTGCTCATGCAGGTGTTTGAGGCCACAGATGCATACCTGCCAAGTGCCCTGGAAAAAAAAATGGGACATCCCATTCTTTTCATGTGAGATCATGGCGACCATTAGGGGTGCTGTGTTCTCCTCTCCCCAAAAAAGTTCTTTTTTAAGAGCAAGAATGAAGCATGGGTCACATGACTTGCCAGGAATGCATCCCAGAAGACTCTGGACCATGCATTATGTTCCTTGCTGTGATAACAGTCAGATCTGCCAGTTGAAACATCCAGGCACATTTTTTACCGTGTGCTCAAATACATGGCTCCTAGACACGTGCTGTGGTGCTTGCCGATAAGGTACATGGTCGATAAATGGAAACTTTTCGTTCTGTGAATGAAATGGCCCAAACTGTGCTTTCGGCTGAATCAGTCCTAACCATAGCTGTCAACTTACAGATTTGAAAATAAGGGATCAGAAGCCAAAATAAGGGATTTTAGACAACCAGCTGAGATGCGAAGTTAAAAGGGACCAGATAATTTGGGAGAGCAGCGCCGGTTTTTAGCCCTTCGTTTCCAGAGGTTGCTGCTCAAGACACCAGCTTATGAAACACTGCAATTAAATAACTACAAGCAGCAACCACTTTTCGCGCAAAACGACGTCCAAGCTACGAAGATGCTGCTGCAGTTCTGTATTTTTTCTCTCGTGCTCCATCTGCAGCTCTCAGTTCCATCAGGCAGGGCGGGAGGAGGGGGGGAATAGCGCCCGAAGTAAACCCGCAGATCAGACCATCTATGCTAGTCTACAAATCTATGGGAGAAGCCCTTGCAGTCCTTCCTCCGCTTTCCACCTCTATGGTTAGCCCTTGGAACACCTACCCACGCCTCCACCTCTGCCTCCTCCTCCTCTCTCTGAACTGCTTTCTCTATGGTTGCCCTCGCTCCTCAGTCCCGGCAGGGAGGGGCTTCCAGGGGCCGAGGATGGTGAGAGGAGGCCGGAGGGGGCCGGGCTGGGCAGTCAAGCAACACAGTTGGAGCCGGCAGTAAGGGAGAGGAGCTGCTTCCTTTGAAACCCGGGAAATTAAGGGACATCATCAATAAAGGACAGCAGCACGAAACAGCGCTGGGATAAGGGAGTTTCCCACCAAATAAGGGACGATTGACAGCTATGGTCCTAACAAGGAGTAGCGTGTTTTCCGGGGGCTTCCAGAAAATGTGCATATTTCCCCGTGTTACTGGATGGCAAGCGCTCCAAATTATCTCTCAGCAGACAACTCAAAGTGCTTCTGAACCTGTTCATTGAGCCTTTCTCCCAATTGGTTTGCAGAGAGAGCATTTCCTCATCCTTTTCCTGATTGCAAAAAGTCAGATCTCGCGGTGGAGAGGGGTAATATTTTTTGAGGAGCAAGAATGATCAGCTTTATCATTTCTGGGAAATAATACATAATGAATTGAAAAGGATGTTTAAAATAATCTTTGTAAGAAAAAAGCCCAGAGGCTTATCTTTTGCGAATTATAGGGAGAGGACCACATAAATAGTATAGAAATTTATTTATGTATCCTACTTATGTATGCTACTACAGCAGCAAAAATGCTACACGTCCCAAAATGCAACTGTTTGGCACCATTTTTGACTGAATTGGAAAACGTCAGATTTTTTGTGAAATTGTGATTGCACAGGTTAAAGCGCTGAGGGCTGATTTCTTTTCCTATGACAAAAAGCCTTCTGTTTCCACCGCCAAACCTTTCAGGGGAGCGTTTGCAACCCTTTGGCTTCATTTTTGAGTGAATTGGATAAAGTCAGATTTTTGCAGAAATTGTGACCCCGAGGCTTAGGGATTTTTTCAAAAAAATCTTTTTCCGCAGCTTAAGGCATCGAGGGCAGATTTCTTTTCCTATGATAATAAGCCTTCTGTCCACCGCCAAACCTTTCAGGGGAGCTTTTGCATCCCTCTGGCACCATTTTTGAGTGAATTGGATAACGTCAGATTTTTGTGACCCCGCGGCTTAGGAATTTTTTTTTTAAAAAAATGTTTTTCCGCAGGTTAAGAAGTCAAGGGCTGGTTTCTTTTCCTGTGATAAAAAGCCTTCTGTTTCCACCGACAAACCTTTCAGGGGAGCGTTTGCAACCGTTTGGCACCATTTTTGAGTGAATTGGATAACGTCAGATTTTTGCAGAAATTGTGACCCTCAGGTTAGGGATTTTTTTGGAAAAAAAGTTTTTCTGCGTTTTAAGGCACTGAAGGCTGCTTTTTTGGAGTATGACAAAACATGGTTTTTGCATTTTTATGCTGTCAACCGCCCTGAGATATTTAGGTGAAGGGCGGTATTCAAATCTAATCTAATAAAATAGTAAAGAAAAATGAAATGAAATATGACTAGAATACAGTGGTACCTCGGGTTAAGTACTTAATTCGTTCTTGAGGTCCGTTGTTAACCTGAAAGTGTTCTTAACCTGAAGCACCACTTTAGCTAATGGGGCCTCCTGCTGCCACTGCACCACCTGAGCACGATTTCTATTCTCATCCTGAAGCAAAGTTCTTAACCTGAAGCACTATTTCTGGGTTAGCGGAGTCTGTAACCTGAAGCATATGTAACCCGAGGTACCACTGTAGAACAAACTAGAACAATATAAACTAAAATAAAATAAATGAAATGAAATACTAAAGTAAAATGAAATAAACTAGAATAAACTAGAACACAATAAACTAGTATAGAATGAACTAGAATTGATTAGAATAAAATAAGAGAACTAGAACAGAATAGAATAAACTAGAATAGAATAAAATAGAATTAAAAAAAACTAGAATAGGCAGCAGAAGCACTGCAGGTAGCTGAGGCGCGCCTGCGCAGTCAGAAACTCCATTCCCAGCCTCCGCCTCCCTATTCTTCGAGGTGCCGGCGCGGGAGAAGAGCGTCAGCGCGCCTCCACCTGGGCATCCGGGAAGGCAACGGAGGCCGGCTCGGCAGCCAATGGGAAGGGCCGGTGGCGGCTCAGCCAATGGCGGCGTCGCGCGGCCCGTCTCGGCCGCCGGGTTTCCTGCCGGCGTTTTGCTGCTGCTACTGCTGCTGAGGCGAGGAAGGCGAGACCGGGGCGGGGGGCGGCGAGCAGGGGCGGCGGGCAGCCGGGCCAGGGGAAGAAGGGGAGCCCCCTGAGGCAAGGGCGCGGGTCCTGGGGCCCCTGGAAGGCGGGATTAACTCGCCGCTCCGCGCCCCAGTCGGCCTTCCGTGGAACTGCAGAGCTGGGAAAGGACCCCCGGGGGTCATCTAGACCGACCCCCGAGACGCAGGAAGCTGAGCGAAGCATCCAAGGCAGGCGGCCTCTGGGACAGCTCAGTCTGTGGAGCCTGAGGACCTCGGGGTGGCGGGTTCGAGCCCCACGTCGGTCATTGCCAGGCCTGATGGACATCCTATATAGCCTTTTAAATTGTGGCTCTTTTTTGGGGGGCGGGGGTGTTATTGAGTTATTGTTCTTATTTTGATTTTATATATCGTCATCTTTTCTGCAACGCGCCCTCAGATTTCTGGGTATAGGGCAGTATATAAATTCAATGAATAAATAAATTTCAGGGGGTTGGACCAGATAGGTCTGGGGGCTCCCTTCCATCACGATTCTTTAGAACAGTGTAAATAGCTAAATTGTAAAGAGAGAAAGAACATTGCACAGGAGAGCAGCTAAGGGGAAGTTGATTGGGAAACCCAGCCAGGTGGTCGGGGTATAAATAATAATAAAAGTTATTATTATTATTATTATTAAAATAGGGATAGGGTCAAGTGTGTACACACACACAAGCACCATCCTCAATGTCTCTCTAGACCAGTGGTTCCCAACCTCTTTTTAGCCATGCCCCATCTAGTAAAGGTAAAGGGACCCCTGACCATTAGGTCCATTCGTGGCAGACTCTGTGGTTGCAGCGCTCATCTCTCTTTATTGGCCGAGGGAGCCGGTGTTTGTCCGCAGACAGCTTCCGGGTCATGTGGCCAGCATGACTAAGCCGCTTCTGGCAAACCAGAGCAGCGCACGGAAACGCCCTTTACCTTCCCGCCAGAGCGGTACCTATTTATCTACTTGCACTTTGACTTGCTTTCGAACTGCTAGGTTGGCAGGAGCAGGGACTGAGAAACGGGAGCTCATCCTGTCGCGGGGATTCGAACCGCCAACTTTCTGATTGGCAAGTCCTAGGCTCTGTGGTTTAACCCACAGCGCCACCTGCGTCCCCTATGCCCCATCTAAGCATCTCTAAAATCCTGATTCCCCCCCCCCCCATGACATATAATTCTTAGTATTCAAAAAGTGAACTCCTATTCACGTGGAGGAAGCCTAAAAGGCCATTCACTGTTAATAACTCATTCTCAAATTGCCCCCTGTGGGGCATGTGCCCCATGTTGGGAACCACAGCTCTTAACACATGCTTCTCTTCAGGATTTTCCCATGACCGGGAGGTTTCTCAGTGCTACACTGCATTCATTAATTCATTTAGAAATCAAGTAGCTTTTATTATGAAAAGTACATTATAGCTTCTTTTTTGTATATATATATATTTATTTGGTGTTTCAGATAAAAAATTTACAGTCACATATCGAACGTACAACATAAAAACAAGATTCCAAAGAATCTCGTGGACTTCCCTCCTCCCCTTTGCGTATCCTTTTGTTAATAATTTCCTCCTGCATCTTTTATGATAATCCAGATCTTTTACATCTCCATTGTACGCTGCACTGCATTTATGCAATTTTGAGTCTTTTCATTTTTCAAGCTTTTCCTCTTCCTGGGTGCACATTATTTTGAACCCAACACCCACCCTCTTTGCCAATCAGGAGGGCAGTAGAGTCGTGCTTAAAGGTTTCTGCTCATAATTTGCCGTGTTCTTCTCTCTCTTAAGTCTTTTGGTTCCATTTCCCTCTTTAAAGTTCAGTTTTCTTAGAACTTAGAAAGGATTTGGCCCCCTGATCTAAACCGAAAATCAGCCATTTTGCAATAGCTGCTACATCATCTGTTTGCTGCTTACAAAGGTGTCAAGTGCTTTATGCATGATGCACGCACTCTTGCAAACTCCCTTTCTCCTCGACTACAATGCTTTGCACGCTTCCCTTGGAAAAACCTTTATTTGAACACATCAGGATATACTGCCGAGTAAATATGCTTTGGTGTCTGCCAGTTCCCTAGCAGGTTTTAATCTGAAGCCTCAGAACATCCACATCATACATTTGGAGCACAACTAAGGCATTTTTAAAGTGCATGACATTCTCCAAAGAATCCTGGGTGCTAGAAATTGCAGCTCTAGGAGAGGAAACTACAGTTCCCTTGATTCTTTGAGGAAACCATGTGCTTTAAATGTGCTTTTACTGTATGGCGTGGATATGATTTTTTGATTTAATAAGCTGTAAACCGCTTTGAGATTTTTTATTAAAAATATAAAGCCATATAGAAATAAAAGAATAAAAATAAAAATCTGCTACCTGTCCTTTCATGCTCCCATCTCTCTCTCTCTCTCTCTCTCTCTCTCTCTCTGTATATATATGTGTGTGTGTGTGTGTATAAAATGAGATAAAAGTTCAGAGATTGAAGAACTTCCAGTTCTTCATCTGTCCACTATATACATATAAACAATAATCACTTCATCCACTCCGATATAACTCCTAAGAGAACACCACTTTCTATAAACAAATTATCTTCAGTCCTCGAACCCAAATGCATTATTTCATTTTCTTTCTCACACAAAAAGTCTTTGAGTGGTTTCCAATCTTTAGTAAATGTTAACAATGACTTTATTTCTTATTAAACATGTTGATTTTGCCATCTCAGCTAAGTCCGTTAATTGTAAAAACCGTTCTTGCATTGTTGGTAAGGATGTCTCTTTCCATCTTTGCCATCCACTCCAGTCCTGACAGCAACGTGACGTTACTAAGCAAAACAAAGGAAAATCAGAGCAGTAAGAAGGGAACATTTCTGTTGTTTTATATTCAGGGTCTGGGCATGGGTAAATTTTGTGGTACTTGGGAACTACTGCTCCATGCTGCTTTTACTGCCTGCACACCTTACGAACAAACATCTCACCCCCATTTTCTTTTAACAGGACTCCTTTTTAGCAGATGGAAACCTTTAAGCACTGTACACCGACCGGATTGGGTGAAGGGCTGGATGTCCAGAGCTTCGGGAATGAAAGCTTATCATATTTTGCCTACGGTAGTAACTTGCTGCGGGAGAGGATAATGTTAAGAAACCCGTCTGCAGTTTTTCTCACCCTGGCACAGCTACTGGTTGGTGCTGTCTGTCTGTCTCTTTATGTTGTTAAACATATGCCAAAAAACACCTTTGTCTGCCATTGCTGTGACTAGGATATGCAGCAGATATTGCTGTGCAGTCATCATTTCCTTCTCTCAAGTTGTGATCATTTTTCCAGGGAAAGTAGTTAGCCCGGGAGGCTTCCAATTTAGTGCAGAATCCGTCCTGCTCATACCCATGTGGCGGTGGTGTTTTTTGCAGCAACTGCGTGATGTCATTGTTGTCATAATGCCAAGCCATAGTTTTTTGTACATTCAATTTGGATTTCCGCTTATTGTGGAAAATTTGCTAAACAGCCTGTTATCCATCTGCAGTCACTCCTAGTGTGGAAGCTTTTAGTCCATTAAAAAAAAGAAGAATGTTGGGCATGTTGTCATGAGTGTGGCACTGTTTCTGTGGGTGGTCTTTGTCATGACACCTCTGCTTCTGTTGCATCTGTGGAACGCTCTCCCCATGGACGTTTGCCTGGTACCTTCATTATACACCTTTAGGCGCCGGGCAAAAACGTTCCTTTTTAACCAGGCCTTTGGTTGATGTGATTTACAGTGATACCTCTAGTTACAAACTTAATTCGTTCTGAAGGTCCATTCTTAAGCGGAAACTGTTCTTAACTAGAGGCGTGCTTTCGCTAATGGGACCTCTTGCTGCCGCTGCGCTGCCGGCACACAATTTCCGTTCTCATCCAGGGGCAAAGTTCTCAACTCAAGGTAACTCTTCCAGGTTAGCGGAGTTTGTAACCTGAAGCATTTGTAATCTGAGGCGTTTGTAACTCAAGGTACCACAGTACATCCTATATCCTTTTAAAATGTTTTTTTTTTGGGGGGGGGTTATTGGGTTGTTGCTTATATTTTTATTAGGCATTTTGTGGTTTTATATCTTGATTTTATTCTGTGAACCGCCCTGAGACCCCTGGGTATAGGGCGGTATATAAATTCAATTGCAGTGGTACCTCGGGTTACATATGCTTCAGGTTACAGACACTTCAGGTTACAGACTATGCTAACCAGAAATATTATCTCAGGTTAAGAACTTTGCTTCAGGATGAGAACAGAAATTGTGCTTCGGCGGCACAGCAGTAGCAGGAGGCCCCATTAGCTAAAGTGGTGCTTCAGGTTAAGAACAGTTTCAGGTTAAGAACGGACCTCCGGAACAAATTAAGTACTTAACCCGAGGTAGCACAATAATAATAATAATAATAATAATAATAATAATTGATGAATGGGGTTTTAAATTGGACCCACCATTCACTTTTCTTTCTCCTGTCTTACCGATCCACTCCGCAACTTTGTTTGAATTAATCGCATGTCTTTTAAACCTACAGATATATAAACGGAGGTTAATTGTTCTCCTCCTTTTAACCTGCAGGATTACAAACTTGCTTTTGGCTCTCATCATGGCAAGCCCAGTTCTAACTGGCATGGAAGTACAGCAACTATAATCCATAGTCCTGGCGATGAAGTGTGGGGAGTCGTATGGAGAATGAGTACTGCTGATTTACCTTCTCTGGATAGGTGGGTGTCTTCAAGTCCTGTCACCTTCTCTCAATTTAGTAACTTAATGAGCCACACACTTGCTTAAATGTTCTGGGTGTTTTGTTGTATGTATGGCGTCAATTCTTTGCCAAAGCAATTGCCGGACTCCAAGTGAACAGTTTCAGTGCAGGGGGGGAAATATGGCTCGAGTATGAAGTGCTCACTTGTAACATTTACAGAATAGAAGCTAAGAAAGATATATTTTTTTAAATAGTGATTTTCTGGCATGTGCTAATTACCAAAGCCCATCATTTCGCTTTTCTTACAGAATTAACAGCTTTAATTGGGTATTTGGGGCCTGTCACAGAACCTGATTTAATCAGATGGGGTTTTTATCTTTGATAAAAAACAGCAGGAAAAATATAAAGAACTACGCCGTTGTAATAAGTATGCAATCCTGTGCATATTTACTCAGCGGTAAGCCCTACTGTATTCAGCAGGCTTCACTGCTAGGTAAGCGTGCATAGGATTGTGCTAGAAAGTTAAAGGTAAAGGGATCCCTGACCATTAGGTCCAGTCGTGACCGACTCTGGGGTTGCGACGCTCGTCTCTCTTTATTGGCTGAGGGAGCAGGCATACAGCTTCCGGGTCATGTGGCCAGCATGACTAAGCCGCTTCTGGCGAACCAGAGCAGCACACGAAAGTGCCGTTTACCCTCCCGCCGGAGCGGTACCTATTTATCTACTTGCACTTTGACGTGCTTTCGAACTGCTAGGTTGGCAGGAACTGGGACCAAGCAACGGGAGCTCACCCCATTGCAGGGATTCGAACCGCTGACCTTCTGATCGGCAAGTCCTAAGCTCTGTGGTTTAACCCACAGCGCCACCCGCGTCCCTACTTTACCACTAATGACAGCTGTAATGGTGAAACAGAAAGCAACAGATATTTTTTAAAAGGGGAACTACAATGGAAACTCGGTTCCTAAACGTCTCCATTGAGAAACGTTTTGGAACCCAAATGCCAAAAACCCGGAAGTTGAATGCCTTCTGCTGCATGTTTTTCAGTTTTCTCAACTGAATTTGCAGACATCCCTTTGAGCCTTGGTTTTTGAACATTTCGGAAGTCGAATGGTCTTCTGGAACAGATTACGTTCGAAAACCGAGGTTCCCACTGTACCTGTTGCAGGAGTTTAGAGCTGTGCACGATGGCCTGTCCCCTGGGGCTTTGGCTTGAACACCAGTGCCTAACCTTGATGGTTTTATTAAAAACATCCTGAAGGTCCCAGGCCTCAGAGAGGTTAGGCTGGCCTCAACTAGAGCCAGGGCTTTCTCGGCTGTGGCACCAATCTGGTGGAACGCTCTGTCACAAGAGACTAGGGCCCTGCGGGACTTGACATCTTTCCGCAGGGCCTGTAAGACAGAGCTGTTCCACCAGGCCTTTGGTCAGGGCGCAGCCTGACCCCCTCCTCTGGCAATCTGCACAGGGTCTTGCTTGCTGGTTGCCATCAATTTGTTTTTGATTGATTTTATGGTGAAAAGTTTTTAGAATGTTGGATTGTTTTGATTGTTGTTAGCCGCCCTGAGCCCAGCTTTGGCTGGGGAGGGCGGGGTATAAATAAAATTTATTATTATTATTATTATTATTATTTATTACTGTATTGCCATAATCCCTCTTATGACTTGCTGAGTTTCAACCATATGTGGGCTGGTTGAAATGGTGCAAGTCTGGGCCCAAGCAAGGCGAAGAGCTTGAAAGCTCTCTTCCTGCCTGGTCCACTTGGGGTTACACAGCGCAAAAAAGAGCTTTTAAGTTCTCTGCCTTGCCGCCAAGCTGTAGGAATGCTGGGGATACCTTCTCTCTCCTCCCTTACCCTTTAGCTAGAGGGCAGCTCCAAAGGTTTGACTATACCCATATTTTATGCATACTCCCCCGGAACTGACCCCCCCACATAAAATTAGGTAAGTAAAGGTAAAGGGACCTCTGACCATTAGGTCCAGTCGTGACCGACTCTGGGGTTGCGACACTCATCTCGCTTTATTGGCCGAGGGAGCCAGCGTACAGCTTCCGGGTCATGTGGCCAGCATGACTAAGCCACTTCTGGCGAACCAGAGCAGTGCACGGAAACGCCGTTTACCTTCCCGCCAGAGCGGTACCTATTTATCTACTTGCACTTCGTGCTTTCAAACTGCTAGGCTGGCAGGAGCAGGGACCGAGCAACGGGAGCTCACCCCGTCGCGGGGATTCGAACCGCAGGCCTTCTGATCGACAAGCCATCGGCTCTGTGGTTTAACCCACAGCGCCACCCGCGTCCCTCAAGATTAGGTATTCCTGCATAATATTTTCTGCTGTTTATTAAGTCGTCGTAGTTTTCTTTCTTCTTGGCTGTGCTTTTTATCTTACGATGTTGGTTTAATTTTAATGTGCCCTGTTTTGGGCGCAAGAGAGGATGGTAATAATAATTAGATGAATAATGGGGTTCTCTCATGCTGGTCTGCGTAGTGGCAGCAATCGGAACAGGGATCTCCTCCTCGCTGGGCAGGGAAACTCCCTTACAGTCTTACGTATTCTAGTAAGTATTAAGAGTTAAGTAACCTTGCAGATGAATCGGTGATACTGCACTCACTGACCATGACTGGCAGCACATTCTGAGAAAAACTTGGGGTTAATACAGCACACATCACATGGTGGTTGATGGGTTGGCCAATGACTTCAGATATTCTAGGCAGAAGCATCAGGGAAGGAAGTGAAAAGTCTGCACGTGGTGGCAATTCCTTCTTTTGGCAAGGGTGGGATTGGTAGCGACTGCAGCCTTGTGACTCACTTCTTGAAATAACTGCCCCTATTAATAAACACTGTTAACTAGAGTCTCTCTTCCTCTTTAACAGGGCCAGTGTTGCGTACATAACATTTTATGCTTCCAAGCCCTTAAAAGCTGTACAGATGTGTTGCCAATTCCTACTCCATTCAGCCAGAAGATTATGGCACCAATGGTGTAATGTAGCACAATCCATAAGAGAAATTACTTAACAATGTTCAGTAAAAAGCCACACAACTCTATACCTGCCCTCTTATTTAGTTCTAACTTAATTTTGTGAACAGGAGCTCAGAAAGCTGCTGTCTGGATACGGCCTAAATTTCATGAACTTACCTTGTCTATGGTCTGGGTGTCTAGCCAAATGAATAGTCTGCTTAGAAAGCAAATTACTACACTTTCTTTCTCAAGTTAGTTATTTGATCTGAAAGTTATTCCTTATTCTCTTTCAGACAAGAGGGAGTTGAACAAGGTATTTACATCCCAATAGAAGTTACAGTCCAGACTCAAGAAGGGAAAATACTTAAGTGTCGTAGCTACCAAATGACAGACTATGTCTTAGGCCTTCCTTCCCCGCAATATAAAAAGGTAAGTTTCATTTGTGATTCTAAGGAGATATGAGCAGATGAGAGAGAAACTGGTTTACTAGTAGTAGTAGTAGTAAGTAGTAGTAAGTAGTAAGTGCAGGTTTTCTGCAAGTGAAAAAAATGTAAAAAATTGGTTTTCCATAAAATTCATGCCCTAAATTACTGCAAAAGTAATTAATGCGGCAAGCTGAAATTACGAGTACCTTCACTTTATGACATGTTTATCTGATGAACACATGTCCTTGATAATTATTTTACATACATGCATAGGTGTCAAGCGTCCCTTATTTGGCGGGACAGTCCCTTGTCCCAGCGCCATGTCCCGCCGCTGTCCCTTATTGATGAGGCTTCGTTTGGCTGCTGGCTGGGCTTTCTGCCTTTGGCTCGGAAGGGCTCAGAAGTTGAACATACCTGTGCCCGGATAATCTGTTATTTTGGCTGCTGATCCCTTATTTTCGAGGCTGCTGGTCCCTTATTTTCAAATCTGTAAGTTGACAGCTATGCATATATGGCATTGTTTCACATGTGATTTCATACTATGAAGATCTTGTAATATCTGAGCTCTTGTAACTTCCATTGTCCCTTTAGCACTGCGGTTGTAACTTTTACAAAGGAAGATGGCACACTCAAAACTCATTCATAAAAGCCTGCCTACATGATGCTTAGTAGTTCTCCCCTTTGGGAGAACTAAGCTGTCCGTGGAACATGAAAAGAGAAATAGCTTAGCTACTTTGATACTAGGGTTATGTGAGTTGTGCTTTTATAGCGGCACTTGGGGATTGCCACATGATATGGTGCTTTAGCCAGATCAGTGCTGCCTCCTTTTCTCCACCAAGGCGCAAACTCAGGCTCAGTATAGGCCTGCTGAGTTAGGCAAGTTGCTTGTATCATATCAGTCGGGCTGATGACTTAGTGATAGCTTCCTCCCTTTAATATAGCCATGGCCATAAATATACACTAGTGGCCAAAATTGTGGACACCTTTTGGGAAAAGTGTATTTCTGAGGTTTGATGGCTCATAACACCACTTTTGTTTTGGAGTAATACCATAAAATTATATATCAATGGAAAGTTAATTTAATAAAGAATGTAATGCAACAGTTTGTTCAATTATCTGTATTCTATCAAAAGTTATAGCCGAATAACCAGAAAAAGGAAGCACAATTTGCTTAGGTTGATATGCAGTATCTTTCCTTCATTTGAATGTAGCCAATGAGCATGAGTGTTTAGAGAGCCAATCAGGTGTTGTGAGCCATCAAACCTCGGAAATACACTTTCCCCCAAAGGTTTCCACAATTTTGGCCACCAGTGTAGTCGAAGACACACTGGTGGCCAAAAGACACCAGTCTTTTGAGTGTGTCTTTCGAAGATACACCCTCTCCTTTGCAGGGGTTAGGTGACAGACTCTCCTAACCCTGTTGCACGTGGTCTGATGCTGGTCATACATCTCCTTTAAGAGGGTTATCTAAGAACCATGTCAGCTTGAGCCCAGATCCAGCTTGGCTTGGAAGCGCCCGACTTAAACTCATACCCTTGTTCAGCAGCTAGCTGATCATGACTACAGTGGTACCTTGGGTTAAGTACTTAATTCATTCCAGAGGTCTGTATTTAACCTGAAACTGTTCTTAACCTGAAGCACCACTTTAGCTAATGGGGCCTCCCGCTGCTGCCGCTCCACTGGAGCACGATTTCTGTTCTCATCCTGAAGCAAAGTTCTTAACCTGAAGCACTATTTCTGGGTTAGCAGAGTCTGTAACCTGAAGCGTATGTAACCTGAAGTGTATGTAACCCGAGGTACCACTGTACTTTAAAAGCAGTGGTAGCAGTAGAGAGCAGTTCTGGCTCCATAGGAGGCACAAGTCTCTTCTTGTGGCATTGGGGGAACATTGAAGGAATGTGCAGAATGGTTCGGAACACCCAGTTGCTCCCCCCCCCCCCCCGGCTGGGTCCTCCTTCCTAATTCTGGGCACCACAGTTCAAGAAGGACACTGAGAAACTGGAACGTGTCCAGAGGAGGGCAACCAAAATGGTCAAAGGCCTGGAAACGATGCCTTATGAGGAACGGCTAAGGGAGCTGGGCATGTTTAGCCTGGAGAAGAGGAGGTTAAGGGGTGATATGATAGCCATGTTCAAATATATAAAAGGATGTCACATAGAGGAGGGAGAAAGGTTGTTTTCTGCTGCTCCAGAGAAGCGGACACGGAGCAATGGATCCAAACTACAAGAAAGAAGATTCCACCTAAACATTAGGAAGAACTTCCTGACAGTAAGAGCCGTTTGACAGTGGAATTTGCTGCCAAGGAGTGTGGTGGAGTCTCCTTCTTTGGAGGTCTTTAAGCAGAGGCTTGACTACCATATGTCAGGAGTGCTCTGATGGTGTTTCCTGCTTGGCAGGGGGTTGGACTCGATGGCCCTTGTGGTCTCTTCCAACTCTATGATTCTGTGATTCTAATTGCTGAAACATTATTGTCGATGGCGCACAAAAACGGTGGATCCAGTCTTGAGGCATTGCCCAGTCTGATAGGAAGAGTATCATAGAGTTGGAAGGGACCTCAGAGGTCCCCTAGCCCAACTTCCTGCAATGCAGGAATTGCCATGACACATGGCCACCTGACCTCTGCTTAAAAACCTCCAAGGAAGGAGAATCCATTCACAGCCTTCCAAGGGAGACTGCTTCATTCCTTACTGCCAGAAAGCTCTTCCTGAGTCATTTGGTCGGAATCTCCTTTCTTGTAACTTGAAGCCATGGGTTCGAGTCCTACCCTCCAGAGCAGGAGAAAACAAGCTTGCTCCATCTTCTTCCATGGGGCAGCCCTTGAGTAGCAACCTCCCTTCTCTTCTATCGTGGACTTTTCCACTCCTGGGAATAGGGATGAGGAGGTGTTCCCCCAGCACTTCTGGAGATGATCCACCAGTGATACTAACACGCTCCATATGTCTGTTTCAAATGCAGAACCAGCTGAACCTGCCAAACCTGTGAGATCCGTTAAGGCTCCCAACATTGGCCGTGTTACTACATGTCAAGAGTAGCTTGGCAGACATTTAATGGCACATGCAGCCCATAACACAGTAGTTTTCAGCTGCTGTTGGACGCCAAAACTGTTACCCAAATAAAAACTGATATACTATACTTCCTGGTTATTATTATTTTTTAATTATCCAATTTTTGGATAATTAAGACAATCAGATTTGTATCCCTGTACAGATAACTGCCCTCAACCCCTTTCTCATTAGATGTAGAGAGAAATAAGTAATCTGCCCATCTCTCACCTTTGTCGGCTCCCACAAGTGTTGCCTTGCCAATCTTAGGGGCAGGGCACATGTTTTCAGTTTCAGGAAATCAAGTCATAGAATGAGCATTTCTGCTTTATTTTGCTGCTTCCGAAGTAGGATCCGGGATGCGGGTGGCGCTGTGGTCTAAACCACAGCCCCTAGGGCAGGAGTCAGCAAACATTTTCAGCAGGGGGCCGGTCCACTGTCCCTCAGATCTTGTGGGGGACCAGAATATATTTTTTTGGGGGGGGGGGAATGAATGGATTCCTATGCCCCACAAATAACCCAGAGATGCATTTTAAATAAAAGCACACATTCTACTCATGTAAAAACACCAGGCAGGCCCCGCAAATACCCCAGAGATGCATTTTAAATAAAAGGGCACATTCTACTCATGTAAAAACACGCTGATTCCCGGACCTTCCGTGGGCCAGATTTAGAAGGCGATTGGGCCGGATCCGGCCCCCAGGCATTAGTTTGCCTACCCATGGCCTAGGGCTTGCCAATCAGAAGGTCGGCGGTTCGCATCCCCGCGGCGGGGTGAGCTCCCGTTGCTTGGTCCCTGCTCCTGCTAACCTAGCAGTTCGAAAGCACATCAAAGTGCAAGTCGATAAATAGGTACCACTCCGGAGGGAAGGTAAACGGCGTTTCCGTGCACTGCTCTGGTTCGCCAAAAGCAGCTTAGTCCTGGCCACATGACCCGGAAGCTGTACGCCGGCTCCCTTGGCCAGTAAACCTAACGGTCAGGGGTCCCTTTACCTTTAACTAGGACCAGATTCTGAAGATGTAAACAGCCCCTCCAGTGCCCTTTAAAAAGCCTCTCCTGGGATCCGTGGATCCTCAGGGAAAGTTTGGGAAGTGCTGCAGGGAGAGGAGGCAACTGGGAAAAACGGGTGTGAGCTCACCCAGTCCTTTCCTGAGGGTCCTCTGGCGTGGCGATAGCCATATCCTCCCATGTCTTGTCAGGCTGTGGTTTGTAAGTGTGAATGGGCTTGATCTTAAACCGCAAGGGAAATGTTTTGATTGGGTGTTGTACAACTGATTTTTATTCGGTTGAATAGATCACTGGATCTATTCCGAGTGAAACTGAGTTGAATGCCCACCCATCAGCTGCCCGTTTGAATCAAATTACACACTCACCTGCCAATCATCCAGTACACAGAAATGGAGTTTTGTGCGGGAATGTGTGAACCAGTGCTAACATATTCTCATCATCCCTTTCCCTGGTTATTTGTGTGGCTCCTCCACATGCAGCTGCTGGGTGACCCTGGGCCAGTCACACTTCTGTGAAGTCTCTCAGCCCCACTCACCTCACAGAGTGTTTGTTGTGGGGGAGGAAGGGAAAGGAGAATGTGAGCCGCTTTGAGACTCCTTAAAGGGAGTGAAAGGCGGGATATCAAATCCAAACTCTTCTTCTCTTCTTCTTGTGGAATCAAACACTGCCACTTTTTTTTTTATATACAAATTTTATTAAATTTTTTGTTTTACAATTTAGAATACTCATTTAAACATCCTTAAAATATGAGTGACTTCCCTTCTTCGCTTTCCATGGTTCATTTTGCATATCATAAATCCCTGCATATTTTACATAAACTAAACCATTCAGTATTCCGTTATTACATCCATCAAAACTTATTGACACTGTTGAATTTATCTTAATGCTGCCAACGTTTTCAAGTGTACACAATTTCCCCCCGTATATCCAATAAACATTTTCCAATCTTCTTTAAACGTATGTTCTTCTTGTTCTCTTATTCTATATGTTAGGTCCACATTCCATCAGTTAGGCGCATATTCCATCAGCTTAAGTTGCCATTCTTCTTTAGTTGGGACCTCGCTCGTTTTGCATTTTTGGGCTAACAAAACACGGGCTGTAGTAGTGGCATACATAAATAATACTGGCACTTTAAATCCTCATTTAATGTGGTTCTTCGTAGGTCATTTGTATGGGTGCAAAGCAGAACGGTTTGCCAGTGGACTACCAGAAGAAATTAGACTCTATACAGACGAATGACTATGCAGGACCTGTGCCGGTTTTTGATGAAATTGAAGCTGCCCTCAGCGAAAATGAGATAACGAAATAATAAAGAAACGTTTTAGAATCACCTGCTTTGGTTTCTCTTGATCATTGTTTTATTTGAGTACCTCTCTTATTTTGTGAAATCCTATGCATGTCTGCTCAGTTGTGAGCCCCATTGAATTCAATGATACTTCCATCTAGGATGGTATAGGATTGCATCCAAAAATGAAAACAAAAAGCTCTTGGGTGCATCCTTGATTAAGAAATGCCATTTAAGGTGGTGCTTGATTAAGTTGTGCTTCTAATACACAACAGCAATATTAACTGTATTTATTCCGGATTGATTTTTTGCTTTGTTTTCTATCTCCATGGCAAACACTGCAAAGCCTGACTGAAGAGGGATCACACAATTTGCTTTAATTGACGAGGGTGTCTGCATACCAGCTCGGTCTGTCATCAAAAATATCACACAGAGCTGGCACTGTCTGTCTTTCTTGCAAATCCACCTCTCTTTTATTTATTTTTATAATAAAAAAAGCTGGTTTCCCAAAAACCCACCCGTTTCACCACAGAGATTTTGTACTAATTTATTTTGGAGTAGGAGGAGAAGAGGAGTTTCTGGCCTCGTACATTTCCCACTGTTTTAATTACCCCATGCAGATCTTTGAACTCCCCCCATCTTGTCACATCAAACATGTTGATGTGAGTGCAATGGTAGCATTGTGGATAACCAAGATGCTGAGTTTGGGAAAGGAAAAAAGAACCTAAAAGGTACGGCGCTGTTCAGTAGGAGTGCACACTTCAGTCATTCCGAGCTTAATTTAAAATGTTTCATCCACTAAAACAGTGGCCTTACTTGGGCAAATCTATAAATATATATTTGAAGTGGTGTTTTCTTTTTAAATGAACACTTGAATGTGATAAGTACTCTTTATTTAAACCCTAAAATGTAACGGCATAGAAGGGCAAAAGTTCATAGCACAAAAGGATAATGAAGTATTAAATCATAGCAAGATTCCCTTTACAAACAAAGATTCGTAAAAACAAACTTATTCTGCACTGGTGTGGTTCATCATTTCTGTGACTAAAAGGTTCTACCTAGTCCTAAATGAGCCAGACATTTGCATATACCTCTGGCACACTGAGTGACCATGGGCTTCAATAGCTGTATGAGAATTATTATTTTTTTAATTTGAGCTCTGCCCTTGAGATGCTTTCAATTTATGAGAGATCTTTCCAAGATCCTCTACATAGCTCAATAGGCAGTGCGTGAGACTCTTGATCTTAGGGTCTTGGGTTCAAGCTGCATGTTGGGTGAAAGATGCTTGCATGCCAGGAGGCTGGACTACATCAGTGTTTCCCAAATTTGGGTCTCCAGCTGTTTTGGGGAGTACAGTTCCCATCATCCCTGACCACTGGTCCTGCTAGCTAGGGAAGACGACAGTCCAAGAACAACTGTTTTTGGGACTACAATGCCCATCATCCCTGACCACTGGTCCTGCTGATGATGCTCCTCGTGGCCAAGCCTGCGATTCTATGCAGGGGAAATTGGCCCAACCAGCCCTCCAAATCACGAGGATCAAAGACCTCTCGGGATCCCGTGATACAGCCCGGGAGATCTTGCTCCGTTCGGGACCCGAGGAACGGGGATCCTTTGCTCTCCAGATCCCGTTCTGCTACCGCCTCCGGCTTGCCCAAAGCGCACCTTCCAGCCCCTTGAGACGTCTCCGGAGGAGGGCGGCGCCTGCGTCCCCTTAGCTGGGCGGGGCAGGCTGGGATCTGGCGCGATCGGCTCGGGATCCCGCGGAGGGGGCGGCAAGAGAAGCCCCCGCAGCGCCCGCTCTCACTTTCGGCGAGCCGCGCGGGGGAGGCGCCCGCCTCCTTCCTCCTCCCCTCACTTTCACTTTTCCTTTCTCCGCCTCCCTTTCTCCCGTGATCCAGCCGCGGGTACGCTTCCGGCGCTCAGTTGGAAAGTTTTCGACCGAGGAGGAGGCGGCGGGCGTGGGGGGCTGGAGAGCAGCCAGAGGAGGGCGAGAGATCCACACCCCACCCCCGCGAAAAAGGCCAGGATTGGTGAGGGGGAAAGAGGATCTCTCCCCACTAGGAAACACAGCCGCGGACGACTCCAGCATCCTGCAAGCTGCGGGCAGGGATGGCCAAGTCGAGCCCGGCAGAAACGCGCTTCTGAACCCGGCCATGGGGCGGAGCTGATCCTGGGGGTGGGTGTTTTCTCCTGCCCCCCCCCCCGACTGGCCTGTGGCTCAAGAGACCTTCCCTGCTCCATCCTAGAATTGGAGGATCGTGCCAGAGGATGCAAGTTTGTTTATTTGGTTGTTTTTTTTAACTGCCTGTTTGTTTGCTGCGTTGCAGGGGGTTGGACTAGATGACCCCGGGGGTTCCCTTCCAACTCTGCAAATCTAGGATTCCTTGTTAAAAGAGGGCATCATTGCATGCCACCTAAAAACACTGAAATGCTGCAGGATTGAAGGCCATTTGTGGGTGCCGGCTAAGAGGCAGGGGTCTCCTTGGGTGCTGCTTTCATTGGCAGTTAATTGGCGTTAATTGGCAGAGGCCCCCAGCAGAGAGAAGCAGATGGATTGTGGTTAGACACTTCGTTGCATTGGCAGCAGCATGCGCCTTCGTTCTGCTGCTTATAGGACCTGCCAAAAACTTGTTTGTTGTTGTTTAGGCAAGCCTATCCAAACCATGTGATTTTATTTTGCCCCCTTTTTTTCAAAATCTGTAGATTTAAAATCGTACTTCATTTATATTTCAGCCATTTTATTACTATGTCTACCATGGACTGTGTTTGTTGCTATTTTTCCACGAATATTTTTATACCGTTTCATGTAAACGGCTTGGGCCTTTGCCTAAAAAATTAAGCGGCATATAAATAAAACGAGAGAGTTGAGATAATGAGGACTAGCCTCTTCCCCGGAAAGAAGTGTTTTGGGTGCCCGACTCTAGAAACTTCTGCCCTGCTTCCCATTCACAGTCTATTGAATAGAAGAGAGAGTGACGACTTGCCGGTCGAAAAGAGATGTGTGCCTGTGATTTTAAAATACTATAATTATTAATTTGCGTTCGGTGCAAAATGTCCCAAAATTCGTGTGGGCAACATGAGCGAGTGCTGGGTGCAGGAAGCCTGGTCTGCACCCTTATTTTTGAAAGATATTTTGCAGGCCCCGTGTGCTGTAAAATATAAGAGTATTGGACTTGCATCGTATGAACACATGGGGTCAAGCCGGGGTCCTGAGTTACAGTCTGGTCTATGCCAGCTTTTCCCAAACTGGCGGTTGGCAGGTGTTTTAAACTATAGTTCTCATCAGCCCCTTGTAGTCCTAGACACTTGGCTGCCTTCAGATGTCTTCTACAAGTCAGATAGATGTTTATTTCCTTGACATCTGATGAGAGGGCGTTCCACAGGGTGGGCGCCACCACTTAGAAGGCCCTCTGCTTGGGTCCCTGCAACCTAACTTCTCGCAGGGAGGGAACTGCCATAAGGCCCTCAGAGCTGGACCTCAGTGTCCGGGCTGAACAATGGGAGTGGAGATGCTCCTTCAGGTATACTGGACCGAAGCCGTTTAGGGCTTTAAAGGTCAGCACCGACACTTTGAATTGTGCTTGGAAACGTACTGGGAGCCAATGTAGGTCTTTCAGGACCAGTGTTATGTGGTCTCAGCGGCCACTCCTAATCACCAGTGTAGCTGCTGCATTTTGGATTAGTTGTAGTTTCCGGGTCACCTTCAAAGGTAACCCCACGTAGAGTGCATTGCAGTAGTCCAAGCGGGAAATAGCTAGAGCATGCACCACTCTGGCAAGACAGAAATAATTTCTCTCACTCGCAGTGAACTTAGGCTGATTTCGATGTGCTGGTTTTGGTGTGCAAAAAGCCCTATACAGTTTGGGACCCGATACCTAAAATAACCTCCTTGCAGAAGCCCCCTTCTCAGGAGGTCTGTCCTGCCCCAAAATCGGTGTCTTGTGGCAACTGCCTTTTGGAATTCCCTCCCTATGAACATTGTTATTTTCCCCACATCTGTTGACGACTTCCCTCTTCCAGGAAGCCTTCTAAGAAGAGACCTTTCCCAGCTTGCATCTGGATCGGAATTGCTTTTAGGAGTTTTAATTGTTAATTAACGTTTGCCATCCTTGGCTCCTTGGGGAGGAAATCTTAACAGGTCGTACGTGAAAGTTCCCTAATGCTGCGCAGGTGTAGGAAGGTTTGGTGGTGGTGGGGGGGGGGGAAATAAAGTTTTCACCAGGAAACTGGGAAAACATCTGGGATTTCATGTGTTAAATTCTGCACATAGCTGAGAAAATTATCTGAGATATTGAGCAATTTTTCATGCCTGACTTCCCCAACCCCTTAATCTAGTTTTTTATTTTTCTCTCTCCAGCATTCAAATCCATTGAGTTCAATAGATCCCTTGATTTTATCCCTTGATTTTATCCAGTTGTAGGAAAAACATTAATAGGTGTAATAGGTTCGGAATTTTTAATAGTTGCATTGGCATAAGTAGTAATACCTGGTTTTGCTTATTTGTGTGTTTGCTTGTTTTTTGGTTCGTTTATTGTGCTCTGGATTTCGGCCATGCTCCTGAACTGCAATCCCAGAGTTTCTAGTTTCTTCAGGGAGAGACACTCCCTTGTCTCAGGAATTTGTGACATCCTGGTGTTGAGCAATTCTTGCAGCTCAAACATGTGAGCCACATTTTAGGCCAGAAGCTCTAGCCGAGAATTGATGCTTTTGAATTATGGTGCTGGAGGAGACTCTTGAGAGTCCCATGGACTGCAAGAAGATCAAACCTCTCCATTCTGAAGGAAATCAGCCCTGAGTGCTCACTGGAAGGACAGATCGTGAAGCTGAGGCTCCAGTACTTTGGCCACCTCATGAGAAGAGAAAACTCCCTGGAAAAGACCCTGATGTTGGGAAAGATGGAGAGCACAAGGAGAAGGGGACAACAGAGGACGAGATGGTTGGACAGTGTTCTCGAAGCTACCAGCATGAGTTTGACCAAACTGCGGGAGGCAGTGGAAGACAGGAGTGCCTGGCGTGCTCTGGTCCATGGGGTCACGAAGAGTCGGACACGACTAAACAACAACAACAACAACAACAAATGGAAGGATTTCAACCGTGAATTCTGATCACTTGAAGAACCTACCATTTTTACCTATCTCTTTGCCAGGAACGATTTCCTGTTCACCACTCGGAAATAATTTTTTTTACAGTGGTGCCTCGGGTTACATACGCTTCAGGTTACAGACTCCGCTAACCCAGAAATAGTACCTTGGGTTAAGAACTTTGCTTCAGGATGAGAGCAGAAATTGTGCAGCAGCGGGAGGCCCCTTTAGCAAAAGTGGTGCTTCAGGTTAAGAACAGTTTCAGGTTAAGAACAGACCTCCGGAACGAATTAAGCACTTAACCCAAGGTACCACTGTATTTGAAACTTTCAGTGCAGAGGCTTTCTCTTTTCAAGAGTGCTTAAAATTTTTATTCCAAAGTGAAAGCAAATTTACTTCCATTCAACATGTGTGTGTTTATCAAGCGTCCCTCCAGACAGCCGTTTGACTTATCATTAATGATTATTTGAGTTCATAATGGTATCGAGGCATCGATCCTGCATTTAGAATGAACTGTATTCATTTTTTTTATTTCTTTATGTGTTTATATCCCACCCTTTGTCCCAAAGGAGCCCAGGCCTGCAAACACATCTGTAATAAATATGCTTTTATTGCTATTGTATATCTTAAAACAACTAAAACAGAGTTAATAACAGTCTTCTCATCTCTTTAAAGTATCATTATGCCTGAGTTTACATATATGGAAGGGTGCATCTCTTTTAATATCACCTTCATTATCTCAGAGATTATAACTATAGAAACACAAATATGTTTTCAGCTTTTGAATCTGTTTTTTAAAGAATCAAAAAACCCAACAGCTGTCGCCTGTAATTCTCAAGAGTGGCTAGGAAAACAATAATTTGGGAGTGATTTTCAAACAGATAAAAAGCCTCTCAGAAGTATGCATAATATGGCTTCGAAAGTACAATTCTCAAATCGTTAAATGTTAGGCACAGATTTAAATAAATATTATGGGAGCTTCGTGTAATCAGGCTGCTATTTAGATATATTGTACTCTTGCTAATCTACGTACCAGTCAATTATCAGTCGACCATATTAGCCGATGTTTTGTGCCGAAAATTCTGCTCTAGCTAAGCCACAGAGGACTTTTTATATGCTCTCCGAGGCTGAATCACCTGGGTGCTTTTGCAGAGAGAGCGTGCGTGGTGGTAATTCAATAGCTGGGTTACTTCCAAACGATGTTGCAAGCCTTGGATGTGTGTGTGTGCGTGGGGGGGAAGATACTTTCCGGGATCCCAGCCCTCTTGAGAAATAAAGGAAGTGGCTTTCTGCTGAGTTGCCCATTGGTCCATCTATCTCAGAATGGCAGAAATTCTTCAGGGTCTTGGGCAGCCATCCTTCTTCCCAGACCAACCTGGAGATGCCAGGAATTGAATTCTGCTTGCAGTCTCCACCGCACCCACCAAAGACATAAACCGATGGCCCGAGCACCTCTGATAATCCACCATTTTATCTACTTCTTATACATTTCTTAGCTTTACATTGCCTTAAAGTCTCTTAACAAATTATCCTTCCCCTTACCTGTTTTTGCAATACAGTGGTGCCTCGCAAGACGAAATTAATTCGTTCCGCGAGTTTTTTCGTTGTGCGAGTTTTTTTGTATTGCAAAGCACCACTGCATTTAAACACTAACAACGGCGGGGAGTGGCGGGGAGAAGCAGGACAGCTGCCGCAGCCGGTACGTCAGACTCACCCGCGCCTTGTGGCCACCGTGCGACGCGGCTGCTGGAGGGCGGCGGGGCTCAGGAGCGCGACTCCAGGGAGAGAGAGGCGCTGGCGGCAACGGCTCTCTGAGGGGAGCGTGCGAGGGGGGTGGGCAGCGGCGCGAGGCACTAACCGTCAGCAGGAAGGTGGGAGGGAGCCGGAGGAGCGGGGAAGCGAGCGTGCATGCGTGCAGTGACCGTCGCCATGACACGAGAGGCAGGGCCGTTTCGTCTAGCGAAGCAAGCCCTTAGGAAAATCCGTCTTGCGAAGCACCTCAGAAAACGAAAAACCTTTCATCTAGCGAGTTTTCGTCTTCCGAGGCATTCGTCTTGCGGGGTACCACTGTACTTCCAACAATACTCCTCACAGAACTTCTTGCAAACCTACAAACATCGTCTGATCTTCACAAATGCTTTTCAAATAGTCCGTAAATTTACTCCAGTCTTCTGTGAATTTCTGGTCCCGCCGGTTTCGAATTCTTCCTGTTAGTTTTTCTAGTTCTGCATAGTCCATTAACCTCATCCTCCATTCTTCAATTGTCGGTAATTCTTCTTGCTTCCTACTATTTGTGCCTTCCAACGTGTGGGGCGGTCAGAACGCTCTGGTAACCTCTAGGTTAGATTACTGCCGTGGGTGATCCGTAGGGCTGCCTCTGAAGACGGCTTGGAAACTTCAGCTAGTGCAGAACTGGGCTACCAACCTGGAGCAAGATGGTTTGAGCATGTTGTACCGATCCTGGTCCGACTGCACTGGCTGCCAGTTAGTTTCCGGGCCCAATTCAAAGTGTTGGTTTCGATCTATAAAGCTTGAAATGGCTCAGGACCACAGCACCTCAAGGACCACCTCTTTCCATATGAATCTACCCGGACCCTGAGATCATCTTCTGAGGTCCTGAGGTGTGCCTCCTCCTCAAGAGGTGTGGAGGGAGGCAGCACGAGAACAGGGCCTCCTCTGCAGTGGCTCCCCGTCTGTGGAATGCTCTCCCCAGGGAAGTTCGCCTGGCGCCTTTGTTATACACATGGTTACGAGGCGAAAACATTCCTCTTCAACCAGGCTGATTGCCATTCAATGTCCTTTTAATTGTGTTGTGGGAGAGGGAGATTATTGGCTTGCTTTTGTTCTTTCTAAAATACATTTGTTCATTTGGTTTTTCAACTTAAAATTTTAGAGAGATATATCAGCCATAAATCATAAAAACAAGGAATCTCCTGGAAAAACTTCAAATTTGCTAACAGACCAGGTAAATTGCTGGCATGGCAGCTAAAGAAGAAACAAGATACAAATTTAATACGTAAATATAGAAGAGAAAATTGTAGATAATCCAAAAGATATAAGAAAGCTTTTGTTCTTATTTTTATCATGTATTTTGTGTTTATTAATATTGTGATTTCATGTCGTGAACTGCTCTGAGATCTACAAGCGAAGGGTGGTACCCAGACTTAATAAATAAAAACCAATAATAAAACCACAATTTCCAATTAGCTCATGTGACTCCGTGACATTTCCTCTGAGTCGCCCTACAGCTTAATGGATGTTTGCGTGCTCCTCTCTTTGCAGATCCAGCAAAGCCGAGCAGAACCGTTCCTCTTGCATGGAGCCGGCGGCCGGGGCCACTTTACACCGCACCTCTGCCGCTTTCCAAAGATGAGTTTGGAAGAAGCAGCCTCTTACTCTCTTCACGATGGAAGCTCAGCCCACTGGTAATGGAGAGATTCTTCAACAAGGCCCTTCGGCGGCCCGTCCGCCGTCCTTCGTTAATTTGCTGAAAGTGCACCGAGAGCTGTTGGTTGGCAAAGTCCGTAATACCCAGTGTTTGATTGACAACTTGATCAAGAATGAATATTTCTCTACCGAGGATGCTGAGATTGCAGCGCAATATCCTACGCAAGCGGACAAGGTATCTGCATCCATTTCAGACTTGTACAGTGGTACCTCTGGTTACATACGCTTCAGGTTACATACGCTTCAGGTTACAGACTCTGCTAACCCAGAAATAGTACCTCGGATTAAGAACTTTGCTTCAGGATGAGAACAGAAATCATGCTCCGGCGTCGCGGCGGCAGCAGGAGGCCCCATTAGCTAAAGTGGTGCTTCAGGTTAAGAACAGTTTCAGGTTAAGAACGGACCTCCGGAATGAATTAAGTACTTAACCCGAGGTACCACTGTATTCGGATTCGATGGCAAGGAGATTAGAGGAGGTTGACTATTCTGTGAGTGTTCGTTCGGATTTGTCAGCAGAGAGGTTAGACCAGGGGTAGGCAAACTAAGGCCCGGGGGTCGGATGCGGCCCAATTGCCTTCTCAATCTGGCCTGTCCCAGTGTGTTTTTACATGAGCAGAATGTGTCCTTTTATTTAAAATGCGGGCTAGGACCCACGTACCTACGGGACGGCCTCTCCTGGTATGCCCCGCAGAGGACCTTAAGATCCACAAATAACAACACTTTGAAGGTCCCAAGCCTCAAGGAGGTTAGATTGGTCTCAACTAGGGCCAGGGCCTTCTCAGTACTGGCCCCGACGTGGTGGAACGCTCTGTAACAAGAGACTTGGGCCTTGCGGGACTTGACATCTTCCCGCAGGGTCTGCAAGACAGAGCTGTTCCGCCTGGCCTTTGGTTTGGACTTGGTCTCACCCTTATGTTTCCCTCCCTTTATGGTCTTGATTTATCAGCTACTTTAAAATGAGGCTATATTTTAAATTGGTTTTTTTCCCTCCCCCCCCCCTTTCCCCCCTATTATGTTTTTACTGTGATTTTATTGGTGTTAGCCACCCTGAGTCCGGCTCTGGCCAGGGAGGGCGGGGTATAAATTATTATTATTATTATTATTATTATTATTATTATTATTATTATTATTATTAAAATGCATCTCTGGGTTATTTGTAGGGCATAGGAATTCGTTCATTTTTCTCCCCAAAATATTTTCTGGCCCCCCACAAGGTCTGAGGGACAGTGGACTGCCCCCCTGCTGAAAACGTTTGCTGCCCCCTGGGTTAGACGATGATTCATCTTCACCCCAGCACTGCTCTTTTCAAGCCCTCTGCACTCCTCCCTTCATTTCCCCTTTGCACCTCTGACATTGGGGGGTGCAAAAACAGGGGGACGACTGCAAAGGCTTCCTCCAATTGCTTTGTTCCCGCTTCTCCGCCGCCAATTTCTGCTGCGTTGAGAAGGAGGAGAGGATGTCTCCCTTTTATCTATCCCCCGTGAAGCAAAATAAAGGGCGCCTTCTTCCCTCCGACTTCCCCCAGTGGCAGCCGAGCGCCCGGGAAGCCCACAAAGGATTCGGACAGGTGGGCGTGGCAATCGCCTGACAACCGCATGACATCACAGTGACATCATGTGGCGCAGCAGATTTTGCCCACAAGGCCAATCCTGATAAAGATCTGGCCCATGGAGCCAAAAAAGTTTCCTCGTCTCTGTAGTACAACATACTAAAAGGTAAAGGGACCCCTGACCATCAGGTCCAGTCGTGACCGACTCTGGGGTTGCGGCGCTCATCTCGCTTTATTGGCTGAGGGAGCCGGCGTACAGCTTCCGGGTCATGGGGCCAGCATGACTAAGCCGCTTCTGGCGAACCAAAGCAGCGCACGGAAACACTGTTTACCTTCCCGCCAGAGCGGTACCTATTTATCTACTTGCACTTTGACGTGCTTTTGAACTGCTAGGTTGGCAGGAGCAGGGACTGAGCAACGGGAGCTCACCCCGTCATGGGAATTCAAACCGCCGACCTTCTGATCAGCAAGTCCTAGGCTCTGTGGTTTAACCCACAGCGCCACCCGCGTCCCGTACAACATACTAAGATCAGTACAAAAAGTAAGATGGGCCTGTATTCATGTGGACCCTGGACTTCTCCCTGTTGTGGTTCTGTGCTCATTTGTCCCAATTGACAGAGCCATAGCCCATGCGAATAATAGTCCCCTCCTGGCAACATCCCAGTAAGGCAAAGATTCTTTATGTGGGGTTTTTTTCCTAAACAGTAAGGGAGAGAAAACCTGTACTTCTGGCCATAACTGACCCTTCCTCCAGCCTCGGGAGTTAATTCTGTTTCTCCAGTTAATAATTGTTAGTTTTCTGCAGCCTCTGGCTGATGGGCTTAAGGAACCAGTTATTCAACATTTGAAATTTCATTCCCTCACTGTGGTCGGTCAGGGTGTTTTGTGTACTCAGAGATTCTTCAGGGTGCCGATTCTCGAGGCTCAAAATGACTCCTGCTGTGTTTGTTGAAATACATTTATGCCTTCCATAGTTTTAGTTACTGGTAGGTAGTCATGTTGCTCTGCCGTAGTCGAAACAAAATAAAAAATTTCCTTCCAGTAGCACCTTAGAGACCAACTAAGTTTGTTATTGGTATGAGCTTTCATGTGCAGGACTATTTAACTGCTCATCTTCTAACATTGTGCATGCCGTCAAATACCAACAGTGCCCTTCAGCTCTCTATATTGGACAAACAGGCCAAACCCTATGTCAAAGGATAAAGGTAAAGATAAAGGGACCCCTGACCGTTAGGTCCAGTCACAGATGACTCTGGGGTTGCGGCGCTCATCTCGCTTTATTGGCCGAGGGAGCCGGAGTACAGCTTCCGGGTCATGTGGCCAGCATGACTAAGCCACTTCTGGCAAACCAGAGCAGCGCACGGAAACAACGTTTACCTTACCGCCGGAGCGGTACCTATTTATCTACTTGCACTTGATGTGCTTTTGAACTGCTAGGTTGGCAGGAACTGAGACCCAGCAATGGGAGCACACCCCGTCGTGGGGATTCAAACTGCCGACTTTCTGATCACAAGACAGAGAAACCAGTAGGAGAACACTTCAGTCTCCCAGGACATTCTATACAAGATCTCAAGTAGCTGTCTTATTACAAAAGAATTTCAGAAATAGACTGGAAAGAGAAATTGCTGAACTGCAACTTATTACCAAACTTAAAACCATGGAGAGACCTGGTCTGAATAGAGACATTGGATTCTTACCTCATTATACTGTACATGATAAAGCTATTTCTAGCCATCTCACCCCTTGCTTTTTCCTGCAGTCATTAACAGTCGGCAACAGGTTTACCACACCTATCAGCCAATCACCCATTCCCACCACTCTTCTGAGTAATACCCTCCCCACACTCTCCCTATATAGAAGGGTCTGGTGACTTCTGTGTCAGTGTATCTGAAGAAGTGTGCATGCACACGAAAGCTCATAACAATAACAAACGTAGTTGGTCTCTAAGGTGCTACCGGAAGGAATTTTTTTATTTTGCATTTATGCCCTTTAGCTTGTGTTCAAACCAATGTGGCGAGACAAGTGGTCCGTTGCCAAATCTAACCACGGTTTCTCTGAAAGTGTTCGCATTTGGGGAGCCGATTAGCTGAATCGTATTCCTGGGATTCAGAGTTTGGCGTGTTTGTTTGTATGGTGGTAGTTGGGTCGATGTTTGGGCAAAAACATCTGGAGGGTCATTTTCCTCATGTCACAAGAATGAAGTTGTGGGATCCCTAAACCATAAAACTGAGAATTCACTCAGGTTGCATTCAGACAGCGCGTCATTCCCTTTGCATGATCATCGAATCATAGAGTTGTAAGGGACTATGAAGGTAATCTGGTTCAACCCCCTGCAATTCAGGTATCCTTTTGCTCAATTTGAGGCTCGAACCCACAACCCTGAGATTAAGAGTTTTCCTTACCTGATAAGGGTCACATTTTATATGACCTTTCACACGACGTAAACGCCACTTTTCGAGACCGAGTGGACCCCAGTGGAAGTTCAGTACTCATGTCTGCTTTTTGAGAGAGAGAAAATCTGATTGCACCCCCATTTAACCCGCAAAAACGTGGGCTGAAAGTTGGGGCGGTATCCCGCAACATATGATTCTTTCCCGCCAGTTTCATGGGTGAATCATGGGGAAACAGAAATTCACATAAAGCGGGAGGGTGGTAACTGTTAGAATTCCTGCTCCATGATTGCAGTCATGGGGTTTTTGTCTATCACATGACAATATATGTTTTGACTCCACAAAGTGGGACGTGACGGAGACAGGATGTTTGTGTTACTGTGTTCCGTGAAGTTGGACTATTGTCCTTTGTTCATTCTCTTTGCTGTCTGATGCTAGAGAGAGAGGGAGCCATGTTGCAGTGCTCCGTGTGTGTTTATATGTAAATAAACGTAGATTAGCCAAAATGCTAAGGTCTGTTACACAAGCTGCAAAGACTCTGCGGATCCCTAAGTGTGCTGATGTCTGTTGGCATCGGTCACTGTGATGTTCGGGCAGAAGAAAGCTTTTGAAGGAAGACCAGGAGGGAGAGAACATGCCAGTCAGGCATGTGTCTCTGCCAGGGTCCTACTCGAGTGTAGGCTGAGCTCCTGACAGTAACATGTTGAATGATGCCTGCTGTTGTGTCACGCCAGATAGTGTCCCTCTAGTTGCAGCTGGTGCGATTGGAATTTAGCACGACGTGGTGGTGTAGCCGCAGCTCCATTAAACACCATGCATGCATGAAAAAATGCAACATTGGGACGTTGTTCTTGGTTCTGCAAAGAGGCAGGCAGATGGTGTGTTGCCCCACTGGAGTGCTTGAGAGTAGCTATTAATCTGCTGCCTCTGGAGATCTCTGACGTCTCATCTGATCTTTCCGCAGGTCCGCAAAATTTTGGATCTCGCGCAGAGCAAAGGAGAAGAAGTGGCGGAATACTGCGTCTATATCCTGCAGCAAGTTGCAGATGCTTATTACGAGCTGCAACCGTGGCTAGAAGAGATTGGGTTTCGCCCATCAGAGGTCGTTGGTAATAAGCCCGTTGAAAATACCGACCCAGGTAGGATGTCTGCTTTTGGAAGATTCATTTCCTGTAGAAAAAGCTTGTCTGGGTAATCCCATCATTCATTGCTTCAATGTTGGTGAAACGCTTTTTCCAGGAGAAATAAATAATGAAGGTTAGCAGGGTGATTTTCTCAGGGTACGCTTCCCATAAACAGACTACATTTGCAGATTGCATCCTGCTTTTCGCATTTACCCAGCCTGAAGCTGGTGGCTTGTTCCTCTGTGCATGAAATGTAGGAGCTCTAGCAGAGTATCTAATGCAGCCTCCTCAAACCTGCTCCTCCTCCTAATAATAATAATAATAATATTATAATAACTTATTATTTGTACCCTGCCAATCTGGCTGGGTTTCTCCAGCTACTCTGGGCGGCTCCCAGCAAAATATTAAAAACAGGATAAAACATCAAACGTTAAAGACTTCCCTAAACAGGGTTGCCTTCAGATGTCTATAAAAGTCAGATAGGTGTTTACGTCTTTGACATCTGATGGGAGGGCGTTCCACAGGGCAGGCGCCACTACTGAGAAGGCCCTCTGCCTGGGTCCCTGCACCCTCACTTCTCGCAGGGAGAGAACCACCAGAAGGCCCTCAGAGCTGGATCTCAGTGTCCGGGCAGAACGATGGGGGTGGAGACGCTCCTTCAGGTATACTGGGCTGAGGCCGTTTAGGGCTTTAAAGGTCAGCACTGACACTTTGAATTGTGCTCGGAAACGTACTGGGAGCCAATGTAGGTCTTTCAGGACTCCAAGTCACCAGTCTAGCTGCCGCATTTTGGATTAGTTGTAATTTCCCGGTCACCTTCAAAGGTAGCCCCACGTAGTAATCCAAGCGGGAGATAACCAGAGCATGCACCACTCTGGCGAGAAAGTCTGCGGGCAGGTAGGGTCTCAGCTAGTGTACCAGATGGAGCAGGTAGACAGCTGCCCTGGACACAGAATTGACCTGCGCCTCCACTAAGAGGTTGTTGGATCACAACTCCTATCAGTCCCAACCAGTCTGGCTCAGTGGCGTAGCGTGGGGGGTGCAGGGGGGGCCGGCCGCACCGGGCGCAACATCTGGGGGTTAGGGGGCGCAAATCCACGGGTTAGGGGGCGCAAATTACTTGCCTTGCCCCGGGTGCTGACAACCCACGCTACGCCACTGGTCTGGCTGTCCTGCTTGGGACCGATGGAAGCTGAATACCAACATCCCTGCATGGCTCCAAGTTGGGGAAAGCCGATCTCATGGCTACTTCAAATATATCGTGTATGTTGTCACAAAGGCTTGCTGCACATTTCTGGTGTCAGAAGCCGCTGGAAGACAAAACTGAGAAGGAGGTACTGTAGGGAGGCTTTAGGGAGCTGAAATGTGTAAAAATAAAATCACTTCTTTGAACAGCAGACCCGCATGGCATAAAACGAGCTACTTTGAAAGTGCTCTCAGGGTCAGAGGTGACTTTGCTGTAGGCCAGGCATGTCCAAAATCCGTTTTGGGGGCCTAATTCGGCCCCTGTGGCCGTTTTATTTCCCGGGGTAAAATCCTCAACAACTTCAATCCTAAAAAAAAGGTTCACAGTTTTGTTCAGCCATTCACTTCATCTAATGTGGCCCTCTTTGAGAAAAGTTTGGACACCACTGCTGTAGGCAAACACAAGCCCAAACCCTTATAGAATCCAGCAGAATTGTGGTGGTGGTTACATTTATATCCCAACTTTTCCCCAAAGAGCTCAAGATACAGAATTCTCCCCCTGTGCATTACAACACTAAGGTTGGTTAGGCTGAGAGTGAGTGAGTGACGGGCCCAAGGTCACACAGTGAACTTTATGGCTGAGCGGAGATTCGAACCCTGATCTCCCAGGTCCTAGTCCATCATCTAACCACTACGCCACACTGCTTTTTTTTGGTACTGATTTTGTATGAAGTATCTCTTCATGCTGGCTCGCTTGTGCTAGAATTTCTCTTCGTCATAACCAATGCTACCTTTAGTTAGCAGGTACCGTCAGAAACTTAAAGATGAATTGGGCCGAGACACAAAGTTCATCATGTCGTATGCCCAGAAGGAGGACATGTTGCTTGAGGAGATTTATTCCTCCAACATCATGGAGTTTATCAAGGACAACAACGAGAAACTCAGCAACGTGAATAGCTTGGAGGACCTGCTTGATGTCAACGTTGGTCTGATCAATGAAGCTGGAGAGGTGATCTATATCTTTGGTGATGCAGGGATTGGGAAGTCCATTCTCTTGCAGAAGATGCAAAACCTCTGGTCCAAGGGCAAACTCGACGTAGGGGCCAAATTCTTCTTTCGTTTCCGATGCCGGATGTTCAGCTGCTTCAAACAAGACGAAGCCATATGCTTGAAAGATCTCCTGTTCAAGTACAACTGTTTCCCAGACCAGGACCCTGAAGAGGTCTTTGACTTCATTGTGAAGTTCCCTCACACGGTTCTGTTCACCTTCGACGGCTTTGATGAGATCCATTCTGACTTTGACCTCAACAGCGTCCCAGAGATCTGCTCCCCCACTGAATCGATCCACCCGCTGGCTTTGTTGGTGGGTCTCCTCAGTGGGAAACTTCTGAAGGGATCTCAGAAAGTCCTGACTGCCAGGACAGGGACAGATGTTCATCGGAACATTGTCCGGAAGAAGGTTCATCTCCGAGGGTTTTCCAGCAGTAACCTGAAAGAATACACGAAAATGTTCTTCAAAGACGAAGGGTGCAGGGCCTTAGTCCTGAACCAACTAGAAGCCAACCCAAATCTGAGCAGTCTCTGCTTAGTGCCTTTGTTCTGTTGGATTATCTTCAAATGCTTTGACCACTTCCACTCGGCCTTCGACAGCCACGAGCTCCCGGATTTCACCATGACCTTGACCGATATTTTCTTGCTCATGACCGAAGTCCACCTCAACCGGATCCAGAAGACCAGCTTGCTGAAGAAGAACAACAGGAGCCAAGTGGAGACCTACAGGTCCAACAAAGAGACGCTGTTTGCTCTGAGCAGAGTGGCCCACGCGGCCATGCAGAAATCTCTCTTTGTCTTTGAGCAAGAGGAAGT
Organism: Podarcis tiliguerta; assembly: GCF_965153285.1. Taxonomy (NCBI): domain Eukaryota; kingdom Metazoa; phylum Chordata; class Lepidosauria; order Squamata; family Lacertidae; genus Podarcis; species Podarcis tiliguerta. The sequence continues at coordinate 15,432,889 of NC_139545.1, read as the reverse complement.
CCTCGCCAACCTCTCTGAGCAGGAGCTGCAACTGGGTTTCCTCAGGGCGGTTCCTGACTACGGTGGCCGCGGAGACCAAGTTTCCTACGAGTTCCTGCACTTGACCTTGCAGTCCTTCTTCACCGCTTTGCATCTGGTCACCGACGAGAAGGCGAGCGCCAAAGATCTGCTCCGGTTTTTTGCCGAATGCTCCACCTCGGACGCCGCCCTACGTTCTTGCTTCTCGATGGCTTGGCTGAAGAAGCACCGCCCGACGGGAGAGGACCCTTTCCGGAACAACGAGCACTTCCACTTCACCAACCTCTTCCTCTGCGGCTTGCTGTCCAAGTCGAAGCAGAAGCTCCTGCAGCACTTGGTTTCTCCCGCGTCCCTTAAGAAGAAGAGGAAGGTGCTCCTCACCTATTTCTTTGAAAGCATGAAGTCCCACCTGAAGGGGCTAACGCGGGCCAGGCTGAAGGAATACCGGCAGATTCAAGTGATGCCCAATTTCGTATGGATGTTGAGGTGCATCTACGAGACTCAGAGCGAGAAGGTGGGCATGGGGGTGGCCAAGGGCATGGGCGCCAACTACATCAAGCTCACCTACTGCAACGTCTACTCCGCCGACTGCAGCGCCATCTCGTTCACCATGCATCATTTCCGGAAGCGCCTGGCCCTGGACTTGGACAACAACAACATCAACGATTATGGGATAAAGCAGCTCATGCCTTGTTTCAGTAGGCTGGCGGTACTTCGGTAAGTTCCTGGGCTTGTTGTCTGCTCTCAAAGGTCATCAGCCCATCTCTGATAACAGTGGTGGTAATGATAATAATAATAATAATAATAATAATAATAATAATAATAATAATAAAATTATTTATTCCCCACTCATCTGGCTGGGCTTCCCCAGCCACTCTGGGCGGCTTCCAAAAAAATTAAAATACTGTAGTACATCAAACATTAAAAGCTTCCCTAAACAGGGCTGCCTTCAGATGTCTTCTAAAAGTCTGGTAGTTGTTGTTCTCTTTGACATCTGATGGGAGGGTGTTCCACAGGGAAGGCGCCACTACCGAGAAGGCCCTCTGTCTGGTTCCCTGTAACTTGGCTTCTCGCAATGAGGGAACCGCCAGAAGGCCCTCGGTGCTGGACCTCAGTGTCTGGGTAGAATGATAGGGGTGGAGACGCTCCTTCAGATATGCTGGACCAAGGCCGTTTAGGGCTTTAAAGGTCAGCACCAACACTTTGAATTGTGCTCGGAAACATACTTGGTTTTAGTACCTTGGTTTTCGAACGTTTCGGTTTTCGATCGCCAAAAACCAGAAGAAATAAATGCTTCCAGTGAGTCCCCCCCCCAATTTTCTCTATTGAATTTGCAGACCGCCCTTTGCGCCTCAGTTTCCGAACATTTCGAAAGTCGAACAGTCTTCCGGAACAGATTACGTTCAAAAACTGAGGTACCACTGTATAAGACACGGTTTGTAGGAGGGGAAACAAACAGCAAGGTTCATCATGCTCTCTTCCTTTCTTCTCTTTCCTTTTAAAAAAAACTTATTTTATTAAGTTTCAGCATTCGCAGTCAAAACCCAGTTCCGTCTTTTCTGTTATTTTTGTCAGCTTCCCACCCCGTTTTCCATGGAGTTGTTTTTAATAATTTTTATTAGATTTTCTGTTTTGCAATTTATTTAAACATCCTTAAAAGATCAGTGACTTCCCTTCCTCTCTTACCATGGTTCATTTTGCATATCATAAATCCCTGCATATTTTAGGTAAACCAAACCATTCAGGATTCCATTACTACATCCATCAAAACTTATTTACACTGTTGAATTTATCTTAAGGCTGCCAACGTTTTCAAGTGTACACGATTCCTTCCCATACATTCAATAAACATTTCCCAATCTTCTCTAAACGTATGTTTTGTTCTATTTCTTTGATGCTGCAACAGAATCTAAAGAGCACATTTCGGTGCCTATTAAAAGGAGGATTGTCCGACTACTTTTCCCCCTGATGTATCTCAATGCGCCATTTATTTTCTACTGCCTGCCCCTTTTATTTTTTTCAGGTTAAGCGTTAACCAGATCACAGACCAAGGAGTCAGAGTGCTTTACGACGAGATGTCCAAATACAGAATTGTGAGTTATTTGGGGTACGTATGAATGAGGAGCTCGGATAGCTGTCACGTTCAGGGCTGGTCCCGATGTCTGAAGGGAGCCTCGTGAACATTGTGTGTTCATGTGCGACTCTGCCTTGCACCAAATTGCCTTGTCGCTCCCTCATCAGTGTTGGCCCCAGGCGGAAAGAAAGGAAAGGCATTTGGATCCAGCTCCCACTCATTTTCCACCGAGCAGTTGTCTTTTTTTAAAAAAACAACAAATTTTATTTTTTGGTTTTCAGGTTTATACATTTCAATAATTTAAATCCTGCCAATGTTCTTATCGGTTTACAATTTGTCCGTAAATATTCCATAAACCACTTCCTTTTTTTAATACCAAAGTTTGTTTTCTTGATTTCTTATTTTTCCGGTAAGTTTCGCCATTTCTGCGTATTCCATAAGTTTTTGTATCCATTCTTCTTTGGCTGGGACTTCTTCTTTCCATTTTGGGGCAAGTGACTTTCTTACCGCTGTAGTCGCATACAGGAATAAGTTTCCTGCTTGGCAGGGGGTTGGACTCGATGGCCCTTGTGGTCTCTTCCAACTCTATAATTCTATGATTCTATGATTTTGTACAGTCTGGGTCATCTTGCAGTTGTCAGTGGGTCTTGTTCCCGAATGAGTGGGCACAGTATTTCAGCTGTGCAGTGAAATGTTTATTTCTCTGTCTTATCACACGCTGGCTCTAAGCCAGGTCTAGGTACAGGTAAAGATGGTGTTAATTTTCCATGAATTGCACAAGAAGGCGGTGGGTGTTGGCAGGCTGGAATAATAGACATTGGCATGCGCATTCCATTCAAAGCCTCTCTAGAATGTGCAACTGATAAGGATCCATATTTTCCCATCCAGCAAGCAATGCGCATACAGAACAATACAGAACATGCTTTGCAGAATTGAGGCAACTGGAGCCTTAAAGCAAACTGCAAACCTCCTTCTTGAACTTTTGCACAGGTTCTCGTACAAAATAAGCAGGTCTCTGACCCTAAATGAGTTGTAGTGGGGGTTTTTTGTAGGGGGGAGGGAATCAGATCCCATGCATCTGATATAATAACCCTACCCGGTTTGTAGCTGTTAGGTAAAGTAAAGGTAAAGGGACCCCTGACCATTAGGTCCAGTCGTGACCAACTCTGGGGTTGCGGCGCTCATCTCGCTTTATTGGCCGAGGGAGCCGGCGTACAGCTTCCGGGTCATGTGGCCAGCATGACTAAGCTGCTTCCGGCGAACTAGAGCAGAAACGCCGTTTACCTTCCCGCTGGAGCGGTACCTATTTATCTACTTGCACTTTGACGTGCTTTCGAACTGCTAGGTTGGCAGGAGCAGGGACTGAGCAACTGGAGCACACCCCGTTGCGGGGATTTGAACCGCCGACCTTCTGATCGGCAAGTCCTAGGCTCTGTGGTTTAGCTGTTAAAAAGTTACAAATCTAAACACCGGTTCCTTTTTTTATTATTTCCCCCACCGCCCCACAGCTTGTACAACAACCAGATTACCGACGTTGGAGCCAAGTATGTTGCAAGACTGATTGAGGAATGTCCAAGCCTCATATATGTTAAGTATGTATTTCTAACACCCCCCTCTCTACCGTGTTTCTCAGTGCAGCGAAAGCTTGAAAGATATAAGCAGGACTGGAATAACACTTGTAGTTTAATGGTGAATCTTGGAGATAATGGAGCTGTAAAAGATTTGGATGATTATAAAAGATGCAAGAGGAAATGGTTAGCAAAAGGCCCTGCAAAGGGGAGGAGGGCAGTCCAGGAGATTCCCTGGAATCTTGTTTTTACGTTATATATTGGATATGTGATTGTAAAGCTTGGATTTGAAAACCAAATAAACAATTTAAAAAGAAAAATCAAGCTTGAAAGATAGAGGGAAAGATCATTTTTCTTAGTGAAGCTTCTGCATGGATAGCTATTATTATTATTATTATTATTATTATTATTATTATGCATTTAGGACATTTGTACCCTGTTGTTCAGCCAAAAAAGGCTTCCAGGGCAGCTTACATGCAGTCAAAACAAGGCAGTACCTCCTCACAGGCTTACAATCTAAAAAGACACAACACGCAAGGAAAAGGGGACACGGAGGGAAGAGGAAAATCAAAATCAAACCTCAGACACCAGTTTCTAAACAGTTGTTCCCATAACAACCAGCTGGCAGAGTTCAGGGGTAGGAGCTCGCCTCTCGCAGCATAGAGAGAGTTCTGCTTCTCTGCTTCGGAGTGATCTATCTCTCTCTGTCATAGGCAGTTGTCCGCGTGAATAGGGTTAATGTAACTTTAGTAAATTTAAGTCGTAAATTTAACTGTCAATTTGATACCCTCCTCCTCTTTCTTTTTTCCTTTCTCCTGTGATGAGGCTGCATTTTAATGTTTCAATGTTTTAATGTTGTATTTTAATCTTGTTTTTAAGTTGTATTCATTCAACTTGCTTTTATTATTGCTTGTTAGCCGCCCTGAGCCGGCCTTGGCTGGGGAGGGCGGGGTATAAATAAAAATTTATTATTATTATTATTATTATTATTATTATTAAGCCAATTTTAATCAGATCTTCATTTTAATTGGCTGACAGTTAAGGACACACTACGTAAAGCTGATTGTGAGGCTGGTGCATAAGAGTGAAAGAGAAAGAAAAATAAAATATTGAAGATGGCCTTTTAAGAGTACACAGTAGCTTATTATTATTATTATTATTATTATTATTATTATTATTATTATATTTTATTTTGACAAAGTAATAATCATACATAAATAAGAAAAAAAATGTGCAGCCACCACCAAGACCATTCCATTGTAACTATCCAGCCTCCTCAAATTTCAACACCTCTTGCGATGGTTTGACCCCTTTCCGTTTAAACAGTACAAATTCTACAAACTCACCTTCCGTATCTCCTCAAAACCATTTCTCCTGCATCTTTCCAGTCTTACCTTAAATTAACTCACATTTTCTTTAGAGTATCTCTAGCCCTGTGGAGGTTTTAAAATATGCACACTTATTTAAATATGAGGATCCCAAAGGCAGATAATTGGGCAACCAAAAATTCTTTAATCTGCTTATTATGTTGCTTCATAAAGCATTCAGCGAAGTATCCCTTTGTTGGAACCGATTCATTAATACCTGTTCCAACGAGAGACATTCCGGTTACAAAACAGCAAACACAAGTGAATCTGATTTTCTTTCTAGAAGTGAAGAAAGAAACCACTGAAGGAATTCCATGGCATTGTTGACTTGATTTCTGGCAAAACAAAAAACAAAAACCTACCCACATGGTATTTCTTTGCAGAATAGGATCAAACAGAATAACCACAGAGGGAGGGAAATGTCTCGCTGATGCCATCCGGAAGAGTAAAACAATGTATGAAATTGGGTAAGTTGGATCACTTTTGTTCTTGGTTTTTAATAATTGGGGTACCCTGCCACAAAGGATCTTGGACACTGAGTGACAGTTTGACGAGCCTAGGACTTGCCGATCAGAAGGCCGGCGGTTCGAATCCCCGTGACGGGGTGAGCTCCCGTTGCTCGGTCCCTGCTCCTGCCAACCTAGCAGTTCGAAAGCACGTCAAAGTGCAAGTAGATAAATAGGTACCACTCCGGCGGGAAGGTAAACGGCGTTTCCGTGCACTGCTCTGGTTCGCCAGAAGTGGCTTAGTCATGCTGGCCACATGACCCGGAAGCCAATAAAGTGAGATGAGCGCCGCAACCCCAGAGTCGGCCATGACTGGACCTAATGGTCGGGATCCCTTTACCTTTACCTTTTAATGCAAGTTTAATTAATTCAGTTTATTTATTATTTCTTGAATTTATATACCCCCCTATACCCGGGGGTCTCAGGGCAGTTCACAGAATAAAATCAAGAGATAAAACCACAAAATACTTAATAAAACAACAACTCAATAGTCCCCCCCCCCCCCCATACACACACACACAACCCCATATTTTAAAAGGGCAACTGAGCTAACCTGTCCAGAGACCTACTGGTGAATGATAGTAATAGTAATAATCAGTGCTTATTTTCTGGGGGGACGCAGGGGTACACATACCCCTAAACGTTTTGGGAATCTTTGTCTATTTACTGTATTTATTTTTCCTAGTTTGAACTATAAAATGGCGATTTGTTTCTTGAGTCAAAATGAGAGTATCCCTAAAAAATATTAAAAAATAAAAAAACACTGGTAATAATAATAATAATAATAATAATATGCCCCATCTCTTTCTTTTTGACAGGATGTGGGGTAATCAGGTTGGAGACGAAGGTGCCAAAGCCTTTGCAGAAGCACTGCAGAATCACCCCTCTATAACAAACGTCAGGTAAGACCATATGTGAGCAGGGAACAACGGCTTAGACTCTTCAGACGACCCATATCATGAAGGATTATCCTCATGTCAGAGGAGCAAGCCCCCCCCCCCCCATTTCAGAACAATGGGGCACCTTAGAATTGTTAAATGGGGCTGGTGAGGCTGGAGTCAACCATCCAGCATCCTGGGATAGGTGCCGGGGCCTGAGCCCCACAACTGATATCCGCCTCAGGTGACTGGACCCGGCCATCCTTTTAATTTCCCACAATGCCCCACAGGGATGCTTGGACAGAGGCATTGTGGGAAATTCAAAGGGTGGCCACACTCTAGGCCATGGGTAGGCAAACTATGGCTCAGGAGCCAGATCTGGCCCAATCGCCTTCTAAATCCGGCCCACAGAGAGTCCAGGAATCTGTGTGTTTTTACAGGAGTAGAATGTGCCCTTTTATTTAAAATGCATCTCTGGGTTATTTGTGGGGCATAGGAATTTGTTCATTTCCCCCCCTTCAAAATATAGTCTGGCCCCCCACAAGGTCTGAGGGACAGTGGACTGGCCCCCTGCTGAAAAAGTTTGCTGACCCCCATTCTAAGCCTAGGTAAATGGAGTCGGTTGTTGTCAGGATCTGTCTTGGGCAGCAACTGAGTTATCCTCCGAGTCTGTTGTTGTTGAGCAATACCAATAGATTGTTGGCAGAGAACCGGGGAGCCTAATTTAGAGCAAAGACCTTTTAAAAAATCAAGGATGATTGATGTCTTAAATGGTGGCGTTACAGTACCAAAACAGCATTTGTCAGTCCATATTTGGCTGTAAAAAGCATTAAAAAATAAAATTGGCGTTGGCAGCTGCTCAGAATTCAGAGAGATGCTTTTAAAACACAATTTTCCTTAAGGGAAAAAGAAAAAGCGTGTCAATCACTTTTCTTTCATCTAACAAACAAACCTTGACGATTCTCTGCTGAGGAGAATGGCCGTTTTTCTTCTCCCACAAGATGGCAGACTTTACTGGATTTCATCAAGTGAAAATCTCAAAAGTCTGTTTAGTTGGGTGAGACAAGAGGGCTGCTTCTTGCAGCGCATTTTTTTTTAGAGTGCTCCACCTGCACACAAACGTCTGAATACAAAACAACAACAACACACATTTATGCAAAAATAAAATATCATACAAGGAAGCCATAATTATTTCTAGTTCTTTCTGGATGTACAAACCATGGCAGACCCATGTCTCCCCATGCCGAATGTGTGAAACAGCTTAGAACCAGAGAAAATGTTGAGTCTTTTGTGTTTGGAAATCTCTGTTGAACTCACCAGTGATCCTTGCTGGCTAGTTTTGGCCAAATAATAATCATAATAATAAATACACAGTAAAAGCTTAAAATCCAAGACGTTGCACAGTTGAAGTGTCCAATGTTGAATTAGAAGCCAATTGGGGGAAAAAATGTTTTCAAAAGCGTAAAATCTAAGGCTTTGTGCAGTCAAAACATCCAGCGTTGAATTCGAAGCCAGGTGGAATAAAAAAGTTTTCAAAAGCTTAAAATCCAAGGCCTTGTCCAGTTGAAATACCCAGCATTGAATTAGAAGCCAGATGGAAGGAAAACATTTTCACTGCCTGCCTGAGAAAACTCAGGGGTGATGGTGCTCATCTAAGCTCTCTTGGGAGGGAATCCATAACTAGGGGGCTGTCACCGAAAAGGCCCTTTCCAGTTGTCCACGCTCCGCAGTAACACTTTACCTGATTGGCTCCTTGCTTGTCTATACAGGCAGCAGCCATTGGAGGCTCAGTGAGGGCAGCCGACCTAGCCAGCATCCCAGTTCTGAGCTTGCTTTGTGAAACCTCCCCAGAAATGTCATTTGGGTTCACCTAAGGGACCTGATGGGAAGCACTTTCGAGCCGTCTTCTTCCAAGCCAGGCTTGAGCAGAGCGAGTGTAAGAGTGGCCTTGCGGGATTGCGCACAGGGAATCCACCTGCATCGGAGCCAGGGCCTTATGCGAGTGGCCTCGAGTGCCAGAGTTGTAAAACAGGAATACCTCTCTCAGTGCCACCTCGCAAACTCCATTTTGAAACGGAGAAGTTGGATGATGGACTCAAGGGCATCCTGATCAAATTTGCAGATGACACAAAACTGGGAGGGGTGGCTAACACCCCAGAGGACAGGATCACACTTCAAAACGACCTTGACAGATTAGAGAACTGGGCAAAAACAAACAAGATAAATTTTAACAGGGAGAAATGTAAAGTATTGCACTTGGGCAAAAAAAATGAGAGGCCAATGCAATTCTAGGCTGCATCAATAGGAGTATAGCATCTAGATCAAGGGAAGTAATAGTGCCACTGTATTCTGCTCTGGTCAGACCTCACCTGGAGTACTGTGTCCAGTTCTGGGCACCACAGTTCAAGAAGGACACTGACAAACTGGAACGTGTCCAGAGGAGGGCAACCAAAATGGTCAAAGGCCTGGAAACGATGCCTTATGAGGAATGGCTAAGGGAGCTGGGCATGTTTAGCCTGGAGAAGAGGAGGTGAAGGGGTGATATGATAGCCATGTTCAAATATATAAAAGGATGTCACATAGAGGAGGGAGAAAGGTTCTTTTCTGCTGCTCCAGAGAAGCGGACACGGAGCAATGGATCCAAACTACAAGAAAGAAGATTCCACCTAAACATTAGGAAGAACTTCCTGACAGTTAGAGCTGTTCGACAGTGGAATTTGCTGCCAAGGACTGTGGTGGAGTCTCCTTCTTTGGAGGTCTTTAAGCAGAGGCTTGACAACCATATGTCAGGAGTGCTCTGATGGTGTTTCCTGCTTGGCAGGGGGTTGGACTCGATGGCCCTTGTAGTCTATTCCAACTCTATGATTCTATGATTCTAAGTGTCAGAAGCCATTTCTTGATTTCATTGCTCCCTGAAGACCAAAAATGCTTACAGGTCTCACTAGGAAACGGTTACAGCACAGATTCTGCAAGCCTCAATTCCTTCCTCGCTTCCATTTAAGACACCCATTTGAGGAGGAAACTCACATGGTTTCCTGCTTCCTGCAGGTTTTCCTGCTTCCCTTCCAAGCTCGAGTTTTTGGTTGCCACTGCAAGCCCAACCTGCCTCCCACCCTTCCATTTTGCTGTCTCCATGGGGCATCATTTATCCCCCTGTTGAGGTGCAGTTGTACCTTGGTTCTCAAACAGAATGCTCTCCGGGAGCCCGTTCGACTCCCGAAATGGCTCAAAAACCAAGGCGTGAGTTCCGATTGGCTGCAGGAGCTTCCTACACTCAGCCGGAAGCCGCGCTGGACGTTCGGCTTCTGAAAACAGTTTGAAAACCGGAACACTCTAAACGGCCTCGGTCCTGTATACCTGAAGGAGCGTCTCCACCCCCATCGTTCTGCCCGGACACTGAGGTCCAGCTCTGAGGGCCTTCTGGCGGTTCCCTCATTGCGAGAAGTGAGGTTACAGGGAACCAGACGGAGGGGCTTCTCGGTAGTGGCCCCTGCCCTGTGGAACGCCCTCCCTTCAGATGTGAAGGAAATAAGCAGTTATCCTATCTTTAAAAGACATCTGAAGGCAGCCCTGTTTAGGGAAGTTTTTAATATTTAATGCTGTATTGTTTTTAACATTTGATTGGGAGCTGCCCAGAGTGGCTGGGGAGACTCAGCCAGATGGGCGGGGTATAAATAATAAATTATTATTATTATTAACACTCACTTCCGGGTTTTGATCGTTTGAGAGCCGAAACGTACGAGTTCCAAGGCGTTCGGCAACTAAAGTACGGCTGTACTAGCTGTTCACATTGCTGTCTTTGAGCGAGAGAGACAAAGCTCATTGTTTTGGGGCACTTGGAACAACCAAGACACCTTGAGCTACCTACGACAGCGAAGAAGAAGAAGAAGAAGAAGAAGAAGAAGAAGAAGAAGAAGAAGAAGCAGAAGAAGAAGAATCAAAGTGGAAGTTTCTGTTTTGGAAGGATCTTAACAGTGTTGATACCTCTGGGAATAACGTCGACGGATCTACATTTGAAGAGGAGGGGCAGGAGAAGAGAGAGAGCCGGGGAGGCTGGTATGCAGTGAGCACCCCAAGGCTTGCTTGAGCCCAAAATGATTTTCCCTCCCTCACCGCACTTTGAAGAGGAGCAGCCCTTCGTGCCATGGCACAAACGGCTGTTGAAACGCCCACACACCAGATACAGGTGCAAGGGGAAAAAATGTGAGAAATCTAAGAGCGGGGGGGGGGGGGATGACGGACCGCTCTGAGACGTGTGGAAATAGCTGCTCTGCTTTTTGGATTCTGACCAAAACGAACAGCTTTCCTAATCGGCTTCATTATCCAGAGTTGTCACTCAAAACGCTTCAAATTTTACTCGGAAGAATTTCCGGACCCAATTATCGCGGGGTGGGGCTTTCCGTGCCTGCAAACATTTCCTCCGTTGGCAGAGCAAGGCTGTCGGGCGGCACGGAAACGTTCTCTAGTTATGCGACCGTTAATGCCTAGTTTCAGGAAGGAAGTCTTTGGGGCAGATATCTAGGCATTGCGAATGTGGTTTGTTTGTGTGTGTGTTTGTTCTCTTCTTCTTCTTCACCTTCTCTGCATTTTCCTTATTGCTAATCTCAAAATGGTTTCTCATTGACTTCAAAATACATACCCTCCAACATATCTCTGATGAAAATAGGGACGACCTATTCAAATTAACAAATAATAATAATAATTTTACTCTTTATACCCCGCCCATCTGACTGGGTTGCCCCAGCAACTCTGGGCGGTTTCCAACATATGCAAAAACATAGTGAACATTAAAAGCATTTCAAAAAAAACCCTTCCCTACACAGTGGCACCTCGGGTTACATATGCTTCAGGTTACAGACTCCGCTAACCCAGAAATAGTACCTCGGGTTAAGAATTTTACCTCAGGATGATAACAGAAATCGTGCAGCGGCGGCGGCAGCGGGAGGCCCCATTAACTAAAGTGGTACCTCAGATTAAGAACCGTTTCAGGTTAAGAACGGACCTCCGGAACAAATTAAGTACTTAACCCGAGGTACCACTGTACAGGGCTGCCTTCAGATGGCTCGGGGGGGGGGGGCGGATAAGTCCATACCCTCCAACATTTCTCCAATGAAAATAGGGATGTCCTAAGGCAGGGGTCTGCAACCTTTAAGACAAAAAGAGCCACTTGGACCTGTTTCCGAAATAAAAAAAACTGGGAGCCGCAAAACTCGTCATTATAAAAATAACTTTTTTGTCACTTTTTTATTATTTGTTTGACCCCTCAGAATTACTCCTCCTCTTAGAAATAAACGTTAAATTAACAAGTTACCTTTTGTGTGTGTGTGTGTTCTTCACTCCCCTTCAAAAGTGACCAGCGTACATGCCCCCTTTCAATGCAGTGACCAGCGTACATGCCCCTTACAATGTAGCGGGCGGGAAGGTGACATCGGGACGGTGCGTGACTAACGCACGCACCGCCCCCATGCGACATCACAGCCAGTAGAGCACCCGCCACAGTGGGGAGTGTTGGGGTGCACAATGCACCTCCTCCCCTCTCTAGTATCCGCCCCGGAGCTGCGCCAAAGGTGTAAAAGAGCCACATGCGGCTCCAGAGCCACTGGTTGCAGACCCCTGTCCTAAGGTAAAGCGGGACATTCCAGGATCAAATCAGAAACTGGGGCGACTGTCCCTGGAAAATAAGGGCATTTCGTGGGTCTGACATAGGCTAAGTTAGTCCTACTGTGGTTGGGGGGAGTGCTGAGAGGGTCCTTGCCCCCAGTGTCCTCCCCTTATGACACTACTGTATGAAACTGAAGGAAGAAGGTCCTATGCACTCTTATCTGTGGCACGTCCAAGTGAATCGTCGTTTGTATACTGTCTGGTCCTGCAAAGCCTCGTCCAAATGCGAGGTTGTCGAAAGAAAACATTTGCCACTGTTTTGTGTTCGTGTGCATGTGCATCTTTTAAATATCTCCCCTCCTGTCTTTTGCTTCGCAGTCTTGCATTTAACGGCATCACCACCGAAGGGGGGAAAAGCATCGCAGAAGCCATGAAGCACAACAGCACTGTGAACATATTTTGGTAAGGATGGCAGATTCTGGGAATGGGGGCAGCTTCGCGGGGCTCGCCTCTCCTTAAAAGGAGAGGGGACATGGATTTTACATGGCGGGTGCACCTCTCACAGTCCATACCAAATTCCCGACTAGGCCTAGGTTGGAGTGGCGGATTTCTGTGCATGAGGGAACTGGAAGGCTCACTTTGAGCACAGAAGAGGCCAAGGAATGCAGTGAGGAGAACAAAGAAACCACAGCAGGAAACTCTTTGGATTTTGTTTGGGGCATTTTTACCCTATTGCGTGAGACCAATAGCGGCCCCTCCCCTCCAGGCTGATAATCGAAAAGACGACACAAAAGGAAAGAGGTTTGAGGAGGGAAGAGGAAAACAAGCAAACCCTTAGAAAGTTACATCTAGGCTGAAACACAAGGTGGCGCTCCAGCCGTGGTCGGGGGCAACTCCTCTTTATCGCTGGCCACGCCAACAGGGGCTGTTGGGTGTCGCAGTCGAACGACACCCAGAGGTCCACATGTTCTCCACCCCCGAGTTATGACGTAGCTCTTACGATGACCAGCTGGAACGGAAACAGCGGCCCTGTTTTCCCTATCTCCCTCTGCTGCAGCCGGATAGGTTGAATTTTGCATTCGGAGATCACCTCCCTTTTCCTTGTAGCGTGAGCCGTGGTCCTGTTGGAAGGGTGTGTTTTCTCACAGCAAGACGGCCAAGCTAATGTATCCCAACCAGGAAGTGGTGGTGATCCAACAGCTCCGTACTTGTGAAATAGAAAAGCCAGTATCTCCTCCCACTGCCATGTTGCTGAGCTCTGAAGGGCCTGAGAATCTGACCAAATATTGATTGATTGATTGATTGATTGATTGATTGAATTTATATACCGCCCTATATCCGGAGGTCTCAGGGCGGCTCACAGAATAAAATCAAGATATAAAACCACAAAATACGGTGGAACCTCGGTTGTCAAACGTAATCCGTTCCAGAAGACCATTCAACTTCTGAAACGTTCGACAACCGAGGTGTAATTGCTGGTCGGCAAAATCCCTTGAAAAAATGGAGAAACTTGCCTCAGAAGCTGTTTGACTTCTGAGGCGCATTCAGAAACGGAAGCATTCACTTCCGGGTTATGGTGTTTGAAAGCCAAAACGTTTGACTTCTGAAGCGTTTCACAACCGAGGTTCCACTGTACATAATGAAAATGAAAGCAACAACCCAGTAGCCCCCCCCCCAAACCCCCCACATTTTAAAATGGCATAGGATGTCAATCAGATCAACCAAAGGCCTGGTTAAAAAGGAATGTTTTTGCCTGGTGCCTAAAGGTATATAATGAAGGCACCAGGCAAACTTCCCTGGGGAGACCATTCCACAGATGGGGAGCCACTGCAGAGAAGACCCTGTTCTTGTGTTGCCACCCTCCGGACCTCTCAAGGAGGAGGCACATGAAGAAGGGCCTCAGAAGGTGATCTCAGGGTCCGGATAGGTTCACATGGAAAGAGGCGGTCCTTGAGGTACTGTGGTCCTGAGCCGTGGTGTGTGTGTGTGTGTGTGTGTGTGTGTGGTTTTTAATGCACCATGGTTTTCCTAACATTTCAGTGTGTTCCGAGTAGTTTTGGGAGAGTAATTCTCCACCCCAACCTCCACATTCATATGGTTTCAATTCTTGGTTCCATGTCCTCCTTAAGAGCACTTCCACAGCGGCAGCCATTGGCTTCTGAACGTCTTTGCCGTCGCTTCTGCCTTCTGCTGATAAGACCCTGTGGGGTTGTTCTAGCAGCCCAAGAATGTCTGAGCTAGCAAGAACCAGCGTCAGAGCTGAGACCACATCCAACCCCAGGAAGCAGCAGCAAGTTTTTAAAAAGAAAACACTTTTAAGTATCCCCCGCTATTAAAAGCAGCTGATTAAGTTGACTAAATCTGATGATTAAATGAATCCAAAATGAACTCGGGAGCGTACGGTGAGAGACGTACCGTCTTTTTCGCTCTATAAGACACACTTTTCCCCCTCCAAAAATTAAGGGGAAATGTGTGTGCGTCTTATGGAGCGAATGCAGGCTCCAGGGCTTCAGCGATAGCAACGCGAAGCCTCCGAAGCGCAGTGGGAGCGTTCCCGCTGCACTCCGGAGGCTTCGTGTTGCTTTCGCTGAAGCCTGGAGAGGGAGAGGGGTCGGTGCGCACAGATCCCTCTTGCTCTCCTGGCTTCGCTGGAGAGGTGCTGCGTAGCTTTCCCTCTCTGCTCAGCACCCCTTCAGCGAAGCGGGAGGAGAAATGGAAGGGGCTCCGTTTCTCTTGCCGCTTCGTTGAAGGGGCGCTGTGCAGAGAGGGAGAGAATATTTTTTCCTTGTTCTCCCTCTAAAACTAGGTGCCTCCTATGGTCGGGTGCGTCCTATAGAGCGAAAAATACGGTGAATGTGGAAAGGGATGGAAGGCTAGAGAGAAAAAGTGCTGGAGCGGTGTATAGCTAGATTTCTAAACCCTAAATTACAGATCCCTGGAGGAAAGAGGGATCTTCAGTGGAGAGCAAGAGACATTTCTTCCTCCCAAACCGAGTTATCCAGGTAGATGAGTCTTTATCCCATTGTGTTAACATACAGGGCAGACCAATGGAGCTTTTGTAGCACTTCTTTTTTATTTGTTATTCCACTCTTCATTTAAAAGAAATCCCAGCACAGATGACAGCAAACATCAGCAAGCAGCGAACGATCTAGCATTAGCCAGGTGCATTCGCACGGCCATTTGTGGCACACCTGTAAGACACCCCGTAATTATCGTAAGAAATATCTTGCGACTCATTTGTGCCCCAGACATTCTCCCTCCTGCGCCTTTGAACCGGTTTTGAAGCAGGGACATTAAACACTCCACCTGACGCACTGGAAAGCCAAGCCCTCTCTTGTTCCACCATCGTTCTCACAATGCCTGGCTGATCACAACAAGCGCTTTTCTGGAGACAATAAATTATTGTGCTTTTGGAACAGCCAGTCCCAGCCTTGACAGTAAAGGGGAGGCAACTTTGGATCGTGTCCCAAGTGGTGCCTGGGATCTGATGCAAGATGTCAGGCCGCGACGCTGTCGATGGCTTGAACCGTGAAGAGCTTGGGTTGAAGGAACAGCACCAGAGCGTCCTTTGTCCTAGGCTGCATTGCCCTGAAAAGAGAGCCTAGGGAAACTATGGGCAGCCATGATGCTATCTCCGCAAACAAGGGAGACAGGCAGACTGTTAGAAGTGTGGCTGCTCAGAGAAGGGATCCTTCGGGGAACATGGATTTGAGGGACAAGAAACAGGACCTGCTAGAACGTACCCTCTGAGCAGACTTGACTAGATGACTCTTGGGGTCCCTTCGGACTCTACAATTCTACTTGTGTTGATAATTCGTCAAGGGATCGACATAGTGGGTGAACCGAGCAATAGATATAGGACATGATATAGATTTTAATCTCAGGAGGGAAACTTTGGAAGAGCGATCTGAAGTTTACAGCTTCAAGGAATGAGAACTACCTGAAAATGATTTACAGGTGGTATTTAACTCCAAGATGGGACGCGGGTGGCGCTGTGGGTTAAACCACAGAGCCTAGGACTTGCCAATCAGAAGGTTGGCGGTTCAAATCCCCGTGACGGGGTGAGCTCCCGTTGCTCGGTCCCTGCTCCTGCCAACCTAGCAGTTCGAAAGCACATCAAAGTGCAAGTAGATAAATAGGTACCGCTCCGGCAGGAAGGTAAACGGTGGTTCCGTGCACTGCTCTGGTTTGCCAGAAGCGGCTTAGTCATGCTGGCCACATGACCCGGAAGCTGTACGCCGGCTCCCTCAGCCAGTAAAGCGAGATGAGCGCCGCAACCCCAGAATCGGCCACGACTGGACCTAAAGGTCAGGGGTCCCTTTACATTTACCTAGACTTGCTAAGATGTATAAGACTGAATTGGATAAGTGCTGGAGATGCAATGAGATGGAGGGTACGTGGTGGACTTGTAAAAGGGTAAAAGAGTATTGGGAAATAATTTATTATGAATTGAAAAAAAATGTTTAAAAGTACTTTTCCAAAAAAACCCAGAATCCTTTTTGTTGGGGATAATTCAGACGGAAATTCCCAGGTGTCGAAAAAGGTTATTTCTGCATGCCACTACAGTGGTCCGTGTTTTGTTAGCCCAAGAATGGAAAACAAGCGAGGTCCCAACTAAAGAAGAATGGCAACTTAAACTGATGGAATATGCACAGCTTGTGGACCTAACATGTAGAATAAGAGAACAAGAAGAATATACGTTCAAAGAAGATTGGAAAACGTTTATTGAATATATGGGGGGATATTGTATATATTTGAAAACATGGGCAGCGTTAAGATAAATTCAACAGTGTCAGTAGGTTTTGAGGGATGCAATAATGGAATACGCAATAGTTTAGTTTATCTAAAATATGCAGGGATTTATGCTATGCAAAATGAACCATGGAAAGAGGAGAAGGGAAGTCATTGATATTTTACGGTGGCTTATGAATGAATATTCTGAAATGTAAAATAGAAAATTTGATTAAGATTATGAAAAAAGAAACAGGACCTGAAACAAAGTGTTGCAGTTTATTCCCACGTCCCAAGGGGAGTGCTTCTGTTGTGCCAGCCAGCCCTCTTGCAGGCTGTGCCATTCCATCTCCCCGCAGTTTTTTTTCCATTTCTAGCTAAAGCTCGACATTCTGTAGCTTCTGGGCATGCGTGATCCTCAGAGTTGCACTTTGTTGTCGTCGTTCCCTTGGGTTGGTTGGTTCGTTTTTAGGGCTCTCCCAGAATATTGGAACCTAGAAGGACTTGCCTTGTGCTGAATCAAAGCCATTGGTCCACCCAGTTCAGTATTGCCAACACTGAGTGACAGCATCTCTGCCGCGTTTTGGGCAAGGGGGGCTTCTCCCAGCCCAAGTGGAGATGCTGGGATTCGAATCTGGGACCTTTTGCTGCGTCCACCCCTGTACCACATCCTACATCACAACCGCTCCTTGTTTCTCAGCGGCTCCCCTGTCTTCATTTCTGTCAGCACTCACTGCCTACTCTTAGAGAGCTCGTTTCTTCATTTCCCAGGGAGATTCAATTGGTGCCTTCATTATACGCCTTTAGGCGCCAGGCAAAAAAACGTTTCTCTTTAACCAGGCCTTTAGGACTGATTGACATACGATGCCCTTTTGAAATCTGTCGGGGAGGGGATTTTAGGGTTGTTCTTTTTTTATTTTTATTATGTCTTTTGCGTTTTTAATAGCGTGATGTTTATCCGCCCTGAGACATGTGGATAAATTATTTGTATTTAAATAGTTTTTATTTGGCTTGACAAGTATAAGAGTATAACAATACAAAGTATTCTCACCTCCTCCTCCATTGGTCCTATTGTCAACGTTTTCAACAGTAAGAGCTGTTCGACAGTGGAATTTGCTGCCAAGGAGTGTGGTGGAGTCTCCTTCTTTGGAGGTCTTTAAGCAGTGGCTTGACAACCATATGTCAGGAGTGCTCTGATGGTGTTTCCTGCTTGGCAGGGGGTTGGACTCGATGGCCCTTGTGGTCTCTTCCAACTCTATGATTCTAACTGCATATTATTCAGTAATCCATATTTTATCTCACTCCATTGTCTCCATAGTACTTGCTACATTACAAGTGCTCTTGGAATCCTGCTAATGTTTTCATCTGCTTACAGTGGTCTCCCAGATAAGTTATAAATGTTTCCCATTCTTTGTTAAAAGTAAAATTCTTTATTGAAGTTTTTGCTTTCTTGGTTCCTGAGCTTTCCGGTCAGTTTTGCCATTTCAGCATAGTTCAACAGCTTAGTTTGCCATTCCTCTCTGGTAGGGACTTTGCCTTCTTTCCATCTCTGGGCTAGTAGCATCTGTGCGGTTGTCATCGCATACATAAAAAGTATTTTCTGTTCCTTTGGAATATCGATACCTACAATTCCTAATAGAAAAGTTTCCAGGTTTTTGGGGGTTTTTTTAACAAAGTTATTTTAAACATTTTTTTTCAAGTAGTTATATAAGGGCGGTATAACATTTTAATCAATTAATTGATTAACTAACTAATAATTTGCAGCTAGCAACAAGCCTCCTGAGCTTGTTAAAATGCTTTGTGGACAACCTGAGTATTTGTAGCTTCTGTATATATGCTCCACTTTCCCCTTCCTAACCCCAAAAGAAGGGGAGAGCCATACATAGCAAGCTTACAGAATAAAATAAAAGACTAACTTAAAAAGGGCAGTAATTCTTCATTAACCCAGCCTGGGGCTGCTTGGTCAAGCGTTGAGCTACAAATGCCTTTAATCCCTATGGAGAGATGGTGGAAGACCAGTTTTGATATGGTCCTAATGGCTAAACCTATTTTCCTGTCCTCGCTGGGAGTTTTCCAAGCTGCCCTCCTCTCCACCAGCCATTCCCATGAATGCTTTCCATGGCAGCATTTTTATTTTTATTTTAAAAAAGCAAAACCAGAACCCCTTCCTTGATTTCATGGAAATGCCTTAGGCATGTGGGGGTGAGTGGGTCGCCATCTCACTTGCATTAAAGAAAACACCCCTTTTTCAAACGAATGCTGAAATCTTAGCAAAATGTAAGTTTGCTTGAACGCAGTGACGCCCACAACGGCTGTACTGTCAACCACTTGGCAGACCTTTTAGACATCTGCATCTCAGAGTTTCCATTTCATTCCTGGCTAGCCAGGATCTTTAATAAAATTGCACCTATGCTGGCAGAGAAGAAATTCCATTTTTCCCCCCAAACCATAGGACAGCCATATAGTCTCAGGACTGAAAAAAAGGAGCTTCTTTTTAGTAAGGTTCTTGTAGAAAGGTTAAAGCTTACTGGAAATGATATATAACAAAATGAAAAGGATGTTTAAAATAACATTTGTAAAAAAAAAAAAAATACCCCAGAAGCTTTTCTTTTGGGAATTATAGCAACAGAACTACCTAAACTACAGTGGTACCTCAGGTTAAGTACTTAATTCGTTCTGGAGGTCCGTTCTTAACCTGAAACTGTTCTTAACCTGAAGCACCACTTTAGCTAATGGGGCCTCCAGCTGCTGCTGCACTGCCGGAGCATGATTTCTGTTCTCATCCTGAAGCAAAATTCTTAACCTGAAGCACTATTTCTGGGTTAGCGGAGTCTGTAACCTGAAGCGTATGTAACCTGAAGCCTATGTATCCCAAGGTACCACTGTATATAGAAACATAGTCCTGTATGCGACTACAGCGGCAAGAATGCTACTTGCCCCAAAATGGAAAGAAACAGAAGTCCCATCAAAGAAAGACTTGATACAAAAACTTATGGAATATGCAGAAATGGCAAAACCTACCGGAAGAATAAGAAATCAAGATAACAAACTTTTTATAAAAGAATGGTAATGATTTATGGAAAATTTACAGATAAATTTCAAAGAGATAAAAACACTGGCAGGATAATTCTGATAACTTGCAGTTTCATAAGAGTATATATTTAAAGAAGATGAATAAATGAGCACATTAAGTTAATTTGGACATGCAGAAGATATTAAAAAATAAATTGAAGGAACCGCAGAAAGAGAGGGAAGGAAGTCAAGTTTTGAAATGTCAAAATGATTGTAAAATTAGTTAAATATATACACTTGAAAAGTGTATATATAAAAAAATTTTTTTAAAGAAAAAAATAAAAATAAAAATCCTGTTCGCTTCTCTCACCAGGCTAACAAAGAATGAGCTGGATGACGAAGCAGCCGAATGCTTTGCCGAAATGGTAAAGGTCAACAAGCGATTGGGTCATCTATGGTGAGTTGTCTTGGCTCGCAGAGAAGGCACTCTTGAGTCACTGCCTTGGGCTACGAGTCACATTTCAGTCACTGTACATTTTCTACACAAGGACCCAACCCTGAGCTTTGGGCTCCTTTTGACAGAAAGGTCACCGGAAGCCCTTAATTTGCATCGAGGCATCAGATTCATGCTGATCTAAAGTTGGAGTGCCTCATTCTTCACAATTCCTGGGAGGGGTTGCTGAACCAGTGACTAGGAGAGGAATCAGTTGAACTTTTGAAGGATTCCTATGCAGATGACGGGGGACGCGGGTGGCGCTGTGGGTTAAAGCCTCAGCGCCTAGGGCTTGCCGATCAAAAGGTCGGTGGTTCGAATCCCCGCGGCGGGGTGCGCTCCCGTTGTTCGGTCCCAGCGCCTGCCAACCTAGCAGTTCGAAAGCACTCCCGGGTGCAAGTAGATAAATAGGGACCGCTTCCTAGCGGGAAGGTAAACGGCGTTTCCGTGTGCGGCTCTGGCTCGCCAGAGCAGCGATGTCACGCTGGCCACGTGACCCGGAAGTGTCTTCGGACAGCGCTGGCCCCCGGCCTCTTTGAGTGAGATGGGCGCACAACCCTAGAGTCTGTCAAGACTGGCCCGTACGGGCAGGGGTACCTTTACCTTTACCTTTATGCAGATGACACGTATAAAAATGTGGCAAACCGTCAAAACGTCAAAAACTTCCCAATAGAGGGCTGCCTTCAGATGTCTTCTAAAAGTTGTGTGGTTCTTTATCTCCTTGACATCTGATGGGAGAGCGTTCCACCGGGTGGCCGCCACCACCGAGAAGGCCCTTTGCCTGGTTCCCTGTAACCTCACTTCTCGCAGGGAGGGAACCGCCAGAAGGCCCTCGGCGCTGGACCTCAGTGTCCGGGATGAACAATGGGGGTGGAGACACGCCTTCGGGTATACAGGACCGAGGCCGTTTAGGGCTTTAAAGGTCAGCTCCAACACTTTGAATTGTGCTTGGAAATGTACTAAGAGCCAATGTAGGTCTTTCAGGTCCAGTGTTATATGGTCTCAGCAGCCACTCTCTGTCACCAGTCTAGCTGCTGCATTCTGGATTAGTTGCAGTTTCCGGGTCACCTTCAAAGGTAGTCCCACATAGAGCGCATTGCAGTAGTCCAAGCGGGAGATAACTAGAGTATTCACCACTCTGGCGAGACAGTCCACGGGCAGATAGGGTCTCAGTTGGCGTAGCAGATGGAGCTGGTAGACAGCTGCCCTGGACACAGATGTCCCATGTACACAGTGTTTAGTTTAATCACCACCATCAAAGCACTAGCAAAATGTAAGGCTTGGTTTTCGTTTGTTTAGAGATCTACCCCATTGTCAGTAACGCTGACATTTCCTTTTGTCCGTGTGTTGTGTTTTTCCATAACAAATTACCCTTGAGTGACTAATGCTAAAGAAATAAATGTCTTGAAGCTTTTTTTAAAAAAAATAAAAATAAATAAATTGCAGTGTTCTGGGCAAAGGAAAACAGGAGAGATTGAACTCCAAGGTGACTTTACATATTTTTGATGGTTGGCCCCTCTTCCTGCCTCCTCTCTTGCGGTGCCAGCCCAAAGTGGCCAGTGAATTGCCTTCCCCGGCCGTCGCTTTGGATCCGTCATGAATAATCCCCCAGACAGCTGCTCTCCTGTGATCAGAGAGCAGCTGTGTGGTCAATTATACAATTAAGCTCAGTAACCCTGAAAGACGCCCATGCACTTTAGACTGAAGAGGCTTGGAGCCTCTTGGCTGCGCTTCTATGGGGGGATTGTCTGATGCCAAGCAGGCCAGCCATGCAGATGGAAATCAGAAACCACCAGTTCCTGGCAAGACCCCAGCCTTGTTCAGCAAAAAGGAGTGTTGATTTTCCGCTTCAGACGCACCGTGCCCAAGCCAAGTGCGTGACAGGCAGGACGCTGTGGACCGGGCGCAAACAGAGAGTGTTTTCTCCAGCACTGAGGGCTTTCCTTTCTCTCTCTCTCTCTCTCTCTCTCTCTCTCTCTCTCTCTCTCTCTCTCTTAGGCTTATCCAGAATCAGATTACCAGCAGAGGTGCCAAGTGCCTGGCTGATGCTCTCAAGCACAATACGGCCATTAAAGAGATCTGGTAAGGGTGACGGCTGTGCGGCTTTCCAAAGTGTGGCAGTCACACTCCAACTGTCTGCTTAGACACATGTGCAGGATCTTGCCTAGTTATACGGGGAGCCTGTGACCCTTGAACTTCATTGGGTCTCATCAGCATGGCCGATGATGATGAGAGCTGGGACCTAACATCCAGAGAGCCACATGCTGTCCGTTGCTGATGTACAACAAAACGTGTGTGGGATGTTCTCGCACATGACACAGTGGCAAACGCCTTGCGTCTTGGCCATTTTCGTGCTTTGGCGATGGAATGCGCGCCCAAATCCATTTCACCTGTTTCTGGTGCCAAGAGGGCAAAGGTGCCAAGAGAGATTGTGGAGCTGAGTTGGGCCACTGTTCCCGCCACAATCAACTTGACTTCTGAACATGGGGATCCTTCAAACACAAATCAGGAGTCTGTATCATTCGGATAGTTGGGAGCAAGTAATCCTGCCCTGTGCTCACAGTCTAACTAAGGGAGGAATAGCAGAGATCAGGAAGAATCGTGTTGGGAGCCCTGCATGCAGTCATGGGCCACCAGTTGGCTAGACCTTAGCTGCCTAGCCACATCTTTAATTGGCATTTACCGTATTTTTTGCTCTATGACTCACGTTTTCCTTCCTAAAAAGTAAGGGGGAATGTGTGTGCGTCTTATGGAGCGAATGCAGGCTGCGCAGCTATCCCAGAAGCCAGAACAGCAAGAGGGATTGCTGCTTTCACTGCGCAGTGATCCCTCTTGCTGTTCTGGCTTCTGAGATTCAGAATATTTTTCTTCTTGTTTTCCTCCTCCAAAACCTAGGTGTGTCTTGTCTTCTGGTGCATCTTATAGAGCGAAAAATACGGTAAATCATGAGTTTCTCAATGTGGCTAGCAGTAGTTGTAACCAAGTCCCATAGAAACCTGTGGACCAGGTTATTCAGGCCCAACGCCCAGTGACAGTTAACATTTTAGCTGGCTCAGGAACAGGGTTTCTCAATTTTGCCTCTTGGTTTATGAGCCGGTGCCGTAGGACTTACACAGCCCCCGTTCGTTTCAGTGCAGGAGATGCTCCTCTCTTAACCTCAGGGTTCTGGGTTCGAACCCCACACTGGGCAAAAAGATGCCTGCACTTGCAGGGGTTGGACTTGATGGTCCTCACGGTCCTTTTCAACTGTACAATTCTGTGATTGTCTCCGTAGCCATTTCATAAATAAAGTACATTTCGTTAGTTTAATATACAGTCGTACCTCGGAAGTCGAACGCCTTGCGAGTCAAATGTTTTGGCTCCTGAACACCGCAAACCCGGAAGTGAGTGTTCCGGTTTGCGAACGTTCTTTGGAACCGAAACTTCCGACACGGGTTCCGCAGCTTCCGATTGGCTGCAGGAGCTTCTTGCAGCCAATCGAAAGCCATGCCTTGGTTTCTGAAAGTTTTGGAAGTCAAACGGACATCCAGAACGGATTCCATTCGGCTTCTGAGATATGACTGTACTGCCTTTACATAAGCCCCAGGGCCATCTAAAACAGGTAAATCCATAAAAATCACACAATATTTGAAGGCAGGTGGCAGATCACTAAAGAGCAATTACTAATTGCCGCATCAGTCAAGTCTCTCCAGATGCATCTTAACCAGTGTTAGAAACCGCGATATGAAAGCTGGGAGATAAATGGTACCTTAAACTGAGGTTATGGGCGCAACAACAGAATGTCTAGGCACGCTGTTTTATAACAAGAATATGAAAATGAAAGAACTGCAGCTGAAGTATTATGTTGGTTTTTCACATGTTCTAGTCCAGGGGTCTGCAACCCGCGGCTCCAGAGCCGCATGTGGCTCTTTTACACCTTTGCCGCGGCTCCGGGGCAGATACTAGCGAGGGGAGGAGGCGCATTGTGCACCCCGACACTCCCCACTGTGGCGGGCGCAGTACTGGCTGTGACGTCACATGGGGGCGGTGCGTGCGTTAGTCACCTTCCCGCCCGCCCGCCCGCTACATTGTAAGGGGCATGTACGCTGGTCACTGCATTTAAAGGGAGAGGGCATGTACGCTGGTCACTGTTTTGAAGGGGAGTGAAGAACACACACACACAAAAAGGTAACTTGTTAATTTAACATTTATTTCTATGAGGAGGAGTAATTCTGAGGGGTCAAACAAAGAAAAAAAAAGTGACAAAAAAGTTATTTTTATAATGACGAGTTTTGCGGCTCCCAGGTTTTTTTTTCTTCGGAAATGGGTCCAAGTGGCTCTTTTTGTCTTAAAGATTGCAGACCCTGTTCTAGTCCTTCCCCTGCCCACTCCCCTAATATTCTTAAGAGGGTCTCCAGTCTTCAGAGAGTAGCTGGAAGTGGGGAGGCAGAAAAAGGTCCTCCTTTCCTCGCACTCTTTCAGTTTTAACCCGAAATCTTAGGCGTAGTATTGCACCCAGAGGTCAGAAGCTCCTTGCGCTGATGAAATTCCCTGTCGCAAAATACACCTAGGGCAACGGGAGTTTCAAACACTGGTCTTAACAAGCCACTTAGAATTGTACAGAGATGGGGCCAGGGGCATTTTAGTAGGGAGGGAGTTCTATGTCTTAAAGAAGCCACTACTGAAGAGGCCATTTCCGAGGCCTCATCCTGAGAAAGGACCACCAGGAGGGTCTCACCTCCTGGCCTCAGAGCACAAGTAGGTAGATGTGGAGGAAGGCATCCTTGCAGATAGTTGTGCTTCGATATCTGCCCTGTTCTGCTGAGCCCAGAGCACATCAACTAGGTGAAATTCTTGCAGCAGAAAGAAGAGAGCCTTAACTTATATCTTGTGATCTAAAGGGATGTGTGTGACATTCAATATGTTTTAGTATTGCCTACTACGGGCTAAGCATTCCCAAGAGATGAAAAGCTCTTGGATTTCTCTAGGTGGAAATTTCACGTCCTCGTCAGAAACCAGGACTACCTTGCGCCGTTCGTCCCAAAACAAACAGGCTATAGGAAGAGCGCCAAAGGAAAGAGAGCGAGAGGACCTGCAGAAACAGCTGCTTTATTTTAATTTCTCTTTCTCCCCCCTCCCTCTTTCCACCTCCAACAGCTTAAATGGAAACCTAATAAGCCAAGAGGATGCGAAAACGTTTGAAGATGAAAGGAGGCTCGTTTTCTTTTGAGATGGGGGGGAGAGATCAGGTTGGACGGCTGTCGAGATGCCAGGCCTTTGGAACAGTGGTTGCTGAAGCCCAAATGCGATGCCCAGTTGACTCGAGGGTGGAAGACGTGTGCCTTACATTGTGCTTTAAAAAAATAAAATATCTCCTTGGTGCTGTTTTTACATCTTGTAACAGAGGCTTGACGGTAGTTGTTGCCTTAATAACTAACCATTTGCACCCTACTTCAAAGGGGGAATCGTGCATCAACCGACACAAGCGTTTGTGCTTACTTTATTATGCAAAGGTAAAGGGACCCCTGACCATTAGGTCCAGTCATGGCTGACACTGGGGCTGCGGCGCTCATCTCGCTTTATTGGCCGAGGGAGCCGGGGTACAGCTTCCGGGTCATGTGGCCAGCATGACTAAGCCGTTTCTGGCGAAACAGAGCAGCGCACGGAAACGCCGTTTACCTTCCCGCCGGAGTGGTACCTATTTATCTACTTGCACTTGATGTGCTTTCGAACTGCTAGGTGGGCAGGAGCAGGGACCGAGCAACGGGAGCTCACCCCGTCGCTGGGATTCGAACCGCTGACCTAGTCCTAGGCTCTGTGGTTTAACCCACAGCGCCACCTGCGTCCCACTTTATTATGTACCTAGATGCTAAAAATTCTGTGTGTGTGTGTGAAAGAGAAAGAGAGATTTATGAACCGATGTGGTTAAAAAAAAGTATGTAGGACATGCACAAGCTAAGAGCAATCTCACCTGGCAGTTGAGCAAGTGACTATCATTCATCCAAGTCTGGGATAGCTCACTCAGTAAAGGATGAGAATCTTAACCTCAAGGTCATGTGTTTGAGCCCCATGTTCATCGCTGGGGGTTGGACTTGATGGCCCTCGTGGTCCCTTCCAGCTTAACAGTTCTATGGTTCTATTTTCGATTTTTCTATTTTCAGTTCCTTTCTGCTCTGTCTGCAATGACACCATTTTTTTGAGACTTCATCAGCCTTGACTTGTGTGTGATCTGTTCGTGATCTTTGGCCGAAGGGGTCGAGAGTCCAGTCTGCAGAGAGACAGGAAAGTGGGAGGGCGAGAGAGAGGAGACAAACACCATGCTATAGGGCTAGGCGGAAGCTCCACTTTGGCTGGCAGAAACCCCTCACGCCATGCCAACAAACCTCTAGCGAGCGAGTGCTGTGTGTGCCTGTCATTGCTTGCCACCTCCTGGGGTGCAGGGAGTGCTGTGGTCTAAACCACGGAGCCTCTTGGGCTTGCTGATCGGAAGGTCGGCGGTTCAAATCCCCACGACGGGGTGAGCTCCCGTTGCTCTGTCCCAGCTCCTGCCAACCTAGCAGTTTGAAAGCACGCCAGTGCAAGTAGATAAATAGGTACCACAATGACGGGAAGGTAAACAGTGTTTCTGTGCGCTCTGGTTTCCATCCCATTGTGCCAGAAGCGGTTTAGTCATGCTGGCCACATGACCCGGAAAGCTGTCTGTGGACAAATGCCAGCTCCCTCAGCCTGAAAGCGCCACAACCCCATAGTCGCCTTTGACTGGACTTAACCGTCCAGGGGTCCTTTACCTTTACTTTTATACCTTGCTACCTCCATAGTCTCGCTCAGCAGGAAACAGGAGATGAAGGCTTTGCATTAGTGCCTTAGTCCCAGCCTTTCCCAAGTTGGTGCTCTCCAGGTGGGCTCGCTGGGGCTGATGGGAACTGTAGTCCAAAATACCTGGAAGGCAGCTTGGGTTATGGGGGGGGGGGTGGCGGTTGCCTTCGTCTGTGCTCTACTTGCAAACAGATCAGAACGAAACAGATGGTGTCCTGCAAACATGGCGCCAGCAAATCAGGATCAAGGCTCCACAAACAGTGACAGTCATATCACCTCCCTGCAGACTTTGTGCAAACAAATCGGGGCGAAGGCTCAGCAAACAGGTCGGTTTAGAAGCAAGCCGGGTCCTTGGTCGTATTATAAGTAGTGCAGCCATACCCTTGGGGGCCAAGCAAAAGAGCAACTGAGTTTATGCAGAGGCGTTTGAGACTGGGCAACTTCCTCCTTAGTTTTTAATGCATTAAAAGCGTTACTCAAATCCTGCCAAAGTTTTTAGTTGTTTACAGTGTTCTCTTACGTAAATTGTAATTTTTTCCCATTCCTTATTAAAGTATCTTCCTGGTTTCTGATTTTCTCGGTCGTTTTCGCCATTTCGGCATAGCCCATCATCTTCATCAGTCTTTCGTTTCTAGGCCATTAGTATCTGTGCTGCTGTCATCACATAGATAATCATTTCTGCTCTTTTGGTATCTCTGCGTCTAAAAAGCTGATTTTTTCACAAAAGTTATTTTAAACATTTTTTTTCAACTCATTATACATCATTTCCCAGAATGCTTTTGTTATCTTGCATGTCCACCACATGTTCTGTGCGCTTGATGATTTCAGCCAGAGCCCAACCATGTCAAAACCTGGTCTAGATAAGAGCTAAATCAATCTGGAGTTAAAATAACGCTTTAGCTTTTAAAAGAGGAACACCAAGCTCTCCCAGGTCATTGGGGAGTGGAGAGCTTGAGCGATCTATTTAAAAATTCTGTGGTCATTTCACCAGCTCCGTCTAAACTGTGCTTCTTGGAAAATACAGCTGGACCCCTTTAATCGTCTCAAAGAGCCTGGCATCTTGGCACAACGACACGGGGGGAATAGGCCTTCCCCAATGAATGGAGCTTGGCAGCCTACAATGGGACCTTGTTCGCCAGAATTCAGGTCTCTGGAAATAAAAATAGGTTTACGTTCCAAGCTAAAATAGACTGGTACGTCACAGGGATCAGTAATTTGCTGAAAAGCACTTTCCACGGAGGTAAGCGACTCTGTTAATAAATTCACCTTTAAGGACTTTAAGGTGAAGCTGACCGGTTTGGCTTCGGTTTCTAGCCGTGCCAGAAACTGTGTCAGATCGAACCCAAGCTTGATGGCGTCGTTCAAAGGAACTTGCTGGCGGGTTTAGCTGCTGCTGTTTTGGTTCCAGATTGTGTGGGCTGAAGTGGGCAGCAAATGCACAGCAGCATAAGGTGGCCCTCAAAATGCTTGTCCAAAGCAGCGGAGCTTTGAAACAACATCGTCAAAATGGGAGACATCTTTGGAGTTTACCGCTCAACTAGGGATGGTGAGGAAGGAATCTGGACGCAAATATCACTACCAGCAGTTATGTTACTATCTCACTCTTCGTCCCCAAATGGCCCAGGGAGGCAAGCAACAAAGAAGCAAAGCGCTACAATTAAAAATACAGTCATACCTTGGAAGCCGAACAGAATCCATTCCAGAAGTGCGCTTGTCTTCCAAAACATTCGGCAACCAAGGCGAGGCTTCCGATTGGCTGCAGGAGATTCCTGCAGCCAATCGGAAGCCGCATCAGATGTTTGGCTTCCAATGAACGTTCACAAACCGGAACAATCACTTCTGGGTTTGCAGCATTCAGGAGCGAAAACGTTCAACTCACAAGGCGTTCGGCTTTCAAGGTACGACTGTAAAAGCATTCACCGCCAGGGCCCGCCCAAGACATTTTGCCACCTGAGGCAGATCCCTAAATGGCTTTCCCCTCCCTGCCAGGTAAGAAGGGGCGAAAGAAAATCTATGTTGGGAACAAGCAGGGGAAGAAGGATCTACATTGGGATCTGCTGCCACAGTGGACCTTGCAGCCTGAGGCAGTTACCTCATCTTGCCTCATGGGTGGGGCGGCCCTGTTCACCACATACAATGAATCCTACATTGAAGAGTCAGAAATATCCATATTACTAGAACAGGGCTGGGGAAGCTCTGGCTCATAGGCAGAGACATCACCTTGCCAACAAAGGTCCGTATAGTCAAAGCTACGGTTTTCCCAGTAGTGATGTATGGAAGTGAGAGCTGGACCATAAAGAAGGCTGATCGCCGAATAATTGATGCTTTTGAATTATGGTGCTGGAGGAGACCCTTGAGAGTCCCATGGACTGCAAGAAGATCAAACCTCTCCATTCTGAAGGAAATCAGCCCTGAGTGCTCACTGGAAGGACAGATCCTGAAGCTGAGGCTCCAATACTTTGGCCACCTCATGAGAAGAGAAGACTCCCTGGAAAAGACCCTGATGTTGGGAAAGATGGAGGGCACAAGGAGAAGGGGACGACAGAGGACGAGATGGTTGGACAGTGTCTCGAAGCTACCAGCATGAGTTTGACCAAGCTGCGGGAGGCAGTGGAAGACAGGAGTGCCTGGCGTGCGCTGGTCCATGGGGTCACGAAGAGTCGGACACGACTAAACGACTAAACAACAACAACAAGGTCCCAGTTTGGCCCAAGCAGCTGTTTCCCCCCCACACACACCTGATGCTGTTTCTGATGTCTGGTGTCAGGTGTCAGGCAGGTGGAGACTGTTAAAACCAGGAATGGGGGGCACTTAAATGACTCCCCAAAAATCACCACAGCCTCTAACTAAGGCCAGGCACCATACACACACAACAGCAAAGAGGCTCAGAAAAACAGAGTATAAAATTGTAGCTATAAGTGGATACCCTATATCGTACTGTTTCCTCTGACTATCCAATATAGAATCAAATAATCACCAAAATTCAACGGTTTGACCAGTTTCCTTGGTTCCACGGCTAATGACTCCTCTGGAAGGGCTCCTCCTGCCTCCATAATCCCTCAGGCATAAGGTCACATACTCCTTGCCCCTCCACAAGGTGTGAACTTAGCCTCACAATAGGAGGCAGGAGGCGACCAAGGGCAGCACATACCTCAGGCAGAAATCCATCTGGATGGTGGATTGAATCCTGATACCTTCAGAGGAGGAGCGCAGGAAAGCCTTGCAGCTAGGGGGATGTGTTAAAAAGTGTCTGTAGGGTTATTGACAGGGGTGGGTGATGGGCTCATGTTTCTACATGGCAGGCACCCCTGCTTTGTGACATATCTGTGATGTATTGATGATGCTGTTGAAAAATGTATTATGGGAAATGGGGAGAGGTCTTAAAGGTTCACGCAACCCCATACTCAGAGCTTCCCACTCTTTGTGTGTTTGAACCTTGTTGCAACTGTGATAGGGATTTTATGGTCTTAGATATATGGTAATGTTCATAAGTGCACCAACCAAGCACCTGCATAGATCAGCACAGGAAGACCGACTTGGAACCATTTTGATTCCTAAACTGAGCAAATGTTTTCTCTGCAAGGTCAAAGTGGGAAACCTCCCCATTCTCTCTTTCCTCACAAATCCTGTCTTAAGGGCACATTTAAGATATGAATAGGGTGTGAGCCTGTGACCTGGCCCAGGAACTAAATATTTATCACTACAAAAGAATGGCCAGGCTCCCCAGGCAATCCAATCAAGTAACCTGCCAGACAGGAGATAAACAATGACAGGAGTAAAACAGCATTCAAATTTCTGTTGTAGACCGCCTTTTCTGTGATGTAGGTGTGATGTATGTACATGATGTGATGTATGTATGATGTTTCTGGATCTACAGGGTGGCAATTTCAAAAGTCTTTATAAGGCCTTGCATGCCATTTTTCTGGGTTCCTCCTCTCTCCTGCAGATGAGGGGAGCACCCTGTTGCAACAGATCAATAAAGATCAAGCTTACTAGCTGTTTTGCTTCTCAATATTCTTTGGTTGGCCTCTGTTATTTTCTCCTACCAATAGGGAACCTATGTAAGGACTCTCTATGGGCTCTTGGATACCCCATAAGGGAAAAGGGCAATTTTTGTTTAAAGGTAAAGGGACCCCTGACCATTAGGTCCAGTTGTGACCGACTCTGGGGTTGCGGCGCTCATCTCGCTTTATTAGCCGAGGGAGCTGGCGTACAGCTTCCGGGTCATGTGGCCAGCATGACTAAGCCGCTTCTGGCGAACCAGAGCGGCGCACGGAAACGCCATTTACCTTCCTGCCAGAGTGGTACCTATTTATCTACTTGCACTTTGACGTGCTTTCGAACGGCTAGGTTGGCAGGAGCAGGGACTGAGCAACGGGAGCTCACCCTGTTGCAGGGATTCAAACCACCGACCTTCTGATCAGCAAGTCCTAGGCTCTGTGGTTTAACCCACAGTGCCAGATATAAGATCAGGTCTACAGACTGCTATTTGCTTCTTTAACTTGGCTGGAGTCTCTTTCTTTTGCTGACCAGAGAGACTTGCGGGGAGTCGAGCTGGGCAGCGAAGTAAATCCACACCTCAGGATTTTTCCTTATCAAGACAAACCTGGACAGGCTGTGCTGACAGGAAGCAACATAAAGGCTGCTGGGTTGCCTGCATGACGACCGAGTTCCTCGTGGCAACAAGAACAATGAATACTTTTCCATGTGCGCTTATGTGAAACAAAGGACTCAAACGACGCACATTAAACTCAGTGTACATATCCAAATGCACAGTAGTTTCTTATCCACTGCAAAACAAGTTGGGGGCGATTTGCGCTAGACCTTTAAATGGCATTCAGAGCATACTGTTTCCCTCAATAAATTATGGGTGCTATGGTTTGTTAAGGGTTGCTTCGAAGTGCTCCTCTGAACTACAGTACCCAGAATTCTCTGAGGGGAAGAATGATCTTTAAAGGTACAGTGTGTACACACCTTAGCTGGGGGGTGGGGAGCAAGAGCATGCTTAACCCTTTCCCTACCAGAGATGTTTTCTTTCCCCTGGGACCACTCTCGACTCCGAGTACAGTGGTACCTCGGATTACATACGCTTCAGGTTACATATGCTTCAGGTTACAGACTCCGCTAACCCAGAAATAGTACCTCGGGTTAAAAACTTTGCTTCAGGATGAGAACAGAAATCGTGCTCCAGCGGCACAGTGGCAGCAGGAGGCCCCTTTAGCTAAAGTGGTGCTTCAGGTTAAGAACAGTTTCAGGTTAAGAACAGACCTCCGGAACGAATTAAGTACTTAACCCGAGGTACCATTGTATATTTCACACATGGTACATATATTTAGATATGTGTGCATTTATGAATATTTATTCTATATTTGAGACCTCAAAATTCCTATAACACAGATCACAGCCTCCTAGGAACATTTCGCAAGGGAGAAGGGGCTTTGTTACGCCCTGGCGCAGTTTAAAGATGATGTTTGCCCCCTATGGCTTGTTTGCAGACCCAGCCCGTGCATATATTTTGAGCAAGGATTTTCCTGAACCTTTGACGGGGTTGAACCCTAGAGGGCTGTGTTTTGATAAAAGTTAATTGGCTGGCCAGCAAGCATTTGCTGAATCAGAGATGAAAAAATAGAACGGGGCACGAAGGCAGCAGGGCTTAAGACAAATGGAAGATGACCCAAGGACTGTGAAATATACTCAGAGTCGAGAGTGGATTTCATTCTCTTTATTCAGCTCATAGTGGTGAGGAGGGATGATAGTGCCCTCAAAGTATCTGCTTTATATACATTATTTACACAATGGGCTGCGCGTGATTGGCTAATTCCGGAATTCTCCTGTAGGCCAATCAGGTTGTGGTTTCACTTCCATCTGGAGCCGGATTGGGTGGCTCCTGCAGACCAGTCATATTGCTGCATTGTTCTAGGACCAATCAGACTGCTGCATTCTGAATCCTATTGTTCTAGGACCACTCAGAATGCTGCATTTTGGATCCTATTCAACTCAATACATAACAGACTGCTACTGAGTTAGTCTCTCCGATAGTCAGTAAAAGCTGAGGAGGAGGGGCTGTTTGGAGAGATTCCCCAAGCAAGCCCCACCCCCACCCCCCACGACTGCAAGTAGCATCCTTCCTTAGAAACAAAGACACGTGAGATGAATATGACTCTAAAAGAGGCATGCAGGGGATTTGAAGAAAAACTATCACAGGCTGCAATGTAGCCGTGTTCTCTGCAAATAAACACTGCGGTTGGGGTTTTAAACAAGGCGGATAATTCTCTAATCACGTCGTAACCCAAAAACTATCTGTACTATTGTCATGCGAAGTTAATGGACTTGTTCCCAGTCCCATCAAGAAATTTCTTTAGTTGAATTGCAGCTCAGATCTAAATACCAACCCACCAGTGGACCGTGACACCATTAAAGAAAAACCATTAGTACAGCAGAGCATTAAATCTAAACAAGACACCAAAACAACCCAGCATGAAATATTTATTCATTGGAAGCTTTTTTTTAAAATAACCCTGCTTCTTAACTGGGGGGGGGGGGGCGAGAATTTTCAGAGCAGCTTACAAGACAAGTCCCTGCTTATAGTCAGCGGTACAGTGTAAAAAAGCAGCTCAAAAGGAAAGAGGATTGTGGGGGGAGGAGGAAAGATGTGAACTCAGGCGCTGGTTCTTAATTACAGGATTCTTGTAAAGATCGGCTGGAATGAAAAGAGTGCAAGGGGAGGAAGAGATAAAAGTTGCTGAGCTGATGAAAAGACTCAGCCATATTCCTCTCTCTCTTTCTCTCCCTCTCTCTCCAACCTTCTGCTGATGGAATAGTTGATGCTACATGACCACGTTCAAAATACAAAAAAACCAAAAGAAGCCTCACTGAAACAATAACTTCCAAAGGCCTGGGCAAATAAAAATAAGCACTGGTGGGGCATCCCTTTAAAGCAACGGTGGGGAACCTGAAGCTTTTCGGACGTAAAGGTAAAGGGACCCCTGACCATTAGGTCCAGTCGTGACCGACTAGCACATCAAAGTGCAAGTAGATAAATAGGTACTGCTCTGGTGGGAAGGTAAACGGCGTTTCCGTGCGCTGCTCTGGTTCGCCAGGAGCGGCTTAGTCATTCTGGCCTAATGACCCAGAAGCTGTATGCCGGCTCCGTCAGCCTGAAAGTGAGATGAGCGCAGCAACCCCAGAGTCGCCTTTGACTGGACTTAACCGTCCAGGGCTCCTTTACCCTTTACCTTCTGAAGTAAGAAAGATGGTGACTGGGGACAGGGCCTTCTTGGTGATGGCACCCTCCCTACCCACGGAACTTTTTCTCCAGGAAGGTGTGCTTCTTTCTGGTGCCTGGCAAAGACCTGGGTTACCGTAGGGAAGTCTTGAAAGCCTTGTTTGCAGAGCTCCCAGAGAACGAAAGTCACTCATCTCCCTGCTTTTCGCCCCCTGCATGATGTCCTGGCAGTGATGCCTAGTACAGCTTGCCACTGACACCTTCCTCCATGTGTGGAGCTTCGACACCAACAGCAGCATCAGCTGCTTTCCGTGCAACTCAGGAAGTTCCACGTCGCAAATGGCATCAAACGTTACAGGTGGAGGACAGGAACAGG
The DNA here is from genome assembly GCF_965153285.1 of Podarcis tiliguerta. Lineage (NCBI taxonomy): Eukaryota > Metazoa > Chordata > Lepidosauria > Squamata > Lacertidae > Podarcis > Podarcis tiliguerta. Next base: position 15,398,245 of record NC_139545.1, on the reverse strand, counting down.
GCATCCTCTGGGGACACAGAAGAAAAGCTTTATCCTGCCTTCTTTCTCATATACCCGAATGCGTTTGGCTACCTGAATGCAATTTACACACAGTAAATAATTTAAGCCAGCAAAGAGCTACATGCTTTATAGCTTAGGGCAAGTCAGAATTGCTTGCAAGTAAGGGAAGCTTTTTTCCAATGAGAAGAGAGCTGGTTATTTCATTTTCCTTGCCCGTTAAAGTGCTGGTAGTGCAGTTTGTGCCCTCATTTGTACCGGGGCAAAAGAACAGCCTAATACGATCTGTATCTTCACAGGCAAAAAATGTATTAATGCCTGGACTCTGCACATCCAAGGTCTATTAATTAAATGCAACATTCTGCTGTGTGCCAGATTCCTCAAGCGTACCAGGAACTCATCTTGCAGTATCCCTGTAGAGAGAGAAAAAAGTCCATCTTCTCCTGCATTACTCATTTAAGAGGCAATGATGAAGTACTGCTTTGAGAACCTATTGCTAGAGGGCTCCATCTACTAGCTGTCAGAAGATAGCTGCCTGCCCAGGGAGATTTCTGTGCTTTGCCCTGGCAATATTTACACTTTAGCTTCTTCCAGCCTTGAACCTGGCAGCCGAAGCTGCAGGCTAGGTGACAAGTTCCGGACCTCGCTGATAGCTTGGCGCAAGGTCCTTAGACTCAGACAGCAAGATCTATTGAACCGTTGCTGTTTGAAGGTCCAACCCCAAACAGAAAGAAACACAAAAAAGCGATAAGGTGCGGCGCAGAAGTCCAAATTGGTGGATGAGTCGTTCGAAGCATGTCTGCAGCACAGACTAAGCAAGAAAGCTGTGTGGTGAAAGGTTAAGGAATCCTGCCCAGTGGGATGTGCCTTTTAAAGTATTTGTCAGCCTAGTCCGCAGTAAAGCATCATTCTTCTCAGGTTGGAACACACCGGGTTCAAAACACTTTCCGCAATCAGGCAGGCAGGTTCGATTAGCCTGGAGAAGAGGAGGTTAAGGGGTGATATGATAGCCATGTTCAAATATATAAAAGGATGTCACATAGAGGAGGGAGAAAGGTTGTTTTCTGCTGCTCCAGAGAAGCGGACACGGAGCAATGGATCCAAACTACAAGAAAGAAGATTCCACCTAAACATTAGGAAGAACTTCCTGACAGCAAGAGCTGTTCGACAGTGGAATTTGCTGCCAAGGAGTGTGGTGGAGTCTCCTTCTTTGGAGGTCTTTAAGCAGAGGCTTGACAACCATATGTCAGGAGTGCTCTGATGGTGTTTCCTGCTTGGCAGGGGGTTGGACTCGATGGCCCTTGTGGTCTCTTCCAACTCTATGATTCTATGATTCTATGATTATAGTCTCTCACATACCCTCCCAGTATCTTCCCCAACAAACATAAAAGTCCTTCCGTGTGAGAAGACCCTGCATTACGCAGCAACCTCATTTCAAAACAAATGTGGGAGCAATTTAATACAATGCCCTTTGAACTCCTATGCCCAAACAGCATAATAACTAAGGGTTAGCATTTGGCCAATGGGATGCGGGTGGCGCTGTGGGTTAAACCACAGAGCCTAGGACTTACCGATCAGAAGGTCGGCGGTTCGAATCCCCGCAACGGGGTGAGCTCCCGTTGCTCAGTCCCTACTCCTGCCAACCTAGCAGTTCGAAAGCACCTCAAAGTGCAAGTAGATAAATAGGTACCGCTCCAGCGGGAAGGTAAACGGCGTTTCTGTGCGCTGCTCTGGTTCGCCAGAAGCGACTTAGTCATGCTGGCCACATGACCCGGAAGCTGTATGCCAGCTCCCTCGGCCTATAGAGTGAGATGAGCGCCGCAACCCCAGAGTCTGTCACGACTGGACCTAATGGTCAGGGGTCCCTTTACCTAGTATTTGGCCTCTGCACCGATTCCATCACGAGGCAAGGATCTGTAGTTTACCCCTTGCAGAGCTACAATTCCCAGCACCCTTAGTAAGCTACAGTTCCCAGGATTCATTGAGGGAAGCCATGTTGCCAGAAGATTTTTATTAGGAATTGTAGGTACCAATATCCCAAAGGAGCAGAAAAGACTTTTTATGTGTGCAACAACAGCCACACGGATGCTATTAGTCCAGCGATGGAAAGAAGACAAAGTGCCTACTAGAGAGGAATGGCAAACTAAGCTGTTGGAGTACACCAAAATGGCAAAACTAACTGGAAAACTCAGGAACCAAGAAGACAAAAACTTCAATAAAGAATTGGGGGGGGGGAATTATAATGTATTTAGGAGACCACTGTAAGGAGATGAAAACATTAGCAGGATTCTAATAACACCTGTGGGACGCAGGTGGCGCTGTGGGTAAAAGCCTCAGCGCCTAGGGCTTGCCGATCGAAAGGTCGGCGGTTCGAATCCCTGCGGCGGGGTGCGCTCCCGTTGTTCGTTCCCAGTGCCTGCCAACCTAGCAGTTCGAAAGCACCCCCGGGTGCAAGTAGATAAATAGGGACCGCTTACTAGCGGGAAGGTAAACGGCGTTTCCGTGTGCGGCTCTGGCTCGCCAGATGCAGCTTGTCATGCTGGCCACGTGACCCGGAAGTGTCTGCGGACAGCGCTGGCCCTTGGCCTCTTAAGTGAGATGGGCGCACAACCCTAAAGTCTGTCAAGACTGGCCCATACGGGCAGGGGTACCTTTACCTTTAATAACACCTGTAATGTAACAAATATTATGGACAATATGGAGAGACAGAAAATATGGATTATGAAATAATATGCAGTTGAAAATGTTGACAATAAGACCCATGGAGGGGAGGGTGGGAAGTCTGGCGATTCAGAGAAATCTCTAAAGATGGATATGTATTTGGTATTGTCCTGTGGTACTTCAGATATTCTTGGGACTCCCAGCCAGCCAGCATGGTCAATGCTGAGAGAAGTCAGGAGTTTGATCCCAACAACAGACGTAGGTTAACAGGTGTACTAAACCTTGGTTTAGTGTTACATGTAAACCTGGCCAGTGTGCTAAGTTTCATGTAGACTAGATGGCTTTGAGGTGTGATAGGAATTTTGAGGTCTTAGATATATGTTAAATGTTCATAAGTGTACCAACCAAGCACCTGCATAGATCAGCACAGGAAGACCGACTTGGAACCATTTTGATTCCTAAACTGAGCAAATGTTATCTCTGCAAGGTCAAAGTGGGAAACCTCCCCATTGTCTCTTTCCTCACAAATCCTGTCTTAAGGGCATATTTAAGATATGAATAGGGTGTGAGCCTGTGAAATGGCCCAGGAACAAAAGACTGGCCAGGCTCCCCAGGGTATCCAGTCAAGTAACCTGCCAGACAGGAGATAAAGGACGACAGGAGCAAAACAACATTCAAATTTCTGTTGTAGACCGCCTTTTCTGTGATGTAGGTGTGATGTATCTGGAGGGTGGTCTTAGGTTACACCCCTTCTGTGATGTATGTATGATGTATGGAGGGGTGATCTTGAGCTCCAGGGCAGGGAATGTCTATATAAGGCCTTGCGTGCCATTGTTCTGGGTTCCTCCTCCCTCCTGTGTGTGGTGAGTGAGGACCCTGTTGCAACAGATCAATAAAGATCAAGCTTACTAGCTGCTTTGCTTCTCAGTATTCTCTGGTTGTCCACTGTTATTTTCTCCTACCAATAGGGAACCTACGTAAGGGCTCTTGGATACCCCATAAGGGAAAAGGGCAGGTTTTTGTTTACAACAGAGGTCTCCTACCACACTGTAGGATTCTTCAAAAATCTGATTTACTAGGTATGGATGGATTTGAAAGTTCAGTATGAAGCGTTTAGGGACATTCTTTCCTCTTGCTGCCACTTTTCCTTGGCATCTACAATCGCTCGGGCTACTCTGCGTTGATTCAGATTCATAAATTGTGCTGTCACACATGGATCCATAATAGTAAAGGTAAAGGTACCCCTGCCCGTACGGGCCAGTCTTGACAGACTCTAGGGTTGTGCGCCCATCTCACTCAAAAGGCCGGGGGCCAGCGCTGTCCGGAGACACTTCCTGGTCACATGGCCAGCGTGACATTGCTGTTTTGGCGAGCCAGAGCCGCACACGGAAACGCCGTTTACCTTCCCGCTAGGAAGCGGTCCCTATTTATCTACTTGCACCCGGAGGTGCTTTCGAACTGCTAGGTTGGCAGGCGCTGGGACCGAACAACGGGAGCGCACCCCGCCGCGGGGATTCGAACCGCGACCTTTCGATCGGCAAGCCCTAGGCACTGAGGCTTTAACCCACAGTGCCACCCGCGTCCCTAGGATCCATAATAGGCCAGGCAAAAAAAACGACAGCCCTAGCTCCCTCAGAGGAAACAGGCCAAGATCCAAACATTGATCCGTGTGGGGATGAGTGGTGGGCTGCAATCCAAGAAGAGGAAGTTGTACTTTGCAAATGGATTTTGACTCCGGCACAAAGCAGAAGAGCAGACAGGGTAGATAACATATCATCCATGAGAATACCTAATCTGCCCAGCAAGGCTATTCTCAAACTGCACTGCAGTGGAGCGCATGATTATGACCTTTCTATTCTATTTTAATTTTTTAAGAGCAAGCCCCTTCTATATAGGAAAGCCTCTGTAAACAAAAAGGCCAGAATATCCTGAGCCAAGGGAATATGATCTCAAAGAGAACTGAGCAAAGAATGCAATCATGCAATCGTCTCCTGCTGGAATTGGGTTGTCTTTTCATTGGCACGTGAATCTACAAACCTTTATCTTGAGCCAGGCATTGACGCTGGGCCCAGCAAGATCTTTAAAAAAAAGTTAAAGTGAAGCTGCTTTTATTATTTCAAACCCCAGGGATAGTCAGTCAGTATGTAATCAATTAAATCTGTAGCATAAAGAAAACAGGAATTGAGAAGCATGCTTATTTCAGACATCAGAATATTTGTTTTAATAAGAGACACAGAGAGCAATTCCATATTGAAAGACCAAATGTCTCTTTGTTCTGCATCTATCAGAGAATGCCCACTATCTGTCCACAGAAATGGAATTACAGACAAACCCCATTGTGTCCTATGGCTATGTACATTTTTTACATTGATTGTACAGTTGTACCTTGGAAGTCGAACAGAATCCGTTCTGGAAGTCTGTTTGACTTCCAAAACGTTCCAAAACAAAAGTGCAGCTTCTGATTGGCTGCAGGAAGCTCCTGCAGCCAGTCAGAAGCTGTGGAAGCCCCGTTGAACTTTCAGCTTCCAAAAGAACGTTCGAAAACTGGAACACTCACTTCTGGGTTTCGATCGTTCGGGAGTCAATTTGTTCGGAAGCCAAAGCGTTCGAGATCCAAGGTACAACTGTAAAAGTTAAAGCATCTGAATTATTTTTGTTTCTTAAAAAAGTGTTTCTTGGAACAAGCCGTACTAAGTTTGCAAAGGACCCTTTACGCTTTGGCAATGACACATAATGAGCCTGCTCCAGAAATCTGTTGTTGTTGTTTAGTCGTTTAGTCGTGTCCGACTCTTCGTGACCCCATGGACCAGAGCACGCCAGGCACTCCTGTCTTCCACTGCCTCCCACAGTTTGGTCAGACCCATGCTGGTAGCTTCGAGAACACTGTCCAGCCATCTCGTCCTCTGTCATCCCCTTCTCCTTGTGCCCTCCATCTTTCCCAACATCAGGGTCTTTTCCAGTGAGTCTTCTCTTCTCATGAGGTGGCCAAAGTATTGGAGCCTCAGCTTCAGGATCTGTCCTTCCAGTGAGCACTCAGGGTTGATTTCCTTCAGAATGGAGAGGTTCGATCTTCTTGCAGTCCATGGGACTCTCAAGAGTCTCCTCCAGCACCATAATTCAAAAGCTGCAGAAATCTAGATACTGCCAAATGTGTCCCTTCAGAGTGACCGTGATTAGGCTAAAGTCCTTTTAAAGCATTAAACTGGGTTAAAGTTAACACATAAGAGGCGAGGGCAGTGAAATTGAGTGCATCAGGTCACCTATCACCATTCCTGTGGAAGGTCTGAACTGGGGAGCCAGCAAAAACCACGGAGACTCTCCACTTCCCCCCATCTATGCACACATTTTAGAACTGGGTAAAAAAATCAGTGCAATAAAGCATGCAGGGAACCTCCACCAATGCTCCCCTCTTCAGATCTCTGCCATTCATAAAGTGACAGGTGGGGGGGGGGCGGCTAACATACTCATCCCCCCCCCCACGTGCTTGCTTTAATCTAATTGTGACTTCTGCCAAGGGCTTAAGGAGGGGTTTAAACCAGAATTTATGACATATTTATCCAGAGAGATTTGATACCGAGCTTGTAAACTATCCTGGACCTGAAATAAATAAATGTATAAAAATGTGTTATATTTTTTAAAAAAGCAAGCAAATAAATATCTGTAAAATGTCCGGTCACTCCTAAATACAGTTTACTCAGGTGTAAGCCAGGCTTGGAAGATCAATAGTATAACTGAAGAAGGGAACGTACTCGTCAGTCTTCTGTGTTAAGAGCGTAGGTCGTCCAAAATCCCGTTAAAATTTACACTTCTGTTATATCTCTTTATCTACTGTTGCAGGTTGTAGAAGAAAAACATTTTGCTGGCTTTTTAAAGGGTTTTCTATCGACTGAAATGGCATGCGCCATTTTTGGTCTGCTTGCTTTTTTCATACCGTTTGGGTGAGGGAAGCTGCCAACTTTGTAGGGACGCAGGTGGCGCTGTGGGTTAAACCACAGAGCCTAGGACTTGCTGATCAGAAGGTCGGCGGTTCGAATCCCCGCGACGGGGTGTGCTCCCGTTGCTGAGTCCCAGCTCCTGCCAACCTAGCAGTTCGAAAGCACGTCAAAGTGCAAGTAGATAAATAGGTACCGCTCCAGCGGGAAGGTAAACGGCGTTTCCGTGCGCTGCTCTGGTTTACCAGAAGCAGCTTAGTCATGCTGGCTCCCTCAGCCAATAAAGCGAGATGAGCGCCGCAACCCCAGAGTTGGCCACGCCTGGACCTAATGGTCAGGGGTCCCTTTACCTTTACCTTACTGTTGCAGGTTGTAGAAGAAATACATTTTGCTGGCTTTTTAAAGGGTTTTCTATCAACTGAAATGGCATGCGCCATTTTGTCTGCTTGCTTTTTTCATACTGTTTGGGTGAGGGAAGTTGCCACATTTGTACTAGCATTTGTTGTTCCAAGTGAATGTATTAAGCAAATCACTCTTGACTGTATTACAGACCTCCAAACGTATGCATTGTTGTTCTAACCTTAGCTTGGTCTTTGGTGATGGCTAAAACTGGGAACTGAAACAAGCCGTCAAAACAAATGTTCTTCAACCTTGTGTTTCCGGGTGTTGCTGAACTACAACTCCCATCATCCCTGACCTTTGGGCTAAGCCGGATGCGGATGATGGGAGTTGGAGTCCAACAACATTCGGAGACCCAAGGTTGGCAAGCAGTAAAATACAGGGAGTTTCTAAGGGTCAAGTTTTGCATTTGGCTAGATTCCCTGGACATGGTCTCCAAACATAGTACACAGTCAGCATGTAGCAGTAGTTAATGTTAGACTAGGATCAGGAGATCAAAGTTCAAATTCTGATCTCAGACATGAAGCTCACACAGAGGGACTGACCTTGGGCCAGTCATACTTTCTCAGCCTATTGTATCATAGAGGGTTGTTGTGAGGAACCAGGGAACGGGAGGGCTATTATTATTATTATTATTATTATTATTAAGTTTATATACCACCCTATACCCAGAGTTCTCAGCGTGGTTCACAGAAAAGATCACAACATATATAACCAGAATAAAAACAACAACCCAATAACATCCAGCCAGAAAAGAGCCACATATTAAAAGGGTATAGGATGTCAAAGAGATCAACCAAAGGCCTGGTTTCCGTGCGCTGCTCTGGTTCGCCAGAAGTGGCTTAGTCATGCTGGCTCCCTCGGCCAATAAAGCAAGATGAGCACCGCAACCCCAGAGTCGGCCACGACTGGACCTAACGGTCAGGGGTCCCTTTACCTTTACCTTACTGTTGCAGGTTGTAGAAGAAATACATTTTGCTGGCTTTTTAAAGGGTTTTCTATCAACTGAAATGGCATGCGCCATTTTGTCTGCTTGCTTTTTTCATACTGTTTTTGCCTGGCGCCTAAAGGTGTATAATGAAGGCGCCAGGCAAACTTCCCTGGGGAGAGCATTCCACAGACGGGGAGCCACTGCAGAGAAGGCTCGTTCTCGTCTTGCCACCCTCCGGACCTCTCGAGGAGGAGGCACACAAAGAAGGGCCTTAGAAGATGATCTCAGAGTCCGGGTTGATTCATATGGAAAGAGGCAGTCCTTGAGGTATTGCGGTCCTTAAGACTTTATAGGTCAAAATCACACATGACACCTTGAGCTCCTTGGAGCAAAAGTACAATAAATGCCCCACATTTCCTCTGATTTGATGCCCTCTCAATCCTTTTAAGAACTTGCACTACTAGCTCCTCCTTCACCCCAACCCAGTATGCCGCACAAATCCATAGAGCAGTTTTGGGAGCCGGTGTGGTGTAGTGGTTAAGAGCAGTAGTCTCGTAATCTGGTGAACCGGGTTCGATTCCCTGCTCCTCCACATGCAGCTGCTGGGTGACCTTGGGCCAGTCACACTTCTCTGAAGTCTCTCAGCCCCACTCACCTCACAGAGTGTTTGTTGTGGGGGAGGAAGGGGAAGGAGAATGTTAGCCGCTTTGAGACTCCTTAAAGGGAGTGAAAGGCGGGATATCAAATCCAAACTCCTCCTCCTCCTCCTCCTCCTCCTCCTCTTCTTCTTCTTCTTCTTCTTCTTCTTTTCTGAAGAAAGCATTCAACAACAAAATAAAGCTACCAAGTTAATGCAGAGCTACCCAAGTCAGCAGATTCCATATTCCGTTTGCTGGTGAGGAGAGCCTTCTGCAAACCTCACCATCAAACCGCAGATCATTGCCTGCTACAGATCCTCAAAGTGCTGATAACTGTGTGATAGAACTCCTATCACACAGGCAGGGAGGCGATGTGGCTTCTGAAATTCTGCCTTGGCAGGAAATGTCAAGACCCACAAAACAACCATTTATCACACTTGTAAGTTGCGTTTCTTGCTGGGAAACGGAGCAATGACGACAGGCCTGATGCATTTCTGTTTCACCCGGGTGATGGAGGGAGGGAGAGGAGTCATTCTGAAACATTGTGTTAAAGAAATTCAGCTAGCATAGCCTAAAACGGGAGCATTTTGCTCTGGGGTGGGAAGGAAGGCAAAGTGATACAACTGTCATTGGGATCGGCTAGGGGAGGGAGAAAAGAGCTTCAAAAAGAACCAGTCACATACACCAGTACCTTGGTTCTCAAACTTAATCTGTTTCGGAAGTCCGTTCCGAAACCAAAGCATTCAAAAACCAAAGCACACTTTCCCATAGAAAGTAACGCAAAATGGATTAATCCGTTCCAGACCTTTAAAGACAACCCCTAAAACAGCAATTTAACATGGATTTTACTATCTAACAAGAGCATTGTTCCATGAAATGAAAGCAGAATCAATCAATCAATCAATCAATCAACCAACCAACCAGTAGCTGAACTGGTTCCACACAGTCACACAAACAAAACAAAAGAGCATAAACAGACAGAAGTGTGACACTCAAAACGGAAGTGTGACACTCAAATTGGAAGCATAACACTCAAAACGGAGCACGTTTGGCTTCCGGAAAAAGTTCGCAAACCGGAACACTTTCTTCCAGGTTTGCAGTGTTTGGGTTCCAAGTTGTTCTGAGTATCAAGACGTTTGAGAACCAAGGTACCACTGTACACACACACAGGTCACAGGAAGAAAGACACTGTGCTTTGATCCAAAGTCTGAAATGGAACAAAACATGTACAGTGGTACCTCGGGTTAAGTACTTAATTCATTCCAGAGGTCCGTTCTTAAGCTGAAACTGTTCTTAACCTGAAGCACCACTTTAGCTAATGGTGGCCTCCCGCTGCTGCGCCGCCGGAGCACAATTTCTGTTCTTATCCTGAAGCAAAGTTCTTAACCTGGGGTACTATTTCTGGGTTAGCGGAGTCTGTAACCTGAAGTGTATGTAACCCGAGGTACCAGAGCCTGGATAGCTCAGTTGGTTAGAGCATGGTGCTGATAACACCAAGGTTGCAGGTTTGATCCCCATATGGGACAGCTGTATATTCCTGCATTGCAGGGGGTTGGGCTAGATGATCCTCAGGGTCCCTTCCAACACTATGTTCCTATGATCTACTACATCAAGGCATCTCCTGCAAATCAACAGTTCTAGCTAGTTTAAAGTTGAGGTCTCCTAGAGAGGCACAGGAAGTGGTGTGGCCAAGACATATCACAGGGCACCCCATCCCCCACCTCCAGCCAGTGTGGTGTAGTGGTTAAGAGTGGTAGTCCTGTAATCTGGGGAACCGGGTTCGCGTCTCCGCTCCTCCACATGAAGCTGCTGGGTGACCTTGGGCCAGTCACACTTCTTTGAAGTCTCTCAGCCCCACTCACCTCACAGAGTGTTTGTTGCAGGGGAGGAAGGGAAAGGAGAATGTTAGCCGCTTTGAGACTCCTTAAAGGGAGTGAAAGGCGGGATATCAAATCCAAACTCTTCTTCTTCTTCTTCTCCATCCTAATGCTTTGCGTAGCCCTGTAGAGAAAAAGCATCAAGCCCCTTTGCTCCACACTCAAAACTGAAAAACAGCTACACTTTTACCCATTACTTAGTAACCAACAGAGGGATTAGGACAGATTCAAAACCACTTGCTCAAAGCTAATCATTCTTCAACATGCTCCTCACTCTCCAACCATTGTAAGTAGCTGGGCAATTAAGGAGTAGCAGAACTGTGGGTTGGGTCTAATCTCCCTATGGGGGCCAAGCAGTAAAAACCAGTCTAGCCCAGGTGGATTGTGAAAACAAAGATTTTAACGGGTCCTTGCCAGTTTTAGTACATGAAAATGCTATGTTTGCACCTTGCCTTATAGGCAATGATCTTGCTTTTTGAAAGCATTTAAGCTCAGCAGCAAAAAGAGTTGTCGCCAGTCCCTAAAGGGTTAACTTTTTGGTGAATGTCTAGTCAATGCGTTCCTGTCATTGGAAATGTAAATCAGTTTGATCAAGTTTGTGAGTCAGCAGACATTTCCTTGGCAAAGTCTGGTGAGAATACCATGACCCCCTCATGGTAGAAATTCTACCTTGAGGGAGTTTGTTCCTGGAGATAAAGTGTTGATTTTGCGTGGAGTTAAACCGCACAACAGTTAAGTTAAGATAGTTAAGCTGCACAGCCAAAGCTGATATGATATCCTTCAAACAATTCACATGGTTCTTTTTTGGCGAGCACTCGTAGCCGAGTAAGATTGCCTTCCATAAACACAGTTTTAAAAATGAGTCTGGAAGTGACTGTAGAGGCCAGTTCTAGATTCACAGGTCCTTCCACAGTGGGGACATAGGTTTCTGGGTGGGAGTTGATCACGGTGAAGGTTTGCCAAGCATGCCTTCCTCTTAGCACATTACTCCCTTTCGTCCCGAGTTTGAGTGTCTTCAAAGCCCACGACACCTTTGGTAAAGGCTGTTCTCCAATTGGAGTGCTCGCAGGCCAGTGTTTCCCAGCTGTTGATGTTTATACTACTTTTTTTTTTAGATTTGCCTTGAGACAGTCTTTAAACCTCTTTTGTTGACCACCAGCATTACGCTTACCATTTTAAAGTTCGGAATAGAGTAGTTCCTTTGGAAGATGATCATCAGGCATCTGCACAACATGACCAGTCCAACGAAGTTGTTGTTGAAGAATCATTCCTTTGACACTGGTGATCTTTGCTTCTTCCAGTAAAAAAAGGTAAAGGGACCCTTGACCACTAGGTCCAGTCGTGGCCGACTCTGGGGTTGTGGCGCTCATCTCGCTTTATTGGCCAAGGGAGCCGGCGAACAGCTTCCGGGTCATGTGGCCAGCATGACTAAGCCACTTCTGGCAAACCAGAGCAGCGCACGGAAACGCCATTTACCTTCCCGCTGGAGTGGTACCTATTTATCTACTTGCACTTTGACGTGCTTTCAAACTGCTAGGTGGGCAGAACTGCTAGGTGGGCAGGAGCTGGGACCGAGCAACGGGAGCTCACCCCATCGCGGGGATTCAAACCTCCGACCTTCTGATCGGCAAGTCCTAGGCTCTGTGGTTTAACCCACAGTGCCACCTGCGTACACTGGCATTAGTTTGCCTGTCTTCCCAGGTGATGTGTAAAGCACCTGACCACCTCTCCAGGTCCCACCCAATTCACAAAAAGCGGGCAGCGCAATTCGGAGGGTGCAACCTGGGTTGGTCGCCGTTCCAAAGTGCTGCGCACAAACAGCAAAGGGTAGAAAACCTTTGTGGCTTTGACACATCTGTGCTTGTTCAGGAGCACTTTTGCTGTACATCAATTTGCAAGCCGTTTGAAGTTCTTTGGTTTTGCATGCCACAGTTTGCTTGAGGGCAGGCAGGAGGGGTGGGCAAGTTGCACCAAAGAAAGGTATGATGTTGACACAAGATTCTCCCATACTCCATCAGGCCTAGAAGGATAGCTTGTTGATCTTCCCCTCCCAGTGCTTGATAGAGGAGGCAGGAAACTCTACGGCTGACTCCACCCCGAGCGATATTATTCATCTGTCCCTGGTTTCCCGTTATATGCAGAATAAGTCCAGCCAACAGGCCATGTTCCATCCCTGGGATAAGGAATGTAATATCTAAGCAAGTCTACAGGCACGTACACTACATTAGACCAATGAAGCACAACCCTCGTAATTTGAAGGCAGAGCCAATACATAAAGGAGAGAGAGATGGTGCAGACCACAGGTGCTCATTTAAATTCCACACATGAACTTCTGCACCTACTAGACCGGAATAATTTCCTTTTGCAAAGTCCTGACTACAGAGGGTGCCCACAGTTGATTTTCATGGGGAACCATAGCCAGTGGCAATAGAAGACACCCACTTATGCCCTATACAAATTTGATAAATACCGTATTTTTTGCTCTATAAGACTCACTTTTTCCCTCCTAAAAAGTAAGGGGAAATGGGTGTGCGTCTTATGGAGCGAATGCAGGCTGCGTGGCTATCACAGAAGCCAGAACAGCAAGAGGGATTGGTTTCCACTGCACAGTGATCCCTCTTGCTGTTCTGGCTTCTGAGATTCAGAATATTTTTTTTCTTGTTTTCCTCCTCCTAAAACTAGGTGCGTCTTGTGGTCTGGTGCGTCTTATAGAGCGAAAAATACAGTAAATAATAATGTTAGCTGCCAGCGGAAGCTAGTAGCTTCAAAAGGTTTCACAGTAGCCATAGGCTAAGAGGTAACTTTTCTTTTGAGTATATAAAGGTGAATTCAATGCATGCAGTATTAGAACTGTGGAAGTTAGGAGTGTGGTGCCGACAATACATGTTCCATCTTTGTGTGGGACAAATGCATCCCTTCCAACTCTACAATTTTATGGTTCTCTGTTGTTGCAATAGGTTCCTCCCCTGCCTCTGCATTGTCTCAAGAACTGTGGTGGGGTTGTGGCATTTTCAGCAAGGAGGGGAATTTAAAGATCAGAAATCAGCCTGTCGAGCAAACGAAAAGGTTTGTTTTATCCGAATGCAATTAAAAAAATTAATTTCTAATTATGCTAAGTTGCCTTGCGACAGCTTTCATATTACCTTTCTTCAAGCGGTGCAGAGGCTGAACATTTGCAGGCTTGCATTTAACAAACGGACAAGGAGTGAATCTTAACGAGTTGGCCCCGTTCACACAGAACGCTCCTCAACGAATTATTTTCTGCTAGGACTCTGTTTGGACAGACAACGGGGGAGAGATGAGAGGCACAGATGAGGCAGATGAACTGGAGATTGTGTAACATTCCTCACTAATCCCCAGCCAGCTCCTAGCTCCACCCATCCAGCTCCAATCGGATTCGGTTCTTGTGTGATCACATTGCCTCCTTGACAACAGAGCCTAGTGCAGCAAGCTATGGTCAGGAAACTTGGAAGGTGTCTAGCAAAACTGCTGCGCAAGGTTTGCAGAGCCTTTCTTAGAACAGATTCAAAATTATAGAACATAGAATTGAGAGTTGGAAGGGACTGCAAAGGTCTTCTGTTCCAAACTGCCTTCTACCAAGTTGGACCAGGTTGCTAAGCACCTGTTCTGACTCCTCTTCATGTTCTTTCCCAGCACTCTCTCTCTCTCTCTCTCTCTCATATATATTTAAATTAGACACTAGGAAGTGAATCTGGGGCCTTAATCCAGGGTTGGCTGCGATCCTAAAAACACAATGCTTACTGATTTAATAAACACTGCTAAAGCATGTGCTCTACTACTGAGCTATGATGACAATGACAATGACAATTATTATTATTATTATTATTATTATTATTATTAATTTATACCCTGCCCATCTGACTGGGTTTCCACAGCCACTAACATGCATAGGATTACACTGCTAAAGCATGTGCTCTACTACTGAGCTATGATGATGATAATGACGATAATAATAATAATAATAATAATAATAATAATAATAATTTTATTTATACCCTGCCCATCTGGCTGGGTTTCCACAGCCACTCTGAGCGGCTCTCAACAGAATATTAAAAACACAACAAAACTTCAGACATTAAAAACTTCCCTATACAGGGCTGTCCCCCAAAGGTACTAGACCAGGGGTCTATAGACCAGGCCCATGGGCCGGAAACGGCCCACAGAGACCGTTTAACTGGCCCACGAGCTGCCCCCAAACCAAACCGCCCTCTCGGCAAGTCCCCATGCGCTGCACTAAATCGGCGCAGTGTGGCGACTCTCTTCCGCGGCTCCGGAAATCGCTTCTGCGCAAGCCCAGACACCGGAAATTGCGTCTGCGCATGTCCGCGTCGCCATAAATCGCTTCTGCGCAGGTGCGATTTCCGGCATCTGGGCATGCGCAGACACGATTTCTGGCGTTGTGCTGCACTGGCCCACCCCACAGAGGTTCTCTGCGGGAGAGATCCGGCCCATGCCTGATAAGCCTTGCCAACCCCTCGAGTAGACAGTGTGGGCCCTTGGCATGGGGTGAAGGCAGGATTTGAATACCTGGAACTGATGGCAGAAATGGAGGGTAGTTACAGGGACCAAATCTCTCCATATGAACCTACTGGGACCCTGAGATCATCTTCTGAGGTCCTTCTGCATGTTCCTCCTCCACAAGAGATCCCGAGGTTGGCAACACGAGAACAGGGTCTTCTCTGCAGTGGCTCCCCGTTTGTGAAATGCTCTCCCCAGGGAGGTTTGTCTGCTGCCTTCATTATACATCTCTAAGTGCCAGGCAAAAATGTTCCTCTTTAACCTTGGCTTTGGCTGGCTGACATCCAATGCCCTTTAAAAATGTTTTGGCGAGGGGAGGGATTATTTTTATTATGCATTTTGTGCTTTTATATTGTGCTCTTATGTTGTGAGCTGCCCTGAGACCTGTCAGTATAGGGAGGTATACAAATTTAATAAATAATAATCGTAATTATAACTAAGCCATTGCCCCATAGCAGCTGGTGAATAGGGACCAGAATGAACTAGGGCGCAGTTGAAGATACACCCCACTTTTCCTTCATTACGTGTTTTTCTAACAGCGAAAATCCAGAAACACAACAGAAAATCAGAGAGTTCAGTTTCCTGTTTTAAAAAGCCCAGAAGACACCCAGTCATAATGGAAAGTGTGCTTCAATTTTTTTTATTAACTTCTTGTACATTATTTTACACAAATGGAATGTTAAAACATACAACCTAGATCAGTTAAAAAAGGGGTGGTGGAATCAATGATCATTTACCGGCAGACCAAGTACACGATGAACCTTTTAAAAAATCCTCATTTCCCCAAGCATACAAGCTCAATTAAAAAAGTTACAAACGTGTTACATTAGACGTCGCTAATTGCATTCTGGTATATTAGCAGGGTAAGGAAGGAAGACTTCTTGCCCACTGCCACTACCAAACGTTAAGCTGCGTCCTGCTCACAGTTCCATCTAACGTGTTGTGGAAATGAGTTAGTCCAAACAGCTGATTCATAGCGTGAACCTAATGGTTTGAAGAGCACACACTCTTGGTCAGTAGAGATAGTCCTGAATCGTTGCTTCGTAAAAACATAGCCTTCCAACTTAACTATCCTCAAATGCGCCTTCTAACTGCTTAGTTCCTCCCTGGCCATTCTTCAAATTATTCTTCTATCTTCTCAAAGCTGGGGAGATGGTGCAATCTTGCTTCATACATCAAAATAAAATATTTCAGTCCCTGCTTAATGAGTGCATCACTTATCCTGGTGGTTTGCATGCTATGCTTCAGAAAATACTGGGAAGTCTGTTAGATGTTCTACAATGAGAAGATAAGGGCAGAGAAGTTTTCTGTTCAGACACTGTTACCACCCACTATAAATCCTGGCCTACCATGAAGTTCTGGGTGTGTTAGAGGACATTCCCTCAGTTCGTCAGCAGGTGTGGTGAGGCCCGACGAGACTGGCCAGTACCTCATGTGAACTGTCTTAATACACTCTTTCAAAATTCTTTCCAAGGCACAGTGGCTCCTTGGTGGCAAAGAAAAGGGGGGGGGGGGGGGAGAGACAACAGAAAAAGGATTCCCTGAAGGTTTTCAGTTTGAAACCGCAGACCATACAATTTGTGAAGGAGCCACTTTTTGCAGCTTGCATGAACAATAGTTTGCCACTGACAATACTTAAAAGAGAAAAAGTGCAAATGTTTTGCCTAAGGTTTAAGGATTCAATGAGGATTCACTCCATACGCCTAGTTGTTTGATGCCTTCTGAATGATAAATCCACAGAATCTGGATACGTGGAAAATTCAGTATTGGGTATCTTTTGAGATGTTTTAGGGAAGTGCAAAGTAACCAACTACTTCATTTAAAAAGCCTCAACTTATTAGAAGGCCATCTTTAAAATATTTCCCTTTTCCCCCTATCACACTCCAGAACCAAAAATAGCCTCAAAAATGAGCAACAGCACCCATAACCCTCTGCATCTCTGCTTAACGTTTGTTCCAGTAGATCTAACATTTACCTCCATCAATCAGTCAACTAATATTGTAGCCAACTAATCTGGCTATTCATGTTTGCAGGCTGGAATGCAAAGCAAAATCTTTGCTGAAGCAACTTCTGAAACATTTAAACAGATGCCACATATATAAAGAACTAGACTGACAGCAAGCAAAGTCTGCACAACATTGATGCCATTTCTTTCAAACAGATAGGGATTCTTGCCTATTTGCAACTCAGAGACACAAAAAGTAGTACCAAAAGCAAGCCAATTTTCCAAATAAATGCTGGACACATGGGCAGCTTTGAGTCTTTAGCACTGCTTTGTATTACTTTTGCAGTTTCCACCACTGTGGCACGAAACATACCAATGTACTCTAGAGAATGCCTTCCAGCAGCCTGAGAATTTTCCAACAGCAGCAACTTACATTGTTTTGCTTCTGAACTGCAACCACAAATTTGGCCTCCTGACTGAGTTAATTGAGAACAATGCACTTCTGTCTTTTCAATATATCCAGCAGAACACAGAGCAGACACCGTACTTAAGAAACGAACCTGGCTGGCTGCACTTTGGAGCTTCTCAGTTTCATTGCACAGGGATGGATCAGAAGCCAGAGCCATCAAAAGAAAGCTGCTACTACTGGACACAAGGAAGTGGTTGGGCCAAAATGATTGAAAAAGCTCCTCCTCTGTCGAGATCTGTATAATGGAGTGCTAATTGAGGTCAACAAAAGAGTTTGCTCAAATAAAAGAGGCAGGGCAGAATAAGGCTCAAGACTGCAGTGTGCAATGACTTAGAAGGAGGAAGTAAGGAGGAAAGAGATTTGAAGCTTAAAGTCTAAGACAAGGAAGTATAAATAGCAAGTTATGCTATCAAGAAGATCAGCACTGAGATTAGCTCATTGGCAATGCAGAGTGGGGACTTTCCATACCAGCATGTCTGCTTGACAAAGCAAAATCGTATCTGGAAAATCCCACTCTGGCTCAAAACCAGCCAAGGGAATAAATGACAGTAAAAGACACGTTTCTTCCTTTTCTTTTCTTAAGTGTACTGGAGTAAAGCAAGCAATATAAACATATATTTCTGGACCCACCTACTTTTTTGTAAGGAATGGAATAAAAGCTTTTGAGGCCTCAATGGAAAAAGGTACTTCAATTAATAGACACGTGAAGAAACCCGACTGAAAAATGCCCTGTCTGAAATATTCACATTCCAGGGCCATTTACAAATTACATGGAATCAAACTCCAGGTTACTCAAGAGTCACAGCCAATCCTGGCTCCCTGATATATGAATAGGCATATTGATTAACTCTTCCTCCTAAGAGCTCCTGTATACCAGTGTTACATGTACATCCAAAAATGTAAAGTACCAACAGGACACTGGCAAGGTGGAGAACGATAAGTTAGTGCAGAAAATCACAAGTACATTTACATTTAAATTACTGCCTTGCTTATATTGTCCCAACCTCAGTGTCTGGTACCAGCAGTAATGATCCCTGAAAAAAAAATCATTGAATCCCAGCAGCTGCAGCAGAAGATCTGATTTAAGTTCAAGGGAGGGAAAGTCCCTGAACGGTACGACACAGTGCTGTTACATGAGATGGAGACATAATTTAAAGCCAATGAATGCAAGTCTTTACTGTCAGAAGGTAAAAAGAACTTGAGATACCAGGAAGGAGTAACAGGCTGCCTACAGGCTAATAAAACTCTTTTCTCTCTATCCAATATCCTAAAGCTACAAGAAACCACCATATTGCTTCCTTTCATTTGACAGAAGTAGGTATTGGGTGGCAAAGACAGGTTGCCTTGCAAGGTGGGGTGAGGGAGACATTTGCAGGGCAGACATAGAAGTGGGCTACTTAACCCTTCTCCATTTGCCACTTTTTTGGGTGGGGAGGGGGAGTCTGAACAGAAGCATAATTTAATTCTTAAGAACAAAATAATGTGAAATACATCTTATTTTTTGCTATATAAACATGTGAAAACTTTCAATCACCTTTATTCAACGCTTTTGTTACAAACTTTACAAGGTACTTTTAACAGCTTCCAAAACGGGTCCCTTTTTTTGTGTGGAAACAGATATATTCTTAACAGCTCACAATTTTACTTAGTGAGCTTCTTCCCTACCCTATCCCATACCCCTCATTTTTCAATTTATGGTAAGCCACAGTAGTGTAAAGTTTTATCGGTTCAAGAAATATAGGTGGTTCCTTCAAATGTATGCTCACAGTTATGTATGTTTAAACCCATTTATATCAATGGGATGAAGGATGAGCAATTGGGTACAGAATTATAGCTACTGTCAAAAGCCTGGCTAACAGCACTGAACATGAACTACTATGATCTGCCACTGAGACAACCTTGAATAATAATAATTAAAAAAACCAGACAAATGTCAATCCAGGTCCCCATCCCCATGAAATGTATCACTTTGCCCACCTTTGTGACTACTCAGCTAGAGAGAAACAGCCTGGAGATTAAAGTAGTACAAGAAAATAACTACCTGAAACATGTTTAAAAAATACCCGTTAAATTACCTTAACTGGCAGCACTTGAGATGGTAATTCTTATTTCCCTATAATTTATTTTAAAAAATATTGCATAGCTGCTAAATTATGCTCTCTCTCTCTTTTCTTTTTTAAGTTTTGCTGCTGCGTTGATATCCACAAGCAGTAAAGGTGAATTTTAGTAAATGAACACAGTATGCGGATTTCAATTAACTCTATAGCCTGATCAACGACGTCAATTAATGATCTGCCTTGATTACATTTTGCTCTTTGGGCTGCACTCTGGCAAAGCTTTACTTAAAAAATAAAAATCCTAAGTCAAGGAATGTTGCATTCTTTCACAGAAAAAATGTGAACAGCAGAAAGGGTGCAAAATTTCATGAGGAAGTTCACACCGCTTAACTGTATGTACTTCATAGATTGCCTTTACCCCCAATCCCAAGCTCCTGGTACACAGTGGGAGTGAGGCGGATTCCAACTCCAAAATGGCATTTTCCTTGTACAATGTCCCAGAATCTTGATCCGGAGCACACTGCTTCCATTCAAGAAAGAACATGAGAACAAACTGCTTCTGTAGACAGTTTTCTTTTTTTAAAAAAAATTAAAATTAAAATGAAAGTTAGTAACTTTGGCCTGTAGATACAAAATGTTGTCCGTAAAGTCTGTGGGAAGAGGACTTTTCCAGGATGTGCAGCATTTTCAAGAATCCCTGTGTCTCCTTTAAGCTGAGTGTCGGTACACTGAGCTTCCAGCTTCGCATCACTTGTCCCGTGTCGTGTTCCATCTCCCTCTTAACTTTCCAGTACAAAGTGAACAGAAGTCCAGTCTCACGTCGGCATCTGAAGATGGAACGCCAAATCCTTTACACGTGATGATCAGTGTGAGAGACTAGAAAGAAATTCACAGAGAAGGAAGTTAACTTTCTTGGAAATGGAGTGTGTTCTATAAACAGCAGTTTGGGGTTTTTTCGGGGGGGGGGGGGAGTATGAGTCTCTCTGGACACCACTTAAAAATAAATTGCCCTTGTGTGTATAAACAGCCATAAGAACCAGCTGATACTGAGAAAACGATTCACTTGTATTTATCCTGTAATAGTGGTGTATTGGGGATTTTGAGAAGGAATACTTTTCTCCTTGGCATTTCCCATAATTTACCACCAAGATGTGCTACCCCGTCCCACATACAGTGGTACCTCAGGTTAAGTACTTAATTTGTTCTGGAGGTCCGTTCTTAACCTGAAACTGTTCTTAACCTGAAGCACCACTTTAGCTAAGGGGGCCTCCTGCTGCCACCGCGCCGCCGGAGCACGATTTCTGTTCTCATCCTGAAGCAAAGTTCAGGAGGGACTATTTCTGGGTTAGCGGAGTCTGTAGCCTGAAGTGTATGTAACCTGAAGCGTATGTAACCTGAGGTACCACTGTACAGAGCAGCAGGAAGCCAAACCCTTCTGCGTTTCATATGATGGCAGGAGGAAGGAGAAATAAGAAGGAAGCAGCCACGCAAATTCTCCCCACTATTGCCCACCATTTTCTCAGCGCCCATATGATGTATCTGGGCTTGGCCAAAAAGTAGTGAGCTCCATAACTCATTTGGGCGTGAAAACTTCTTTTGTTCTTGGACTACCTAAGCAGGAGAGAAACCTGCTCTGCAAGCAATGCCAAGCCAAATATGCCCAAGTGAGTTGTTGCAAATTTAGAAAATTTGTCCCTCCTACTGATCCTGCAGTTGCCATCTTAGTGCTATATGTGAGCCCAGGCTTGTGGTTTGTCTTGGTCCAAGCAAACCACAAGCTGTAATCAGAGTTAGCTCTTGGCTTCCAGAAGCTGAACCATGGTTTGGCTTAGCTATATGTGCAAGCCCAGGCTTGTAGCTGGTCTTGCTCCAAACAAACCAGCTACAAGCCTGGGCTTGCACATATAGCTAAGCCAAACCATGGTTCAGCTTCTGGAAGTACAGCAGCAGCAGGACTGGCTGAAGAGCAAAGAGGCTGTGATTTTCTAAACATGCACCTGCATGCTTGCTTGTTCATGCCAAACCATAGTTTGGCATAGCATTATGTGTGAATTGAGCCACCTTTTATCACAATGCACTAGTATTTCAATACTGTATTAACTTGTTAACAACAGAAATGGCTTGAGGCTCAGGGAGTACCATATTTTTCGCCCTATAGGACGCACTTTTCCCCCTCCAAAAATGAAGGGGAAATGTGTGTGTGTGTCTCCTATGGTGCGAATGCAGGCTTTCGCTGAAGCCTGGAAAATGAGAGGGGTCAGGAAGCTATCTGCAAGCTGTGAGAGTCTGGCGCGAAGTCCCACGGCTTGCGGAGAGCTGCCTGCATCCCAAAGCCTGGGGCACGCTGAGGTCCGCAAGCCGTGGGAGAGCTGCGCGACTTCGGGCAGATATCCGCAAGCCTGGGGAGACCGGCACGACTTCCCGCCGGGTTCCCTAGGCTTGCGGATAGCAGCCTGTTCTGGGGGCTGGGGTCGGGGGAAGCTCAGGCCTAGGGGGGGGGGAAATAAATTTTTTTCTTTGTCCTCCCCCCCCCCCAAAAAAACCCTAGGTGTGCCCTATGGGCCAGTGCACCCTATGGGGCAAAAAATACGGTATTTTTAAATGGCAGTACCCATCATTCAGTGCCACAACTCCTCCCCACTCCCACCACATCTGTATTGTGGTTTCTAAAATGACTGAAGAATGCAGAAATAGTAGATGAAACCTGGTAAATAGTAAAAAGGGGGCAGGGAAGGAAAAAGAAAGGGCCTTCTTTGATCAAGGCTATGATGATTAACAATCAAGAGACCATATGAGTAACACTATGGGCACAGTGAGACTTTTCATTATACATTTCCATTAAACAGACATTCATTGTGGGACACAAAAAATCCATTTCTGAAAAATTAATCAAGCTTCAAGAGCAATTTTGTGAGGGCTGTTGTTCAGGGTGCGTGTAGAGAGGAAAGCCTTCCTGGTACCTGCGAGCCTAAAGGAGTTATCTGTATTGTGCGCCAACTGAAATAACTTGACAGAAATGCCAACAGGCATTTAAAAATACGAAGTTTAGAAAGTATTGCTGCCCCTTCCACCCTGCTCTATCACAGTTGTGGTTTTCAAGTTTTAAAAAAATATGCCTGAAATATGACACACAATATTTTTTCCTTGTGGGGATAAAGTCATGAAAAAGATGTTACTGAATAGTAACATGTCTAGTTCCAGCAAGTCAGAACTGAATATGCTAAGAGACAACTCTTTAAAGAGCATCTCAAATGGCACCAATTGCTGGTCTACAAAGGGCAAGCCAGACTGTCCTGTTCCACATTGCTTAATGCCTGGTGAAAAGAGCCTACCACTGTCATTACCAAGCATTAGGCACTAAGATGCTAAGTGCTACATCTGGGAACACACAGGGTAAGAACTGGTGTCTGAATGGTGCAGATAATGCCTTTATAAAGTGTTTGCCATAGCAGGGCCGCCATTTATTTACATGCCACTTCAGGCAGCAAAATGTCTTGGGCCTGCACTGCTGCCCAGAATGGTAAGATGGCTCCAGCAGAATTGGATTAATAATAATAATAATAATAATAATAATAATAATAATAATTTTTTATTTATACCCCGCCCTTACCGGTTTAGAATACCGGGCTCAGGGTGGCTAACAACAAATTTAAAACACTTAATTATAATATGACATAGAAGCAGCATAAAATACAGTATAAAAGCATGAATGACAATAAAATTTGAAGTTCAAAAATCAATTTGGGGAAAATCCATCCAATAAACATTAGTCACCAGGGCTAGCTGGCTGAATTAGTCCTACTTGGGCCAGCGAGGAGGCCAGGGGAGAATTAGCTGTGGGGTCCCAGAGTGGGTAATCTTCATAAAAGAGGAGGGGGAGGGAAGAGAAGGAAAAGATCAGGCTGAATTCAAATTAAAGGCCAGGCGGAATAGCTCTGTCTTACAGGCCCAGCAAAAGGAGGTTAAATCCTGTAGGGCCCTAGTCTCATGGGACAGAGCATTCCACCAGGTCGGAGCCATCACCGAAAAGGCCCTGGCTGAGGATAGTCTGACTTCCTTAGGGCCCTCTAAACTATGGTTATTCATGGACCTTAGGGTCCTCTGCGGTGCATACCAAGAGAGGCGGTCCCGTAAATACGAGGGCCCTAAGCCTAAAGTAGTAACAAAGGTGGTTTATCGGGTTAAGGCAGGAATTTCTCGACACAAAAATCCCCATGGCAAGAGTAAGGAGCAGATGGTTCAGGCTGCAAGGATTCAGCATTCATCCCCATCATCAGTGACAGGATCGATGTTCTGAAGTCTCTAGCATATGCAAGAATCAAATACATTTAACAACTCCGTCCAATCCCAGAAGTTATTGTGCCAATGTACCATTAAGAAAAGTAGCTGGAGCAAAAGGTTATTGGAGCACTAGAACTCATGTTGTGCTACAGCCAGATATTGAAAGCTACTCAGCTTTATAGATTGGTCTTTGGGGACAGCAACCTATATGACAGTAGTTACCTACACAAAACAGGAAACTCTGACGTTAATCTGAGGGATGTTCAGGACAAGATCTGTTTACTTCAAACCATTCGTCTATGCATCTATGAGAGAGAGAGACAGAGAGAAGAATTATTTCTTTACTGCAGCTGAAACACAAAGAGAAGTTTGCTTATCAGTCAGCTCCACGGAAACAGAATTTTTTCTTCTTCAAGTAAATGCTTTCTTTATAATGAAAGTATCATGTTAACTAGGGCAATCATTCAGAAATGGTTAACAGACTTGTAACTGATTAATCAATCAAAAAGCTATATACAGTGGTGCCTCGCAAGACGAAAAGAATCCGTTCCGCGAGTCTCTTCGTCTAGCGGTTTTTTCGTCTTGCGAAGCAACCCCATTAGCGGATTAGCGCTATTAGCGGCTATTAAAGGCTTAAAGGGATTAGCAGATTAGCTGCTAAAAGGCTATTAGCAGCTTAGTGCCTTAGAAAAAGGGGGTGGGGAGCGAAAAAAAATAGCAGGAACTCGCAAGACATTTTCGTCTTGCGAAGCAAGCCCATAGCAAATTCGTTTTGCGAAGCACCTCCAAAACGGAAAACCCTTTCGTCTAGCGGGTTTTCCATCTTGCGAGGCATTCGTCTTGCAGGGCACCACTGTATTGGAAAACCTCAGTAAAGGCGTCTTTTTGAGGGTCCTTGCATACTATGAAGTAAGATTTCCAAAGAAAAACAATTAAGAGGAAAAGTAAATATGCTGAGGGGATAAGCTCTAGAAATTCCACCTTGTCAAATCTCATTTTTAAATGCAAATCTATTAAAATTATTTCAGTGAATTATTAGAATGGTTAAGTGGAACAGATTCCTCCCAGGAGGTTGTGGACTCGCCTTCCTTAGAGGTTTCTAAGCAGAGGCTGGATGGCCACCTGTCATGGATACTTTAGTTGAGCGTCCTGCCTTGCAGGGGGTTGAACTAGATGACACTTTGGGTCCCTGCCAACTCCACAATTCTATGATTCCAAGTCCCAGCTGCTGAATTCTGTTTCGCGTGTACTTACCCTTTATGATATATGCATAGACAAGGCAATCGTGCTATTGTATCCCCTTGCTGCAGCTCTTCCAGGCATATTGCACACTCCCCAGCATCTTTACTCAGCACATCCTCTACAGACACAGGCAAAACACAACAGAGACAAAAAAAACATATATTTCATTCCCAGTATTGACAATATCCTTTAAAGAAATGGCAAGGAAGATGAGATCTATCACGTTTAACATTCAATGAAGTTAACAGTCACAAAATCAAATCATACTGTGGTTTGATTTAGTCTAATGGAATACTGTTGTGAAACAAGCTACTGGAATGTAGGGCTGAAGATTACAATACCTCACATGCTTGTGCAGATAGAAAACAACAAGGAAGACCTGCATCAAAGCTTTCCAGCCAGTCAGCCAGCCAGCCATGCCCTCTTCCAGTAAACTCCAATGCATCCCACGCTCTCCCAGTTTTCCACCCTTGAACAGTTAGACAGCATTCTGTGACCACTAAGCATGCTTGGTCCTCACAGGCTCTTTTGGGGTTTTCCACCTCTTAGGGATTTCTTCCAAAGCCTTTTTGTGTGTGTGGGGGGGGTGTTGCTTGGGGGTTTCTCCCCAAGCCTACCAACCTTCGTGTTCTAAATTGATGGTACCCACTTGGCTACTAAGGATCCACACTTGGAAAATGAGTTATTTATGATGGTATAAAATATATTTCAACTCAGATATAGACAGAAAATAATATAAATGCTCTCTCAGCCTTCCCCATAATTCAAAGATCAATATTTATAGTATATACCTCCTTACGGAGCAGAGACCTTTATCACCTGAAGCCTGAACATGGGAAAGAAGCACCTCTGACATACTAGATTCTGTACATCCCTACTGCTGAAGTGGTGATCATAAAAAGTAATTAAACATCAACACTAGATACACCCATTCGCTTCCAGATTGCAAGTTGTGCAATATGGTTTCCAGATGGCATAGGGTTGGACAAAACCTGAGGCAGAATTTCTGCAGAATAAGCCCATGCGCTTGATTTCTGCAGCTTTACCTCACCAGAGTTCGCTCAAACTGGCAGAGGTTTGCCAGAGCCAACCACTACTCCTGCGCTGAACCTGGAAAGCAGTGTTCCACGGGCACCACCTGCCAGGCTTTCGAAGCAGCTGATGAATGTGAAAGAGGTTTAAATTCTGCACAGCATTGCCAATTTTGGATTAAATTGTGCTGAGTGCCTATCCATGTATGCTGCACCTAGAAACTGTCTCTTACAAGAAGTGGATTGGCCTTGCCTTCTGCCTTTGCAAGCTAGGGATGGCTAAATCTATGCCTGCCATATCTAAATAACAAGGATATTCCAGAACCAGTGTGACCCTCCCTTTCCCCTTGCAATCCATGTCCATTTCCACTTGATTATAAGTTCAAAACCAGCTCCAGAATTTGGAGGCATCTCTTTTTGTGGAGTGAAAATGAGTTCTGATGGTGTAAAACCAAAGGCATGTGACAACACGCCATAATTTAATTTCAACGTAGGTTATGAATGATGGCACATAGATACCTTAAATGGTTTTCTTCCACTGAAGAAGCAGAAACTAGAAGTTTACAACTTCTTAACTAATGAAAGAGTAAAAAGTTTGTAAGTTATTCATTCAACTGAATAACCTTTCAAGCATGCTCTCTATTTGACCAGACAAAAACAGCCAAGAAGGGGTTCCTCCCACCCAAATTGAGCATTTGCTTAGTAATTTACTACTAGTAGTGGAGACAATGATCCCCCAAACGGGGATATTTTTGTAGGTGACAAAGCTGTAATACCAATGCGACAACAATTCTGTGATGAATCCTTTGAATTAATGTCAAGATTTACTATAAACTGATCTCTCTGTGTTGAGATACAAATCAGTAAGGAAAAATCAGAATTGCTAATTCTCTCCACAGAACTAGGGCTTGAAACAAATTCTTATTTGTTCCTGCGAAATCTTTATGAAATACTTTTCAGGCAATTTCAGTATGCTACATGAAAGGTAACAGATCCTCCTATTTCCACAGTATGAAGAATTCGCAGAAGCTGGTCAAATTAAAATGTCCCCAGTTTATAAGAAGCAATTTCTACCTATACTGGCATGGTTTTATGAACCTCCTGTTTCTAGTCAATAATTAAAACATGGATTGCATTCACATGTAACACTAAACCACAATTTAGCACTATGTCAACATGCCTGAATGGGCCCGAGCCAAGCACTGGGCTTACATGCTCCATTCTGTACTCCTCTTCCCAAATAGCTAAGATAATAATTTTGGTAGTGTTTCGTTTTAGTTGGTAGGATCCTGGTTTAAACATACACGTTGGTAAGTTTCATACTATGCCAACTTGAAACCAAGTTAGCTTATTACAACACAGTCGTATCTTGGTTTTCGAAAAGCTTAGTACTCGAATGTTTTGGCTTCCGAACATCGCAAACACCGAAGTGACTGTTCCGGTTTGTGAACTATTTTTGGAAGCCAAATGTCCAACGGGGCTTCTGAGGCTTCCGATTGGCTGCAGGAGCTTCCTGCAGCCAATCAGAAGCTGTGCTTTGGTTTCCGAACGTTTTGGAAGTCGAACGGACTTCCGGAACGGATTCCATTCGACTTCCAAGGTACAACTGTAATTAGATTATTTGTTTGAATACACAGTAAGGCTGGGGTTAATTAAAGCATAACTAAACTCTGCCAAAGTAACCCTGGCCCTACAGGAGAAGGAGCACACAACCCTGGCAGTTCACTTGTGCTGGTCCGAACTCATCTAACACTAAAGCAGGGGTGAGGAACCTCCAGACCGCAGGCCAAATTTGGCCTACATCCCAAATTGGCCAACTAAGCTGTTTTCCTAAAACCACGCCCATCATGCTCATGGGTACAGATGTGGCTGGAATGGCTGCGCAATCTAACTTCCCATGGGGAAACTGGATTGTGCAGCTGATCCCTGCAGAAAGCAGCTTTTCTGGCCCTTTGCTCAACTCTTGGGAAACACAGAGCTTGCCATGTGCTTTGCACAGCATTTCCCAAGCACCCAACAGCCAGTTGTTTGGCTATTGGCCTGGCAAAGTTGGACTGTGGTGATGGAGACAGATAAAAATCTGGTCCACCAGGTCAAAAAGTTTCCCCACCCCCTTGCACTCAGCCATGATCTAAAATTATCGCAATCCAGCCAGTTGGCAGGGTATGAACTCCAAGCTTTTGTGGGATACTTAAAAACCAAGGGAAACCTGATTGGCTTGGACAGCGAGGCCTAAGTGTCTTATGCCTACACTATGAAGAAGCTCACTTTGTTTTAACGATTGATTCACTTGGCACTTTAAAGGCATCTTCTCTAAATATTTATTTATCTAATTTACCGTATTTTTCGCTCTATAAGAGGCACCAGGCCACAAGACGGACCTAGTTTTTGGAGGAGGAAAACAAGAAAAAAAATATTCTGAATCTCAGAAGCCAGAACAGCAAGAGGGATCACTGCGCAGTGGAAACAGCAATCCCTCTTGCTGTTCTGGCTTCTAGGATAGCTGCGCAGCCTGCATTCGCTCCATAAGACGCACACACATTTCCCCTTACTTTTTAGGAGGGAAAAAGTGAGTCTTATAGAGCAAAAAATACCGTATATGTCGCCCTACATCACAAGATCCCAGGGCTGTTCACAAGATAAAAGATGCTGAATTTTCTGTCCAATCCCCAATCACCTCTGAGCCTCATCCTGGCAGGCTTTGAGCTTGCACAATCCACTGTTATGAAGGCATAATTTTTAGAAGCATCTTTAAAATTCAAGTCTCGTTTCAGATCAAATTGATGTAAGCACCTAATGCATTTACAGACTTTCCCACAAAGAGCCATTTCCACAAGTCTACTCTACCGTCTCCACGGCGGCCAGATAAACTAAGACTCACATACCACAAGGCTCTCCTCAGTCTCCTCTTCTGCATAGCAAATGCTGTCACCGTAACATTGACGTACAGAGAAACTATACCCTAAGCAACTGCTTGGAGTGAATCAATGCCAGATTCTGAGCCCAACCCAATCATCCCTGGTTTATCACCAGTGTGGCATGATAAATGCAAAGAGAACATGACACACAGAGAGAACAAAGTCGTACATGAACCTTGGAGCAAACCAATTTGTACTGCTGTGGAGGTTTCCATAACTGCCATGATATCACTACCTGCTGCCACAAGGCAACCCAGACTGTGCAGACAGCATTAGTCACACCCTTGCTTAGCAAGATCTATGATAAAGAAATAGAAGCCCCAGAGTTCTCTCCTACATCTGACCTGGCCTTGCTTAAACCAACTTCAGGTTCAGCTGCTTACAGTGGAGGCTAGTTAGACATAACTTATTATATGCTTTGATATTTAGTAGTTGGGTATGTAAAGATTTTACCACTGGAGAAAAGGAGATAGCTACTTAAAGGCCAATCAATTAAATGCTGCTTGTGCGTCAGTGAACTCAATATACTAGGTGCTTCTGTAGACATTTATATCAAGTCTGGAATCAGTAGCTTTCATGCACCCAAAATGCAAAATAAAAAGCTCTTCTTAGTAAACGTCTATACTAATGTAGGTCAAGGCAGCATGAGTAAAGCAGACAGCAAAACAAAAGCCTGTTATCTGCAATATATATTGGTTTTAATGAAAGCATCCAACAGGATTCCATGCTCTGCTCCATAACAGAAATATTTGCCATTCAGACGAAGCATCCAAAACAATTCATCTGTTTCAGTGGAAATGGGGGCGGAAAGGGGGAGGGAAGGAGAGAGACAGACAAGCACTACAACTTGACTGATGAAAGATCAGGCATGTTACCTGAATACTTTTTTGTTCTTGAACCCTCAATGATAGCAGACCATCACAAAAGCAGCACACAATGTGCACTCCCCTAGAAAAATCAAGAGTGATAATAGATTTTATTTTAGTAATAGTACAGAAGCCGCCGAGAATAAAATGCTATTCCTTGGCCAGTGACAGTTGCCCTAAGTTGCAGAGATACTTCTAATTTCCATAACATGTAGATGTTTTTTAAGTGCCTGACATTTTGACACCCCCCCCCCAAAAAAAACTTCATCTCCTTTGTGCTTATTTTACATGCCAGGGCAAGCAACAATGGACTCAAGTGCTTAAGTCCTCAAAGCAGAACTCTATTGCATGCAAAGAAAAGAGAGAAACTTAATAAAGTGTGTGTAAAATTAGTGAGAAAGCTTGTTGTTGTTGTTTTTAATTATGTACTGCAGTCACTGATACTGGTAAATTAAGCAAACATCTTGTATGTCAAGTCGATTTCATACAAATATAATTTGACAATGATCAAACCAATCTTAAAATCTGATACATTAGTCAATTGTAAAACAATGCAAGTGGCATAGCCTAATGAAAGTTATAACATACGGAAGAATCTAAGAAGAGCCTGCTGCAACAGGCAAATGGCACTTCCAGTCCGGCAGCCAGTTCTCAGAGTGCCAAATTAATACCTATCGGAAGCCCACAAGCAGGACCCAAGCTAAAGAACACTCTCTCCTCCTGAAATTTCCAACAACTGGCATTCAGCAGCATTCTGTCCCCAACCAAGCTATGGCAAGAAGCTCTGGATGTTTTGATTTTACTCTTAACGAAGGACAAGCTTCAAACCTGTCTGTAGTTTTATTTTTACACATTTAGCAAGACTTCAATATGGCTGTTAACAATGCATTTTCTTCCCGGTAAGTCAAGGGATTGTGATGAGTTAATACGGTCATGCTTGCCTCAACCTCTCTTTGTTGGCATGTGTACCTGTAGAACCGTACCTCCCAAAATAGGGTGTTATTTATTCTTGCCTTTCAATCAAATGACCCTAAGTTAGGATCTTACGTTTTCATTTGAGGGGCTCTATAAGCACACATCCAAAGTAGACATTTACAGCAAACACATGGAGAGCAGAGTAGGGTGGACTCTAGGAGGTGGCCAATGCTGCATGTAATCATTGTTCTTAGGATGTTTACCCATTCTGAGTGCTTACACAGAGCAAGAGGCATGATGAAGATGGGAATACCAATAGAAAAGACATATGACTGCCCTGAAAGTTTTAGACCTCAACAAATAAAGCACTAAAGCACTTCACAAAAGAAAAATGGTTTGCGTACATGAAGACCAAAATTCAAGCCTTAGCATCTCCAATTAAGGGTCCAGGCAGGTCTGAATAATGTCTCTACCTTAGACCTTGGAGGGCCAGCCATGTTAGACAGTACTGAGCTACACACATCACTGGGCTGATTCAGGGCAAAACAGTTCTAGCACCTTATAGACAAACCAGTGTACTTGCAGAACAAGCTTTTGTAGTTTGAAATAACCCCTCTTCACTGTCACTTGGTAGGCACTGTTAAGCCCTCAGGTGTCATAGCTGTCTTCACTGTGAGAGTTACACCAAGGTTTGGCTTAGCATGTCATCTGAGCCCAGGCTAGTGATTTGTCATGAGCTGTAGCCAAGATTTGTTCTTGGTTTACAACTTGTGGCTTGCCTGGAGCAAGACAAATCAGGTGCCTGGGTTCAGACAATGCACTAAACCAAACTGTGGCTTGGTTCAGAGCAGCGAGACCAGAGGAAGAACAAAGCAGCTGCGAGCCACAATCTCCTCTCTGGGAGCCTGCACCAAGTCATGGTTTCATTTAGCGTTGCACGGAAACCAAGTCAATATGCATCTGTGAGGGGAAGTAGCTACGAAGGCAGAAGCTAAGGCAGCACCCACGTTCAGAGTCCTAACCACTAAGATACTGACACGGGTGGGTGATCTGATCCTCCTAGAGAGAAGACTTTTAGGGGTGTTTACAGGAAACCAAAAGCACTGAAAACATGCACAAGGGATCCATGCTAGCTAGTCCAGTCCTACCCCCAATGTCCATGACAGCCATGTCCCTCACAGCCAGGTGTGGGGCTCCTCAATATATGGGGGAATACTGAGTAATTGCAGTAGTAGAATGTGTGTGTGTGGTAATAAGTAGGTTTCCAACAAATGGGGGTACATGGGGGGCTCCCCTTGGTCTGGACTCTGCTTCATCTGTTGCAGAATATGGAGGCTTGCGGGGGTAAACTGCTGCCAGGACATAAAACCTGGCTTGTAGGATTTTCACCGACTGCCACTCCGCTACTGGATCAAATTCAAGGCATTGCCACTGTAAGATCCTTTACAACTCAGGACCAGGTTACTTGAGAGACAACCTCATGCCATATATACTAAGTGGGTCGCTGCTGACTTCGGAAGAGCTTCTCCTTCAAGTTCCAAAGATATCAGAAGCCCACTCCACAGTAACTTGGAGCAGGCTACACCAGTTTTGTAGAGCGGTATTCCTGTCACGTTATATGACAAACACACACTGTACTTTCTGGAAGCTATTGAATATATTCTTGTTCAAGGAAGCTTTGCAGCTAGATGGACAGCTCTCTGGCTGCTTAGGATTTGCTTGTGTTGTTTTTATTGTATTTTGTATATCACCTTAAGGTATTTGTGCTGAAGGTGATTAAATAAAACGAAAGCAGTAGCACCAGAGTGTCCCATTGAATGAACTAGTCCAGGCTCAGATTGACTAATGGAAAGGAAACACTTGGGAAATTCTACTAGGAATTCAACTCACCATTGTTGTGAGCCCGGACCAGTTTATTAACAAGTAATTTTCTAGACACTACGGTGGAAAAACATTATGGACATAAGTACCCTCTGTTGGAAACCTACTGACAACTATATATATCTACATGTTTTTGTGTAGAACTGCCTCTGTTCTGACTCACAACTAAAGGATTGACACCAGGTGTTTCAGTCTGCAATACCCATCCAGTGAAATAGAAGTTCCACAGAGTTGTATCCAGAAATAAATCTACTACAGGGCAGACCTAGAAGAGGAAAATGAATGCTACTTGCCACCCAAGTAAAACGTAAGGTGCCACAAAAAAGTTGTTAATGCATTATACAGTGGTACCTCAAGTTACAAACACCTCAGGTTACAAACACTTCAGGTTACAAACTCCGCTAACCTGGAAGAGTTACCTCGAGTTGAGAACTTTGCCCCAGTATGAGAACAGAAATCGTGTGCTGGCGGCGCAGTGGCAAGAGGCCCCATTAGCGAAAGCATGCCTCTAGTTAAGAACCATTTCAAGTTAAGAATGGACCTCCAGAATGAATTTAGTTTGTAACTAGAGGTACCACTGTAGTTTAAAAATTTCACAATGGAGCTT
This sequence comes from Podarcis tiliguerta, assembly GCF_965153285.1. Lineage (NCBI taxonomy): Eukaryota > Metazoa > Chordata > Lepidosauria > Squamata > Lacertidae > Podarcis > Podarcis tiliguerta. Next base: position 15,365,059 of record NC_139545.1, on the reverse strand, counting down.
CCCCTTTTAAGTTGTTTTGTTGAAAATGGGGACCAATAGGAATAGATGTAATCCTGCAAGTTCTGAAGTATTTGAATGTAGACTTGCTATGGTAAAAACCTGCATAGCCCCAGCCATTAGGAGACCACTCCAGTTGAGTTGCATGTGTACACAACTGTTTAGGCACCTCTTCCATTGTTATTGTGGATGTTAGGTTCTATATTCCACCATATCTCTCAGCCTGACATTTTGTTCATAATTCCTCAACAGGATGCCCTTATATAAGCATTTCAAAGGTAAGATTAACACATTAGCTTAAACCCCTGTAAGTAAGATGACACTGTTATACAAATTATGGAAACACTGGGTGTTTCCAGTGTAAAAAATGTAAACAGTCAACACTGTATGAAATAAGCTACAATGTTAAACAATGTCACAATTCTCCGTCTTGGCACAGCAAGCATTTTCCAATCAAAAATCCTTCTCAATAGTTCAGAAATTCCTGCTTGGATTTTAACATAATCAAACCAGCAACACATACACACCACTTCCTGCAATAAAAATGGATTTTAAAAACAAAAATAGGTATAAATTAATAGTACTATATTTTCATCTGAAATAGAAAAGATCATTCCAGTATGCGTAACTCTGTCACAGAGTCGCAACCCTGGAAAAGACTGAGGCAGGCATAAATTGCAACCCTATCTGGTGTCTAAGCTGTTGCAGAAAATGCTGAAGTCCAGAATTTCCTTTGCTACTGACTCATACCACATCACATTTCAAACAAAATCCACATTGTGAGAGATCAATTACAGCTTTAGGATTTATTTATTTTTTAAAAAACACCAAAACACTTTAGCTAACAGTATACCAAAAACTCACACTCAGCCTAGACCCTTTGAAAGCAACAGACCTAAACTTAAACCTATTGCTTTCAATAGGTCTGCTCCAATTATGACTAATGTTGATTAAAGCTGTAATCTGATACACACTTAACTGGGAGTAAGCCCCATTAAGCAGATTTCTGAGCAGACATACATAGGGCTGCAATGTAAGGTACAAGAACTGCAAACCTACAAAATACAGTCATAAGGACAGAGAAACCCTGAAAAAGAAAACTGCTTTTATTGATTCAAAGAGCTACATCAACAAAATAATTGTGGTCTCTTGTGAGATGCTTATATGGTCAATCAAATAAAATCGCTCCATAAACATAGTGAAAGATAAAGGCTCAGGGTTTGCCCTCAGGTACAGTTCCTAGCAGTCATAAGACTGCAGCAGTTGCAGACACAATTTATGACATCCTCGGAATGACCTTTAAAGTTAGAAACTGATTAAGTGTAGGACATTCCAGGTAGTTCTTATCCAACAGAATCACGAGGTACAGAAAACAATCCTTGTGCATTTCTCATAAGAAAATAAACGCATACTGTATTGTAAATCTACACATGCAAAAGCTCCACACCCTTTTTTCTCTGAACTGTTTTTAGTGACTTTTTGCATACCTTTCTTAGCAACTCATTCGTATTTGTGAGATTATCAATTCCAATGGCAGAAGCATTTCTGTTAATGGCAAAAGTAAAACATTTGCTCAAGGGCTTATTATTTGCTTAATGTGTGGGATTCTACCTAGGGTTAGTAAATCAAAAGCTTTACTGGTACCAACCAAAACCACAATGTACTTGTGCAAGCTTGTGGTTTTTCAGTTAATTCTAATACAACTGTTTTACTATTCCTGCGTGGAATAGTCTTAACAGAGCAGACCAGCTACTCTGGCTTTTGTTGTGTAGATGTAGAAACATCTCCGAATAAAACATAGTTGAATATCACCCTATAAAGGTGCAATTTTAAAAACTGGTTACATGATTATGGTGAAATCAAATCTAAGAGTTACTATAGAAGACACTGCAAGACAAGAAACTAGGGTTAGCAAACAGTGGAAGAAGCAAGTGTCACTGGAAAGCAGGGCAGCAAGGTCAGGGTGACTCACCCAAATAACGAATATGCAGTATCGCCCAATTACATATTTGTAATACTGTAATTTAGTCTGCATGATGGCTGAAGTCTGCCTTAGAGTCTAGAGATTAGATACTGTTATATGAAAACAGAAACAGGAAAATTTCAAAGAATGGATCTTGTGAAGGGCAGAACAGCAACAAGACAAAGACTCTCTTCCTGCAAGAGAGGGGAGTGGTTGTGGTCGGGAGCCAGACTCTGCCTCAAGCAGGGGGCGTTAGCCCCCTGCCTCCCACTCACCTGGCTGGCGCCCATGCCCACGCCCACGGGCAGGCACCGAACCAGGTGCCTGCAAGGGGTCGTGTTTAGCAGCCTAAATTGCTGCGGCACCAGCCTTCTGGCCTCACTTTTTGTCGTCCCGTCGCGAGTCACCCACCCCCCACTCCCTTAGAGCTCAGGGTCTCAGTTTTCTTTTGGCCTTGCTATGGACCTTAGGTTGGTTGCCCTGGTTGTCTGGGGGGCCTGGTAGGAATTTTTCCATTTGGCATTAGGCTTTTTGGTTTTTTCGCCTACCTCGTAGCAATCGTCACAACTTTCGTGGTATTGGTGGGTAGGTTAGGCATTGGAATAATGTGGTGTGGTGTGTCGAAGGGCTAGGTGTGGCCATCGCCTATGCCTTCAATTTTGGGTATTCCGTTAAAGGAATCTGGCGGTTGTGTATTCTGTCCGATGCCTGCTTGGAGGGAGGCCATGGCACGACCCTCGGTGACATCAGGGGAGAGCCTATAGTTGGATTAGCATCAACAGGCTCCACCTACTGGTGAATAAACCCCCCTTGTTTTAGACTCACCCCTCTCTGAGGGGGTGGAGTCAGCTGACGTAATCCAATGCCTAAGCCAATACCTTTTCACTTGCTGTAATCAATAAAGTTGTGGCCTTTTCTTGCCCATTAACCTTATATCACGTGTCCTTGTGTTTTCATTCCACTACACGGGGATAGGGTCCTCAAACCACAATCAACTGGATAATGAGAAAGGAAAACCAAACTAAGCCTAATGGCTCTGATAAGAAACTCAAGTACAGTCAAAGCAGAAAATAATGGGTCAGAGTCTGCAGCTAACTTAAATCAGTTGCATTTACCCATGTGACAGCTTTAAAAGAAATAGAAGTAGTGACATTCAAACCTTGTTAAATTAATCTTGTATTTGGATCCACTTCTTTCTCTCAGCATATTTTAAGAGCATGTGGAATGCACGACTGCATGTGTACATTTTAGACCATCCTAACCTAAGGTTTGCATCTGGCATGAAAACAAAGCACCCCAAAGCTCCCAATTGCAGCAGAACCCAACCATGCTCCATCTTACAAAATATAAATTTATAAAATGCAAAATGCAGAGTTTCATTCAGGTTGTTTATAGCATGTGTAATGCCTTTCCAAGGACTCAACTAATTGCAAGACAGCAGATGAGGCACCCGAAGAAATCTCCTAGGCACCTAGTTGCTCAGATTCCTAAAAATGTTGTGCTAGTGCCAGTAAGTTCAGAACGTTTGTTCTGTCTTCAGAGAGCTTGACTCTAAATGGATGATATTGGCTCCAAAATATGGATGCTGCTGCCTAAGTATATATAACATTTCTCCAGCACCAATGATCCAGAATTGCAACTGTTATTTTGCTTGATTTGTGTGTGCATGAGGTGCTGCTCAGAATAGGCCCTGTTGTTCACATTGCCCATCAAAATAGGTTCCAACTGGGACAACTGATCTCAGTGATCATGGGTAGGAGGAGGAGTTACGCTAAGACGAGACCATGTCATTACCGAGGAGGCAGGTTTAGTCGTTATTTGAGGACTATCCCTTACTCCGGGTCTGGTCTTGTCCAGACGGATACTGGAATCAGCAAGGGATACCCACATGACCTGAAGGTGCTGCTGTGCAATGCCAGGTCAATGATTCATAAGGCTACTGCCATCCATGACTTGACCATGGATGGAGGACTTGACCTGACATGTGTAACAGAGATTAGGTTGGATGAAGCAGATGGGCCTGTCCTTGCCGCTGCTTATCTACCAGGTTTTTCTTACGCACAGCAACCCATGCCTTGGGGGGGGGGGTTGCAGAGATTTTTAGGAAGTCATTAGTTTGCACCAGGCGTCCTACTGGGAAGACCTAGTTCTCTGAGTGCATGTTCTGAAGTTGGGCAATAGGGGCAGTAGACGAGTGAAACCAACCACCTGTCTCCTTGATCCTTGCCCATCCTGGCTTATAAAAGCTAGCTGGGTGATGGGCTTCGCAGGGTGGTGAATGCTTCTCTCTGTGAGGGAGCCTTCCCAGACCCGCTGAAAGAGGCGGTTATCAAACCGCTTCTCAAAAAACCATCTTTAGATGCTGCCAATATGGCTAACTATCACCCAGTCTCAAATCTTCCATTCTTGGGCAAGGTGACTGAGCGAGTGGGTGCTGAACAACTCCAGGCACGCCTAGAAGAAGCAGACCATTTGGATCCCTTCCAGTCGGGATTCAGGCCTCATCATGGGACTGAAACTGCCTTGGTCGCACTGGTCGATGATCTCCGGCGGGCTAGGGACAAAGGTGAGAGCTGTTTCCTAGTTCTGCTGGATCTGTTGTGGCTTTTGATACCATCGACCATAACATCCTTCTGGACCGTCTAGAGGGGCTGGGAGCTGGGGGCACTGTTATACAGTGGTTCCGCTCCTTCCTCCTGGGCCGTGTTCAGAAAGTGGGGGGGATGAGTGTTCAGCCCCCTGGGCTCTCACTTGTGGGGTGCCTCAGGGTTCTGTCCTCTCTCCCATGCTTTTCAACATCTACATGCAGCTGCTGGGAGAGATCATCAGGGGGTTTGGGTTGGGTGTTCATCAGTATGCGGATGATACCCAGCTCTACCTCTCTTTCAAATCAGAACCAGTGAAGGCGGTAAAGTCCCTGTGTGAGTGTCTGGAGGCGGTTGGAGGATGGATGGCGGCTAACAGATTGAGGCTGAATCCTGACAAGACAGAAGTACTGTTTTTGAGGGACAGGAGGCGGGCAGGTGTGGAGGACTCCCTGGTCCTGAATGGGGTAACTGTGCCCCTGAAGGAGCAGGTGTGCAGCCTGGGAGTAATTTTGGACTCACGGCTGTCCATGGAGGCACAGGTCAATTCTGTGTCCAGGGCAGCTATTTACCAGCTCCATCTGGTACGCAGGCTGAGACCCTATCTGTCCACGGACTGTCTCGCCAGAGTGGTGCATGCTCTAGTTATCTCTCGCTTGGATTACTGCAATGCGCTCTATGTGGGGCTACCTTTGAAGGTGACCCGGAAACTACAACTAATCCAGAATGCGGCAGCTAGACTGGTGGCTGGGAGCGGCCACCAAGACCACATAACACCGGTCTTGAAAGATCTACATTGGCTTCCAGTACGTTTCCGAGCACAATTCAAAGTGTTGGTGCTGACCTTTAAAGCCCTAAACGGCCTCGGTCCAGTATACCTGAAGGAACATCTCCACTCCCATCATTCTGCCAGGACACTGAGGTCCAGCGCCAAGGGCCTTCTGGCAGTTCCCTCGCTGCGAGAAGCCAAGTTACAGGGAACCAGGCAGAGTGCCTCAGTAGTGGCACCTGCCCTGTGAAATGCCCTACCAGACTTTTAGAAGACATCTGAAGGCAGCCCTGTTTAGGGAAGCCTTTAAAGTTTAACAGATCACTGTATTTCAATATTTTGTTGGAAGCCGCCCAGAGTGGCTAGGGAAACCCAGCCAGTTGGGCAGGGTAATAATAATAATAATAATGATAATAATAATAATAATAATGTATTATTCCAAGTCAAAGGATAAAGTACAACATTTTGTGATTCCTGGACTGCCAACATTTGGTGTATGAACATCGGACCTTCACTTGCAGGGGTACAAAGCACAGTGCTCAGGTTTTTATAACCTTGAATCCTTGCCTGTGAGTGAATTAACATTCCAAATTGAACAAGACAGCAAGCTGCCCTAGAGCTTTCTCTTTTGAGTTTTGTGCTGTTTTCTGTCATGCTGTATAGCATATCATGCTCAAGCACATTTACTACAGTAAGGCAAGAGACCACCACGACAGAGCTGCTTGAGATAGCGCTTAGACAGAGACTGAAACAGCTTTCAGTAAGGCACAAAAAGGTAACTATCCGCTCCAGAGTTCAGAAGACAGTTTCTCCTCTGAATAATCCATTTCAAAATCCTAGATAATGGCAATCATCCGGCCAATTCTCTACTTTTTAGGGCAATCATTAGTTAGTAGGACCTAGGTTCTATGTGGAAAACATCATCCAAACCAGCACAATATGATGTGCATTATGCAAACCTTCCCAGGAGCCTATGTAGTCTTCTGGGGGCTCTAACCCTTTGTGGGTCATCACTGCACGGTACAACATTAGTATGTCATCTACTAAGGATTTTGGAAAGTGGTTTGTCTGTCTGTTCATTCTCTTGTCATTTCGGACACATCTTTAGACGGCATCACCAACTAAGTACAAGGGTTCCCAAGGTGGGGACAGCAGCTTTTAAAGATACTTGGATGCTGGTCTCCAATATTTTTTGCTTTTGAAAAATTCCTGGGCAGCACTGGGCACTCCCCACTATCAGGAAATAAAATTAAATATAGGCCTGAAGAAGGAAGGAATGCCTCCAATTGAATTACTACTACATGTGTGTCGCACCCTCAGTCAGGACTCCATATGGTGCAATTCTACAATGTGGTAGAGTGTGCAGAAAGCAGCTTCCTGCAAATCGCAGCTTTTTCTTTAAAAAAAATTAAAAGTTTCTAGAACTTTAGAAAATGTAGCAAAGTGTGCCAGCTAAAATCTCAGAATGAAGAAAACTGACTGGGAAGGACTCAGTGTGCTGGGCTGCAGTGTTAGCCCCTCCTTTGATTTGCAACAGTAGAAACAATTATGTAAATCAAGAAAAACTATGCACACATGCTCAATTTCTATTATTTATGAGGGTCATGGAGCTCAGCATTTCTGAGTACTGACTTTAAAAAAAAAAATTGCAGAGAGTATAACCACCGTGTCATTTAAAGAAAATGAAATTCAGCACAACTATACACCAGCGTCTCAAACAGAGTAGAAATGAAAAGCTATTCCTGCCCTCTATTCCATCTCTTCAGTACCGAGTGGATCACTAATAGTTTTAACTCCTCAGCACCAGGCTGTAGTTAAAAGGCCATTACCTCAGAAGCCAGAAATAGCACAAGGTAGGCATATCAGAAGGGTAATATGCAAGTAGAAAACTCTTGAGAATTGCACAAGCTATACAGATTATAGCTACACACAGTATAATAAGCAAGCAAGGGGGGCGCATTCTCCAAATAGGGAACCTTATTACTGGTATCATTACTTGACATCTGAATCGCCACTTTAAGGGGCAGCGATCAGCTGCCTGTTCATAGAACACAGTGGATCATGAAACCATTGTTTTTGATGTTGAGTGGAAGCTGGGCTACAGTCTTTCCATATTGCTAAGTAAAGGTCATTTTCAGGGTCATATTTTTTGTGAGGAACAAGGAAAAGAAAGAAGAGAAGCAGTCTGAAACCAAAGTTTCAGCACAATATACCTTGTAGCAAGTGTCATGCTTCAGGCTCTGAGACTGGGGGATATGGAGGACCAGGTAGAAACTTTCCATGATGTGCAGCTACTCAGTAACCCAGTTGTTCAAATCATCCTCCAGGGTGGTGAAGATACATGAAGCACCCTCCTAATTTCTCAGATTTCTTATCAGGTATGTTAGTGCAATAATGAGGTGGTTACATGCAACAATTGACCAAGATAGTCTGGGCTTATGAGCCAGCCTGGGTGTGTGGTTGCCCACAAATCTTTCCCCATCCCAGCTCCTCCAGGATGCGCAGAGAGCTTGGGGAAGAGACAGGATTCCTCTCATTTGCAGTGTGGCACAAAAAAAGGAAATAAAAGAGCCTTATGGATTTGTGCCATTTTTTAACCTTCTCCAACCCTCAGTGCTAATGAGATTTGATAGCACTGCTTCTCTGCTTGAAGCATTCGACATTGGAAAGATGTATTATGAATCCACACATGTATTTGTAGATGCCTGGCTATATGCACAAAAAGCTAAGTCGCAATCTTCCTTAGAAAAGGCTGCTTTGTCCATCTTCCCTTGCAATCAACAGCAGCAGAGGTGGATAACTTCTTCCCAGTGTGGCTTTATACTTCACATGGGGCAACAATGAGGCTAAATAGATACGGCTGGTGTTCTGCGTGAACTGCTAGCACCAACAGGTTTGATCTGTCTTCTAAGAATATCATACTAAACACTATTGTGGTTGTACAGTAGCTTTACAAACTTCCTTACTGTAATAGCTTTACATTTCTAATCTGTTTTAAAATCCACGTTACACAATGGCTTATTTAATATCTAACCATCTAAAAAGATCACAACAGTTCTCAAAGAGTCAAATAGGACAAGGCTCTCTCTAGACTAAATGCCTTCACCAACGGAATAATAATTTTTAAACCCTGTAAAATAGCATGTTTTACATACTGGGCAAGACAGCAAGAGACCCGAGACATTATCTTAGCATAGTTGTAAAAGGCTGCAAACATCACTGAGTGTAGTGGAAAATATGGAAATTTTATAGTTGTGGGAGAGAATGAATTGCACAGATGGACCAGCATGTTAGAAAACTATCAAATATAAGTAAAAACCTTTATGTACATTACAACAGAAAGTATCCCAAAATTAAACAAACATATAATACTTAACTAAAACACAACATTTTGTGTGGTCTGAGAACTTCAGATGTTATAAAAAGGAACCACTTGTCACGTGTTCTAACCCATGTTCTATGCAACAGAAATATTCCTGTATCTATATAGTATACCCCTCAAGCCTACACACTTCTCCACATTGTAGTTTTAAGGAAAAGATAGGGACCCAATGTCTGACCACAGAAAGTAAAAAGTACATACAATAGGACTCACTGGATCACACAGAATGCTAAACCACAGTTTCACATTATATGGATGAGACACACTGAACCCAAGCAAGCATTGGGCTCACATAGCCCCCCTTATTCCTTCCACACAGCCACAAGAAAGACTTCCGTAGTGCTTACTTTTATTTCCAAATATTCTCAACTTGGCGTTATGTGAACAAGGAATCCTAGTTTAAAGCAATGATTAATTCCTAAGCAAACCAAATTCAAACCATGGGTGATGCAAGTTATATTGTTTGGCAACTACTGTTTGTATTAAACCAGGATTCCTGGTTTCCAAATAACATTACGAAGAGATCCTTTTAAATTGAAAGTAAACTCAGTAGAAGTTGTTCTTCTGGCCACACAGGAGAAAGAGGGCAAAAGGAGACGGGTGTATCTGAACCCAATGTTTTGCTCAGGATTTGCTCAGGATTGCTCAGTGCTGAAATATTATTTGTTAATTATATTATTTCTGTACTCTTACGAGAAGTTAAGTAAGTGTGCATCTGGATAAAAGAATCTGGGAACAAAACAGACAGAACCACCAACTCCTGGTTTACTAGCTTAAATCTGCTGTTTGTGACCCACAAATGTATCTGCTCTTCAATGACCTGCTATATTGACACAACTTTTTGTTTTAGCCTTGATGGTCAATTATTTCCAGGATTTCTGATATAACCAATTTTCATTTTCAGTACTCTACTCCAGAGGAAGGAGATATTTTTGTGCCCCATTCAGACAACACCAAAAAGTCAGGAAACTAGAAAAGACTGACTTGCATGACTGAAATACCAAGATTTTATGTCCAAACAATAATTGTATCCCAACTAGTTTCCCAACTAGAATGATTATGGCTCTTGAAGAATGAAATGAAAACAAAAACATTTAAGAGAGGCATCAAGGGCAGACTAGAAATGAAATGGATGAAATAATTAACAGAATGGGTCAGCAGAAATGTGAGGTTTTTATCAGTGTCAAGTAAGCATTAGTAAATAGTTCTTTGTATTTGCTGGTTTAAATAATTGTATCAACTTAGTTCACAGCTGATCTTAATTCAGTTACGTACTACAAGCAGTAATTAGCTTACTTTCTTACCATTGTAGGTTATCCTTGGTTTTGTCAAACACATCACAAGATGTAAATCCATTTCATCTGAAGAGACAAACTTGGAACAAACAGGGCACTTGAATCCTAAAGCAAAAAAGAAAAAAAGGAGAGAAAAATATTGAGAAGTGTGACAACTTTTGTAGAGCTCATCTTTTCATGATATGTAAATCAAAATATTTCTTTGGTTTATAGAAGTGTCATTATACACAGGTATTAAAGGACAACACTGCTTTAGAGGACAGGTGCTTTGCGCTTAACACAAGTTAATGATGCAGGCATACTCTATTGCTTGCAAATTCATTTTGATACAAACTGGGAAAAGAGAGTGTGTGGAAGCAGTTCAGTTCTGGGCTAGACTAAGTTGGCTGTCAGTTCAAAATAAATCGCACTGCACTGACAATGAGAAACACTGAGAGTCAAGAAGGACATTCTCAGTTCAGAGGAAATGACATAAATATGGACAAGAGAAGAGAACTGTATATGACACTGATATTTCTTATCTCAATAGGGAGAATTAAATCAAAACTTCACCTTGTGAAATCTGGTAGTGGCCTACGACAAGAGATGGCAACCTAGCCAATATTCACTTCCAATGTGAGAGAGAATGAATCAAGATTCATGTAAAGCTGGACTATATAGCTGCAGATTCACATTGCCCAAGGCAGGGACAAAACTAGGCTTTATTTTACACGGGTCAAAAACCCAGTTTGGTACCCCTCCATGCACATTTGCGCGCGCGCACACACACACACACACACACACACACACACAGGTTGGGAGCATCAATGGCCCTCTTCTGGCGGCTTCATCAGGGGTAAAAAACCCAGCTAGACGCCCCATAGCTACGACTCTGCCCAAGGAACCAGTTCATCACAATGTGGTCTCTGAAAATCCTTGTTGTGACCTTACCCTACATATATAGGAATCTCTCTATCCCTGTCACATACTAGCAACCCCATAATTAGGACTAGGAAGGATTAAATCAGTTTTGCATGAAACTAGGTCAGAGAGGCTAGACATCTGCATGACCACAATTGCACAGTGAATTGTGGTGTCTGATTTCCAGTACAGCATCTGTTGTATACTTCACTTCTGATAATCTTAGCTTTGTTTAAGAACAATATCAGCAAGTAATAACCTCTTCTGGCTTTATAAAATGAATATGAGACAGACAGCTCCACTTTTACATTAAAAATGCACAAATTAAAACTTGTGAGATGTCCAATAAATGCTAACTATTTTTATGAAGATGTAAATATTTCTATATGCTTAAGACTTTCTGTCCACCAGATTAGGCTGTTTTGAATGTTACACAAAAGTTCAAGAAAAGTCTGACAACCCCAATATTGGAATAGATGTAATTCACCATTGCTCCCCCTCTCCTGTTAAATCAGAAATACTAACTTGGAGATCCACAGAAAACACATTTGCCATAGAAATAGAAAAGAAGTTAAATACTATGATCCTGCATTATTGATATGGCAATGTTACTGTAAGTCTAGATACCATGGCAAACCCCATTATCAAACAAAATAATGGAATAAACCGTATTTAAAAAACAAACCATCCAACCAACAATTGTGATTTTACACTTACATCTTGTTAGCATTAAAAGGACCAGAGAATATTTTAGATGAGTACAAGCTTCTGCTGGAAGTCAGCATGTTTGCATGGTCATGGTAAGCTACAGTTTGAGATAAATCCGGCAATCAAGGCAAAACCTCCGTTTTAAGTCGCTGCATGAGGTCAAGGAAACTACGAAGTACAAACCAGGATGAGAGACAGTAAAATACTACTCCGGAATTAATTTTGTTTCAGGCAACATGCTACTGAACTCTAAACAAATCCACTTTTCATGAAGGAAAAAGAAGAAACGAGCATTTTATTTTACACAAAAAGTGCAAGATGCCGGGGCAACCTGGGGCCCTTTAGATGTTGCCGGACTACAACTCCCATCATCTCTGACCTTTGGTCCTGCTGGCTGGGGCTCATTGGGGTTTGACAACCTCTGAAGGGCCACATGTTCCCCCATCCCTGGCTGAAGGGAACATTCATGGACGTTCTTGCAATAGCTTTTTGATCTACTTGTGTTGTAGTTCAGATATGATGATACAATGATATAAGTTCTGTATTGTGGGGCGGGGGGGATATGATGTGTGAAAAATGGCAGAGAATGACCCCTGAGTATCTCCTGAACCCAGCTCCGTGATGTTTTGAATTGACGTCTAGTTTTGTTCTAGTTTAGCTTATGAAAATAACTCCCACAATTTTGTCCAATGTAATAAAGAGGGAAGTGTATTTTTCATTTTGAAAAAACCAAGCAGGCACATAAGATACATAGGGCAGGAAGGTGTACATTGGCAAAGTCTTCTGAATGCCTAATCTGAAAACTGGTAGAATAAGGCAACATTTCCTTTAAGTGAACAGCCCCCTTGCCTAACCAACAAATCCAGAAAGCCTTCTTGTCAAAAGAGGAACATCACTTGACCAGTATACTTATTCTATACTAGTAACAGGAACAGAACCAGAATGAGAACAAAGCAATATACAAACAAAACTCAAAGTGGGAAGTAGTATTTATTACATGCTGACAACTGTAGGCTTACTGAAAATGTGCTAAGCCCAGAGAGGAACTTGCAACACTTTTGCTAATCCCTGGTCCTATCATCATCAACATCATCAGTTAAATTTCTATACAACCCATCATCCAAGGATCACATGGTAGCTTACAATATAAAACCACAAAAATACACATCATAATAATAAACAAAAACAATAACTTGTGAACACACAGTTTAAAAGGCCATAGATAGTCAAAGGCCTGAGAGAAGAGGAATGTTTTTGCCAGGCACCTAAAGATATATAATGAAGGCGCCAGGCGAGCCTCACTGGGGAGAGCATTCCAAAACAGGGAGCCACCACCAAAAAGGCCCATGCTCGTGCTGCCACCATCCGGACCTCTCTCAGAGGAGGCGTACGAAGAAGGGCCTCAGGTGATGATTGCAGGGTCTGAGTCAGTTCATTTGGGGAGAGGCAGTGCATCTTGGCAGCGAAGCCAAAAACAAACCTTGGGTACAGATTGTGATTAGGGAGAGAGTTCAAGCACAACCCTGGGTTTGGATAACACACAGAGCCAAACCTGCCACGCCACACTGAGCTAAAGGGGCCCAGGAGGAGGAAAGCGGGCACATTCTTCCTCCTGGAGCCAGTAGTATGGCTTAGCATTACGTGTGAATATGGTCATCCTGTACCTTCAATAAAACAAAAGCCTTCTAGATAAAGTTACACAGGCGATTTAGATAATTTAGTTTTCATTTAAAAAGAGAAGGTTTAACCCTTATAGAGAAAAGAAGAAGAAGAGGGGTATATAGAGCAGTGTATCCTGCTCACCCAAAAACCAGAAGATGGTTAAAGTGAGATCAGGCATGTGCGCGCGCACACAAACAGACCCATTAGCTGCTTCAAAAACTCAGCTTCAAATTTCACCCCTTGGTTTTCAAAGGTTCATTTGGTTCAGAGCACACCTGATGAGAGCAGAGTGTCACAGCTAGTTTTGAGGAATGTATTGCAGCATTTTATTTTAATTTAACAAAATCTGTATGCTGCTTAACTGTGAATAAAACCTCCAAGTGGTTTATAAAGGTGGTTGTTCCTACTTACACAACTAAAAACTTGCAAGAATGGCCTGGTTTTCACAAAAACACTAAGCCACTAAACCATACTGTGGCTTAGCATTATATGCAAGCCGAGCACAGCAGCTTAACTGAAGTTTGCTTATTGCCAACAAACCATTTTCTGGAGCCACCGTTTGCTGTTTTACAAGCCAAGTTAACACAGCATTCTTCCTTAACCACTGTTAATTGCTGTCAGGGAACTGCCGTAGGCTCAGAGGCGAGGAATAGAAGGGCAGTTGTGTTACAGGGAGCCTCCGAAAATCTTGCGAAGCAGTTCCTCTTCCAGGGAGGAGGAAAGCCCCACCTCTGGTGGGGAAGAGGTGCAAGGACCAGAGGATGCTGGTGGGAGCCTTAACACCGCTCCTGGGCAAGCCGGACAGGAGGGAAACACACCCTTGCCATCGCCCATCCTACGCAGTTGTCTCAGTCGCAAAGAGGGAAGGAGAAGGCTGGGGGTAATGAAACTCTTATGTTGGGGGAGGTCCAAAAGATGACGACTCCCAGATTCTGCTAGCGATTGAGCCAGACATGAGCTTTGGGGCTCTCCACTGTAAATAGTTTGCACCAAAATAAAGCCTGTAAAAGACAGGTTGGAGTCCTGGCTGATTACTCTCGAGCAACCGCAACAGCCATCTGACAGTTGCCTAAAGGTAAAGGTAAAGGTACCCCTGCCCATACGGGCCAGTCTTGACAGACTCTAGGGTTGTGCGCCCATCTCACTCAAGAGGCCGGGGGCCAGCGCTGTCCGAAGACACTTCCGGGTCACGTGGCCAGCGTGACATCGCTGCTCTGGCGAGCCAGAGCCGCACACGGAAACGCCGTTTGCCTTCCCGCTAGTAAGCGGTCCCTATTTATCTACTTGCACCCGGGAGTGCTTTCGAACTGCTAGGTTGGCAGGCGCTGGGATCGAACGACAGGAGCGCACCCCGCCGCAGGGATTCGAACCGCGACCTTTCGATCGGCAAGCCCTAGTCCCCTGACAGTTGCCTATCCCAGCCCAAATGTTCATCAAGCCATAACGGCATCTGGAAAGCAGCTATAAAGCAAATGGAGGGAAAAGTCATTGTTTGACTCATGGTTAACTTGTGGTTTGTTAAACTATGGCTTGAACAAACCATGGTTTTGCATTATATAAGTGCAGGCCTTCTCAACAGATGGGCTACATCTTGTTTTCAGATCGTCCTAATAACCTCCATTTGCTCTCTTTACCCAGAAGCTTATTAAGCGGCAATACAAAAAAGAATGTAATAAGTTTAATGGCGATGATCAGGCACTCAGTAGGTTTATGTTAGTATTCTTATTTCATTCTTATTTATTAAATTTATATACCACCCTTCGTCACAAGATCTCAGGGTGGTTCACAGAATAAAATACAAGATGTTGAGCTTAATTGAGAAAGTAAAGCCATTTGTGCAATTTCAAACACAAGTAACTGCAGCCTTCACCACATAACATGCCACCGGTATTCACCAAAGTGCCACAGGGATTAAAAATCCACAATAAATCACTTCCTTCAGTCGGATGCTAAAGGAGAAAAGCATACAAACACACTATACACATGGAGATGCTTGAGACTTCAGGGATTAATTACTATTTTTATCTCTCTTTGCTTGCCAAGAATTTTCTATCAATAGCCTAGACTGGCTTCTTTTGCACTGCATATGGGGTAAAGAAAGATGAGTTAGGATGCACTGTTACTGGCTTTGCTATCCCACGGGGGGAACACGCTGGTTGTGAACACACCCTACAAATAGTTTTAAAAGTACTTTGAAAACTGTTACTGAGAATCAAGCAGAACATCCCCTTTCACTATGAAAAGCTTGACACAAATAGCACAGCCTTCCATTTCTGCCACAGCTTCAGCTACAGTTTGCATAATTTAAGCTGCTCACAATACTGTTTGTACTGTTTCCATATATATATATATATATATATATATATATATATATATACACACACACACACACACACACACACACACACACACTAAACTGAAGTTAATCAAAAATGGAAGCAAAAGCTTCCAATCTCTTCTCCTAATAGACACCAAGATGAACTGAAGGAGGAGAGGGGATGGGGGAGCATGCAAGCCCAAAGCTCAGTGTTGCTTGTTCCCTTCACAATAAACCAAGGTCTACCATGAAGTCCAAACACAGACTTCAGTGTCCTGATTATTCTTACTTCCAACAATTTCTTCAACTGGGTAATAGCAACTATCTGAGAAAGCACTCAAGGTAACAGACATGTCCATCGGATACAAAGTTTTCACTGAAGTCAGCGAGGCTCTAATGTCCTCACTAGGCAAAACTTTGTAAAATCTGATTTAATTGAAATACTTACCAGTAGCTAATGGTTCCTGGAGGAACACAGCAGCAATAAAGAAAGAAAGGAAAACCTTATCAATGACAAAAAAGTCAGAATGTAATACATACATATGTGATGGAAATTTCCGTTAGATAAATGTGAAGGTCAGGTTCTGATGCAACTTTTTGCTTCGGGCCTAGTGCAGAAATAGTGCTAGCTCCTGCAGACTTGGGTTTGTGAGTTAGAAATCATGCTCAGGAACATGCAATTCCTCCCCTTGTCCAATTCAACCGTAGTTTAATCTTACACCTGCACCAATGCTAAAAATGATTAATAGCATCCAGACTCGCTTCTTAACAAAAATGTGAAACTACTGTTTAGTGGGTTTGCAAATTCTGGTTTAGAAGGGAACGTGCTGAATTTTGACTATGACTACTCATAAAATATATGAAGGCAGCTTACAACATAAAATACAAAAAATAACAATCAATGAACATATTAAAAACATCAATCAAAATGCAACAGATACTGTTGGTTAAAAAGAAAAAAATCATATTGTGAAAACCTGTCGAAAAAGGATCTGCCACATTAGGATTGGTTCCTAATGAAGGCTGTCAGGGAACTGCCATCAGTGCCGGAGGGAGAGAGCAAAATCCAGAGGGATTCTGGAGAGCGTCCCGGGATTGGGAGAGGCGGCCCACCTTCTGGGGAAGAGGATCAGCGTAGCACCAGTGGAGAAGGGGGGCAGATGGGGGAAGCGGCGAGGCAGTCCCATGACTCCTTGCCGGGGACCAGCGGGGAGAGTAGAGGTCCTCTGCTGCCTACGCCCTCCTTGCGCAGAAGGCTTTCGCGCAGAGAGAGTAGGAGGAGACTAGGCGTCAAAGAGCTTCTTTGCTGGAAGAAGTTTAAGAAACGCCCACTGATGGATTCTGCCAGCGATTGAGAGAGCCACGGGTGAGTGGCTGTCCGGACAGAGAAGGTTCACTCAGGCAATCCAGCCAGGTGTTTGCTTACGCACGAGAAACCCCTAGAACCATTACAAAGGCCAACTAAACTTCCAGGTCATGGAAAAGCCCCAGAAGATCTCCGTGACTGAGGTGGAGTACAAGAGATCAGGTGGTACTTTATGCCTAAGTTGTTCAGGGCTTTGCGAATTCACAAAGGAGCCTTGGAATTGGCTTGATAGCAAATTGGCAACCAGTGCAGTTCTCTCAGCAGTAGAGTAACATGTTGTCTGTAATTTGCTCCTGTGAGGAGCTAATGCATTCTGTACTAGTTGCAGTCTATGGACCAGATACAAGGGAAATCCCACAAAAAGTGTGTTACAGTAATCCAGCCTCTCCTGATTCAGATGAAATGGATAAGTAGAGTTGGGTATCATCAGCATACTGCTGATACCTGGCTCCAAAGCTCCTCATGGCTGCTCCCAATGACTTCATACAGATGTTGAATAGCATTGGGGACAAAATAGTGCCCTGCGACACCTCAGAGCGCAAACATCAAGGGGCCGAAGAGCTGTATCCCAATGCTACACTTTGTTCATGATCCTTCAGCTAGCAATGGAACCAACATAGCACCATGAGACCAATATCCACCCCACAGTCAGTCCAAAAGGATACCGTTTTCAACCATGGTATCAAAGACAGTTGAGAGATTGAGCAGAAGGATCAGGATTGCACTCCCACTATCCTTCTCTCTATAAAGGTCATCCATCAGAGTGACCGAAGCAGATTTGATCCCAAACCCAGGCCTGAACCCAAACTGGCATGGATCCAGACAGGCAGTCTCGTGCAGGTATGTCTGCAGTTGTTCTGCCACAACTCTTTCAATCCCTTCCTCAGGAAGGATGTATTTGCACCTGGGTGATAGTTGTTACAATCCACTGGTTCCAGGGTTAGCCTTTTCAATAGTTGCCAAGCTGGTGCCAAATGTATTGCTCTGCTTTCTTTTCTACATTAGCAAGGCTGAGGGGGGGGGGGGGCGTCCTGTCTTCTAGGCAGCCCCAGACCTCCATACACACTGTCAAGGCTTGCGGCCCAAAGGGGTCACTTCAGTGCTGCTAATACAGCAAAAATAATGTGAGACACATCAGTTACAAGTTATGAGTCTCTGCAGTCACAACAGCCGCTGTGATTCTCCAGAGTTTTGACTTCCCACCCCGGAGGAGTGATCCATAGTCTCTCGAGACAGGTGCCAGCAACAACAACAATAGAGTAGGTTAAACAAGAACTTTAACCTTAGTTTTAAAGTTGAATCAAAACACAATATTTCAAAGCTGATCACACAGGTGAGACAGGTGATAATGCAATTCTTTCCCACTCCTTCTTGCCAATTATTTGTAATTCAAATCAATATTCTTTAATTACCCAAAGGTCCATATTGGTATCTAAAATAGATGTGTTATCTACTTTAATGTGAGGTATCTAAAAGCCAGTCTAACCATAAAGCCACAGCTGTCATACAAGGGGGGGGGGATAGTTCTCAAACAAAAAACAGATGGTCCATCAGTATGCTGCCTAGAAACAAGAGCAGAAACAGAGGGTCAGGGCAATGCTGATGTCTCTAAAGAAAGAACCTTGCGGAAGAAAAAGGGGGCAAAAGGGGGGGGGATGATGGGGTTACCTGAGAAAAAGCCATCTACACAAGGTAAGATGCACATCCATCCATTTGCACTGCACAGTCAACAGAGTGCCAACTTCCACTCTCTATCTGGTGAGTAAAGGAAGAACAGCTGTATCATGTATTACCAGGATGGCATGGAAGCTTCTTCTCCACTGTCTGGTCCCACACCAAATGGCTCCTCTTACAGATAATCAGATCTCACATTACTCGAGCCTATTAGGAAACAGCTCCCTAACTAATGAACAAATCGGCCTAACAGTGCTTTTCCACCAGTTTCCTCCCATTCCACCCAGAAAGCAGCCCCTTTGCAGTATTTTCCTTTTCTTTTTTTGGCCCTTGCTTAAATCGAAGACATTTATAAGTTTCATGCGTTTTATTTCTTTTCAGTTACTATTGATTTTAATCATCTTTTGAATGTCTATTGATGATTTTAATGTTTCATTTTGTATTTTGTGTAAACCACTTTAAGGTTCCCTTACAACCAAGCACTACATAGATTATTTTTAAGTAAGTTGTAACAAACAACAGTAAAACTGACAGTTAAGAATCAAGCATCTCCACTGATAGCAGTTGTTTTTGTACCAAGTTTGATCGCTAAAGGGAAAGAGTAAACGGAACTGTCAGAGCCCGCAGCAAGTTTTAGCTAACACAACAAAGAAAAAACATACGCTAGTGAAAGTTGGTAAAGTACTGTATTTATTTACCAGAGGGGCTGCTCTATTTGTCTGCAGCAGCAAACAAAATATTTGTCTGATGAAATTGACCCTAATCCATGAATGCTTACACCGGGGGGGGGGGAATTGTTAGTTTTAAGGTACCACAAAACTCTGCTGAAAGTTATTATTCAGAAATAAAAGAGAACCAAGGTCACTTGAAAATGTATTTAGCATTATACCTTTATTTCTTAAGAAATGTTATCCCACGTAACTTCATTACTACATGCAGTAGAACAGTCTGGCTGCACAGGGCTGGCCTAAAACATTTGGTTGCCTGAGTCAAAGAACGAAGCTGCCCCTTCCATTCCATGGACAGAAGCTGACTGGGCTGGCAGCTGAATCTTGATTCAACACTGGCAATGGGACAGCATCCTTCAGTGTACCCAAGGGAAGCAGGCTAGCTTAGAGAGTGCATGACAAGCTCGTGGCACACATAGTTCTGATCTTTAACAGAAGCGAATAGCCAAGGAGTTCAGGTGATTGGCCCTGTATTTTTGTGCACACTGGTAATTGCCTCACTATGACTAATGGTAAGGCTGGCCCTTAGGCTAGCACGTTTCATTTTATATCAGCAAAGGTACGAAGTAGCTACAAAATGCAGCACTTGACCTCTTTACATTCACTATTTTGTTACGTGCGTTGGTGCAGAATATGTAAAGCACAACACAGAGTAAAGGAGTTTTGAATGAAGCAGGGCCAAAATGCAAATAAGGCCTACTCCATATTGTGGTTGTTGCTGAGCTAAAGGCATATGCTAAGCAGGAAAACAGCATCAGGTACCCGATGCAAATGCAATCTTCAATAACAATCGTTTGAGACTAAATTTATTGGGGCCCATTTTGAACAATACATTTTGTACCTTGTTGACACACAAACTTACTGCAGCTTGTTATGAAGGACAAGCACACGTAATCCTCAGTGATAAAATCTTATGCTTGGCATTCAAGGGGTTTCAGAATCAGTCAGCAACCTTGAGCCAGACATCCTGGAGAGTGAAGTCAAATGGGCCTTAGAAAACACTGCTAATAACAAGGCCAGTGGAAGTGATGATACCTTGTTCCCTGGTACCTGGTTGCAAAAAGCAGCGAACATATTTCACTGAAACTGAAAAGAAGAAATCTGTGTTGGTGAAGCATATAGTATAGCAATTGCTCTAGGTGCAGTGACAATATGTTTTCTTGGCTTTGATTTCAGTGCCAAGTAGGCTATATGGGGGGGTGGGGCAGCAGAACAAACACACACAAAACACCTTGTAAGCCAATGTAGACTCAAAGTGCAGGTTTTAAAAATTCATCTCAAAATATATATTGATATATTCCCTGTGTGTGTGTGTGTGTGTGTGTGTGTGTGTGTGTATTCTGCATATATATTCCAGTATTTTCCTATTAAAGTGTAAGACAACCAGAAAAGTTCCATGTCACAACTTTTTAGGGGGGAGAAGGGACATTAAGTGGGGCACCTCTCCACCTCTTAAAGTATTCCACTTGATATTGTTGAATGTTCTGTCTGCCTGGTAAAGTGACCAGTTTAACTAATGTAAGCAAGTGGAACATAGAATTAGCAAGATTTTGTGCTTTCAGGAGCTAGCAACCCGACCATGAAATAACCAGAGTCCTTTGGAGTCTTTCCAATGGGAAATTATCTCTCTTCTGTGAACTGGCCCTAAGACCTCCGGGTATAGGGTGGTATATTAATTCTAACAACAACAACAAAACTGCCAAAAAAAACCCCACAAACCTTGCTAGGTCACCTGCTTCCAAGCAGCTAAAAGCATCTTGCAGCCAATCAGAAGCTTTGGTTTCCAAATGTTTTGGAAGTCAAACGGACTTCCGGAATGGATTCCGTTTGACTTCCAAGGTACGATTTGGTCATGAAGTCTCAAAACCACCTCTCATCGCATACAATGAAACAATCAGCTTCTGGAACACACATCCCATGCCAGTCTCCATCAGTGCCTGCAGCTACAGACTTTCTGGCCAATAACTAGCATACATATTTCAATCAACCACAAGTATCTGAAATGCAGGAACAGAACACCTGCTTTATCTAGTCATTCCCTACAGTAACTATTTATAAACATAGGTGGAACCGGCACAGCAGTATTATTGGAAAAGCATCAATGCAAATACGCAGTGAGGCCAGTAGTATAAAAAACTGATGCACTCCTTGCGAAACAAAGTTAAAGACTTACAGGTTAAGGATGTGCTTTACTGACTGCTTTCCACCTTCTGTTTATGCTCTACGGATCAGTAAACCCCACTGGACTTTGAACGCATGAACTTCAGTGGTAAGAGAGAGAGAGAGAAGAGAAAGAGTGAGTCAGCACTTGTCCCTTGAGTTGTGTCAGGGTTCACTTTTTCTTCCAGTGCTGCATTTTGCATGAGAAATATTTTGTGCTGCAAAATTTTTGCCTAAAAGAAATCTTAGCCAAATGTAATTTCAGTGGTATAAACTATTTGTTACTCCCTTGTCAACATGCGGAGGCATGAAATGAAAAGGGCAGGGCACTTGTAGGATTAGAAGAGGGCTTCTGCAGGAAAAAGATTTTGAAAAGCAATGCCCCTCAATCAAAAAAATGACAGGCCAGAATGTTGCATATGTGCAATTTCTCCATACCATTCGGGTATATATGTTTTAACAACAAGATGATTCCCCCCCCCCCGCCCCCCAGAGTACACAATAAGAAAATGTATTCAGTACAAGACCTACAAAAATGAACAAACTAATGAAGAGCAAAACTGTTAAGGGGCAGCTATATAAATTCAGTATAATAATTTTATTTTTTAAATTACGTCTGCATTTTTCCCTGTAAGGTTTTGTATAGATAAGATTGAGAGTGCTTTAAAGAGGCAGGGATTGCACAGGGACAAACCTCACCATTCTGAATCATGCCAAGTCAGCCTTCAAAAGCAGTAATTTTAATTAGGGAGGATTTTACTCATGAAGCTTGAAAAACAGAACATGAATGGAGATCATCTCCAGGTTTACAAAGTGTAGAATAAGAAATTCAGCAAGGTTACACAGCTTCCTCCATAAACAGAAGCAAACCGAGGTTAGCATTATTTACGCTTCAGCTTTATTGTAGTCTCTGTAGGTGTAAACACAAGGAACTTCCATGTACTGTAGTCAACTATTCTGCTTTGCTATTCCGCCTTATGCCAAAAAAAGTGGTGACTTTTTTTAGATTGCATCTGACCATCTGCGCCAATTGCCATGCTTTCAAATGCATTTAGGATGCTTTCTACGGCAATCCGAATAAGCGATTCACTCCTAGCTTCCATAAGATGTAAACAGCAGTCCAGCACCATTGTTTCACGGCAGGGATTCTATGCCATCTGGAGATATAGTCCCTGTATGTCAGGCATGTCCAAAGTCCGTTTTGGAGGCCTAATCTGGCCTGCCGGTCGGTTTAATCCAGCCCCTGTTGCAGTTTTTCTCCTGGGGTAAAATCCTTTAAAAACCCTCAACAACTTCAATCCTAAAAAAAGGTTGGCCCCTTGGTCGGCCCTCACGGCCCTTCGCTTCATCAAATCTGGCCCTCTTTGAAAAAATTTTGGACACCACTGCTGTATGTGATACCACTCTTTTTGACAGCTTTCATTCTTCCTGCCATGACAGATAGAAATATATATCAATAGCTTGCATGCACCAACTTCCAGTGCTTCAGCTTCCTCCCTTACTTTCCTAGTTGTACAAATTAAACTTTCAGTTTTCTTTTGATTTGTCTCTATGGACTTAAGTATTCTGGAAAATGACAATGCATCCTTCTATTACTGACTGGAACTCGACTCAGACGTTTCACGGCATTCTCTTGAAATAAAGCAGTTCTGTTATACACCTCCCTTGGTTTCGATGTGATGAGAAGACAGCACCAGGTGCACAATTTTTAAAAAAAGTTAATGATATCGGTAACCAGAACTTTTAATAATCTAGCTGGTATTGTGGTTGTCATGAAATAGATAGCACAGAAGCCCTAACACAAATCTTGGGCGTTCAGTATCTTGACTGACACAACCAAAGCAAATGGTAGAGGAATGAAATGCTTCGTGGCCCTGGAGGGAAAGGTGGGCTGAAGGTTGCAAAGAAGTTATGTCTGCTCTTGTTCACAGTAGGAAAAATATTTAACTCTCCCCCAAAATGAAACATCCTCAAGGAAGAAATTTATTCTCCTTTTCATTTTAGTCATTAGCAAAAGCAATTACTTCAATACTTCTGTGGTACTGCCCTTCAGCAGATTTTAATAAGCAGTTCTTCTCTTAATGCTGACAAACCCTTGTATCAGAACACACATCTTAATCCTTTACTCTCTTGCACATGACACATTCTTATTTTGTTGTGTTTGGCTTTAAAAAAAAAAGTTTTCTTATAATGGATCATTTTACACATTATCCAGGCATAAAGGGAAACCACACTGACAATGTCATAGAGCCAAATCCTTATTATTTCATTTTTTTTACTCATTTCCCATGAGGCATTCAGCAGCAATTTGCAGGGCAGTATGACATATTCAAAACAGATTGAACTAGAAATAGCACATACATAAAATCAATTCAAATCCAAGAGAGATGCCAACTGGGGTGTTTTTTAAGCTTTATTGAAAGAGGAATGTATTTTGCAGGCACCAAAGAGACATATCACCTGTCTGATATAGAATGGGAAGGTAGGTGTGCCCACACTAAAGGCCTGATTCAGACATTGTGCAAAATGGACCTCTTGATAAGGATGATAGCTGAAGGATGCCCTCTCCTGCAGAACACAGTGATAGGTTGAGTATGTAGGGGATGAAATAATCTTTTAGATATTCTGGTACCAGGCTGTACAGGGCTTTGTACACCAATGTTGCCACCTTGAATAGCCTGGTAGCTAAATGGCAGCCAGTGCAATTCTTTCAGCAGTAGCGTAATATGATGGTGATATTCCACTCCAGTGAGCAGTCGAGCCATCACATTTTGCAATAACTGCAGCTTCTGGGTCAGCCTCAAGGGCAGTCCTCAAATTGTCTTGCAAACATTTAACAGCAGGATCCTACAGGATCTAGAATTCCACTGCCTGGATCAGAAGTAAGCAGACCCCAAAGAATACCAAAAAAAAAAAAAAAAAAAAAACAGAACAGAATTCCACTGAGGATGCAAAGAAAGCAGAAAAGTGGGTGTTCTTCACCATCTACACTGTTATGCAGTAGGCACGACTCTGTGTTCTCACTCATGTTCAGTCAGTTTTGCAGCACATCTTCTACATCCTGCACTCTACTTATCATCCAATTTGTTTCATTACCATTAGGTCTCTGGTAACCCAAGATGCAGAATGCGTTCCACAATCCTTATCCTCTGCCACATTCCATGCATAAACACACAGCCAGGAAGTGCCCACAGTGACTTCCTCATAATATAGCTGCAAGGGTGCTTAGAAGACTTGCAAGTTCAATCTGCAGACCAACCACCCCATCATGGGGGGACCCAGATGTTGTTGGACCATGTATCTCCCACCATCCTTAACCCACTGGACCATGCTGGATGGAGCTAACAGGAGCTTCAGTCCAACAACACCTGGAGAGCACTGGGGTTATATCCGGGAGTCCACAAAGGCAAAAGCATGCAAAGTCAGAATGAACCCAGGATCCGCCCCCGCCATTTGAGATCTCACAACGTCTCGGACGGCCCCACGAGGGCCTTGTACTACCACTTGAGAGCCCCGTAGGCAAGGCACATGGCTTAAAAAGCTGTGTCTGTGAATGAAAACCCTTCAGATGGCCCCGCAATATCTTGCGAGAGCCTCCAGAGCCCGATAAGCTAAGGTCTCCCTCCCCTTTACTATGTATTTATTTGTGATTCATCTAAAGCTGTGATTATGTAAGAAAAAGAAGCATAAGTTGCGGACCTACTGTACTGTGAAGAACCAGTTAAAGAGGTTGTAACCGGAAAGTATGCACATGATGTTCTGCCTTATCCACATGGAGGAATTCAAACTGTTTGAAATATAGCACACTATTTATGATATTTACTTCAGTTCCCGATGAAGGTAGATACCAGAATGGGAGAGGAGGATCTGTGTGCAGGATTCCCTTCGGCCAGGACATAGCAAAAATGTTGGGTTCTGAAATTAGAAACTTCTCCTTCTTACTACAGAGTGATAGGAAGCAACACTGCTGATTATAGAGACCAAAGCTAACTCTCTCACCCTGTCTCCAACATCCATGGAGTTTTGCTACAACTCAGTAGGATAGATAGTCTGCCTTATTGCCCTTTTTCAGCATGGGGATCAGTATGTATGGAGAAAGTAGATATGAAAGAAGCAGAAACACAAAATGGGCATTGGCAGTCTATCAGCCACAGCAGCAGACAAAGAAAGATGGGTACATTAGTTCTTGGCTCCTAAACTACACCTATCCTTCTTTCTTACTAGTCTAAGAAGAGTGCACACCAGGACAGAAAGTTGTATGAGAACAGTTCTTTTAATTGATACTTCTTTACCGGTGTAAGAACAAAAGCCCAGAAGGATCAATATTAAAACAAAAGAGTTTAACAACTCAGTGAAGGATAAAAGTGGTCCCTGCAAAAGCATCTTAAACCTAGAGAAATTGATGGAAACTTCAGAGAGACTG
This sequence comes from Podarcis tiliguerta, assembly GCF_965153285.1. Taxonomy (NCBI): domain Eukaryota; kingdom Metazoa; phylum Chordata; class Lepidosauria; order Squamata; family Lacertidae; genus Podarcis; species Podarcis tiliguerta. The sequence goes on along the minus strand of NC_139545.1, from coordinate 15,339,130 downwards.
ATGTTAACGACAGTTATAATCATAATAACTACTGTTTTGAGGACCCTATAAAACATGTGAATAAGGCCTTAAGGAAGTTCAGCTCCTACCCCTCCGAAGCCTATTTACACTGAACTATTCAAGACTTAATAGGTATCTGGGCTGCATTTGGAAGAAAGAAGAGAACCACTCCCAAGCAAGTCCATTTCTAAGATGACAGGAGAGATGAAGCACTCAAATATGGTGCAATAGTTTCTATCTGACACAAGAGGAACCCAGGATCAAAGCTCCCACACCCCAGAGTATTTTCCAGTACATTTCCTGTCTTTTCCAGAAATACTGGTTTCAGCAGCAGTGCTTCAATTCAGGTTACAAACCAGGTTTACTTTAGCTTTTCTCAAACATACAATGATGTGCTTAAGTAAATGGCACAAACGTTTACTAATTTAAGGAAAGCTTCTGACAACAGTGTGAGGTCTTACAGGTTTTAGGAGCCCACAGAAACCTAAGCATGCCCATATTAATATTTTCATTACATCATTTTTTACTAGAAACAGATTTTCTTGTGCAGAGACAATGATCTACTATTTGATGGTTTGGGAGTACAGTTCCCCAAAGCAACTCAATTAATTGTCTCCAACAGAAGCTTCCATAGAAGGAAAAAAATAACTTTAAATACAGTATTGTAAAAATAGTGACTCAGAACTGCACAGCATATTGAGCATATGCTGAAAGCAGCGACAGGCAAAATATGAAGCACTTTGGACATAAATTAGGCTAAATGCTCTTTCATGAACTACAATTTTGTGGGAATTATTCTAATTTATGTCAAGCGAGATAAAAAAATGTACTTAAAAGGAATTTAGCTTGGGTCTTCAACCATGTCTTAAGGAGTAACATTAAATAGGGAAAAAACCTAATTTTAAAGAATTTATCAGGAACTCCAGATGTCAAAAATGAACAATGGTTTCATGGCCTTCATGTTTCCAGTCCCACTCCACCCTATACACAATGTTTTTTAAAACATAACATATTCACAAAATATAAATTCACTTATTAGGATTTAGGTATGTAATTGTGCCTTTAAACAGCCAGGCCAATTGCAAAAATAAAATTCTTACATAGTTAAAAACTAAGGTCCTGTCTCTTTCCTTTCTACCACAAATAGTCTTATCTATTTGAATTCCTAACACATCTGCTTATCTATTTAAATAATTTAATTTCAGCTCCACTCCTTTTCTTCATTGGTCTGTCTTGAGTTCTCAGAACAATATCCTGGAACATTTCAACTTTAAAAGATTGCAGGATTTTTCTTGAACATCTGAGAATTAGTGTCTCCTACATAGGCAAGTACACTGGTGTGAAAACTCGCAAGGAGGCGCATAAAACCTCTTCCTCACACAACTTATTTCCAAACTTAAGTCTTTGTTGAAGGATATTTCTTGTTTTGCAAATGGAGGCCCATCTAGGAAATGGTCAGGCAGAGAGAAGACACAAGACAGCCAGTCCAGCCACAGCCCACTAGGATGACTTTCATTCAAACACTTAATTTGCAAGATGGATGAGGTGAAAAGCAGGCAGGGAATTCTGAGATAAACTAGCTGCTTATCACAAGGTCTCCACTTCCCCTCTCCATTGGCATGACTTGACCAAACGAGTAGAAAGGAAGCCTAAAATTTGAGTATAAAGGAAGTGGCACTCCTAGCTCCAACAAGGACCTTCATTCATCGCTCACAGGGAACAAACAGGCACACATAAAGACAGGTATATGCTTTCTCCCTGCATCTCCATTTCTTAAATTAGTGTGAGTCCTGCTGGCAAAATTGTTACACTCACTTCTGTAGGCTTTTGAGAGTAGGTAGGGATTCTTCCATTCTTTAGATCAAGGTATGTATGATAGCATTTGCTGCCATCTTAAATTGTGATTTTGCTGTCTGAAACAGCATTTATAGAACCATAGAATCATAGAGTTGGAAGAGACCACAAGGGCCATCGAGTCCAACCCCCTGCCAAGCAGGAAACACCATCAGAGCACTCCTGACATATGGTTGTCAAGCCTATAGAAAAGCCTAATTTATGTATTCTATTATTTTCATTTCATATAATAAAAGACAGGAATAGAGACAAACACATAGTGTCAACATCCGTTTGTGTTTGTGTATTCTATATACAACATTTCATTTGAAATCACAAGGCAGTGAACAGTTTAAAAAAAACAATACCAAAAAAGCAGCCAATTGGCCAGGGCAGACATGACATTAACAAACTGGTATTAAATGGCCAGCAAAGGCTTGAAAAAATAAGTGAGTTTTTGGCAAGGACAGAAATGATTTCAGTGTTATTGCTTGCCTTAATACAAGGGCGGAGCAGGGCTGATTCCACAGAGAGGACACCAGAACTGAAAATGTGCTTTTTATGCTCTAGGGCAAGCATATGAGGTTTTTGCATTTCCCCAAAGCTGCCACTCTGTTAGAACTCTTCTCTAATTTAGACTCTAGGCCAACACAGAAGGTAATACCTACACATACATGAACCCAACCACCTGTATGGCAACCACTGGGGAAGAATCTAACATCTCCATGACTTTTTCCACACTCATAAATAGGCACCTGTATTTCTTCTGATTGGGATGAAAGTAGTTGACTTCTAACTTCTCGAAATATCTGCACTGCCAAGTAACTCAAATCCCATTAGATAAAATTTAAAAATATTTTAGGAGTGCTTCTGTCTCCACCTCCTAGGATTTTTAGTTTTTGAAATAAGCAGTTTTAGCACCCATGGGTATTTTTTTAAGGGGGAAGAGAAGAACAGGAAATTTGGTGAAAGGAGAAAAGTGTTACCTTAACAGATCTTTTAACAGATCTGCCAAACCCACTTAGAATGAGAGCCAGTATAGTCAATATGACAAAATCCATCTGGAGCTCTTTCTACAGTAGCACTCTCAATGTATGAAATCAAGACTATTTTAATAAAGGAAAAATATTAACTCGTTTTGTTTTAAAATAACTTATTAAATTTATATCCTTCCTTTCCTCCAAGGAGCTCTAGGCAGCATATATATTGCCCCCTATTTTATCCAACAGCTCTGCAAGGTATAGTAAGCTGAAAGATAGTGGACTGGTTCAGCATTATCCAGTGTAATTAAGCAAGTTTTAGGACTGAGTGGGAATCTAGCCACTGTTGCCATGCTGCCCTTTATAGGAACAAGGAGGAGGTGAAGAAGACATCACACTCTCCCCCAAGTCAACAAGAATAATTCCTCCCTTAGTGCAAGCATGTCTATTTTGCCTTTTTTAATTCAATTTTAAAAGGTGGGGGGGAACGCACCACACTTTCCGCAATGCTTTGGATCACTGCTATAATTTGAATACTATCTTGCTTGATTCCTCCACCAACTTAAAACTCAAATCATTTGGAGACTTGAAATAGTCACATTTTAAAATATTGCTGTAGTTATCCTCCTAAAGTCTTAGAACATGGCAAGGCAGAAATAAAGTTACAAGAAAAATTGTACGGTTTATAATTGTACGGTTTATATTTTTAAAAACCCCTGTATATCATGAAAATAATTGTAGCTACTCATATCATAGTTTCAATTACATATAGGCTTAAATATTGGTTTTTAAATATTTTTCTTATACAGTAATTACAGAAAGTAAACCACAAATTAACTGCAGTCAAACTCAACATTAACTGCAGGAACAATTAATTCAGCACCAACCCCTATAAGCAACTTAAGTTAACTGTCTAATTAGCAAATCTTTTACTTAATGCTGCAATGCGAATCAAAGTCCAAGTCTCACAATGCCTTTTTAAAAAATAAGAAGAAGAACACTTAATTTAAGAATCCAGCTTGCAAAACAATATGTACCAGAAGTATGTTCAGGGTACGCAAGGCAACTGCTGGGAGCCCCACCTAGTCAAGCTTGGGTGAGTTAAAAGCAGCCCTCCAACTCACTCACCACCAAGACAAATTTTATTACCATATGCAAGCTCATGTGTAAAAAACAAGCAGTACAATAAAATCCTGTGATTAAAATTACAACACTGCTTATTTACATTGTAGTGCAAAGGTAATGTAGGGAATGACACAAAAATAAGAAAAACTCAAGTCTGAATTATCAAGTGCCATTTCCATTTTAAAGAAAATGAAATTTCTAAAGCTGCAGTCCTCTGCTGAAAAGCACATTACTGTTCGGTACCCTGTAGCACAAACCCAAAGCAATTATTAAAGCAAAAGATGCAGGGTAGAATCCAATGTACAATGTTGTGACATCTGCTTGCTCAGCAAGAATTCTCCCTCCCAAAAATCTGGGGGGCACACAGAGACAAGTCGAGAGAAAGGTGAAGCTCTTCTGAACAGCATAGGATACAGGCCCTTAATGTCATTCAAAAATATGTCAGTTTAAACCCAGAGTTAAATGTATCTGACACTGGCCGAGCCCCAAAAAGCTGGTAAATTGGAAGATAAGGCCAATGCTTTAACAGACTTGCTCCATAATAATCAATGATGATGGGCAATGTCAAGAACTGTGCTTGCTTGCTTACAACTTAGTCTCCATGCACACACCACTTCTTGGTCTTTTTGGCCGAAATCCAAAGGGGGAAGGTGCGAGTGCCTGCGACCAGCAAAGATGCTCCACATTGTCCTCATCCTGTATCACCTTATGGAGCATCAGAGCTTGTCAGTGTAAGGCCCAAGTGTAAGACCTTCACATGTTTTCCCCACCACAGTGGAAGGAAACAGTGAACAGGGCCCACACTGCATTTATGCCTTCAGAAAGGCAGCAATGGGCCCCCAATCCATACTTTCTTGTCCTACCCCTACATAAACATAGGGTGGGAATGAGAGCTCTTACATTGCAGAAAGGCAGTGTAAGGCAATGATCCCTCCATTTCCTTCTCCCACCACCTGGAAAGCAAACCTGGAGACCTGAAACTTTGTGCTGCCCTTTCTGCCTTCATTCTGCTCTAAAGGTAAAGAGACCCCTGACCGTTAGGTCCAGTCGCGGACGACTCTGGGGTCGCGGCGCTCATCTCGCTTTACTGGCTGAGGGAGCCGGCGTGCAGCATCCGGGTCATGTGGCCAGCATGACTAAGCTGCTTCTGGCGTTTACCTTCCCGCTGGAGTGGTACCTATATATCTACTTGCACTTTGATGTGCTTTCAAACTGCTAGGTGGGCAGGAGCAGGGACCCAGCAACAGGAGCTCGCCCCGTGGAACAGCCCACCTTCCGATCAGCAAGCCCTAGGCTCTGTGGTTTAACCCACAATGAATGGCATGGCATGCATCTCAGAGAGATACAGTGCCATAGTCACCATCCCTGCAGTTATATGCTAAAAACCGGGAAAGAATCATGAACATGTCCAGCAGCTCCAGCAAGCCAGGAAGTCTCTCCCTTGTGTACTACAGTCTAACCACTGCACCACCTTGCCACACTCCACAAATAAAAGAATAGGCATTGCACATAGCATCCACTAGACCACTCCGTTTGCAAACACTGAAGTCTGGTGGGGTGAATCACTTCAGAATTGATCTCAGCATGCACTGTAACTTTGCCAGCAGTTGCTGCCATAGGTTTAATGGAGCAGGAAAAGCTTAATAACCTGACCAAACCAATGAAATAGTGTGCTTCCCTCAGTGCCCTGAATGTCAGCAGTTTTCACCAAAATTGGAAAGAAATGATATGCCTATTTGAAAATTGGAGTAAACAGTAAGTTGTCAGTTTGCAGCACCTTTAAACTTGCTGTACCTCTGGAAATTTTTATTGGATCTGTTTTAACCTTGGCACATTTGTACACTTCACCAGGTATTCCCTATATGTCAAGTTTCAAGTTATTACATCAAGATGTCATTTTTATGAGCAATAGAATGTTGAGGCTTATGATGACAGAACCTTAACTAAAAGAGCACTCTTGTGCCCTCTGACTTACTGAAAGTACAAAATGTTTTTATCATATTGTTCCCAAAGAATGAGAGATATAAGGTGCTGATTTATTTTGCAAACTGATGAAAATTATTCCATAGGTTAATGCTCCCATTCAGAACAAGTGTAAAATGCATTATTCCCATTATGATTCTTTCACATCTCCTTTACAGAAGGGAACAAAAGTTTACTAAAGGTACAGTTTAATTAGAATAAAAAGTTAAAATCCTACTATTTTTTTGGAATAAGAACTCAATTAAAACTTTTTGGGAAAACTTGCAGTTCTATTCTATTTTTTCTGTGATGTGGAGTGGGGTGGAGTGAAAACTTTTTCCAGTCCTTTACCTTTTCTGTGGAAAATTTTCTGATTCTTATATTCAATAGCAACAATGAATAGATGCCAACTGCAAATAAATTTTAGGAAAGCTTAGCAGTTTCAAACTTTGTAGCTTTTGTTGATAAAATACAAGTAAAATAAGCATGTTAAATTAGATCTTTCTTTGGGGCATTAGAAAATTTTCCAATTCTATTTCTTCCAAAAGCCCTGCATAACTTCAATTATTTGCTCTCTTTAAGGAAGGCTTAAAGGCCTATTTCATTCTTACTCCCTTGCAGGGGATAGGCACTGCTATGCTATTGTAAAAATGTTGGTACTAGGGCACCAGTTTCATTAAAATGCTACTGTTTCCACAAAAAGGAACTGCTTTTCAGAGTGCTCACATGGGTGCAGTAACATCTAAATTGCAAGATGTGAAGTTCCATACAAAGCATGAGCATATGCTTGTGGTACTTGCACAATTATACTCATACAGTAATCACAATACCTGTGAATATGCAGGAAAGCACTACAACTTCCCTTGATACAAGATACTGCTGATTCTAAGTAGTCAGAAGTAGTGCCCTCTCCCCCTTCCATTCCCAGCTCAAATTTAAAAACAAACATCCACACACTCATCCCTCGAAATGGGGAATCCTCCATGGCAAAACTGCTCCACACACATTGAGGAAAATTATAGAAATTTTACTCAATGCAGAAAATAATAATCTGACACAAACACTCTAATACGAGTTACACACTTATCACTTTATTATAGAAGGGTTTGTATAAAACTGCTCCTTCAAACTTAGGCTTACAGTAAGATCCTAAGCACGTTGCTTCAGAAGCCCCATTCAGTTCAATGTGACTTCTTCTTTGAATTCTATTCCTAAGTATCAGATTGGAGCCTTCATGTACCACCACAGTCGCAAGTGGAATTCTAAATTGCTTGTCTTCATACAGCCAGGCAGCCAACGTTATAATCTATCTATTGAATAACTATGTCACATGTATGTGGTCAGCAGATGTTGAAAAGGCTTTTCATCCGATCTACTTTTGAACAATCCTATTCCACTTATCAAAAGCTTTAAAATAAGGATATCTCCAGTAACAAGATATCCTAAGAAGCAGTTATTTACACATCATTAAAGCAGTTCAATTCACCAGAAAACTACAAGAAAACAGTTATATTTATAGCTAAGAAGCATAAAAGCTGCTGATTGAAACTCTTACATGTTTATCGTTTATTTTATGCATACAGGGAAAGCACAGGATATACTACATTAAAATAAGCAACCCTCAGTCTGCAGTCCTATACCTCTTACCTGAGAGTAAGTCCTATTGAATTAAATGGCACGTCTGCATATACATGTACAGAATTACATTCCAAAGTTTTATTAGAAGGGAAACCTTGAAACTCAAAGCACTGCAATACGAAGCAGCTCACTGCACAGAGCAAGACTGCCTACCTATGCAGATTGCCCAATTTTGGTGGGTTAAGTATTATATTATATTATTAATTTTCTGGTTATATATTTTCTCTTTCTAAAAAAAAGAGAAAGCATTCTGGACATTAAGATGTTGATCAGAGGTATTTCCTAAAACATAGCTGCAACACTGACCCAGCCCGTTGCACCTACCATCATTTATCCTAGGAACCCCACAGTTTTGAAAAGGATGTCTCATGAATTTTACATCATCCTATTTGCTCACAAGATGAAACAAGCACCTTGCTGCTTCTCCTATGCAAGCCTACAGAAGACTGCTATCATACAGGCTTCTCACAGACTCCTCAACACACAATTATGGTTTTAGAGACCTCACACAGGTCAGCACCATTAAAAGCGAGAGACACAACCAAATAGAGATTGGTTCAACATGTTACCCACCCCCAGGCTAGGTGAACTGTTATAAAGATAGGGCTGCAAGAAAATGCAGTATTTCTGCATGAATTCGGAACCAAAATTTGCCCTATTCTTATTAATGTCATATTAATTATAACAAGCTACCTTGTAAATTTTAAAAACCAATATTATTTTTAAGCTGAATTCCTAGTGAACTCAATTGGATTTCATTCCAAGTACCGTATATATGCACATAAGATTTTGTTGTAAAATGGCACAATTAGTTTTTATCTTTCACTATCTTCAATTTTACCCGCTTTTCAATAGTTTACACTTCTATATAATTACACTACAGAATTAGATCTGTGTACAACTTTTGTTACTAGAACTGCTCTTACCCCATCTGAATGTTTTTGCCGATGAACAGAAACTTTGTTTCAAATCTGCTGCAACTCCAATAAAACCTTTTAAAATAAAAAATTGTAAACACCCTCCAAATTCATTAACATAAAATTAGAAACAAACTGCTTCTATTCTTGCATCAGCATCTAAATAGAGACTTTGGTCAGATTTAAATACACTGCATGGATGTGCAAATACATTATCCAATTAAGCCCTAATTATATAAATAGTTGGCAGGAAATATTATAGAACTACTAACAGCTATTGAAGTTGTGGGCCAAATAAATACTTGCGGTATTGTATAGTGCTGAAAGTTAGTTTTTCCAGTTCCTGTTTCAAGGGCATTTTAAAATCCAAACCAACAAAGCAGAAGACACACACTGGTCAGAGAGCAAAAGAATTTTCCTAATCTGCTGAATTTAAGAAAAAACTTCTCAGTAATTACTTCAAAGAAGCAGGAAGCAGCAAAAATCTGTGAGATACACCCCTGCCCACCTGCCACCCTTGTAACACTGTGTTATATGTGAAGCACAAAAAGGAGAAAATCAGTCGATGAAACAGTGAAACTTTGCAGCATTCTTCAGATGAAGTTAGCAAGCAAAATCCATGCAAAGCACCTTGCCATTAGGTGAGAACACAAACAACCCTCCACACATCTGCTGAGAAGTAAATTCCATGGACCTTGCTCCCTACTATGTATGCGAAGGATTACTGTCTTAAACTGCAATCCTAGGCACACCTACTTGGGGGGCGAGTCTCTCTCAACTCAGTGAAACTTCAGAGCAGACATGCATAGAGCTGTGCTGCTGTTAAGTCAGCAAACCTGGCCAAACTTAACAGGAAGCAAGCCCTACTGACTTCTGTGGGTTTTATCCCAAACCATATATGGAACCAGCAGCAGCCTTATCCCCCCCACAATAGAAACCTTGCTACTGCTTGTCAAGTGGACTTACAACTCCTCTGTATACATTTACATGATAAAGAGGAGACAGAGGTGACCACCTTCCAGTATCTAAAGGGCTGTCACATGGAAGATGGGAGTAAGCTTGTTTTATTCTGCTTAGGAGGCTGGGAACTCCAACCAACGGATTCACTTTAGAATAAAGGAAGATCTTTCTGACAGTAAGAGCTGTTCAACAGTGGGACAGACTCACTCAGGAGGTGGTGAACTTCCTTGGAAGTTTCTAAGCAGAGGCTGGGTAACCATCTGTCATGGATGCTTCGGTTGAGATTCCGGCATTGTAGGTGGTTGGACTAAATGACCCTTCCAACTCTACAATCCTATGACAGTTACATTTATATACCACCTTTCCTCCCAAGAACTCAAGGTGGTTTCCCCCCCTCTCCATTTCCTCCTCACAACAACCCTGCGTGGTAGGTCAGGTGGTGAGTCAGTGGCTAGCCCAAGGTCACCCAGCGAGCTTCATGGCTGAGCAAGGATTTCAACATGGGTGTCCATGGTTCAGCACTTTATCCACTACAACACACATGTGGGTAGGGTGGCTCTACCACCAGCGACGTTTAGAGAGAAGATGTACAGTCAAAACAGCAAGCACAAAGTCAGAGGAAGCCCTAACTAACAGTCACCAAACTAGCAGTCCCCCACCCTCAAAAATCAAGCACATTTCGGCATGGGTGGGTGAGAAATGTCGCTCTAGAATCTTGGTTCGCAACATGGGGCACACGCCCCACCGGGAGGCAATTTGAGAATGAGTTATTAACAGTGAATGGCCTTTTAGGCTTCCTCCACGTGAATGGGAGTTCACTTTTAGAATAATAAGAATTATATGGGGGGGGGGGGCATCAGGATTTTAGAGATGCTTAGGAGGGGCATGGCCAAAAAACTGTTGGGAACCACTGGTCTAGACTAAGCACTAGCTCAGTTGGTTAGAGCATGGTGCTGAGAAGCCAAGGTTGCAAACATGGGGGGGGGGGCAGCTGCTCCCCCAAATCAAGAAAAAATCCTTAACTAACTGAGGTTCTGGCATTCCTAACAAAGGTGCCCCCCCCCAAAAAAAAATCCTGGCTACATCCATGGTGCAGGTTCGATCCGGTAAGGGGCAGCTGCATATTCCTGCACTGGACTAGTTGATCCTCAGGGTCCAGTCCAACTCTACGATCCTGTCAACTCTCATTTTGTAAGAATCGTAGGAGTCGGAAGGGACCTCGGGGGTCATCCAGCCCAACCCCCTTTGCAATGCAAACATCTATGTGCTCGAACCCTCGACGCTGATCTCCTTCAGAGCCTCGCGCTCTACCGACCCCCGGCCGCCGCCGCTGCTCCCCTTTCCGCTCCTCTCTTTCACGCATCCACCCATCCACACGTGTGCCATTCCCCCGCGTTCTCTTTACCTCCGAACAGGTGAGGCGAGAGGTGGGCGGGCAGCGAGCCGATGACGAGCCGGGGCCCGCCGCTGCCGTGTCCTCCTCCAGCACCGCCGCCTCCTCCTCCGGCCGCGGCCCTGCCCCCTTCCTCGGGGGTGCTGCTGACCGAGTCCTGCGAGCCGTAGAGGCCGCTGCTGTTGGGGATGTTGAAGGCAGAATGAGCCGCGCGAGCCCCGGACGCGCCCGGCCCGCCTAGAGACCTGCTCCGGGGCGCCGCCGACGCCACCGCCGCTCCGCTGGCCGAGCCGCCGGGCCCCGCGTGGTGCTGCCCTCCCGGGGCCAGGTGCGTGTACCTCGCCGCGCCGCCTGCCGGCCGCCCGTTGGCGCCGCCGACGCCGCTACTGGAAGGCAAGTCCCCCCCGGAGTAAGCCCGGGTCCGGCCATTGGCGGCGGCCGGGCCGCTCTGCTTGGCGCCCATGGCCCGCCTTTCCTCGCCGTCGCCGTCTGCCTGGGGTTCCTCTCAGGCTCGGCTGCTTCCCCGCGCGGGGCGGGGTAGGCGAAAGCGCGCCGCCCTCGCTCCTTCTTTCCCCGGACCCGGCAGCTGAGGGAGAAGAGCCGCCGCGGCTTTCAGCGGGCGGGCCCGGCGCTGAGGCGGCGCTGCCTCCGCCGCGGCGAGTCCCTCAGAAGAACGACAGGCGAGGGAGAGGACGACGGGGAAGCCAGGACCGCTCTGCCAGGGAACGCAGCCGCTGCCCAAGCCCTCGGCCCCGCCGCTCCCGCCATCGTCGCTGCCGCGGTGGTCGTCGTGTGAGGAAAGAGGCGGCAGCAGCGGCGGCGGCCCGTCGCTCCCCTCAGAGGCCGCTCGCGCGCTCGCTCAAGTGTGAGGCGAGGGGGGCGGCACCTCTGCGCAGCCGCGCCTCCCTCGCTAGCTGGCCCGGCCGCCGCCGCCGCCGCCGCGCCGCCATCATGGGAAGGGGGCGGGAGAGAGGCTCGAGGGCCGCCGCCTCCCGCTCCGCCTCCTGCCTCCGTTCAGCGCCGGGAGGTGACAGGCGCCGCCCGCTTCTGAGGGGCCGCCAGGGCGGCTGGGCCCGCTGGTTGGCCTGCCGGAGCTGAGGAGGACGTCATCTTCCCGACGTGGGTTTTCCCGCCACAGACGTGTACTCAAATTCATCATCATCATCATCATCATCATCATCATCATCATTATTATTATACTGCCCTACACCCGCTGGTTCACAGGATAAAATCTGGACACAAACACACAATCGAAATAAAAACAAAAACCACTCAGTAACTCCCAATAAAATGGGGGGGGGGGGGAGAGATGCTTAGCATATCTACCTAGGAGCCAATTCCTAGGGGATCCTTTGCTCCCCGCTCCCAATTTGAGGGGGCTGCCCCACCAAGTTGATGGACATTGTCATTCAAATTGTGGGTGTGTTCCCTGTCATGTGATCAATTATGCAGGGCGGGGCTTACCTGCCCCCCCCCCCCAATATTTGGTTCAAGTTGGCACCCCTGGAATATACAGTGGTACCTCAGGTTACATACGCTTCAGGTTACAGACTCAACCCAGAAATAGTGCTTCAGGTCAAGTACTTTGCTTCAGGATGAGAACAGAAATCGGGCTCCAGCGGCACGGCAGCAGCAGGAGGCCCCATTAGCTAAAGTGGTGCTTCAGGTTAAGAACAGTTTCAGGTTAAGTACGGACCTCCAGAACGAATTAAGTACTTAACCTGAGGTACCACTGTATACATAAAAGCCAGCTCCTAGGGGGCTGAGGTCCCTTTGCTCCCCTCCCAATAAAATATGTGAGGGCCCTCCTCCAGGTTGATGGACATTGTCGTTCAAATTGTGGGTGTGTTCCCTGTCATGTGATCAATTATGCAGCACGGGCAGGGCTTATTTGTCTCCCCCCCCCCCAATATTTGATTAGAGTTGGCACCCCTGGCATACATACTTACATACATCATTTTATTTGTATGCATCATTTTATTTGTATTCAACCCATGCTCAAGGAGACTTGCAGCGGGGGGTGGGAATCACATAAATACAAACATAACCAAAGGTAAAGTAAAGGTAAAGGGACCCCTGACCATTAGGTCCAGTCACGGACAACTCTGGGGTTGTGGCGCTCATCTCCATAGCTGTCAACTTTCAGATTTGAAAATAAGGGATCAGCAGCCTCGAAAATAAGGGATCAGCAGCCTCACCAGTCCTGGGGACAATCTATGGGATATCTAACAATCGGGATAGCAGCGGGAAGTAGCGGGAAACGGTGCTGGGAATATGGGAATTTCCCACAAACAAAGGGAAGGTTGACAGCAATGCTCATCTCACAGCAGTAAAAGAAACATCAAAATGCACACAACCAAATTGAAACATACATCAAATTGTTCAGCCAAACTGAACAATTTCCACATAATTTATAAGAAGAGCTGAAATAAAGTTACAAAAGATCAATATCAATAGTAGCCATAACAACAGGCCAAGAGTCTGTTCAGAAGCCTTCTTTTTTGTGGCTGGAGTCAGGGACCTGCCCTCCCAAGCCAGGTGGGGAAAAAGCCCGTAAGGCAGGGAGCAGATCTTCCAGGGCTCACAGTCAAAGTATCTGTCTTTCAGGCAACTAACTGTTAAAGGTAGAGAAAGTGGGGTGGGGTGGGGGAGAAGTTGACAACTCTTAAACAGCAGGTTTACGTAGTGGTAATTAAGTATTTACTGGTATGAGGGAGGGGAGGGGTTGTGGTTACATTGCAGAGCTTGGGTTGGCCCCCGCAGGGTGACCTTGGGCTGGTTTGCTGTATCTTCGCCAAAACCACTGAACAGGTTTGAGCTGTTGGGTGAAGGGTGGGCTGAGCATGTGACAAACCGTTGCCAGGTGTGATAGGTATACACCGCTGCTGGATTTCTCAAAGTGCTGCAGTTCAAGCCTGCTTGGAGTCTCGCTCTGGAAACCCTAATTACATATCTGAACACAGAAACATGAGAATTGCCCTGTTGGATCAGACTGTGTCTATCAGGTCTGTGTCTGTCAGGTCTATGTCTCGTCTCACAGTGGAGAACCAGGAGGCTATGAGGAAGTCCACAAGCAGGGCATGAGTACAATAGCAGTAGCCCACTCACGATTCCCAGCCGCTTCCTCAAAGGCATCGTGGGACACACATTTCTTTTTGGCCAGCAATGGATGTTCTGGAATCGTCAAACATATTTGGTCAGGGAAGTGCACTCTGTGCATGCTCATGCCATTTATTTCTGACGCTCCTAATTCCTTAATCCGTTCTGGGAGTCCATTCGACTCCCGGAACGGTTCGAAAACTAAGGCGCGACTTCTAATTGGCTGTAGGAGCCTCCTGCACTCAATCAGAAGCCGCGTCGGACGTTTGGCTTCCCAAAAACATTTGCAAACTGGAACACTCACTTCCTGGTTTGCGGTGTTCAGGAGCCAAAACGTCTGAGTAGCAAGGTGTTCGACAACCAAGGTACGACGTAGAAGCAATTCTGAACTAAGATGCTTCTCAGTTTTGATGGGTGCTAAGTATCTGTGCAGGGACGCGGGTGGCGCTGTGGGTTAAACCACAGAGCCTAGGACTTGCCGATCAGAAGGTTGGCAGTTTGAATCCCCGCAGCGGGGTGAGCTCCCGTTGCTCTGCCCCTGCTCCTGCCAGCCTAGCAGTTTGAAAGCATGTCAAAGTGCAAGTAGATAAATAGGTACCGCTCTGGCGGGAAGGTAAACGGCGTTTCCGTGCGCTGCTCTGGTTCGCCAGAAGCGGCTTAGTCATGCTGGCCACATGACCCGGAAGCTGTACGCTGGCTCCCTTGGCCAATAAAGTGAGATGAGCGCCGCAACCCCAGAGTCGTCCGCGACTGGACCTAATGGTCAGGGGTCCCTTTACCTTTACCTTTTAAGTATCTGTGCAACTGTAATGCTTAAGTGTCCACAATGCCTTTGCAAGGGAAGAGGATGAGAAGGAAACCATAACAACGTGGCCATGTCTCCCTAAGCTCACTAGGCGTGGTCACTTCCCAACAGCCTCACCAGGTCTGCTGGTGGCTGTAAAAGACCAAACCAGTGGCGTAGCGTGGGGGGTGTAGGGGGGGCCGGCCGCACCGGGCGCAACATCTGGGGGTTAGGGGGCGCAAATCCACGGGTTAGGGGGCGCAAATTACTTGCCTTGCCCCGGGTGCTGACAACCCACGCTACGCCACTGGACCAAACACACTGAATATCTGTACAGCATGCAGCAAAAATTGTGCACCATTAGCACAAACTGGCCTTACTTCCAATGGGATGGCGGTGTTAATTTAAGAGAATTAATTTAAGAGAAACTGCAAGACTTTCCAGTGTACTGAATCCCAAAAACCAATCTAGGATCTATCCCTGAGGTATAAGCAAGAAGTTTTGCGCTAGCAAGACTCCCATCCTATTTGTGCTTACCTGGGAACAGGAAATCCAGTGAACCTAAGCTAATATCTATAGGATTGCACTGTTTGTGGGTTCAGAGTTTGTTCATTCACTAGGAAATCCTAGCTTCAGCTGCTGCAACTCTTTTGTAGCTTCTTATGCTTACATTTTTGTACAGTACTGTATATATGCCGAACGACACTGAACAAAATTTGTCTTCGAGATAGACGTCTCAAAAGCATGGCAAAGAAATGATCTGCAAAGTTATCCTATTGGGAGAATGACATTTCAGTTTTAAAGCTTGATAATGGGTGTTTGAGTCATGGTGGAAGTTATTGCATAAGTTAATTAAAAATTAAAGGCTGCACTTTCATATTAGCTAGCTGTATAGCAAAACCCAAATTACATCCCCTGAAATGGAAAATTCAGCAAGATGAAGGGGGTAGAGCTGCCTTTTTACACAAGTCTGGTTTTCAAAGACATTGAGCATCTTTCATGCTTTATCCTGCAGCGTTTAGACGAATATAAAAACTTTATTGGAGACCTCTGAGACACAGTAATTGAGTAAGTTATTATCTATGTTCCTATGGCAATGTGAACAAACTGTATTTGCGAAAATATGTCCCATTGCAAAAGAAAGAACAGCCACTGCATTCTGCATATATGGTCCTTGGTTATAGTAATGCCCCTGGTTTTGGTTTCCATTTCATGAAAGTGCTACCAACTTGCCTGCCATGTTCCTTTGAGTTTGCCATCTGCAACACTAAATCAATTACTTGCCACGCCCCAAGGACCTTAATTGCCAGAAATTGGAAAAAAGAATTTGTGCCAATTGTTTACCTTCCCGCTATAAAGCGGTACCTGTTTATCTACTTGCACTTAGGGGTGCTTTCGAACTGCTAGGTGGGCAGGAGCTGGGACCGAACGACGGGAGCTCATCCCGCCGCAGGGATTCGAACCACCGACCATGCGATCGGCAAGTCCTAGGCACTGAGGTTTTACCCACAGCGCCACCCGCGTCCCATTTTACCATACAGTGCCCCAAAATATACACCTGGACTTGTTTCAATTAATTTCTACAGGAGACTTTGCGGTTTTTTAAATCATAACTAGGAAAAATTGTAATAATCACATATAAAAGAGACAGTATACAAGAAGTAAATGAGGAGGCCATTTACAGGATAAAGGAAGTCTTTTATTTTTGTGTTGTGTTTTCTTAGTGTGAGGGGATAGGAGTTTCATTTTGATGATTGTATTTTCAATGGCGGTGGGTTTCTTTGTGTGTATGAGTGTTGTGAACTATGTTGTAAATAAATTATTAATAATAAAAATTAAAAAATTACTTGCCGTGCCCTTTAGTATCTTCTGGTACAAAGTAGAAGGCCCAAGCTGTGAGCCAGGTTACTGCTTTGTCCCAATTGGAACTATTTTTATTAAGCTAAAGTCACAAATTCTTCTAAAATGTAGGTGTAAGCCATTTTCCACTCTTTCTTCTTCCTTGAGCGTGTATTCATGATTTACTTGTAAAATTAACAGTTCTTTGGAAAATCTTTTTTTATTCTTTGACTCTCCTAATTTCCTGGGGAAGGAGGTAATTATATTCTGTCAAAGCAAAAGGCAACAGAACATGATGCTTTATCTTGAATCATCAGGATAACCCAAGACACTCTGTGTGTTCTTCAAGCGCTTCATTCTCAATAAAATGGGTAGGACTAAGCTGCTTCAATTCCAATTGAATTTATCACATGCTGGAAAAGAAGAGGTTTGCTTTATCATTAAGGCCCGGTCCTATACTAAGGATCCACCAGCTGGGCTGCCGTGAGAATCAGTGGAAGCCTCACCACACCCCAGATGTGACTGCAGAATTAGTCCGCTGGCACAGTGGTTTAACTGGCGAAGATACTGTGATGGAAAGGGGGAGACATGGCAGAGTCATGGGCAGGACATGGGTGGCAAAGAGCAGAGACACACATGACAGATCCAATTCCCTTTCAGCTGCGGGTGGCGCTGTGGGTTAAACCACAGAGCCTAGGACTTGCTGATCAGAAGGTCAGAGGTTTGAATCCCTGTGATGGGGTGAGCTCCCGTTGCTCGGTCCCTGCTCCTGCCAACCTAGCAGTTCGAAAGCACGTCATGTGCAAGTAGATAAATAGGTACCACTGTAGCGGGAAGGTAAACGGCGTTTCTGTGCGCTTTTCTGGTTCGCCAGAAGTGGCTTAGTCATGCCGGCCACATGACCCGGAAGCTGTACGCCGGCTCCCTCGGCCAATAAAGCGGGATGAGCGCCGCAACCCCAGAGTTGTTTAACTATTTCACCTCCAGCACTCTCAGATGTTAATGTCACAGATAGGAGGAGTGACATTAACTTTTCCAGGTAGGAGGAGTGCCCGTGCACACATGCTATTTCTGGCACTCCTGCTATTTCCGGCGCACATCCAGGTCAGAGGAGCGCCCGTGCGCATGTGCACAGGCGCCATCAACCCATAATGATGATGATGATGATGATGATGATAATGATAATAATAATAATAATAATAATAATTTATTTATACCCCACCCATGGACGGCTTCCAGAAAAATATTAAAATACTGTAATACATCAAACATTAAAAGCTTCCCTAAACATGGCTGCCTTCAGATGTCTTCTAAAAGTCTGGTACTGTAGTTGTTGTTCTCTTTGACATCTGATGGGAGAGCGTTCCACAGGGTGGGCGCCACTACTGAGAACGCCCTCTGCCTGGTTCCCTGTAACTTGGCTTCTCACAGTGAGGGAACCGCCAGAAGGCCCTCGGTGCTGGACCTCAGTGTCTGGGTAGAACGATGGGGGTGGAGACGCTCCTTCAGATATACTGGACCAAGACCGTTTAGGGCTTTAAAGGTCAGCACCAACACTTTGAATTGTGCTTGGAAACGTACTGGGAGCCAATGTAGGTCTTTCAAGACCGGTGCTATGTGGTTTTGGCAGCCGCTCACAGTCACCAGTCTAGCTGCCGCGTTCTGGATTAGTTGTAGCCCCACGTAGAGCGCATTGCAGTAGTCCAAGCGGGAGATAACCAGAACATGCACCACTCTGGCGAGGCAGTCCGCAGGCAGATAGGATCTCAGCCTACGTACCGTACCAGATGGAGCTGGTAAACAGCTGCCCTGGACACAGATTTGACCTGTGCCTCCATGGACAGCTGTGAGTCCAGAATGACTCCCAGGCTGCGCACCTGCTCCTTCAGGGGCACAGTTACCCCATTCAGGACCAGGGAATCCTTCACACCTGCCCGCCTCCTGTCCCCCCAAACAGTACTTCTGTCTTGTCAGGATTCAATCTCAATCTGTTAGGCACCATCCATCCTCTAGACACTCACACAGGACCTTCACTGCCTTCACTGATTCTGATTTGAAAGAGAGGTAGAGCTGGGTATCATCCACATACTGGTGAACACCCAGCCCAAACCCCCTGATGATCTCTCCCAGCGGCTGCATGTAGATGTTGAAAAGCATGGGAGAGAGGACAGAAGTCGATCACCACTTGTTTAAACCTGGGACCGTCCCTGGAAAATAGGGACACTTGGAGGGTATGCAAAGCATTATTGTCAAATGTTATTCTACCCTCTTATCAGAATCCAAAGGAGGGGTCCTTGTTCCAAGAGTTTTGAACGTATGTTTAGCCAATTTGTTCATGTCCCTGCTGTTGACAAGCTCTTCTGCAACCGTATCATTAAGAGCTGTAGAATGCTGTCCATGTGGCTCTTTGAGCATAGCAGCTTGTGGAATATTACATTTTTGTGTAAAAAACAGCAATGCAATTATTGGGTAATAGCAGTCTGACAAGTAAAATAATAGATCAAACCTGCAAGAAGGGCTCTTAATACATTCAGCATTAAGTGTTGTGCCCTGAAAACTGACAAGGCCACACTCCCAACTTTTCCTACTCCATCTGTTGTTGTTGTTTGATTACATTTATAGCCCCTCTTTTTCTGCAAAGAGATCAAGGTGGTGTTCACAATTGTCGCACTCTCCATTTTATATTCACAATAATCCTTTGAGGTAGGTTCATCTGAGAGACAGTGACTGGACCAAAGAGGTCCGTTCTTAACCTGAAACTGTTCTTAACCTGAAGCACCACTTTAGCTAATGGTGCCTCCTGCTGCACGATTTCTGTTCTCATCCTGAAGCAACGTTCTTAACCCGAGGTACTATTTCTGGGTTAGCGGAGTCTGTAACCTGAAGCGTATGTAACCTGAAGCATATGTAACCCGAGGTACCACTGTAATGTTATTATTTATACCCCGCCCAACATATAAAAACATCATATAACATCAAATATTAAAAACTGCCTTCAGATGTCTTCTAAAAGTTGTATAGTCCTTGACACCTGATGGGAGGGCGTTCCACAGGGTGGGCGCCACTACCAAGACCCTCTGCCTGGTTCCCTGTAACTTTGCTTCTCGCAGCGAGGGAACCGCCAGAAGGCCCTCAGAGGTGGACCTCAGTGTCTGGGCTGATTGATGGACGTGGAGATGCTCTTCAGGTATACTGGACCAAGGCCGTTTAGGGCTTTAAAGGCCAGCAGCAACACTTTGAATTGTGCTCGGAAACGTACTGGGAGCCAATGTAGATCCTTTAGGACTGGTGTTATATGGTCCTGGCGGCCGCTCCCAGTCACCAGTCTAACTGGCGCACTCTGGATTAGTTCCCGTTCTATAAAAAGTGCAGTGACCTCAGACAGACCTTTTCGGGCAGGTTCCAGGAAAAGAGAAATAAAAGGGGAGGGGGGGGGGACTATGACGATTAATTCAGCACAGGGCACAGCAATTTGCCTTCCTGAGAATCTCAGCTTTGGTTGTGTAAAATGCCTAACCTTCACCATGCTGAGTAAGGTTTCAGAAATGCGCTGTTTGATAAAGGGAACATTGAGGGCTATTTCCAGTATCCAGGGACAAAACGGTTGTGCCTTTTCTATTCACTTCCTACAACACGCCCCCCCCTCCAAAAACGGAGAACGAAAGAGTAAAAGCAAGAAAGGAATGTGAGCAAAACATCTACCCTCCCTTCCCTGCTCCCATGCCCAAGGGATCAAGGTGGGTTTACAATGCAAGCTTATCTTATTTGTTTTTACAGCAATCCGGTATGGTGGGTTGTGTTAATAATTTGCCCCAGGCCGTCTGGTGAGCTTTCTAGTTGTCAGCACTGACATAGCCAAAACTTTCAGGCAAGCTATGAGACCAAATATCACTCTTAAGACCATAGCTGTCAACTTTTCCATTTTTTAAAGGGAAATTCCCTTATTCTGATTAGGATTCCTCGCAAGAAAAGTTGACAGCTATGCTTAAGATACTGCTTGAGAGACAAAAAATAAGGGAAGTGAGATATTTGACTGCACTGCTTTTTGCTATTTACAGTGGTACCTCAAGTTAAGTACTTAATTAGTTCCGGAGGTCCATTCTTAACCTGAAACTGTTCTTAACCTGAGGTACCACTTTAGCTAATGGGGCCTCCCGCTGCCGCTGGAGCATATTTCTGTTCTCATCCTGAAGCAAAGTTCTTAACCTGAGGTAATATTTCTGGGTTAGCGGAGTTTGTAACCTGAAACGAATGTAACCTGAAGCGTCTGTAACCCGAGGTACCACTGTACTTATGTATTATACAATATTACACTTCTTAGTCACTTTTTTCAAAAAATGAAACTCAAATCAGCACCCAAGCAACAGAGAAACTGAATCAGTGGATGAGCTTTATGGTTAAACAGAATTCTCTGCAAAGCAGCATCTCAGGTTAGTTCATTCACAATCTGAGCATATTGACTTGTTATAGCAGAACCTTTAAGGCTCAATGCAGACCCCTGATCTGCCCCACAGGGGCAGAAGTATTGCCAGTGAGAGTCAAAGAATCATAGAATCGTAGAATTGAAACGGACCACGAGGGTTGTCTAATCCAACCCTCTCCAGGGCAGGAATCTTTTGCCATGGAAAGCTACAAAATGGGGCAAGGAGGGGCAAAACCTGCCTCATATCCGTTGGAACCAGCGCCAGCCCCAGTGCTGTTACTTGACATGATCAGGCCTGATCACTGCCCCAGCTCAATACTAGTGCAGCACAGACTGGGGTTTGCTTGCTTTCCATCCTGGCCAGAGCTGTGTATCCGGCAGTGGCTATGCCAGTCAGTGGCGTAGCGTGGGTTGTCAGCACCCGGGGCAAGGCAAGTAATTTGCGCCCCCCCCCCGCTGCACTGTCCCTCCCCCAGATCGTCCCTTGCTCTCTCTCCGCACCGCACCGCACGCCTAGCACCCTCCCCTCCACAGTGGCCGGCGACCCTGCGGCTCGGATCGGATTCGCACAGCCAGCACTGCAGTGAGAGTGAGTGAGTGAGTGAGCCAGGTAGGGGCAGAGAGCTGCGAGTGCGAGCGTGCCCCCCCAGATGTTGTGCCCGGTGCGGCCGACCCCCCCTGCACCCCCCACGCTACGCCACTGATGCCAGTTCATCGTGCCCCACCAGGGTTAGGATTGCTCTGCAAGTCATGATCCTAAGGCTAAGCACACTTGTCTGAATATTATTTCCTTTTAAATCAATGTGACAATGTAAGAGCCAGCGTGGTGTGGTGGTTAAGAGCGGTAGACTTGTAATCTGGGGAACCGGGTTCGCGTCTCCGCTCCTCCACATGCAGCTGCTGGGTGACCTTGGGCCAGTCACACTTCTCTGAAGTCTCTCAGCCCCACTCACCTCAACAGAGTGTTTGTTGTGGGGGGAGGAAGGGAAAGGAGAATGTTAGCCGCTTTGAGACTCCTTAGGGTAGTGATAAAGCGGGATATCAAATCCAAACTCTTCTTCTTCTTCAAACTCTTCTTTCCCATAACATCTTTATGCAGACACCAGTCATTTTAGGGACTATGGAGGTTCACAGAATGGGGCTTTCCTGCATCCCCTTTCCCATTAAAGTCCCTCCCTCCCAATCTCTTCCTAGAGGTTGGGGGTCCTTGGGAATGATGTGAGGTATATTGCAGAGGGCTGCAGATGAATTGGGGGGGGGGGTCAGCAGAAATCTAATCCCCCCCTTAAGGTATATGAAAAGGGGATCCATTTAGGATTTATATCATTTTTATTTCCAATTGTGAAAGTCTGTAATGTGTGTTTGAAGAAATTTTCATTAATACATGTATATTATTCCCTCCAACGTGGGTTGTGATGTCCTAGGAGAGAAAAGTGTTTAGAATGTGTTATGTACCAAGCTGAATGGGATCCAAATGCAGCAGTCTGATTGGTCCTAGAACAATGCAGCGGTATGATTGGTCTGCAGGAGCCACCCAATCCAGCTCCAGATGGAAGTGAATCCACAGCCTGATTGGCCTACAGGAGAACCCCGGAATTAGCCAATCACGTGGGGCCCATTGTGTAAATAATGTATATAAAGCAGACATTCTGGGGGAACTTCCATTCCTCCTCACCGCTATGAGCTGAATAAAGAGCATGAAATCCACTCTTGACTCCGAGTATATTTCAATTTCCAATTGTGAAAGTCTGTAATGTGTGTTTGAGGAAACTTTCATTAATACATGCATATTATTCTCTCCAACGTGGGCTGTGATGTCCTAGGAGAGAAAAGTGTTTAGAATGGATTAGGTATATGGGTAACTAGTATAGTAAATAGAGAGTGCTTGTTGGAAGAGAGAGAGAGAGAGAGAGAGAGAGAGATATTTCTGCAGCAGACCACCTAGACCAGTCTAGCGTTCTAGCAAATACAGAAAATGGGTTTTTTCCCCTTGAGAAAGGGGAGCAATAAATTACTCCACACTGACACCTAGTGATAATAGGTTTGGCGAGTTACACATTCGGATTTCAGAAAGAATAGCTGGTAAATTACCTTCCCAGCCACCGTTGGAGACAAAGGCAATAGCTGGGTTAATTCAGTAGTCTTCTCATTTACTCATTGACATAGAGGGAAGGTGGGGAAAGCAGAGCCACTGAGTTATTGTCCCTACATCCCTTCTTTTTAAAATTGGATTTTTATTATATATAGTACTGTACTCGCATATACAAGATTTAATATTACTATATTTGTGACCGTATGCAGAATTGCAAAATAAATCATAGTACATTGACTTACTGTGTAACATCTACTG
This sequence comes from Podarcis tiliguerta, assembly GCF_965153285.1. Classification (NCBI taxonomy): domain Eukaryota; kingdom Metazoa; phylum Chordata; class Lepidosauria; order Squamata; family Lacertidae; genus Podarcis; species Podarcis tiliguerta. Next base: position 15,315,827 of record NC_139545.1, on the reverse strand, counting down.
AAATTTGTCCTCTGGTCCTCTAACAATTAATTAAGAAGTAACCAGTTTTCTACATTTGCCTCCTCTCTGTTCCTCCTTTCTGTCTCACGTAGCTTTTCAATTTAGACATAATAGCATAATCCAATAGTTTGTTTCCCATTATTTTATGGTAGGAACCTTGTTTATGAGCCGATTCTTTGAATATGTTTTTTCTGGCCACAATAACCATATATTCTACATATATTTTGTGGAAGCAAAAAAAGGAAGCGAATGCTACAGCAGCATCTTTCTGTTTAACTGTATGCTATGCTGTTCAGAAATACAACCAGAATTCAGTGAGCTTGAGCTCACGCTCAACCACATGAGAAAGAGAAAGCCAACCTGCTATTTTAGTCCCAGTTTCATATAACATAGGTTAAGCACACTAAGACAGAATCACTCACAGGTAAAGTGCATAAAAATGTAGCTTGGGGAGGATAATACACTGGCAGTGGCGTAGCGTGGGTTGTCAGCACCCGGGGCAAGGCAAGTAATTTGCGCCCCCTAACCCGTGGATTTGCGCCCCCTAACCCTAACCCCCAGATGTTGTGCCCGGTGTGGCCAGCCCCCCCTGCACCCCCCACGCTACGCCACTGTACACTGGGCTAGATCCAGACCCTCCCAGTGCCTCTATTTTCCAGGGACAGTCCCGGATTTACAGAAGCCGTCCCGGTTTCTAATTTGATCCCAGAGTGTCCCGCTTTTCCTTAGGACGTCCCTATTTTCATTGGAGAAATGTCAGATGGTATGGAGTTATATGAAGACCAAGCCATCTGAAGGTGGTCCTGTATAGGGAATGTTAAATGTTTTATGATGATTTTAATATATGTTGGAAGCTGCCCAGAGTGGTTGGGGCAACCCAGTCAGATGGGTGGGGTATAATAATAATAATAATAATAATAATAATAATAATATGTCCCTATTTTCAACGGAGTAATGTTGGAGGGGATGTGGATTTCGAGGAAGTTAGTCATGCTTTAGCTGTCCCATTGAATGCAATTACAGTGGTACCTCGGGTTAAGTACTTAATTCGTTCCGGAGGTCTGTACTTAACCTGAAACAGTTTTTAACCTGAAGCACCACTTTAGCTAATGGGGCCTCCTGCTGCTGCCATGCCGCCGGAGCACGATTTCTGTTCTCATCCTGAAGCAAAGTTCTTAACCTGAAGCACTATTTCTGGGTTAGCGGAGTCTGTAACCTGAAGCGTATGTAACCCGAGGTACCACTGTAGATGTAACTTAATTGTGACTGATTTGTCCCATTCTATACACTGGGGCTGCGGGGTGGCAGTGGCTTCCAGCAAGATAATAATAATAATAATAATAATAATAATAATAATAATAATAATAATATATTATTTATACCCCGCCCATCTGGCTGGGTCTCCCCATCCACTCTGGGCAGCTTCATTAAAATACATTAAAATGTCACACATTAAAAACTTCCCTGAACAGGGCTGCCTTCAGATGTCTTCTAAATGTCAGGTGTCTTCTAAATGTCAGGTATGTCTTCTAAATGTTTATCTCTTTGACATCTAGTGGGAGGGCATTCCACAGGGCAGGCGCCACTACCGAGAAGGCCCTCTGCGTGGTTCCCTGTAGCTTTGCTTCTCGCAGTGAAGGAACCGCCAGAAGGCCCTCGGCACTGGACCTCGGCTGACCGATGGGGGTGGAGACGCTCCTTCAGGTATACTGGGCCGAGGCCGTTTAGGGCTTTAAAGGTCAACACCAACACTTTGAACTGTGCTTGGAAATGTATTGGATCTTGACAGAACCCGCTGCAGCATAACCTCAGTAAGCGAGGCAGGGGGTGGCGATGGGGGAATGCAGCACCTTCCTGTCTCACCTCAGGCAGCAAACTGGGACGGGCCAGCCCTGCATGCAGGGATTTTACATCCATGAACCTACTCCTCCACACCCTCTTCCCTGGTGCAGCTGTGAGGGGGAGAGCAGAAGCACCTGCTTCCATTTTAAACTATCTCCAGTTCCTTCTTCATTTTCTGCACAGGGAACAGTGGTTTGTTTAGATGTTAAAGAATGGTTTGTTCAAACAAGCTAGGATTTTAAACCGTGGCTTGTTCTTGGCTTGTTTGAACAAGGTAAAGGTAAAGGGACCCCTGACCATTAGGTCCAGTCATGGACGACTCTGGGCTTGTGGCGCTCATCTCACTTTACTGGCCGAGGGAGCCGGCGTACAGCTTCCAGGTCATGTGGTCGGCATGACTAAGCCGCTTCTGGCGAACCAGAGCAGCGCATGGAAACGCCATTTACCTTCCCGCCAGAGCGGTACCTATTTATCTACTTGCACTTTGATGTGCTTTTGAACTGCTAGGTTGGCAGGAGCAGGGACTGAGCAACGGGAGCTCACCCTGTCGCGGGGATTCGAACCGCCAACCTTCTGATCAGCAAGTCCTAGGCTCTGTGGTTTAGCCCACAGCGCCACCCGCGTCCCTTGTTTGAACAAACCATAGTTTAAATTAGCCACCATTTGTCCTGCTGCGGACAATGCTGGGCAAAGCGATCTCCTTGGAGCTGCACCAGAAGAAAAGAGAGGAGAGGAAGCACATAAACCTAATGCTCCTCTGGACTAGCTTTCAGACAGGCTGTGAGTCCAAGTGGAAAATTAGTCACCTCACACTCAGTTGTGTGAATGGGTTCAGTTCTGTTAATTCCAGTGCTGATTCTGTTATGTACTGAAGTTTTCACCCTGGGACAGCAGGGGGGTACTGTAGATAGTTTTCACTCAGGTCCACATATGCAAATAAGGGATTGAAAGTGACGTTCAGTGATTGGATAGTTACAGAAAGCGGTTACTGTTGCGATGTAGCGGAGCTCTATATAAGCAGGCTGGCTGAATCCTTCAGTTCAGTTTTGTTCTGGCCTGTGAATAACCAAGAGCTGTTTGAAGAATCGCTGTGTCGTCTGATGTGTTCACCCACAACTTAACAGATTCCATCTAAGAGTACGCAATTGACTGTAACCCCAGAGGTTAAAATGGTGGGTGTCTGTTTCTAAAAGTAGATTATCCCCCTTGCCCTTTTTCAAACTCTGTGAAATAACGCGTTGGCAGAACAGAAGCCCTGGTGCTATGTATAGGCTTTGCTTCACAAGCTGAGATCTTCTAGGATTTTAGAATGACACCACTTGACAGGCTCCAAAAGATCAGACAGTTTGGAAGCCTCTGAATGAAAGCCAAGTCGCATTTCCTTTGTTTGCAGCCCTGCAAATGCCCCGTTCAGATGACTGAAATCCATGTGCTGTTCATGCATGAAAGGAGAACTGGGATTGCGGTGGGCTCAGACCTCCATACATTGATTAGTCCTTCTACATAGGCTAAAGCCTCCATGAGTACGAATTGCAAATATATGCAAAGGCTCTGTCCCTGTGATTTTCTCCTCTATGCAGATGCACACACACGTGTATGGAAGCTGGAGAGAGGACCAGCAGGCGCAATCCCTGAAATAGAGTCCTTTAGTTGAGTCGTGTCTGATTGGCTGATTCCGCTTCCCTCCTGATTGGTCTTTTCCTGCAGGACAATCAGTTGTTACATTCTACGATCCTACCAGCTAATAGGCTGATCAACTTCCTCCTGGAGCCTGATTGGTCTTTTCCGGCAAGCCAATCAGTTGTTGCATCCTACGATCCTACCAGCCTAATAGGCTGACCAACTTCCTCCTGGAGCCTGATTGGTCTTTTCCTGCAAGCCAATCATTTGCTGCATTCTAGGATCCTACTTGCCTATTGTTCTAGGATCCAAGCTTAGTACATAACAATCCCCTTTCTCCATACGCACTTATTTTCCGCAGATTCAAATTGTCTGTACAGTATAAGGATAGCTTGTAATTCCTCTTTGGGGTTTTTTTAATATATTTTTTTTAAGTCCTAGAAGCAGCAAGTCTGTAAATGAATGTAGCCTGGCGCTGTAATGTGATTACTGCTTTCCTGGATCTGTAAATGGAGCCAGAACTATTAAGGATGAGCAGGAGGACCAGCTTGGCCCCACGACCATGGACGCCCGGGGCTGTGGCAGCGTGCATGGCCCTGGCACCAAAATTTGTGGGTGCCTGGTCCCTTCATGGGGAGTTTTGTGGGTGCTGGGCACCCAGGGCCACAGGGAATTGGCACCTGTGCGGATCAGTCAGGTCACATTTGCTAACTTGCTTGCCCGCCTGTGCTGTAAAGCAAGATTGTATATTGTAGCATTCTTTAAAAGTAACTTTACAGTCTATGCTTTTGCTGTATCTCAACCATACCCTACTATAGCACAAGAATTTAAGCCTGTTTTCAAGACTTGACAGTGTGAAACTGCTTCAGCTGGGGTGGGTACATGTAGTATCTTGTCCCGTCATAGTTAAAATCGCATTCCATGCTTCAGTGGTGTTGAACCACAAAGCTCTCCCCCAGGTGTAAACCGGCAAACCTAATTAGAACAGGGATTAGTTGCTCCAGGTTTTCTGCAAATGAGTAATGCCATCAAAATACACTATAAATCATTAGCTGCTATCTTTCACCAAATCAACTCGAAGCTCATATTACAGGGAAATCAGAGAGCTGACAAGCCGGGAGTTATTCTTGACCTGAAACTGAAGCCGTGTACCTACTTGGGCCTAGATGAAGGACCGCTTCCCCGTCCTTGAACACTTAATGTTCTCCCACTCCAGCAGGTTGTTTGAGAATGATGCGAGCTGATAGTGGGACAATCCAACTTCTTAGAATTCGCTTTCACTTTCCAACCAGAAGCAACTCTGGCCTTTCTTATTGGGTCCATTCCGCATGAGGTAGGGCCCAGTGAGACAACGAATAATTCCTGCAAAGTTTACACGCCCTGTGTTTGCTCCTAGTTTCCCTGAGCAACGAGAGGTTCCGGGACAGCAGTATAAAGTTTAGTTTCTTTGGATGAAAGAGCACTAGGGACTTAGAATGCCTGTATCATATCTGCTTCATTTACAGATACACCAACAGAAACCCCTTTTCTACACAACTGTTAAAGGAGGTTAAGGGGTGATATGATAGCCATGTTCAAATATATGAAGGGATGTCACATGGAGGAGGGAGAAAGGTTGTTTTCTGCTGCTCCAGAGAAGCGGACACGCAGCAATGGATCCAAACTACAAGAAAGAAGATTCCACCTAAACATTAGGAAGAACTTCCTGACAGTAAAAGCTGTTCGACAGTGGAATTTGCTGCCAAGGAGTGTGGTGGAGTCTCCTTCTTTGGAGGTCTTTAAGCAGAGGCTTGACAACCATATGTCAGGAGTGCTCTGATGGTGTTTCCTGCTTAGCAGGGGGTTGGACTTGATGGCCCTTGTGGTCTCTTCCAACTCTATGATTCTATGAGCCCTGCCCTCTTTTCCAAATGGCCACCCTGCTGGGCAAAGCTTGCTGACCCCTGCCCTAATCCACTGACCGCATGCCACTGGAGTGGACCATGCCTAACAACAAGATGCATTACATTACTGTTATTGCTGTTATTATTTGTTGTATTTCTTGCCCACCTTTCTACATAAGGTTGCAGGATGGGCTACAGCGTACAAAAACATAACACAATAAAGTCAATAGAGCACAACCAACCTGCTTATAATTGGCACCCTGAATGGTGGCGAAAGGGAAAATGGCACTGAGGGCTTTGTCTTGTTCACAGTTACAGTTGTGTTTTTTTTAAAGTGTGTTACAACGTAATGGTTTAAAATGATATCTCTCTTCGTTTATGTGAGACAGATATCCCCAAGAAGGGTTTTGTCTCCTCATGAAGGTGTCGTTTGGCAGTTCTCCAGAAGGTAAGTCAATCGGAAGAGCTTTTCAGAAAGTTGCATGGAGCTTCTTTCCCCACCTGACTTGTCTTTTGAGATCCGGGAGCCTTGCCAACCTCTTGAAGGTCTAATTGCTAACATGGATGGGGAAAGCGATGCTATTATTAGGAACCCTATGTATTGACTAGTTGTCAACAAATAGATGTGGCCAGACCTAAATGCAGCTGTGGCTGAAATTCTCAGTGGAAATGAACTGCAGAGAGTTTAAGAGATGGTGCTGTGGTGAAGGAGACCCCCAAAGGCTGATTCCCCCCCTGGGAATCCATTTCCCATCTAAAGAGCTATTTCTGCAACAGTCTTGTGAAAGCCTGAAGGAATCCTTTCCTAGTTTGCTGCCAGGAGCTGTAGAAATGAGAGACCCCGTGTGGTGGTGTGGTTAGAGTACAGTGGTACCTCGGGTTAAGAACTTAATTTGATCTGGAAGTCTGTTCTTAACCTGAAACTGTTCTTAACCTGAGGTACCACTTTAGCTGATGTATGGAAGTGAGAGCTGGACCATAAAGAAGGCTGATCGCCGAAGAATTGATGCTTTTGAATTATGGTGCTGGAGGAGACTCTTGAGAGTCCCATGGACTGCAAGAAGATCAAACCTCTCTATTCTGAAGGAAATCAGCCCTGAGTGCTCACTGGAAGGACAGATCCTGAAGCTGAGGCTCCAATACTTTGGCCACCTCATGAGAAGAGAAGACTCCCTGGAAAAGACCCTGATGTTGGGAAAGATGGAGGGCACAAGGAGAAGGGGACGACAGAGGACCAGATGGTTGGATAGTGTTCTCGAAGCTACAAACATGAGTCTGACCAAACTGCAGGAGGCAGTGGAAGATAGGAGTGCTTGGCGTGCTCTGGTCCATGGGGACACGACTAAATGACTAAACAACTAAACAACAACAAGTTGAGCGCAGGCCAGGCCATGCTGTTTTATACCTGCCTGCGCTCAGGCCGCCCAATTTCTCTCCTAACCGTGAACTCAAGATGATGGGTGCACCTCAATTGCAACCAAAGGAGGGTACTGAGAAATATTACTATGCTTGGAGGAACTTGTGTTTTCTCATCCTGAAGCAAAGTTCTTAACCCGAGGTACTATTTCTGGGTTAGCGGAGTCTGTAACCTGAAACATCTGTAACCTGAAGTGTCTGTAACCCAAGGTACCACTGTATTGGACCAGGACTGGGGAGACCCAGGTTCAAATCTTCACTCAGCCAGGAAGCTTACTGGGTTGGGACTAGTCATGAATGCTCAGACTAACCTACCTCTGATAGTTGTTGTGAGGAGAAAAAGGGGGGGGGGGCTCAATTCCCTTGAGTTCCTTGAAGAAAAGGCAATAGATTGAGAATTAAATTGGATGCAATCCCAGTTATTGAACCTTTCAAAGTGCATCATTCCAGCACTGCTTACAATTTGGACAAACGGCCATTTGGAAGGTGGCTGCATTAGTGGCAAGTTTACTTGGTGGGTACGACATTATTGCCAGGTATTAACACAAGTCTCTCTCCCATCTGTCAAAAACAATCTTAAATCTCCTGCCATCATAAACATCATCTTCACTACGGTGGTACCTCGGGTTAAGTACTTAATTCGTTCTGGAGGTCCGTTCTTTATATATATATATATATATATATATATGCAGGTTTTGGTGTCCTCGGGTGTCTTCCCGTGTAAAAGTTGGGGTGTCTAGGCGACGTTTCGACGAGGTCTCACTCGTCATCTTCAGGCTGGTGCTTTCGGCTTCTTGTTACTGGAACAGAGCAGGATCTCAGTGTTTGAGTTCCTATAAATACTGTTGAGGAGGTGTGGTGTATAGCCTCCAATGTTCTGGGCAGAGAGGAGGTTCCCAGGCTAGTGTGCCTTTTCTTCTTTTGTTCCTTAATTACTTGAGGGATATCTTGAGTGATTTCTTGAGTGATTTCCTGAATCCCACTTAGGTGGGTCATTAGGTGTGGATTAGTTGCTAAAGCCTTCGTGTCTTGAACTCTTGAACTTTGTGAAGAGTTTTTCTGAGAAGATGGCTGTACTGCACTTGGTTGTGCTCTGGCTTGGCTTCGTGTATAGGGGCGAGCTGTGGTTTTGTGGCCTGTGCCAGCCAGATCTGTGTAGGGATTGCAGGGGGGTGCAGCATCCGGAGGTGCCACCCTGGTTTGGCTACTGGATGGTGTCTGTAATTTATCTGTGGAGAGGGTCTGGGTTTGGGTCTGGTGTGGTTGATTGGTGATGGCGTTCTGTGTGCCTCTGGATCTGGTGTCAGATTTTGTGGGGAGGGCTAATTTCCAGATGTCTGGCAAGCGGGATGTGTCGTCACGCTTGTTCATGTTGTGAGGGTGTTTCTCTATCTCGATGGCTTCCATGATTATTCTCTTGTGGTGATGTTCCATGTTAAAGAGCAATTTGGAATCTGCAAAATTAATTTCGTGTCCTGTTTCTTTCATGTGTTGGAAAAGAGAGGAAGTTTTTTCTTCTTTTTTGACGGCATTCTTGTGTTCTGCGATCCGTGCATTTATTCGTCTGTTTGTTTGTCCAATGTACGTGGCTGGGCAGACTTTGCAGGGTATTTCATAGACCCCTTGGTTTTCCAACTGAATTTTATCCTTGGGGTTTCTGAGGATATTGGCTATTTTTTGGTTGGTGCAAAAGGCTGTTTTGATATTGTGTTTATGGAGGATTTTGCTAATTTTATCTGTAGTGCCCTTGATATAAGGAAGGAGGGCTATGCCATTGTTTTCTTCTGTGTCTTGGTTTTTGGGGGGTGTTTCTTTTTGGATTAGCTTCGTAACCCTGTTTTGCTGGTATCCATTGGCAATTAACACATTTGAGAGATTCTGTAACTCAGTTGTCAAGTGGTCTTCGTCAGCCAGGCGTTTGGTTCTGGAGATGAGAGTCTTGGCTACGGAGTTTATTTGTGCAGGGTGGTGGTGTGATTGTGCATGTAAGTAGCGGTTGGTGTGTGTTTTTTTCCGGTAGATAGTGTGTCCTAGGGAGCCATCAGGTTTTTTGTAGATTAGGACGTCAAGGAAGGGCAGTTGGTTGTTGGCTTCTATTTCCATAGTGAATTGTATTTTGGGGTGTAGGCTGTTGAGATGTGTGAGGAAGCTATCCAGTTTTTCCTTCCCGTGTGGCCAAATTACATGAAATACCCTGCAAAGTCTGCCCAGCCACGTACATTGGACAAACAAACAGACGAATAAATGCACGGATCGCAGAACACAAGAATGCCGTCAAAAAAGAAGAAAAAACTTCCTCTCTTTTCCAACACATGAAAGAAACAGGACACGAAATTAATTTTGCAGATTCCAAATTGCTCTTTAACATGGAACATCACCACAAGAGAATAATCATGGAAGCCATCGAGATAGAGAAACACCCTCACAACATGAACAAGCGTGACGACACATCCCGCTTGCCAGACATCTGGAAATTAGCCCTCCCCACAAAATCTGACACCAGATCCAGAGGCACACAGAACGCCATCACCAATCAACCACACCAGACCCAAACCCAGACCCTCTCCACAGATAAATTACAGACACCATCCAGTAGCCAAACCAGGGTGGCACCTCCGGATGCTGCACCCCCCTGCAATCCCTACACAGATCTGGCTGGCACAGGCCACAAAACCACAGCTCGCCCCTATACACGAAGCCAAGCCAGAGCACAACCAAGTGCAGTACAGCCATCTTCTCAGAAAAACTCTTCACAAAGTTCAAGAGTTCAAGACACGAAGGCTTTAGCAACTAATCCACACCTAATGACCCACCTAAGTGGGATTCAGGAAATCACTCAAGAAATCACTCAAGATATCCCTCAAGTAATTAAGGAACAAAAGAAGAAAAGGCACACTAGCCTGGGAACCTCCTCTCTGCCCAGAACATTGGAGGCTATACACCACACCTCCTCAACAGTATTTATAGGAACTCAAACACTGAGATCCTGCTCTGTTCCAGTAACAAGAAGCCGAAAGCACCAGCCTGAAGATGACGAGTGAGACCTCGTCGAAACGTCGCCTAGACACCCCAACTTTTACACGGGAAGACACCCGAGGACACCAAAACCTGCATTCCTGTACCCGTGAAAATCTACGAAAGCAAATATCTCACCTCTACGGGGAGGAAACCTTCCAGCTGACAAGAACCTACGAGAAACTAGAAATCCGAAGAGCCACCATCTTATGTGATCTCTTGTTCCTACGCAACTGCCGAGACAACAACTTAATTCCCACATGCTTCCAACTTAAATTCCACTCTAAAACCCCAGCTACCGAAAGGATCCTGAAACGAACTGAACTATCTCTAATCAGAAACGAACTACACAAGAAAAGATACCTACTAAACCAAACCAACAAAGATCTACTCACTCTTCACCTCAAACTCTGTAACAAAATCCACCCTGCACTCTGGGACAAATGCAAACAACTAGCCGTCTGGAGAGCTGAAACGGAGACCTCACACAAGACAGACACACACACCAACAAACTCCACAAACTAGAGAAACGCCAGAAGCCCAGCCACCCTCCACAACAACCCATGAAACAAACAGTACATAACATATCAGACAGGATCCTCACCTCAACTGAAACCAAAGTACTCTCCAAAGGTTTCAACTTTGCAGTCGCCCCGAGACGCATCCCCACGGAAAACATCATATGCGGAGTCGAAGCTAGCCTAACCAAAATCAATCCAGATGAAGCCAATAAAATCAGACTTGAAGTCACCAACATCCTCTGCTCCAGCAAACCACCCAGAAGCAATTTACACAAAGAAGAACAGAAAGCACTCACCAACCTGAGGAAAGACAACAACATAATCATTCTCCCAGCAGACAAAGGTAATGCCACTGTTGTGATGAACACATCGGACTACCAAGCAAAACTATCAAATCTACTCCAAGACCCTACCTACCAACCTATAAAAACAGATCCCACCACCTATCTGGAAAAAACCACCAAATCCAAAATAAAAGCCTCTCCTATCAGTGAAGAAATCCAGCTAAGAATCATCCCCAGAGAAAAATCATCCAGATGCCCCAAACTCTACGGCCTCCCCAAGATACACAAAGAAGGAACACCACTCAGACCAATAGTCAGCTCCATAGGCTCACCTCTACAAAATCTCGCTAAATTTCTCGCCAAGCAACTTCAGCCCTATGCAGAATCCATCTCTTCACACGTTCCAAACTCCTTCCAGTTCATAGAAACAATAAAGAAGCAAAACCTACAACCCAATGACCTACTTGTGAGCTTCGATGTTGTATCTCTCTTCACACAAGTGCCCATTAATGAAGCCTTGACAGCCATTCAAAACAAATACAATCCCCCCGAATACATCTTGGACCTGACCAACCACTGCCTAACCAACACGTACTTCATCCACAATGAACAAAGATACAAACAGATAGAAGGAGCACCTATGGGATCACCCCTCTCACCGGTCATCGCTAACCTGTACATGGAACACTTTGAAACCAATGCTTTAGACAAGTCAGAACACAAACCCAAACTTTGGCTCAGATATGTTGACGACACCTTTGTAATTTGGCCACACGGGAAGGAAAAACTGGATAGCTTCCTCACACATCTCAACAGCCTACACCCCAAAATACAATTCACTATGGAAATAGAAGCCAACAACCAACTGCCCTTCCTTGACGTCCTAATCTACAAAAAACCTGATGGCTCCCTAGGACACACTATCTACCGGAAAAAAACACACACCAACCGCTACTTACATGCACAATCACACCACCACCCTGCACAAATAAACTCCGTAGCCAAGACTCTCATCTCCAGAACCAAACGCCTGGCTGACGAAGACCACTTGACAACTGAGTTACAGAATCTCTCAAATGTGTTAATTGCCAATGGATACCAGCAAAACAGGGTTACGAAGCTAATCCAAAAAGAAACACCCCCCAAAAACCAAGACACAGAAGAAAACAATGGCATAGCCCTCCTTCCTTATATCAAGGGCACTACAGATAAAATTAGCAAAATCCTCCATAAACACAATATCAAAACAGCCTTTTGCACCAACCAAAAAATAGCCAATATCCTCAGAAACCCCAAGGATAAAATTCAGTTGGAAAACCAAGGGGTCTATGAAATACCCTGCAAAGTCTGCCCAGCCACGTACATTGGACAAACAAACAGACGAATAAATGCACGGATCGCAGAACACAAGAATGCCGTCAAAAAAGAAGAAAAAACTTCCTCTCTTTTCCAACACATGAAAGAAACAGGACACGAAATTAATTTTGCAGATTCCAAATTGCTCTTTAACATGGAACATCACCACAAGAGAATAATCATGGAAGCCATCGAGATAGAGAAACACCCTCACAACATGAACAAGCGTGACGACACATCCCGCTTGCCAGACATCTGGAAATTAGCCCTCCCCACAAAATCTGACACCAGATCCAGAGGCACACAGAACGCCATCACCAATCAACCACACCAGACCCAAACCCAGACCCTCTCCACAGATAAATTACAGACACCATCCAGTAGCCAAACCAGGGTGGCACCTCCGGATGCTGCACCCCCCTGCAATCCCTACACAGATCTGGCTGGCACAGGCCACAAAACCACAGCTCGCCCCTATACACGAAGCCAAGCCAGAGCACAACCAAGTGCAGTACAGCCATCTTCTCAGAAAAACTCTTCACAAAGTTCAAGAGTTCAAGACACGAAGGCTTTAGCAACTAATCCACACCTAATGACCCACCTAAGTGGGATTCAGGAAATCACTCAAGAAATCACTCAAGATATCCCTCAAGTAATTAAGGAACAAAAGAAGAAAAGGCACACTAGCCTGGGAACCTCCTCTCTGCCCAGAACATTGGAGGCTATACACCACACCTCCTCAACAGTATTTATAGGAACTCAAACACTGAGATCCTGCTCTGTTCCAGTAACAAGAAGCCGAAAGCACCAGCCTGAAGATGACGAGTGAGACCTCGTCGAAACGTCGCCTAGACACCCCAACTTTTACACGGGAAGACACCCGAGGACACCAAAACCTGCATTCCTGTACCCGTGAAAATCTACGAAAGCAAATATATATATATATATATATATGCAGGTTTTGGTGTCCTCGGGTGTCTTCCCGTGTAAAAGTTGGGGTGTCTAGGCGACGTTTCGACGAGGTCGCCTAGACACCCCAACTTTTACACGGGAAGACACCCGAGGACACCAAAACCTGCATTCCTGTACCCGTGAAAATCTACGAAAACATATATATATATATATATATTAATTTTACAATACAAAATTATAAAAACACATAACAAAATTTTTCACAAATACCGGTACATTCTTTTGGACTTTCCTCAGCTCTTCTGCGAATCCTCCGTTTTAATTCTTTTCTTATGCATTTCCTAATTTAATATTGCCTTTTAGAAAACCTTCCCCCTCCCTACTCCCTTTTTTACAATATTTCTAATGTTATCCTTCACAGAGCTTCTTGCAAACCCACAATATTTGCTTGTTCATTGCATATACCGGTACTTTTCAAATAATCTACAAATTTACTCCAGTCCTCGGTGAACCTATGATCCCGTAGATTTCGGATCTTTCCTGTTAATTTATCAAGTTCTGCATAGTCCATTAAATTCATTCTCCATTCTTCCATCGTCGGTCTGGAGGTCCGTTCTTAACCTGAAGCTGTTCTTAACCTGAAGCACCACTTTAGCTAATGGGGCCTCCTGCTGCTGCCACGCCGCTGCCGCACGATTTCTGTTCTCATCCTGAAGCAAAGTTCTTAACCCGAGGTATTATTTCTGGGTTAGCGGAGTCTGTAACGTGAAGCTTATGTAACCCGAGGTACCACTGTATTTAAAATTATTTTCTCCCCTTCAGAGGGTGTTACTCAACCTTTCCCCACAACAAAATCACTGATGGATAGACAGCTATGGAGAAACATGATGTCTGAAGCATTCCTGCCAGCAAAGCTCAACCGTGGGACTGTCATCTCCCCCATTTTGCGGCATCTCAGGGCCGTGTGCTTTTTTGTTCAGGCTCATCCTCCGTCGTTAATCTGAAGAGGGAAAGAGTGATGGATGTGGGAACAGAGCACATATTCCCCAGAGCACTTTGTGAATCCTTGAAGCCCAAAAACAGATGATGCACTGTAAAGAGATGTAAGAACTGGAAGTGGCAACAATACAGAGCCAGAGGGCATTCACCAGACAGGTACAAACAGATAAGGAACACGCATGCAAATAAATAGGCAGGCAGACATGCACGCCTACTCTGTGGTACTTAGCTACATGACAATAATTGACCTGTGCGTCATTTTCCCTTATAATACATCGCTACACAAACAAACAGACCTGTGGATCATACCCTAATGAAAATACTGTATAGAAATGCCTGTTAGTTACAAGGAAATAACTGGTTTTTCATTTATTTGAAGCTGCAGCTTTGCATTCTTGTTATTAAAAAAAGCACGCCTAGACATTCTGTTGTTGCACCCATAACCTAGGCTTAAAGGTAAAGGGACCCCTGACCATTAGGTCCAGTCATGGCCGACTCTGGGGTTGCGGCGCTCATCTCGTTTTATTGGCCGAGGGAGCCGGCGTACAGCTTCCGGGTCATGTGGCCAGCATGACTAAGCCACTTCTGGTGAACCAGAGCAGCGCACGGAAACGCCGTTTACCTTCCCGCCAGAGCGGTACCTATTTATCTACTTGCACTTTGACGTGCTTTCGAACTGCTAGGTTGGCAGGAGCAGGGACCGAGCAAAGGGAGCTCACCCCGTCGCGGGGATTCGAACTGCCAACCTTCTGATCGGCAAGTCCTAGGCTCTGTGGTTTAACCCACAGCGCCACCTGCATCCCTAACCTAGGCTTAAGGTACCATTTATCTCCTAGCTTTCATATCTCAGTTTCTAACACTGCTTTGGGAAGCATGGCTACCTTGCCTAGGGAGGTAGTCTGGCAGCCGAAAGGCAGCACAGATGGGTATTTTTCAAGTCTTGGTGCCATTTAAAAATTCACAGTGTACCTTGTATATATGCTTTGGGGTTGATTATTCAGTTCTTTCCAAGTGAAGCCCTGGATAGGTTAGCTTGCTGAATAAAAGGGCTCTCTCCTGCGACAAAAAGTTTCTCTTTTGTAAATTACATTCCGTCCCCTCGCCTTTACTGTACATGCCTTTTCATGCTGAGGGAGGGAACTAGTTACTCTGTGGCTGGTTCTGGGCAGTATTTCATCTTTCTCCTCAGCTAGAAACACGGCCCCAGCTCTCCTCCCATGTGAGGAATGATGGCCACATTCTGGATTGCGAAGAAGTACAGCGCGGAGACAGCAAGTTGAGTTACTCATACGCCACCCAAGTATTCATGCATGCAGAGCTGCCATCACGATTTATCTGCATATTTATTCCTGCCTTTATTCTGCCCGTTTAATTCTCAGGATGGTATTAAACATTAGCTGTCGCTTGGCGCTCTTTGGAACTGCAGCCATAAAGCAATCATCCCGACCGACTAAGAAGGCCCACTACTAATTCTTGCGACAGAAAAGCTCTCCTGTGAACTGTCTGGCATACCAGTCGGAAAACCATCTGTTGAATTTGCACGTGCCCATTTTGAAATTAAACATGTCCTGCATTCCAGGGTCTCCCTGGCCATCTCCCTAATAAATATTGTTTGGTGGAGGGGAGCAGT
Organism: Podarcis tiliguerta; assembly: GCF_965153285.1. Taxonomy (NCBI): domain Eukaryota; kingdom Metazoa; phylum Chordata; class Lepidosauria; order Squamata; family Lacertidae; genus Podarcis; species Podarcis tiliguerta. Next base: position 15,300,348 of record NC_139545.1, on the reverse strand, counting down.
GTTGCCCATGAGAGCCAGTGTGGTGTAGTGGTTAAGAGCGGTAGACTCGTAATCTGGTGAACCGGGTTCGCGTCCCCACTCCTCCACATGCAGCTGCTGGGTGACCTTGGGCTAGTCACACTTCTCTGAAGTCTCTCAGCCTCACTTACCTCACAGAGTGTTTGTTGTGGGGGAGGAAGGGAAAGGAGAATGTTAGCCACTTTGAGACTCCTTCGGGTAGTGATAAAGTGGGATGTCAAATCCAAACTCTTCCTCTTCTTCTCATGGGCTGCAGAGGCTGTGGTCCACCATCGTGTGCCTCTGCACCCAGCTCTGTTAAAACAACAGTTGTTTTAAAACAGGCATCCCCAAACTAATGCCCGCGGGCTGGATAAGGCCCAAGGGACTAATTTATCCAGCCCGCAGCAACGCCCGCCGCCCGTTCTTACTGGCGCAGTGCGGCTGCCCACTTCTGGGTTGGAGGAGCACTGGAAATAGCTTGCGCACATGCGCAAGCATTATTTCCAGTGCACATCTGGGTCAGAGGAGACCCATGCACATGTGCACAAGCTATTCCGGTGCTCCTCCGACCCGGAAGTGCGCCAGGAATAGCGTGTGTGCATGCGTATGGGCATGTGCTCCCCCGGCCTCCGGCCCGCCACACAAATGGCGCTGGAGACACCAGCCCAAGGCGCGGTAAGTTTGCTGATCCCTGTTTTAAAACCTACAGCTCTCTGTTTTGAATTCAGCACTTCAAGGTGCCAGATTTCTCTCTCTCTCTCTCTCTCTCTCTCTCTCTCTCTCTCTCTATCTCTCTCTCTCTCTTTCTCTCTCTCTCTCACACATATAATTTTCAAGTTGCATTTTCTACAGATCGGTTTCATTTCTTGTGAGACATTAGTGTTACATACAGTGTTAGTGTTATGTACTGAGTTGAATAGGATTCAGAGTGCCGCAGTCTGATTGGTCCTAGAACAATAGGGTCCAGAATGCAGCAGTCTGATTGGTCCTAGAACAACAGGATTCAGAATGCAGCAGTCTGATTGGTCCTAGAACAATGCTGCAGTATGATTGGTCCGCAGGAGCCACCCAGTCCAGCTCCAGGTGGAAGCAAATCCGCAACCTGATTGGCCTACAGGAGAATCCCAGAAACACCCAATCACGTGCGGCCCATTGTGTAAATAATGTATATAAAGCAGATATTTTAGGGGAACTTTCATACCTCACTACTATGAGCTGAATAAAGAGCATGAAATCCACACTCGACTCCGAGTATATTTCAGTTAGGTTAGGAAGAAAAGAGGGGGAAAGGGGAAAGGGGAATGGTGAGTGGGGTAGGGTCGCAATGCTTCTATTCTTCTTCTTAGTGTATGTGTGGGGTTTTGTGTCAGCGTCCCTTGTGTGGGTTCTCTTACTATTTGCTTGCTATCTTTCCTTGGTAGTGAGAGAGGTTGGGGGTAGCCTAAGGTGTGGTTGGTTGCCTTTGGTTGGCCATAGTGAGATTTGTTTTGGGGTGTGAGTGGGGTGTGTGTGTGTTTGGATGATTCTTGTCATTGTCTTATGGGGCTGTGTATGTGACAAAGGGGAACCACACCGGGGTGAAGGCATCTTCTTCTATTTGTCCCTGTGTCCATTTCAGTTTATTGGTTGTTGTTTTTCTAATAGGGCTGTTTCCCATACTGTTTGGTGCCAGATAGCATTTGAGAGATTTCCCCAGGCAATTGTTAAGCGGGACAGAGGCGAACCGACTTTCCCCGGGAATACATGAACGTTCATGCCTTCTTTGTGTAACATTCATAGCACATTCTTGGATCCTCCCATCGCCGTTTCTATGACAACAGGGCATAATTTCTCCGTGGAAAGGAGGCCTCTGATCTCCAAGCATGCTTGCGCATATTACTTGCTCCAGGCTGGATGAGAAACTGTGAGGGAAAAAGAAGATCTGTGGTATTTAGTTACCTGGCACTGTGCAAGTATTACATTTGAACAGATTGCTTATTTCCATCATGTGGCTGTTCTTTGGGGGCCTCACCCCTCCAAGTTAAGCATGGGGGAGCATGCAGGCATGCAGAAAAACAACAGTTTCACTCCCCCCCCCCCCTTGCAAGCTGCTCCATTTCTCCTGTTAATAATTCCTGGATGCGCAGAGAAGGCACTGTGCCCAGGGAAGCAGCGAGGCTGTGGAATAGCACAATCCTCGCCAAAGATGAGTTGCTGAGTTTGGCAGACAGATAATAGCAAAGAGAGCAACACAACAGTTTTAGTCCGGCATCAGAGCACCGGACAACACTATGTTGGAGCTGATGGCAGATAAAAGGCTACCCAGCTAGACCTAAAACACAGAAAACCTGGAATATTGTTTCAGCAACAGTCAGAGAACTATGGTGGAACAGCTGGGGAACCATAAGGAAAATCATGTATCAGTATCAGGTTGAAGTTATGGAAGTAATCATACAGCCCTGGAACATTATAATCACAAATAAGAAGACTAGGAAACATTACTTTTACTGTATCTTCATTCATTTGAATTGTTCCCTACAAATTGGTGCAAGGACCAATTTCTTACTTTCACAAGGTGTGTGCTCTGCAAACCTGGCTTCCTGCTTCAAGCACAAAGGTATTCCATGGATAAAGTTATTTGTCTTTCAATGGATGATCACCATGCCACGCGGAGATACAGAAATAGAATGCTACTAAGAGTGGTTTTAAGGGAGGTGGGTGGCGATGTGGGTTAAACCACAGAGCCTAGGACTTGCTGATCAGAAGGTCGGCAGTTCGAATCCCCGCGATGGGGTGAGCTTCCGTTGCTCGGTCCCTGCTCCTGCCAACCTAGCAGTTCGAAAGCACCTCAAAGTGCAAGTAGATAAATAGGTACCATTCTGGCGGGAAGGTAAACGGCGTTTCCGTGCGCTGCTCTGGTTCGCCAGAAGCTGCTTAGTCATGCTGGCCACATGACCCGGAAGCTGTACGCCGGCTCCCTCGGCCAATAAAGCGAGATGAGCGCCACAACCCCAGAGTCGGCCACGACTGGGCCTAATGGTCAGAGGTCCCTTTACCTAAGAGTGGTTTTCAGACCCCCTTCCATATTGTATGCTAAGGAAGTCCTGTTCATCTCCCACTTGCAAAGGCTTGGGGCAGGCATAGGCAGACACAGTCCTCCAGATGTTTTAGGACTACAACTCCCATCATCCCTGACCACTGATCCTGTTAGCTAGGGATGATGGGAGTTGTAGTCCCAAAACATCTGGAGGACCGAGTTTGCCTATGCCTGGGCTTGAGGGCATGCTATAGGGCACATACACCATTTCTATGGCACATTAGTTAGATCCTGGTCAGTGGACTGATTTGCACATCACGCTAAGGCAAAACATGGCTTAGCATGAATGTGTGAGCATGTGGGCTCCTGGAGAGGAGATTACAGCTGTTTTGCTCTTTCCCCATTATTCTCCTATGACCAGGAAGATAAGCCATGGTTTGGTGTAGTGTGTTATCTGTTTTGCCTATCCTGGAGAAACCACGAGCTATAAACCATAGGGCAAACCTTGGTTGCAGCTCATGGTTAGTCTGGAGAAAGCTAAACAGCTAAACTATGAGCCCAGGTTAGGTTGACATGCCGAGAGTCAAACCTTAGCTGAACTTACTGCAGAGCAGCAGAAAAAAATACCAAAAGGAGCAAAGCAGCTGAAATCTCCTCCCAGAATCTGCTTATTTGCACTAAGCCATGGTTTGGCTAAACATGATTTACAAACCAAATTAGTATAAAAAGCAAGTGGAATTAAGCACGGCCTGTTGAAGGGAAAAATCAGGAGTGATGATTAACTGTCATTAAGGCAGGACTTGTGCTATAAGTGTACAGTGGTACCTCGGGTTACATACGCTTCAGGTTACGGACTCCACTAACCCAGATATAGTACCTCAGGTTAAGAACTTTGTTTCAGGATGAGAACAGAAATTGTGCAGCGGCGGCGCAGCGCCAGCAGGAGGCCCCATTAGCTAAAGTGGTGCTTCAGGTTAAGAACAGTTTCAGGTTAAGAACGGACCTTCAGAATGAATTAAGTACTTAACCTGAGGTACCACTGTACTTTTATTTTCCCAGGCCTTTCTCTAATTTAGCTTCTAACAACCTAATCCTAGACATATCTACTCACTAGTAAAGGTAAAAAGGTAAAGGACCCCTGGATGGTTAAGTCCAGTCAAAGGCAACTTTGGGGTGCGACGCTCATCTCGCTTTCAGGCCGAGGGAGCCAGCGTTTGTCTGCAAACAGCTTTCCGGGTCATGTGGCCAGCATGACTAAACTGTTTATGGCGCAACGGGACACCATGACGGAAGCCAGAGCACACAGAAATGCTGTTTACTTTCCCGCCACAGTGGTACCTGTTTTTCTACTTGCACTGGCGTGCTTTCAAACTGCTAGGTTGGCAGGAGCTGGGACAGAGCAACAGGAACTCATCCCATCATGCAGTTTCGAACTGCTGACCTTCCGATTGGCAAGCCCAAGAGGTTCAGTGGTTTAGACCACAGCGCCACCAGCGTCCCTTGTCACAAGTAAACCCCAAGGAGGTCAATAGGGTTTCAGCCTACATCAGCTTTCATCTCTGCCAATTGATTTCATGCTGTTTTTGTGCATCTATAACGGTTACTGCTTTCATTCTATGTTGTATTTTTAAACTTGTTTTTATCATCTATTAACGCAAGTTGCCCTTTATTGAAGAATGGACTATTAATGTGTCCATCAAACACACAAACAAAGGGAAGCTTCTCCTCCATTACTGTCCTTTTGATTAAAGTAGCCCTAATAAGCTTTCAAGAAACTTTGTTCTCATGTAAACACTTACAATGTTAGTTGGCTATAGGTGCGTTCAGGCAATTTTCCTTTTGTACATTGTGTGAAGGAGGAAGCATGGTGTTCTTTGGCAGCATGCATAAACCTTTCCGAAAGCTTTGTCTAAAACCTGATTAGAATCAGCAGGAGTGTCGCAGGTAATTCTCATTTCCTTCCATAACAGGGACTATTACATTAATGAAAGCTTCAGTCTGCGTACCATAGACTGTTTGTTGACTTCAGTGTATTGATTGTTACTGATCAAACCATTTAAGCTTTGCTCAATAAATTATTGCCCATAGTCCATTCATCCTGTTGAAATCTCCAGTGCATTATTCTAATCCTGGCAGCCAAGCCAGCTTTCTCCAATTCTTTTGGCAATAATAAACATCTTGATTGATGATTATGAGCTGTCATCATTTAGTACTCCTGTTCCACCCTGCTGCATGGTCAGATTGTCAATGCTGAACAATTAATTCCAATGTAGTATATTAAAAAAACCAACAAACAAGGTCAATGTATGATAGATCAGTACTTCCTAAATCCAAATCATTTGAACTCAAAACTTTGTACCGAAAAACAAAACCTGTTTGGAAGAAAGCAGACATACCTATCACGATGAGCGCAATTATAAATAGACTTTGTCCTTCCCCAAGAGAAATAACCTGATTAGGAGAATGTGTTCTGCTACAGGAGCCATTCTATACATGGCGTGCTAATGTAGCGAGATGGAGCAAACGATCACATTAATAGATTTGTCTCTGCAGTAATGTAATGAGGCAAAAGGAGAACACAACCAATGAGATCAGGTGGGGGGAGGGATTTCCAGGCTTCATGACATCGGCCACATTGATCACAATGGCGCATAGCGTTCTGAGCTCTTTGAGTCTGCCTGCCCATTTAGCCAAGCTGTTTACTAACTAGACACCAGCCCAAAGCTACATCTGGGAAGCAGTGACGAGGTCAGATCATTTACATTTTGGCCCTTTCACTTCAGCTCTTTTTTCATTTGCGGATGGATGCTAATGTTTTTAACGGGTTGTTACATTCTGTTGAGGGACGTGGGTGGCGCTGTGGGTTAAACCACAGAGCCTAGGACTTGCCGATTGGAAGGTCGGCGGTTCGAATCTCCGTGACGGGGTGAGCTCTCGTTGCTCAGTCCCTGCTCCTGCCAACCTAGCAGTTCGAAAGCACCTCAAAGTGCAAGTAGATAAATAGGTACCACTCCGGCGGGAAGGTAAACGGCTCTTTCGTGCGCTGCTCTGGTTCACCAGAAGCGGCTTAGTCATGCTGGCCACACGACCCGGAAGCTGTACACCGGCTCCCTCGGGCAATAAAGCGAGATGAGCGCCGCAACCCCAGAGTTGGCCACGACTGGTCAGGGGTCCCTTTACCTTTACCTTTACATTCTGTTGGCTGAAACCAACAGTCTGGGTCAGGGACCTGACTGAGGAGGGCTGCACTGAGGAGGAATGGTGGGAGCCACCCCCTCCACCTGCTCCTACTCCTGAATCTTCCCAGGATCAGGAGGACAGCATAGAGTTGGAATAGTGGTTTGCAGAGGGGCACAGTTCAGAAGGCAGAAGCTGGGAAATACCGGATGGGGAACAACTAGGAGAATAAACACTGGAAGAGAGAGAGAGTTAACAGATTCACAGTCATTGGACAGAATTCCTCCGCTCTCCCCAAGGTCGAGAAGTGTTCAGAGAATCTCAGAACAGAAAGCGCAGAGGGTACAAGCTCAGATTAGAAGACGTAGGAGTGATGGAGATTAATAGGGACGGAGGGCTGGGGGAGGGTCCTTAATTGGGAACATCGCCATTCTAGAAGACGAGTCTTTTGTTCTCTCACTGTGATTATTAAAGATTCTAACGAATGCAAGACATTCGTTTTGTTTGATCCTTTGTTTACTGCCATGGAGGAGAAAGCTGATCGCCCAAAGACTGATAATCCATCTAGTTCAGCATTTTGTTCCATGCCATGGGAGGTTTGGCCCTCATCAGGGGAGGCACACTGGCTCTGAATCCGGTGGCTGCATATGGGCAGAGAGTAACCATTGAAAGACTCCATCCCAAGGGTAGTCAATGAGCAAATCACATTGGCCGTCTCCAAGGTGGACCAAAGGTGTGTTGGGCACATGAAGAAGAAGAAGAAGAAGAGGAGGAGGAGGAGGAGGAGGAGGAGGAGGAGTTTGGATTTTATATCCCGCTTTATCACTACCCTAAAGAGTCTCAAAGCAGCTAACAATCTCCTTTTCCTTCCTTCCCCACAACAAACACTCTGTGAGGCTGAGACACTTCAGAGAAGTGTGACTGGCCCAAGATCACCCAGCAGCTGCATGTGGAGGAGTGGGGAAGCGAACCCAGTTCACCAGATTACGAGTCCACCGTTCTTAACCACTACACCACACTGGCTCTCCCCAAACATGTGTAGTAACAATCGCATCTTTATTCCCAAATTCTCATAGCTTCTCCCCCCCCCCCACCCTCTCCTCCCCATTGCTATTGTTCCCTATCAGTCAAGCATTCGGGAAAATAGAATGTGCGGAATCGGACTACAGAAGCTTATAGTAGATCAATTTCCAGGTACAAAGAGGGAAGGAAATCTGCCACTATTTGGATGAACAACTTCTCGCTGGAAATTATGGGAATTCCTTTCGATTTACTGGGATGGAATCTCTGAGACGGAATGCTGATTCCCTATTCGTACACATTTCTGGTTTACTTCGCTGGCAATTTGGCCCCCACCCTCCCTGTCCATCTCTGGGAAAAATCACTGTCAGTCTGAAAGCTCAGCTTTCCTCAGACTGATGACATTCACTTTCACAGGTCACTAACCACACCGACTGTATTTCCTTTGCTGTTAAATGCCAATAGATTGAGAGACAACAATATACTCTGAAAACTATACAGGGCTGGCAGAGTCATTTCTACAGGGTAGTAGTAATCGGTTGTAAAATCACCAAGAAAGTGATGCATTTGGAAGCAGCCACTGGGCTCTGCATATTGATATACACAGAAGGGTTATTCAAACTGGCAGTATTTGTAGAGTCAATACTAGCAGACAGCTTTGTTTCTTTGCTCCAGTAGCAGTTTGCTGCTGTTCCTCTCTCGTTGCCGTGGAGTGACTGGTTATTTTAAATCTACCTGAGAGCCGGAATAAGTCTCGACATCAAACAACTTTTAAAAGTTTTAAATTCAGATTTTGATGTCAATGTTTGGCCTTTGAATCCAGCATTTGAAATTTTAGAATAAGGATTTGACATGCAGTGGTACCTCTGGATGCAAACGGGATCCGTTACGGAGCCCCATTCGCATCCTGAAGTGAATGCAACTCGCGTCTTCGCGGATCGCGATTCGCCGCTTCCGCACATGCATGTGACGTCATTTTGAGCATCTGCACATGTGCAAGCGGCGAAACCTGGAAGTAACGCGTTCCGTAACCTGAAAACGCTCAACCTGAAGCTACTTCAACCCGAGGTATGAAGAAATGGAGGCAATGAGAGATTTTACTTTCTTGGGCTCCATGATCACTGCAGATGGTGACAGCAGCCACGAAATTCAAAGATGCCTGCTTCTTGGGAGAAAAGCAATGACAAACCCAGACAGCATCTTAAAAAGCAGAGACATCACCTTGCCAACAAAGGTCTGTATAGTAGTTAAAGCCATGGTTTTCCCAGTAGTGATGTATGGAAGTAAGAGCTGGACCATAAAGAAGGCTGATCACTGAAGAATTGATGCTTTTGAATTATGGTCAGCACCCATGGACTGCAAGAAGATCAAACCTCTCCATTCTGAAGGAAATCAGCCCTGAGTGCTCACTGGAAGGACAGATCATGAAGCTGAGGCTCCAATATTTTGGCCACCTCAAGAGAAGAGAAGACTCCCTGGAAAAGACCATGATGTTGGGAAAGATGGAGGGCACAAGGAGAAGGGGACGGCAGAGGACAAGATGGTTGGATAATGTTCTCGAAACTACCAGCATGAGTTTGACCAAACTGTGGGAGGCAGTGGAAGACAGGAGTGCCTGGCGTGCTCTGGTCCATGGGGTCACGAAGAATTGGAAACGACTAAACAACAACAGCAATGACTGTACCAATTTGAAATTAAGCTGTTGGGGTTGGTTAAATGCATAAATAAATTTAATAGACAATGTTCTAAGTTTTATGTGAAGACCTCTAATAGATACTGTTATTTTATTACATGTTGGAGCTCAGATACTGTCATGTCTTGGCTGCTGCATGTTAAGATGTCAGTTAGTGACTCCTACTGCATATCAGGTGTCAAATACTCACAACATATCACCGTTTGCCAGAGAGTGGTGCTGATAAGGTCAAGGTTGCAGGTTCGATCCCCGCAAGGGACAGCTGCATATTCCTCCATTGCAAGGGGTTGGACTAGATGATCCTCAGGTTCCCTTCCAACCACCTATGATTCTATATGCAACATGTGAGATATCAAAAGGGTCTGCTGTGAAATATTTCAAGGTTGGCAATGCCTTTTGTTAAATACACCAGCATTGGCACTTTGTCCCATAATCGTTAGCAGGAGCATACTTGCTCAACAATGTATTATTTAGAAAGAAGCCTTTGCAAAATTAAAGCTAAAGTTGCACACACTTTTGGATAATCTGCTGACACATGAGCAAAGAATGTCTTTCAGTCAATGGGTAAATTTGCCCAAACACAAAATATGCTATTGAGCTAGGATGCTGTTGTCAGATTCTTCCAGGTAGTGAATTGCTACGGCATGCCAGCTGTTAAGATATTGTCAAAAGTTCCTGATCTTTGCAAGTCAAATGTGGATGCTGAATCGCATCTTCAATGAATATGATCAGTTCATCTTTGGGTACCCAGAAAACATTTCCCATCAACATTCATCAGCGTACGTGGAGTAGTGGTTTGAGGAGAATACTTTTGGCAAATGAGTTTCAGCTCTCATCTGCACACGTATGGGTCAGTCCGTTGCCCTCACAACTTGTGACATCTACATCGTCCCTCCCAGGCGAGATGTGTTCTGACAACCGACTCACATAGCAACATCAGTTACAGATCTAGCTATGTTACCGGAAGGCCTGCTAATCTTAAAGGAGAGCTCAGACCCGGCTGCTTTGTCGCTAGGAGGACTATTCTGCTTTGTAAATAACTCAAAATTGAGAGACACTTTTTCATATGGAACATCGTAGAATTGTAGCATTGGAAGGGACACCAAAAGTCATCTAGTCCAACTCCCTGCAGTACTGGAACTTCAACCAGATCATACATACCAGATGGCCACCCAACCTCTGCTTAAAAACTTCCAAGGAACGGAAATCCACCACCTCCCGAGGGAGTCTGTTCCACTGCTGATCAGCTCTTGCTGTCAGAAAATTCTTCCTTGATGTTTAGTCAGTGAAATATACTCGGAGTCAAGAGTGGATTTTATGCTCTTTATTCAGCTCATAGTGGTGAGGAGGAATGGAAGTTCCCCCAGGATGTCTGCTTTATATACATTATTTACACAATGGGCCCCACGTGATTGGCTAATTTGGCGATTCTCCTTTTGGCCAATCAGGTTGTGGATTCACTTCTACCTGGAGCTGGATTGGGTGGCTCCTGTGGACCAATCATACTGCTGCGTTGTTCTAGGACCAATCAGACTGCTGCATCTTGGATCCTATTGTTCTAGGACCAATCGGACTGCTGCATTTTGGATCCTATTCAACTCAGTACGTAACAGTCAGAATCTCCTTTCTTCTAACTTGAATCCATTGCTTCAGGTCCTAGCCTCCGGAGCAGGAGAAATCAAGTCAGCAGTTTTAAGAAAATGATAATTTAAGGAAATGATCAAAAATAGCCTCCTTAACGTTTTCTGGACATTTTGGTTGGTCCTTAGGACATGAAGGTGTTGCTGAACTGCGTGTTTTGGAATGTGGGTTTTAAAATGGGTTCCTGCCGTTGTATTCTGCACTTTTGGTAATGTTCCCTGTCTGATTGCTTTCATCGCCCGATGTGTCTCTCTTGCTTTCAGTCAACGAAAGCGTGGATGTCAAGTTGAGTCAATCTCCACTTGAGTTAAAGATGGTGCATTGGAACCAAGAGGCATGGAGATGAATGTCAGCAAGCATAACACATCGCTGTGTTGACAAGGGTTTGTCAAGGGGGGGAATGAAGGAAATTAATTCTCTTCCAACATATGGGTTTCACTAACAGGGTGCATGCTGTGACAGCCATTTGGGGCTGAGCTATCCTTTATTTTCTATACCCCCACATTCACAAGCTTATACTTAAGACCCAATCTAAAAGTATTTAACATTTATAAAATAAATGTTAGCAGCAGCAGCAGCAGCAGCAGCAGCAGCAGCAGCAGGAACAGCAACAACACATTTCTGCAGTTTTGAAAAGGTTTCTAATTTCATGTTGAATCCAGCTACTAATTGTGGGGGTGTATTCCTTTCTTTCAAGAATATGAAACCTTTCCATTCTTAAGGAAATCAGCCCTGAGTGCTCACTGGAAGGACAGATCGTGAAGCTGAGGCTCCAACACTTTGGCCACATCATGAGAAGAGAAGACTCCCTAGAAAAGACCCTGATGTTGGGAAAGATGGAGGGCACAAGGAGAAGGGGACGACAGAAGACGAGATGGTTGGACAGTGTTCTTGAAGCTAACAGCATGAGTTAGACCAAACTGCGGGAGGCAGTGGAAGACAGGAGTGCCTGGAGTGCTCTGGTCCGTGGGGTCAGATTTTTGCTGAAATTGTGACCGCTCGGCTAAGGGATTTTTTCAAAAAAAAGTTATTCAGACGTCAAGGGCTAATTCTGTTTCTGATGATAAAAACCCATCTGTTTCCAGTGAATTCACTCAAAAATGGTGCCAAACTGTTGCAAACGATCCCCTGAAAGGTTTTTCAGTGGAAACAGATGGGTTTTTATCATCGGAAACAGAATTAGCCCTCGAAGACTGAACAATTTATAAAAAAAAAAAAATCCCTAAGCGCGCGGTCACAATTTCAGCAAAAATCTGATGTTCTCCAATTCACTCAAAAATGGTGCCAAACTGTTGCAAACGATCGACTGAAAGCTTTTTCGGTGGAAACAGATGGGTTTGTATCATGGGAAACAGAATTAGCCCTCGACGTCTGAAAAACTTTTTTTGAAAAAATCCCTAAGCCGCGCGGTCACAATTTCAGCAAAAATCTGAGGTTCTGCAATTCACTCAAAAATGGTGCCAAACTGTTGCAAACGATCCCCTGAAAGCTTTTTCGGTGGAAACAGATGGCTTTTTATCATGGGAAACAGAATTAGCCCTCGACCTCTGAACAACTTTTTTTGAAAAAATCCCTAAGCCGTGCGGTCACAATTTCAGCAAAAATCAGAGGTTCTGCAATTCACTCAAAAATGGTGCCAAACTGTTGCAAACGGTCCCCTGAAAGCTTTTTTGGTGGAAACATATGGGTTTGCATCATGGGAAACAGAATTAGCCCTCGACGTCTGAACAACTATTTTTGAGAAAATCCCTAAGCCGCGCGGTCACAATTTCAGCAAAAATCTGAGGTTCTGCAATTCACTCAAAAATGGTGCCAAACTGTTGCAAACGATCCCCTGAAAGGTTTTTTGGTGGAAACTGAAGGGTTTGTATCATGGGAAACAGAATTAGCCCTCGACGTCTGAACAACATTTTTTGAAAAAATCCCTAAGCCGCGCGGTCACAATTTCAGCAAAAATCTGTGGTTCTGCAATTCACTCAAAAATGGTGCCAAACTGTTGCAAACGATCCCCTGAAAGCATTTTCGGTGGAAACAGATGGGTTTGTATCATGGGAAACAGAATTAGCCTTCGACGTCAGAACAACTTTTTTTGACAAAATTCCCTAAGCCGCGCGGTCACAATTTCAGCAAAAATCTGAGGTTCTGCAATTCACTCAAAAATGGTGCCAAACTGTTGCAAACGATCCCCTGAAAGCTTCTTCGGTGGAAACAGATGGGGTTGTATCATGGGAATCAGAATTAGCCTTCGACGTCTGAACAACTATTTTAAAAAAAATCCCTAAGCCGCGCGGTCACAATTTCAGCAAAAATCTGACGTTCTGCAATTCACTCAAAAATGGTGCCAAACTGTTGCAAACGATCCCCTGAAAGCTTCTTCGGTGGAAACAGATGGGTTTGCATCATGGGAAACAGAATTAGCCCTCAACGTCTGAACAACTTTTTTTGAAAAAATCCCTAAGCCGCGCGGTCACAATTTCAGCAAAAATCTGACGTTCTGCAATTCACTCAAAAATGGTGCCAAACTGTTGCAAACGATCCCCTGAAAGCTTCTTCGGTGGAAACAGATGGGGTTGTATCATGGGAATCAGAATTAGGCTTCGATGTCTGAACAACTATTTTTGAAAAAATCCCTAAGCCGCGCGGTCACAATTTCAGCAAAAATCTGACGTTCTGCAATTGACTCAAAAATGGTGCCAAACTGTTGCAAACGATCCCCTGAAGGCATTTTTGGAGGAAACAGATGGGTTTGCATCATGGGAAACAGAATTAGCCCTCAACGTCTGAACAACTTTTTTTGAAAAAATCCCTAAGCCGCGCGGTCACAATTTCAGCAAAAATCTGAGGTTCTGCAATTCACTCAAAAATGGTGCCAAACTGTTGCAAACGATCCCCTGAAAGCTTTTTCGGTGGAAACAGATGGCTTTTTATCATGGGAAACAGAATTAGCCCTCGACCTCTGAACAACTTTTTTTGAAAAAATCCCTAAGCCGCGCGGTCATAATTTCAGCAAAAATCTGACATTCTGAAATTCATTCAAAAATGGTGCCAAACTGTTGCAAGCGATCCCCTGAAAGCTTTTTCGGTGGAAACAGATGGGTTTGTATCATGGGAATCAGAATTAGCCCTCAACGTCTGAACAACTTTTTTAGAAAAAATCCCTAAACCGCGCGGTCATAATTTCAGCAAAAATCTGACGTTCTGCAATTCACTCAAAAATGGTGCCAAACTGTTGCAAACGATTCCCTGAAAGCTTTTTCGGTGGAAACAGATGGGTTTGTATCATGGGAATCAGAATTAGCCTTCGACGTCTGAACAACTTTTTTTGAAAAAATCCCTAAGCCGCGCGGTCACAATTTCAGCAAAAATCTGACATTCTGAAATTCATTCAAAAATGGTGCCAAACTGTTGCAAACGATCCCCTGAAAGCTTCTTCGGTGGAAACAGATGGCTTTTTATCATGGGAAACAGAATTAGCCCTCGACCTCTGAACAACTTTTTTTGAAAAAATCCCTAAGCCGCGCGGTCACAATTTCAGCAAAAATCTGAGGTTCTGCAATTCACTCAAAAATGGTGCCAAACTGTTGCAAACGATCCCCTGAAAGCTTTTTCGGTGGAAACAGATGGGTTTGTATCATGGGAATCAGAATTAGCCTTCGACGTCTGAACAACTATTTTTGAAAAAATCCCTAAGCCGCGCGGTCACAATTTCAGCAAAAATCTGACATTCTGAAATTCATTCAAAAATGGTGCCAAACTGTTGCAAGCGATCCCCTGAAAGCTTCTTCGGTGGAAACAGATGGCTTTTTATCATGGGAAACAGAATTAGCCCTCGACCTCTGAACAACTTTTTTTGAAAAAATCCCTAAGCCGCGCGGTCACAATTTCAGCAAAAATCTGAGGTTCTGCAATTCACTCAAAAATGGTGCCAAACTGTTGCAAACGATCCCCTGAAAGCTTTTTCGGTGGAAACAGATGGGTTTGTATCATGGGAATCAGAATTAGCCTTCGACGTCTGAACAACTATTTTTGAAAAAATCCCTAAGCCGCGCGGTCACAATTTCAGCAAAAATCTGAGGTTCTGCAATTCACTCAAAAATGGTGCCAAACTGTTGCAAACGATCCCCTGAAAGCTTTTTCGGTGGAAACAGATGGCTTTTTATCATGGGAAACAGAATTAGCCCTCGACCTCTGAACAACTTTTTTTGAAAAAATCCCTAAGCCGCGCGGTCACAATTTCAGCAAAAATCTGATGTTCTGCAATTCACTCAAAAATGGTGCCAAACTGTTGCAAACGATCCCCTGAAAGCTTCTTCGGTGGAAACAGATGGGGTTGTATCATGGGAATCAGAATTAGCCCTCAACGTCTGAACAACTTTTTTTGAAAAAATCCCTAAGCCGCGCGGTCACAATTTCAGCAAAAATCTGAGGTTCTGCAATTCACTCAAAAATGGTGCCAAACTGTTGCAAACGATCCCCTGAAAGCTTTTTCGGTGGAAACAGATGGCTTTTTATCATGGGAAACAGAATTAGCCCTCGACCTCTGAACAACTTTTTTTGAAAAAATCCCTAAGCCGCGCGGTCACAATTTCAGCAAAAATCTGATGTTCTGCAATTCACTCAAAAATGGTGCCAAACTGTTGCAAACGATCCCCTGAAAGCTTCTTCGGTGGAAACAGATGGGGTTGTATCATGGGAATCAGAATTAGGGTTCGATGTCTGAACAACTATTTTTGAAAAAATCCCTAAGCCGCGCGGTCACAATTTCAGCAAAAATCTGACGTTCTGCAATTGACTCAAAAATGGTGCCAAACTGTTGCAAACGATCCCCTGAAGGCTTTTTCGGAGGAAACAGATGGGTTTGCATCATGGGAAACAGAATTAGCCCTCAACGTCTGAACAACTTTTTTTGAAAAAATCCCTAAGCTGCGCGGTCACAATTTCAGCAAGAATCTGAGGTTCTGCAATTCACTCAAAAATGGTCCCAAACTGTTGCAAACGATCCCCTGAAAGCTTCTTCGGTGGAAACAGATGGCTTTTTATCATGGGAAACAGAATTAGCCTTCGACGTCTGAACAACTATTTTTGAAAAAATCCCTAAGCCGCGCGGTCACAATTTCAGCAAAAATCTGAGGTTCTGCAATTCACTCAAAAATGGTGCCAAACTGTTGCAAACGATCCCCTGAAGGCTTTTTCGGAGGAAACAGATGGGTTTGCATCATGGGAAACAGAATTAGCCCTCAACGTCTGAACAACTTTTTTTGAAAAAATTCCTAAGCCGCGCGGTCACAATTTCAGCAAAAATCTGAGGTTCTGCAATTCACTCAAAAATGGTGCCAAACTGTTGCAAACGATCCCCTGAAAGCTTTTTCGGTGGAAACAGATGGGTTTGTATCATGGGAAACAGAATTAGCTCTCGAGGTCTGAAGAACTTTTTTTAAAAAAATCCCTAAGCCGCGCGGTCACAATTTCAGCAAAAATCTGACGTTCTGCAATTCACTCAAAAATGGTGCCAAACTGTTGCAAACGATCCCCTGAAGGCTTTTTCGGAGGAAACAGATGGATTTGCATCATGGGAAACAGAATTAGCCCTCAACGTCTGAACAACTTTTTTTGAAAAAATCCCTAAGCCGCGCGGTCACAATTTCAGCAAAAATCTGAGGTTCTGCAATTCACTCAAAAATGGTGCCAAACTGTTGCAAACGATCCCCTGAAAGCTTCTTCGGTGGAAACAGATGGCTTTTTATCATGGGAAACAGAATTAGCCCTCGACCTCTGAACAACTTTTTTTGAAAAAATCCCTAAGCCGCCAGGTCACAATTTCAGCAAAAATCTGACGTTCTGAAATTCATTCAAAGATGGTGCCAAACTGTTGCAAACGATCCCCTGAAAGCTTCTTCGGTGGAAACAGATGGCTATTTATCATGGGAATCAGAATTAGCCTTCGACGTCTGAACAACTATTTTTGAAAAAATCCCTAAGCCGCGCGGTCACAATTTCAGCAAAATTCTGACGTTCTGCAATTCACTCAAAGATGGTGCCAAACTGTTGCAAACGATCCCCTGAAAGCTTTTTCGGTGGAAACAGATGGGGTTGTATCATGGGAATCAGAATTAGCCTTCGACGTCTGAACAACTATTTTTGAAAAAATCCCTAAGCCGCGCGGTCACAATTTCAGCAAAAATCTGAGGTTCTGCAATTCACTCAAAAATGGTGCCAAACTGTTGCAAACGATCCCCTGAAGGCTTTTTCGGAGGAAACAGATGGGTTTGCATCATGGGAAACAGAATTAGCCCTCAACGTCTGAACAACTTTTTTTGAAAAAATCCCTAAGCCGCGCGGTCACAATTTCAGCAAAAATCTGAGGTTCTGCAATTCACTCAAAAATGGTGCCAAACTGTTGCAAACGATCCCCTGAAAGCTTCTTCGGTGGAAACAGATGGCTTTTTATCATGGGAAACAGAATTAGCCCTCGACCTCTGAACAACTTTTTTTGAAAAAATCCCTAAGCCGCCAGGTCACAATTTCAGCAAAAATCTGACGTTCTGCAATTCACTCAAAAATGGTGCCAAACTGTTGCAAATGATCCCCTGAAAGCTTTTTCTCTGGAAACAGATGGGTTTGTATCATGGGAATCAGAATTAGCCTTCGACGTCTGAACAACTATTTTTGAAAAAATCCCTAAGCCGCGCGGTCACAATTTCAGCAAAAATCTGACGTTCTGCAATTCACTCAAAAATGGTGCCAAACTGTTGCAAACGATCCCCTGAAGGCTTTTTCGGAGGAAACAGATGGGTTTGCATCATGGGAAACAGAATTAGCCCTCAACGTCTGAACAACATTTTTTGAAAAAATCCCTAAGCCGCGCGGTCACAATTTCAGCAAAAATCTGAGGTTCTGCAATTCACTCAAAAATGGTGCCAAACTGTTGCAAACGATCCCCTGAAAGCTTTTTCGGTGGAAACAGATGGCTTTTTATCATGGGAAACAGAATTAGCCCTCGACCTCTGAACAACTTTTTTTGAAAAAATCCCTAAGCCGCGCGGTCACAATTTCAGCAAAAATCTGACGTTCTGCAATTCACTCAAAAATGGTGCCAAACTGTTGCAAACGATCCCCTGAAAGCTTCTTCGGTGGAAACAGATGGGGTTGTATCATGGGAATCAGAATTAGGCTTCGACGTCTGAACAACTATTTTTGAAAAAATCCCTAAGCCGCGCGGTCACAATTTCAGCAAAAATCTGACGTTCTGCAATTCACTCAAAAATGGTGCCAAACTGTTGCAAACGATCCCCTGAAGGCTTTTTCGGAGGAAACAGATGGGTTTGCATCATGGGAAACAGAATTAGCCCTCAACGTCTGAACAACTTTTTTTGAAAAAATCCCTAAGCTGCGCGGTCACAATTTCAGCAAGAATCTGAGGTTCTGCAATTCACTCAAAAATGGTCCCAAACTGTTGCAAACGATCCCCTGAAAGCTTCTTCGGTGGAAACAGATGGCTTTTTATCATGGGAAACAGAATTAGCCCTCGACCTCTGAACAACTTTTTTTGAAAAAATCCCTAAGCCGCGCGGTCACAATTTCAGCAAAAATCTGACATTCTGCAATTCACTCGAAAATGGTGCCAAACTGTTGCAAACGATCCCCTGAAAGCTTTTTCGGTGGAAACAGATGGGTTTGTATCATGGGAATCAGAATTAGCCTTCGACGTCTGAACAACTTTTTTTGAAAAAATCCCTAAGCCGCGCGGTCACAATTTCAGCAAAAATATGACATTCTGAATTTCATTCAAAAATGGTGCCAAACTGTTGCAAGCGATCCCCTGAAAGCTTTTTCGGTGAAAACAGATGGGTTTGTATCATGGGAAACAGAATTAGCCCTCGACGTCTGAACAACTTTTTTTGAAAAAATCCCTAAACCGCGCGGTCATAATTTCAGCAAAAATCTGAGGTTCTGCAATTCACTCAAAAATGGTGCCAAACTGTTGCAAACGATCCCCTGAAGGCTTTTTTGGAGGAAACAGATGGGTTTGCATCATGGGAAACAGAATTAGCCCTCAACGTCTGAACAACTTTTTTTGAAAAAATCCCTAAGCCGCGCGGTCACAATTTCAGCAAAAATCTGAGGTTCTGCAATTCACTCAAAAATGGTGCCAAACTGTTGCAAACGATCCCCTGAAAGCTTCTTCGGTGGAAACAGATGGCTTTTTATCATGGGAAACAGAATTAGCCCTCGACCTCTGAACAACTTTTTTTGAAAAAATCCCTAAGCCGCCAGGTCACAATTTCAGCAAAAATCTGACGTTCTGCAATTCACTCAAAAATGGTGCCAAACTGTTGCAAATGATCCCCTGAAAGCTTTTTCGGTGGAAACAGATGGGTTTGTATCATGGGAATCAGAATTAGCCTTCGACGTCTGAACAACTATTTTTGAAAAAATCCCTAAGCCGCGCGGTCACAATTTCAGCAAAAATCTGACGTTCTGCAATTCACTCAAAAATGGTGCCAAACTGTTGCAAATGATCCCCTGAAAGCTTTTTCGGAGGAAACAGATGGGTTTGCATCATGGGAAACAGAATTAGCCCTCAACGTCTGAACAACTTTTTTTGAAAAAATCCCTAAGCCGCGCGGTCACAATTTCAGCAAAAATCTGAGGTTCTGCAATTCACTCAAAAATGGTGCCAAACTGTTGCAAACGATCCCCTGAAAGCTTCTTCGGTGGAAACAGATGGCTTTTTATCATGGGAAACAGAATTAGCCCTCGACCTCTGAACAACTTTTTTTGAAAAAATCCCTAACCCACGCGGTCACAATTTCAGCAAAAATCTGACGTTCTGCAATTCACTCAAAAATGGTGCCAAACTGTTGCAAACGATCCCCTGAAAGCTTCTTCGGTGGAAACAGATGGGGTTGTATCATGGGAATCAGAATTAGCCTTCGACGTCTGAACAACTATTTTTGAAAAAATCCCTAAGCCGCGCGGTCACAATTTCAGCAAAAATCTGACGTTCTGCAATTGACTCAAAAATGGTGCCAAACTGTTGCAAACGATCCCCTGAAGGCTTTTTCGGAGGAAACAGATGGGTTTGCATCATGGGAAACAGAATTAGCCCTCGACCTCTGAACAACTTTTTTTGAAAAAATCCCTAAGCCGCCAGGTCACAATTTCAGCAAAAATCTGACGTTCTGCAATTCACTCAAAAATGGTGCCAAACTGTTGCAAACGATCCCCTGAAAGCTTTTTCGGTGGAAACAGATGGGTTTGTATCATGGGAATCAGAATTAGCCTTCGACGTCTGAACAACTTTTTTTGAAAAAATCCCTAAGCCGCGCGGTCACAATTTCAGCAAAAATCTGACATTCTGAAATTCATTCAAAAATGGTGCCAAACTGTTGCAAGCGATCCCCTGAAAGCTTTTTCGGTGAAAACAGATGGGTTTGTATCATGGGAAACAGAATTAGCCCTCGACGTCTGAACAACTTTTTTTGAAAAAATCACTAAACCGCGCGGTCATAATTTCAGCAAAAATCTGAGGTTCTGCAATTCACTCAAAAATGGTGCCAAACTGTTGCAAACGATCCCCTGAAAGCTTTTTCGGTGGAAACAGATGGCTTTTTATCATGGGAAACAGAATTAGCCCTCAACCTCTGAACAACTTTTTTTGAAAAAATCCCTAAGCCGCGCGGTCACAATTTCAGCAAAAATCTGACATTCTGCAATTCACTCAAAAATGGTGCCAAACTGTTGCAAACGATCCCCTGAAAGCTTTTTCGGTGGAAACAGATGGGTTTGTATCATGGGAATCAGAATTAGCCTTCGACGTCTGAACAACTTTTTTTGAAAAAATCCCTAAGCCGCGCGGTCACAATTTCAGCAAAAATCTGACATTCTGAAATTCACTCAAAAATGGTGCCAAACTGTTGCAAGCAATCCCCTGAAAGCTTTTTCGGTGAAAACAGATGGGTTTGTATCATGGGAAACAGAATTAGCCCTCGACGTCTGAACAACTTTTTTTGAAAAAATCCCTAAACCGCGCGGTCATAATTTCAGCAAAAATCTGACGTTCTGCAATTCACTCAAAAATGGTGCCAAACTGTTGCAAACGATCCCCTGAAAGCTTTTTCGGTGGAAACAGATGGCTTTTTATCATGGGAAACAGAATTAGCCCTCGACCTCTGAACAACTTTTTTTGAAAAAATCCCTAACCCGCGCGGTCACAATTTCAGCAAAAATCTGACGTTCTGCAATTCACTCAAAAATGGTGCCAAACTGTTGCAAACGATCCCCTGAAAGCTTCTTCGGTGGAAACAGATGGGGTTGTATCATGGGAATCAGAATTAGCCTTCGACGTCTGAACAACTATTTTTGAAAAAATCCCTAAGCCGCGCGGTCACAATTTCAGCAAAAATCTGACGTTCTGCAATTGACTCAAAAATGGTGCCAAACTGTTGCAAACGATCCCCTGAAGGCTTTTTCGGAGGAAACAGATGGGTTTGCATCATGGGAAACAGAATTAGCCCTCAACGTCTGAACAACTTTTTTTGAAAAAATCCCTAAGCCGCGCGGTCACAATTTCAGCAAAAATCTGAGGTTCTGCAATTCACTCAAAAATGGTGCCAAACTGTTGCAAACGATCCCCTGAAAGCTTCTTCGGTGGAAACAGATGGCTTTTTATCATGGGAAACAGAATTAGCCCTCGACCTCTGAACAACTTTTTTTGAAAAAATCCCTAAGCCGCCAGGTCACAATTTCAGCAAAAATCTGACGTTCTGCAATTCACTCAAAAATGGTGCCAAACTGTTGCAAACGATCCCCTGAAAGCTTTTTCGGTGGAAACAGATGGGTTTGTATCATGGGAATCAGAATTAGCCTTCGACGTCTGAACAACTTTTTTTGAAAAAATCCCTAAGCCGCGCGGTCACAATTTCAGCAAAAATCTGACATTCTGAAATTCATTCAAAAATGGTGCCAAACTGTTGCAAGCGATCCCCTGAAAGCTTTTTCGGTGAAAACAGATGGGTTTGTATCATGGGAAACAGAATTAGCCCTCGACGTCTGAACAACTTTTTTTGAAAAAATCACTAAACCGCGCGGTCATAATTTCAGCAAAAATCTGAGGTTCTGCAATTCACTCAAAAATGGTGCCAAACTGTTGCAAACGATCCCCTGAAAGCTTTTTCGGTGGAAACAGATGGCTTTTTATCATGGGAAACAGAATTAGCCCTCAACCTCTGAACAACTTTTTTTGAAAAAATCCCTAAGCCGCGCGGTCACAATTTCAGCAAAAATCTGACATTCTGCAATTCACTCAAAAATGGTGCCAAACTGTTGCAAACGATCCCCTGAAAGCTTTTTCGGTGGAAACAGATGGGTTTGTATCATGGGAATCAGAATTAGCCTTCGACGTCTGAACAACTTTTTTTGAAAAAATCCCTAAGCCGCGCGGTCACAATTTCAGCAAAAATCTGACATTCTGAAATTCATTCAAAAATGGTGCCAAACTGTTGCAAGCAATCCCCTGAAAGCTTTTTCGGTGAAAACAGATGGGTTTGTATCATGGGAAACAGAATTAGCCCTCGACGTCTGAACAACTTTTTTTGAAAAAATCCCTAAGCCGCGCGGTCAGAATTTCAGCAAAAATCTGACGTTCTGCAATTCACTCAAAAATGGTGCCAAACTGTTGCAAACGACCGACTGAAAGCTTTTTCGGTGGAAACAGATGGGTTTGTATCATGGGAATCAGAATTAGCCTTCGACGTCTGAACAACTATTTTTGACAAAATCCCCAAGCCGCGCGGTCACAATTGCAGCAAAAATCTGACATTCTGAAATTCACTCAAAAATGGTGCCAAACTGTTGCAAGCGATCCCCTGAAAGCTTTTTCGGTGGAAACAGATGGGTTTGTATCATGGGAAACAGAATTAGCTCTCGAGGTCTGAAGAACTTTTTTTAAAAAAATCCCTAAGCCGCGCGGTCACAATTTCAGCAAAAATCTGACGTTCTGCAATTCACTCAAAAATGGTGCCAAACTGTTGCAAACGATCCCCTGAAGGCTTTTTCGGAGGAAACAGATGGATTTGCATCATGGGAAACAGAATTAGCCCTCAACGTCTGAACAACTTTTTTTGAAAAAATCCATAAGCCGCGCGGTCACAATTTCAGCAAAAATCTGAGGTTCTGCAATTCACTCAAAAATGGTGCCAAACTGTTGCAAACGATCCCCTGAAAGCTTCTTCGGTGGAAACAGATGGCTTTTTATCATGGGAAACAGAATTAGCCCTCGACCTCTGAACAACTTTTTTTGAAAAAATCCCTAAGCCGCCAGGTCACAATTTCAGCAAAAATCTGACGTTCTGAAATTCATTCAAAAATGGTGCCAAACTGTTGCAAACGATCCCCTGAAAGCTTCTTCGGTGGAAACAGATGGCTTTTTATCATGGGAAACAGAATTAGCCCTCGACCTCTGAACAACTTTTTTTGAAAAAATCCCTAAGCCGCGCGGTCACAATTTCAGCAAAAATCTGAGGTTCTGCAATTCACTCAAAAATGGTGCCAAACTGTTGCAAACGATCCCCTGAAAGCTTTTTCGGTGGAAACAGATGGGTTTGTATCATGGGAATCAGAATTAGCCTTCGACGTCTGAACAACTATTTTTGAAAAAATCCCTAAGCCGCGCGGTCACAATTTCAGCAAAATTCTGACGTTCTGCAATTCACTCAAAGATGGTGCCAAACTGTTGCAAACGATCCCCTGAAAGCTTTTTCGGTGGAAACAGATGGGGTTGTATCATGGGAATCAGAATTAGCCTTCGACGTCTGAACAACTATTTTTGAAAAAATCCCTAAGCCGCGCGGTCACAATTTCAGCAAAAATCTGACGTTCTGCAATTCACTCAAAAATGGTGCCAAACTGTTGCAAACGATCCCCTGAAGGCTTCTTCGGTGGAAACAGATGGCTTTTTATCATGGGAAACAGAATTAGCCCTCGACCTCTGAACAACTTTTTTTGAAAAAATCCCTAAGCCGCGCGGTCACAATTTCAGCAAAAATCTGACGTTCTGCAATTCACTCAAAAATGGTGCCAAACTGTTGCAAACGATCCCCTGAAAGCTTCTTCGGTGGAAACAGATGGGGTTGTATCATGGGAATCAGAATTAGGCTTCGACGTCTGAACAACTATTTTTGAAAAAATCCCTAAGCCGCGCGGTCACAATTTCAGCAAAAATCTGACGTTCTGCAATTGACTCAAAAATGGTGCCAAACTGTTGCAAACGATCCCCTGAAGGCTTTTTCGGAGGAAACAGATGGGTTTGCATCATGGGAAACAGAATTAGCCCTCAACGTCTGAACAACTTTTTTTGAAAAAATCCCTAAGCTGCGCGGTCACAATTTCAGCAAGAATCTGAGGTTCTGCAATTCACTCAAAAATGGTCCCAAACTGTTGCAAACGATCCCCTGAAAGCTTCTTCGGTGGAAACAGATGGCTTTTTATCATGGGAAACACAATTAGCCCTCGACCTCTGAACAACTTTTTTTGAAAAAATCCCTAAGCCGCGCGGTCACAATTTCAGCAAAAATCTGACATTCTGCAATTCACTCGAAAATGGTGCCAAACTGTTGCAAACGATCCCCTGAAAGCTTTTTCGGTGGAAACAGATGGGTTTGTATCATGGGAATCAGAATTAGCCTTCGACGTCTGAACAACTTTTTTTGAAAAAATCCCTAAGCCGCGCGGTCACAATTTCAGCAAAAATATGACATTCTGAAATTCATTCAAAAATGGTGCCAAACTGTTGCAAGCGATCCCCTGAAAGCTTTTTCGGTGAAAACAAATGGGTTTGTATCATGGGAAACAGAATTAGCCCTCGACGTCTGAACAACTTTTTTTGAAAAAATCCCTAAACCGCGCGGTCATAATTTCAGCAAAAATCTGACGTTCTGCAATTCACTCAAAAATGGTGCCAAACTGTTGCAAACGATCCCCTGAAGGCTTTTTTGGAGGAAACAGATGGGTTTGCATCATGGGAAACAGAATTAGCCCTCAACGTCTGAACAACTTTTTTTGAAAAAATCCCTAAGCCGCGCGGTCACAATTTCAGCAAAAATCTGAGGTTCTGCAATTCACTCAAAAATGGTGCCAAACTGTTGCAAACGATCCCCTGAAAGCTTCTTCGGTGGAAACAGATGGCTTTTTATCATGGGAAACAGAATTAGCCCTCGACCTCTGAACAACTTTTTTTGAAAAAATCCCTAAGCCGCCAGGTCACAATTTCAGCAAAAATCTGACGTTCTGCAATTCACTCAAAAATGGTGCCAAACTGTTGCAAATGATCCCCTGAAAGCTTTTTCGGTGGAAACAGATGGGTTTGTATCATGGGAATCAGAATTAGCCTTCGACGTCTGAACAACTATTTTTGAAAAAATCCCTAAGCCGCGCGGTCACAATTTCAGCAAAAATCTGACGTTCTGCAATTCACTCAAAAATGGTGCCAAACTGTTGCAAATGATCCCCTGAAAGCTTTTTCGGAGGAAACAGATGGGTTTGCATCATGGGAAACAGAATTAGCCCTCAACGTCTGAACAACTTTTTTTGAAAAAATCCCTAAGCCGCGCGGTCACAATTTCAGCAAAAATCTGAGGTTCTGCAATTCACTCAAAAATGGTGCCAAACTGTTGCAAACGATCCCCTGAAAGCTTCTTCGGTGGAAACAGATGGCTTTTTATCATGGGAAACAGAATTAGCCCTCGACCTCTGAACAACTTTTTTTGAAAAAATCCCTAACCCGCGCGGTCACAATTTCAGCAAAAATCTGACGTTCTGCAATTCACTCAAAAATGGTGCCAAACTGTTGCAAACGATCCCCTGAAAGCTTCTTCGGTGGAAACAGATGGGGTTGTATCATGGGAATCAGAATTAGCCTTCGACGTCTGAACAACTATTTTTGAAAAAATCCCTAAGCCGCGCGGTCACAATTTCAGCAAAAATCTGACGTTCTGCAATTGACTCAAAAATGGTGCCAAACTGTTGCAAACGATCCCCTGAAGGCTTTTTCGGAGGAAACAGATGGGTTTGCATCATGGGAAACAGAATTAGCCCTCAACGTCTGAACAACTTTTTTTGAAAAAATCCCTAAGCCGCGCGGTCACAATTTCAGCAAAAATCTGAGGTTCTGCAATTCACTCAAAAATGGTGCCAAACTGTTGCAAACGATCCCCTGAAAGCTTCTTCGGTGGAAACAGATGGCTTTTTATCATGGGAAACAGAATTAGCCCTCGACCTCTGAACAACTTTTTTTGAAAAAATCCCTAAGCCGCCAGGTCACAATTTCAGCAAAAATCTGAGGTTCTGCAATTCACTCAAAAATGGTGCCAAACTGTTGCAAACGATCCCCTGAAAGCTTTTTCGGTGGAAACAGATGGGTTTGTATCATGGGAATCAGAATTAGCCTTCGACGTCTGAACAACTTTTTTTGAAAAAATCCCTAAGCCGCGCGGTCACAATTTCAGCAAAAATCTGACATTCTGAAATTCATTCAAAAATGGTGCCAAACTGTTGCAAGCGATCCCCTGAAAGCTTCTTCGGTGGAAACAGATGGCTTTTTATCATGGGAAACAGAATTAGCCCTCGACCTCTGAACAACTTTTTTTGAAAAAATCACTAAACCGCGCGGTCATAATTTCAGCAAAAATCTGAGGTTCTGCAATTCACTCAAAAATGGTGCCAAACTGTTGCAAACGATCCCCTGAAAGCTTTTTCGGTGGAAACAGATGGCTTTTTATCATGGGAAACAGAATTAGCCCTCGACCTCTGAACAACTTTTTTTGAAAAAATCCCTAAGCCGCGCGGTCAGAATTTCAGCAAAAATCTGAGGTTCTGCAATTCACTCAAAAATGGTGCCAAACTGTTGCAAACGACCGACTGAAAGCTTTTTCGGTGGAAACAGATGGGTTTGTATCATGGGAATCAGAATTAGCCTTCGACGTCTGAACAACTATTTTTGAAAAAATCCCCAAGCCGCGCGGTCACAATTGCAGCAAAAATCTGACATTCTGAAATTCACTCAAAAATGGTGCCAAACTGTTGCAAACGATCCCCTGAAAGCTTCTTCGGTGGAAACAGATGGCTTTTTATCATGGGAAACAGAATTAGCCCTCGACCTCTGAACAACTTTTTTTGAAAAAATCCCTAAGCCGCGCGGTCACAATTTCAGCAAAAATCTAAGGTTCTGCAATTCACTCAAAAATGGTGCCAAACTGTTGCAAACGATCCCCTGAAAGCTTTTTCGGTGGAAACAGATGGGTTTGTATCATGGGAATCAGAATTAGCCTTCGACGTCTGAACAACTATTTTTGAAAAAATCCCTAAGCCGCGCGGTCACAATTTCAGCAAAAATCTGACGTTCTGCAATTCACTCAAAGATGGTGCCAAACTGTTGCAAACGATCCCCTGAAAGCTTTTTCGGTGGAAACAGATGGGGTTGTATCATGGGAATCAGAATTATCCTTCGACGTCTGAACAACTATTTTTGAAAAAATCCCTAAGCCGCGCGGTCACAATTTCAGCAAAAATCTGACGTTCTGCAATTCACTCAAAAATGGTGCCAAACTGTTGCAAACGATCCCCTGAAGGCTTTTTCGGAGGAAACAGATGGGTTTGCATCATGGGAAACAGAATTAGCCCTCAACGTCTGAACAACTTTTTTTGAAAAAATCCCTAAGCCGTGCGGTCACAATTTCAGCAAAAATCTGAGGTTCTGCAATTCACTCAAAAATGGTGCCAAACTGTTGCAAACGATCCCCTGAAAGCTTCTTCGGAGGAAACAGATGGCTTTTTATCATGGGAAACAGAATTAGCCCTCGACCTCTGAACAACTTTTTTTGAAAAAATCCCTAAGCCGCCAGGTCACAATTTCAGCAAAAATCTGACGTTCTGCAATTCACTCAAAAATGGTGCCAAACTGTTGCAAATGATCCCCTGAAAGCTTTTTCGGTGGAAACAGAGGGGTTTGTATCATGGGAATCAGAATTAGCCTTCGACGTCTGAACAACTATTTTTGAAAAAATCCCTAAGCCGCGCGGTCACAATTTCAGCAAAAATCTGACGTTCTGCAATTCACTCAAAAATGGTGCCAAACTGTTGCAAACGACCGACTGAAAGCTTTTTCGGTGGAAACAGATGGGTTTGTATCATGGGAATCAGAATTAGCCTTCGACGTCTGAACAACTATTTTTGAAAAAATCCCCAAGCCGCGCGGTCACAATTGCAGCAAAAATCTGACATTCTGAAATTCATTCAAAAATGGTGCCAAACTGTTGCAAGCGATCCCCTGAAAGCTTTTTCGGTGAAAACAGATGGGTTTGTATCATGGGAAACAGAATTAGCCCTCGACGTCTGAACAACTTTTTTTGAAAAAATCCCTAAACCGCGCGGTCATAATTTCAGCAAAAATCTGACGTTCTGCAATTCACTCAAAAATGGTGCCAAACTGTTGCAAACGTTCCCCTGAAGGCTTTTTCGGAGGAAACAGATGGGTTTGCATCATGGGAAACAGAATTAGCCCTCAACGTCTGAACAACTTTTTTTGAAAAAATCCCTAAGCCGCGCGGTCACAATTTCAGCAAAAATCTGAGGTTCTGCAATTCACTCAAAAATGGTGCCAAACTGTTGCAAACGATCCCCTGAAAGCTTCTTCGGTGGAAACAGATGGCTTTTTATCATGGGAAACAGAATTAGCCCTCGACCTCTGAACAACTTTTTTTGAAAAAATCCCTAAGCCGCCAGGTCACAATTTCAGCAAAAATCTGACGTTCTGCAATTCACTCAAAAATGGTGCCAAACTGTTGCAAATGATCCCCTGAAAGCTTTTTCGGTGGAAACAGATGGGTTTGTATCATGGGAATCAGAATTAGCCTTCGACGTCTGAACAACTATTTTTGAAAAAATCCCTAAGCCGCGCGGTCACAATTTCAGCAAAAATCTGACGTTCTGCAATTCACTCAAAAATGGTGCCAAACTGTTGCAAATGATCCCCTGAAAGCTTTTTCGGAGGAAACAGATGGGTTTGCATCATGGGAAACAGAATTAGCCCTCAACGTCTGAACAACTTTTTTTGAAAAAATCCCTAAGCCGCGCGGTCACAATTTCAGCAAAAATCTGAGGTTCTGCAATTCACTCAAAAATGGTGCCAAACTGTTGCAAACGATCCCCTGAAAGCTTCTTCGGTGGAAACAGATGGCTTTTTATCATGGGAAACAGAATTAGCCCTCGACCTCTGAACAACTTTTTTTGAAAAAATCCCTAACCCGCGCGGTCACAATTTCAGCAAAAATCTGACGTTCTGCAATTCACTCAAAAATGGTGCCAAACTGTTGCAAACGATCCCCTGAAAGCTTCTTCGGTGGAAACAGATGGGGTTGTATCATGGGAATCAGAATTAGCCTTCGACGTCTGAACAACTATTTTTGAAAAAATCCCTAAGCCGCGCGGTCACAATTTCAGCAAAAATCTGACGTTCTGCAATTGACTCAAAAATGGTGCCAAACTGTTGCAAACGATCCCCTGAAGGCTTTTTCGGTGGAAACAGATGGGTTTGCATCATGGGAAACAGAATTAGCCCTCAACGTCTGAACAACTTTTTTTGAAAAAATCCCTAAGCCGCGCGGTCACAATTTCAGCAAAAATCTGAGGTTCTGCAATTCACTCAAAAATGGTGCCAAACTGTTGCAAACGATCCCCTGAAAGCTTCTTCGGTGGAAACAGATGGCTTTTTATCATGGGAAACAGAATTAGCCCTCGACCTCTGAACAACTTTTTTTGAAAAAATCCCTAAGCCGCCAGGTCACAATTTCAGCAAAAATCTGACGTTCTGCAATTCACTCAAAAATGGTGCCAAACTGTTGCAAACGATCCCCTGAAAGCTTTTTCGGTGGAAACAGATGGGTTTGTATCATGGGAATCAGAATTAGCCTTCGACGTCTGAACAACTTTTTTTGAAAAAATCCCTAAGCCGCGCGGTCACAATTTCAGCAAAAATCTGACATTCTGAAATTCATTCAAAAATGGTGCCAAACTGTTGCAAGCGATCCCCTGAAAGCTTTTTCGGTGAAAACAGATGGGTTTGTATCATGGGAAACAGAATTAGCCCTCGACGTCTGAACAACTTTTTTTGAAAAAATCACTAAACCGCGCGGTCATAATTTCAGCAAAAATCTGACGTTCTGCAATTCACTCAAAAATAGTGCCAAACTGTTGCAAACGATCCCCTGAAAGCTTTTTCGGTGGAAACAGATGGCTTTTTATCATGGGAAACAGAATTAGCCCTCGACCTCTGAACAACTTTTTTTGAAAAAATCCCTAAGCCGCGCGGTCAGAATTTCAGCAAAAATCTGAGGTTCTGCAATTCACTCAAAAATGGTGCCAAACTGTTGCAAACGACCGACTGAAAGCTTTTTCGGTGGAAACAGATGGGTTTGTATCATGGGAATCAGAATTAGCCTTCGACGTCTGAACAACTATTTTTGAAAAAATCCCCAAACCGCGCGGTCACAATTGCAGCAAAAATCTGACATTCTGAAATTCACTCAAAAATGGTGCCAAACTGTTGCAAACGATCCCCTGAAAGCTTCTTCGGTGGAAACAGATGGCTTTTTATCATGGGAAACAGAATTAGCCCTCGACCTCTGAACAACTTTTTTTGAAAAAATCCCTAAGCCGCGCGGTCACAATTTCAGCAAAAATCTAAGGTTCTGCAATTCACTCAAAAATGGTGCCAAACTGTTGCAAACGATCCCCTGAAAGCTTTTTCGGTGGAAACAGATGGGTTTGTATCATGGGAATCAGAATTAGCCTTCGACGTCTGAACAACTATTTTTGAAAAAATCCCTAAGCCGCGCGGTCACAATTTCAGCAAAAATCTGACGTTCTGCAATTCACTCAAAGATGGTGCCAAACTGTTGCAAACGATCCCCTGAAAGCTTTTTCGGTGGAAACAGATGGGGTTGTATCATGGGAATCAGAATTAGCCTTCGACGTCTGAACAACTATTTTTGAAAAAATCCCTAAGCCGCGCGGTCACAATTTCAGCAAAAATCTGACGTTCTGTAATTCACTCAAAAATGGTGCCAAACTGTTGCAAACGATCCCCTGAAGGCTTTTTCGGAGGAAACAGATGGGTTTGCATCATGGGAAACAGAATTAGCCCTCAACGTCTGAACAACTTTTTTTGAAAAAATCCCTAAGCCGCGCGGTCACAATTTCAGCAAAAATCTGAGGTTCTGCAATTCACTCAAAAATGGTGCCAAACTGTTGCAAACGATCCCCTGAAAGCTTCTTCGGTGGAAACAGATGGCTTTTTATCATGGGAAACAGAATTAGCCCTCGACCTCTGAACAACTTTTTTTGAAAAAATCCCTAAGCCGCCAGGTCACAATTTCAGCAAAAATCTGACGTTCTGCAATTCACTCAAAAATGGTGCCAAACTGTTGCAAATGATCCCCTGAAAGCTTTTTCGGTGGAAACAGACGGGTTTGTATCATGGGAATCAGAATTAGCCTTCGACGTCTGAACAACTATTTTTGAAAAAATCCCTAAGCCGCGCGGTCACAATTTCAGCAAAAATCTGACGTTCTGCAATTCACTCAAAAATGGTGCCAAACTGTTGCAAACGACCGACTGAAAGCTTTTTCGGTGGAAACAGATGGGTTTGTATCATGGGAATCAGAATTAGCCTTCGACGTCTGAACAACTATTTTTGAAAAAATCCCCAAGCCGCGCGGTCACAATTGCAGCAAAAATCTGACATTCTGAAATTCACTCAAAAATGGTGCCAAACTGTTGCAAACGATCCCCTGAAAGCTTCTTCGGTGGAAACAGATGGCTTTTTATCATGGGAAACAGAATTAGCCCTCGACCTCTGAACAACTTTTTTTGAAAAAATCCCTAAGCCGCGCGGTCACAATTTCAGCAAAAATCTGAGGTTCTGCAATTCACTCAAAAATGGTGCCAAACTGTTGCAAACGATCCCCTGAAGGCTTTTTCGGAGGAAACAGATGGGTTTGCATCATGGGAAACAGAATTAGCCCTCAACGTCTGAACAACTTTTTTTGAAAAAATCCCTAAGCCGCGCGGTCACAATTTCAGCAAAAATCTGAGGTTCTGCAATTCACTCAAAAATGGTGCCAAACTGTTGCAAACGATCCCCTGAAAGCTTCTTCGGTGGAAACAGATGGCTTTTTATCATGGGAAACAGAATTAGCCCTCGACCTCTGAACAACTTTTTTTGAAAAAATCCCTAAGCCGCCAGGTCACAATTTCAGCAAAAATCTGACGTTCTGCAATTCACTCAAAAATGGTGCCAAACTGTTGCAAACGATCCCCTGAAAGCTTCTTCGGTGGAAACAGATGGGGTTGTATCATGGGAATCAGAATTAGGCTTCGACGTCTGAACAACTATTTTTGAAAAAATCCCTAAGCCGCGCGGTCACAATTTCAGCAAAAATCTGACGTTCTGCAATTGACTCAAAAATGGTGCCAAACTGTTGCAAACGATCCCCTGAAGGCTTTTTCGGAGGAAACAGATGGGTTTGCATCATGGGAAACAGAATTAGCCCTCAACGTCTGAACAAGTTTTTTTGAAAAAATCCCTAAGCTGCGCGGTCACAATTTCAGCAAGAATCTGAGGTTCTACAATTCACTCAAAAATGGTCCCAAACTGTTGCAAACGATCCCCTGAAAGCTTCTTCGGTGGAAACAGATGGCTTTTTATCATGGGAAACAGAATTAGCCCTCAACCTCTGAACAACTTTTTTTGAAAAAATCCCTAAGCCGCGCGGTCACAATTTCAGCAAAAATCTGACATTCTGCAATTCACTCAAAAATGGTGCCAAACTGTTGCAAACGATCCCCTGAAAGCTTTTTCGGTGGAAACAGATGGGTTTGTATCATGGGAATCAGAATTAGCCTTCGACGTCTGAACAACTTTTTTTGAAAAAATCCCTAAGCCGCGCGGTCACAATTTCAGCAAAAATCTGACATTCTGAAATTCATTCAAAAATGGTGCCAAACTGTTGCAAACGATCCCCTGAAAGCTTTTTCGGTGGAAACAGATGGCTTTTTATCATGGGAAACAGAATTAGCCCTCGACCTCTGAACAACTTTTTTTGAAAAAATCCCTAAGCCGCGCGGTCAGAATTTCAGCAAAAATCTGACGTTCTGCAATTCACTCAAAAATGGTGCCAAACTGTTGCAAACGATCCCCTGAAGGCTTTTTCGGAGGAAACAGATGGGTTTGCATCATGGGAAACAGAATTAGCCCTCAACGTCTGAACAACTTTTTTTGAAAAAATCCCTAAGCCGCGCGGTCACAATTTCAGCAAAAATCTGAGGTTCTGCAATTCACTCAAAAATGGTGCCAAACTGTTGCAAACGATCCCCTGAAAGCTTCTTCGGTGGAAACAGATGGCTTTTTATCATGGGAAACAGAATTAGCCCTCGACCTCTGAACAACTTTTTTTGAAAAAATCCCTAAGCCGCCAGGTCACAATTTCAGCAAAAATCTGACGTTCTGCAATTCACTCAAAAATGGTGCCAAACTGTTGCAAATGATCCCCTGAAAGCTTTTTCGGTGGAAACAGATGGGTTTGTATCATGGGAATCAGAATTAGCCTTCGACGTCTGAACAACTATTTTTGAAAAAATCCCTAAGCCGCGCGGTCACAATTTCAGCAAAAATCTGAGGTTCTGCAATTCACTCAAAAATGGTGCCAAACTGTTGCAAACGATCCCCTGAAGGCTTTTTCGGAGGAAACAGATGGGTTTGCATCATGGGAAACAGAATTAGCCCTCAACGTCTGAACAACTTTTTTTGAAAAAATCCCTAAGCCGCGCGGTCACAATTTCAGCAAAAATCTGAGGTTCTGCAATTCACTCAAAAATGGTGCCAAACTGTTGCAAACGATCCCCTGAAAGCTTCTTCGGTGGAAACAGATGGCTTTTTATCATGGGAAACAGAATTAGCCCTCGACCTCTGAACAACTTTTTTTGAAAAAATCCCTAAGCCGCGCGGTCACAATTTCAGCAAAAATCTGACGTTCTGCAATTCACTCAAAAATGGTGCCAAACTGTTGCAAACGATCCCCTGAAAGCTTCTTCGGTGGAAACAGATGGGGTTGTATCATGGGAATCAGAATTAGCCTTCGACGTCTGAACAACTATTTTTGAAAAAATCCCTAAGCCGCGCGGTCACAATTTCAGCAAAAATCTGACGTTCTGCAATTCACTCAAAAATGGTGCCAAACTGTTGCAAACGATCCCCTGAAGGCTTTTTCGGAGGAAACAGATGGGTTTGCATCATGGGAAACAGAATTAGCCCTCAACGTCTGAACAACTTTTTTTGAAAAAATCCCTAAGCCGCGCGGTCACAATTTCAGCAAAAATCTGAGGTTCTGCAATTCACTCAAAAATGGTGCCAAACTGTTGCAAACGATCCCCTGAAAGCTTCTTCGGTGGAAACAGATGGCTTTTTATCATGGGAAACAGAATTAGCCCTCGACCTCTGAACAACTTTTTTTGAAAAAATCCCTAAGCCGCCAGGTCACAATTTCAGCAAAAATCTGACGTTCTGCAATTCACTCAAAAATGGTGCCAAACTGTTGCAAACGATCCCCTGAAAGCTTTTTCGGTGGAAACAGATGGGTTTGTATCATGGGAATCAGAATTAGCCTTCGACGTCTGAACAACTTTTTTTGAAAAAATCCCTAAGCCGCGCGGTCACAATTTCAGCAAAAATCTGACATTCTGAAATTCATTCAAAAATGGTGCCAAACTGTTGCAAGCGATCCCCTGAAAGCTTTTTCGGTGAAAACAGATGGGTTTGTATCATGGGAAACAGAATTAGCCCTCGACGTCTGAACAACTTTTTTTGAAAAAATCACTAAACCGCGCGGTCATAATTTCAGCAAAAATCTGACGTTCTGCAATTCACTCAAAAATAGAGCCAAACTGTTGCAAACGATCCCCTGAAAGCTTTTTCGGTGGAAACAGATGGCTTTTTATCATGGGAAACAGAATTAGCCCTCGACCTCTGAACAACTTTTTTTGAAAAAATCCCTAAGCCGCGCGGTCAGAATTTCAGCAAAAATCTGAGGTTCTGCAATTCACTCAAAAATGGTGCCAAACTGTTGCAAACGACCGACTGAAAGCTTTTTCGGTGGAAACAGATGGGTTTGTATCATGGGAATCAGAATTAGCCTTCGACGTCTGAACAACTATTTTTGAAAAAATCCCCAAGCCGCGCGGTCACAATTGCAGCAAAAATCTGACATTCTGAAATTCACTCAAAAATGGTGCCAAAGTGTTGCAAACGATCCCCTGAAAGCTTCTTCGGTGGAAACAGATGGCTTTTTATCATGGGAAACAGAATTAGCCCTCGACCTCTGAACAACTTTTTTTGAAAAAATCCCTAAGCCGCGCGGTCACAATTTCAGCAAAAATCTAAGGTTCTGCAATTCACTCAAAAATGGTGCCAAACTGTTGCAAACGATCCCCTGAAAGCTTTTTCGGTGGAAACAGATGGGTTTGTATCATGGGAATCAGAATTAGCCTTCGACATCTGAACAACTATTTTTGAAAAAATCCCTAAGCCGCGCGGTCACAATTTCAGCAAAAATCTGACGTTCTGCAATTCACTCAAAGATGGTGCCAAACTGTTGCAAACGATCCCCTGAAAGCTTTTTCGGTGGAAACAGATGGGGTTGTATCATGGGAATCAGAATTAGCCTTCGACGTCTGAACAACTATTTTTGAAAAAATCCCTAAGCCGCGCGGTCACAATTTCAGCAAAAATCTGACGTTCTGCAATTCACTCAAAAATGGTGCCAAACTGTTGCAAACGATCCCCTGAAGGCTTTTTCGGAGGAAACAGATGGGTTTGCATCATGGGAAACAGAATTAGCCCTCAACGTCTGAACAACTTTTTTTGAAAAAATCCCTAAGCCGCGCGGTCACAATTTCAGCAAAAATCTGAGGTTCTGCAATTCACTCAAAAATGGTGCCAAACTGTTGCAAACGATCCCCTGAAAGCTTCTTCGGTGGAAACAGATGGCTTTTTATCATGGGAAACAGAATTAGCCCTCGACCTCTGAACAACTTTTTTTGAAAAAATCCCTAAGCCGCCAGGTCACAATTTCAGCAAAAATCTGACGTTCTGCAATTCACTCAAAAATGGTGCCAAACTGTTGCAAATGATCCCCTGAAAGCTTTTTCGGTGGAAACAGACGGGTTTGTATCATGGGAATCAGAATTAGCCTTCGACGTCTGAACAACTATTTTTGAAAAAATCCCTAAGCCGCGCGGTCACAATTTCAGCAAAAATCTGACGTTCTGCAATTCACTCAAAAATGGTGCCAAACTGTTGCAAACGACCGACTGAAAGCTTTTTCGGTGGAAACAGATGGGTTTGTATCATGGGAATCAGAATTAGCCTTCGACTTCTGAACAACTATTTTTGAAAAAATCCCCAAGCCGCGCGGTCACAATTGCAGCAAAAATCTGACATTCTGAAATTCACTCAAAAATGGTGCCAAACTGTTGCAAACGATCCCCTGAAAGCTTCTTCGGTGGAAACAGATGGCTTTTTATCATGGGAAACAGAATTAGCCCTCGACCTCTGAACAACTTTTTTTGAAAAAATCCCTAAGCCGCCAGGTCACAATTTCAGCAAAAATCTGACGTTCTGCAATTCACTCAAAAATGGTGCCAAACTGTTGCAAACGATCCCCTGAAAGCTTCTTCGGTGGAAACAGATGGGGTTGTATCATGGGAATCAGAATTAGGCTTCGACGTCTGAACAACTATTTTTGAAAAAATCCCTAAGCCGCGCGGTCACAATTTCAGCAAAAATCTGACGTTCTGCAATTGACTCAAAAATGGTGCCAAACTGTTGCAAACGATCCCCTGAAGGCTTTTTCGGAGGAAACAGATGGGTTTGCATCATGGGAAACAGAATTAGCCCTCAACGTCTGAACAAGTTTTTTTGAAAAAATCCCTAAGCTGCGCGGTCACAATTTCAGCAAGAATCTGAGGTTCTGCAATTCACTCAAAAATGGTCCCAAACTGTTGCAAACGATCCCCTGAAAGCTTCTTCGGTGGAAACAGATGGCTTTTTATCATGGGAAACAGAATTAGCCCTCAACCTCTGAACAACTTTTTTTGAAAAAATCCCTAAGCCGCGCGGTCACAATTTCAGCAAAAATCTGACATTCTGCAATTCACTCAAAAATGGTGCCAAACTGTTGCAAACGATCCCCTGAAAGCTTTTTCGGTGGAAACAGATGGGTTTGTATCATGGGAATCAGAATTAGCCTTCGACGTCTGAACAACTTTTTTTGAAAAAATCCCTAAGCCGCGCGGTCACAATTTCAGCAAAAATCTGACATTCTGAAATTCATTCAAAAATGGTGCCAAACTGTTGCAAGCGATCCCCTGAAAGCTTTTTCGGTGAAAACAGATGGGTTTGTATCATGGGAAACAGAATTAGCCCTCGACGTCTGAATAACTTTTTTTGAAAAAATCCCTAAACCGCGCGGTCATAATTTCAGCAAAAATCTGACGTTCTGCAATTCACTCAAAAATGGTGCCAAACTGTTGCAAACGATCCCCTGAAAGCTTTTTCGGTGGAAACAGATGGCTTTTTATCATGGGAAACAGAATTAGCCCTCGACCTCTGAACAACTTTTTTTGAAAAAATCCCTAAGCCGCGCGGTCAGAATTTCAGCAAAAATCTGACGTTCTGCAATTCACTCAAAAATGGTGCCAAACTGTTGCAAACGACCGACTGAAAGCTTTTTCGGTGGAAACAGATGGGTTTGTATCATGGGAATCAGAATTAGCCTTCGACGTCTGAACAACTATTTTTGAAAAAATCCCCAAGCCGCGCGGTCACAATTGCAGCAAAAATCTGACATTCTGAAATTCACTCAAAAATGGTGCCAAACTGTTGCAAGCGATCCCCTGAAAGCTTTTTCGGTGGAAACAGATGGGTTTGTATCATGGGAAACAGAATTAGCTCTCGAGGTCTGAAGAACTTTTTTTAAAAAAATCCCTAAGCCCCGCGGTTAGAATTTCAGCAAAAATCTGACGTTCTGCAATTCACTCAAAAATGGTGCCAAACTGTTGCAAACGATCCCCTGAAGGCTTTTTCGGAGGAAACAGATGGGTTTGCATCATGGGAAACAGAATTAGCCCTCAACGTCTGAACAACTTTTTTTGAAAAAATCCCTAAGCCGCGCGGTCACAATTTCAGCAAAAATCTGAGGTTCTGCAATTCACTCAAAAATGGTGCCAAACTGTTGCAAACGATCCCCTGAAAGCTTCTTCGGTGGAAACAGATGGCTTTTTATCATGGGAAACAGAATTAGCCCTCGACCTCTGAACAACTTTTTTTGAAAAAATCCCTAAGCCGCCAGGTCACAATTTCAGCAAAAATCTGACGTTCTGCAATTCACTCAAAAATGGTGCCAAACTGTTGCAAATGATCCCCTGAAAGCTTTTTCGGTGGAAACAGATGGGTTTGTATCATGGGAATCAGAATTAGCCTTCGACGTCTGAACAACTATTTTTGAAAAAATCCCTAAGCCGCGCGGTCACAATTTCAGCAAAAATCTGAGGTTCTGCAATTCACTCGAAAATGGTGCCAAACTGTTGCAAACGATCCCCTGAAGGCTTTTTCGGAGGAAACAGATGGGTTTGCATCATGGGAAACAGAATTAGCCCTCAACGTCTGAACAACTTTTTTTGAAAAAATCCCTAAGCCGCGCGGTCACAATTTCAGCAAAAATCTGAGGTTCTGCAATTCACTCAAAAATGGTGCCAAACTGTTGCAAACGATCCCCTGAAAGCTTCTTCGGTGGAAACAGATGGCTTTTTATCATGGGAAACAGAATTAGCCCTCGA
The DNA here is from genome assembly GCF_965153285.1 of Podarcis tiliguerta. Classification (NCBI taxonomy): domain Eukaryota; kingdom Metazoa; phylum Chordata; class Lepidosauria; order Squamata; family Lacertidae; genus Podarcis; species Podarcis tiliguerta. Next base: position 15,261,856 of record NC_139545.1, on the reverse strand, counting down.
CCTCTGAACAACTTTTTTTGAAAAAATCCCTAAGCCGCGCGGTCACAATTTCAGCAAAAATCTGACGTTCTGCAATTCACTCAAAAATGGTGCCAAACTGTTGCAAACGATCCCCTGAAAGCTTCTTCGGTGGAAACAGATGGGGTTGTATCATGGGAATCAGAATTAGCCTTCGACGTCTGAACAACTATTTTTGAAAAAATCCCTAAGCCGCGCGGTCACAATTTCAGCAAAAATCTGACGTTCTGCAATTCACTCAAAAATGGTGCCAAACTGTTGCAAACGATCCCCTGAAGGCTTTTTCGGAGGAAACAGATGGGTTTGCATCATGGGAAACAGAATTAGCCCTCAACGTCTGAACAACTTTTTTTGAAAAAATCCCTAAGCCGCGCGGTCACAATTTCAGCAAAAATCTGAGGTTCTGCAATTCACTCAAAAATGGTGCCAAACTGTTGCAAACGATCCCCTGAAAGCTTCTTCGGTGGAAACAGATGGCTTTTTATCATGGGAAACAGAATTAGCCCTCGACCTCTGAACAACTTTTTTTGAAAAAATCCCTAAGCCGCCAGGTCACAATTTCAGCAAAAATCTGACGTTCTGCAATTCACTCAAAAATGGTGCCAAACTGTTGCAAACGATCCCCTGAAAGCTTTTTCGGTGGAAACAGATGGGTTTGTATCATGGGAATCAGAATTAGCCTTCGACGTCTGAACAACTTTTTTTGAAAAAATCCCTAAGCCGCGCGGTCACAATTTCAGCAAAAATCTGACATTCTGAAATTCATTCAAAAATGGTGCCAAACTGTTGCAAGCGATCCCCTGAAAGCTTTTTCGGTGAAAACAGATGGGTTTGTATCATGGGAAACAGAATTAGCCCTCGACGTCTGAACAACTTTTTTTGAAAAAATCCCTAAACCGCGCGGTCATAATTTCAGCAAAAATCTGACGTTCTGCAATTCACTCAAAAATAGTGCCAAACTGTTGCAAACGATCCCCTGAAAGCTTTTTCGGTGGATACAGATGGCTCTTTATCATGGGAAACAAAATTAGCTCTCGAGGTCTGAAGAACTTTTTTTAAAAAAATCCCTAAGCCGCGCGGTTAGAATTTCAGCAAAAATCTGACGTTCTGCAATTCACTCAAAAATGGTGCCAAACTGTTGCAAACGATCCCCTGAAGGCTTTTTCGGAGGAAACAGATGGGTTTGCATCATGGGAAACAGAATTAGCCCTCAACGTCTGAACAACTTTTTTTGAAAAAATCCCTAAGCCGCGCGGTCACAATTTCAGCAAAAATCTGAGGTTCTGCAATTCACTCAAAAATGGTGCCAAACTGTTGCAAACGATCCCCTGAAAGCTTCTTCGGTGGAAACAGATGGCTTTTTATCATGGGAAACAGAATTAGCCCTCGACCTCTGAACAACTTTTTTTGAAAAAATCCCTAAGCCGCCAGGTCACAATTTCAGCAAAAATCTGACGTTCTGCAATTCACTCAAAAATGGTGCCAAACTGTTGCAAATGATCCCCTGAAAGCTTTTTCGGTGGAAACAGATGGGTTTGTATCATGGGAATCAGAATTAGCCTTCGACGTCTGAACAACTATTTTTGAAAAAATCCCTAAGCCGCGCGGTCACAATTTCAGCAAAAATCTGACGTTCTGCAATTCACTCAAAAATGGTGCCAAACTGTTGCAAACGATCCCCTGAAGGCTTTTTCGGAGGAAACAGATGGGTTTGCATCATGGGAAACAGAATTAGCCCTCAACGTCTGAACAACTTTTTTTGAAAAAATCCCTAAGCCGCGCGGTCACAATTTCAGCAAAAATCTGAGGTTCTGCAATTCACTCAAAAATGGTGCCAAACTGTTGCAAACGATCCCCTGAAAGCTTCTTCGGTGGAAACAGATGGCTTTTTATCATGGGAAACAGAATTAGCCCTCGACCTCTGAACAACTTTTTTTGAAAAAATCCCTAAGCCGCGCGGTCACAATTTCAGCAAAAATCTGACGTTCTGCAATTCACTCAAAAATGGTGCCAAACTGTTGCAAACGATCCCCTGAAAGCTTCTTCGGTGGAAACAGATGGGGTTGTATCATGGGAATCAGAATTAGCCCTCGACCTCTGAACAACTTTTTTTGAAAAAATCCCTAAGCCGCCAGGTCACAATTTCAGCAAAAATCTGACGTTCTGCAATTCACTCAAAAATGGTGCCAAACTGTTGCAAACGATCCCCTGAAAGCTTTTTCGGTGAAAACAGATGGGTTTGTATCATGGGAAACAGAATTAGCCCTCGACGTCTGAACAACTTTTTTTGAAAAAATCCCTAAACCGCGCGGTCATAATTTCAGCAAAAATCTGACGTTCTGCAATTCACTCAAAAATAGTGCCAAACTGTTGCAAACGATCCCCTGAAAGCTTTTTCGGTGGAAACAGATGGCTTTTTATCATGGGAAACAGAATTAGCTCTCGAGGTCTGAAGAACTTTTTTTAAAAAAATCCCTAAGCCGCGCGGTTAGAATTTCAGCAAAAATCTGACGTTCTGCAATTCACTCAAAAATGGTGCCAAACTGTTGCAAACGATCCCCTGAAGGCTTTTTCGGAGGAAACAGATGGGTTTGCATCATGGGAAATAGAATTAGCCCTCAACGTCTGAACAACTTTTTTTGAAAAAATCCCTAAGCCGCGCGGTCACAATTTCAGCAAAAATCTGAGGTTCTGCAATTCACTCAAAAATGGTGCCAAACTGTTGCAAACGATCCCCTGAAAGCTTCTTCGGTGGAAACAGATGGCTTTTTATCACGGGAAACAGAATTAGCCCTCGACCTCTGAACAACTTTTTTTGAAAAAATCCCTAAGCCGCCAGGTCACAATTTCAGCAAAAATCTGACGTTCTGCAATTCACTCAAAAATGGTGCCAAACTGTTGCAAATGATCCCCTGAAAGCTTTTTCGGTGGAAACAGATGGGTTTGTATCATGGGAATCAGAATTAGCCTTCGACGTCTGAACAACTATTTTTGAAAAAATCCCTAAGCCGCGCGGTCACAATTTCAGCAAAAATCTGACGTTCTGCAATTCACTCAAAAATGGTGCCAAACTGTTGCAAACGATCCCCTGAAGGCTTTTTCGGAGGAAACAGATGGGTTTGCATCATGGGAAACAGAATTAGCCCTCAACGTCTGAAGAACTTTTTTTGAAAAAATCCCTAAGCCGCGCGGTCACAATTTCAGCAAAAATCTGAGGTTCTGCAATTCACTCAAAAATGGTGCCAAACTGTTGCAAACGATCCCCTGAAAGCTTCTTCGGTGGAAACAGATGGCTTTTTATCATGGGAAACAGAATTAGCCCTCGACCTCTGAACAACTTTTTTTGAAAAAATCCCTAAGCCGCCAGGTCACAATTTCAGCAAAAATCTGACGTTCTGCAATTCACTCAAAAATGGTGCCAAACTGTTGCAAACGATCCCCTGAAAGCTTTTTCGGTGGAAACAGATGGGTTTGTATCATGGGAATCAGAATTAGCCTTCGACGTCTGAACAACTTTTTTTGAAAAAATCCCTAAGCCGCGCGGTCACAATTTCAGCAAAAATCTGACATTCTGAAATTCATTCAAAAATGGTGCCAAACTGTTGCAAGCGATCCCCTTAAAGCTTTTTCGGTGAAAACAGATGGGTTTGTATCATGGGAAACAGAATTAGCCCTCGACGTCTGAACAACTTTTTTTGAAAAAATCCCTAAACCGCGCGGTCATAATTTCAGCAAAAATCTGACGTTCTGCAATTCACTCAAAAATAGTGCCAAACTGTTGCAAACGATCCCCTGAAAGCTTTTTCGGTGGAAACAGATGGCTTTTTATCATGGGAAACAGAATTAGCCCTCGACCTCTGAACAACTTTTTTTGAAAAAATCCCTAAGCCGCGCGGTCAGAATTTCAGCAAAAATCTGAGGTTCTGCAATTCACTCAAAAATGGTGCCAAACTGTTGCAAAAGACCGACTGAAAGCTTTTTCGGTGGAAACAGATGGGTTTGTATCATGGGAATCAGAATTAGCCTTCGACGTCTGAACAACTATTTTTGAAAAAATGCCCAAGCCGCGCGGTCACAATTGCAGCAAAAATCTGACATTCTGAAATTCACTCAAAAATGGTGCCAAACTGTTGCAAGCGATCCCCTGAAAGCTTTTTCGGTGGAAACAGATGGGTTTGTATCATGGGAAACAGAATTAGCTCTCGAGGTCTGAAGAACTTTTTTTGAAAAAATCCCTAAGCCGCGCGGTCACAATTTCAGCAAAAATCTGAGGTTCTGCAATTCACTCAAAAATGGTGCCAAACTGTTGCAAACGATCCCCTGAAAGCTTCTTCGGTGGAAACAGATGGCTTTTTATCATGGGAAACAGAATTAGCCCTCGACCTCTGAACAACTTTTTTTGAAAAAATCCCTAAGCCGCCAGGTCACAATTTCAGCAAAAATCTGACGTTCTGCAATTCACTGAAAAATGGTGCCAAACTGTTGCAAACGATCCCCTGAAAGCTTTTTCGGTGGAAACAGATGGGTTTGTATCATGGGAATCAGAATTAGCCTTCGACGTCTGAACAACTTTTTTTGAAAAAATCCCTAAGCCGCGCGGTCACAATTTCAGCAAAAATCTGACATTCTGAAATTCATTCAAAAATGGTGCCAAACTGTTGCAAGCGATCCCCTGAAAGCTTTTTCGGTGAAAACAGATGGGTTTGTATCATGGGAAACAGAATTAGCCCTCGACGTCTGAACAACTTTTTTTGAAAAAATCCCTAAACCGCGCGGTCATAATTTCAGCAAAAATCTGACGTTCTGCAATTCACTCAAAAATAGTGCCAAACTGTTGCAAACGATCCCCTGAAAGCTTTTTCGGTGGAAACAGATGGCTTTTTATCATGGGAAACAGAATTAGCCCTCGACCTCTGAACAACTTTTTTTGAAAAAATCCCTAAGCCGCGCGGTCAGAATTTCAGCAAAAATCTGAGGTTCTGCAATTCACTCAAAAATGGTGCCAAACTGTTGCAAACGACCGACTGAAAGCTTTTTCGGTGGAAACAGATGGGTTTGTATCATGGGAATCAGAATTAGCCTTCGACGTCTGAACAACTATTTTTGAAAAAATCCCCAAGCCGCGCGGTCACAATTGCAGCAAAAATCTGACATTCTGAAATTCACTCAAAAATGGTGCCAAACTGTTGCAAACGATCCCCTGAAAGCTTCTTCGGTGGAAACAGATGGCTTTTTATCATGGGAAACAGAATTAGCCCTCGACCTCTGAACAACTTTTTTTGAAAAAATCCCTAAGCCGCGCGGTCACAATTTCAGCAAAAATCTGAGGTTCTGCAATTCACTCAAAAATGGTGCCAAACTGTTGCAAACGATCCCCTGAAGGCTTTTTCGGAGGAAACAGATGGGTTTGTATCATGGGAATCAGAATTAGCCTTCGACGTCTGAACAACTATTTTTGAAAAAATCCCTAAGCCGCGCGGTCACAATTTCAGCAAAAATCTGACGTTCTGCAATTCACTCAAAGATGGTGCCAAACTGTTGCAAACGATCCCCTGAAAGCTTTTTCGGTGGAAACAGATGGGGTTGTATCATGGGAAACAGAATTAGCCCTCGACCTCTGAACAACTTTTTTTGAAAAAATCCCTAAGCCGCGCGGTCACAATTTCAGCAAAAATCTGACGTTCTGCAATTCACTCAAAAATGGTGCCAAACTGTTGCAAATGATCCCCTGAAAGCTTTTTCGGTGAAAACAGATGGGTTTGTATCATGGGAAACAGAATTAGCCCTCGACGTCTGAACAACTTTTTTTGAAAAAATCCCTAAACCGCGCGGTCATAATTTCAGCAAAAATCTGACGTTCTGCAATTCACTCAAAAATGGTGCCAAACTGTTGCAAACGATCCCCTGAAAGCTTTTTCGGTGGAAACAGATGGCTTTTTATCATGGGAAACAGAATTAGCCCTCAACGTCTGAACAACTTTTTTTGAAAAAATCCCTAAGCCGCGCGGTCACAATTTCAGCAAAAATCTGAGGTTCTGCAATTCACTCAAAAATGGTGCCAAACTGTTGCAAATGATCCCCTGAAAGCTTTTTCGGTGGAAACAGATGGGTTTGTATCATGGGAATCAGAATTAGCCTTCGACGTCTGAACAACTATTTTTGAAAAAATCCCTAAGCCGCGCGGTCACAATTTCAGCAAAAATCTGAGGTTCTGCAATTCACTCAAATATGGTGCCAAACTGTTGCAAACGATCCCCTGAAGGCTTTTTCGGAGGAAACAGATGGGTTTGCATCATGGGAAACAGAATTAGCCCTCAACGTCTGAACAACTTTTTTTGAAAAAATCCCTAAGCCGCGCGGTCACAATTTCAGCAAAAATCTGAGGTTCTGCAATTCACTCAAAAATGGTGCCAAACTGTTGCAAACGATCCCCTGAAAGCTTCTTCGGTGGAAACAGATGGCTTTTTATCATGGGAAACAGAATTAGCCCTCGACCTCTGAACAACTTTTTTTGAAAAAATCCCTAAGCCGCGCGGTCAGAATTTCAGCAAAAATCTGAGGTTCTGCAATTCACTCAAAAATGGTGCCAAACTGTTGCAAAAGACCGACTGAAAGCTTTTTCGGTGGAAACAGATGGGTTTGTATCATGGGAATCAGAATTAGCCTTCGACGTCTGAACAACTATTTTTGAAAAAATGCCCAAGCCGCGCGGTCACAATTGCAGCAAAAATCTGACATTCTGAAATTCACTCAAAAATGGTGCCAAACTGTTGCAAGCGATCCCCTGAAAGCTTTTTCGGTGGAAACAGATGGGTTTGTATCATGGGAAACAGAATTAGCTCTCGAGGTCTGAAGAACTTTTTTTGAAAAAATCCCTAAGCCGCGCGGTCACAATTTCAGCAAAAATCTGAGGTTCTGCAATTCACTCAAAAATGGTGCCAAACTGTTGCAAACGATCCCCTGAAAGCTTCTTCGGTGGAAACAGATGGCTTTTTATCATGGGAAACAGAATTAGCCCTCGACCTCTGAACAACTTTTTTTGAAAAAATCCCTAAGCCGCCAGGTCACAATTTCAGCAAAAATCTGACGTTCTGCAATTCACTGAAAAATGGTGCCAAACTGTTGCAAACGATCCCCTGAAAGCTTTTTCGGTGGAAACAGATGGGTTTGTATCATGGGAATCAGAATTAGCCTTCGACGTCTGAACAACTTTTTTTGAAAAAATCCCTAAGCCGCGCGGTCACAATTTCAGCAAAAATCTGACATTCTGAAATTCATTCAAAAATGGTGCCAAACTGTTGCAAGCGATCCCCTGAAAGCTTTTTCGGTGAAAACAGATGGGTTTGTATCATGGGAAACAGAATTAGCCCTCGACGTCTGAACAACTTTTTTTGAAAAAATCCCTAAACCGCGCGGTCATAATTTCAGCAAAAATCTGACGTTCTGCAATTCACTCAAAAATAGTGCCAAACTGTTGCAAACGACCGACTGAAAGCTTTTTCGGTGGAAACAGATGGGTTTGTATCATGGGAATCAGAATTAGCCTTCGACGTCTGAACAACTATTTTTGAAAAAATCCCCAAGCCGCGCGGTCACAATTGCAGCAAAAATCTGACATTCTGAAATTCACTCAAAAATGGTGCCAAACTGTTGCAAACGATCCCCTGAAAGCTTCTTCGGTGGAAACAGATGGCTTTTTATCATGGGAAACAGAATTAGCCCTCGACCTCTGAACAACTTTTTTTGAAAAAATCCCTAAGCCGCGCGGTCACAATTTCAGCAAAAATCTGAGGTTCTGCAATTCACTCAAAAATGGTGCCAAACTGTTGCAAACGATCCCCTGAAAGCTTTTTCGGTGGAAACAGATGGGTTTGTATCATGGGAATCAGAATTAGCCTTCGACGTCTGAACAACTATTTTTGAAAAAATCCCTAAGCCGCGCGGTCACAATTTCAGCAAAAATCTGACGTTCTGCAATTCACTCAAAGATGGTGCCAAACTGTTGCAAACGATCCCCTGAAAGCTTTTTCGGTGGAAACAGATGGGGTTGTATCATGGGAAACAGAATTAGCCCTCGACCTCTGAACAACTTTTTTTGAAAAAATCCCTAAGCCGCGCGGTCACAATTTCAGCAAAAATCTGAGGTTCTGCAATTCACTCAAAAATGGTGCCAAACTGTTGCAAACGATCCCCTGAAAGCTTCTTCGGTGGAAACAGATGGCTTTTTATCATGGGAAACAGAATTAGCCCTCGACCTCTGAACAACATTTTTTGAAAAAATCCCTAAGCTGCGCGGTCACAATTTCAGCAAGAATCTGAGGTTCTGCAATTCACTCAAAAATGGTCCCAAACTGTTGCAAACGATCCCCTGAAAGCTTCTTCGGTGGAAACAGATGGCTTTTTATCATGGGAAACAGAATTAGCCCTCAACCTCTGAACAACTTTTTTTGAAAAAATCCCTAAGCCGCGCGGTCACAATTTCAGCAAAAATCTGACATTCTGCAATTCACTCAAAAATGGTGCCAAACTGTTGCAAACGATCCCCTGAAAGCTTTTTCGGTGGAAACAGATGGGTTTGTATCATGGGAATCAGAATTAGCCTTCGACGTCTGAAAAACTTTTTTTGAAAAAATCCCTAAGCCGCGCGGTCACAATTTCAGCAAAAATCTGACATTCTGAAATTCATTCAAAAATGGTGCCAAACTGTTGCAAGCGATCCCCTGAAAGCTTTTTCGGTGAAAACAGATGGGTTTGTATCATGGGAAACAGAATTAGCCCTCGACCTCTGAACAACTTTTTTTGAAAAAATCCCTAAGCCGCGGGGTCACAATTTCAGCAAAACTCTGAGGTTCTGCAATTCACTCAAAAATGGTGCCAAACTGTTGCAAACGATCCCCTGAAAGCTTTTTCGGTGGAAACAGATGGGTTTGTATCATGGGAATCAGAATTAGCCTTCGACGTCTGAACAACTATTTTTGAAAAAATCCCTAAGCCGCGCGGTCACAATTTCAGCAAAAATCTGACGTTCTGCAATTCACTCAAAGATGGTGCCAAACTGTTGCAAACGATCCCCTGAAAGCTTTTTCGGTGGAAACAGATGGGGTTGTATCATGGGAATCAGAATTAGCCTTCGACGTCTGAACAACTATTTTTGAAAAAATCCCTAAGCCGCGCGGTCACAATTTCAGCAAAAATCTGACGTTCTGCAATTCACTCAAAAATGGTGCCAAACTGTTGCAAACGATCCCCTGAAAGCTTCTTTGGTGGAAACAGATGGCTTTTTATCATGGGAAACAGAATTAGCCCTCGACCTCTGAACAACTTTTTTTGAAAAAATCCCTAAGCCGCCAGGTCACAATTTCAGCAAAAATCTGGCGTTCTGCAATTCACTCAAAAATGGTGCCAAACTGTTGCAAATGATCCCCTGAAAGCTTTTTCGGTGGAAACAGATGGGTTTGTATCATGGGAATCAGAATTAGCCTTCGACGTCTGAACAACTATTTTTGAAAAAATCCCTAAGCCGCGCGGTCACAATTTCAGCAAAAATCTGACGTTCTGCAATTCACTCAAAAATGGTGCCAAACTGTTGCAAACGATCCCCTGAAGGCTTTTTCGGAGGAAACAGATGGGTTTGCATCATGGGAAACAGAATTAGCCCTCAACGTCTGAACAACTTTTTTTGAAAAAATCCCTAAGCCGCGCGGTCACAATTTCAGCAAAAATCTGAGGTTCTGCAATTCACCCCAAAATGGTGCCAAACTGTTGCAAACGATCCCCTGAAAGCTTCTTCGGTGGAAACAGATGGCTTTTTATCATGGGAAACAGAATTAGCCCTCGACCTCTGAACAACTTTTTTTGAAAAAATCCCTAATCCGCCAGGTCACAATTTCAGCAAAAATCTGACGTTCTGCAATTCACTCAAAAATGGTGCCAAACTGTTGCAAATGATCCCCTGAAAGCTTTTTCGGTGGAAACAGATGGGTTTGTATCATGGGAATCAGAATTAGCCTTCGACGTCTGAACAACTTTTTTTGAAAAAATCCCTAAGCCGCGCGGTCACAATTTCAGCAAAAATCTGACATTCTGAAATTCACTAAAAAATGGTGCCAAACTGTTGCAAGCGATCCCCTGAAAGCTTTTTCGGTGGAAACAGATGGGGTTGTATCATGGGAATCAGAATTAGCCTTCGACGTCTGAACAACTATTTTTGAAAAAATCCCTAAGCCGCGCGGTCACAATTTCAGCAAAAATCTGACGTTCTGCAATTCACTCAAAAATGGTGCCAAACTGTTGCAAACGATCCCCTGAAGGCTTTTTCGGAGGAAACAGATGGGTTTGCATCATGGGAAACAGAATTAGCCCTCAACGTCTGAACAACTTTTTTTGAAAAAATCCCTAAGCCGCGCGGTCACAATTTCAGCAAAAATCTGAGGTTCTGCAATTCACTCAAAAATGGTGCCAAACTGTTGCAAACGATCCCCTGAAAGCTTCTTCGGTGGAAACAGATGGCTTTTTATCATGGGAAACAGAATTAGCCCTCGACCTCTGAACAACTTTTTTTGAAAAAATCCCTAAGCCGCCAGGTCACAATTTCAGCAAAAATCTGACGTTCTGCAATTCACTCAAAAATGGTGCCAAACTGTTGCAAAGGATCCCCTGAAAGCTTTTTCGGTGGAAACAGATGGGTTTGTATCATGGGAATCAGAATTAGCCTTCGACGTCTGAACAACTATTTTTGAAAAAATCCCTAAGCCGCGCGGTCACAATTTCAGCAAAAATCTGACGTTCTGCAATTCACTCAAAAATGGTGCCAAACTGTAGCAAACGATCCCCTGAAGGCTTTTTCGGAGGAAACAGATGGGTTTGCATCATGGGAATCAGAATTAGCCCTCAACGTCTGAACAACTTTTTTTGAAAAAATCCCTAAGCCGCGCGGTCACAATTTCAGCAAAAATCTGAGGTTCTGCAATTCACTCAAAAATGGTGCCAAACTGTTGCAAACGATCCCCTGAAAGCTTCTTCGGTGGAAACAGATGGCTTTTTATCATGGGAAACAGAATTAGCCCTCGACCTCTGAACAACTTTTTTTGAAAAAATCCCTAATCCGCCAGGTCACAATTTCAGCAAAAATCTGACGTTCTGCAATTCACTCAAAAATGGTGCCAAACTATTGCAAATGATCCCCTGAAAGCTTTTTCGGTGGAAACAGATGGGTTTGTATCATGGGAATCAGAATTAGCCTTCGATGTCTGAACAACTTTTTTTGAAAAAATCCCTAAGCCGCGCGGTCACAATTTCAGCAAAAATCTGACATTCTGAAATTCACTCAAAAATGGTGCCAAACTGTTGCAAGCGATCCCCTGAAAGCTTTTTCGGTGGAAACAGATGGCTTTTTATCATGGGAAACAGAATTAGCCCTCGACCTCTGAACAACTTTTTTTGAAAAAATCCCTAAGCCGCGCGGTCACAATTTCAGCAAAAATCTGACGTTCTGCAATTCACTCAAAAATGGTGCCAAACTGTTGCAAACGATCCCCTGAAAGCTTCTTCGGTGGAAACAGATGGGGTTGTATCATGGGAATCAGAATTAGCCCTCGACGTCTGAACAACTTTTTTTGAAAAAATCCCTAAACCGCGCGGTCATAATTTCAGCAAAAATCTGACGTTCTGCAATTCACTCAAAAATGGTGCCAAACTGTTGCAAACGATCCCCTGAAAGCTTTTTCGGTGGAAACAGATGGCTTTTTATCATGGGAAACAGAATTAGCCCTCGACCTCTGAACAACTTTTTTTGAAAAAATCCCTAAGCCGCGCGGTCACAATTTCAGCAAAAATCTGAGGTTCTGCAATTCACTCAAAAATGGTGCCAAACTGTTGCAAACGACCGACTGAAAGCTTTTTCGGAGGAAACAGATGGGTTTGTATCATGGGAATCAGAATTAGCCTTCGACGTCTGAACAACTATTTTTGAAAAAATCCCCAAGCCGCGCGGTCACAATTGCAGCAAAAATCTGACATTCTGAAATTCACTCAAAAATGGTGCCAAACTGTTGCAAGCGATCCCCTGAAAGCTTTTTCGGTGGAAACAGATGGGTTTGTATCATGGGAAACAGAATTAGCTCTCGAGGTCTGAAGAACTTTTTTTTAAAAAATCCCTAAGCCGCGCGGTCACAATTTCAGCAAAAATATGACGTTCTGCAATTCACTCAAAAATGGTGCCAAACTGTTGCAAACGATCCCCTGAAAGCTTTTTCGGTGGAAACAGATGGGTTTGTATCATGGGAATCAGAATTAGCCTTCGACGTCTGAACAACTTTTTTTGAAAAAATCCCTAAGCCGCGCGGTCACAATTTCAGCAAAAATCTGAGGTTCTGCAATTCACTCAAAAATGGTGCCAAACTGTTGCAAACGATCCCCTGAAAGCTTCTTCGGTGGAAACAGATGGCTTTTTATCATGGGAAACAGAATTAGCCCTCGACCTCTGAACAACTTTTTTTGAAAAAATCCCTAAGCCGCGGGGTCACAATTTCAGCAAAAATCTGAGGTTCTGCAATTCACTCAAAAATGGTGCCAAACTGTTGCAAACGATCCCCTGAAAGCTTTTTCGGTGGAAACAGATGGGTTTGTATCATGGGAATCAGAATTAGCCTTCGACGTCTGAACAACTATTTTTGAAAAAATCCCTAAGCCGCGCGGTCACAATTTCAGCAAAAATCTGACGTTCTGCAATTCACTCAAAGATGGTGCCAAACTGTTGCAAACGATCCCCTGAAAGCTTTTTCGGTGGAAACAGATGGGGTTGTATCATGGGAATCAGAATTAGCCTTCGACGTCTGAACAACTATTTTTGAAAAAATCCCTAAGCCGCGCGGTCACAATTTCAGCAAAAATCTGACGTTCTGCAATTCACTCAAAAATGGTGCCAAACTGTTGCAAACGATCCCCTGAAGGCTTTTTCGGAGGAAACAGATGGGTTTGCATCATGGGAAACAGAATTAGCCCTCAACGTCTGAACAACTTTTTTTGAAAAAATCCCTAAACCGCGCGGTCATAATTTCAGCAAAAATCTGACGTTCTGCAATTCACTCAAAAATGGTGCCAAACTGTTGCAAACGATCCCCTGAAAGCTTTTTCGGTGAAAACAGATGGCTTTTTATCATGGGAAACAGAATTAGCCCTCGACCTCTGAACAACTTTTTTTGAAAAAATCCCTAAGCCGCGCGGTCAGAATTTCAGCAAAAATCTGAGGTTCTGCAATTCACTCAAAAATGGTGCCAAACTGTTGCAAACGACCGACTGAAAGCTTTTTCGGAGGAAACAGATGGGTTTGTATCATGGGAATAAGAATTAGCCTTCAACGTCTGAACAACTATTTTTGAAAAAATCCCCAAGCCGCGCGGTCACAATTGCAGCAAAAATCTGACATTCTGAAATTCACTCAAAAATGGTGCCAAACTGTTGCAAGCGATCCCCTGAAAGCTTTTTCGGAGGAAACAGATGGGTTTGCATCATGGGAAACAGAATTAGCCCTCGACCTCTGAACAACTTTTTTTGAAAAAATCCCTAAGCCGCGCGGTCACAATTTCAGCAAAAATATGACGTTCTGCAATTCACTCAAAAATGGTGCCAAACTGTTGCAAACGATGCCCTGAAAGCTTTTTCGGTGGAAACAGATGGGTTTGTATCATGGGAATCAGAATTAGCCTTCGACGTCTGAACAACTTTTTTTGAAAAAATCCCTAAGCCGCGCGGTCACAATTTCAGCAAAAATCTGAGGTTCTGCAATTCACTCAAAAATGGTGCCAAACTGTTGCAAACGATCCCCTGAAAGCTTCTTCGGTGGAAACAGATGGCTTTTTATCATGGGAAACAGAATTAGCCCTCGACCTCTGAACAACTTTTTTTGAAAAAATCCCTAAGCCGCCAGGTCACAATTTCAGCAAAAATCTGGCGTTCTGCAATTCACTCAAAAATGGTGCCAAACTGTTGCAAATGATCCCCTGAAAGCTTTTTCGGTGGAAACAGATGGGTTTGTATCATGGGAATCAGAATTAGCCTTCGACGTCTGAACAACTATTTTTGAAAAAATCCCTAAGCCGCGCGGTCACAATTTCAGCAAAAATCTGACGTTCTGCAATTCACTCAAAAATGGTGCCAAACTGTTGCAAACGATCCCCTGAAGGCTTTTTCGGAGGAAACAGATGGGTTTGCATCATGGGAAACAGAATTAGCCCTCAACGTCTGAACAACTTTTTTTGAAAAAATCCCTAAGCCGCGCGGTCACAATTTCAGCAAAAATCTGAGGTTCTGCAATTCACCCCAAAATGGTGCCAAACTGTTGCAAACGATCCCCTGAAAGCTTCTTCGGTGGAAACAGATGGGTTTCTATCATGGGAATAAGAATTAGCCCTCGACCTCTGAACAACTTTTTTTGAAAAAATCCCTAATCCGCCAGGTCACAATTTCAGCAAAAATCTGAGGTTCTGCAATTCACTCAAAAATGGTGCCAAACTGTTGCAAACGACCGACTGAAAGCTTTTTCGGAGGAAACAGATGGGTTTGTATCATGGGAATCAGAATTAGCCTTCGACGTCTGAACAACTATTTTTGAAAAAATCCCCAAGCCGCGCGGTCACAATTGCAGCAAAAATCTGACATTCTGAAATTCACTCAAAAATGGTGCCAAACTGTTGCAAGCGATCCCCTGAAAGCTTTTTCGGTGGAAACAGATGGGTTTGTATCATGGGAAACAGAATTAGCTCTCGAGGTCTGAAGAACTTTTTTTTAAAAAATCCCTAAGCCGCGCGGTCACAATTTCAGCAAAAATATGACGTTCTGCAATTCACTCAAAAATGGTGCCAAACTGTTGCAAACGATCCCCTGAAAGCTTTTTCGGTGGAAACAGATGGGTTTGTATCATGGGAATCAGAATTAGCCTTCGACGTCTGAACAACTTTTTTTGAAAAAATCCCTAAGCCGCGCGGTCACAATTTCAGCAAAAATCTGAGGTTCTGCAATTCACTCAAAAATGGTGCCAAACTGTTGCAAACGATCCCCTGAAAGCTTCTTCGGTGGAAACAGATGGCTTTTTATCATGGGAAACAGAATTAGCCCTCGACCTCTGAACAACTTTTTTTGAAAAAATCCCTAAGCCGCCAGGTCACAATTTCAGCAAAAATCTGGCGTTCTGCAATTCACTCAAAAATGGTGCCAAACTGTTGCAAATGATCCCCTGAAAGCTTTTTCGGTGGAAACAGATGGGTTTGTATCATGGGAATCAGAATTAGCCTTCGACGTCTGAACAACTATTTTTGAAAAAATCCCTAAGCCGCGCGGTCACAATTTCAGCAAAAATCTGACGTTCTGCAATTCACTCAAAAATGGTGCCAAACTGTTGCAAACGATCCCCTGAAGGCTTTTTCGGAGGAAACAGATGGGTTTGCATCATGGGAAACAGAATTAGCCCTCAACGTCTGAACAACTTTTTTTGAAAAAATCCCTAAGCCGCGCGGTCACAATTTCAGCAAAAATCTGAGGTTCTGCAATTCACCCCAAAATGGTGCCAAACTGTTGCAAACGATCCCCTGAAAGCTTCTTCAGTGGAAACAGATGGCTTTTTATCATGGGAAACAGAATTAGCCCTCGACCTCTGAACAACTTTTTTTGAAAAAATCCCTAATCCGCCAGGTCACAATTTCAGCAAAAATCTGACGTTCTGCAATTCACTCAAAAATGGTGCCAAACTGTTGCAAATGATCCCCTGAAAGCTTTTTCGGTGGAAACAGATGGGTTTGTATCATGGGAATCAGAATTAGCCTTCGACGTCTGAACAACTTTTTTTGAAAAAATCCCTAAGCCGCGCGGTCACAATTTCAGCAAAAATCTGACATTCTGAAATTCACTAAAAAATGGTGCCAAACTGTTGCAAGCGATCCCCTGAAAGCTTTTTCGGTGGAAACAGATGGGGTTGTATCATGGGAATCAGAATTAGCCTTCGACGTCTGAACAACTATTTTTGAAAAAATCCCTAAGCCGCGCGGTCACAATTTCAGCAAAAATCTGACGTTCTGCAATTCACTCAAAAATGGTGCCAAACTGTTGCAAACGATCTCCTGAAGGCTTTTTCGGAGGAAACAGATGGCTTTTTATCATGGGAAACAGAATTAGCCCTCGACCTCTGAACAACTTTTTTTGAAAAAATCCCTAAGCCGCCAGGTCACAATTTCAGCAAAAATCTGGCGTTCTGCAATTCACTCAAAAATGGTGCCAAACTGTTGCAAATGATCCCCTGAAAGCTTTTTCGGTGGAAACAGATGGGTTTGTATCATGGGAATCAGAATTAGCCTTCGACGTCTGAACAACTATTTTTGAAAAAATCCCT
The DNA here is from genome assembly GCF_965153285.1 of Podarcis tiliguerta. NCBI lineage: Eukaryota > Metazoa > Chordata > Lepidosauria > Squamata > Lacertidae > Podarcis > Podarcis tiliguerta. The sequence continues at coordinate 15,245,457 of NC_139545.1, read as the reverse complement.
AAGCCGCGCGGTCACAATTTCAGCAAAAATCTGACGTTCTGCAATTCACTCAAAAATGGTGCCAAACTGTTGCAAACGATCCCCTGAAGGCTTTTTCGGAGGAAACAGATGGGTTTGCATCATGGGAAACAGAATTAGCCCTCAACGTCTGAACAACTTTTTTTGAAAAAATCCCTAAGCCGCGCGGTCACAATTTCAGCAAAAATCTGAGGTTCTGCAATTCACCCCAAAATGGTGCCAAACTGTTGCAAACGATCCCCTGAAAGCTTCTTCGGTGGAAACAGATGGCTTTTTATCATGGGAAACAGAATTAGCCCTCGACCTCTGAACAACTTTTTTTGAAAAAATCCCTAATCCGCCAGGTCACAATTTCAGCAAAAATCTGACGTTCTGCAATTCACTCAAAAATGGTGCCAAACTGTTGCAAATGATCCCCTGAAAGCTTTTTCGGTGGAAACAGATGGGTTTGTATCATGGGAATCAGAATTAGCCTTCGACGTCTGAACAACTTTTTTTGAAAAAATCCCTAAGCCGCGCGGTCACAATTTCAGCAAAAATCTGACATTCTGAAATTCACTAAAAAATGGTGCCAAACTGTTGCAAGCGATCCCCTGAAAGCTTTTTCGGTGGAAACAGATGGGGTTGTATCATGGGAATCAGAATTAGCCTTCGACGTCTGAACAACTATTTTTGAAAAAATCCCTAAGCCGCGCGGTCACAATTTCAGCAAAAATCTGACGTTCTGCAATTCACTCAAAAATGGTGCCAAACTGTTGCAAACGATCTCCTGAAGGCTTTTTCGGAGGAAACAGATGGGTTTGCATCATGGGAAACAGAATTAGCCCTCGACCTCTGAACAACTTTTTTTGAAAAAATCCCTAAGCCGCGCGGTCACAATTTCAGCAAAAATCTGACGTTCTGCAATTCACTCAAAAATGGTGCCAAACTGTTGCAAACGATCCCCTGAAAGCTTCTTCGGTGGAAACAGATGGGGTTGTATCATGGGAATCAGAATTAGCCCTCGACGTCTGAACAACTTTTTTTGAAAAAATCCCTAAACCGCGCGGTCATAATTTCAGCAAAAATCTGACGTTCTGCAATTCACTCAAAAATGGTGCCAAACTGTTGCAAACGATCCCCTGAAAGCTTTTTCGGTGGAAACAGATGGCTTTTTATCATGGGAAACAGAATTAGCCCTCGACCTCTGAACAACTTTTTTTGAAAAAATCCCTAAGCCGCGCGGTCAGAATTTCAGCAAAAATCTGAGGTTCTGCAATTCACTCAAAAATGGTGCCAAACTGTTGCAAACGACCGACTGAAAGCTTTTTCGGAGGAAACAGATGGGTTTGTATCATGGGAATCAGAATTAGCCTTCGACGTCTGAACAACTATTTTTGAAAAAATCCCCAAGCCGCGCGGTCACAATTGCAGCAAAAATCTGACATTCTGAAATTCACTCAAAAATGGTGCCAAACTGTTGCAAGCGATCCCCTGAAAGCTTTTTCGGTGGAAACAGATGGGTTTGTATCATGGGAAACAGAATTAGCTCTCGAGGTCTGAAGAACTTTTTTTTAAAAAATCCCTAAGCCGCGCGGTAACAATTTCAGCAAAAATATGACGTTCTGCAATTCACTCAAAAATGGTGCCAAACTGTTGCAAACGATCCCCTGAAAGCTTTTTCGGTGGAAACAGATGGGTTTGTATCATGGGAATCAGAATTAGCCTTCGACGTCTGAACAACTTTTTTTGAAAAAATCCCTAAGCCGCGCGGTCACAATTTCAGCAAAAATCTGAGGTTCTGCAATTCACTCAAAAATGGTGCCAAACTGTTGCAAACGATCCCCTGAAAGCTTCTTCGGTGGAAACAGATGGCTTTTTATCATGGGAAACAGAATTAGCCCTCGACCTCTGAACAACTTTTTTTGAAAAAATCCCTAAGCCGCGGGGTCACAATTTCAGCAAAAATCTGAGGTTCTGCAATTCACTCAAAAATGGTGCCAAACTGTTGCAAACGATCCCCTGAAAGCTTTTTCGGTGGAAACAGATGGGTTTGTATCATGGGAATCAGAATTAGCCTTCGACGTCTGAACAACTATTTTTGAAAAAATCCCTAAGCCGCGCGGTCACAATTTCAGCAAAAATCTGACGTTCTGCAATTCACTCAAAGATGGTGCCAAACTGTTGCAAACGATCCCCTGAAAGCTTTTTCGGTGGAAACAGATGGGGTTGTATCATGGGAATCAGAATTAGCCTTCGACGTCTGAACAACTATTTTTGAAAAAATCCCTAAGCCGCGCGGTCACAATTTCAGCAAAAATCTGACGTTCTGCAATTCACTCAAAAATGGTGCCAAACTGTTGCAAACGATCCCCTGAAGGCTTTTTCGGAGGAAACAGATGGGTTTGCATCATGGGAAACAGAATTAGCCCTCAACGTCTGAACAACTTTTTTTGAAAAAATCCCTAAACCGCGCAGTCATAATTTCAGCAAAAATCTGACGTTCTGCAATTCACTCAAAAATGGTGCCAAACTGTTGCAAACGATCCCCTGAAAGCTTTTTCGGTGGAAACAGATGGGTTTGTATCATGGGAATCAGAATTAGCCTTCGACGTCTGAACAACTTTTTTTGAAAAAATCCCTAAGCCGCGCGGTCACAATTTCAGCAAAAATCTGAGGTTCTGCAATTCACTCAAAAATGGTGCCAAACTGTTGCAAACGATCCCCTGAAAGCTTCTTCGGTGGAAACAGATGGCTTTTTATCATGGGAAGCAGAATTAGCCCTCGACCTCTGAACAACTTTTTTTGAAAAAATCCCTAAGCCGCCGGGTCACAATTTCAGCAAAAATCTGAGGTTCTGCAATTCACTCAAAAATGGTGCCAAACTGTTGCAAACGATCCCCTGAAAGCTTTTTCGGTGGAAACAGATGGGTTTGTATCATGGGAATCAGAATTAGCCTTCGACGTCTGAACAACTATTTTTGAAAAAATCCCTAAGCCGCGCGGTCACAATTTCAGCAAAAATCTGACGTTCTGCAATTCACTCAAAGATGGTGCCAAACTGTTGCAAACGATCCCCTGAAAGCTTTTTCGGTGGAAAGAGATGGGGTTGTATCATGGGAATCAGAATTAGCCTTCGACGTCTGAACAACTATTTTTGAAAAAATCCCTAAGCCGCGCGGTCACAATTTCAGCAAAAATCTGACGTTCTGCAATTCACTCAAAAATGGTGCCAAACTGTTGCAAACGATCCCCTGAAGGCTTTTTCGGAGGAAACAGATGGGTTTGCATCATGGGAAACAGAATTAGCCATCAACGTCTGAACAACTTTTTTTGAAAAAATCCCTAAGCCGCGCGGTCACAATTTCAGCAAAAATCTGAGGTTCTGCAATTCACTCAAAAATGGTGCCAAACTGTTGCAAACGATCCCCTGAAAGCTTTTTCGGTGAAAACAGATGGCTTTTTATCATGGGAAACAGAATTAGCCCTCGACCTCTGAACAACTTTTTTTGAAAAAATCCCTAAGCCGCGCGGTCAGAATTTCAGCAAAAATCTGAGGTTCTGCAATTCACTCAAAAATGGTGCCAAACTGTTGTAAACGACCGACTGAAAGCTTTTTCGGAGGAAACAGATGGGTTTGTATCATGGGAATCAGAATTAGCCTTCGACGTCTGAACAACTATTTTTGAAAAAATCCCCAAGCCGCGCGGTCACAATTGCAGCAAAAATCTGACATTCTGAAATTCACTCAAAAATGGTGCCAAACTGTTGCAAGCGATCCCCTGAAAGCTTTTTCGGTGGAAACAGATGGGTTTGTATCATGGGAAACAGAATTAGCTCTCGAGGTCTGAAGAACTTTTTTTTAAAAAATCCCTAAGCCGCGCGGTCACAATTTCAGCAAAAATATGACGTTCTGCAATTCACTCAAAAATGGTGCCAAACTGTTGCAAACGATCCCCTGAAAGCTTTTTCGGTGGAAACAGATGGGTTTGTATCATGGGAATCAGAATTAGCCTTCGACGTCTGAACAACTTTTTTTGAAAAAATCCCTAAGCCGCGCGGTCACAATTTCAGCAAAAATCTGAGGTTCTGCAATTCACTCAAAAATGGTGCCAAACTGTTGCAAACGATCCCCTGAAAGCTTCTTCGGTGGAAACAGATGGCTTTTTATCATGGGAAGCAGAATTAGCCCTCGACCTCTGAACAACTTTTTTTGAAAAAATCCCTAAGCCGCCGGGTCACAATTTCAGCAAAAATCTGAGGTTCTGCAATTCACTCAAAGATGGTGCCAAACTGTTGCAAACGATCCCCTGAAAGCTTTTTCGGTGGAAACAGATGGGGTTGTATCATGGGAATCAGAATTAGCCTTCGACGTCTGAACAACTATTTTTGAAAAAATCCCTAAGCCGCGCGGTCACAATTTCAGCAAAAATCTGACGTTCTGCAATTCACTCAAAAATGGTGCCAAACTGTTGCAAACGATCCCCTGAAGGCTTTTTCGGAGGAAACAGATGGGTTTGCATCATGGGAAACAGAATTAGCCCTCAACGTCTGAACAACTTTTTTTGAAAAAATCCCTAAGCCGCGCGGTCACAATTTCAGCAAAAATCTGAGGTTCTGCAATTCACTCAAAAATGGTGCCAAACTGTTGCAAACGATCCCCTGAAAGCTTCTTCGGTGGAAACAGATGGCTTTTTATCATGGGAAACAGAATTAGCCCTCGACCTCTGAACAACTTTTTTTGAAAAAATCCCTAAGCCGCGCGGTCACAATTTCAGCAAAAATCTGACGTTCTGCAATTCACTCAAAAATGGTGCCAAACTGTTGCAAATGATCCCCTGAAAGCTTTTTCGGTGGAAACAGATGGGTTTGTATCATGGGAAACAGAATTAGCCTTCGACGTCTGAACAACTATTTTTGAAAAAATCCCTAAGCCGCGCGGTCACAATTTCAGCAAAAATCTGACGTTCTGCAATTCACTCAAAAATGGTGCCAAACTGTTGCAAACGATCCCCTGAAGGCTTTTTCGGAGGAAACAGATGGGTTTGCATCATGGGAAACAGAATTAGCCCTCAACGTCTGAACAACTTTTTTTGAAAAAATCCCTAAGCCGCGCGGTCACAATTTCAGCAAAAATCTGAGGTTCTGCAATTCACTCAAAAATGGTGCCAAACTGTTGCAAACGACCCCCTGAAAGCTTCTTCGGTGGAAACAGATGGCTTTTTATCATGGGAAACAGAATTAGCCCTCGACCTCTGAACAACTTTTTTTGAAAAAATCCCTAATCCGCCAGGTCACAATTTCAGCAAAAATCTGACGTTCTGCAATTCACTCAAAAATGGTGCCAAACTGTTGCAAATGATCCCCTGAAAGCTTTTTCGGTGGAAACAGATGGGTTTGTATCATGGGAATCAGAATTAGCCTTCGACGTCTGAACAACTTTTTTTGAAAAAATCCCTAAGCCGCGCGGTCACAATTTCAGCAAAAATCTGACATTCTGAAATTCACTCAAAAATGGTGCCAAACTGTTGCAAGCGATCCCCTGAAAGCTTTTTCGGTGGAAACAGATGGGGTTGTATCATGGGAATCAGAATTAGCCTTCGACGTCTGAACAACTATTTTTGAAAAAATCCCTAAGCCGCGCGGTCACAATTTCAGCAAAAATCTGACGTTCTGCAATGCACTCAAAAATGGTGCCAAACTGTTGCAAATGATCCCCTGAAGGCTTTTTCGGAGGAAACAGATGGGTTTGCATCATGGGAAACAGAATTAGCCCTCAACGTCTGAACAACTTTTTTTGAAAAAATCCCTAAGCCGCGCGGTCACAATTTCAGCAAAAATCTGAGGTTCTGCAATTCACTCAAAAATGGTGCCAAACTGTTGCAAACGATCCCCTGAAAGCTTCTTCGGTGGAAACAGATGGCTTTTTATCATGGGAAACAGAATTAGCCCTCGACCTCTGAACAACTTTTTTTGAAAAAATCCCTAAGCCGCGCGGTCATAATTTCAGCAAAAATCTGACGTTCTGCAATTCACTCAAAAATGGTGCCAAACTGTTGCAAACGATCCCCTGAAAGCTTTTTCGGTGGAAACAGATCGGTTTGTATCATGGGAATCAGAATTAGCCTTCGACGTCTGAACAACTTTTTTTGAAAAAATCCCTAAGCCGCGCGGTCAGAATTTCAGCAAAAATCTGACATTCTGAAATTCATTCAAAAATGGTGCCAAACTGTTGCAAGCGATCCCCTGAAAGCATCTTCGGTGGAAACAGATGGCTTTTTATCATGGGAAACAGAATTAGCCCTCGACCTCTGAACAACTTTTTTTGAAAAAATCCCTAAGCCGCGCGGTCAGAATTTCAGCAAAAATCTGAGGTTCTGCAATTCACTCAAAAATGGTGCCAAACTGTTGCAAACGACCGACTGAAAGCTTTTTCGGTGGAAACAGATGGGTTTGTATCATGGGAATCAGAATTAGCCCTCGACGTCTGAACAACTATTTTTGAAAAAATCCCCAAGCCGCGCGGTCACAATTGCAGCAAAAATCTGACATTCTGAAATTCACTCAAAAATGGTGCCAAACTGTTGCAAGCGTTCCCCTGAAAGCTTTTTCGGTGGAAACAGATGGGTTTGTATCATGGGAAACAGAATTAGCTCTCGAGGTCTGAAGAACTTTTTTTAAAAAAATCCCTAAGCCGCGCGGTCACAATTTCAGCAAAAATCTGACGTTCTGCAATTCACTCAAAAATGGTGCCAAACTGTTGCAAACGATCCCCTGAAAGCTTTTTCGGTGGAAACAGATGGGTTTGTATCATGGGAATCAGAATTAGCCTTCGACGTCTGAACAACTTTTTTTAAAAAAATCCCTAAGCCGCGCGGTCAGAATTTCAGCAAAAATCTGACATTCTGAAATTCATTCAAAAATGGTGCCAAACTGTTGCAAGCGATCCCCTGAAAGCTTTTTCGGTGGAAACAGATGGGTTTGTATCATGGGAAACAGAATTAGCTCTCGAGGTCTGAAGAACTTTTTTTAAAAAAATCCCTAAGCCGCGCGGTCACAATTTCAGCAAAAATCTGACGTTCTGCAATTCACTCAAAAATGGTGCCAAACTGTTGCAAACGATCCCCTGAAAGCTTTTTCGGTGGAAACAGATGGGTTTGTATCATGGGAATCAGAATTAGCCTTCGACGTCTGAACAACTTTTTTTTAAAAAATCCCTAAGCCGCGCGGTCACAATTTCAGCAAAAATCTGACATTCTGAAATTCATTCAAAAATGGTGCCAAACTGTTGGAAGCGATCCCCTGAAAGCTTTTTCGGTGGAAACAGATGGGTTTGTATCATGGGAAACAGAATTAGCCCTCGACGTCTGAACAACTTTTTTAAAAAAAATCCCTAAGCCGCGCGGTCACAATTTCAGCAAAAATCTGAGGTTCTGCAATTCACTCAAAAATGGTGCCAAACTGTTGCAAACGATCCCCTGAAAGCTTTTTCGGTGGAAACAGATGGGTTTGTATCATGGGAATCAGAATTAGCCTTCGACGTCTGAACAACTATTTTTGAAAAAATCCCCAAGCCGCGCGGTCACAATTTCAGCAAAAATCTGACGTTCTGCAATTCACTCAAAAATGGTGCCAAACTGTTGCAAACGATCCCCTGAAAGCTTTTTCGGTGGAAACAGATGGGTTTGTATCATGGGAATCAGAATTAGCCTTCGACGTATGAACAACTTTTTTTGAAAAAATCCCTAAGCCGCGAGGTCACAATTTCAGCAAAAATCTGAGGTTCTGCAATTCACTCAAAAATGGTGCCAAACTGTTGCAAACGATCCCCTGAATGCTTTTTCGGTGGAAACAGATGGGTTTGTATCATGGGAAACAGAATTAGCCCTCGACCTCTGAACAACATTTTTTTAAAAAAAAATCCCTAAGCCGCGCGGTCACAATTTCAGCAAAAATCTGAGGTTCTGCAATTCACTCAAATATGGTGCCAAACTGTTGCAAACGATCCCCTGAAAGCATTTTCGGTGGAAACAGATGGGTTTGCATCATGGGAAACAGAATTAGCCCTCGACGTCTGAACAACTTTTTTTGAAAAAATCCCTAAGCCGCGCGGTCACAATTTCAGCAAAAATCTGACGTTCTGCAATTCACTCAAAAATGGTGCCAAACTGTTGCAAACGATCCCCTGAAAGCTTCTTCGGTGGAAACAGATGGGTTTGTATCATGGGAATCAGAATTAGCCTTCGACGTCTGAACAACTATTTTTGAAAAAATCCCTAAGCCGCGCGGTCACAATTTCAGCAAAAATCTGACGTTCTGCAATTCACTCAAAAATGGTGCCAAACTGTTGCAAACGATCCCCTGAAGGCTTTTTCGGAGGAAACAGATGGGTTTGCATCATGGGAAACAGAATTAGCCCTCAACGTCTGAACAACTTTTTTTGAAAAAATCCCTAAGCCGCGCGGTCACAATTTCAGCAAGAATCTGAGGTTCTGCAATTCACTCAAAAATGGTGCCAAACTGTTGCAAACGATCCCCTGAAAGCTTTTTCGGTGGAAACAGATGGGTTTGTATCATGGGAAACAGAATTAGCCTTCGACGTCTGAACAACTTTTTTTGAAAAAATCCCTAAGCCGCGGGGTCACTATTTCAGCAAAAATCTGAGGTTCTGCAATTCACTCGAAAATGGTGCCAAACTGTTGCAAACGATCCCCTGAAAGCATTTTCGGTGGAAACAGATGGGTTTGCATCATGGGAAACAGAATTAGCCCTCGACGTCTGAACAACTTTTTTTGAAAAAATCCCTAAGCCGCGCGGTCACAATTTCAGCAAAAATCTGACGTTCTGCAATTCACTCAAAAATGGTGCCAAACTGTTGCAAACGATCCCCTGAAAGCTTCTTCGGTGGAAACAGATGGGTTTGTATCATGGGAATCAGAATTAGCCTTCGACGTCTGAACAACTATTTTTGAAAAAATCCCTAAGCCGCGCGGTCACAATTTCAGCAAAAATCTGACGTTCTGCAATTCACTCAAAAATGGTGCCAAACTGTTGCAAACGATCCCCTGAAGGCTTTTTCGGAGGAAACAGATGGGTTTGCATCATGGGAAACAGAATTAGCCCTCAACGTCTGAACAACTTTTTTTGAAAAAATCCCTAAGCCGCGCGGTCACAATTTCAGCAAGAATCTGAGGTTCTGCAATTCACTCAAAAATGGTGCCAAACTGTTGCAAACGATCCCCTGAAAGCTTCTTCGGTGGAAATAGATGGCTTTTTATCATGGGAAACAGAATTAGCCCTCGACCTCTGAACAACTTTTTTTGAAAAAATCCCTAAGCCGCGCGGTCACAATTTCAGCAAAAATCTGACGTTCTGCAATTCACTCAAAAATGGTGCCAAACTGTTGCAAACGATCTCCTGAAAGCTTTTTCAGTGGAAACAGATGGGTTTGTATCATGGGAAACAGAATTAGCCCTCGACGTCTGAACACCTTTTTTTGAAAAAATCCCTAAGCCGCGGGGTCACAATTTCAGCAAAAATCTGAGGTTCTGCAATTCACTCAAAAATGGTGCCAAACTGTTGCAAACGATCGACTGAAAGCTTTTTCGGTGGAAACAGATGGGTTTGTATCATGGGAAACAGAATTAGCCCTCGAGGTCTGAAGAACTTTTTTTAAAAAAATCCCTAAGCCGCGGGGTCACAATTTCAGCAAAAATCTGACGTTCTGCAATTCACTCAAAAATGGTGCCAAACTGTTGCAAACGATCCCCTGAAAGCTTTTTCGGTGGAAACAGATGGGTTTGTATCATGGGAATCAGAATTAGCCTTCGACGTCTGAACAACTTTTTTTGAAAAAATCCCTAAGCCGCGCGGTCACAATTTCAGCAAAAATCTGACGTTCTGCAATTCACTCAAAAATGGTGCCAAACTGTTGCAAACGATCCCCTGAAAGCTTCTTCGGTGGAAACAGATGGGGTTGTATCATGGGAATCAGAATTAGCCTTCGACGTCTGAACAACTATTTTTGAAAAAATCCCTAAGCCGCGCGGTCACAATTTCAGCAAAAATCTGACGTTCTGCAATTCACTCAAAAATGGTGCCAAACTGTTGCAAACGATCCCCTGAAAGCTTTTTCGGTGGAAACAGATGGGTTTGTATCATGGGAATCAGAATTAGCCTTCGACGTCTGAACAACTTTTTTTGAAAAAATCCCTAAGCCGCGCGGTCACAATTTCAGCAAAAATCTGACGTTCTGCAATTCACTCAAAAATGGTGCCAAACTGTTGCAAACGATCCCCTGAAAGCTTTTTCGGTGGAAACAGATGGGTTTGTATCATGGGAAACAGAATTAGCTCTCGAGGTCTGAAGAACTTTTTTTAAAAAAATCCCTAAGCCGCGCGGTCACAATTTCAGCAAAAATCTGACGTTCTGCAATTCACTCAAAAATGGTGCCAAACTGTTGCAAACGATCCCCTGAAAGCTTTTTCCGTGGAAACAGATGGGTTTGTATCATGGGAATCAGAATTAGCCTTCGACGTCTGAACAACTTTTTTTTAAAAAATCCCTAAGCCGCGCGGTCACAATTTCAGCAAAAATCTGACATTCTGAAATTCATTCAAAAATGGTGCCAAACTGTTGCAAGCGATCCCCTGAAAGCTTTTTCGGTGGAAACAGATGGGTTTGTATCATGGGAAACAGAATTAGCCCTCGACGTCTGAACAACTTTTTTAAAAAAAATCCCTAAGCCGCGCGGTCACAATTTCAGCAAAAATCTGAGGTTCTGCAATTCACTCAAAAATGGTGCCAAACTGTTGCAAACGATCCCCTGAAAGCTTTTTCGGTGGAAACAGATGGGTTTGTATCATGGGAATCAGAATTAGCCTTCGACGTCTGAACAACTATTTTTGAAAAAATCCCCAAGCCGCGCGGTCACAATTTCAGCAAAAATCTGACGTTCTGCAATTCACTCAAAAATGGTGCCAAACTGTTGCAAACGATCCCCTGAAAGCTTTTTCGGTGGAAACAGATGGGTTTGTATCATGGGAAACAGAATTAGCCCTCGACGTCTGAACAACTTTTTTTAAAAAAATCCCTAAGCCGCGCGGTCACAATTTCAGCAAAAATCTGAGGTTCTGCAATTCACTCGAAAATGGTGCCAAACTGTTGCAAACGATCCCCTGAAAGCATTTTCGGTGGAAACAGATGGGTTTGCATCATGGGAAACAGAATTAGCCCTCGACGTCTGAACAACTTTTTTTGAAAAAATCCCTAAGCCGCGCGGTCACAATTTCAGCAAAAATCTGACGTTCTGCAATTCACTCAAAAATGGTGCCAAACTGTTGCAAACGATCCCCTGAAAGCTTCTTCGGTGGAAACAGATGGGTTTGTATCATGGGAATCAGAATTAGCCTTCGACGTCTGAACAACTATTTTTGAAAAAATCCCTAAGCCGCGCGGTCACAATTTCAGCAAAAATCTGACGTTCTGCAATTCACTCAAAAATGGTGCCAAACTGTTGCAAACGATCCCCTGAAGGCTTTTTCGGAGGAAACAGATGGGTTTGCATCATGGGAAACAGAATTAGCCCTCAACGTCTGAACAACTTTTTTTGAAAAAATCCCTAAGCCGCGCGGTCACAATTTCAGCAAGAATCTGAGGTTCTGCAATTCACTCAAAAATGGTGCCAAACTGTTGCAAACGATCCCCTGAAAGCTTTTTCGGTGGAAACAGATGGGTTTGTATCATGGGAAACAGAATTAGCCTTCGACGTCTGAACAACTTTTTTTGAAAAAATCCCTAAGCCGCGGGGTCACTATTTCAGCAAAAATCTGAGGTTCTGCAATTCACTCGAAAATGGTGCCAAACTGTTGCAAACGATCACCTGAAAGCATTTTCGGTGGAAACAGATGGGTTTGCATCATGGGAAACAGAATTAGCCCTCGACGTCTGAACAACTTTTTTTGAAAAAATCCCTAAGCCGCGCGGTCACAATTTCAGCAAAAATCTGACGTTCTGCAATTCACTCAAAAATGGTGCCAAACTGTTGCAAACGATCCCCTGAAAGCTTCTTCGGTGGAAACAGATGGGTTTGTATCATGGGAATCAGAATTAGCCTTCGACGTCTGAACAACTATTTTTGAAAAAATCCCTAAGCCGCGCGGTCACAATTTCAGCAAAAATCTGACGTTCTGCAATTCACTCAAAAATGGTGCCAAACTGTTGCAAACGATCCCCTGAAGGCTTTTTCGGAGGAAACAGATGGGTTTGCATCATGGGAAACAGAATTAGCCCTCAACGTCTGAACAACTTTTTTTGAAAAAATCCCTAAGCCGCGCGGTCACAATTTCAGCAAGAATCTGAGGTTCTGCAATTCACTCAAAAATGGTGCCAAACTGTTGCAAACGATCCCCTGAAAGCTTCTTCGGTGGAAATAGATGGCTTTTTATCATGGGAAACAGAATTAGCCCTCGACCTCTGAACAACTTTTTTTGAAAAAATCCCTAAGCCGCGCGGTCACAATTTCAGCAAAAATCTGACGTTCTGCAATTCACTCAAAAATGGTGCCAAACTGTTGCAAACGATCTCCTGAAAGCTTTTTCAGTGGAAACAGATGGGTTTGTATCATGGGAAACAGAATTAGCCCTCGACGTCTGAACACCTTTTTTTGAAAAAATCCCTAAGCCGCGGGGTCACAATTTCAGCAAAAATCTGAGGTTCTGCAATTCACTCAAAAATGGTGCCAAACTGTTGCAAACGATCGACTGAAAGCTTTTTCGGTGGAAACAGATGGGTTTGTATCATGGGAAACAGAATTAGCCCTCGAGGTCTGAAGAACTTTTTTTAAAAAAATCCCTAAGCCGCGGGGTCACAATTTCAGCAAAAATCTGACGTTCTGCAATTCACTCAAAAATGGTGCCAAACTGTTGCAAACGATCCCCTGAAAGCTTTTTCGGTGGAAACAGATGGGTTTGTATCATGGGAATCAGAATTAGCCTTCGACGTCTGAACAACTTTTTTTGAAAAAATCCCTAAGCCGCGCGGTCACAATTTCAGCAAAAATCTGACGTTCTGCAATTCACTCAAAAATGGTGCCAAACTGTTGCAAACGATCCCCTGAAAGCTTCTTCGGTGGAAACAGATGGGGTTGTATCATGGGAATCAGAATTAGCCTTCGACGTCTGAACAACTATTTTTGAAAAAATCCCTAAGCCGCGCGGTCACAATTTCAGCAAAAATCTGACGTTCTGCAATTCACTCAAAAATGGTGCCAAACTGTTGCAAACGATCCCCTGAAAGCTTTTTCGGTGGAAACAGATGGGTTTGTATCATGGGAATCAGAATTAGCCTTCGACGTCTGAACAACTTTTTTTGAAAAAATCCCTAAGCCGCGCGGTCACAATTTCAGCAAAAATCTGACGTTCTGCAATTCACTCAAAAATGGTGCCAAACTGTTGCAAACGATCCCCTGAAAGCTTTTTCGGTGGAAACAGATGGGTTTGTATCATGGGAAACAGAATTAGCTCTCGAGGTCTGAAGAACTTTTTTTAAAAAAATCCCTAAGCCGCGCGGTCACAATTTCAGCAAAAATCTGACGTTCTGCAATTCACTCAAAAATGGTGCCAAACTGTTGCAAACGATCCCCTGAAAGCTTTTTCCGTGGAAACAGATGGGTTTGTATCATGGGAATCAGAATTAGCCTTCGACGTCTGAACAACTTTTTTTTAAAAAATCCCTAAGCCGCGCGGTCACAATTTCAGCAAAAATCTGACATTCTGAAATTCATTCAAAAATGGTGCCAAACTGTTGCAAGCGATCCCCTGAAAGCTTTTTCGGTGGAAACAGATGGGTTTGTATCATGGGAAACAGAATTAGCCCTCGACGTCTGAACAACTTTTTTAAAAAAAATCCCTAAGCCGCGCGGTCACAATTTCAGCAAAAATCTGAGGTTCTGCAATTCACTCAAAAATGGTGCCAAACTGTTGCAAACGATCCCCTGAAAGCTTTTTCGGTGGAAACAGATGGGTTTGTATCATGGGAATCAGAATTAGCCTTCGACGTCTGAACAACTATTTTTGAAAAAATCCCCAAGCCGCGCGGTCACAATTTCAGCAAAAATCTGACGTTCTGCAATTCACTCAAAAATGGTGCCAAACTGTTGCAAACGATCCCCTGAAAGCTTTTTCGGTGGAAACAGATGGGTTTGTATCATGGGAAACAGAATTAGCCCTCGACGTCTGAACAACTTTTTTTAAAAAAATCCCTAAGCCGCGCGGTCACAATTTCAGCAAAAATCTGAGGTTCTGCAATTCACTCAAAAATGGTGCCAAACTGTTGCAAACGATCCCCTGAAAGCTTCTTCGGTGGAAATAGATGGCTTTTTATCATGGGAAACAGAATTAGCCCTCGACCTCTGAACAACTTTTTTTGAAAAAATCCCTAAGCCGCGCGGTCACAATTTCAGCAAAAATCTGAGGTTCTGCAATTCACTCAAAAATGGTGCCAAACTGTTGCAAACGATCTCCTGAAAGCTTTTTCAGTGGAAACAGATGGGTTTGTATCATGGGAAACAGAATTAGCCCTCGACGTCTGAACACCTTTTTTTGAAAAAATCCCTAAGCCGCGGGGTCACAATTTCAGCAAAAATCTGAGGTTCTGCAATTCACTCAAAAATGGTGCCAAACTGTTGCAAACGATCGACTGAAAGCTTTTTCGGTGGAAACAGATGGGTTTGTATCATGGGAAACAGAATTAGCCCTCGAGGTCTGAAGAACTTTTTTTAAAAAAATCCCTAAGCCGCGCGGTCACAATTTCAGCAAAAATCTGAGGTTCTGCAATTCACTCAAAAATGGTGCCAAACTGTTGCAAACGATCCCCTGAAAGCTTCTTCGGTGGAAACAGATGGGGTTGTATCATGGGAATCAGAATTAGCCTTCGACGTCTGAACAACTATTTTTGAAAAAATCCCTAAGCCGCGCGGTCACAATTTCAGCAAAAATCTGACGTTCTGCAATTCACTCAAAAATGGTGCCAAACTGTTGCAAACGATCCCCTGAAAGCTTTTTCGGTGGAAACAGATGGGTTTGTATCATGGGAATCAGAATTAGCCTTCGACGTCTGAACAACTTTTTTTGAAAAAATCCCTAAGCCGCGCGGTCACAATTTCAGCAAAAATCTGACGTTCTGCAATTCACTCAAAAATGGTGCCAAACTGTTGAAAACGATCCCCTGAAAGCTTTTTCGGTGGAAACAGATGGGTTTGTATCATGGGAAACAGAATTAGCTCTCGAGGTCTGAAGAACTTTTTTTAAAAAAATCCCTAAGCCGCGCGGTCACAATTTCAGCAAAAATCTGACGTTCTGCAATTCACTCAAAAATGGTGCCAAACTGTTGCAAACGATCCCCTGAAAGCTTTTTCGGTGGAAACAGATGGGTTTGTATCATGGGAATCAGAATTAGCCTTCGACGTCTGAACAACTTTTTTTTAAAAAATCCCTAAGCCGCGCGGTCACAATTTCAGCAAAAATCTGACATTCTGAAATTCATTCAAAAATGGTGCCAAACTGTTGCAAACGATCCCCTGAAAGCTTTTTCGGTGGAAACAGATGGGTTTGTATCATGGGAAACAGAATTAGCCCTCGACGTCTGAACAACTTTTTTAAAAAAAATCCCTAAGCCGCGCGGTCACAATTTCAGCAAAAATCTGAGGTTCTGCAATTCACTCAAAAATGGTGCCAAACTGTTGCAAACGATCCCCTGAAAGCTTTTTCGGTGGAAACAGATGGGTTTGTATCATGGGAATCAGAATTAGCCTTCGACGTCTGAACAACTATTTTTGAAAAAATCCCCAAGCCGCGCGGTCACAATTTCAGCAAAATTCTGACGTTCTGCAATTCACTCAAAAATGGTGCCAAACTGTTGCAAACGATCCCCTGAAAGCTTTTTCGGTGGAAACAGATGGGTTTGTATCATGGGAAACAGAATTAGCCCTCGACGTCTGAACAACTTTTTTAAAAAAAATCCCTAAGCCGCGCGGTCACAATTTCAGCAAAAATCTGAGGTTCTGCAATTCACTCACAAATGGTGCCAAACTGTTGCAAACGATCCCCTGAAAGCTTCTTCGGTGGAAATAGATGGCTTTTTATCATGGGAAACAGAATTAGCCCTCGACCTCTGAACAACTTTTTTTGAAAAAATCCCTAAGCCGCGCGGTCACAATTTCAGCAAAAATCTGAGGTTCTGCAATTCACTCAAAAATGGTGCCAAACTGTTGCAAACGATCTCCTGAAAGCTTTTTCAGTGGAAACAGATGGGTTTGTATCATGGGAAACAGAATTAGCCCTCGACGTCTGAACACCTTTTTTTGAAAAAATCCCTAAGCCGCGGGGTCACAATTTCAGCAAAAATCTGAGGTTCTGCAATTCACTCAAAAATGGTGCCAAACTGTTGCAAACGATCGACTGAAAGCTTTTTCGGTGGAAACAGATGGGTTTGTATCATGGGAAACAGAATTAGCCCTCGAGGTCTGAAGAACTTTTTTTGAAAAAATCCCTAAGCCGCGCGGTCACAATTTCAGCAAAAATCTGACGTTCTGCAATTCACTCAAAAATGGTGCCAAACTGTTGCAAACGATCCCCTGAAAGCTTTTTCGGTGGAAACAGATGGGTTTGTATCATGGGAATCAGAATTAGCCTTCGACGTCTGAACAACTTTTTTTGAAAAAATCCCTAAGCCGCGCGGTCACAATTTCAGCAAAAATCTGACGTTCTGCAATTCACTCAAAAATGGTGCCAAACTGTTGCAAACGATCCCCTGAAAGCTTCTTCGGTGGAAACAGATGGGGTTGTATCATGGGAATCAGAATTAGCCTTCGACGTCTGAACAACTATTTTTGAAAAAATCCCTAAGCCGCGCGGTCACAATTTCAGCAAAAATCTGACGTTCTGCAATTCACTCAAAAATGGTGCCAAACTGTTGCAAACGATCCCCTGAAAGCTTTTTCGGTGGAAACAGGTGGGTTTGTATCATGGGAATCAGAATTAGCCTTCGACGTCTGAACAACTTTTTTTGAAAAAATCCCTAAGCCGCGCGGTCACAATTTCAGCAAAAATCTGACGTTCTGCAATTCACTCAAAAATGGTGCCAAACTGTTGCAAACGATCCCCTGAAAGCTTTTTCGGTGGAAACAGATGGGTTTGTATCATGGGAATCAGAATTAGCCTTCGACGTCTGAACAACTTTTTTTAAAAAAATCCCTAAGCCGCGCGGTCACAATTTCAGCAAAAATCTGACATTCTGAAATTCATTCAAAAATGGTGCCAAACTGTTGCAAACGATCCCCTGAAAGCTTTTTCGGTGGAAACAGATGGGTTTGTATCATGGGAAACAGAATTAGCCCTCGACGTCTGAACAACTTTTTTTAAAAAAATCCCTAAGCCGCGCGGTCACAATTTCAGCAAAAATGTGAGGTTCTGCAATTCACTCAAAAATGGTGCCAAACTGTTGCAAACGATCCCCTGAAAGCTTTTTCGGTGGAAACAGATGGGTTTGTATCATGGGAATCAGAATTAGCCTTCGACGTCTGAAGAACTATTTTTGAAAAAATCCCCAAGCCGCGCGGTCACAATTTCAGCAAAAATCTGACGTTCTGCAATTCACTCAAAAATGGTGCCAAACTGTTGCAAACGATCCCCTGAAAGCTTTTTCGGTGGAAACAGATGGGTTTGTATCATGGGAATCAGAATTAGCCTTCGACGTCTGAACAACTTTTTTTGAAAAAATCCCTAAGCCGCGAGGTCACAATTTCAGCAAAAATCTGAGGTTCTGCAATTCACTCAAAAATGGTGCCAAACTGTTGCAAACGATCCCCTGAATGCTTTTTCGGTGGAAACAGATGGGTTTGTATCATGGGAAACAGAATTAGCCCTCGACCTCTGAACAACATTTTTTTTAAAAAAAATCCCTAAGCCGCGCGGTCACAATTTCAGCAAAAATCTGAGGTTCTGCAATTCACTCAAATATGGTGCCAAACTGTTGCAAACGATCCCCTGAAAGCTTTTTCGGTGGAAACAGATGGGGTTGTATCATGGGAATCAGAATTAGCCTTCGACGTCTGAACAACTTTTTTTGAAAAAATCCCTAAGCCGCGGGGTCACTATTTCAGCAAAAATCTGAGGTTCTGCAATTCACTCGAAAATGGTGCCAAACTGTTGCAAACGATCCCCTGAAAGCATTTTCGGTGGAAACAGATGGGTTTGCATCATGGGAAACAGAATTAGCCCTCGACGTCTGAACAACTTTTTTTGAAAAAATCCCTAAGCCGCGCGGTCACAATTTCAGCAAAAATCTGACGTTCTGCAATTCACTCAAAAATGGTGCCAAACTGTTGCAAACGATCCCCTGAAAGCTTCTTCGGTGGAAACAGATGGGTTTGTATCATGGGAATCAGAATTAGCCTTCGACGTCTGAACAACTATTTTTGAAAAAATCCCTAAGCCGCGCGGTCACAATTTCAGCAAAAATCTGACGTTCTGCAATTCACTCAAAAATGGTGCCAAACTGTTGCAAACGATCCCCTGAAGGCTTTTTCGGAGGAAACAGATGGGTTTGCATCATGGGAAACAGAATTAGCCCTCAACGTCTGAACAACTTTTTTTCAAAAAATCCCTAAGCCGCGCAGTCACAATTTCAGCAAGAATCTGAGGTTCTGCAATTCACTCAAAAATGGTGCCAAACTGTTGCAAACGATCCCCTGAAAGCTTCTTCGGTGGAAATAGATGGCTTTTTATCATGGGAAACAGAATTAGCCCTCGACCTCTGAACAACTTTTTTTGAAAAAATCCCTAAGCCGCGCGGTCACAATTTCAGCAAAAATCTGAGGTTCTGCAATTCACTCAAAAATGGTGCCAAACTGTTGCAAACGATCCCCTGAAAGCTTTTTCAGTGGAAACAGATGGGTTTGTATCATGGGAAACAGAATTAGCCCTCGACGTCTGAACACCTTTTTTTGAAAAAATCCCTAAGCCGTGGGGTCACAATTTCAGCAAAAATCTGAGGTTCTGCAATTCACTCAAAAATGGTGCCAAACTGTTGCAAACGATCGACTGAAAGCTTTTTCGGTGCAAACAGATGGGTTTGTATCATGGGAAACAGAATTAGCCCTCGAGGTCTGAAGAACTTTTTTTTAAAAAATCCCTAAGCCGCGCGGTCACAATTTCAGCAAAAATCTGACGTTCTGCAATTCACTCAAAAATGGTGCCAAACTGTTGCAAACGATCCCCTGAAAGCTTCTTCGGTGGAAACAGATGGGGTTGTATCATGGGAATCAGAATTAGCCCTCGACGTCTGAACAACTATTTTTGAAAAAATCCCTAAGCCGCGCGGTCACAATTTCAGCAAAAATCTGACGTTCTGCAATTCACTCAAAAATGGTGCCAAACTGTTGCAAACGATCCCCTGAAGGCTTTTTCGGAGGAAACAGATGGGTTTGCATCATGGGAAACAGAATTAGCCCTCAACGTCTGAACAACTTTTTTTGAAAAAATCCCTAAGCCGCGCGGTCACAATTTCAGCAAGAATCTGAGGTTCTGCAATTCATTCAAAAATGGTGCCAAACTGTTGCAAGCGATCCCCTGAAAGCTTATTCGGTGGAAACAGATGGCTTTTTATCATGGGAAACAGAATTAGCCCTCGACCTCTGAACAACTTTTTTTGAAAAAATCCCTAAACCGTGCGGTCATAATTTCAGCAAAAATCTGACGTTCTGCAATTCACTCAAAAATGGTGCCAAACTGTTTCAAACGATCCCCTGAAAGCTTTTTCGGTGGAAACAGATGGGTTTGTATCATGGGAATCAGAATTAGCCTTCGACGTCTGAACAACTTTTTTTGAAAAAATCCCTAAGCCGCGCGGTCACAATTTCAGCAAAAATCTGACATTCTGAAATTCATTCAAAAATGGTGCCAAACTGTTGCAAGCGATCCCCTGAAAGCTTCTTCGGTGGAAACAGATGGCTTTTTATCATGGGAAACAGAATTAGCCCTCGACCTCTGAACAAGTTTTTTTGAAAAAATCCCTAAGCCACGGGGACACAATTTCAGCAAAAATCTGAGGTTCTGCAATTCACTCAAAAATGGTGCCAAACTGTTGCAAACGATCCCCTGAAAGCTTTTTCAGTGGAAACAGATGGGTTTGTATCATGGGAAACAGAATTAGCCCTCGACGTCTGAACACCTTTTTTAAAAAAAATCCCTAAGCTGCGCGATCACAATTTCAGCAAAAATCTGACGTTCTGCAATTCACTCAAAAATGGTGCCAAACTGTTGCAAGCGATCCCCTGAAAGCTTTTTCGGTGGAAACAGATGGGTTTGTATCATGGGAAACAGAATTAGCCCTCGACGTCTGAACAACTTTTTTTGAAAAAATCCCTAAGCCGCGCGGTCACAATTTCAGCAAAAATCTGACGTTCTGCAATTCACTAAAAAAATGGTGCCAAACTGTTGCAAACGATCCCCTGAAAGCTTCTTCGGTGGAAACAGATGGGTTTGTATCATGGGAATCAGAATTAGCCTTCGACGTCTGAACAACTATTTTTGAAAAAATCCCTAAGCCGCGCGGTCACAATTTCAGCAAAAATCTGACGTTCTGCAATTCACTCAAAAATGGTGCCAAACTGTTGCAAACGATCCCCTGAAGGCTTTTTCGGAGGAAACAGATGGGTTTGCATCATGGGAAACAGAATTAGCCCTCAACGTCTGAACAACTTTTTTTGAAAAAATCCCTAAGCCGCGCGGTCACAATTTCAGCAAGAATCTGAGGTTCTGCAATTCACTCAAAAATGGTGCCAAACTGTTGCAAACGATCCCCTGAAAGCTTCTTCGGTGGAAATACATGGCTTTTTATCATGGGAAACAGAATTAGCCCTCGACCTCTGAACAACTTTTTTTGAAAAAATCCCTAAGCCGCGCGGTCACAATTTCAGCAAAAATCTGAGGTTCTGCAATTCACTCAAAAATGGTGCCAAACTGTTGCAAACGATCCCCTGAAAGCTTTTTCAGTGGAAACAGATGGGTTTGTATCATGGGAAACAGAATTAGCCCTCGACGTCTGAACACCTTTTTTTGAAAAAATCCCTAAGCCGCGGGGTCACAATTTCAGCAAAAATCTGAGGTTCTGCAATTCACTCAAAAATGGTGCCAAACTGTTGCAAACGATCGACTGAAAGCTTTTTCGGTGGAAACAGATGGGTTTGTATCATGGGAAACAGAATTAGCCCTCGAGGTCTGAAGAACTTTTTTTAAAAAAATCCCTAAGCCGCGCGGTCACAATTTCAGCAAAAATCTGACGTTCTGCAATTCACTCAAAAATGGTGCCAAACTGTTGCAAACGATCCCCTGAAAGCTTCTTCGGTGGAAACAGATGGGGTTGTATCATGGGAATCAGAATTAGCCTTCGACGTCTGAACAACTTTTTTTGAAAAAATCCCTAAGCCGCGCGGTCACAATTTCAGCAAAAATCTGAGGTTCTGCAATTCACTCAAAAATGGTGCCAAACTGTTGCAAACGATCCCCTGAAAGCTTTTTCAGTGGAAACAGATGGGTTTGTATCATGGGAAACAGAATTAGCCCTCGACGTCTGAACAACTTTTTTAAAAAAAATCCCTAAGCCGCACGGTCACAATTTCAGCAAAAATCTGAGGTTCTGCAATTCACTCAAAAATGGTGCCAAACTGTTGCAAACGATCCCCTGAAAGCTTTTTCGGTGGAAACAGATGGGTTTGTATCATGGGAATCAGAATTAGCCTTCGACGTCTGAACAACTATTTTTGAAAAAATCCCTAAGCCGCGCGGTCACAATTTCAGCAAAAATCTGAGGTTCTGCAATTCACTCAAAAATGGTGCCAAACTGTTGCAAACGATCCCCTGAAGTCTTTTTTGGAGGAAACAGATGGGTTTGCATCATGGGAAACAGAATTAGCCCTCGACCCTTGAACAACTTTTTTTGAAAAAATCCCTAAGCTGCGAGGTCACAATTTCAGCAAAAATCTGACATTCTGAAATTCACTCAAAAATGGTGCCAAACTGTTGCAAGCGATCCCCTGAAAGCTTTTTTGGTGGAAACAGATGGGTTTGTATCATGGGAAACAGAATTAGCCCTCGACGTCTGAAAAACTTTTTTTGAAAAAATCCCTAAGCCGCGCGGTCACAATTTCAGCAAAAATCTGACGTTCTGCAATTCACTAAAAAAATGGTGCCAAACTGTTGCAAACGATCCCCTGAAAGCTTCTTCGGTGGAAACAGATGGGTTTGTATCATGGGAAACAGAATTAGCCTTCGACGTCTGAACAACTATTTTTGAAAAAATCCCTAAGCCGCGCGGTCACAATTTCAGCAAAAATCTGACGTTCTGCAATTCACTCAAAAATGGTGCCAAACTGTTGCAAACGATCCCCTGAAGGCTTTTTCGGAGGAAACAGATGGGTTTGTATCATGGGAAACAGAATTAGCCCTCAACGTCTGAACAACTTTTTTTGAAAAAATCCCTAAGCCGCGCGGTCACAATTTCAGCAAGAATCTGAGGTTCTGCAATTCACTCAAAAATGGTGCCAAACTGTTGCAAACGATCCCCTGAAAGCTTCTTCGGTGGAAATAGATGGCTTTTTATCATGGGAAACAGAATTAGCCCTCGACGTCTGAACAACTTTTTTTAAAAAAATCCCTAAGCCGCACGGTCACAATTTCAGCAAAAATCTGAGGTTCTGCAATTCACTCAAAAATGGTGCCAAACTGTTGCAAACGATCCCCTGAAAGCTTTTTCGGTGGAAACAGATGGGTTTGTATCATGGGAATCAGAATTAGCCTTCGACGTCTGAACAACTATTTTTGAAAAAATCCCTAAGCCGCGCGGTCACAATTTCAGCAAAAATCTGAGGTTCTGCAATTCACTCAAAAATGGTGCCAAACTGTTGCAAACGATCCCCTGAAGTCTTTTTTGGAGGAAACAGATGGGTTTGCATCATGGGAAACAGAATTAGCCCTCGACCTCTGAACAACTTTTTTTGAAAAAATCCCTAAGCTGCGAGGTCACAATTTCAGCAAAAATCTGACATTCTGAAATTCACTCAAAAATGGTGCCAAACTGTTGCAAGCGATCCCCTGAAAGCTTTTTTGGTGGAAACAGATGGGTTTGTATCATGGGAAACAGAATTAGCCCTCGACGTCTGAAAAACTTTTTTTGAAAAAATCCCTAAGCCGCGCGGTCACAATTTCAGCAAAAATCTGACGTTCTGCAATTCACTAAAAAAATGGTGCCAAACTGTTGCAAACGATCCCCTGAAAGCTTCTTCGGTGGAAACAGATGGGTTTGTATCATGGGAAACAGAATTAGCCTTCGACGTCTGAACAACTATTTTTGAAAAAATCCCTAAGCCGCGCGGTCAAAATTTCAGCAAAAATCTGA
Organism: Podarcis tiliguerta; assembly: GCF_965153285.1. Taxonomy (NCBI): domain Eukaryota; kingdom Metazoa; phylum Chordata; class Lepidosauria; order Squamata; family Lacertidae; genus Podarcis; species Podarcis tiliguerta. The sequence continues at coordinate 15,222,006 of NC_139545.1, read as the reverse complement.
CGTTCTGCAATTCACTCAAAAATGGTGCCAAACTGTTGCAAACGATCCCCTGAAGGCTTTTTCGGAGGAAACAGATGGGTTTGTATCATGGGAAACAGAATTAGCCCTCAACGTCTGAACAACTTTTTTTGAAAAAATCCCTAAGCCGCGCGGTCACAATTTCAGCAAGAATCTGAGGTTCTGCAATTCACTCAAAAATGGTGCCAAACTGTTGCAAACGATCCCCTGAAAGCTTCTTCGGTGGAAATAGATGGCTTTTTATCATGGGAAACAGAATTAGCCCTCGACCTCTGAACAACTTTTTTTGAAAAAATCCCTAAGCCGCGCAGTCACAATTTCAGCAAAAATCTGAGGTTCTTCAATTCACTCAAAAATGGTGCCAAACTGTTGCAAACGATCCCCTGAAAGCTTTTTCAGTGGAAACAGATTGGTTTGTATCATGGGAAACAGAATTAGCCCTCGACGTCTGAACACCTTTTTTTGAAAAAATCCCTAAGCCGCGGGGTCACAATTTCAGCAAAAATCTGAGGTTCTGCAATTCACTCAAAAATGGTGCCAAACTGTTGCAAACGATCGACTGAAAGCTTTTTCGGTGGAAACAGATGGGTTTGTATCATGGGAAACAGAATTAGCCCTCGAGGTCTGAAGAACTTTTTTTAAAAAAATCCCTAAGCCGGGCGGTCACAATTTCAGCAAAAATCTGACGTTCTGCAATTCACTCAAAAATGGTGCCAAACTGTTGCAAACGATCCCCTGAAAGCTTTTTCGGTGGAAACAGATGGGTTTGTATCATGGGAATCAGAATTAGCCTTCGACGTCTGAACAACTTTTTTTGAAAAAATCCCTAAGCCGCGCGGTCACAATTTCAGCAAAAATCTGACGTTCTGCAATTCACTCAAAAATGGTGCCAAACTGTTGCAAACGATCCCCTGAAAGCTTCTTCGGTGGAAACAGATGGGGTTGTATCATGGGAATCAGAATTAGCCTTCGACGTCTGAACAACTATTTTTGAAAAAACCCTAAGCCGCGCGGTCACAATTTCAGCAAAAATCTGACGTTCTGCAATTCACTCAAAAATGGTGCCAAACTGTTGCAAACGATCCCCTGAAGGCTTTTTCGGAGGAAACAGATGGGTTTGCATCATGGGAAACAGAATTAGCCCTCAACGTCTGAACAACTTTTTTTGAAAAAATCCCTAAGCCGCGCGGTCACAATTTCAGCAAGAATCTGAGGTTCTGCAATTCACTCAAAAATGGTGCCAAACTGTTGCAAGCGATCCCCTGAAAGCTTCTTCGGTGGAAACAGATGGCTTTTTATCATGGGAAACAGAATTAGCCCTCGACCTCTGAACAACTTTTTTTGAAAAAATCCCTAAGCCGCGCGGTCAAAATTTCAGCAAAAATCTGACGTTCTGCAATTCACTCAAAAATGGTGCCAAACTGTTGCAAACGATCCCCTGAAGGCTTTTTCGGAGGAAACAGATGGGTTTGCATCATGGGAAACAGAATTAGCCCTCGACGTCTGAACAACTTTTTTTAAAAAAAAATCCCTAAGCCGCGAGGTCACAATTTCAGCAAAAATCTGACGTTCTGCAATTCACTCAAAAATGGTGCCAAACTGTTGCAAACGATCCCCTGAAAGCTTTTTTCGGTGGAAACAGATGGGTTTGTATCATGGGAATCAGAATTAGCCTTCGACGTCTGAACAACTTTTTTTGAAAAAATCCCTAAGCCGCGCGGTCACAATTTCAGCAAAAATCTGAGGTTCTGCAGTTCACTCAAAAATGGTGCCAAACTGTTGCAAACGATCCCCTGAAAGCTTTTTCAGTGGAAACAGATGGGTTTGTATCATGGGAAACAGAATTAGCCCTCGACGTCTGAACAACTTTTTTTAAAAAAATCCCTAAGCCGCACGGTCACAATTTCAGCAAAAATCTGAGGTTCTGCAATTCACTCAAAAATGGTGCCAAACTGTTGCAAACGATCCCCTGAAAGCTTCTTCGGTGGAAACAGATGGGGTTGTATCATGGGAATCAGAATTAGCCTTCGACGTCTGAACAACTATTTTTGAAAAAATCCCTAAGCCGCGCGGTCACAATTTCAGCAAAAATCTGAGGTTCTGCAATTCACTCAAAAATGGTGCCAAACTGTTGCAAACGATCCCCTGAAGTCTTTTTTGGAGGATACAGATGGGTTTGCATCATGGGAAACAGAATTAGCCCTCGACCTCTGAACAACTTTTTTTGAAAAAATCCCTAAGCTGCGAGGTCACAATTTCAGCAAAAATCTGACATTCTGAAATTCACTCAAAAATGGTGCCAAACTGTTGCAAGCGATCCCCTGAAAGCTTTTTTGGTGGAAACAGATGGGTTTGTATCATGGGAAACAGAATTAGCCCTCGACCTCTGAACAACTTTTTTTGAAAAAATCCCTAAGCCGCGCAGTCACAATTTCAGCAAAAATCTGAGGTTCTTCAATTCACTCAAAAATGGTGCCAAACTGTTGCAAACGATCCCCTGAAAGCTTTTTCAGTGGAAACAGATTGGTTTGTATCATGGGAAACAGAATTAGCCCTCGACGTCTGAACACCTTTTTTTGAAAAAATCCCTAAGCCGCGGGGTCACAATTTCAGCAAAAATCTGAGGTTCTGCAATTCACTCAAAAATGGTGCCAAACTGTTGCAAACGATCGACTGAAAGCTTTTTCGGTGGAAACAGATGGGTTTGTATCATGGGAAACAGAATTAGCCCTCGAGGTCTGAAGAACTTTTTTTAAAAAAATCCCTAAGCCGGGCGGTCACAATTTCAGCAAAAATCTGACGTTCTGCAATTCACTCAAAAATGGTGCCAAACTGTTGCAAACGATCCCCTGAAAGCTTTTTCGGTGGAAACAGATGGGTTTGTATCATGGGAATCAGAATTAGCCTTCGACGTCTGAACAACTTTTTTTGAAAAAATCCCTAAGCCGCGCGGTCACAATTTCAGCAAAAATCTGACGTTCTGCAATTCACTCAAAAATGGTGCCAAACTGTTGCAAACGATCCCCTGAAAGCTTCTTCGGTGGAAACAGATGGGGTTGTATCATGGGAATCAGAATTAGCCTTCGACGTCTGAACAACTATTTTTGAAAAAACCCTAAGCCGCGCGGTCACAATTTCAGCAAAAATCTGACGTTCTGCAATTCACTCAAAAATGGTGCCAAACTGTTGCAAACGATCCCCTGAAGGCTTTTTCGGAGGAAACAGATGGGTTTGCATCATGGGAAACAGAATTAGCCCTCAACGTCTGAACAACTTTTTTTGAAAAAATCCCTAAGCCGCGCGGTCACAATTTCAGCAAGAATCTGAGGTTCTGCAATTCACTCAAAAATGGTGCCAAACTGTTGCAAGCGATCCCCTGAAAGCTTCTTCGGTGGAAACAGATGGCTTTTTATCATGGGAAACAGAATTAGCCCTCGACCTCTGAACAACTTTTTTTGAAAAAATCCCTAAGCCGCGCGGTCAAAATTTCAGCAAAAATCTGACGTTCTGCAATTCACTCAAAAATGGTGCCAAACTGTTGCAAACGATCCCCTGAAGGCTTTTTCGGAGGAAACAGATGGGTTTGCATCATGGGAAACAGAATTAGCCCTCGACGTCTGAACAACTTTTTTTAAAAAAAAATCCCTAAGCCGCGAGGTCACAATTTCAGCAAAAATCTGACGTTCTGCAATTCACTCAAAAATGGTGCCAAACTGTTGCAAACGATCCCCTGAAAGCTTTTTTCGGTGGAAACAGATGGGTTTGTATCATGGGAATCAGAATTAGCCTTCGACGTCTGAACAACTTTTTTTGAAAAAATCCCTAAGCCGCGCGGTCACAATTTCAGCAAAAATCTGAGGTTCTGCAGTTCACTCAAAAATGGTGCCAAACTGTTGCAAACGATCCCCTGAAAGCTTTTTCAGTGGAAACAGATGGGTTTGTATCATGGGAAACAGAATTAGCCCTCGACGTCTGAACAACTTTTTTTAAAAAAATCCCTAAGCCGCACGGTCACAATTTCAGCAAAAATCTGAGGTTCTGCAATTCACTCAAAAATGGTGCCAAACTGTTGCAAACGATCCCCTGAAAGCTTCTTCGGTGGAAACAGATGGGGTTGTATCATGGGAATCAGAATTAGCCTTCGACGTCTGAACAACTATTTTTGAAAAAATCCCTAAGCCGCGCGGTCACAATTTCAGCAAAAATCTGAGGTTCTGCAATTCACTCAAAAATGGTGCCAAACTGTTGCAAACGATCCCCTGAAGTCTTTTTTGGAGGAAACAGATGGGTTTGCATCATGGGAAACAGAATTAGCCCTCGACCTCTGAACAACTTTTTTTGAAAAAATCCCTAAGCTGCGAGGTCACAATTTCAGCAAAAATCTGACATTCTGAAATTCACTCAAAAATGGTGCCAAACTGTTGCAAGCGATCCCCTGAAAGCTTTTTTGGTGGAAACAGATGGGTTTGTATCATGGGAAACAGAATTAGCCCTCGACGTCTGAAAAACTTTTTTTGAAAAAATCCCTAAGCCGCGCGGTCACAATTTCAGCAAAAATCTGACGTTCTGCAATTCACTAAAAAAATGGTGCCAAACTGTTGCAAACCATCCCCTGAAAGCTTCTTCGGTGGAAACAGATGGGTTTGTATCATGGGAAACAGAATTAGCCTTCGACGTCTGAACAACTATTTTTGAAAAAATCCCTAAGCCGCGCGGTCACAATTTCAGCAAAAATCTGACGTTCTGCAATTCACTCAAAAATGGTGCCAAACTGTTGCAAACGATCCCCTGAAGGCTTTTTCGGAGGAAACAGATGGGTTTGTATCATGGGAAACAGAATTAGCCCTCAACGTCTGAACAACTTTTTTTGAAAAAATCCCTAAGCCGCGCGGTCACAATTTCAGCAAGAATCTGAGGTTCTGCAATTCACTCAAAAATGGTGCCAAACTGTTGCAAACGATCCCCTGAAAGCTTCTTCGGTGGAAATAGATGGCTTTTTATCATGGGAAACAGAATTAGCCCTCGACCTCTGAACAACTTTTTTTGAAAAAATCCCTAAGCCGCGCAGTCACAATTTCAGCAAAAATCTGAGGTTCTGCAATTCACTCAAAAATGGTGCCAAACTGTTGCAAACGATCCCCTGAAAGCTTTTTCAGTGGAAACAGATGGGTTTGTATCATGGGAAACAGAATTAGCCCTCGACGTCTGAACACCTTTTTTTGAAAAAATCCCTAAGCCGCGGGGTCACAATTTCAGCAAAAATCTGAGGTTCTGCAATTCACTCAAAAATGGTGCCAAACTGTTGCAAACGATCGACTGAAAGCTTTTTCGGTGGAAACAGATGGGTTTGTATCATGGGAAACAGAATTAGCCCTCGAGGTCTGAAGAACTTTTTTTAAAAAAATCCCTAAGCCGCGCGGTCACAATTTCTGCAAAAATCTGACGTTCTGCAATTCACTCAAAAATGGTGCCAAACTGTTGCAAACGATCCCCTGAAAGCTTTTTCGGTGGAAACAGATGGGTTTGTATCATGGGAATCAGAATTAGCCTTCGACGTCTGAACAACTTTTTTCGAAAAAATCCCTAAGCCGCACGGTCACAATTTCAGCAAAAATCTGACGTTCTGCAATTCACTCAAAAATGGTGCCAAACTGTTGCAAACGATCCCCTGAGAGCTTCTTCGGTGGAAACAGATGGGGTTGTATCATGGGAATCAGAATTAGCCTTCGACGTCTGAACAACTATTTTTGAAAAAATCCCTAAGCCGCGCGGTCACAATTTCAGCAAAAATCTGACGTTCTGCAATTCACTCAAAAATGGTGCCAAACTGTTGCAAACGATCCCCTGAAGGCTTTTTCGGAGGAAACAGATGGGTTTGCATCATGGGAAACAGAATTAGCCCTCAACGTCTGAACAACTTTTTTTGAAAAAATCCCTAAGCCGCGCGGTCACAATTTCAGCAAGAATCTGAGGTTCTGCAATTCACTCAAAAATGGTGCCAAACTGTTGCAAGCGATCCCCTGAAAGCTTCTTCGGTGGTAACAGATGGCTTTTTATCATGGGAAACAGAATTAGCCCTCGACCTCTGAACAACTTTTTTTGAAAAAATCCCTAAGCCGCGCGGTCAAAATTTCAGCAAAAATCTGACGTTCTGCAATTCACTCAAAAATGGTGCCAAACTGTTGCAAACGATCCCCTGAAAGCTTTTTCGGTGGAAACAGATGGGTTTGTATCATGGGAATCAGAATTAGCCTTCGAAGTCTGAACAACTTTTTTTGAAAAAATCCCTAAGTCGCGCGGTCACAATTTCAGCAAAAATCTGACGTTCTGCAATTCACTCAAAAATGGTGCCAAACTGTTGCAAACGATCCCCTGAAAGCTTCTTCGGTGGAAACAGATGGGGTTGTATCATGGGAATCAGAATTAGCCTTCGACGTCTGAACAACTATTTTTGAAAAAATCCCTAAGCCGCGCGGTCACAATTTCAGCAAAAATCTGACGTTCTGCAATTCACTCAAAAATGGTGCCAAACTGTTGCAAACGATCCCCTGAAGGCTTTTTCGGAGGAAACAGATGGGTTTGCATCATGGGAAACAGAATTAGCCCTCAACGTCTGAACAACTTTTTTTGAAAAAATCCCTAAGCCGCGCGGTCACAATTTCAGCAAGAATCTGAGGTTCTGCAATTCACTCAAAAATGGTGCCAAACTGTTGCAAGCGATCCCCTGAAAGCTTCTTCGGTGGAAACAGATGGCTTTTTATCATGGGAAACAGAATTAGCCCTCGACCTCTGAACAACTTTTTTTGAAAAAATCCCTAAGCCGCGCGGTCAAAATTTCAGCAAAAATCTGACGTTCTGCAATTCACTCAAAAATGGTGCCAAACTGTTGCAAACGATCCCCTGAAAGCTTTTTCGGTGGAAACAGATGGGTTTGTATCATGGGAATCAGAATTAGCCTTCGACGTCTGAACAACTTTTTTTAAAAAAATCCCTAAGCCGCGCGGTCACAATTTCAGCAAAAATCTGACATTCTGAAATTCATTCAAAAATGGTGCCAAACTGTTGCAAGCGATCCCCTGAAAGCTTTTTCGGTGAAAACAGATGGGTTTGTATCATGGGAAACAGAATTAGCCCTCGACCTCTGAACAAGTTTTTTTGAAAAAATCCCTAAGCCGCGGGGTCACAATTTCAGCAAAAATCTGAGGTTCTGCAATTCACTCAAAAATGGTGCCAAACTGTTGCAAACTATCGACTGAAAGCTTTTTCGGTGGAAACAGATGGGTTTGTATCATGGGAAACAGAATTAGCCCTCGAGGTCTGAAGAACTTTTTTTTAAAAAATCCCTAAGCCGCGCAATCACAATTTCAGCAAAAATCTGACGTTCTGCAATTCACTCAAAAATGGTGCCAAACTGTTGCAAACGATCCCCTGAAAGCTTTTTCGGTGGAAACAGATGGGTTTGTATCATGGGAATCAGAATTAGCCTTCGACGTCTGAACAACTTTTTTTGAAAAAATCCCTAAGCCGCACGGTCACAATTTCAGCAAAAATCTGACATTCTGAAATTCATTCAAAAATGGTGCCAAACTGTTGCAAGCGATCCCCTGAAAGCTTTTTCGGTGGAAACAGATGGGTTTGTATCATGGGAAACAGAATTAGCCCTCGACGTCTGAACAACTTTTTTAAAAAAAATCCCTAAGCCGCGCGGTCACAATTTCAGCAAAAATCTGAGGTTCTGCAATTCACTCAAAAATGGTGCCAAACTGTTGCAAACGATCCCTTGAAGGCTTTTTCGGTGGAAACAGATGGGTTTGTATCATGGGAAACAGAATTAGCCCTCAACCTCTGAACAACTTTTTTTGAAAAAATCCCTAAGCCGCGCGGTCACAATTTCAGCAAAAATCTGACATTCTGAAATTCACTCAAAAATGGTGCCAAACTGTTGCAAGCGATCCCCTGAAAGCTTTTTCGGTGGAAACAGATGGGTTTGTATCATGGGAAACAGAATTAGCCCTCGACGTCTGAAAAACTTTTTTTGAAAAAATCCCTAAGCCGCGCGGTCACAATTTCAGCAAAAATCTGACGTTCTGCAATTCACTAAAAAAATGGTGCCAAACTGTTGCAAACGATCCCCTGAAAGCTTCTTCGGTGGAAACAGATGGGTTTGTATCATGGGAAACAGAATTAGCCTTCGACGTCTGAACAACTATTTTTGAAAAAATCCCTAAGCCGCGCGGTCACAATTTCAGCAAAAATCTGAGGTTCTGCAATTCACTCAAAAATGGTGCCAAACTGTTGCAAACGATCCCCTGAAGGCTTTTTCGGAGGAAACAGATGGGTTTGTATCATGAGAAACAGAATTAGCCCTCAACGTCTGAACAACTTTTTTTGAAAAAATCCCTAAGCCGCGCGGTCACAATTTCAGCAAGAATCTGAGGTTCTGCAATTCACTCAAAAATGGTGCCAAACTGTTGCAAACGATCCCCTGAAAGCTTCTTCGGTGGAAATAGATGGCTTTTTATCATGGGAAACAGAATTAGCCCTCGACCTCTGAACAACTTTTTTTGAAAAAATCCCTAAGCCGCGCAGTCACAATTTCAGCAAAAATCTGAGGTTCTGCAATTCACTCAAAAATGGTGCCAAACTGTTGCAAACGATCCCCTGAAAGCTTTTTCAATGGAAACAGATGGGTTTGTATCATGGGAAACAGAATTAGCCCTCGACGTCTGAACACCTTTTTTTGAAAAAATCCCTAAGCCGCGGGGTCACAATTTCAGCAAAAATCTGAGGTTCTGCAATTCACTCAAAAATGGTGCCAAACTGTTGCAAACGATCGACTGAAAGCTTTTTCGGTGGAAACAGATGGGTTTGTATCATGGGAAACAGAATTAGCCCTCGAGGTCTGAAGAACTTTTTTTAAAAAAATCCCTAAGCCGCGCGGTCACAATTTCAGCAAAAATCTGACGTTCTGCAATTCACTCAAAAATGGAGCCAAACTGTTGCAAACGATCCCCTGAAAGCTTTTTCGGTGGAAACAGATGGGTTTGTATCATGGGAATCAGAATTAGCCTTCGACGTCTGAACAACTTTTTTTGAAAAAATCCCTAAGCCGCGCGGTCACAATTTCAGCAAAAATATGACGTTCTGCAATTCACTCAAAAATGGTGCCAAACTGTTGCAAACGATCCCCTGAAAGCTTTTTCGGTGGAAACAGATGGGTTTGTATCATGGGAATCAGAATTAGCCTTCGACGTCTGAACAACTTTTTTTAAAAAAATCCCTAAGCCGCGCGGTCACAATTTCAGCAAAAATCTGACATTCTGAAATTCATTCAAAAATGGTGCCAAACTGTTGCAAGCGATCCCCTGAAAGCTTTTTCGGTGAAAACAGATGGGTTTGTATCATGGGAAACAGAATTAGCCCTCGACCTCTGAACAAGTTTTTTTGAAAAAATCCCTAAGCCGCGGGGTCACAATTTCAGCAAAAATCTGAGGTTCTGCAATTCACTCAAAAATGGTGCCAAACTGTTGCAAACTATCGACTGAAAGCTTTTTCGGTGGAAACAGATGGGTTTGTATCATGGGAAACAGAATTAGCCCTCGAGGTCTGAAGAACTTTTTTTTAAAAAATCCCTAAGCCGCGCAATCACAATTTCAGCAAAAATCTGACGTTCTGCAATTCACTCAAAAATGGTGCCAAACTGTTGCAAACGATCCCCTGAAAGCTTTTTCGGTGGAAACAGATGGGTTTGTATCATGGGAATCAGAATTAGCCTTCGACGTCTGAACAACTTTTTTTGAAAAAATCCCTAAGCCGCACGGTCACAATTTCAGCAAAAATCTGACATTCTGAAATTCATTCAAAAATGGTGCCAAACTGTTGCAAGCGATCCCCTGAAAGCTTTTTCGGTGGAAACAGATGGGTTTGTATCATGGGAAACAGAATTAGCCCTCGACGTCTGAACAACTTTTTTAAAAAAAATCCCTAAGCCGCGCGGTCACAATTTCAGCAAAAATCTGAGGTTCTGCAATTCACTCAAAAATGGTGCCAAACTGTTGCAAACGATCCCCTGAAGGCTTTTTCGGTGGAAACAGATGGGTTTGTATCATGGGAAACAGAATTAGCCCTCAACCTCTGAACAACTTTTTTTGAAAAAATCCCTAAGCCGCGCGGTCACAATTTCAGCAAAAATCTGACATTCTGAAATTCACTCAAAAATGGTGCCAAACTGTTGCAAGCGATCCCCTGAAAGCTTTTTTGGTGGAAACAGATGTGTTTGTATCATGGGAAACAGAATTAGCCCTCGACGTCTGAAAAACTTTTTTTGAAAAAATCCCTAAGCCGCGCGGTCACAATTTCAGCAAAAATCTGACGTTCTGCAATTCACTAAAAAAATGGTGCCAAACTGTTGCAAACGATCCCCTGAAAGCTTCTTCGGTGGAAACAGATGGGTTTGTATCATGGGAAACAGAATTAGCCTTCGACGTCTGAACAACTATTTTTGAAAAAATCCCTAAGCCGCGCGGTCACAATTTCAGCAAAAATCTGAGGTTCTGCAATTCACTCAAAAATGGTGCCAAACTGTTGCAAACGATCCCCTGAAGGCTTTTTCGGAGGAAACAGATGGGTTTGTATCATGGGAAACAGAATTAGCCCTCAACGTCTGAACAACTTTTTTTGAAAAAATCCCTAAGCCGCGCGGTCACAATTTCAGCAAGAATCTGAGGTTCTGCAATTAACTCAAAAATGGTGCCAAACTGTTGCAAACGATCCCCTGAAAGCTTCTTCGGTGGAAATAGATGGCTTTTTATCATGGGAAACAGAATTAGCCCTCGACCTCTGAACAACTTTTTTTGAAAAAATCCCTAAGCCGCGCAGTCACAATTTCAGCAAAAATCTGAGGTTCTGCAATTCACTCAAAAATGGTGCCAAACTGTTGCAAACGATCCCCTGAAAGCTTTTTCAATGGAAACAGATGGGTTTGTATCATGGGAAACAGAATTAGCCCTCGACGTCTGAACACCTTTTTTTGAAAAAATCCCTAAGCCGCGGGGTCACAATTTCAGCAAAAATCTGAGGTTCTGCAATTCACTCAAAAATGGTGCCAAACTGTTGCAAACGATCGACTGAAAGCTTTTTCGGTGGAAACAGATGGGTTTGTATCATGGGAAACAGAATTAGCCCTCGAGGTCTGAAGAACTTTTTTTAAAAAAATCCCTAAGCCGCGCGGTCACAATTTCAGCAAAAATCTGACGTTCTGCAATTCACTCAAAAATGGAGCCAAACTGTTGCAAACGATCCCCTGAAAGCTTTTTCGGTGGAAACAGATGGGTTTGTATCATGGGAATCAGAATTAGCCTTCGACGTCTGAACAACTTTTTTTGAAAAAATCCCTAAGCCGCGCGGTCACAATTTCAGCAAAAATATGACGTTCTGCAATTCACTCAAAAATGGTGCCAAACTGTTGCAAACGATCCCCTGAAAGCTTCTTCGGTGGAAACAGATGGGGTTGTATCATGGGAATCAGAATTAGCCTTCGACGTCTGAACAAGTATTTTTGAAAAAATCCCTAAGCCGCGCGGTCACAATTTCAGCAAAAATCTGACGTTCTGCAATTCACTCAAAAATGGTGCCAAACTGTTGCAAACGATCCCCTGAAGGCTTTTTCGGAGGAAACAGATGGGTTCGCATCATGGGAAACAGAATTAGCCCTCAACGTCTGAACAACTTTTTTTGAAAAAATCCCTAAGCCGCGCGGTCACAATTTCAGCAAGAATCTGAGGTTCTGCAATTCACTCAAAAATGGTGCCAAACTGTTGCAAGCGATCCCCTGAAAGCTTCTTCGGTGGAAACAGATGGCTTTTTATCATGGGAAACAGAATTAGCCCTCGACCTCTGAACAACTTTTTTTGAAAAAATCCCTAAGCCGCGCGGTCACAATTTCAGCAAAAATCTGACATTCTGAAATTCATTCAAAAATGGTGCCAAACTGTTGCAAGCGATCCCCTGAAAGCTTTTTCGGTGAAAACAGATGGGTTTGTATCATGGGAAACAGAATTAGCCCTCGACCTCTGAACAAGTTTTTTTGAAAAAATCCCTAAGCCGCGGAGTCAAAATTTCAGCAAAAAACTGAGGTTCTGCAATTCACTCAAAAATGGTGCCAAACTGTTGCAAACGATCGACTGAAAGCTTTTTCGGTGGAAACAGATGGGTTTGTATCATGGGAAACAGAATTAGCCCTCGAGGTCTGAAGAACTTTTTTTAAAAAAATCCCTAAGCCGCGCGATCACAATTTCAGCAAAAATCTGACGTTCTGCAATTCACTCAAAAATGGTGCCAAACTGTTGCAAACGATCCCCTGAAAGCTTTTTCGGTGGAAACAGATGGGTTTGTATCATGGGAAACAGAATTAGCCCTCGACGTCTGAACAACTTTTTTTGAAAAAATCCCTAAGCCGCGCGGTCACAATTTCAGCAAAAATCTGACATTCTGAAATTCATTCAAAAATGGTGCCAAACTGTTGCAAGCGATCCCCTGAAAGCTTCTTCGGTGGAAACAGATGGCTTTTTATCATGGGAAACAGAATTAGCCCTCGACCTCTGAACAACTTTTTTTGAAAAAATCCCTAAGCCGCGTGGTCAAAATTTCAGCAAAAATCTGACGTTCTGCAATTCACTCAAAAATGGTGCCAAACTGTTGCAAACGATCCCCTGAAAGCTTTTTCGGTGGAAACAGATGGGTTTGTATCATGGGAATCAGAATTAGCCTTCGACGTCTGAACAACTTTTTTTGAAAAAATCCCTAAGCCGCGTGGTCACAATTTCAGCAAAAATCTGACATTCTGAAATTCATTCAAAAATGGTGCCAAACTGTTGCAAGCGATCCCCTGAAAGCTTTTTCGGTGAAAACAGATGGGTTTGTATCATGGGAAACAGAATTAGCCCTCGACCTCTGAACAAGTTTTTTTGAAAAAATCCCTAAGCCGCGGGGTCACAATTTCAGCAAAAATCTGAGGTTCTGCAATTCAGTCAAAAATGGTGCCAAACTGTTGCAAGCGATCCCCTGAAAGCTTCTTCGGTGGAAACAGATGGCTTTTTATCATGGGAAACAGAATTAGCCCTCGACCTCTGAACAACTTTTTTTGAAAAAATCCCTAAGCCGCGCGGTCAAAATTTCAGCAAAAATCTGACGTTCTGCAATTCACTCAAAAATGGTGCCAAACTGTTGCAAACGATCCCCTGAAAGCTTTTTCGGTGGAAACAGATGGGTTTGTATCATGGGAATCAGAATTAGCCTTCGACGTCTGAACAACTTTTTTTAAAAAAATCCCTAAGCCGCGCGGTCACAATTTCAGCAAAAATCTGACATTCTGAAATTCATTCAAAAATGGTGCCAAACTGTTGCAAGCGATCCCCTGAAAGCTTTTTCGGTGAAAACAGATGGGTTTGTATCATGGGAAACAGAATTAGCCCTCGACCTCTGAACAAGTTTTTTTGAAAAAATCCCTAAGCCGCGGGGTCACAATTTCAGCAAAAATCTGAGGTTCTGCAATTCACTCAAAAATGGTGCCAAACTGTTGCAAACTATCGACTGAAAGCTTTTTCGGTGGAAACAGATGGGTTTGTATCATGGGAAACAGAATTAGCCCTCGAGGTCTGAAGAACTTTTTTTTAAAAAATCCCTAAGCCGCGCAATCACAATTTCAGCAAAAATCTGACGTTCTGCAATTCACTCAAAAATGGTGCCAAACTGTTGCAAACGGTCCCCTGAAAGCTTTTTCGGTGGAAACAGATGGGTTTGTATCATGGGAATCAGAATTAGCCTTCGACGTCTGAACAACTTTTTTTGAAAAAATCCCTAAGCCGCACGGTCACAATTTCAGCAAAAATCTGACATTCTGAAATTCATTCAAAAATGGTGCCAAACTGTTGCAAGCGATCCCCTGAAAGCTTTTTCGGTGGAAACAGATGGGTTTGTATCATGGGAAACAGAATTAGCCCTCGACGTCTGAACAACTTTTTTAAAAAAAATCCCTAAGCCGCGCGGTCACAATTTCAGCAAAAATCTGAGGTTCTGCAATTCACTCAAAAATGGTGCCAAACTGTTGCAAACGATCCCCTGAAGGCTTTTTCGGTGGAAACAGATGGGTTTGTATCATGGGAAACAGAATTAGCCCTCAACCTCTGAACAACTTTTTTTGAAAAAATCCCTAAGCCGCGCGGTCACAATTTCAGCAAAAATCTGACATTCTGAAATTCACTCAAAAATGGTGCCAAACTGTTGCAAGCGATCCCCTGAAAGCTTTTTTGGTGGAAACAGATGGGTTTGTATCATGGGAAACAGAATTAGCCCTCGACGTCTGAAAAACTTTTTTTGAAAAAATCCCTAAGCCGCGCGGTCACAATTTCAGCAAAAATCTGACGTTCTGCAATTCACTAAAAAAATGGTGCCAAACTGTTGCAAACGATCCCCTGAAAGCTTCTTCGGTGGAAACAGATGGGTTTGTATCATGGGAAACAGAATTAGCCTTCGACGTCTGAACAACTATTTTTGAAAAAATCCCTAAGCCGCGCGGTCACAATTTCAGCAAGAATCTGAGGTTCTGCAATTCACTCAAAAATGGTGCCAAACTGTTGCAAGCGATCCCCTGAAAGCTTCTTCGGTGGAAACAGATGGCTTTTTATCATGGGAAACAGAATTAGCCCTCGACCTCTGAACAACTTTTTTTGAAAAAATCCCTAAGCCGCGCGGTCAAAATTTCAGCAAAAATCTGACGTTCTGCAATTCACTCAAAAATGGTGCCAAACTGTTGCAAACGATCCCCTGAAAGCTTTTTCGGTGGAAACAGATGGGTTTGTATCATGGGAATCAGAATTAGCCTTCGACGTCTGAACAACTTTTTTTGAAAAAATCCCTAAGCCGCGTGGTCATAATTTCAGCAAAAATCTGACATTCTGAAATTCATTCAAAAATGGTGCCAAACTGTTGCAAGCGATCCCCTGAAAGCTTTTTCGGTGAAAACAGATGGGTTTGTATCATGGGAAACAGAATTAGCCCTCGACCTCTGAACAAGTTTTTTTGAAAAAATCCCTAAGCCGCGGAGTCAAAATTTCAGCAAAAAACTGAGGTTCTGCAATTCACTCGAAAATGGTGCCAAACTGTTGCAAACGATCGACTGAAAGCTTTTTCGGTGGAAACAGATGGGTTTGTATCATGGGAAACAGAATTAGCCCTCGAGGTCTGAAGAACTTTTTTTAAAAAAATCCCTAAGCCGCGCGATCACAATTTCAGCAAAAATCTGACGTTCTGCAATTCACTCAAAAATGGTGCCAAACTGTTGCAAACGATCCCCTGAAAGCTTTTTCGGTGGAAACAGATGGGTTTGTATCATGGGAAACAGAATTAGCCCTCGACGTCTGAACAACTTTTTTTGAAAAAATCCCTAAGCCGCGCGGTCACAATTTCAGCAAAAATCTGACATTCTGAAATTCATTCAAAAATGGTGCCAAACTGTTGCAAGCGATCCCCTGAAAGCTTTTTCGGTGGAAACAGATGGGGTTGTATCATGGGAATCAGAATTAGCCTTCGACGTCTGAACAACTATTTTTGAAAAAATCCCTAAGCCGCGCGGTCACAATTTCAGCAAAAATCTGACGTTCTGCAATTCACTCAAAAATGGTGCCAAACTGTTGCAAACGATCCCCTGAAGTCTTTTTCGGAGGAAACAGATAGGTTTGCATCATGGGAAACAGAATTAGCCCTCAACGTCTGAACAACTTTTTTTGAAAAAATCCCTAAGCCGCGCGGTCACAATTTCAGCAAGAATCTGAGGTTCTGCAATTCACTCAAAAATGGTGCCAAACTGTTGCAAGCGATCCCCTGAAAGCTTCTTCGGTGGAAACAGATGGCTTTTTATCATGGGAAACAGAATTAGCCCTCGACCTCTGAACAACTTTTTTTGAAAAAATCCCTAAGCCGCGCGGTCAAAATTTCAGCAAAAATCTGACGTTCTGCAATTCACTCAAAAATGGTGCCAAACTGTTGCAAACGATCCCCTGAAAGCTTTTTCGGTGGAAACAGATGGGTTTGTATCATGGGAATCAGAATTAGCCTTCGACGTCTGAACAACTTTTTTTGAAAAAATCCCTAAGCCGCGTGGTCACAATTTCAGCAAAAATCTGACATTCTGAAATTCATTCAAAAATGGTGCCAAACTGTTGCAAGCGATCCCCTGAAAGCTTTTGCGGTGAAAACAGATGGGTTTGTATCATGGGAAACAGAATTAGCCCTCGACCTCTGAACAAGTTTTTTTGAAAAAATCCCTAAGCCGCGGGGTCACAATTTCAGCAAAAATCTGAGGTTCTGCAATTCACTCAAAAATGGTGCCAAACTGTTGCAAACGATCGACTGAAAGCTTTTTCGGTGGAAACAGATGGGTTTGTATCATGGGAAACAGAATTAGCCCTCGAGGTCTGAAGAACTTTTTTTTAAAAAATCCCTAAGCCGCGCGATCACAATTTCAGCAAAAATCTGACGTTCTGCAATTCACTCAAAAATGGTGCCAAACTGTTGCAAACGATCCCCTGAAAGCTTTTTCGGTGGAAACAGATGGGTTTGTATCATGGGAATCAGAATTAGCCTTCGACGTCTGAACAACTTTTTTTGAAAAAATCCCTAAGCCGCGCGGTCACAATTTCAGCAAAAATCTGACATTCTGAAATTCATTCAAAAATGGTGCCAAACTGTTGCAAGCGATCCCCTGAAAGCTTTTTCGGTGGAAACAGATGGGTTTGTATCATGGGAATCAGAATTAGCCTTCGACGTCTGAACAACTTTTTTTGAAAAAATCCCTAAGCCGCGCGGTCACAATTTCAGCAAAAATCTGAGGTTCTGCAATTCACTCAAAAATGGTGCCAAACTGTTGCAAACGATCCCCTGAAAGCTTTTTCAGTGGAAACAGATGGGTTTGTATCATGGGAAACAGAATTAGCCCTCGACGTCTGAACAACTTTTTTTGAAAAAATCCCTAAACCGCGCGGTCATAATTTCAGCAAAAATCTGACGTTCTGCAATTCACTCAAAAATGGAGCCAAACTGTTGCAAACGATCCCCTGAAAGCTTTTTCGGTGGAAACAGATGGGTTTGTATCATGGGAATCAGAATTACCCTTCGACGTCTGAACAACTTTTTTTGAAAAAATCCCTAAGCCGCGCGGTCACAATTTCAGCAAAAATCTGACGTTCTGCAATTCACTCAAAAATGGTGCCAAACTGTTGCAAACGATCCCCTGAAAGCTTCTTCGGTGGAAACAGATGGGGTTGTATCATGGGAATCAGAATTAGCCTTCGACGTCTGAACAACTATTTTTGAAAAAATCCCTAAGCCGCGCGGTCACAATTTCAGCAAAAATCTGACGTTCTGCAATTCACTCAAAAATGGTGCCAAACTGTTGCAAACGATCCCCTGAAGGCTTTTTCGGAGGAAACAGATGGGTTTGCATCATGGGAAACAGAATTAGCCCTCAACGTCTGAACAACTTTTTTTGAAAAAATCCCTAAGCCGCGCGGTCACAATTTCAGCAAGAATCTGAGGTTCTGCAATTCACTCAAAAATGGTGCCAAACTGTTGCAAGCGATCCCCTGAAAGCTTCTTCGGTGGAAACAGATGGCTTTTTATCATGGGAAACAGAATTAGCCCTCGACCTCTGAACAACTTTTTTTGAAAAAATCCCTAAGCCGCGCGGTCAAAATTTCAGCAAAAATCTGACGTTCTGCAATTCACTCAAAAATGGTGCCAAACTGTTGCAAACGATCGACTGAAAGCTTTTTCGGTGGAAACAGATGGGTTTGTATCATGGGAAACAGAATTAGCCCTCGAGGTCTGAAGAACTTTTTTTAAAAAAATCCCTAAGCCGCGCGATCACAATTTCAGCAAAAATCTGACGTTCTGCAATTCACTCAAAAATGGTGCCAAACTGTTGCAAACGATCCCCTGAAAGCTTTTTCGGTGGAAACAGATGGGTTTGTATCATGGGAATCAGAATTAGCCTTCGACGTCTGAACAACTTTTTTTGAAAAAATCCCTAAGCCGCGCGGTCACAATTTCAGCAAAAATCTGACATTCTGAAATTCATTCAAAAATGGTGCCAAACTGTTGCAAGCGATCCCCTGAAAGCTTTTTCGGTGGAAACAGATGGGTTTGTATCATGGGAAACAGAATTAGCCCTCGACGTCTGAACAACTTTTTTTAAAAAAATCCCTAAGCCGCGCGGTCACAATTTCAGCAAAAATCTGAGGTTCTGCAATTCACTCAAAAATGGTGCCAAACTGTTGCAAACGATCCCCTGAAGGCTTTTTCGGTGGAAACAGATGGGTTTGTATCATGGGAAACAGAATTAGCCCTCAACCTCTGAACAACTTTTTTTGAAAAAATCCCTAAGCCGCGCGGTCACAATTTCAGCAAAAATCTGACGTTCTGCAATTCACTCAAAAATGGTGCCAAACTGTTGCAAACGATCCCCTGAAAGCTTCTTCGGTGGAAACAGATGGGGTTGTATCATGGGAATCAGAATTAGCCTTCGACGTCTGAACAACTATTTTTGAAAAAATCCCTAAGCCGCGCGGTCACAATTTCAGCAAAAATCTGACGTTCTGCAATTCACTCAAAAATGGTGCCAAACTGTTGCAAACGATCCCCTGAAGGCTTTTTCGGAGGAAACAGATGGGTTTGCATCATGGGAAACAGAATTAGCCCTCAACGTCTGAACAACTTTTTTTGAAAAAATCCCTAAGCCGCGCGGTCACAATTTCAGCAAGAATCTGAGGTTCTGCAATTCACTCAAAAATGGTGCCAAACTGTTGCAAGCGATCCCCTGAAAGCTTCTTCGGTGGAAACAGATGGCTTTTTATCATGGGAAACAGAATTAGCCCTCGACCTCTGAACAACTTTTTTTGAAAAAATCCCTAAGCCGCGCGGTCAAAATTTCAGCAAAAATCTGACGTTCTGCAATTCACTCAAAAATGGTGCCAAACTGTTGCAAACGATCCCCTGAAAGCTTTTTCGGTGGAAACAGATGGGTTTGTATCATGGGAATCAGAATTAGCCTTCGACGTCTGAACAACTTTTTTTGAAAAAATCCCTAAGCCGCGCGGTCACAATTTCAGCAAAAATCTGAGGTTCTGCAATTCACTCAAAAATGGTGCCAAACTGTTGCAAACGATCCCCTGAAGGCTTTTTCAGTGGAAACAGATGGGTTTGTATCATGGGAAACAGAATTAGCCCTCAACCTCTGAACAACTTTTTTTGAAAAAATCCCTAAGCCGCGCGGTCACAATTTCAGCAAAAATCTGAGGTTCTGCAATTCACTCAAAAATGGTGCCAAACTGTTGCAAACGATCCCCTGAAAGCTTTTTCAGTGGAAACAGATGGGTTTGTATCATGGGAAACAGAATTAGCCCTCGACGTCTGAACAACTTTTTTTGAAAAAATCCCTAAACCGCGCGGTCATAATTTCAGCAAAAATCTGACGTTCTGCAATTCACTCAAAAATGGAGCCAAACTGTTGCAAACGATCCCCTGAAAGCTTTTTCGGTGGAAACAGATGGGTTTGTATCATGGGAATCAGAATTAGCCTTCGACGTCTGAACAACTTTTTTTGAAAAAATCCCTAAGCCGCGCGGTCACAATTTCAGCAAAAATCTGACGTTCTGCAATTCACTCAAAAATGGTGCCAAACTGTTGCAAACGATCCCCTGAAAGCTTCTTCGGTGGAAACAGATGGGGTTGTATCATGGGAATCAGAATTAGCGTTCGACGTCTGAACAACTATTTTTGAAAAAATCCCTAAGCCGCGCGGTCACAATTTCAGCAAAAATCTGACGTTCTGCAATTCACTCAAAAATGGTGCCAAACTGTTGCAAACGATCGACTGAAAGCTTTTTCGGTGGAAACAGATGGGTTTGTATCATGGGAAACAGAATTAGCCCTCGAGGTCTGAAGAACTTTTTTTAAAAAAATCCCTAAGCCGCGCGATCACAATTTCAGCAAAAATCTGACATTCTGAAATTCACTCAAAAATGGTGCCAAACTGTTGCAAACGATCCCCTGAAAGCTTTTTCGGTGGAAACAGATGGGTTTGTATCATGGGAATCAGAATTAGCCTTCGACGTCTGAACAACTTTTTTTGAAAAAATCCCTAAGCCGCGCGGTCACAATTTCAGCAAAAATCTGACATTCTGAAATTCATTCAAAAATGGTGCCAAACTGTTGCAAGCGATCCCCTGAAAGCTTTTTCGGTGGAAACAGATGGGTTTGTATCATGGGAAACAGAATTAGCCCTCGACGTCTGAACAACTTTTTAAAAAAAAATCCCTAAGCCGCGCGGTCACAATTTCAGCAAAAATCTGAGGTTCTGCAATTCACTCAAAAATGGTGCCAAACTGTTGCAAACGATCCCCTGAAGGCTTTTTCGGTGGAAACAGATGGGTTTGTATCATGGGAAACAGAATTAGCCCTCAACCTCTGAACAACTTTTTTTGAAAAAATCCCTAAACCGCGCGGTCACAATTTCAGCAAAAATCTGACGTTCTGCAATTCACTCAAAAATGGTGCCAAACTGTTGCAAACGATCCCCTGAAAGCTTCTTCGGTGGAAACAGATGGGGTTGTATCATGGGAATCAGAATTAGCCTTCGACGTCTGAACAACTATTTTTGAAAAAATCCCTAAGCCGCGCGGTCACAATTTCAGCAAAAATCTGACGTTCTGCAATTCACTCAAAAATGGTGCCAAACTGTTGCAAACGATCCCCTGAAGGCTTTTTCGGAGGAAACAGATGGGTTTGCATCATGGGAAACAGAATTAGCCCTCAACGTCTGAACAACTTTTTTTGAAAAAATCCCTAAGCCGCGCGGTCACAATTTCAGCAAGAATCTGAGGTTCTGCAATTCACTCAAAAATGGTGCCAAACTGTTGCAAGCGATCCCCTGAAAGCTTCTTCGATGGAAACAGATGGCTTTTTATCATGGGAAACAGAATTAGCCCTCGACCTCTGAACAACTTTTTTTGAAAAAATCCCTAAGCCGCGCGGTCAAAATTTCAGCAAAAATCTGACGTTCTGCAATTCACTCAAAAATGGTGCCAAACTGTTGCAAACGATCCCCTGAAAGCTTTTTCGGTGGAAACAGATGGGTTTGTATCATGGGAATCAGAATTAGCCTTCGACGTCTGAACAACTTTTTTTGAAAAAATCCCTAAGCCGCGTGGTCACAATTTCAGCAAAAATCTGACATTCTGAAATTCATTCAAAAATGGTGCCAAACTGTTGCAAGCGATCCCCTGAAAGCTTTTTCGGTGAAAACAGATGGGTTTGTATCATGGGAAACAGAATTAGCCCTCGACCTCTGTACAAGTTTTTTTGAAAAAATCCCTAAGCCGCGGGGTCACAATTTCAGCAAAAATCTGAGGTTCTGCAATTCACTCAAAAATGGTGCCAAACTGTTGCAAACGATCGACTGAAAGCTTTTTCGGTGGAAACAGATGGGTTTGTATCATGGGAAACAGAATTAGCCCTCGAGGTCTGAAGAACTTTTTTTTAAAAAATCCCTAAGCCGCGCGATCACAATTTCAGCAAAAATCTGACGTTCTGCAATTCACTCAAAAATGGTGCCAAACTGTTGCAAGCGATCCCCTGAAAGCTTTTTCGGTGGAAACAGATGGGGTTGTATCATGGGAATCAGAATTAGCCTTCGACGTCTGAACAACTATTTTTGAAAAAATCCCTAAGCCGCGCGGTCACAATTTCAGCAAAAATCTGACGTTCTGCAATTCACTCAAAAATGGTGCCAAACTGTTGCAAACGATCCCCTGAAGTCTTTTTCGGAGGAAACAGATGGGTTTGCATCATGGGAAACAGAATTAGCCCTCAACGTCTGAACAACTTTTTTTGAAAAAATCCCTAAGCCGCGCGGTCACAATTTCAGCAAGAATCTGAGGTTCTGCAATTCACTCAAAAATGGTGCCAAACTGTTGCAAGCGATCCCCTGAAAGCTTCTTCGGTGGAAACAGATGGCTTTTTATCATGGGAAACGGAATTAGCCCTCGACCTCTGAACAACTTTTTTTGAAAAAATCCCTAAGCCGCGCGGTCAAAATTTCAGCAAAAATCTGACGTTCTGCAATTCACTCAAAAATGGTGCCAAACTGTTGCAAACGATCCCCTGAAAGCTTTTTCGGTGGAAACAGATGGGTTTGTATCATGGGAATCAGAATTAGCCTTCGACGTCTGAACAACTTTTTTTGAAAAAATCCCTAAGCCGCGTGGTCACAATTTCAGCAAAAATCTGACATTCTGAAATTCATTCAAAAATGGTGCCAAACTGTTGCAAGCGATCCCCTGAAAGCTTTTTCGGTGGAAACAGATGGGTTTGTATCATGGGAATCAGAATTAGCCTTCGACGTCTGAACAACTTTTTTTGAAAAAATCCCTAAGCCGCGCGGTCACAATTTCAGCAAAAATCTGACATTCTGAAATTCATTCAAAAATGGTGCCAAACTGTTGCAAGCGATCCCCTGAAAGCTTTTTCGGTGGAAACAGATGGGTTTGTATCATGGGAAACAGAATTAGCCCTCGACGTCTGAACAACTTTTTAAAAAAAAATCCCTAAGCCGCGCGGTCACAATTTCAGCAAAAATCTGAGGTTCTGCAATTCACTCAAAAATGGTGCCAAACTGTTGCAAACGATCCCCTGAAGGCTTTTTCGGTGGAAACAGATGGGTTTGTATCATGGGAAACAGAATTAGCCCTCAACCTCTGAACAACTTTTTTTGAAAAAATCCCTAAGCCGCGCGGTCACAATTTCAGCAAAAATCTGACGTTCTGCAATTCACTCAAAAATGGTGCCAAACTGTTGCAAACGATCCCCTGAAAGCTTCTTCGGTGGAAACAGATGGGGTTGTATCATGGGAATCAGAATTAGCCTTCGACGTCTGAACAACTATTTTTGAAAAAATCCCTAAGCCGCGCGGTCACAATTTCAGCAAAAATCTGACGTTCTGCAATTCACTCAAAAATGGTGCCAAACTGTTGCAAACGATCCCCTGAAAGCTTTTTCGGAGGAAACAGATGGGTTTGCATCATGGGAAACAGAATTAGCCCTCAACGTCTGAACAACTTTTTTTGAAAAAATCCCTAAGCCGCGCGGTCACAATTTCAGCAAGAATCTGAGGTTCTGCAATTCACTCAAAAATGGTGCCAAACTGTTGCAAGCGATCCCCTGAAAGCTTCTTCGATGGAAACAGATGGCTTTTTATCATGGGAAACAGAATTAGCCCTCGACCTCTGAACAACTTTTTTTGAAAAAATCCCTAAGCCGCGCGGTCAAAATTTCAGCAAAAATCTGACGTTCTGCAATTCACTCAAAAATGGTGCCAAACTGTTGCAAACGATCCCCTGAAAGCTTTTTCGGTGGAAACAGATGGGTTTGTATCATGGGAATCAGAATTAGCCTTCGACGTCTGAACAACTTTTTTTGAAAAAATCCCTAAGCCGCGTGGTCACAATTTCAGCAAAAATCTGACATTCTGAAATTCATTCAAAAATGGTGCCAAACTGTTGCAAGCGATCCCCTGAAAGCTTTTTCGGTGAAAACAGATGGGTTTGTATCATGGGAAACAGAATTAGCCCTCGACCTCTGTACAAGTTTTTTTGAAAAAATCCCTAAGCCGCGGGGTCACAATTTCAGCAAAAATCTGAGGTTCTGCAATTCACTCAAAAATGGTGCCAAACTGTTGCAAACGATCGACTGAAAGCTTTTTCGGTGGAAACAGATGGGTTTGTATCATGGGAAACAGAATTAGCCCTCGAGGTCTGAAGAACTTTTTTTTAAAAAATCCCTAAGCCGCGCGATCACAATTTCAGCAAAAATCTGACGTTCTGCAATTCACTCAAAAATGGTGCCAAACTGTTGCAAGCGATCCCCTGAAAGCTTTTTCGGTGGAAACAGATGGGGTTGTATCATGGGAATCAGAATTAGCCTTCGACGTCTGAACAACTATTTTTGAAAAAATCCCTAAGCCGCGCGGTCACAATTTCAGCAAAAATCTGACGTTCTGCAATTCACTCAAAAATGGTGCCAAACTGTTGCAAACGATCCCCTGAAGTCTTTTTCGGAGGAAACAGATGGGTTTGCATCATGGAAAACAGAATTAGCCCTCAACGTCTGAACAACTTTTTTTGAAAAAATCCCTAAGCCGCGCGGTCACAATTTCAGCAAGAATCTGAGGTTCTGCAATTCACTCAAAAATGGTGCCAAACTGTTGCAAGCGATCCCCTGAAAGCTTCTTCGGTGGAAACAGATGGCTTTTTATCATGGGAAACAGAATTAGCCCTCGACCTCTGAACAACTTTTTTTGAAAAAATCCCTAAGCCGCGCGGTCAAAATTTCAGCAAAAATCTGACGTTCTGCAATTCACTCAAAAATGGTGCCAAACTGTTGCAAACGATCCCCTGAAAGCTTTTTCGGTGGAAACAGATGGGTTTGTATCATGGGAATCAGAATTAGCCTTCGACGTCTGAACAACTTTTTTTGAAAAAATCCCTAAGCCGCGTGGTCACAATTTCAGCAAAAATCTGACATTCTGAAATTCATTCAAAAATGGTGCCAAACTGTTGCAAGCGATCCCCTGAAAGCTTTTTCGGTGAAAACAGATGGGTTTGTATCATGGGAAACAGAATTAGCCCTCGACCTCTGAACAATTTTTTTTGAAAAAATCCCTAAGCCGCGGGGTCACAATTTCAGCAAAAATCTGAGGTTCTGCAATTCACTCAAAAATGGTGCCAAACTGTTGCAAACGATCGACTGAAAGCTTTTTCGGTGGAAACAGATGGGTTTGTATCATGGGAAACAGAATTAGCCCTCGAGGTCTGAAGAACTTTTTTTAAAAAATTCCCTAAGCCGCGCGATCACAATTTCAGCAAAAATCTGACGTTCTGCAATTCACTCAAAAATGGTGCCAAACTGTTGCAAACGATCCCCTGAAAGCTTTTTCGGTGGAAACAGATGGGTTTGTATCATGGGATTCAGAATTAGCCTTCGACGTCTGAACAACTTTTTTTGAAAAAATCCCTAAGCCGCGCGGTCACAATTTCAGCAAAAATCTGACATTCTGAAATTCATTCAAAAATGGTGCCAAACTGTTGCAAGCGATCCCCTGAAAGCTTTTTCGGTGGAAACAGATGGGTTTGTATCATGGGAAACAGAATTAGCCCTCGACGTCTGAACAACTTTTTTTAAAAAAATCCCTAAGCCGCGCCGTCACAATTTCAGCAAAAATCTGAGGTTCTGCAATTCACTCAAAAATGGTGCCAAACTGTTGCAAACGATCCCCTGAAGGCTTTTTCGGTGGAAACAGATGGGTTTGTATCATGGGAAACAGAATTAGCCCTCAACCTCTGAACAACTTTTTTTGAAAAAATCCCTAAGCCGCGCGGTCACAATTTCAGCAAAAATCTGAGGTTCTGCAATTCACTCAAAAATGGTGCCAAACTGTTGCAAACGATCCCCTGAAAGCTTTTTCGGTGGAAACAGATGGGTTTGTATCATGGGAAACAGAATTAGCCCTCGACGTCTGAACAACTTTTTTTGAAAAAATCCCTAAGCCGCGCGGTCACAATTTCAGCAAAAATCTGAGGTTCTGCAATTCACTCAAAAATGGTGCCAAACTGTTGCAAACGATCCCCTGAAAGCTTTTTCGGTGGAAACAGATGGGTTTGTATCATGGGAATCAGAATTAGCCTTCGACGTCTGAACAACTTTTTTTGAAAAAATCCCTAAGTCGCGCGGTCACAATTTCAGCAAAAATCTGACGTTCTGCAATTCACTCAAAAATGGTGCCAAACTGTTGCAAACGATCCCCTGAAAGCTTCTTCGGTGGAAACAGATGGGGTTGTATCATGGGAATCAGAATTAGCCTTCGACGTCTGAACAACTATTTTTGAAAAAATCCCTAAGCCGCGCGGTCACAATTTCAGCAAAAATCTGACGTTCTGCAATTCACTCAAAAATGGTGCCAAACTGTTGCAAACGATCCCCTGAAGGCTTTTTCGGAGGAAACAGATGGGTTTGCATCATGGGAAACAGAATTAGCCCTCAACGTCTGAACAACTTTTTTTGAAAAAATCCCTAAGCCGCGCGGTCACAATTTCAGCAAGAATCTGAGGTTCTGCAATTCACTCAAAAATGGTGCCAAACTGTTGCAAGCGATCCCCTGAAAGCTTCTTCGGTGGAAACAGATGGCTTTTTATCATGGGAAACAGAATTAGCCCTCGACCTCTGAACAACTTTTTTTGAAAAAATCCCTAAGCCGCGCGGTCAAAATTTCAGCAAAAATCTGACGTTCTGCAATTCACTCAAAAATGGTGCCAAACTGTTGCAAACGATCCCCTGAAAGCTTTTTCGGTGGAAACAGATGGGTTTGTATCATGGGAATCAGAATTAGCCTTCGACGTCTGAACAACTTTTTTTGAAAAAATCCCTAAGCCGCGTGGTCACAATTTCAGCAAAAATCTGACATTCTGAAATTCATTCAAAAATGGTGCCAAACTGTTGCAAGCGATCCCCTGAAAGCTTTTTCGGTGAAAACAGATGGGTTTGTATCATGGGAAACAGAATTAGCCCTCGACCTCTGAACAAGTTTTTTTGAAAAAATCCCTAAGCCGCGGGGTCACAATTTCAGCAAAAATCTGAGGTTCTGCAATTCACTCAAAAATGGTGCCAAACTGTTGCAAACTATCGACTGAAAGCTTTTTCGGTGGAAACAGATGGGTTTGTATCATGGGAAACAGAATTAGCCCTCGACGTCTGAACAACTTTTTTTGAAAAAATCCCTAAGCCGCGCGATCACAATTTCAGCAAAAATCTGACGTTCTGCAATTCACTCAAAAATGGTGCCAAACTGTTGCAAACGATCCCCTGAAAGCTTTTTCGGTGGAAACAGATGGGTTTGTATCATGGGAATCAGAATTAGCCTTCGACGTCTGAACAACTTTTTTTGAAAAAATCCCTAAGCCGCACGGTCACAATTTCAGCAAAAATCTGACATTCTGAAATTCATTCAAAAATGGTGCCAAACTGTTGCAAGCGATCCCCTGAAAGCTTTTTCGGTGGAAACAGATGGGTTTGTATCATGGGAAACAGAATTAGCCCTCGACGTCTGAACAACTTTTTTTAAAAAAATCCCTAAGCCGCGCGGTCACAATTTCAGCAAAAATCTGAGGTTCTGCAATTCACTCAAAAATGGTGCCAAACTGTTGCAAACGATCCCCTGAAGGCTTTTTCGGTGGAAACAGATGGGTTTGTATCATGGGAAACAGAATTAGCCCTCAACCTCTGAACAACTTTTTTTGAAAAAATCCCTAAGCCGCGCGGTCACAATTTCAGCAAAAATCTGAGGTTCTGCAATTCACTCAAAAATGGTGCCAAACTGTTGCAAACGATCCCCTGAAAGCTTTTTCAGTGGAAACAGATGGGTTTGTATCATGGGACACAGAATTAGCCCTCGACGTCTGAACAACTTTTTTTGAAAAAATCCCTAAACCGCGCGGTCATAATTTCAGCAAAAATCTGACGTTCTGCAATTCACTCA
Organism: Podarcis tiliguerta; assembly: GCF_965153285.1. Classification (NCBI taxonomy): domain Eukaryota; kingdom Metazoa; phylum Chordata; class Lepidosauria; order Squamata; family Lacertidae; genus Podarcis; species Podarcis tiliguerta. The sequence goes on along the minus strand of NC_139545.1, from coordinate 15,194,348 downwards.
AAAATGGTGCCAAACTGTTGCAAACGATCCCCTGAAAGCTTTTTCGGTGGAAACAGATGGGTTTGTATCATGGGAAACAGAATTAGCCCTCGACGTCTGAACAACTTTTTTTGAAAAAATCCCTAAGCCGCGGGGTCACAATTTCAGAAAAAATCTGAGGTTCTGCAATTCACTCAAAAATGGTGCCAAACTGTTGCAAACGATCCCCTGAAAGCTTTTTCGGTGGAAACAGATGGGTTTGTATCATGGGAATCAGAATTAGCCTTCGACGTCTGAACAACTTTTTTTGAAAAAATCCCTAAGTCGCGCGGTCACAATTTCAGCAAAAATCTGACGTTCTGCAATTCACTCAAAAATGGTGCCAAACTGTTGCAAACGATCCCCTGAAAGCTTCTTCGGTGGAAACAGATGGGGTTGTATCATGGGAATCAGAATTAGCCTTCGACGTCTGAACAACTATTTTTGAAAAAATCCCTAAGCCGCGAGGTCACAATTTCAGCAAAAATCTGACGTTCTGCAATTCACTCAAAAATGGTGCCAAACTGTTGCAAACGATCCCCTGAAGGCTTTTTCGGAGGAAACAGATGGGTTTGCATCATGGGAAACAGAATTAGCCCTCAACGTCTGAACAACTTTTTTTGAAAAAATCCCTAAGCCGCGCGGTCACAATTACAGCAAGAATCTGAGGTTCTGCAATTCACTCAAAAATGGTGCCAAACTGTTGCAAGCGATCCCCTGAAAGCTTCTTCGGTGGAAATAGATGGCTGTTTATCATGAGAAACAGAATTAGCCCTCGACCTCTGAACAACTTTTTTTGAAAAAATCCCTAAGCCGCGCGGTCACAATTTCAGCAAAAATCTGACGTTCTGCAATTCACTCAAAAATGGTGCCAAACTGTTGCAAACGATCCCCTGAAAGCTTTTTCGGTGGAAACAGATGGGTTTGTATCATGGGAATCAGAATTAGCCTTCGACTTCTGAACAACTTTTTTTGAAAAAATCCCTAAGCCGCGCGGTCACAATTTCAGCAAAAATCTGACATTCTGAAATTCATTCAAAAATGGTGCCAAACTGTTGCAAGCGATCCCCTGAAAGCTTTTTCGGTGAAAACAGATGGGTTTGTATCATTGGAAACAGAATTAGCCCTCGACGTCTGAACACCTTTTTTTGAAAAAATCCCTAAACCGCGCGGTCATAATTTCAGCAAAAATCTGACGTTCTGCAATTCACTCAAAAATGGTGCCAAACTGTTGCAAACGATCCCCTGAAAGCTTTTTCAGTGGAAACAGATGGGTTTGTATCATGGGAATCAGAATTAGCCTTCGACGTCTGAACAACTTTTTTTGAAAAAATCCCTAAGCCGCGCGGTCACAATTTCAGCAAAAATCTGACATTCTGAAATTCATTCAAAAATGGTGCCAAACTGTTGCAAGCGATCCCCTGAAAGCTTCTTCGGTGGAAACAGATGGCTTTTTATCATGGGAAACAGAATTAGCCCTCGACCTCTGAACAAGTTTTTTTGAAAAAATCCCTAAGCCGCGCGGTCACAATTTCAGCAAAAATCTGAGGTTCTGCAATTCATTCAAAAATGGTGCCAAACTGTTGCAAGCGATCCCCTGAAAGCTTTTTCGGTGGAAACAGATGGGTTTGTATCATGGGAAACAGAATTAGCCCTCGACCTCTGAACAAGTTTTTTTGAAAAAATCCCTAAGCCGCGCGGTCACAATTTCAGCAAAAATCTGAGGTTCTGCAATTCATTCAAAAATGGTGCCAAACTGTTGCAAGCGATCCCCTGAAAGCTTTTTCGGTGGAAACAGATGGGTTTGTATCATGGGAAACAGAATTAGCCCTCGACGTCTGAACAACTTTTTTAAAAAAAATCCCTAAGCCGCGCGGTCACAATTTCAGCAAAAATCTGAGGTTCTGCAATTCACTCAAAAATGGTGCCAAACTGTTGCAAACGATCCCCTGAAGGCTTTTTCGGTGGAAACAGATGGGTTTGTATCATGGGAAACAGAATTAGCCCTCAACCTCTGAACAACTTTTTTTGATAAAATCCCTAAGCCGCGCGGTCACAATTTCAGCAAAAATCTGAGGTTCTGCAATTCACTCAAAAATGGTGCCAAACTGTTGCAAACGATCCCCTGAAAGCTTTTTCAGTGGAAACAGATGGGTTTGTATCATGGGAAACAGAATTAGCCCTCGACGTCTGAAAAACCTTTTTTTTAAAAATCCCTAAGCCGCGCGGTCACAATTTCAGCAAAAATCTGACATTCTGCAATTCACTCAAAAATGGTGCCAAACTGTTGCAAACGATCCCCTGAAAGCTTTTTCGGTGGAAACAGATGGGTTTGTATCATGGGAATCAGAATTAGCCTTCGACGTCTGAACAACTTTTTTTGAAAAAATCCCGAAGCCGTGCAGTCACAATTTCAGCAAAAATCTGATATTCTGAAATTCATTCAAAAATGGTGCCAAACTGTTGCAAGCGATCCCCTGAAAGCTTTTTCGGTGGAAACAGATGGGTTTGTATTATGGGAAACAGAATTAGCCCTCGACGTCTGAACAACTTTTTTTTAAAAAAAATCCCTAAGCCGCGCGGTCACAATTTCAGCAAAAATCTGACGTTCTGCAATTCACTCAAAAATGGTGCCAAACTGTTGCAAACGATCCCCTGAAAGCTTTTTCGGTGGAAACAGATGGGTTTGTATCATGGGAATCAGAATTAGCCTTCGACGTCTGAACAACTTTTTTTGAAAAAATCCCTAAGCCGCGCGGTCACAATTTCAGCAAAAATCTGACGTTCTGCAATTCACTCAAAAATGGTGCCAAACTGTTGCAAACGATCCCCTGAAAGCTTTTTCAGTGGAAACAGATGGGTTTGTATCATGGGAATGAGAATTAGCCTTCGACGTCTGAACAACTATTTCTGAAAAAATCCCTAAGCCGCGCGGTCACAATTTCAGCAAAAATCTGAGGTTCTGCAATTCACTCAAAAATGGTGCCAAACTGTTGCAAACGATCCCCTGAAGTCTTTTTCGGAGGAAACAGATGGGTTTGTATCATGGGAAACAGAATTAGCCCTCGACGTCTGAACAACTTTTTTTGAAAAAATCCCTAAGCCGCGCGGTCACAATTTCAGCAAAAATCTGACGTTCTGCAATTCACTCAAAAATGGTGCCAAACTGTTGCAAACGATCCCCTGAAAGCTTTTTCGGTGGAAACAGATGGGTTTGTATCATGGGAATCAGAATTAGCCTTCGACGTCTGAACAACTTTTTTTGAAAAAATCCCTAAGCCGCGCGGTCACAATTTCAGCAAAAATCTGACCTTTTGAAATTCATTCAAAAATGGTGCCAAACTGTTGCAAGCGATCCCCTGAAAGCTTTTTCGGTGGAAACAGATGGGTTTGTATCATGGGAAAAAGAATTAGCCCTCGACGTCTGAACAACTTTTTTTGAAAAAATCCCTAAGCCGCGCGGTCACAATTTCAGCAAAAATCTGACGTTTTGCAATTCACTCAAAAATGGTGCCAAACTGTTGCAAACGATCCCCTGAAAGCTTTTTCGGTGGAAACAGATGGGTTTGTATCATGGGAATCAGAATTAGCCTTCGACGTCTGAACAACTTTTTTTGAAAAAATCCCTAAGCCGCGCGGTCACAATTTCAGCAAAAATCTGAGGTTCTGCAATTCACTCAAAAATGGTGCCAAACTGTTGCAAACGATCCCCTGAAAGCTTTTTCGGTGGAAACAGATGGGTTTGTATCATGGGAAACAGAATTAGCCCTCGACCTCTGAACAACTTTTTTTGAAAAAATCCCTAAGCTGCGCGGTCACAATTTCAGCAAAAATCTGACGTTCTGCAATTCACTCAAAAATGGTGCCAAACTGTTGCAAACGATCGAATGAAAGCTTTTTCGGTGGAAACAGATGGGTTTGTATCATGGGAAACAGAATTAGCCCTCGACGTCTGAAAAACTTTTTTTTAAAAAATCCCTAAGCCGCGCTGTCACAATTTCAGCAAAAATCTGAGGTTCTGCAATTCACTCAAAAATGGTGCCAAACTGTTGCAAACGATCCCCTGAAAGCTTTTTCGGTGGAAACAGATGGGTTTGTATCATGGGAATCAGAATTAGCCTTCGACGTCTGAACAACTTTTTTTGAAAAAATCCCTAAGCCGCGCGGTCACAATTTCAGCAAAAATCTGACATTCTGAAATTCATTCAAAAATGGTGCCAAAATGTTGCAAACGATCCCCTGAAAGCTTTTTCGGTGGAAACAGATGGCTTTTTATCATGGGAAACAGAATTAGCCCTCGACCTTTGAACAACTTTTTTTTAAAAAATCCCTAAGCCGCGCGGTCACAATTGCAGCAAAAATTTGAGGTTCTGCAATTCACTCAAAAATGGTGCCAAACTGTTGCAAGCGATCCCCTGAAAGCTTTTTCGGTGGAAACAGATGGGTTTGTATCATGGGAAACAGAATTAGCCCTCGACGTCTGAAAAACTTTTTTTGAAAAAATCCCTAAGCCTCGCGGTCACAATTTCAGCAAATATCTGACGTTCTGCAATTCACTCAAAAATGGTGCCAAACTGTTGCAAACGATCACCTGAAAGCTTTTTCGGTGGAAACAGATGGGTTTGTATCATGGGAAACAGAATTAGCAATAGAGGTCTGAAGAACTTTTTTAAAAAAAATCCCTAAGCCGCGCTGTCACAATTTCAGCAAAAATCTGACGTTCTGCAATTCACTCAAAAATGGTGCCAAACTGTTGCAAACGATCCCCTGAAAGCTTTTTCAGTGGAAACAGATGGGTTTGTATCATCGGAAACAGAATTAGCCCTCGACGTCTGAACAACTTTTTTTGAAAAAATCCCTAAGCCGCGCGGTCACAATTTCAGCAAAAATCTGACGTTCTGCAATTCACTCAAAAATGGTGCCAAACTGTTGCAAACGATCCCCTGACAGCTTTTTTGGTGGAAACAGATGGGTTTGTATCATGGGAAACAGAATTAGCCCTCGACGTCTGAAGAACTTTTTTTGAAAAAATCCCTAAGCCGCGCGGTCACAATTTCAGCAAAAATCTGACGTTCTGCAATTCACTCAAAAATGGTGCCAAACTGTGGCAAGCGATCCCCTGAAAGCTTTTTCGGTGGAAACAGATGGGTTTGTATCATGGGAAACAGAATTAGCCCTCGACGTCTGAACAACTTTTTTTGAAAAAAACCCTAAGCCGCCCGGTCACAATTTCAGCAAAAAACTGAGGTTCTGCAATTCACTCAAAAATGGTGCCAAACTGTTGCAAACGATCTCCTGAAAGCTTTTTCGGTGGAAACAGATGGGTTTGTATCATGGGAAACAGAATTAGCCCTCGACGTCTGAACAACTTTTTTTGAAAAAAATCCCTAAGTCGCGCGGTCACAATTTCAGCAAAAATCTGACATTCTGAAATTCACTCAAAAATGGTGCCAAACTGTTGCAAGCGATCCCCTGAAAGCTTTTTCGGTGGAAACAGATGGGTTTGTATCATGGGAAACAGAATTAGCCCTCGACGTCTGAACAACTTTTTTTGAAAAAATCCCTCAGCCGCGCGGTCACAATTGCAACAAAAATCTGACATTCTGAAATTCACTCAAAAATGGTGCCAAACTGTTGCAAACGATCCTCTGATAGCTTTTTCGGTGGAAACAGATGGGTTTGTATCATGGGAAACAGAATTAGCCCTCGACGTCTGAACAACTTTTTTTGAAAAAATCCCTAAGCCGCGCGGTCACAATTTCACCAAAAATCTGACGTTCTGCAATTCACTCAAAAATGGTGCCAAACTGTTGCAAACGATCCCCTGAAACCTTTTTCGGTGGAAACAGATGGGTTTGTATCATGGGAAACAGAATTAGCCCTCGACGTCTGAACAACTTTTTGGAAAAAAATCCCTAAGCCGCGCAGTCACAATTTCAGCAAAAATCTGAGGTTCTGCAATTCACTCAAAAATCGTGCCAAACTGTTGCAAACGATCCCCTGAAAGCTTTTTCGGTGGAAACAGATGGGTTTGTATCATGGGAAACAGAATTAGCCCTCGACGTCTGAAAAACTTTTTTTGAAAAAAAACCTAAGCCGCGCGGTCACAATTTCAGTAAAATTCTGACGTTCTGCAATTCACTCAAAAATGGTGCCAAACTGTTGCAAACGATCCCCTGAAAGCTTTTACGGTGGAAACAGATGGGTTTGTATCATGGGAAACAGAATTAGCCCTCGACCTCTGAACAACTTTTTTTGAAAAAATCCCTAAGCTGCGCGGTCACAATTTCAGCAAAAATCTGACGTTCTGCAATTCACTCAAAAATGGTGCCAAACTGTTGCAAACGATCGAATGAAAGCTTTTTCGGTGGAAACAGATGGGTTTGTATCATGGGAAACAGAATTAGCCCTCGACGTCTGAAAAACTTTTTTTTAAAAAATCCCTAAGCCGCGCTGTCACAATTTCAGCAAAAATCTGAGGTTCTGCAATTCACTCAAAAATGGTGCCAAACTGTTGCAAACGATCCCCTGAAAGCTTTTTCGGTGGAAACAGATGGGTTTGTATCATGGGAATCAGAATTAGCCTTCGACGTCTGAACAACTTTTTTTGAAAAAATCCCTAAGCCGCGCGGTCACAATTTCAGCAAAAATCTGACATTCTGAAATTCATTCAAAAATGGTGCCAAAATGTTGCAAACGATCCCCTGAAAGCTTTTTCGGTGGAAACAGATGGCTTTTTATCATGGGAAACAGAATTAGCCCTCGACCTTTGAACAACTTTTTTTTAAAAAATCCCTAAGCCGCGCGGTCACAATTGCAGCAAAAATTTGAGGTTCTGCAATTCACTCAAAAATGGTGCCAAACTGTTGCAAGCGATCCCCTGAAAGCTTTTTCGGTGGAAACAGATGGGTTTGTATCATGGGAAACAGAATTAGCCCTCGACGTCTGAAAAACTTTTTTTGAAAAAATCCCTAAGCCTCGCGGTCACAATTTCAGCAAATATCTGACGTTCTGCAATTCACTCAAAAATGGTGCCAAACTGTTGTAAACGATCACCTGAAAGCTTTTTCGGTGGAAACAGATGGGTTTGTATCATGGGAAACAGAATTAGCAATAGAGGTCTGAAGAACTTTTTTAAAAAAAATCCCTAAGCCGCGCTGTCACAATTTCAGCAAAAATCTGACGTTCTGCAATTCACTCAAAAATGGTGCCAAACTGTTGCAAACGATCCCCTGAAAGCTTTTTCAGTGGAAACAGATGGGTTTGTATCATCGGAAACAGAATTAGCCCTCGACGTCTGAACAACTTTTTTTGAAAAAATCCCTAAGCCGCGCGGTCACAATTTCAGCAAAAATCTGACGTTCTGCAATTCACTCAAAAATGGTGCCAAACTGTTGCAAACGATCCCCTGACAGCTTTTTTGGTGGAAACAGATGGGTTTGTATCATGGGAAACAGAATTAGCCCTCGACGTCTGAAGAACTTTTTTTGAAAAAATCCCTAAGCCGCGCGGTCACAATTTCAGCAAAAATCTGACGTTCTGCAATTCACTCAAAAATGGTGCCAAACTGTGGCAAGCGATCCCCTGAAAGCTTTTTCGGTGGAAACAGATGGGTTTGTATCATGGGAAACAGAATTAGCCCTCGACGTCTGAACAACTTTTTTTGAAAAAAACCCTAAGCCGCCCGGTCACAATTTCAGCAAAAAACTGAGGTTCTGCAATTCACTCAAAAATGGTGCCAAACTGTTGCAAACGATCTCCTGAAAGCTTTTTCGGTGGAAACAGATGGGTTTGTATCATGGGAAACAGAATTAGCCCTCGACGTCTGAACAACTTTTTTTGAAAAAAACCCTAAGCCGCCCGGTCACAATTTCAGCAAAAATCTGACATTCTGAAATTCACTCAAAAATGGTGCCAAACTGTTGCAAGCGATCCCCTGAAAGCTTTTTCGGTGGAAACAGATGGGTTTGTATCATGGGAAACAGAATTAGCCCTCGACGTCTGAACAACTTTTTTTGAAAAAATCCCTCAGCCGCGCGGTCACAATTGCAACAAAAATCTGACATTCTGAAATTCACTCAAAAATGGTGCCAAACTGTTGCAAACGATCCTCTGATAGCTTTTTCGGTGGAAACAGATGGGTTTGTATCATGGGAAACAGAATTAGCCCTCGACGTCTGAACAACTTTTTTTGAAAAAATCCCTAAGCCGCGCGGTCACAATTTCACCAAAAATCTGACGTTCTGCAATTCACTCAAAAATGGTGCCAAACTGTTGCAAACGATCGAATGAAAGCTTTTTCGGTGGAAACAGATGGGTTTGTATCATGGGAAACAGAATTAGCCCTCGACGTCTGAAAAACTTTTTTTTAAAAAATCCCTAAGCCGCGCTGTCACAATTTCAGCAAAAATCTGAGGTTCTGCAATTCACTCAAAAATGGTGCCAAACTGTTGCAAACGATCCCCTGAAAGCTTTTTCGGTGGAAACAGATGGGTTTGTATCATGGGAATCAGAATTAGCCTTCGACGTCTGAACAACTTTTTTTGAAAAAATCCCTAAGCCGCGCGGTCACAATTTCAGCAAAAATCTGACATTCTGAAATTCATTCAAAAATGGTGCCAAAATGTTGCAAACGATCCCCTGAAAGCTTTTTCGGTGGAAACAGATGGCTTTTTATCATGGGAAACAGAATTAGCCCTCGACCTTTGAACAACTTTTTTTTAAAAAATCCCTAAGCCGCGCGGTCACAATTGCAGCAAAAATTTGAGGTTCTGCAATTCACTCAAAAATGGTGCCAAACTGTTGCAAGCGATCCCCTGAAAGCTTTTTCGGTGGAAACAGATGGGTTTGTATCATGGGAAACAGAATTAGCCCTCGACGTCTGAAAAACTTTTTTTGAAAAAATCCCTAAGCCTCGCGGTCACAATTTCAGCAAATATCTGACGTTCTGCAATTCACTCAAAAATGGTGCCAAACTGTTGCAAACGATCACCTGAAAGCTTTTTCGGTGGAAACAGATGGGTTTGTATCATGGGAAACAGAATTAGCAATAGAGGTCTGAAGAACTTTTTTAAAAAAAATCCCTAAGCCGCGCTGTCACAATTTCAGCAAAAATCTGACGTTCTGCAATTCACTCAAAAATGGTGCCAAACTGTTGCAAACGATCCCCTGAAAGCTTTTTCAGTGGAAACAGATGGGTTTGTATCATCGGAAACAGAATTAGCCCTCGACGTCTGAACAACTTTTTTTGAAAAAATCCCTAAGCCGCGCGGTCACAATTTCAGCAAAAATCTGACGTTCTGCAATTCACTCAAAAATGGTGCCAAACTGTTGCAAACGATCCCCTGACAGCTTTTTTGGTGGAAACAGATGGGTTTGTATCATGGGAAACAGAATTAGCCCTCGACGTCTGAAGAACTTTTTTTGAAAAAATCCCTAAGCCGCGCGGTCACAATTTCAGCAAAAATCTGACGTTCTGCAATTCACTCAAAAATGGTGCCAAACTGTGGCAAGCGATCCCCTGAAAGCTTTTTCGGTGGAAACAGATGGGTTTGTATCATGGGAAACAGAATTAGCCCTTGACGTCTGAACAACTTTTTTTGAAAAAAACCCTAAGCCGCCCGGTCACAATTTCAGCAAAAAACTGAGGTTCTGCAATTCACTCAAAAATGGTGCCAAACTGTTGCAAACGATCTCCTGAAAGCTTTTTCGGTGGAAACAGATGGGTTTGTATCATGGGAAACAGAATTAGCCCTCGACGTCTGAACAACTTTTTTTGAAAAAAATCCCTAAGTCGCGCGGTCACAATTTCAGCAAAAATCTGACATTCTGAAATTCACTCAAAAATGGTGCCAAACTGTTGCAAGCGATCCCCTGAAAGCTTTTTCGGTGGAAACAGATGGGTTTGTATCATGGGAAACAGAATTAGCCCTCGACGTCTGAACAACTTTTTTTGAAAAAATCCCTCAGCCGCGCGGTCACAATTGCAACAAAAATCTGACATTCTGAAATTCACTCAAAAATGGTGCCAAACTGTTGCAAACGATCCTCTGATAGCTTTTTCGGTGGAAACAGATGGGTTTGTATCATGGGAAACAGAATTAGCCCTCGACGTCTGAACAACTTTTTTTGAAAAAATCCCTAAGCCGCGCGGTCACAATTTCACCAAAAATCTGACGTTCTGCAATTCACTCAAAAATGGTGCCAAACTGTTGCAAACGATCCCCTGAAACCTTTTTCGGTGGAAACAGATGGGTTTGTATCATGGGAAACAGAATTAGCCCTCGACGTCTGAACAACTTTTTGGAAAAAAATCCCTAAGCCGCGCAGTCACAATTTCAGCAAAAATCTGAGGTTCTGCAATTCACTCAAAAATCGTGCCAAACTGTTGCAAACGATCCCCTGAAAGCTTTTTCGGTGGAAACAGATGGGTTTGTATCATGGGAAACAGAATTAGCCCTCGACGTCTGAAAAACTTTTTTTGAAAAAATCCCTAAGCCGCGCGGTCACAATTTCAGCAAAAATCTGACGTTCTGCAATTCACTCAAAAATGGTGCCAAACTGTTGCAAACGATCCCCTGAAAGCTTTTTCAGTGGAAACAGATGGGTTTGTATCATGGGAAACAGAATTAGCCCTCGACGTCTGAACAACTTTTGTTGAAAAAAAACCTAAGCCGCGCGGTCACAATTTCAGTAAAATTCTGACGTTCTGCAATTCACTCAAAAATGGTGCCAAACTGTTGCAAACGATCCCCTGATAGCTTTTTCGGTGGAAACAGATGGGTTTGTATCATGGGAATCAGAATTAGCCTTCGACGTCTGAACAACTTTTTTTGAAAAAATCCCTAAGCCCCGCGGTCACAATTTCACCTAAAATCTGAGGTTCTGCAATTCACTCAAAAATGGTGCCAAACTGTTGCAAACGATCCCCTGAAAGCTTTTTCGGTGGAAACAGATGGGTTTGTATCATGGGAAACAGAATTAGCCCGCGACGTCTGAACAACTTTTTTTGAAAAAAATCCCTAAGCCGCGCGGTCACAATTTCAGCAAAAATCTGACCTTCTGCAATTCCCTCAAAAATGGTGCCAAACTGTTGCAAATGATCTCCTGAAAGCTTTTTCGGTGGAAACAGATGGGTTTGTATCATGGGAAACAGAATTAGCCCTCGACGTCTGAACAACTTTTTTTGAAAAAAATCCCTAAGCCGCGGGGTCACAATTTCAGCAAAAATCTGACATTCTGAAATTCACTCAAAAATGGTGCCAAACTGTTGCAAGCGATCCCCTGAAAGCTTTTTCGGTGGAAACAGATGGGTTTGTATCATGGGAAACAGAATTAGCCCTCGACGTCTGAACAGCTTTTTTTGAAAAAATCCCTAAGCCGCGCGGTCACAATTTCAGCAAAAATCTGACGTTCTGCAATTCACTCAAAAATGGTGCCAAACTGTTGCAAACGATCCCCTGAAAGCTTTTTCGGTGGAAACAGATGGGTTTGTATCATGGGAAACAGAATTAGCCCTCGACGTCTGAACAACTTTTGTTGAAAAAAATCCCTAAGCCGCGCGGTCACAATTTCAGCAAAAATCTGACGTTCTGCAATTCCCTCAAAAATGGTGCCAAACTGTTGCAAACGATCCCCTGAAAGCTTTTTCGGTGGAAACAGATGGGTTTGTATCATGGGAAACAGAATTAGCCCTCGACGTCTGAACAACTTTTTTTGAAAAAAATCCCTAAGCCGCGCGGTCACAATTTCAGCAAAAATCTGACGTTTTGCAATTCACTCAAAAATGGTGCCAAACTGTTGCAAACCATCCCGTGAAAGCTTTTTCGGTGGAAACAGATGGGTTTGTATCATGGGAAACAGACTTAGCCCTCGACGTCTGAACAACTTTTTTTGAAAAAAATCCCTAAGCCGCGCGGTCACAATTTCAGCAAAAATCTGACGTTCTGCAATTCCCTCAAAAATGGTGCCAAACTGTTGCAAACGATCCCCTGAAAGCTTTTTCGGTGGAAACAGATGGGTTTGTATCATGGGAAACAGAATTAGCCCTCGACGTCTGAACAACTTTTTTTGAAAAAAATCCCTAAGCCGCGCGGTCACAATTTCAGCAAAAATCTGACGTTCTGCAATTCACTCAAAAATGGTGCCAAACTGTTGCAAACGATCGACTGAAAGCTTTTTCGGTGGAAACAGATGGGTTTGTATCATGGGAAACAGAATTAGCCCTCGCCCTCTGAACAACTTTTTTTGAAAAAATCCCTAAGCCGCGCGGTCACAATTTCAGCAAAAATCTGAGGTTCTGCAATTCACTCAAAAATCGTGCCAAACTGTTGCAAACGATCCCCTGAACGCTTTTTCGGTGGAAACAGATGGGTTTGTATCATGGGAAACAGAATTAGCCCTCAACGTCTGAACAACTTTTTTTGAAAAAATCCCTAAGCCGCGCGGTCACAATTTCAGTAAAATTCTGACGTTCTGCAATTCACTCAAAAATGGTGCCAAACTGTTGCAAACGATCCCCTGATAGCTTTTTCGGTGGAAACAGATGGGTTTGTATCATGGGAATCAGAATTAGCCTTCGACGTCTGAACAACTTTTTTTGAAAAAAACCCTAAGCCGCGCGGTCACAATTTCAGCAAAAATCTGAGGTTCTGCAATTCACTCAAAAATGTTGCCAAACTGTTGCAAACGATCCTCTGATAGCTTTTTCGGAGGAAACAGATGGGTTTGTATCATGGGAAACAGAATTAGCCCGCGACGTCTGAACAACTTTTTTTTGAAAAAAATCCCTAAGCCGCGCGGTCACAATTTCAGCAAAAATCTGACCTTCTGAAATTCACTCAAAAATGGTGCCAAACTGTTGCAAACGATCTCCTGAAAGCTTTTTCGGTGGAAACAGATGGGTTTGTATCATGGGAAACAGAATTAGCCCTCGACGTCTGAACAACTTTTTTTGAAAAAAATCCATAAGCCGCGCGGTCACAATTTCAGCAAAAATCTGACATTCTGAAATTCACTCAAAAATGGTGCCAAACTGTTGCAAGCGATCCCCTGAAAGCTTTTTCGGTGGAAACAGATGGGTTTGTATCATGGGAAACAGAATTAGCCCTCGACGTCTGAACAACTTTTTTTGAAAAAATCCCTAAGCCGCGCAGTCACAATTTCAGCAAAAATCTGACGTTCTGCAATTCACTCAAAAATGGTGCCAAACTGTTGCAAACGATCCCCTGAAAGCTTTTTCGGTGGAAACAGATGGGTTTGTATCATGGGAAACAGAATTAGCCCTCGACGTCTGAACAACTTTTTTTGAAAAAAATCCCTAAGCCGCGCGGTCACAATTTCAGCAAAAATCTGACGTTCTGCAATTCACTCAAAAATGGTGCCAAACTGTTGCAAACGATCGACTGAAAGCTTTTTCGGTGGAAACAGATGGGTTTGTATCATGGGAAACAGAATTAGCCCTCGACGTCTGAACAACTTTTGTTGAAAAAAATCCCTAAGCCGCGCGGTCACAATTTCAGCAAAAATCTGACGTTCTGCAATTCCCTCAAAAATGGTGCCAAACTGTTGCAAACGATCCCCTGAAAGCTTTTTCGGTGGAAACAGATGGGTTTGTATCATGGGAAACAGAATTAGCCCTCGACGTCTGAACAACTTTTTTTGAAAAAAATCCCTAAGCCGCGCGGTCACAATTTCAGCAAAAATCTGACGTTTTGCAATTCACTCAAAAATGGTGCCAAACTGTTGCAAACCATCCCGTGAAAGCTTTTTCGGTGGAAACAGATGGGTTTGTATCATGGGAAACAGACTTAGCCCTCGACGTCTGAACAACTTTTTTTGAAAAAAATCCCTAAGCCGCGCGGTCACAATTTCAGCAAAAATCTGACGTTCTGCAATTCCCTCAAAAATGGTGCCAAACTGTTGCAAACGATCCCCTGAAAGCTTTTTCGGTGGAAACAGATGGGTTTGTATCATGGGAAACAGAATTAGCCCTCGACGTCTGAACAACTTTTTTTGAAAAAAATCCCTAAGCCGCGCGGTCACAATTTCAGCAAAAATCTGACGTTCTGCAATTCACTCAAAAATGGTGCCAAACTGTTGCAAACGATCGACTGAAAGCTTTTTCGGTGGAAACAGATGGGTTTGTATCATGGGAAACAGAATTAGCCCTCGCCCTCTGAACAACTTTTTTTGAAAAAATCCCTAAGCCGCGCGGTCACAATTTCAGCAAAAATCTGAGGTTCTGCAATTCACTCAAAAATCGTGCCAAACTGTTGCAAACGATCCCCTGAACGCTTTTTCGGTGGAAACAGATGGGTTTGTATCATGGGAAACAGAATTAGCCCTCAACGTCTGAACAACTTTTTTTGAAAAAATCCCTAAGCCGCGCGGTCACAATTTCAGTAAAATTCTGACGTTCTGCAATTCACTCAAAAATGGTGCCAAACTGTTGCAAACGATCCCCTGATAGCTTTTTCGGTGGAAACAGATGGGTTTGTATCATGGGAATCAGAATTAGCCTTCGACGTCTGAACAACTTTTTTTGAAAAAAACCCTAAGCCGCGCGGTCACAATTTCAGCAAAAATCTGAGGTTCTGCAATTCACTCAAAAATGTTGCCAAACTGTTGCAAACGATCCTCTGATAGCTTTTTCGGAGGAAACAGATGGGTTTGTATCATGGGAAACAGAATTAGCCCGCGACGTCTGAACAACTTTTTTTTGAAAAAAATCCCTAAGCCGCGCGGTCACAATTTCAGCAAAAATCTGACCTTCTGAAATTCACTCAAAAATGGTTTCAAACTGTTGCAAACGATCTCCTGAAAGCTTTTTCGGTGGAAACAGATGGGTTTGTATCATGGGAAACAGAATTAGCCCTCGACGTCTGAACAACTTTTTTTGAAAAAAATCCATAAGCCGCGCGGTCACAATTTCAGCAAAAATCTGACATTCTGAAATTCACTCAAAAATGGTGCCAAACTGTTGCAAGCGATCCCCTGAAAGCTTTTTCGGTGGAAACAGATGGGTTTGTATCATGGGAAACAGAATTAGCCCTCGACGTCTGAACAACTTTTTTTGAAAAAATCCCTAAGCCGCGCGGTCACAATTTCAGCAAAAATCTGACGTTCTGCAATTCACTCAAAAATGGTGCCAAACTGTTGCAAACGATCCCCTGAAAGCTTTTTCGGTGGAAACAGATGGGTTTGTATCATGGGAAACAGAATTAGCCCTCGACGTCTGAACAACTTTTTTTGAAAAAATCCCTAAGCCGCGCGGTCACAATTTCAGCAAAAATCTGACGTTCTGCAATTCCCTCAAAAATGGTGCCAAACTGTTGCAAAAGATCCCCTGAAAGCTTTTTCGGTGGAAACAGATGGGTTTGTATCATGGGAAACAGAATTAGCCCTCGACGTCTGAACAACTTTTGTTGAAAAAAATCCCTAAGCCGCGCGGTCACAATTTCAGCAAAAATCTGACGTTCTGCAATTCCCTCAAAAATGGTGCCAAACTGTTGCAAACGATCCCCTGAAAGCTTTTTCGGTGGAAACAGATGGGTTTGTATCATGGGAAACAGAATTAGCCCTCGACGTCTGAACAACTTTTTTTGAAAAAAATCCCTAAGCCGCGCGGTCACAATTTCAGCAAAAATCTGACGTTTTGCAATTCACTCAAAAATGGTGCCAAACTGTTGCAAACCATCCCGTGAAAGCTTTTTCGGTGGAAACAGATGGGTTTGTATCATGGGAAACAGACTTAGCCCTCGACGTCTGAACAACTTTTTTTGAAAAAAATCCCTAAGCCGCGCGGTCACAATTTCAGCAAAAATCTGACGTTCTGCAATTCCCTCAAAAATGGTGCCAAACTGTTGCAAACGATCCCCTGAAAGCTTTTTCGGTGGAAACAGATGGGTTTGTATCATGGGAAACAGAATTAGCCCTCGACGTCTGAACAACTTTTTTTGAAAAAAATCCCTAAGCCGCGCGGTCACAATTTTAGCAAAAATCTGACATTCTGCAATTCACTCAAAAATGGTGCCAAACTGTTGCAAACGATCCCCTGAAAGCTTTTTCGGTGGAAACAGATTGGTTTGTATCATGGGAATCAGAATTAGCCTTCGACGTCTGAACAACTTTTTTTGAAAAAATCCCGAAGCCGTGCAGTCACAATTTCAGCAAAAATCTGATATTCTGAAATTCATTCAAAAATGGTGCCAAACTGTTGCAAGCGATCCCCTGAAAGATTTTTCGGTGGAAACAGATGGGTTTGTATTATGGGAAACAGAATTAGCCCTCGACGTCTGAACAACTTTTTTTTAAAAAAAATCCCTAAGCCGCGCGGTCACAATTTCAGCAAAAATCTGACGTTCTGCAATTCACTCAAAAATGGTGCCAAACTGTTGCAAACGATCCCCTGAAAGCTTTTTCGGTGGAAACAGATGGGTTTGTATCATGGGAATCAGAATTAGCCTTCGACGTCTGAACAACTTTTTTTGAAAAAATCCCTAAGCCGCGCGGTCACAATTTCAGCAAAAATCTGACGTTCTGCAATTCACTCAAAAATGGTGCCAAACTGTTGCAAACGATCCCCTGAAAGCTTTTTCAGTGGAAACAGATGGGTTTGTATCATGGGAATGAGAATTAGCCTTCGACGTCTGAACAACTATTTTTGAAAAAATCCCTAAGCCGCGCGGTCACAATTTCAGCAAAAATCTGAGGTTCTGCAATTCACTCAAAAATGGTGCCAAACTGTTGCAAACGATCCCCTGAAGTCTTTTTCGGAGGAAACAGATGGGTTTGTATCATGGGAAACAGAATTAGCCCTCGACGTCTGAACAACTTTTTTTGAAAAAATCCCTAAGCCGCGCGGTCACAATTTCAGTAAAATTCTGACGTTCTGCAATTCACTCAAAAATGGTGCCAAACTGTTGCAAACGATCCCCTGATAGCTTTTTCGGTGGAAACAGATGGGTTTGTATCATGGGAATCAGAATTAGCCTTCGACGTCTGAACAACTTTTTTTGAAAAAAACCCTAAGCCGCGCGGTCACAATTTCAGCAAAAATCTGACCTTTTGAAATTCATTCAAAAATGGTGCCAAACTGTTGCAAGCGATCCCCTGAAAGCTTTTTCGGTGGAAACAGATGGGTTTGTATCATGGGAAAAAGAATTAGCCCTCGACGTCTGAACAACTTTTTTTGAAAAAATCCCTAAGCCGCGCGGTCACAATTTCAGCAAAAATCTGACGTTTTGCAATTCACTCAAAAATGGTGCCAAACTGTTGCAAACGATCCCCTGAAAGCTTTTTCGGTGGAAACAGATGGGTTTGTATCATGGGAATCAGAATTAGCCTTCGACGTCTGAACAACTTTTTTTGAAAAAATCCCTAAGCCGCGCGGTCACAATTTCAGCAAAAATCTGAGGTTCTGCAATTCACTCAAAAATGGTGCCAAACTGTTGCAAACGATCCCCTGAAAGCTTTTTCGGTGGAAACAGATGGGTTTGTATCATGGGAAACAGAATTAGCCCTCGACCTCTGAACAACTTTTTTTGAAAAAATCCCTAAGCTGCGCGGTCACAATTTCAGCAAAAATCTGACGTTCTGCAATTCACTCAAAAATGGTGCCAAACTGTTGCAAACGATCGACTGAAAGCTTTTTCGGTGGAAACAGATGGGTTTGTATCATGGGAAACAGAATTAGCCCTCGACGTCTGAACAACTTTTGTTGAAAAAAATCCCTAAGCCGCGCGGTCACAATTTCAGCAAAAATCTGACGTTCTGCAATTCCCTCAAAAATGGTGCCAAACTGTTGCAAACGATCCCCTGAAAGCTTTTTCGGTGGAAACAGATGGGTTTGTATCATGGGAAACAGAATTAGCCCTCGACGTCTGAACAACTTTTTTTGAAAAAAATCCCTAAGCCGCGCGGTCACAATTTCAGCAAAAATCTGACGTTCTGCAATTCACTCAAAAATGGTGCCAAACTGTTGCAAACGATCGACTGAAAGCTTTTTCGGTGGAAACAGATGGGTTTGTATCATGGGAAACAGAATTAGCCCTCGACGTCTGAAAAACCTTTTTTTTAAAAATCCCTAAGCCGCGCGGTCACAATTTTAGCAAAAATCTGACATTCTGCAATTCACTCAAAAATGGTGCCAAACTGTTGCAAACGATC
Organism: Podarcis tiliguerta; assembly: GCF_965153285.1. Lineage (NCBI taxonomy): Eukaryota > Metazoa > Chordata > Lepidosauria > Squamata > Lacertidae > Podarcis > Podarcis tiliguerta. The sequence continues at coordinate 15,176,162 of NC_139545.1, read as the reverse complement.
CCCTGAAAGCTTTTTCGGTGGAAACAGATGGGTTTGTATCATGGGAATCAGAATTAGCCTTCGACGTCTGAACAACTTTTTTTGAAAAAATCCCGAAGCCGTGCAGTCACAATTTCAGCAAAAATCTGATATTCTGAAATTCATTCAAAAATGGTGCCAAACTGTTGCAAGCGATCCCCTGAAAGCTTTTTCGGTGGAAACAGATGGGTTTGTATTATGGGAAACAGAATTAGCCCTCGACGTCTGAACAACTTTTTTTAAAAAAAAATCCCTAAGCCGCGCGGTCACAATTTCAGCAAAAATCTGACGTTCTGCAATTCACTCAAAAATGGTGCCAAACTGTTGCAAACGATCCCCTGAAAGCTTTTTCGGTGGAAACAGATGGGTTTGTATCATGGGAATCAGAATTAGCCTTCGACGTCTGAACAACTTTTTTTGAAAAAATCCCTAAGCCGCGCGGTCACAATTTCAGCAAAAATCTGACGTTCTGCAATTCACTCAAAAATGGTGCCAAACTGTTGCAAACGATCCCCTGAAAGCTTTTTCAGTGGAAACAGATGGGTTTGTATCATGGGAATGAGAATTAGCCTTCGACGTCTGAACAACTATTTTTGAAAAAATCCCTAAGCCGCGCGGTCACAATTTCACCAAAAATCTGACGTTCTGCAATTCACTCAAAAATGGTGCCAAACTGTTGCAAACGATCCCCTGAAAGCTTTTTCGGTGGAAACAGATGGGTTTGTATCATGGGAAACAGAATTAGCCCTCGACGTCTGAACAACTTTTTGGAAAAAAATCCCTAAGCCGCGCAGTCACAATTTCAGCAAAAATCTGAGGTTCTGCAATTCACTCAAAAATCGTGCCAAACTGTTGCAAACGATCCCCTGAAAGCTTTTTCAGTGGAAACAGATGGGTTTGTATCATGGGAAACAGAATTAGCCCTCGACGTCTGAACAACTTTTGTTGAAAAAAAACCTAAGCCGCGCGGTCACAATTTCAGTAAAATTCTGACGTTCTGCAATTCACTCAAAAATGGTGCCAAACTGTTGCAAACGATCCCCTGATAGCTTTTTCGGTGGAAACAGATGGGTTTGTATCATGGGAATCAGAATTAGCCTTCGACGTCTGAACAACTTTTTTTGAAAAAATCCCTAAGCCCCGCGGTCACAATTTCACCTAAAATCTGAGGTTCTGCAATTCACTCAAAAATGGTGCCAAACTGTTGCAAACGATCCCCTGAAAGCTTTTTCGGTGGAAACAGATGGGTTTGTATCATGGGAAACAGAATTAGCCCGCGACGTCTGAACAACTTTTTTTGAAAAAAATCCCTAAGCCGCGCGGTCACAATTTCAGCAAAAATCTGACCTTCTGCAATTCCCTCAAAAATGGTGCCAAACTGTTGCAAATGATCTCCTGAAAGCTTTTTCGGTGGAAACAGATGGGTTTGTATCATGGGAAACAGAATTAGCCCTCGACGTCTGAACAACTTTTTTTGAAAAAAATCCCTAAGCCGCGCGGTCACAATTTCAGCAAAAATCTGACATTCTGAAATTCACTCAAAAATGGTGCCAAACTGTTGCAAGCGATCCCCTGAAAGCTTTTTCGGTGGAAACAGATGGGTTTGTATCATGGGAAACAGAATTAGCCCTCGACGTCTGAACAGCTTTTTTTGAAAAAATCCCTAAGCCGCGCGGTCACAATTTCAGCAAAAATCTGACGTTCTGCAATTCACTCAAAAATGGTGCCAAACTGTTGCAAACGATCCCCTGAAAGCTTTTTCGGTGGAAACAGATGGGTTTGTATCATGGGAAACAGAATTAGCCCTCGACGTCTGAACAACTTTTGTTGAAAAAAATCCCTAAGCCGCGCGGTCACAATTTCAGCAAAAATCTGACGTTCTGCAATTCCCTCAAAAATGGTGCCAAACTGTTGCAAACGATCCCCTGAACGCTTTTTCGGTGGAAACAGATGGGTTTGTATCATGGGAAACAGAATTAGCCCTCAACGTCTGAACAACTTTTTTTGAAAAAATCCCTAAGCCGCGCGGTCACAATTTCAGCAAAAATCTGAGGTTCTGCAATTCACTCAAAAATGGTGCCAAACTGTTGCAAACGATCCCCTGATAGCTTTTTCGGTGGAAACAGATGGGTTTGTATCATGGGAAACAGAATTAGCCCGCGACGTCTGAACAACTTTTTTTTGAAAAAAATCCCTAAGCCGCGCGGTCACAATTTCAGCAAAAATCTGACCTTCTGAAATTCACTCAAAAATGGTGCCAAACTGTTGCAAACGATCTCCTGAAAGCTTTTTCGGTGGAAACAGATGGGTTTGTATCATGGGAAACAGAATTAGCCCTCGACGTCTGAACAACTTTTTTTGAAAAAAATCCCTAAGCCGCGCGGTCACAATTTCAGCAAAAATCTGACATTCTGAAATTCACTCAAAAATGGTGCCAAACTGTTGCAAGCGATCCCCTGAAAGCTTTTTCGGTGGAAACAGATGGGTTTGTATCATGGGAAACAGAATTAGCCCTCGACGTCTGAACAACTTTTTTTGAAAAAATCCCTAAGCCGCGCGGTCACAATTTCAGCAAAAATCTGACGTTCTGCAATTCACTCAAAAATGGTGCCAAACTGTTGCAAACGATCCCCTGAAAGCTTTTTCGGTGGAAACAGATGGGTTTGTATCATGGGAAACAGAATTAGCCCTCGACGTCTGAACAACTTTTTTTGAAAAAAATCCCTAAGCCGCGCGGTCACAATTTCAGCAAAAATCTGACGTTCTGCAATTCACTCAAAAATGGTGCCAAACTGTTGCAAACGATCGACTGAAAGCTTTTTCGGTGGAAACAGATGGGTTTGTATCATGGGAAACAGAATTAGCCCTCGACGTCTGAACAACTTTTGTTGAAAAAAATCCCTAAGCCGCGCGGTCACAATTTCAGCAAAAATCTGACGTTCTGCAATTCCCTCAAAAATGGTGCCAAACTGTTGCAAACGATCCCCTGAAAGCTTTTTCGGTGGAAACAGATGGGTTTGTATCATGGGAAACAGAATTAGCCCTCGACGTCTGAACAACTTTTTTTGAAAAAAATCCCTAAGCCGCGCGGTCACAATTTCAGCAAAAATCTGACGTTCTGCAATTCACTCAAAAATGGTGCCAAACTGTTGCAAACGATCGACTGAAAGCTTTTTCGGTGGAAACAGATGGGTTTGTATCATGGGAAACAGAATTAGCCCTCGACGTCTGAACAACTTTTGTTGAAAAAAATCCCTAAGCCGCGCGGTCACAATTTCAGCAAAAATCTGACGTTCTGCAATTCCCTCAAAAATGGTGCCAAACTGTTGCAAACGATCCCCTGAAAGCTTTTTCGGTGGAAACAGATGGGTTTGTATCATGGGAATCAGAATTAGCCTTCGACGTCTGAACAACTTTTTTTTGAAAAAAATCCCTAAGCCGCGCGGTCACAATTTCAGCAAAAATCTGACCTTCTGAAATTCACTCAAAAATGGTGCCAAACTGTTGCAAACGATCTCCTGAAAGCTTTTTCGGTGGAAACAGATGGGTTTGTATCATGGGAAACAGAATTAGCCCTCGACGTCTGAACAACTTTTTTTGAAAAAAATCCCTAAGCCGCGCGGTCACAATTTCAGCAAAAATCTGACGTTCTGCAATTCACTCAAAAATGGTGCCAAACTGTTGCAAACGATCGACTGAAAGCTTTTTCGGTGGAAACAGATGGGTTTGTATCATGGGAAACAGAATTAGCCCTCGCCCTCTGAACAACTTTTTTTGAAAAAATCCCTAAGCCGCGCGGTCACAATTTCAGCAAAAATCTGAGGTTCTGCAATTCACTCAAATATCGTGCCAAACTGTTGCAAACGATCCCCTGAACGCTTTTTCGGTGGAAACAGATGGGTTTGTATCATGGGAAACAGAATTAGCCCTCAACGTCTGAACAACTTTTTTTGAAAAAATCCCTAAGCCGCGCGGTCACAATTTCAGCAAAAATCTGAGGTTCTGCAATTCACTCAAAAATGGTGCCAAACTGTTGCAAACGATCCCCTGATAGCTTTTTCGGTGGAAACAGATGGGTTTGTATCATGGGAATCAGAATTAGCCTTCGACGTCTGAACAACTTTTTTTGAAAAAAACCCTAAGCCGCGCGGTCACAATTTCAGCAAAAATCTGAGGTTCTGCAATTCACTCAAAAATGTTGCCAAACTGTTGCAAACGATCCTCTGATAGCTTTTTCGGAGGAAACAGATGGGTTTGTATCATGGGAAACAGAATTAGCCCGCGACGTCTGAACAACTTTTTTTTGAAAAAAATCCCTAAGCCGCGCGGTCACAATTTCAGCAAAAATCTGACCTTCTGAAATTCACTCAAAAATGGTGCCAAACTGTTGCAAACGATCTCCTGAAAGCTTTTTCGGTGGAAACAGATGGGTTTGTATCATGGGAAACAGAATTAGCCCTCGACGTCTGAACAACTTTTTTTGAAAAAAATCCCTAAGCCGCGCGGTCACAATTTCAGCAAAAATCTGACATTCTGAAATTCACTCAAAAATGGTGCCAAACTGTTGCAAGCGATCCCCTGAAAGCTTTTTCGGTGGAAACAGATGGGTTTGTATCATGGGAAACAGAATTAGCCCTCGACGTCTGAACAACTTTTTTTGAAAAAATCCCTAAGCCGCGCGGTCACAATTTCAGCAAAAATCTGACGTTCTGCAATTCACTCAAAAATGGTGCCAAACTGTTGCAAACGATCCCCTGAAAGCTTTTTCGGTGGAAACAGATGGGTTTGTATCATGGGAAACAGAATTAGCCCTCGACGTCTGAACAACTTTTTTTGAAAAAAATCCCTAAGCCGCGCGGTCACAATTTCAGCAAAAATCTGACGTTCTGCAATTCACTCAAAAATGGTGCCAAACTGTTGCAAACGATCGACTGAAAGCTTTTTCGGTGGAAACAGATGGGTTTGTATCATGGGAAACAGAATTAGCCCTCGACGTCTGAACAACTTTTGTTGAAAAAAATCCCTAAGCCGCGCGGTCACAATTTCAGCAAAAATCTGACGTTCTGCAATTCCCTCAAAAATGGTGCCAAACTGTTGCAAACGATCCCCTGAAAGCTTTTTCGGTGGAAACAGATGGGTTTGTATCATGGGAATCAGAATTAGCCTTCGACGTCTGAACAACTTTTTTTGAAAAAAACCCTAAGCCGCGCGGTCACAATTTCAGCAAAAATCTGAGGTTCTGCAATTCACTCAAAAATGTTGCCAAACTGTTGCAAACGATCCTCTGATAGCTTTTTCGGAGGAAACAGATGGGTTTGTATCATGGGAAACAGAATTAGCCCGCGACGTCTGAACAACTTTTTTTTGAAAAAAATCCCTAAGCCGCGCGGTCACAATTTCAGCAAAAATCTGACCTTCTGAAATTCACTCAAAAATGGTGCCAAACTGTTGCAAACGATCTCCTGAAAGCTTTTTCGGTGGAAACAGATGGGTTTGTATCATGGGAAACAGAATTAGCCCTCGACGTCTGAACAACTTTTTTTGAAAAAAATCCCTAAGCCGCGCGGTCACAATTTCAGCAAAAATCTGACATTCTGAAATTCACTCAAAAATGGTGCCAAACTGTTGCAAGCGATCCCCTGAAAGCTTTTTCGGTGGAAACAGATGGGTTTGTATCATGGGAAACAGAATTAGCCCTCGACGTCTGAACAACTTTTTTTGAAAAAATCCCTAAGCCGCGCGGTCACAATTTCAGCAAAAATCTGACGTTCTGCAATTCACTCAAAAATGGTGCCAAACTGTTGCAAACGATCCCCTGAAAGCTTTTTGGGTGGAAACAGATGGGTTTGTATCATGGGAAACAGAATTAGCCCTCGACGTCTGAACAACTTTTTTTGAAAAAAATCCCTAAGCCGCGCGGTCACAATTTCAGCAAAAATCTGACGTTCTGCAATTCCCTCAAAAATGGTGCCAAACTGTTGCAAACGATCCCCTGAAAGCTTTTTCGGTGGAAACAGATGGGTTTGTATCATGGGAAACAGAATTAGCCCTCGACGTCTGAACAACTTTTTTTGAAAAAAATCCCTAAGCCGCGCGGTCACAATTTCAGCAAAAATCTGACGTTTTGCAATTCACTCAAAAATGGTGCCAAACTGTTGCAAACCATCCCGTGAAAGCTTTTTCGGTGGAAACAGATGGGTTTGTATCATGGGAAACAGACTTAGCCCTCGACGTCTGAACAACTTTTTTTGAAAAAAATCCCTAAGCCGCGCGGTCACAATTTCAGCAAAAATCTGACGTTCTGCAATTCCCTCAAAAATGGTGCCAAATTGTTGCAAACGATCCCCTGAAAGCTTTTTCGGTGGAAACAGATGGGTTTGTATCATGGGAAACAGAATTAGCCCTCGACGTCTGAACAACTTTTTTTGAAAAAAATCCCTAAGCCGCGCGGTCACAATTTCAGCAAAAATCTGACGTTCTGCAATTCACTCAAAAATGGTGCCAAACTGTTGCAAACGATCGACTGAAAGCTTTTTCGGTGGAAACAGATGGGTTTGTATCATGGGAAACAGAATTAGCCCTCGCCCTCTGAACAACTTTTTTTGAAAAAATCCCTAAGCCGCGCGGTCACAATTGCAACAAAAATCTGACATTCTGAAATTCACTCAAAAATGGTGCCAAACTGTTGCAAGCGATCCCCTGAAAGCTTTTTCGGTGGAAACAGATGGGTTTGTAACATGGGAATTAGAATTAGCCCTCGACGTCTGAACAACTTTTTTTGAAAAAATCCCTAAGCCGCGCGGTCACAATTTCAGCAAAAATCTGAGGTTCTGCAATTCACTCAAAAATGGTGCCAAACTGTTGCAAACGATCCCCTGAAAGCTTTTTCGGTGGAAACAGATGGGTTTGTATCATGGGAAACAGAATTAGCCCGCGACGTCTGAGCAACTTTTTTTGAAAAAAATCCCTAAGCCGCGCGGTCACAATTTCAGCAAAAATCTGACCTTCTGCAATTCCCTCAAAAATGGTGCCAAACTGTTGCAATCGATCTCCTGAAAGCTTTTTCGGTGGAAACAGATGGGTTTGTATCATGGGAAACAGAATTAGCCCTCGTCGTCTGAACAACTTTTTTTGAAAAAAATCCCTAAGCCGCGCGGTCACAATCTCAGCAAAAATCTGACCTTCTGAAATTCCCTCAAAAATGGTGCCAAACTGTTGCAAACGATCCCCTGAAAGCTTTTTCGGTGGAAACAGATGGGTTTGTATCATGGGAAACAGAATTAGCCCTCGACGTCTGAACAACTTTTTTTGAAAAAATCCCTAAGCCGCGCGGTCACAATTTCAGCAAAAATCTGAGGTTCTGCAATTCACTCAAAAATGGTGCCAAACTGTTGCAAACGATCCCCTGAAAGCTTTTTCGGTGGAAACAGATGGGTTTGTATCATGGGAAACAGAATTAGCCCGCGACGTCTGAGCAACTTTTTTTGAAAAAAATCCCTAAGCCGCGCGGTCACAATTTCAGCAAAAATCTGGCCTTCTGCAATTCCCTCAAAAATGGTGCCAAACTGTTGCAATCGATCCCCTGACAGCTTTTTTGGTGGAAACAGATGGGTTTGTGTATCATGGGAAACAGAATTAGCCCTCGACGTCTGAAGAACTTTTTTTGAAAAAATCCCTAAGCCGCGCGGTCACAATTTCAGCAAAAATCTGACGTTCTGCAATTCACTCAAAAATGGTGCCAAACTGTGGCAAGCGATCCCCTGAAAGCTTTTTCGGTGGAAACAGATGGGTTTGTATCATGGGAAAAAGAATTAGCCCTCGACGTCTGAACAACTTTTTTTGAAAAAAACCCTAAGCCGCGCGGTCACAATTTCAGCAAAAATCTGAGGTTCTGCAATTCACTCAAAAATGGTGCCAAACTGTTGCAAACGATCTCCTGAAAGCTTTTTCGGTGGAAACAGATGGGTTTGTATCATGGGAAACAGAATTAGCCCTCGACGTCTGAACAACTTTTTTTGAAAAAATCCCTAAGCCGCGCGGTCACAATTTCAGCAAAAATCTGAGGTTCTGCAATTCACTCAAAAATGGTGCCAAACTGTTGCAAGCGATCCCCTGAAAGCTTTTTCGGTGGAAACAGATGGGTTTGTATCATGGGAAACAGAATTAGCCCGCGACGTCTGAGCAACTTTTTTCGAAAAAAATCCCTAAGCCGCGCGGTCACAATTTCAGCAAAAATCTGACCTTCTGCAATTCACTCAAAAATGGTGCCAAACTGTTGCAAACGATCCCCTGAAAGCTTTTTCGGTGGAAACAGATGGGTTTGTATCATGGGAAACAGAATTAGCCCGCGACGTCTGAGCAACTTTTTTTGAAAAAAATCCCTAAGCCGCGCGGTCACAATTTCAGCAAAAATCTGGCCTTCTGCAATTCCCTCAAAAATGGTGCCAAACTGTTGCAATCGATCCCCTGACAGCTTTTTTGGTGGAAACAGATGGGTTTGTGTATCATGGGAAACAGAATTAGCCCTCGACGTCTGAAGAACTTTTTTTGAAAAAATCCCTAAGCCGCGCGGTCACAATTTCAGCAAAAATCTGACGTTCTGCAATTCACTCAAAAATGGTGCCAAACTGTGGCAAGCGATCCCCTGAAAGCTTTTTCGGTGGAAACAGATGGGTTTGTATCATGGGAAAAAGAATTAGCCCTCGACGTCTGAACAACTTTTTTTGAAAAAAACCCTAAGCCGCGCGGTCACAATTTCAGCAAAAATCTGAGGTTCTGCAATTCACTCAAAAATGGTGCCAAACTGTTGCAAACGATCTCCTGAAAGCTTTTTCGGTGGAAACAGATGGGTTTGTATCATGGGAAACAGAATTAGCCCTCGACGTCTGAACAACTTTTTTTGAAAAAATCCCTAAGCCGCGCGGTCACAATTTCAGCAAAAATCTGAGGTTCTGCAATTCACTCAAAAATGGTGCCAAACTGTTGCAAGCGATCCCCTGAAAGCTTTTTCGGTGGAAACAGATGGGTTTGTATCATGGGAAACAGAATTAGCCCGCGACGTCTGAGCAACTTTTTTCGAAAAAAATCCCTAAGCCGCGCGGTCACAATTTCAGCAAAAATCTGACCTTCTGCAATTCCCTCAAAAATGGTGCCAAACTGTTGCAATCGATCTCCTGAAAGCTTTTTCGGTGGAAACAGATGGGTTTGTATCATGGGAAACAGAATTAGCCCTCGTCGTCTGAACAACTTTTTTTGAAAAAAATCCCTAAGCCGCGCGTTCACAATTTCAGCAAAAATCTGACCTTCTGAAATTCCCTCAAAAATGGTGCCAAACTGTTGCAAACGATCCCCTGAAAGCTTTTTCGGTGGAAAGAGATGGGTTTGTATCATGGGAAACAGAATTAGCCTTCGACGTCTGAACAACTTTTTTTGAAAAAAACCCTAAGCCGCGCGGTCACATTTTCAGCAAAAATCTGAGGTTCTGCAATTCACTCAAAAATGGTGCCAAACTGTTGCAAACGATCCTCTGATAGCTTTTTCGGAGGAAACAGATGGGTTTGTATGATGGGAAACAGAATTAGCCCTCGACGTCTGAACAACTTTTTTTGAAAAAATCCCTAAGCCGCGCGGTCACAATTTCAGCAAAAATCTGAGGTTCTGCAATTCACTCAAAAATCGTGCCAAACTGTTGCAAACGATCCCCTGAAAGCTTTTTCGGTGGAAACAGATGGGTTTGTATCATGGGAAACAGAATTAGCCCTCGACGTCTGAAGAACTTTTTTTGAAAAAAATCCCTAAGCCGCGCGGTCACAATTTCAGCAAAAATCTGACCTTCTGCAATTCCCTCAAAAATGGTGCCAAACTGTTGCAATCGATCTCCTGAAAGCTTTTTCGGTGGAAACAGATGGGTTTGTATCATGGGAAACAGAATTAGCCCTCGTCGTCTGAACAACTTTTTTTGAAAAAAATCCCTAAGCCGCGCGGTCACAATCTCAGCAAAAATCTGACCTTCTGAAATTCCCTCAAAAATGGTGCCAAACTGTTGCAAACGATCTCCTGAAAGCTTTTTCGGTGGAAAGAGATGGCTTTTTATCATGGGAAACAGAATTAGCCCTCGACCTCTGAACAACTTTTTTTGAAAAAATCCCTAAGCCGCGCGGTCACAATTTCAGCAAAAATCTGAGGTTCTGCAATTCACTCAAAAATGGTGCCAAACTGTAGCAAGCGATCCCCTGAATGCTTTTTCGGTGGAAACAGATGGGTTTGTATCATGGGAAACAGAATTAGCCCTCGACGTCTGAAAAACTTTTTTTGAAAAAATCCCTAAGCCGCGCGGTCACAATTTCAGCAAATATCTGACGTTCTGCAATTCACTCAAAAATGGTGCCAAACTGTTGCAAACGATCACCTGAAAGCTTTTTCGGTGGAAACAGATGGGTTTGTATCATGGGAAACAGAATTAGCAATAGAGGTCTGAAGAACTTTTTTTTAAAAAACCCCTAAGCCGCGCGGTCACAATTTCAGCAAAAATCTGACATTCTGCAATTCACTCAAAAATGGTGCCAAACTGTTGCAAACGATCCCCTGAAAGCTTTTTCAGTGGAAACAGATGGGTTTGTATCATCGGAAACAGAATTAGCCCTCGACGTCTGAACAACTTTTTTTGAAAAAATCCCTAAGCCGCGCGGTCACAATTTCAGCAAAAATCTGACGTTCTGCAAATCACTCAAAAATGGTGCCAAACTGTTGCAAACGATCCCCTGACAGCTTTTTTGGTGGAAACAGATGGGTTTGTATCATGGGAAACAGAATTAGCCCGCGACGTCTGAGCAACTTTTTTTGAAAAAAATCCCTAAGCCGCGCGGTCACAATTTCAGCAAAAATCTGACCTTCTGCAATTCCCTCAAAAATGGTGCCAAACTGTTGCAATCGATCCCCTGAAAGCTTTTTCGGTGGAAACAGATGGGTTTGTATCATGGGAAAAAGAATTAGCCCTCGACGTCTGAACAACTTTTTTTGAAAAAAACCCTAAGCCGCGCGGTCACAATTTCAGCAAAAATCTGAGGTTCTGCAATTCACTCAAAAATGGTGCCAAACTGTTGCAAACGATCTCCTGAAAGCTTTTTCGGTGGAAACAGATGGGTTTGTATCATGGGAAACAGAATTAGCCCTCGACGTCTGAACAACTTTTTTTGAAAAAAATCCCTAAGTCACAATTTCAGCAAAAATCTGACATTCTGAAATTCACTCAAAAATGGTGCCAAACTGTTGCAAGCGATCCCCTGAAAGCTTTTTCGGTGGAAACAGATGGGTTTGTATCATGGGAAACAGAATTAGCCCTCGACGTCTGAACAACTTTTTTTGAAAAAATCCCTAAGCCGCGCGGTCACAATTGCAACAAAAATCTGACATTCTGAAATTCACTCAAAAATGGTGCCAAACTGTTGCAAGCGATCCCCTGAAAGCTTTTTCGGTGGAAACAGATGGGTTTGTAACATGGGAATTAGAATTAGCCCTCGACGTCTGAACAACTTTTTTTGAAAAAATCCCTAAGCCGCGCGGTCACAATTTCAGCAAAAATCTGAGGTTCTGCAATTCACTCAAAAATGGTGCCAAACTGTTGCAAACGATCCCCTGAAAGCTTTTTCGGTGGAAACAGATGGGTTTGTATCATGGGAAACAGAATTAGCCCGCGACGTCTGAGCAACTTTTTTTGAAAAAAATCCCTAAGCCGCGCGGTCACAATTTCAGCAAAAATCTGACCTTCTGCAATTCCCTCAAAAATGGTGCCAAACTGTTGCAATCGATCTCCTGAAAGCTTTTTCGGTGGAAACAGATGGGTTTGTATCATGGGAAACAGAATTAGCCCTCGTCGTCTGAACAACTTTTTTTGAAAAAAATCCCTAAGCCGCGCGGTCACAATCTCAGCAAAAATCTGACCTTCTGAAATTCCCTCAAAAATGGTGCCAAACTGTTGCAAACGATCCCCTGAAAGCTTTTTCGGTGGAAACAGATGGGTTTGTATCATGGGAAACAGAATTAGCCCTCGACGTCTGAACAACTTTTTTTGAAAAAATCCCTAAGCCGCGCGGTCACAATTTCAGCAAAAATCTGAGGTTCTGCAATTCACTCAAAAATGGTGCCAAACTGTTGCAAACGATCCCCTGAAAGCTTTTTCGGTGGAAACAGATGGGTTTGTATCATGGGAAACAGAATTAGCCCGCGACGTCTGAGCAACTTTTTTTGAAAAAAATCCCTAAGCCGCGCGGTCACAATTTCAGCAAAAATCTGGCCTTCTGCAATTCCCTCAAAAATGGTGCCAAACTGTTGCAATCGATCCCCTGACAGCTTTTTTGGTGGAAACAGATGGGTTTGTATCATGGGAAACAGAATTAGCCCTCGACGTCTGAAGAACTTTTTTTGAAAAAATCCCTAAGCCGCGCGGTCACAATTTCAGCAAAAATCTGACGTTCTGCAATTCACTCAAAAATGGTGCCAAACTGTGGCAAGCGATCCCCTGAAAGCTTTTTCGGTGGAAACAGATGGGTTTGTATCATGGGAAAAAGAATTAGCCCTCGACGTCTGAACAACTTTTTTTGAAAAAAACCCTAAGCCGCGCGGTCACAATTTCAGCAAAAATCTGAGGTTCTGCAATTCACTCAAAAATGGTGCCAAACTGTTGCAAACGATCTCCTGAAAGCTTTTTCGGTGGAAACAGATGGGTTTGTATCATGGGAAACAGAATTAGCCCTCGACGTCTGAACAACTTTTTTTGAAAAAATCCCTAAGCCGCGCGGTCACAATTTCAGCAAAAATCTGAGGTTCTGCAATTCACTCAAAAATGGTGCCAAACTGTTGCAAGCGATCCCCTGAAAGCTTTTTCGGTGGAAACAGATGGGTTTGTATCATGGGAAACAGAATTAGCCCGCGACGTCTGAGCAACTTTTTTCGAAAAAAATCCCTAAGCCGCGCGGTCACAATTTCAGCAAAAATCTGACCTTCTGCAATTCCCTCAAAAATGGTGCCAAACTGTTGCAATCGATCTCCTGAAAGCTTTTTCGGTGGAAACAGATGGGTTTGTATCATGGGAAACAGAATTAGCCCTCGTCGTCTGAACAACTTTTTTTGAAAAAAATCCCTAAGCCGCGCGTTCACAATTTCAGCAAAAATCTGACCTTCTGAAATTCCCTCAAAAATGGTGCCAAACTGTTGCAAACGATCCCCTGAAAGCTTTTTCGGTGGAAAGAGATGGGTTTGTATCATGGGAAACAGAATTAGCCCTCGACGTCTGAACAACTTTTTTTGAAAAAATCCCTAAGCCGCGCGGTCACAATTTCAGCAAAAATCTGAGGTTCTGCAATTCACTCAAAAATGGTGCCAAACTGTTGCAAACGATCCCCTGAAAGCTTTTTCGGTGGAAACAGATGGGTTTGTATCATGGGAAACAGAATTAGCCCGCGACGTCTGAGCAACTTTTTTTGAAAAAAATCCCTAAGCCGCGCGGTCACAATTTCAGCAAAAATCTGACCTTCTGCAATTCCCTCAAAAATGGTGCCAAACTGTTGCAATCGATCTCCTGAAAGCTTTTTCGGTGGAAACAGATGGGTTTGTATCATGGGAAACAGAATTAGCCCTCGTCGTCTGAACAACTTTTTTTGAAAAAAATCCCTAAGCCGCGCGGTCACAATCTCAGCAAAAATCTGACCTTCTGAAATTCCCTCAAAAATGGTGCCAAACTGTTGCAAACGATCTCCTGAAAGCTTTTTCGGTGGAAAGAGATGGCTTTTTATCATGGGAAACAGAATTAGCCCTCGACCTCTGAACAACTTTTTTTGAAAAAATCCCTAAGCCGCGCGGTCACAATTGCAGCAAAAATCTGAGGTTCTGCAATTCACTCAAAAATGGTGCCAAACTGTAGCAATCGATCCCCTGAAAGCTTTTTCGGTGGAAACAGATGGGTTTGTATCATGGGAAACAGAATTAGCCCTCGACGTCTGAAAAACTTTTTTTGAAAAAATCCCTAAGCCGCGCGGTCACAATTTCAGCAAATATCTGACGTTCTGCAATTCACTCAAAAATGGTGCCAAACTGTTGCAAACGATCACCTGAAAGCTTTTTCGGTGGAAACAGATGGGTTTGTATCATGGGAAACAGAATTAGCAATAGAGGTCTGAAGAACTTTTTTTAAAAAAATCCCTAAGCCGCGCGGTCACAATTTCAGCAAAAATCTGACATTCTGCAATTCACTCAAAAATGGTGCCAAACTGTTGCAAACGATCCCCTGAAAGCTTTTTCAGTGGAAACAGATGGGTTTGTATCATCGGAAACAGAATTAGCCCTCGACGTCTGAACAACTTTTTTTGAAAAAATCCCTAAGCCGCGCGGTCACAATTTCAGCAAAAATCTGACATTCTGCAATTCACTCAAAAATGGTGCCAAACTGTTGCAAACGATCCCCTGAAAGCTTTTTCAGTGGAAACAGATGGGTTTGTATCATCGGAAACAGAATTAGCCCTCGACGTCTGAACAACTTTTTTTGAAAAAATCCCTAAGCCGCGCGGTCACAATTTCAGCCAAAATCTGACGTTCTGCAAATCACTCAAAAATGGTGCCAAACTGTTGCAAACGATCCCCTGACAGCTTTTTTGGTGGAAACAGATGGGTTTGTATCATGGGAAACAGAATTAGCCCTTGACGTCTGAACAACTTTTTTTGAAAAAAACCGTAAGCCTCGCGGTCACAATTTCAGCAAAAATCTGAGGTTCTGCAATTCACTCAAAAATGGTGCCAAACTGTTGCAAACGATCTCCTGAAAGTTTTTTCGGTGGAAACAGATGGGTTTGTATCATGGGAAACAGAATTAGCCCTCGACGTCTGAACAACTTTTTTTGAAAAAAATCCCTAAGTCACAATTTCAGCAAAAATCTGACATTCTGAAATTCACTCAAAAATGGTGCCAAACTGTTGCAAGCGATCCCCTGAAAGCTTTTTCGGTGGAAACAGATGGGTTTGTATCATGGGAAACAGAATTAGCCCTCGACCTCAGAACAACTTTTTTTGAAAAAATCCCTAAGCCGCACGGTCACAATTTCAGCAAAAATCTGACGTTCTGCAATTCACTCAAAAATGGTGCCAAACTGTTGCAAACGATCGACTGAAAGCTTTTTCGGTGGAAACAGATGGGTTTGTATCATGGGAAACAGAATTAGCCCTCGACGTCTGAACAACTTTTTTTGAAAAAATCCCTAAGCCGCGCGGTCACAATTTCTGCAAAAATCTGAGGTTCTGCAATTCACTCAAAAATCGTGCCAAACTGTTGCAAACGATCCCCTGAAAGCTTTTTCGGTGGAAACAGATGGGTTTGTATCATGGGAAACAGAATTAGCCCTCGACGTCTGAAGAACTTTTTTTGAAAAAAATCCCTAAGCCGCGCGGTCACAATTTCAGCAAAAATCTGACGTTCTGCAATTCACTCAAAAATGGTGCCAAACTGTTGCAAACGATCGACTGAAAGCTTTTTCGGTGGAAACAGATGGGTTTGTATGATGGGAAACAGAATTAGCCCTCGACGTCTGAACAACTTTTTTTGAAAAAATCCCTAAGCCGCGCGGTCACAATTTCAGCAAAAATCTGAGGTTCTGCAATTCACTCAAAAATCTTGCCAAACTCTTGCAAACGATCCCCTGAAAGCTTTTTCGGTGGAAACAGATGGGTTTGTATCATGGGAAACAGAATTAGCCCTCGACGTCTGAAGAACTTTTTTTGAAAAAATCCCTAAGCCGCGCGGTCACAATTTCAGCAAAAATCTGAGGTTCTGCAATTCACTCAAAAATCGTGCCAAACTGTTGCAAACGATCCCCTGAAAGCTTTTTCGGTGGAAACAGATGGGTTTGTATCATGGGAAACAGAATTAGCCCTCGACGTCTGAAGAACTTTTTTTGAAAAAAATCCCTAAGCCGCGCGGTCACAATTTCAGCAAAAATCTGAGGTTCTGCAATTCACTCAAAAATGGTGCCAAACTGTTGCAAACGATCCCCTGATAGCTTTTTCGGTGGAAACAGATGGGTTTGTATCATGGGAATCAGAATTAGCCCTCGACGTCTGAACAACTTTTTTTGAAAAAATCCCTAAGCCGCGCGGTCACAATTTCAGCAAAAATCTGAGGTTCTGCAATTCACTCAAAAATCGTGCCAAACTGTTGCAAACGATCCCCTGAAAGCTTTTTCGGTGGAAACAGATGGGTTTGTATCATGGGAAACAGAATTAGCCCTCGACGTATGAAGAACTTTTTTTGAAAAAAATCCCTAAGCCGCGCGGTCACAATTTCAGCAAAAATCTGACGTTCTGCAATTCACTCAAAAATGGTGCCAACCTGTTGCAAACGATCCCCTGAAAGCTTTTTCAGTGGAAACAGATGGGTTTGTATCATGGGAAACAGAATTAGCCCTCGACGTCTGAACAACTTTTGTTGAAAAAAACCCTAAGCCGCGCGGTCACAATTTCAGTAAAATTCTGACGTTCTGCAATTCACTCAAAAATGGTGCCAAACTGTTGCAAACGATCCCCTGCTAGCTTTTTCGGTGGAAACAGATGGGTTTGTATCATGGGAATCAGAATTAGCCTTCGACGTCTGAACAACTTTTTTTGAAAAAAACCCTAAGCCGCGCGGTCACAATTTCAGCAAAAATCTGACGTTCTGCAATTCACTCAAAAATGGTGCCAAACTGTTGCAAACGATCCTCTGATAGCTTTTTCGGAGGAAACAGATGGGTTTGCATCATGGGAAACAGAATTAGCCCTCAACGTCTGAAAAACTTTTTTTGAAAAAATCCCTAAGCACACAATTCCCTAAGGTCACAATTTCAGCAAAAATCTGACATTCTGAAATTCACTCAAAAATGGTGCCAAACTGTTGCAAGCGATCCCCTGAAAGCTTTTTCGGTGGAAACAGATGGGTTTGTATCATGGGAAACAGAATTAGCCCTCGACATCTGAACAACTTTTTTTGAAAAAAATCCCTAAGCCGCGAGGTCACAATTTCAGCAAAAATCTGACGTTCTGCAATTCACTCAAAAATGGTGCCAAACTGTTGAAAAAAACCCTATGCCGCGCGGTCACAATTTCAGTAAAAATCTGAGGTTCTGCAATTCACTCAAAAATCGTGCCAAACTGTTGCAAACGATCCCCTGAAAGCTTTTTCGGTGGAAACAGATGGGTTTGTATCATGGGAAACAGAATTAGCCCTCGACGTCTGAAGAACTTTTTTTGAAAAAAATCCCTAAGCCGCGCGGTCACAATTTCAGCAAAAATCTGACGTTCTGCAATTCACTCAAAAATGGTGCCAAACTGTTGCAAACGATCGACTGAAAGCTTTTTCGGTGGAAACAGATGGGTTTGTATGATGGGAAACAGAATTAGCCCTCGACGTCTGAACAACTTTTTTTGAAAAAATCCCTAAGCCGCGCGGTCACAATTTCAGCAAAAATCTGAGGTTCTGCAATTCACTCAAAAATCGTGCCAAACTGTTGCAAACGATCCCCTGAAAGCTTTTTCGGTGGAAACAGATGGGTTTGTATCATGGGAAACAGAATTAGCCCTCGACGTCTGAAGAACTTTTTTTGAAAAAATCCCTAAGCCGCGCGGTCATAATTTCAGCAAAAATCTGAGGTTCTGCAATTCACTCAAAAATCGTGCCAAACTGTTGCAAACGATCCCCTGAAAGCTTTTTCGGTGGAAACAGATGGGTTTGTATCATGGGAAACAGAATTAGCCCTCGACGTCTGAAGAACTTTTTTTTGAAAAAAATCCCTAAGCCGCGCGGTCACAATTTCAGCAAAAATCTGACGTTCTGCAATTCATTCAAAAATGGTGCCAAACTGTTGCAAACGATCCCCTGAAAGCTTTTTCGGTGGAAACAGATGGGTTTGTATCATGGGAAACAGAATTAGCCCTCGACGTCTGAAGAACTTTTTTTGAAAAAATCCCTAAGCCGCGCGGTCACAATTTCAGCAAAAATCTGACGTTCTGCAATTCACTCAAAAATCGTGCCAAACTGTTGCAAACGATCCCCTGAAAGCTTTTTCGGTGGAAACAGATGGGTTTGTATCATGGGAAACAGAATTAGCCCTCGACGTCTGAAGAACTTTTTTTGAAAAAAATCCCTAAGCCGCGCGGTCACAATTTCAGCAAAAATCTGACGTTCTGCAATTCACTCAAAAATGGTGCCAAACTGTTGCAAACGATCGACTGAAAGCTTTTTCGGTGGAAACAGATGGGTTTGTATCATGGGAAACAGAATTAGCCCTCGACGTCTGAACAACTTTTTTTGAAAAAATCCCTAAGCCGCGCGGTCACAATTTCAGCAAAAATCTGAGGTTCTGCAATTCACTCAAAAATCGTGCCAAACTGTTGCAAACGATCCCCTGAAAGCTTTTTCGGTGGAAACAGATGGGTTTGTATCATGGGAAACAGAATTAGCCCTCGACGTCTGAAGAAATTTTTTTGAAAAAAATCCCTAAGCCGCGCGGTCACAATTTCAGCAAAAATCTGAGGTTCTGCAATTCACTCAAAAATGGTGCCAAACTGTTGCAAACGATCCCCTGAAAGCTTTTTCAGTGGAAACAGATGGGTTTGTATCATGGGAAACAGAATTAGCCCTCGACGTCTGAACAACTTTTGTTGAAAAAAACCCTAAGCCGCGCGGTCACAATTTCAGTAAAAATCTGAGGTTCTGCAATTCACTCAAAAATCGTGCCAAACTGTTGCAAACGATCCCCTGAAAGCTTTTTCGGTGGAAACAGATGGGTTTGTATCATGGGAAACAGAATTAGCCCTCGACGTCTGAAGAACTTTTTTTGAAAAAAATCCCTAAGCCGCGCGGTCACAATTTCAGCAAAAATCTGACGTTCTGCAATTCACTCAAAAATGGTGCCAAACTGTTGCAAACGATCGACTGAAAGCTTTTTCGGTGGAAACAGATGGGTTTGTATGATGGGAAACAGAATTAGCCCTCGACGTCTGAACAACTTTTTTTGAAAAAATCCCTAAGCCGCGCGGTCACAATTTCAGCAAAAATCTGAGGTTCTGCAATTCACTCAAAAATCTTGCCAAACTGTTGCAAACGATCCCCTGAAAGCTTTTTCGGTGGAAACAGATGGGTTTGTATCATGGGAAACAGAATTAGCCCTCGACGTCTGAAGAACTTTTTTTGAAAAAATCCCTAAGCCGCGCGGTCACAATTTCAGCAAAAATCTGAGGTTCTGCAATTCACTCAAAAATCGTGCCAAACTGTTGCAAACGATCCCCTGAAAGCTTTTTCGGTGGAAACAGATGGGTTTGTATCATGGGAAACAGAATTAGCCCTCGACGTCTGAAGAACTTTTTTTGAAAAAAATCCCTAAGCCGCGCGGTCACAATTTCAGCAAAAATCTGAGGTTCTGCAATTCACTCAAAAATGGTGCCAAACTGTTGCAAACGATCCCCTGATAGCTTTTTCGGTGGAAACAGATGGGTTTGTATCATGGGAATCAGAATTAGCCCTCGACGTCTGAACAACTTTTTTTGAAAAAATCCCTAAGCCGCGCGGTCACAATTTCAGCAAAAATCTGAGGTTCTGCAATTCACTCAAAAATCGTGCCAAACTGATGCAAACGATCCCCTGAAAGCTTTTTCGGTGGAAACAGATGGGTTTGTATCATGGGAAACAGAATTAGCCCTCGACGTCTGAAGAACTTTTTTTGAAAAAAATCCCTAAGCCGCGCGGTCACAATTTCAGCAAAAATCTGACGTTCTGCAATTCACTCAAAAATGGTGCCAACCTGTTGCAAACGATCCCCTGAAAGCTTTTTCAGTGGAAACAGATGGGTTTGTATCATGGGAAACAGAATTAGCCCTCGACGTCTGAACAACTTTTGTTGAAAAAAACCCTAAGCCGCGCGGTCACAATTTCAGTAAAATTCTGACGTTCTGCAATTCACTCAAAAATGGTGCCAAACTGTTGCAAACGATCCCCTGCTAGCTTTTTCGGTGGAAACAGATGGGTTTGTATCATGGGAATCAGAATTAGCCTTCGACGTCTGAACAACTTTTTTTGAAAAAAACCCTAAGCCGCGCGGTCACAATTTCAGCAAAAATCTGACGTTCTGCAATTCACTCAAAAATGGTGCCAAACTGTTGCAAACGATCCTCTGATAGCTTTTTCGGAGGAAACAGATGGGTTTGCATCATGGGAAACAGAATTAGCCCTCAACGTCTGAAAAACTTTTTTTGAAAAAATCCCTAAGCACACAATTCCCTAAGGTCACAATTTCAGCAAAAATCTGACATTCTGAAATTCACTCAAAAATGGTGCCAAACTGTTGCAAGCGATCCCCTGAAAGCTTTTTCGGTGGAAACAGATGGGTTTGTATCATGGGAAACAGAATTAGCCCTCGACATCTGAACAACTTTTTTTGAAAAAAATCCCTAAGCCGCGAGGTCACAATTTCAGCAAAAATCTGACGTTCTGCAATTCACTCAAAAATGGTGCCAAACTGTTGAAAAAAACCCTAAGCCGCGCGGTCACAATTTCAGTAAAAATCTGAGGTTCTGCAATTCACTCAAAAATCGTGCCAAACTGTTGCAAACGATCCCCTGAAAGCTTTTTCGGTGGAAACAGATGGGTTTGTATCATGGGAAACAGAATTAGCCCTCGACGTCTGAAGAACTTTTTTTGAAAAAAATCCCTAAGCCGCGCGGTCACAATTTCAGCAAAAATCTGACGTTCTGCAATTCACTCAAAAATGGTGCCAAACTGTTGCAAACGATCGACTGAAAGCTTTTTCGGTGGAAACAGATGGGTTTGTATGATGGGAAACAGAATTAGCCCTCGACGTCTGAACAACTTTTTTTGAAAAAATCCCTAAGCCGCGCGGTCACAATTTCAGCAAAAATCTGAGGTTCTGCAATTCACTCAAAAATCGTGCCAAACTGTTGCAAACGATCCCCTGAAAGCTTTTTCGGTGGAAACAGATGGGTTTGTATCATGGGAAACAGAATTAGCCCTCGACGTCTGAAGAACTTTTTTTGAAAAAATCCCTAAGCCGCGCGGTCACAATTTCAGCAAAAATCTGAGGTTCTGCAATTCACTCAAAAATCGTGCCAAACTGTTGCAAACGATCCCCTGAAAGCTTTTTCGGTGGAAACAGATGGGTTTGTATCATGGGAAACAGAATTAGCCCTCGACGTCTGAAGAACTTTTTTTTGAAAAAAATCCCTAAGCCGCGCGGTCACAATTTCAGCAAAAATCTGACGTTCTGCAATTCATTCAAAAATGGTGCCAAACTGTTGCAAACGATCCCCTGAAAGCTTTTTCGGTGGAAACAGATGGGTTTGTATCATGGGAAACAGAATTAGCCCTCGACGTCTGAAGAACTTTTTTTGAAAAAATCCCTAAGCCGCGCGGTCACAATTTCAGCAAAAATCTGAGGTTCTGCAATTCACTCAAAAATCGTGCCAAACTGTTGCAAACGATCCCCTGAAAGCTTTTTCGGTGGAAACAGATGGGTTTGTATCATGGGAAACAGAATTAGCCCTCGACGTCTGAAGAACTTTTTTTGAAAAAAATCCCTAAGCCGCGCGATCACAATTTCAGCAAAAATCTGACGTTCTGCAATTCACTCAAAAATGGTGCCAAACTGTTGCAAACGATCGACTGAAAGCTTTTTCGGTGGAAACAGATGGGTTTGTATCATGGGAAACAGAATTAGCCCTCGACGTCTGAACAACTTTTTTTGAAAAAATCCCTAAGCCGCGCGGTCACAATTTCAGCAAAAATCTGAGGTTCTGCAATTCACTCAAAAATCGTGCCAAACTGTTGCAAACGATCCCCTGAAAGCTTTTTCGGTGGAAACAGATGGGTTTGTATCATGGGAAACAGAATTAGCCCTCGACGTCTGAAGAAATTTTTTTGAAAAAAATCCCTAAGCCGCGCGGTCACAATTTCAGCAAAAATCTGACGTTCTGCAATTCACTCAAAAATGGTGCCAAACTGTTGCAAACGATCCCCTGAAAGCTTTTTCAGTGGAAACAGATGGGTTTGTATCATGGGAAACAGAATTAGCCCTCGACGTCTGAACAACTTTTGTTGAAAAAAACCCTAAGCCGCGCGGTCACAATTTCAGTAAAAATCTGAGGTTCTGCAATTCACTCAAAAATGGTGCCAAACTGTTGCAAACGATCCCCTGAAAGCTTTTTCGGTGGAAACAGATGGGTTTGTATCATGGGAAACAGAATTAGCCCTTGACGTCTGAAGAACTTTTTTTGAAAAAAATCCCTAAGCCGCGCGGTCACAATTTCAGCAAAAATCTGACGTTCTGCAATTCACTCAAAAATGGTGCCAAACTGTTGCAAACGATCGACTGAAAGCTTTTTCGGTGGAAACAGATGGGTTTGTATGATGGGAAACAGAATTAGCCCTCGACGTCTGAACAACTTTTTTTGAAAAAATCCCTAAGCCGCGCGGTCACAATTTCAGCAAAAATCTGAGGTTCTGCAATTCACTCAAAAATCTTGCCAAACTGTTGCAAACGATCCCCTGAAAGCTTTTTCGGTGGAAACAGATGGGTTTGTATCATGGGAAACAGAATTAGCCCTCGACGTCTGAAGAACTTTTTTTGAAAAAATCCCTAAGCCGCGCGGTCACAATTTCAGCAAAAATCTGAGGTTCTGCAATTCACTCAAAAATCGTGCCAAACTGTTGCAAACGATCCCCTGAAAGCTTTTTCGGTGGAAACAGATGGGTTTGTATCATGCGAAACAGAATTAGCCCTCGACGTCTGAAGAACTTTTTTTGAAAAAAATCCCTAAGCCGCGCGGTCACAATTTCAGCAAAAATCTGAGGTTCTGCAATTCACTCAAAAATGGTGCCAAACTGTTGCAAACGATCCCCTGATAGCTTTTTCGGTGGAAACAGATGGGTTTGTATCATGGGAATCAGAATTAGCCCTCGACGTCTGAACAACTTTTTTTGAAAAAATCCCTAAGCCGCGCGGTCACAATTTCAGCAAAAATCTGAGGTTCTGCAATTCACTCAAAAATCGTGCCAAACTGTTGCAAACGATCCCCTGAAAGCTTTTTCGGTGGAAACAGATGGGTTTGTATCATGGGAAACAGAATTAGCCCTCGACGTCTGAAGAACTTTTTTTGAAAAAAATCCCTAAGCCGCGCGGTCACAATTTCAGTAAAATTCTGACGTTCTGCAATTCACTCAAAAATGGTGCCAAACTGTTGCAAATGATCCCCTGCTAGCTTTTTCGGTGGAAACAGATGGGTTTGTATCATGGGAATCAGAATTAGCCTTCGACGTCTGAACAACTTTTTTTGAAAAAAACCCTAAGCCGCGCGGTCACAATTTCAGCAAAAATCTGACGTTCTGCAATTCACTCAAAAATGGTGCCAAACTGTTGCAAACGATCCTCTGATAGCTTTTTCGGAGGAAACAGATGGGTTTGCATCATGGGAAACAGAATTAGCCCTCAACGTCTGAAAAACTTTTTTTGAAAAAATCCCTAAGCACACAATTCCCTAAGGTCACAATTTCAGCAAAAATCTGACATTCTGAAATTCACTCAAAAATGGTGCCAAACTGTTGCAAGCGATCCCCTGAAAGCTTTTTCGGTGGAAACAGATGGGTTTGTATCATGGGAAACAGAATTAGCCCTCGACATCTGAACAACTTTTTTTGAAAAAAATCCCTAAGCCGCGCGGTCACAATTTCAGCAAAAATCTGACGTTCTGCAATTCACTCAAAAATGGTGCCAAACTGTTGAAAAAAACCCTAAGCCGCGCGGTCACAATTTCAGTAAAAATCTGAGGTTCTGCAATTCACTCAAAAATCGTGCCAAACTGTTGCAAACGATCCCCTGAAAGCTTTTTCGGTGGAAACAGATGGGTTTGTATCATGGGAAACAGAATTAGCCCTCGACGTCTGAAGAACTTTTTTTGAAAAAAATCCCTAAGCCGCGCGGTCACAATTTCAGCAAAAATCTGACGTTCTGCAATTCACTCAAAAATGGTGCCAAACTGTTGCAAACGATCGACTGAAAGCTTTTTCGGTGGAAACAGATGGGTTTGTATGATGGGAAACAGAATTAGCCCTCGACGTCTGAACAACTTTTTTTGAAAAAATCCCTAAGCCGCGCGGTCACAATTTCAGCAAAAATCTGAGGTTCTGCAATTCACTCAAAAATCGTGCCAAACTGTTGCAAACGATCCCCTGAAAGCTTTTTCGGTGGAAACAGATGGGTTTGTATCATGGGAAACAGAATTAGCCCTCGACGTCTGAAGAACTTTTTTTGAAAAAATCCCTAAGCCGCGCGGTCACAATTTCAGCAAAAATCTGAGGTTCTGCAATTCACTCAAAAATCGTGCCAAACTGTTGCAAACGATCCCCTGAAAGCTTTTTCGGTGGAAACAGATGGGTTTGTATCATGGGAAACAGAATTAGCCCTCGACGTCTGAAGAACTTTTTTTTGAAAAAAATCCCTAAGCCGCGCGGTCACAATTTCAGCAAAAATCTGACGTTCTGCAATTCATTCAAAAATGGTGCCAAACTGTTGCAAACGATCGACTGAAAGCTTTTTCGGTGGAAACAGATGGGTTTGTATGATGGGAAACAGAATTAGCCCTCGACGTCTGAACAACTTTTTTTGAAAAAATCCCAAAGCCGCGCGGTCACAATTTCAGCAAAAATCTGAGGTTCTGCAATTCACTCAAAAATCGTGCCAAACTGTTGCAAACGATCCCCTGAAAGCTTTTTCGGTGGAAACAGATGGGTTTGTATCATGGGAAACAGAATTAGCCCTCGACGTCTGAAGAACTTTTTTTGAAAAAATCCCTAAGCCGCGCTGTCACAATTTCAGCAAAAATCTGAGGTTCTGCAATTCACTCAAAAATCGTGCCAAACTGTTGCAAACGATCCCCTGAAAGCTTTTTCGGTGGAAACAGATGGGTTTGTATCATGGGAAACAGAATTAGCCCTCGACGTCTGAAGAACTTTTTTTGAAAAAAATCCCTAAGCCGCGCGGTCACAATTTCAGCAAAAATCTGACGTTCTGCAATTCACTCAAAAATGGTGCCAAACTGTTGCAAACGATCGACTGAAAGCTTTTTCGGTGGAAACAGATGGGTTTGTATGATGGGAAACAGAATTAGCCCTCGACGTCTGAACAACTTTTTTTGAAAAAATCCCTAAGCCGCGCGGTCACAATTTCAGCAAAAATCTGAGGTTCTGCAATTCACTCAAAAATCGTGCCAAACTGTTGCAAACGATCCCCTGAAAGCTTTTTCGGTGGAAACAGATGGGTTTGTATCATGGGAAACAGAATTAGCCCTCGACGTCTGAAGAACTTTTTTTGAAAAAAATCCCTAAGCCGCGCGGTCACAATTTCAGCAAAAATCTGACGTTCTGCAATTCACTCAAAAATGGTGCCAAACTGTTGCAAACGATCGACTGAAAGCTTTTTCGGTGGAAACAGATGGGTTTGTATGATGGGAAACAGAATTAGCCCTCGACGTCTGAACAACTTTTTTTGAAAAAATCCCTAAGCCGCGCGGTCACAATTTCAGCAAAAATCTGAGGTTCTGCAATTCACTCAAAAATCGTGCCAAACTGTTGCAAACGATCCCCTGAAAGCTTTTTCGGTGGAAACAGATGGGTTTGTATCATGGGAAACAGAATTAGCCCTCGACGTCTGAAGAACTTTTTTTGAAAAAATCCCTAAGCCGCGCTGTCACAATTTCAGCAAAAATCTGACGTTCTGCAATTCACTCAAAAATGGTGCCAAACTGTTGCAAACGATCGACTGAAAGCTTTTTCGGTGGAAACAGATGGGTTTGTATGATGGGAAACAGAATTAGCCCTCGACGTCTGAACAACTTTTTTTGAAAAAATCCCTAAGCCGCGCGGTCACAATTTCAGCAAAAATCTGAGGTTCTGCAATTCACTCAAAAATCGTGCCAAACTGTTGCAAACGATCCCCTGAAAGCTTTTTCAGTGGAAACAGATGGGTTTGTATCATGGGAAACAGAATTAGCCCTCGACGTCTGAAGAACTTTTTTTGAAAAAAATGCCTAAGCCGCGCGGTCACAATTTCAGCAAAAATCTGACGTTCTGCAATTCACTCAAAAATGGTGCCAAACTGTTGCAAACGATCCCCTGAAAGCTTTTTCAGTGGAAACAGATGGGTTTGTATCATGGGAAACAGAATTAGCCCTCGACGTCTGAACAACTTTTGTTGAAAAAAACCCTAAGCCGCGCGGTCACAATTTCAGTAAAATTCTGACGTTCTGCAATTCACTCAAAAATGGTGCCAAACTGTTGCAAACGATCCCCTGCTAGCTTTTTCGGTGGAAACAGATGGGTTTGTATCATGGGAATCAGAATTAGCCTTCGACGTCTGAACAACTTTTTTTGAAAAAAACCCTAAGCCGCGCGGTCACAATTTCAGCAAAAATCTGACGTTCTGCAATTCACTCAAAAATGGTGCCAAACTGTTGCAAACGATCCTCTGATAGCTTTTTCGGAGGAAACAGATGGGTTTGCATCATGGGAAACAGAATTAGCCCTCAACGTCTGAAAAACTTTTTTTGAAAAAATCCCTAAGCCCCGCGGTCACAATTTCAGCAAAAATCTGAGGTTCTGCAATTCACTCAAAAATGGTGCCAAACTGTTGCAAACGATCCCCTGAAAGCTTTTTCGGTGGAAACAGATGGGTTTGTATCATGGGAAACAGAATTAGCCCGCGACGTCTGAACAACTTTTTTTGAAAAAAATCCCTAAGCTGCGCGGTCACAATTTCAGCAAAAATCTGACCTTCTGCAATTCCCTCAAAAATGGTGCCAATCTGTTGCAATCGATCTCCTGAAAGCTTTTTCGGTGGAAACAGATGGGTTTGTATCATGGGAAACAGAATTAGCCCTCGACGTCTGAACAACTTTTTTTGAAAAAAATCCCTAAGCTGCGCGGTCACAATTTCAGCAAAAATCTGACATTCTGAAATTCACTCAAAAATGGTGCCAAACTGTTGCAAGCGATCCCCTGAAAGCTTTTTCGGTGGAAACAGATGGGTTTGTATCATGGGAAACAGAATTAGCCCTCGACGTCTGAACAACTTTTTTTGAAAAAATCCCTAAGCCGCGCGGTCACAATTGCAACAAAAATCTGACATTCTGAAATTCACTCAAAAATGGTGCCAAACTGTTGCAAGCGATCCCCTGAAAGCTTTTTCGGTGGAAACAGATGGGTTTGTATCATGGGAAACAGAATTAGCCCTCGACGTCTGAACAACTTTTTTTGAAAAAATCCCTAAGCCGCGCGGTCACAATTTCAGCAAAAATCTGACGTTCTGCAATTCACTCAAAAATGGTGCCAAACTGTTGCAAACGATCCCCTGAAAGCTTTTTCGGTGAAAACAGATGGGTTTGTATCATGGGAAACAGAATTAGCCCTCGACGTCTGAACAACTTGTTTTGAAAAAAATCCCTAAGCCGCGCGGTCACAATTTCAGCAAAAATCTGACGTTCTGCAATTCCCTCAAAAATGGTGCCAAACTGTTGCAAACGATCCCCTGAAAGCTTTTTCGGTGGAAACAGATGGGTTTGTATCATGGGAAACAGAATTAGCCCTCGACGTCTGAAGAACTTTTTTTGAAAAAAATCCCTAAGCCGCGCGGTCACAATTTCAGCAAAAATCTGACGTTCTGCAATTCACTCAAAAATGGTACCAAACTGTTGCAATCGATCTCCTGAAAGCTTTTTCGGTGGAAACAGATGGGTTTGTATCATGGGAAACAGAATTAGCCCTCGATGTCTGAAAAACTTTTTTTGAAAAAATCCCTAAGCCGCGCGGTCACAATTTCAGCAAAAATCTGACGTTCTGCAATTCACTCAAAAATGGTGCCAAACTGTTGCAAACGATCCCCTGAAAGCTTTTTCAGTGGCAACAGATGGGTTTGTATCATGGGAAACAGAATTAGCCCTCGACGTCTGAAGAACTTTTGTTGAAAAAAACCCTAAGCCGCGCGGTCACAATTTCAGTAAAATTCTGACGTTCTGCAATTCACTCAAAAATGGTGCCAAACTGTTGCAAACGATCCCCTGATAGCTTTTTCGGTGGAAACAGATGGGTTTGTATCATGGGAATCAGAATTAGCCCTCGACGTCTGAACAAATTTTTGAAAAAATCCCTAAGCCGCGCGGTCACAATTTCAGCAAAAATCTGAGGTTCTGCAATTCACTCAAAAATCTTGCCAAACTGTTGCAAACGATCCCCTGAAAGCTTTTTCGGTGGAAACAGATGGGTTTGTATCATGGGAAACAGAATTAGCCCTCGACGTCTGAAGAACTTTTTTTGAAAAAATCCCTAAGCCGCGCGGTCACAATTTCAGCAAAAATCTGAGGTTCTGCAATTCACTCAAAAATCGTGCCAAACTGTTGCAAACGATCCCCTGATAGCTTTTTCGGTGGAAACAGATGGGTTTGTATCATGGGAATCAGAATTAGCCCTCGACGTCTGAACAACTTTTTTTGAAAAAATCCCTAAGCCGCGCGGTCACAATTTCAGCAAAAATCTGAGGTTCTGCAATTCACTCAAAAATCTTGCCAAACTGTTGCAAACGATCCCCTGAAAGCTTTTTCGGTGGAAACAGATGGGTTTGTATCATGGGAAACAGAATTAGCCCTCGACGTCTGAAGAACTTTTTTTGAAAAAATCCCTAAGCCGCGCGGTCACAATTTCAGCAAAAATCTGAGGTTCTGCAATTCACTCAAAAATCGTGCCAAACTGTTGCAAACGATCCCCTGAAAGCTTTTTCGGTGAAAACAGATGGGTTTGTATCATGGGAAACAGAATTAGCCCTCGACGTCTGAAGAACATTTTTTGAAAAAAATCCCTAAGCCGCGCGGTCACAATTTCAGCAAAAATCTGACGTTCTGCAATTCACTCAAAAATGGTGCCAAACTGTTGCAAACGATCGACTGAAAGCTTTTTCGGTGGAAACAGATGGGTTTGTATGATGGGAAACAGAATTAGCCCTCGACGTCTGAACAACTTTTTTTGAAAAAATCCCTAAGCCGCGCGGTCACAATTTCAGCAAAAATCTGAGGTTCTGCAATTCACTCAGAAATGGTGCCAAACTGTTGCAAACGATCCCCTGAAAGCTTTTTCGGTGGAAACAGATGGGTTTGTATCATGGGAATCAGAATTAGCCCTCGACGTCTGAACAACTTTTTTTGAAAAAATCCCTAAGCCGCGCGGTCACAATTTCAGCAAAAATCTGAGGTTCTGCAATTCACTCAAAAATCTTGCCAAACTGTTGCAAACGATCCCCTGAAAGCTTTTTCGGTGGAAACAGATGGGTTTGTATCATGGGAAACAGAATTAGCCCTCGACGTCTGAAGAACTTTTTTTGAAAAAATCCTTAAGCCGCGCGGTCACAATTTCAGCAAAAATCTGAGGTTCTGCAATTCACTCAAAAATCGTGCCAAACTGTTGCAAACGATCCCCTGAAAGCTTTTTCGGTGAAAACAGATGGGTTTGTATCATGGGAAACAGAATTAGCCCTCGACGTCTGAAGAACTTTTTTTGAAAAAAATCCCTAAGCCGCGCGGTCACAATTTCAGCAAAAATCTGACGTTCTGCAATTCACTCAAAAATGGTGCCAAACTGTTGCAAACGATCGACTGAAAGCTTTTTCGGTGGAAACAGATGGGTTTGTATGATGGGAAACAGAATTAGCCCTCGACGTCTGAACAACTTTTTTTGAAAAAATCCCTAAGCCGCGCGGTCACAATTTCAGCAAAAATCTGAGGTTCTGCAATTCACTCAGAAATGGTGCCAAACTGTTGCAAACGATCCCCTGAAAGCTTTTTCGGTGGAAACAGATGGGTTTGTATCATGGGAAACAGAATTAGCCCTCGACGTCTGAAGAACTTTTTTTGACAAAAATCCCTAAGCCGCGCGGTCACAATTTCAGCAAAAATCTGACGTTCTGCAATTCACTCAAAAATGGTGCCAACCTGTTGCAAACGATCCCCTGAAAGCTTTTTCAGTGGAAACAGATGGGTTTGTATCATGGGAAACAGAATTAGCCCTCGACGTCTGAACAACTTTTGTTGAAAAAAACCCTGAGCCGCGCGGTCACAATTTCAGTAAAATTCTGACGTTCTGCAATTCACTCAAAAATGGTGCCAAACTGTTGCAAACGATCCCCTGCTAGCTTTTTCGGTGGAAACAGATGGGTTTCTATCATGGGAATAAGAATTAGCCCTCGACGTCTGAAGAACTTTTTTTGAAAAAATCCCTAAGCCGCGCGGTCACAATTTCAGCAAAAATCTGAGGTTCTGCAATTCACTCAAAAATCGTGCCAAACTGTTGCAAACGATCCCCTGAAAGCTTTTTCGGTGAAAACAGATGGGTTTGTATCATGGGAAACAGAATTAGCCCTCGACGTCTGAAGAACTTTTTTTGAAAAAAATCCCTAAGCCGCGCGGTCACAATTTCAGCAAAAATCTGACGTTCTGCAATTCACTCAAAAATGGTGCCAAACTGTTGCAAACGATCGACTGAAAGCTTTTTCGGTGGAAACAGATGGGTTTGTATGATGGGAAACAGAATTAGCCCTCGACGTCTGAACAACTTTTTTTGAAAAAATCCCTAAGCCGCGCGGTCACAATTTCAGCAAAAATCTGAGGTTCTGCAATTCACTCAAAAATCGTGCCAAACTGTTGCAAACGATCCCCTGAAAGCTTTTTCGGTGGAAACAGATGGGTTTGTATCATGGGAAACAGAATTAGCCCTCGACGTCTGAAGAACTTTTTTTGAAAAAAATCCCTAAGCCGCGCGGTCACAATTTCAGCAAAAATCTGACGTTCTGCAATTCACTCAAAAATGGTGCCAACCTGTTGCAAACGATCCCCTGAAAGCTTTTTCAGTGGAAACAGATGGGTTTGTATCATGGGAAACAGAATTAGCCCTCGACGTCTGAACAACTTTTGTTGAAAAAAACCCTAAGCCGCGCGGTCACAATTTCAGTAAAATTCTGACGTTCTGCAATTCACTCAAAAATGGTGCCAAACTGTTGCAAACGATCCCCTGCTAGCTTTTTCGGTGGAAACAGATGGGTTTCTATCATGGGAATCAGAATTAGCCTTCGACGTCTGAACAACTTTTTTTGAAAAAAACCCTAAGCCGCGCGGTCACAATTTCAGCAAAAATCTGACGTTCTGCAATTCACTCAAAAATGGTGCCAAACTGTTGCAAACGATCCTCTGATAGCTTTTTCGGAGGAAACAGATGGGTTTGTATCATGGGAATCAGAATTAGCCCTCGACGTCTGAACAACTTTTTTTGAAAAAATCCCTAAGCCGCGCGGTCACAATTTCAGCAAAAATCTGACGTTCTGCAATTCACTCAAAAATGGTGCCAAACTGTTGCAAACGATCGACTGAAAGCTTTTTCGGTGGAAACAGATGGGTTTGTATGATGGGAAACAGAATTAGCCCTCGACGTCTGAACAACTTTTTTTGAAAAAATCCCTAAGCCGCGCGGTCACAATTTCAGCAAAAATCTGAGGTTCTGCAATTCACTCAGAAATGGTGCCAAACTGTTGCAAACGATCCCCTGAAAGCTTTTTCGGTGGAAACAGATGGGTTTGTATCATGGGAAACAGAATTAGCCCTCGACGTCTGAAGAACTTTTTTTGACAAAAAACCCTAAGCCGCGCGGTCACAATTTCAGCAAAAATCTGACGTTCTGCAATTCACTCAAAAATGGTGCCAACCTGTTGCAAACGATCCCCTGAAAGCTTTTTCAGTGGAAACAGATGGGTTTGTATCATGGGAAACAGAATTAGCCCTCGACGTCTGAACAACTTTTGTTGAAAAAAACCCTGAGCCGCGCGGTCACAATTTCAGTAAAATTCTGACGTTCTGCAATTCACTCAAAAATGGTGCCAAACTGTTGCAAACGATCCCCTGCTAGCTTTTTCGGTGGAAACAGATGGGTTTCTATCATGGGAATAAGAATTAGCCCTCGACGTCTGAAGAACTTTTTTTGAAAAAATCCCTAAGCCGCGCGGTCACAATTTCAGCAAAAATCTGAGGTTCTGCAATTCACTCAAAAATCGTGCCAAACTGTTGCAAACGATCCCCTGAAAGCTTTTTCGGTGAAAACAGATGGGTTTGTATCATGGGAAACAGAATTAGCCCTCGACGTCTGAAGAACTTTTTTTGAAAAAAATCCCTAAGCCGCGCGGTCACAATTTCAGCAAAAATCTGACGTTCTGCAATTCACTCAAAAATGGTGCCAAACTGTTGCAAACGATCGACTGAAAGCTTTTTCGGTGGAAACAGATGGGTTTGTATGATGGGAAACAGAATTAGCCCTCGACGTCTGAACAACTTTTTTTGAAAAAATCCCTAAGCCGCGCGGTCACAATTTCAGCAAAAATCTGAGGTTCTGCAATTCACTCAAAAATCGTGCCAAACTGTTGCAAACGATCCCCTGAAAGCTTTTTCGGTGGAAACAGATGGGTTTGTATCATGGGAAACAGAATTAGCCCTCGACGTCTGAAGAACTTTTTTTGAAAAAAATCCCTAAGCCGCGCGGTCACAATTTCAGCAAAAATCTGACGTTCTGCAATTCACTCAAAAATGGTGCCAACCTGTTGCAAACGATCCCCTGAAAGCTTTTTCAGTGGAAACAGATGGGTTTGTATCATGGGAAACAGAATTAGCCCTCGACGTCTGAACAACTTTTGTTGAAAAAAACCCTAAGCCGCGCGGTCACAATTTCAGTAAAATTCTGACGTTCTGCAATTCACTCAAAAATGGTGCCAAACTGTTGCAAACGATCCCCTGCTAGCTTTTTCGGTGGAAACAGATGGGTTTCTATCATGGGAATCAGAATTAGCCTTCGACGTCTGAACAACTTTTTTTGAAAAAAACCCTAAGCCGCGCGGTCACAATTTCAGCAAAAATCTGACGTTCTGCAATTCACTCAAAAATGGTGCCAAACTGTTGCAAACGATCCTCTGATAGCTTTTTCGGAGGAAACAGATGGGTTTGCATCATGGGAAACAGAATTAGCCCTCAACGTCTGAAAAACTTTTTTTGAAAAAATCCCTAAGCCCCGCGGTCACAATTTCAGCAAAAATCTGAGGTTCTACAATTCACTCAAAAATGGTGCCAAACTGTTGCAAACGATCCCCTGAAAGCTTTTTCGGTGGAAACAGATGGGTTTGTATCATGGGAAACAGAATTAGCCCGCGACGTCTGAACAACTTTTTTGAAAAAAATCCCTAAGCCGCGCGGTCACAATTTCAGCAAAAATCTGACCTTCTGCAATTCCCTCAAAAATGGTGCCAAACTGTTGCAATCGATCTCCTGAAAGCTTTTTCGGTGGAAACAGATGGGTTTGTATCATGGGAAACAGAATTAGCCCTCGTCGTCTGAACAACTTTTTTTGAAAAAAATCCCTAAGCCGCGCGGTCACAATTTCAGCAAAAATCTGACATTCTGAAATTCACTCAAAAATGGTGCCAAACTGTTGCAAGCGATCCCCTGAAAGCTTTTTCGGTGGAAACAGATGGGTTTGTATCATGGGAAACAGAATTAGCCCTCGACGTCTGAACAACTTTTTTTGAAAAAATCCCTAAGCCGCGCGGTCACAATTGCAACAAAAATCTGACATTCTGAAATTCACTCAAAAATGGTGCCAAACTGTTGCAAGCGATCCCCTGAAAGCTTTTTCGGTGGAAACAGATGGGTTTGTATCATGGGAAACAGAATTAGCCCTCGACGTCTGAACAACTTTTTTTGAAAAAATCCCTAAGCCGCGCGGTCACAATTTCAGCAAAAATCTGACGTTCTGCAATTCACTCAAAAATGGTGCCAAACTGTTGCAAACGATCCCCTGAAAGCTTTTTCGGTGAAAACAGATGGGTTTGTATCATGGGAAACAGAATTAGCCCTCGACGTCTGAACAACTTGTTTTGAAAAAAATCCCTAAGCCGCGCGGTCACAATTTCAGCAAAAATCTGACGTTCTGCAATTCCCTCAAAAATGGTGCCAAACTGTTGCAAACGATCCCCTGAAAGCTTTTTCGGTGGAAACAGATGGGTTTGTATCATGGGAAACAGAATTAGCCCTCGACGTCTGAAGAACTTTTTTTGAAAAAAATCCCTAAGCCGCGCGGTCACAATTTCAGCAAAAATCTGACGTTCTGCAATTCACTCAAAAATGGTGCCAAACTGTTGCAAACGATCGACTGAAAGCTTTTTCGGTGGAAACAGATGGGTTTGTATGATGGGAAACAGAATTAGCCCTCGACATATGAACAACTTTTTTTGAAAAAATCCCTAAGCCGCGCGGTCACAATTTCAGCAAAAATCTGAGGTTCTGCAATTCACTCA
This sequence comes from Podarcis tiliguerta, assembly GCF_965153285.1. NCBI lineage: Eukaryota > Metazoa > Chordata > Lepidosauria > Squamata > Lacertidae > Podarcis > Podarcis tiliguerta. The sequence continues at coordinate 15,141,696 of NC_139545.1, read as the reverse complement.
AAAATCGTGCCAAACTGTTGCAAACGATCCCCTGAAAGCTTTTTCGGTGGAAACAGATGGGTTTGTATCATGGGAAACAGAATTAGCCCTCGACGTCTGAACAACTTTTTTTGAAAAAAATCCCTAAGCCGCGCGGTCACAATTTCAGCAAAAATCTGACGTTCTGCAATTCACTCAAAAATGGTGCCAAACTCTTGCAAACGATCCCCTGAAAGCTTTTTCAGTGGAAACAGATGGGTTTGTATCATGGGAAACAGAATTAGCCCTCGACGTCTGAACAACTTTTGTTGAAAAAAACCCTAAGCCGCGCGGTCACAATTTCAGTAAAAATCTGAGGTTCTGCAATTCACTCAAAAATCGTGCCAAACTGTTGCAAACGATCCCCTGAAAGCTTTTTCGGTGGAAACAGATGGGTTTGTATCATGGGAAACAGAATTAGCCCTCGACGTCTGACCACCTTTTTTTGAAAAAAGCCCTAAGCCGCGCGGTCACAATTTCAGCAAAAATCTGACATTCTGAAATTCACTCAAAAATCGTGCCAAACTGTTGCAAACGATCCCCTGAAAGCTTTTTCGGTGGAAACAGATGGGTTTGTATCATGGGAAACAGAATTAGCCCTCGACGTCTGAAGAACTTTTTTTGAAAAAATCCCTAAGCCGCGCGGTCACAATTTCAGCAAAAATCTGAGGTTCTGCAATTCACTCAAAAATCGTGCCAAACTGTTGCAAACGATCCCCTGAAAGCTTTTTCGGTGGAAACAGATGGGTTTGTATCATGGGAAACAGAATTAGCCCTCGACGTCTGAAGAACTTTTTTTGAAAAAAATCCCTAAGCCGCGCGGTCACAATTTCAGCAAAAATCTGACGTTCTGCAATTCACTCAAAAATGGTGCCAAACTGTTGCAAACCATCGACTGAAAGCTTTTTCGGTGGAAACAGATGGGTTTGTATGATGGGAAACAGAATTAGCCCTCGACGTCTGAACAACTTTTTTTGAAAAAATGCCTAAGCCGCGCGGTCACAATTTCAGCAAAAATCTGAGGTTCTGCAATTCACTCAAAAATCGTGCCAAACTGTTGCAAACGATCCCCTGAAAGCTTTTTCGGTGGAAACAGATGGGTTTGTATCATGGGAAACAGAATTAGCCCTCGACGTCTGAAGAACTTTTTTTGAAAAAAATCCCTAAGCCGCGCGGTCACAATTTCAGCAAAAATCTGACGTTCTGCAATTCACTCAAAAATGGTGCCAAACTGTTGCAAACGATCGACTGAAAGCTTTTTCGGTGGAAACAGATGGGTTTGTATGATGGGAAACAGAATTAGCCCTCGACGTCTGACCACCTTTTTTTGAAAAAATCCCTAAGCCGCGCGGTCACAATTTCAGCAAAAATCTGAGGTTCTGCAATTCACTCAAAAATCGTGCCAAACTGTTGCAAACGATCCCCTGAAAGCTTTTTCGGTGGAAACAGATGGGTTTGTATCATGGGAAACAGAATTAGCCCTCGACGTCTGAAGAACTTTTTTTGAAAAAATCCCTAAGCCGCGCGGTCACAATTTCAGCAAAAATCTGAGGTTCTGCAATTCACTCAAAAATAGTGCCAAACTGTTGCAAACGATCCCCTGAAAGCTTTTTCGGTGGAAACAGATGGGTTTGTATCATGGGAAACAGAATTAGCCCTCGACGTCTGAAGAACTTTTTTTGAAAAAAATCCCTAAGCCGCGCGGTCACAATTTCAGCAAAAATCTGACGTTCTGCAATTCACTCAAAAATGGTGCCAAACTGTTGCAAACGATCGACTGAAAGCTTTTTCGGTGGAAACAGATGGGTTTGTATGATGGGAAACAGAATTAGCCCTCGACGTCTGAACAACTTTTTTTGAAAAAATGCCTAAGCCGCGCGGTCACAATTTCAGCAAAAATCTGAGGTTCTGCAATTCACTCAAAAATCGTGCCAAACTGTTGCAAACGATCCCCTGAAAGCTTTTTCGGTGGAAACAGATGGGTTTGTATCATGGGAAACAGAATTAGCCCTCGACGTCTGAAGAACTTTTTTTGAAAAAAATCCCTAAGCCGCGCGGTCACAATTTCAGCAAAAATCTGACGTTCTGCAATTCACTCAAAAATGGTGCCAAACTGTTGCAAACGATCCCCTGAAAGCTTTTTCAGTGGAAACAGATGGGTTTGTATCATGGGAAACAGAATTAGCCCTCGACGTCTGAACAACTTTTGTTGAAAAAAACCCTAAGCCGCGCGGTCACAATTTCAGTAAAATTCTGACGTTCTGCAATTCACTCAAAAATGGTGCCAAACTGTTGCAAACGATCCCCTGCTAGCTTTTTCGGTGGAAACAGATGGGTTTGTATCATGGGAATCAGAATTAGCCTTCGACGTCTGAACAACTTTTTTTGAAAAAAACCCTAAGCCGCGCGGTCACAATTTCAGCAAAAATCTGACGTTCTGCAATTCACTCAAAAATGGTGCCAAACTGTTGCAAACGATCCTCTGATAGCTTTTTCGGAGGAAACAGATGGGTTTGCATCATGGGAAACAGAATTAGCCCTCAACGTCTGAAAAACTTTTTTTGAAAAAATCCCTAAGCCCCGCGGTCACAATTTCAGCAAAAATCTGAGGTTCTGCAATTCACTCAAAAATGGTGCCAAACTGTTGCAAACGATCCCCTGAAAGCTTTTTCGGTGGAAACAGATGGGTTTGTATCATGGGAAACAGAATTAGCCCGCGACGTCTGAACAACTTTTTTTGAAAAAAATCCCTAAGCCGCGCGGTCACAATTTCAGCAAAATTCTGACCTTCTGCAATTCCCTCAAAAATGGTGCCAAACTGTTGCAATCGATCTCCTGAAAGCTTTTTCGGTGGAAACAGATGGGTTTGTATCATGGGAAACAGAATTAGCCCTCGTCGTCTGAACAACTTTTTTTGAAAAAAATCCCTAAGCCGCGCGGTCACAATTTCAGCAAAAATCTGACATTCTGAAATTCACTCAAAAATGGTGCCAAACTGTTGCAAGCGATCCCCTGAAAGCTTTTTCGGTGGAAACAGATGGGTTTGTATCATGGGAAACAGAATTAGCCCTCGACGTCTGAACAACTTTTTTTGAAAAAATCCCTAAGCCGCGCGGTCACAATTTCAGCAAAAATCTGAGGTTCTGCAATTCACTCAAAAATGGTGCCAAACTGTTGCAAACGATCCCCTGAAAGCTTTTTCGGTGGAAACAGATGGGTTTGTATCATGGGAAACAGAATTAGCCCTCGACGTCTGAACAACTTTTGTTGAAAAAAACCCTAAGCCGCGCGGTCACAATTTCAGTAAAATTCTGACGTTCTGCAATTCACTCAAAAATGGTGCCAAACTGTTGCAAACGATCCCCTGATAGCTTTTTCGGTGGAAACAGATGGGTTTGTATCATGGGAATCAGAATTAGCCTTCGACGTCTGAACAGCTTTTTTTGAAAAAAACCCTAAGCCGCGCGGTCACAATTTCAGCAAAAATCTGAGGTTCTGCAATTCACTCAAAAATGGTGCCAAACTGTTGCAAACGATCCTCTGATAGCTTTTTCGGTGGAAACAGGTGGGTTTGCATCATGGGAAACAGAATTAGCCCTCAACGTCTGAAAAACTTTTTTTGAAAAAATCCCTAAGCCCCGCGGTCACAATTTCAGTAAAAATCTGAGGTTCTGCAATTCACTCAAAAATGGTGCCAAACTGTTGCAAACGATCCCCTGAAAGCTTTTTCGGTGGAAACAGATGGGTTTGTATCATGGGAAACAGAATTAGCCCTCGACGTCTGAACAACTTTTGTTGAAAAAAATCCCTAAGCCGCGCGGTCACAATTTCAGCAAAAATCTGACGTTCTGCAATTCACTCAAAAATGGTGCCAAACTGTTGCAAACGATCCCCTGACAGCTTTTTTGGTGGAAACAGATGGGTTTGTATCATGGGAAACAGAATTAGCCCTCGACGTCTGAAAAACTTTTTTTGAAAAAATCCCTAAGCCGCGCGGTCACAATTTCAGTAAAATTCTGACGTTCTGCAATTCACTCAAAAATGGTGCCAAACTGTGGCAAGCGATCCCCTGAAAGCTTTTTCGGTGGAAACAGATGGGTTTGTATCATGGGAAACAGAATTAGCCCTCGACGTCTGAACAACTTTTTTTTGAAAAAAACCCTAAGCCGCCCGGTCACAATTTCAGCAAAAATCTGAGGTTCTGCAATTCACTCAAAAATGGTGCCAAACTGTTGCAAACGATCTCCTGAAAGCTTTTTCGGTGGAAACAGATGGGTTTGTATCATGGGAAACAGCATTAGCCCTCGTCGTCTGAACAACTTTTTTTGAAAAAAATCCCTAAGTCGCGCGGTCACAATTTCAGCAAAAATCTCACATTCTGAAATTCACTCAAAAATGGTGCCAAACTGTTGCAAGCGATCCCCTGAAAGCTTTTTCGGTGGAAACAGATGGGTTTGTATCATGGGAAACAGAATTAGCCCTCGACATCTGAACAACTTTTTTTGAAAAAATCCCTAAGCCGCGCGGTCACAATTGCAACAAAAATCTGACATTCTGAAATTCACTCAAAAATGGTGCCAAACTGTTGCAAACGATCCCCTGAAACCTTTTTCGGTGGAAACAGATGGGTTTGTATCATGGGAAACAGAATTAGCCCTCAACGTCTCAACAACTTTTTTTGAAAAAAATCGCTAAGCCGCGCGGTCACCATTTCAGCAAAAATCTGAGGTTCTGCAATTCACTCAAAAATCGTGCCAAACTGTTGCAAACGATCCCCTGAAAGCTTTTTCAGTGGAAACAGATGGGTTTGTATCATGGGAAACAGAATTAGCCCTCGACGTCTGAACAACTTTTGTTGAAAAAAAACCTAAGCCGCGCGGTGACAATTTCAGTAAAATTCTGACGTTCTGCAATTCACTCAAAAATGGTGCCAAACTGTTGCAAACGATCCCCTGATAGCTTTTTCGGTGGAAACAGATGGGTTTGTATCATGGGAATCAGAATTAGCCTTCGACGTCTGAACAGCTTTTTTTGAAAAAAACCCTAAGCCGCGCGGTCACAATTTCAGCAAAAATCTGAGGTTCTGCAATTCACTCAAAAATGGTGCCAAACTGTTGCAAACGATCCTCTGATAGCTTTTTCGGAGGAAACAGGTGGGTTTGCATCATGGGAAACAGAATTAGCCCTCAACGTCTGAAAAACTTTTTTTGAAAAAATCCCTAAGCCCCGCGGTCACAATTTCAGTAAAAATCTGAGGTTCTGCAATTCACTCAAAAATGGTGCCAAACTGTTGCAAACGATCCCCTGAAAGCTTTTTCGGTGGAAACAGATGGGTTTGTATCATGGGAAACAGAATTAGCCCTCGACGTCTGAACAACTTTTGTTGAAAAAAATCCCTAAGCCGCGCGGTCACAATTTCAGCAAAAATCTGACGTTCTGCAATTCCCTCAAAAATGGTGCCAAACTGTTGCAAACGATCCCCTGAAAGCTTTTTCGGTGGAAACAGATGGGTTTGTATCATGGGAAACAGAATTAGCCCTCGACGTCTGAAAAACCTTTTTTTAAAAAATCCCTAAGCCGCGCGGTCACAATTTCAGCAAAAATCTGAGGTTCTGCAATTCACTCAAAAATGGTGCCAAACTGTTGCAAACGATCCCCTGAAAGCTTTTTCGGTGGAAACAGATGGGTTTGTATCATGGGAAACAGAATTAGCCCTCGACGTCTGAAGAACTTTTTTTTAAAAAAATCCCTAAGCCGCGCGGTCACAATTTCAGCAAAAATCTGACGTTCTGCAATTCACTCAAAAATGGTGCCAAACTGTTGCAAACGATCGACTGAAAGCTTTTTCGGTGGAAACAGATGGGTTTGTATGGTGGGAAACAGAATTAGCCCTCGACGTCTGAACAACTTTTTTTGAAAAAATCCCTAAGCCGCGCGGTCACAATTTCAGCAAAAATCTGAGGTTCTGCAATTCACTCGAATATGGTGCCAAACTGTTGCAAACGATCCTCTGATAGCTTTTTCGGAGGAAACAGATGGGTTTGCATCATGGGAAACAGAATTAGCCCTCAACGTCTGAAAAACTTTTTTTGAAAAAATCCCTAAGCCGCGCGGTCACAATTTCAGCAAATATCTGACGTTCTGCAATTCACTCAAAAATGGTGCCAAACTGTTGCAAACGATCACCTGGAAGCTTTTTCGGTGGAAACAGATGGGTTTGTATCATGGGAAACAGAATTAGCAATAGAGGTCTGAACAACTTTTGTTGAAAAAATCCCTAAGCCGCGCGGTCACAATTTCAGCAAAAATCTCACATTCTGAAATTCACTCAAAAATGGTGCCAAACTGTTGCAAGCGATCCCCTGAAAGCTTTTTCGGTGGAAACAGATGGGTTTGTATCATGGGAAACAGAATTAGCCCTCAACGTCTGAAAAACTTTTTTTGAAAAAATCCCTAAGCCGCGCGGTCACAATTTCAGCAAATATCTGACGTTCTGCAATTCACTCAAAAATGGTGCCAAACTGTTGCAAACGATCACCTGGAAGCTTTTTCGGTGGAAACAGATGGGTTTGTATCATGGGAAACAGAATTAGCAATAGAGGTCTGAACAACTTTTGTTGAAAAAATCCCTAAGCCGCGCGGTCACAATTTCAGCAAAAATCTCACATTCTGAAATTCACTCAAAAATGGTGCCAAACTGTTGCAAGCGATCCCCTGAAAGCTTTTTCGGTGGAAACAGATGGGTTTGTATCATGGGAAACAGAATTAGCCCTCGACATCTGAACAACTTTTTTTGAAAAAATCCCTAAGCCGCGCGGTCACAATTTCAGCAAAAATCTGACGTTCTGCAATTCCCTCAAAAATGGTGCCAAACTGTTGCAAACGATCCCCTGAAACCTTTTTCGGTGGAAACAGATGGGTTTGTATCATGGGAAACAGAATTAGCCCTCGACGTCTGAACAACTTTTTTTGAAAAAAATCGCTAAGCCGCGCGGTCACAATTTCAGCAAAAATCTGACGTTCTGCAATTCCCTCAAAAATTTTGCCAAACTGTTGCAAACGATCCCCTGAAAGCTTTTTCGGTGGAAACAGATGGGTTTGTATCATGGGAAACAGAATTAGCCCTCGACGTCTGAAGAACTTTTTTTGAAAAAAATCCCTAAGCCGCGCGGTCACAATTTCAGCAAAAATCTGACGTTCTGCAATTGACTCAAAAATGGTGCCAAACTGTTGCAAACGATCAACTGAAAGCTTATTCGGTGGAAACAGATGGGTTTGTATCATGGGAAACAGAATTAGCCCTCGACGTCTGAACAACTTTTTTTGAAAAAATCCCTAAGCCGCGCGGTCACCATTTCAGCAAAAATCTGAGGTTCTGCAATTCACTCAAAAATCGTGCCAAACTGTTGCAAACGATCCCCTGAAAGCTTTTTCAGTGGAAACAGATGGGTTTGTATCATGGGAAACAGAATTAGCCCTCGACGTCTGAACAACTTTTGTTGAAAAAAAACCTAAGCCGCGCGGTGACAATTTCAGTAAAATTCTGACGTTCTGCAATTCACTCAAAAATGGTGCAAAACTGTTGCAAACGATCCCCTGATAGCTTTTTCGGTGGAAACAGATGGGTTTGTATCATGGGAATCAGAATTAGCCTTCGACGTCTAAACAACTTTTTTTGAAAAAAACCCTAAGCCGCGCGGTCACAATTTCAGCAAAAATCTGAGGTTCTGCAATTCACTCAAAAATGGTGACAACTGTTGCAAACGATCCTCTGATAGCTTTTTCGGAGGAAACAGATGGGTTTGCATCATGGGAAACAGAATTAGCCCTCAACGTCTGAAAAACTTTTTTTGAAAACGTCCCTAAGCTCCGCGGTCACAATTTCAGCAAAAATCTGAGGTTCTGCAATTCACTAAAAAATGGTGCCAAACTGTTGCAAACGATCCCCTGAAAGCTTTTTCGGTGGAAACAGATGGGTTTGTATCATGGGAAACAGAATTAGCCCGCGACGTCTGAACAACTTTTTTTGAAAAAAATCCCTAAGCCGCGCGGTCACAATTTCAGCAAAAATCTGACATTCTGCAATTCACTCAAAAATGGTGCCAAACTGTTGCAAGCGATCCCCTGAAAGCTTTTTCGGTGGAAACAGATGGGTTTGTATCATGGGAAACAGAATTAGCCCTCGACGTCTGAACAACTTTTTTTGAAAAAATCCCTAAGCCGCGCGGTCACAATTTCAGCAAAAATCTGACGTTCTGCAATTCCCTCAAAAATGGTGCCAAACTGTTGCAAACGATCCCCTGAAAGCTTTTTCGGTGGAAACAGATGGGTTTGTATCATGGGAAACAGAATTAGCCCTCGACGTCTGAACAACTTTTTTTGAAAAAAATCCCTAAGCCGCGCGGTGACAGTTTCAGCAAAAATCTGACGTTTTGCAATTCACTCAAAAATGGTGCCAAACTGTTGCAAACCATCCCGTGAAAGCTTTTTCGGTGGAAACAGATGGGTTTGTATCATGGGAAACAGACTTAGCCCTCGACGTCTGAACAACTTTTTTTGAAAAAAATCCCTAAGCCGCGCGGTCACAATTTCAGCAAAAATCTGACGTTCTGCAATTCCCTCAAAAATGGTGCCAAACTGTTGCAAACGATCCCCTGAAAGCTTTTTCGGTGGAAACAGATGGGTTTGTATCATGGGAAACAGAATTAGCCCTCGACGTCTGAACAACTTTTTTTGAAAAAAATCCCTAAGCCGCGCGGTCACAATTTCAGCAAAAATCTGACGTTCTGCAATTCACTCAAAAATGGTGCCAAACTGTTGCAAACGATCGACTGAAAGCTTTTTCGGTGGAAACAGATGGGTTTGTATCATGGGAAACAGAATTAGCCCTCGCCCTCTGAACAACTTTTTTTGAAAAAATCCCTAAGCCGCGCGGTCACAATTTCAGCAAAAATCTGACGTTCTGCAATTCACTCAAAAATCGTGCCAAACTGTTGCAAACGATCCCCTGAACGCTTTTTCGGTGGAAACAGATGGGTTTGTATCATGGGAAACAGAATTAGCCCTCAACGTCTGAACAACTTTTTTTGAAAAAATCCCTAAGCCGCGCGGTCACAATTTCAGTAAAATTCTGACGTTCTGCAATTCACTCAAAAATGGTGCCAAACTGTTGCAAACGATCCCCTGATAGCTTTTTCGGTGGAAACAGATGGGTTTGTATCATGGGAATCAGAATTAGCCTTCGACGTCTGAACAACTTTTTTTGAAAAAACCCCTAAGCAGCGCGGTCACAATTTCAGCAAAAATCTGAGGTTCTGCAATTCACTCAAAAATGTTGCCAAACTGTTGCAAACGATCCTCTGATAGCTTTTTCGGAGGAAACAGATGGGTTTGTATCATGGGAAACAGAATTAGCCCGCGACGTCTGAACAACTTTTTTTGAAAAAAATCCCTAAGCCGCGCGGTCACAATTTCAGCAAAAATCTGACCTTCTGCAATTCCCTCAAAAATGGTGCCAAACTGTTGCAAATGATCTCCTGAAAGCTTTTTCGGTGGAAACAGATGGGTTTGTATCATGGGAAACAGAATTAGCCCTCGACGTCTGAACAACATTTTTTGAAAAAATCCCTAAGCCGCGCGGTCACCATTTCAGCAAAAATCTGAGGTTCTGCAATTCACTCAAAAATGGTGCCAAACTGTTGCAAACGATCCCCTGAAAGCTTTTTCAGTGGAAACAGATGGGTTTGTATCATGGGAAACAGAATTAGCCCTCGACGTCTGAACAACTTTTGTTGAAAAAAAACCTAAGCCGCGCGGTCACAATTTCAGTAAAATTCTGACGTTCTGCAATTCACTCAAAAATGGTGCCAAACTGTTGCAAACGATCCCCTGATAGCTTTTTCGGTGGAAACAGATGGGTTTGTATCATGGGAATCAGAATTAGCCTTCGACGTCTAAACAACTTTTTTTGAAAAAACCCCTAAGCAGCGCGGTCACAATTTCAGCAAAAATCTGAGGTTCTGCAATTCACTCAAAAATGGTGACAACTGTTGCAAACGATCCTCTGATAGCTTTTTCGGAGGAAACAGATGGGTTTGCATCATGGGAAACAGAATTAGCCCTCAACGTCTGAAAAACTTTTTTTGAAAAAGTCCCTAAGCTCCGCGGTCACAATTTCAGCAAAAATCTGAGGTTCTGCAATTCACTCAAAAATGGTGCCAAACTGTTGCAAACGATCCCCTGAAAGCTTTTTCGGTGGAAACAGATGGGTTTGTATCATGGGAAACAGAATTAGCCCGCGACGTCTGAACAACTTTTTTTGAAAAAAATCCCTAAGCCGCGCGGTGACAATTTCAGCAAAAATCTGACATTCTGAAATTCACTCAAAAATGGTGCCAAACTGTTGCAAGCGATCCCCTGAAAGCTTTTTCGGTGGAAACAGATGGGTTTGTATCATGGGAAACAGAATTAGCCCTCGACGTCTGAACAACTTTTTTTGAAAAAATCCCTAAGCCGCGCGGTCACAATTTCAGCAAAAATCTGACGTTCTGCAATTCACTCAAAAATGGTGCCAAACTGTTGCAAACGATCCCCTGAAAGCTTTTTCGGTGGAAACAGATGGGTTTGTATCATGGGAAACAGAATTAGCCCTCGACGTCTGAACAACTTTTGTTGAAAAAAATCCCTAAGCCGCGCGGTCACAATTTCAGCAAAAATCTGACGTTCTGCAATTCCCTCAAAAATGGTGCCAAACTGTTGCAAACGATCCCCTGAAAGCTTTTTCGGTGGAAACAGATGGGTTTGTATCATGGGAAACAGAATTAGCCCTCGACGTCTGAACAACTTTTTTTGAAAAAAATCCCTAAGCCGCGCGGTGACAGTTTCAGCAAAAATCTGACGTTTTGCAATTCACTCAAAAATGGTGCCAAACTGTTGCAAACCATACCGTGAAAGCTTTTTCGGTGGAAACAGATGGGTTTGTATCATGGGAAACAGACTTAGCCCTCGACGTCTGAACAACTTTTTTTGAAAAAAATCCCTAAGCCGCGCGGTCACAATTTCAGCAAAAATCTGACGTTCTGCAATTCCCTCAAAAATGGTGCCAAACTGTTGCAAAAGATTCCCTGAAAGCTTTTTCGGTGGAAACAGATGGGTTTGTATCATGGGAAACAGAATTAGCCCTCGACGTCTGAACAACTTTTTTTGAAAAAAATCCCTAAGCCGCGCGGTCACAATTTCAGCAAAAATCTGACGTTCTGCAATTCACTCAAAAATGGTGCCAAACTGTTGCAAACGATCGACTGAAAGCTTTTTCGGTGGAAACAGATGGGTTTGTATCATGGGAAACAGAATTAGCCCTCGCCCTCTGAACAACTTTTTTTGAAAAAATCCCTAAGCCGCGCGGTCACAATTTCAGCAAAAATCTGACGTTCTGCAATTCACTCAAAAATGGTGCCAAACTGTTGCAAACGATCCCCTGAACGCTTTTTCGGTGGAAACAGATGGGTTTGTATCATGGGAAACAGAATTAGCCCTCAACGTCTGAACAACTTTTTTTGAAAAAATCCCTAAGCCGCGCGGTCACAATTTCAGTAAAATTCTGACGTTCTGCAATTCACTCAAAAATGGTGCCTAACTGTTGCAAGCGATCCCCTGATAGCTTTTTCGGTGGAAACAGATGGGTTTGTATCATGGGAATCAGAATTAGCCTTCGACGTCTGAACAACTTTTTTTGAAAAAATCCCTAAGCCGCGCGGTCACAATTTCAGCAAAAATCTGAGGTTCTGCAATTCACTCAAAAATGTTGCCAAACTGTTGCAAATGATCCTCTGATAGCTTTTTCGGAGGAAACAGATGGGTTTGTATCATGGGAAACAGAATTAGCCCGCGACGTCTGAACAACTTTTTTTGAAAAAAATCCCTAAGCCGCGCGGTCACAATTTCAGCAAAAATCTGACCTTCTGCAATTCACTCAAAAATGGTGCCAAACTGTTGCAAATGATCCCCTGAAAGCTTTTTCGGTGGAAACAGATGGGTTTGCATCATGGGAAACAGAATTAGCCCTCAACGTCTGAAAAACTTTTTTTGAAAAAGTCCCTAAGCTCCGCGGTCACAATTTCAGCAAAAATCTGAGGTTCTGCAATTCACTCAAAAATGGTGCCAAACTCTTGCAAACGATCCCCTGAAAGCTTTTTCGGTGGAAACAGATGGGTTTGTATCATGGGAAACAGAATTAGCCCGCGACGTCTGAACAACTTTTTTTGAAAAAAATCCCTAAGCCGCGCGGTCACAATTTCAGCAAAAATCTGACATTCTGAAATTCACTCAAAAATGGTGCCAAACTGTTGCAAGCGATCCCCTGAAAGCTTTTTCGGTGGAAACAGATGGGTTTGTATCATGGGAAACAGAATTAGCCCTCGACGTCTGAACAACTTTTTTTGAAAAAATCCCTAAGCCGCGCGGTCACAATTTCAGCAAAAATCTGACGTTCTGCAATTCACTCAAAAATGGTGCCAAACTGTTGCAAACGATCCCCTGAAAGCTTTTTCGGTGGAAACAGATGGGTTTGTATTATGGGAAACAGACTTAGCCCTCGACGTCTGAACAACTTTTTTTGAAAAAAATCCCTAAGCCGCGCGGTCACAATTTCAGCAAAAATCTGACGTTCTGCAATTCCCTCAAAAATGGTGCCAAACTGTTGCAAACGATCCCCTGAAAGCTTTTTCGGTGGAAAGAGATGGGTTTGTATCATGGGAAACAGAATTAGCCCTCGACGTCTGAACAACTTTTTTTGAAAAAATCCCTAAGCCGCGCGGTCACAATTTCAGCAAAAATCTGACGTTCTGCAATTCACTCAAAAATGGTGCCAAACTGTTGCAAACGATCGACTGAAAGCTTTTTCGGTGGAAACAGATGGGTTTGTATCATGGGAAACAGAATTAGCCCTCGACGTCTGAACAACTTTTGTTGAAAAAAAACCTAAGCCGCGCGGTCACAATTTCAGTAAAATTCTGAAGTTCTGCAATTCACTCAAAAATGGTGCCAAACTGTTGCAAACGATCCCCTGATAGCTTTTTCCGTGGAAACAGATGGGTTTGTATCATGGGAATCAGAATTAGCCTTCGACGTCTGAACAACTTTTTTTGAAAAAAACCCTAAGCCGCGCGGTCACAATTTCAGCAAAAATCTGAGGTTCTGCAATTCACTCAAAAATGGTGACAACTGTTGCAAACGATCCTCTGATAGCTTTTTCGGAGGAAACAGATGGGTTTGCATCATGGGAAACAGAATTAGCCCTCAACGTCTGAAAAACTTTTTTTGAAAAAGTCCCTAAGCTCCGAGGTCACAATTTCAGCAAAAATCTGAGGTTCTGCAATTCACTCAAAAATGGTGCCAAACTCTTGCAAACGATCCCCTGAAAGCTTTTTCGGTGGAAACAGATGGGTTTGTATCATGGGAAACAGAATTAGCCCGCGACGTCTGAACAACTTTTTTTGAAAAAAATCCCTAAGCCGCGCGGTCACAATTTCAGCAAAAATCTGACATTCTGAAATTCACTCAAAAATGGTGCCAAACTGTTGCAAGCGATCCCCTGAAAGCTTTTTCGGTGGAAACAGATGGGTTTGTATCATGGGAAACAGAATTAGCCCTCGACGTCTGAACAACTTTTTTTGAAAAAATCCCTAAGCCGCGCGGTCACAATTTCAGCAAAAATCTGACGTTCTGCAATTCACTCAAAAATGGTGCCAAACTGTTGCAAACGATCCCCTGAAAGCTTTTTCGGTGGAAACAGATGGGTTTGTATCATGGGAAACAGAATTAGCCCTCGACGTCTGAACAACTTTTGTTGAAAAAAATCCCTAAGCCGCGCGGTCACAATTTCAGCAAAAATCTGACGTTCTGCAATTCCCTCAAAAATGGTGCCAAACTGTTGCAAACGATCCCCTGAAAGCTTTTTCGGTGGAAACAGATGGGTTTGTATCATGGGAAACAGAATTAGCCCTCGACGTCTGAACAACTTTTTTTGAAAAAAATCCCTAAGCCGCGCGGTCACAATTTCAACAAAAATCTGACGTTTTGCAATTCACTCAAAAATGGTGCCAAACTGTTGCAAACCATCCCGTGAAAGCTTTTTCGGTGGAAACAGATGGGTTTGTATCATGGGAAACAGACTTAGCCCTCGACGTCTGAACAACTTTTTTTGAAAAAAATCCCTAAGCCGCGCGGTCACAATTTCAGCAAAAATCTGACGTTCTGCAATTCACTCAAAAATGGTGCCAAACTGTTGCAAACGATCGACTGAAAGCTTTTTCGGTGGAAACAGATGGGTTTGTATCATGGGAAACAGAATTAGCCCTCGCCCTCTGAACAACTTTTTTTGAAAAAATCCCTAAGCCGCGCGGTCACAATTTCAGCAAAAATCTGACGTTCTGCAATTCACTCAAAAATCGTGCCAAACTGTTGCAAACGATCCCCTGAACGCTTTTTCGGTGGAAACAGATGGGTTTGTATCATGGGAAACAGAATTAGCCCTCAACGTCTGAACAACTTTTTTTGAAAAAATCCCTAAGCCGCGCGGTCACAATTTCAGCAAAAATCTGACCTTCTGCAATTCCCTCAAAAATGGTGCCAAACTGTTGCAAATGATCTCCTGAAAGCTTTTTCGGTGGAAACAGATGGGTTTGTATCATGGGAAACAGAATTAGCCCTCGACGTCTGAACAACTTTTTTTGAAAAAATCCCTAAGCCGCGCGGTCACCATTTCAGCAAAAATCTGAGGTTCTGCAATTCACTCAAAAATGGTGCCAAACTGTTGCAAACGATCCCCTGAAAGCTTTTTCAGTGGAAACAGATGGGTTTGTATCATGGGAAACAGAATTAGCCCTCGACGTCTGAACAACTTTTGTTGAAAAAAAACCTAAGCCGCGCGGTCACAATTTCAGTAAAATTCTGACGTTCTGCAATTCACTCAAAAATGGTGCCAAACTGTTGCAAACGATCCCCTGATAGCTTTTTCGGTGGAAACAGATGGGTTTGTATCATGGGAATCAGAATTAGCCTTCGACGTCTAAACAACTTTTTTTGAAAAAAACCCTAAGCCGCGCGGTCACAATTTCAGCAAAAATCTGAGGTTCTGCAATTCACTCAAAAATGGTGACAACTGTTGCAAACGATCCTCTGATAGCTTTTTCGGTGGAAACAGATGGGTTTGTATCATGGGAAACAGAATTAGCCCTCAACGTCTGAACAACTTTTTTTGAAAAAATCCCTAAGCCGCGCGGTCACAATTTCAGCAAAAATCTGACCTTCTGCAATTCCCTCAAAAATGGTGCCAAATTGTTGCAAATGATCTCCTGAAAGCTTTTTCGGTGGAAACAGATGGGTTTGTATCATGGGAAACAGAATTAGCCCTCGACGTCTGAACAACTTTTTTTGAAAAAATCCCTAAGCCGCGCGGTCACCATTTCAGCAAAAATCTGAGGTTCTGCAATTCACTCAAAAATGGTGCCAAACTGTTGCAAACGATCCCCTGAAAGCTTTTTCAGTGGAAACAGATGGGTTTGTATCATGGGAAACAGAATTAGCCCTCGACGTCTGAACAACTTTTGTTGAAAAAAAACCTAAGCCGCGCGGTCACAATTTCAGTAAAATTCTGACGTTCTGCAATTCACTCAAAAATGGTGCCAAACTGTTGCAAACGATCCCCTGATAGCTTTTTCGGTGGAAACAGATGGGTTTGTATCATGGGAATCAGAATTAGCCTTCGACGTCTAAACAACTTTTTTTGAAAAAAACCCTAAGCCGCGCGGTCACAATTTCAGCAAAAATCTGAGGTTCTGCAATTCACTCAAAAATGGTGACAACTGTTGCAAACGATCCTCTGATAGCTTTTTCGGAGGAAACAGATGGGTTTGCATCATGGGAAACAGAATTAGCCCTCAACGTCTGAAAAACTTTTTTTGAAAAAGTCCCTAAGCTCCGCGGTCACAATTTCAGCAAAAATCTGAGGTTCTGCAATTCACTCAAAAATGGTGCCAAACTGTTGCAAGCGATCCCCTGAAAGCTTTTTCGGTGGAAACAGATGGGTTTGTATCATGGGAAACAGAATTAGCCCTCGACGTCTGAACAACTTTTTTTGAAAAAATCCCTAAGCCGCGCGGTCACAATTTCAGCAAAAATCTGACGTTCTGCAATTCACTCAAAAATGGTGCCAAACTGTTGCAAACGATCCCCTGAAAGCTTTTTCGGTGGAAACAGATGGGTTTGTATCATGGGAAACAGAATTAGCCCTCGACGTCTGAACAACTTTTGTTGAAAAAAATCCCTAAGCCGCGCGGTCACAATTTCAGCAAAAATCTGACGTTCTGCAATTCCCTCAAAAATGGTGCCAAACTGTTGCAAACGATCCCCTGAAAGCTTTTTCGGTGGAAACAGATGGGTTTGTATCATGGGAAACAGAATTAGCCCTCGACGTCTGAACAACTTTTTTTGAAAAAAATCCCTAAGCCGCGCGGTGACAGTTTCAGCAAAAATCTGACGTTTTGCAATTCACTCAAAAATGGTGCCAAACTGTTGCAAACCATCCCGTGAAAGCTTTTTCGGTGGAAACAGATGGGTTTGTATCATGGGAAACAGACTTAGCCCTCGACGTCTGAAGAACTTTTTTTGAAAAAAATCCCTAAGCCGCGCGGTCACAATTTCAGCAAAAATCTGACGTTCTGCAATTCCCTCAAAAATGGTGCCAAACTGTTGCAAACGATCCCCTGAAAGCTTTTTCGGTGGAAACAGATGGGTTTGTATCATGGGAAACAGAATTAGCCCTCGACGTCTGAAAAACTTTTTTTGAAAAAAATCCCTAAGCCGCGCGGTCACAATTTCAGCAAAAATCTGACGTTCTGCAATTCACTCAAAAATGGTGCCAAACTGTTGCAAACGATCGACTGAAAGCTTTTTCGGTGGAAACAGATGGGTTTGTATCATGGGAAACAGAATTAGCCCTCGCCCTCTGAACAACGTTTTTTGAAAAAATCCCTAAGCCGCGCGGTCACAATTTCAGCAAAAATCTGAGGTTCTGCAATTCACTCAAAAATGGTGACAACTGTTGCAAACGATCCTCTGATAGCTTTTTCGGAGGAAACAGATGGGTTTGCATCATGGGAAACAGAATTAGCCCTCAACGTCTGAAAAACTTTTTTTGAAAAAATCCCTAAGCCGCGCGGTCACCATTTCAGCAAAAATCTGAGGTTCTGCAATTCACTCAAAAATGTTGCCAAACTGTTGCAAACGATCCTCTGATAGCTTTTTCGGAGGAAACAGATGGGTTTGTATCATGGGAAACAGAATTAGCCCGCGAGGTCTGAACAACTTTTTTTGAAAAAAATCCCTAAGCCGCGCGGTCACAATTTCAGCAAAAATCTGACCTTCTGCAATTCCCTCAAAAATGGTGCCAAACTGTTGCAAATGATCTCCTGAAAGCTTTTTCGGTGGAAACAGATGGGTTTGTATCATGGGAAACAGAATTAGCCCTCGACGTCTGAACAACTTTTGTTGAAAAAAAACCTAAGCCGCGCGGTCACAATTTCAGTAAAATTCTGAAGTTCTGCAATTCACTCAAAAATGGTGCCAAACTGTTGCAAACGATCCCCTGATAGCTTTTTCGGTGGAAACAGATGGGTTTGTATCATGGGAATCAGAATTAGCCTTCGACGTCTGAACAACTTTTTTTGAAAAAAACCCTAAGCCGCGCGGTCACGATTTCAGCAAAAATCTGAGGTTCTGCAATTCACTCAAAAATGGTGACAACTGTTGCAAACGATCCTCTGATAGCTTTTTCGGAGGAAACAGATGGGTTTGCATCATGGGAAACAGAGTTAGCCCTCAACGTCTGAAAAACTTTTTTTGAAAAAGTCCCTAAGCTCCGCTGTCACAATTTCAGCAAAAATCTGAGGTTCTGCAATTCACTCAAAAATGGTGCCAAACTCTTGCAAACGATCCCCTGAAAGCTTTTTCGGTGGAAACAGATGGGTTTGTATCATGGGAAACAGAATTAGCCCGCGACGTCTGAACAACTTTTTTTGAAAAAAATCCCTAAGCCGCGCGGTCACAATTTCAGCAAAAATCTGACATTCTGAAATTCACTCAAAAATGGTGCCAAACTGTTGCAAGCGATCCCCTGAAAGCTTTTTCGGTGGAAACAGATGGGTTTGTATCATGGGAAACAGAATTAGCCCTCGACGTCTGAACAACTTTTTTTGAAAAAAATCCCTAAGCCGCGCGGTCACAATTTCAGCAAAAATCTGACGTTCTGCAATTCCCTCAAAAATGGTGCCAAACTGTTGCAAACGATCCCCTGAAAGCTTTTTCGGTGGAAACAGATGGGTTTGTATCATGGGAAACAGAATTAGCCCTCGACGTCTGAACAACTTTTTTTGAAAAAAATCCCTAAGCCGCGCGGTCACAATTTCAGCAAAAATCTGACGTTTTGCAATTCACTCAAAAATGGTGCCAAACTGTTGCAAACCATCCCGTGAAAGCTTTTTCGGTGGAAACAGATGGGTTTGTATCATGGGAAACAGACTTAGCCCTCGACGTCTGAACAACTTTTTTTGAAAAAAATCCCTAAGCCGCGCGGTCACAATTTCAGCAAAAATCTGACGTTCTGCAATTCCCTCAAAAATGGTGCCAAACTGTTGCAAACGATCCCCTGAAAGCTTTTTCGGTGGAAACAGATGGGTTTGTATCATGGGAAACAGAATTAGCCCTCGACGTCTGAACAACTTTTTTTGAAAAAAATCCCTAAGCCGCGCGGTCACAATTTCAGCAAAAATCTGACGTTCTGCAATTCACTCAAAAATGGTGCCAAACTGTTGCAAACGATCGACTGAAAGCTTTTTCGGTGGAAACAGATGGGTTTGTATCATGGGAAACAGAATTAGCCCGCGCCCTCTGAACAACGTTTTTTGAAAAAATCCCTAAGCCGCGCGGTCACAATTTCAGCAAAAATCTGAGGTTCTGCAATTCACTCAAAAATCGTGCCAAACTGTTGCACACGATCCCCTGAACGCTTTTTCGGTGGAAACAGAGGGGTTTGTATCATGGGAAACAGAATTAGCCCTCAACGTCTGAACAACTTTTTTTGAAAAAATCCCTAAGCCGCGCGGTCACAATTTCAGTAAAATTCTGACGTTCTGCAATTCACTCAAAAATGGTGCCAAACTGTTGCAAACGATCCCCTGATAGCTTTTTCGGTGGAAACAGATGGGTTTGTATCATGGGAATCAGAATTAGCCTTCGACGTCTGAACAACTTTTTTTGAAAAAAACCCTAAGCCGCGCGGTCACAATTTCAGCAAAAATCTGAGGTTCTGCAATTCACTCAAAAATGTTGCCAAACTGTTGCAAACGATCCTCTGATAGCTTTTTCGGAGGAAACAGATGGGTTTGTATCACGGGAAACAGAATTAGCCCGCGACGTCTGAACAACTTTTTTTGAAAAAAATCCCTAAGCCGCGCGGTCACAATTTCAGCAAAAATCTGACCTTCTGCAATTCCCTCAAAAATGGTGCCAAACTGTTGCAAATGATCTCCTGAAAGCTTTTTCGGTGGAAACAGATGGGTTTGTATCATGGGAAACAGAATTAGCCCTCGACGTCTGAAAAACTTTTTTTGAAAAAAATCCCTAAGCCGCGCGGTCACAATTTCAGCAAAAATCTGACATTCTGAAATTCACTCAAAAATGGTGCCAAACTGTTGCAAGCGATCCCCTGAAAGCTTTTTCGGTGGAAACAGATGGGTTTGTATCATGGGAAACAGAATTGGCCCTCGACGTCTGAACAACTTTTTTTGAAAAAAATCCCTAAGCCGCGCGGTCACAATTTCAATCAAATTCTGACGTTCTGCAATTCACTCAAAAATGGTGCCAAACTGTTGCAAACGATCCCCTGATAGCTTTTTCGGTGGAAACAGATGGGTTTGTATCATGGGAATGAGAATTAGCCTTCGACGTCTGAACAACTTTTTTTGAAAAAAACCCTAAGCCGCGCGGTCACAATTTCAGCAAAAATCTGAGGTTCTGCAATTCACTCAAAAATGTTGCCAAACTGTTGCAAACGATCCTCTGATAGCCTTTTCGGAGGAAACAGATGGCTTTGTATCATGGGAAACAGAATTAGCCCGCGACGTCTGAACAACTTTTTTTGAAAAAATCCCTAAGCCGCGCGGTCACAATTTCAGCAAAAATTGAGGTTCTGCAATTCACTCAAAAATCGTGCCAAACTGTTCCAAACGATCCCCTGAAAGCTTTTTCGGTGGAAACAGATGGGTTTGTATCATGGGAAAGAGAATTAGCCCTCGACGTCTGAAGAACTTTTTTAAAAAAAAATCCCTAAGCCGCGCGGTCACAATTTCAGCAAAAATCTGACGTTCTGCAATTCACTCAAAAATGGTGCCAAACTGTTGCAAACGATCAACTGAAAGCTTTTTCAGTGGAAACAGATGGGTTTGTATCATGGGAATCAGAATTAGCCTTCGACGTCTGAACAACTTTTTTTGAAAAAATCCCTAAGCCGCGAGGTCACAATTTCAGCAAAAATCTGAGGTTCTGCAATTCACTCAAAAATGGTGCCAAACTGTTGCAAACAATCCCCTGAAGGCTTTTTCGGTGGAAACAGATGGGTTTGTATCATGGGAAACAGAATTAGCCCTCGACCTCTGAACAACTTTTTTTGAAAAAATCCCTAAGCAGCGCGGTCACAATTTCAGCAAAAATCTGACGTTCTGCAATTCACTCAAAAATGGTGCCAAACTGTTGCAAACGATCCCCTGAAAGCTTTTTCGGTGGAAACAGATGGGTTTGTATCATGGGAAACAGAATTAGCAATAGAGGTCTGAAGAACTTTTTTAAAAAAAATCCCCAAGCCGCGCGGTCACAATTTCAGCAAAAATCTGACGTTCTGCAATTCACTCAAAAATGGTGCCAAACTGTTGCAAACGATCCCCTGAAAGCTTTTTCAGTGGAAACAGATGGGTTTGTATCATCGGAAACAGAATTAGCCCTCGACGTCTGAACAACTTTTTTTGAAAAAATCCCTAAGCCGCGCGGTCACAATTTCAGCAAAAATCTGACGTTCTGCAATTCAATCAAAAATGGTGCCAAACTGTTGCAAACGATCCCCTGACAGCTTTTTCGGTGGAAACAGATGGGTTTGTATCATGGGAAACAGAATTAGCCCTCGACGTCTGAACAACTTTTTTTGAAAAAAACCCTAAGCCGCCCGGTCACAATTTCAGCAAAAATCTGAGGTTCTGCAATTCACTCAAAAATGGTGCCAAACTGTTGCAAACGATCTCCTGAAAGCTTTTTCGGTGGAAACAGATGGGTTTGTATCATGGGAAACAGAATTAGCCCTCGACGTCTGAACAACTTTTTTTGAAAAAAATCCCTAAGTCGCGCGGTCACAATTTCAGCAAAAATCTGACATTCTGAAATTCACTCAAAAATCGTGCCAAACTGTTGCAAGCGATCCCCTGAAAGCTTTTTCGGTGGAAACAGATGGGTTTGTATCATGGGAAACAGAATTAGCCCGCGACGTCTGAACAACTTTTTTTGAAAAAATCCCTAAGCCGCGCGGTCACAATTGCAACAAAAATCTGACCTTCTGAAATTCACTCAAAAATGGTGCCAAACTGTTGCAAACGATCCTCTGATAGCTTTTTCGGTGGAAACAGATGGGTTTGTATCATGGGAAACAGAATTAGCCCTCGACGTCTGAACAACTTTTTTTGAAAAAATCCCTAAGCCGCGCGGTCACAATTTCACCAAAAATCTGACGTTCTGCAATTCACTCAAAAATGGTGCCAAACTGTTGCAAACGATCCCCTGAAACCTTTTTCGGTGGAAACAGATAGGTTTGTATCATGGGAAACAGAATTAGCCCTCGACGTCTGAACAACTTTTTTTGAAAAAATCCCTAAGCCGCGCGGTCACAATTTCAGCAAAAATCTGACGTTCTGCAATTCAATCAAAAATGGTGCCAAACTGTTGCAAACGATCCCCTGACAGCTTTTTCGGTGGAAACAGATGGGTTTGTATCATGGGAAACAGAATTAGCCCTCGACGTCTGAACAAATTTTTTTGAAAAAAACCCTAAGCCGCCCGGTCACAATTTCAGCAAAAATCTGAGGTTCTGCAATTAACTCAAAAATGGTGCCAAACTGTTGCAAACGATCTCCTGAAAGCTTTTTCGGTGGAAACAGATGGGTTTGTATCATGGGAAACAGAATTAGCCCTCGACGTCTGAACAACTTTTTTTGAAAAAAATCCCTAAGTCGCGCGGTCACAATTTCAGCAAAAATCTGACATTCTGAAATTCACTCAAAAATCGTGCCAAACTGTTGCAAGCGATCCCCTGAAAGCTTTTTCGGTGGAAACAGATGGGTTTGTATCATGGGAAACAGAATTAGCCCTCGACATCTGAACAACTTTTTTTGAAAAAATCCCTAAGCCGCGCGGTCACAATTGCAACAAAAATCTGACATTCTGAAATTCACTCAAAAATGGTGCCAAACTGTTGCAAACGATCCTCTGATAGCTTTTTCGGTGGAAACAGATGGGTTTGTATCATGGGAAACAGAATTAGCCCTCGACGTCTGAAGAACTTTTTTTGAAAAAATCCCTAAGCCGCGCGGTCACAATTTCAGCAAAAATCTGACGTTCTGCAATTCACTCAAAAATGGTGCCAAACTGTTGCAAACGATCCCCTGATAGCTTTTTCGGTGGAAACAGATGGGTTTGTATCATGGGAATCAGAATTAGCCTTCGACGTCTGAACAACTTTTTTTGAAAAAAACCATAAGCCGCGCGGTCACAATTTCAGCAAAAATCTGAGGTTCTGCAATTCACTCAAAAATGGTGACAACTGTTGCAAACGATCCTCTGATAGCTTTTTCGGAGGAAACAGATGGGTTTGCATCATGGGAAACAGAATTAGCCCTCAACGTCTGAAAAACTTTTTTTGAAAAATTCCCTAAGCTCCGCGGTCACAATTTGAGCAAAAATCTGAGGTTCTGCAATTCACTCAAAAATGGTGCCAAACTGTTGCAAACGATCCCCTGAAAGCTTTTTCGGTGGTAACAGATGGGTTTGTATCATGGGAAACAGAATTCGCCCGCGACGTCTGAACAACTTTTTTTGAAAAAAATCCCTAAGCCGCGCGGTCACAATTTCAGCAAAAATCTGACATTCTGAAATTCACTCAAAAATGGTGCCAAACTGTTGCAAGCGATCCCCTGAAAGCTTTTTCAGTGGAAACAGATGGGTTTGTATCATGGGAAACAGAATTAGCCCTCGACGTCTGAACAACTTTTTTTGAAAAAATCCCTAAGCCGCGCGGTCACAATTTCAGCAAAAATCTGACATTCTGAAATTCACTCAAAAATGGTGCCAAACTGTTGCAAGCGATCCCCTGAAAGCTTTTTCAGTGGAAACAGATGGGTTTGTATCATGGGAAACAGAATTAGCCCTCGACGTCTGAACAACTTTTTTTGAAAAAATCCCTAAGCCGCGCGGTCACAATTTCAGCAAAAATCTGACGTTCTGCAATTCCCTCAAAAATGGTGCCAAACTGTTGCAAACGATCCCCTGAAAGCTTTTTCGGTGGAAACAGATGGCTTTGTATCATGGGAAACCGAAATAGCCCTCGACGTCTGAACAACTTTTTTTGAAAAAAATCCCTAAGCCGCGCGGTCACAATTTCAGCAAAAAACTGAGGTTCTGCAATTCCCTCAAAAATGGTGCCAAACTGTTGCAAATGATCTCCTGAAAGCTTTTTCGGTGGAAACAGATGGGTTTGTATCATGGGAAACAGAATTAGCCCTCGACGTCTGAACAACTTTTTTTGAAAAAAATCCCTAAGCCGCGCGGTCACAATTTCAGCAAAAATCTGACATTCTGAAATTCACTCAAAAATGGTGCCAAACTGTTGCAAGCGATCCCCTGAAAGCTTTTTCGGTGGAAACAGATGGGTTTGTATCATGGGAAACAGAATTAGCCCTCGACGTCTGAAGAACTTTTTTTGAAAAAATCCCTAAGCCGCGCGGTCACAATTTCAGCAAAAATCTGACGTTCTGCAATTCACTCAAAAATGGTGCCAAACTGTTGCAAACGATCCCCTGAAAGCTTTTTCGGTGGAAACAGATGGGTTTGTATCATGGGAAACAGAATTAGCCCTCAACGTCTGAACAACTTTTGTTGAAAAAAATCCCTAAGCCGCGCGGTCACAATTTCAGCAAAAATCTGACGTTCTGCAATTCCCTCAAAAATGGTGCCAAACTGTTGCAAACGATCCCCTGAAAGCTTTTTCGGTGGAAACAGATGGGTTTGTATCATGGGAAACAGAATTATCCCTCGACGTCTGAACAACTTTTTTTGAAAAAAATCCCTAAGCCGCGCGGTCACAATTTCAGCAAAAATCTGACGTTCTGCAATTCACTCAAAAATGGTGCCAAACTGTTGCAAACGATCGACTGAAAGCTTTTTCGGTGGAAACAGATGGGTTTGTATCATGGGAAACAGAATTAGCCCTCGCCCTCTGAACAACTTTTTTTGAAAAAATCCCTAAGCCGCGCGGTCACAATTTCAGCAAAAATCTGAGGTTCTGCAATTCACTCAACAATCGTGCCAAACTGTTGCAAACGATCCCCTGAACGCTTTTTCGGTGGAAACAGATGGGTTTGTATCAAGAGAAACAGAATTAGCCCTCAACGTCTGAACAACTTTTTTTGAAAAAATCCCTAAGCCGCGCGGTCACAATTTCAGTAAAATTCTGACGTTCTGCAATTCACTCAAAAATGGTGCCAAACTGTTGCAAACGATCCCCTGATAGCTTTTTCGGTGGAAACAGATGGGTTTGTATCATGGGAATCAGAATTAGCCTTCGACGTCTGAACAACTTTTTTTGAAAAAAACCCTAAGCCGCGCGGTCACAATTTCAGCAAAAATCTGAGGTTCTGCAATTCACTCAAAAATGGTGCCAAACTGTTGCAAACGATCCCCTGAAACCTTTTTCGGTGGAAACAGATAGGTTTGTATCATGGGAAACAGAATTAGCCCTCGACGTCTGAACAACTTTTTTTGAAAAAATCCCTAAGCCGCGCGGTCACAATTTCAGCAAAAATCTGACGTTCTGCAATTCAATCAAAAATGGTGCCAAACTGTTGCAAACGATCCCCTGACAGCTTTTTCGGTGGAAACAGATGGGTTTGTATCATGGGAAACAGAATTAGCCCTCGACGTCTGAACAAATTTTTTTGAAAAAAACCCTAAGCCGCCCGGTCACAATTTCAGCAAAAATCTGAGGTTCTGCAATTAACTCAAAAATGGTGCCAAACTGTTGCAAACGATCTCCTGAAAGCTTTTTCGGTGGAAACAGATGGGTTTGTATCATGGGAAACAGAATTAGCCCTCGACGTCTGAACAACTTTTTTTGAAAAAAATCCCTAAGTCGCGCGGTCACAATTTCAGCAAAAATCTGACATTCTGAAATTCACTCAAAAATCGTGCCAAACTGTTGCAAGCGATCCCCTGAAAGCTTTTTCGGTGGAAACAGATGGGTTTGTATCATGGGAAACAGAATTAGCCCTCGACATCTGAACAACTTTTTTTGAAAAAATCCCTAAGCCGCGCGGTCACAATTGCAACAAAAATCTGACATTCTGAAATTCACTCAAAAATGGTGCCAAACTGTTGCAAACGATCCTCTGATAGCTTTTTCGGTGGAAACAGATGGGTTTGTATCATGGGAAACAGAATTAGCCCTCGACGTCTGAAGAACTTTTTTTGAAAAAATCCCTAAGCCGCGCGGTCACAATTTCAGCAAAAATCTGACGTTCTGCAATTCACTCAAAAATGGTGCCAAACTGTTGCAAACGATCCCCTGATAGCTTTTTCGGTGGAAACAGATGGGTTTGTATCATGGGAATCAGAATTAGCCTTCGACGTCTGAACAACTTTTTTTGAAAAAAACCCTAAGCCGCGCGGTCACAATTTCAGCAAAAATCTGAGGTTCTGCAATTCACTCAAAAATGGTGACAACTGTTGCAAACGATCCTCTGATAGCTTTTTCGGAGGAAACAGATGGGTTTGCATCATGGGAAACAGAATTAGCCCTCAACGTCTGAAAAACTTTTTTTGAAAAATTCCCTAAGCTCCGCGGTCACAATTTGAGCAAAAATCTGAGGTTCTGCAATTCACTCAAAAATGGTGCCAAACTGTTGCAAACGATCCCCTGAAAGCTTTTTCGGTGGTAACAGATGGGTTTGTATCATGGGAAACAGAATTCGCCCGCGACGTCTGAACAACTTTTTTTGAAAAAAATCCCTAAGCCGCGCGGTCACAATTTCAGCAAAAATCTGACATTCTGAAATTCACTCAAAAATGGTGCCAAACTGTTGCAAGCGATCCCCTGAAAGCTTTTTCAGTGGAAACAGATGGGTTTGTATCATGGGAAACAGAATTAGCCCTCGACGTCTGAACAACTTTTTTTGAAAAAATCCCTAAGCCGCGCAGTCACAATTTCAGCAAAAATCTGACATTCTGAAATTCACTCAAAAATGGTGCCAAACTGTTGCAAGCGATCCCCTGAAAGCTTTTTCAGTGGAAACAGATGGGTTTGTATCATGGGAAACAGAATTAGCCCTCGACGTCTGAACAACTTTTTTTGAAAAAATCCCTAAGCCGCGCGGTCACAATTTCAGCAAAAATCTGACGTTCTGCAATTCCCTCAAAAATGGTGCCAAACTGTTGCAAACGATCCCCTGAAAGCTTTTTCGGTGGAAACAGATGGCTTTGTATCATGGGAAACCGAAATAGCCCTCGACGTCTGAACAACTTTTTTTGAAAAAAATCCCTAAGCCGCGCGGTCACAATTTCAGCAAAAAACTGAGGTTCTGCAATTCCCTCAAAAATGGTGCCAAACTGTTGCAAATGATCTCCTGAAAGCTTTTTCGGTGGAAACAGATGGGTTTGTATCATGGGAAACAGAATTAGCCCTCGACGTCTGAACAACTTTTTTTGAAAAAAATCCCTAAGCCGCGCGGTCACAATTTCAGCAAAAATCTGACATTCTGAAATTCACTCAAAAATGGTGCCAAACTGTTGCAAGCGATCCCCTGAAAGCTTTTTCGGTGGAAACAGATGGGTTTGTATCATGGGAAACAGAATTAGCCCTCGACGTCTGAAGAACTTTTTTTGAAAAAATCCCTAAGCCGCGCGGTCACAATTTCAGCAAAAATCTGACGTTCTGCAATTCACTCAAAAATGGTGCCAAACTGTTGCAAACGATCCCCTGAAAGCTTTTTCGGTGGAAACAGATGGGTTTGTATCATGGGAAACAGAATTAGCCCTCAACGTCTGAACAACTTTTGTTGAAAAAAATCCCTAAGCCGCGCGGTCACAATTTCAGCAAAAATCTGACGTTCTGCAATTCCCTCAAAAATGGTGCCAAACTGTTGCAAACGATCCCCTGAAAGCTTTTTCGGTGGAAACAGATGGGTTTGTATCATGGGAAACAGAATTATCCCTCGACGTCTGAACAACTTTTTTTGAAAAAAATCCCTAAGCCGCGCGGTCACAATTTCAGCAAAAATCTGACGTTCTGCAATTCACTCAAAAATGGTGCCAAACTGTTGCAAACGATCGACTGAAAGCTTTTTCGGTGGAAACAGATGGGTTTGTATCATGGGAAACAGAATTAGCCCTCGCCCTCTGAACAACTTTTTTTGAAAAAATCCCTAAGCCGCGCGGTCACAATTTCAGCAAAAATCTGAGGTTCTGCAATTCACTCAAAAATGGTGCCAAACTGTTGCAAACGATCCCCTGAAAGCTTTTTCGGTGGAAACAGATGGGTTTGTATCATGGGAAACAGAATTATCCCTCGACGTCTGAACAACTTTTTTTGAAAAAAATCCCTAAGCCGCGCGGTCACAATTTCAGCAAAAATCTGACGTTCTGCAATTCACTCAAAAATGGTGCCAAACTGTTGCAAACGATCGACTGAAAGCTTTTTCGGTGGAAACAGATGGGTTTGTATCATGGGAAACAGAATTAGCCCTCGCCCTCTGAACAACTTTTTTTGAAAAAATCCCTAAGCCGCGCGGTCACAATTTCAGCAAAAATCTGACGTTCTGCAATTCACTCAACAATCGTGCCAAACTGTTGCAAACGATCCCCTGAACGCTTTTTCGGTGGAAACAGATGGGTTTGTATCAAGAGAAACAGAATTAGCCCTCAACGTCTGAACAACTTTTTTTGAAAAAATCCCTAAGCCGCGCGGTCACAATTTCAGTAAAATTCTGACGTTCTGCAATTCACTCAAAAATGGTGCCAAACTGTTGCAAACGATCCCCTGATAGCTTTTTCGGTGGAAACAGATGGGTTTGTATCATGGGAATCAGAATTAGCCTTCGACGTCTGAACAACTTTTTTTGAAAAAAACCCTAAGCCGCGCGGTCACAATTTCAGCAAAAATCTGAGGTTCTGCAATTCACTCAAAAATGGTGCCAAACTGTTGCAAACGATCCCCTGAAACCTTTTTCGGTGGAAACAGATAGGTTTGTATCATGGGAAACAGAATTAGCCCTCGACGTCTGAACAACTTTTTTTGAAAAAATCCCTAAGCCGCGCGGTCACAATTTCAGCAAAAATCTGACGTTCTGCAATTCAATCAAAAATGGTGCCAAACTGTTGCAAACGATCCCCTGACAGCTTTTTCGGTGGAAACAGATGGGTTTGTATCATGGGAAACAGAATTAGCCCTCGACGTCTGAACAAATTTTTTTGAAAAAAACCCTAAGCCGCCCGGTCACAATTTCAGCAAAAATCTGAGGTTCTGCAATTAACTCAAAAATGGTGCCAAACTGTTGCAAACGATCTCCTGAAAGCTTTTTCGGTGGAAACAGATGGGTTTGTATCATGGGAAACAGAATTAGCCCTCGACGTCTGAACAACTTTTTTTGAAAAAAATCCCTAAGTCGCGCGGTCACAATTTCAGCAAAAATCTGACATTCTGAAATTCACTCAAAAATCGTGCCAAACTGTTGCAAGCGATCCCCTGAAAGCTTTTTCGGTGGAAACAGATGGGTTTGTATCATGGGAAACAGAATTAGCCCTCGACATCTGAACAACTTTTTTTGAAAAAATCCCTAAGCCGCGCGGTCACAATTGCAACAAAAATCTGACATTCTGAAATTCACTCAAAAATGGTGCCAAACTGTTGCAAACGATCCTCTGATAGCTTTTTCGGTGGAAACAGATGGGTTTGTATCATGGGAAACAGAATTAGCCCTCGACGTCTGAAGAACTTTTTTTGAAAAAATCCCTAAGCCGCGCGGTCACAATTTCAGCAAAAATCTGACGTTCTGCAATTCACTCAAAAATGGTGCCAAACTGTTGCAAACGATCCCCTGATAGCTTTTTCGGTGGAAACAGATGGGTTTCTTTCATGGGAATCAGAATTAGCCTTCGACGTCTGAACAACTTTTTTTGAAAAAAACCCTAAGCCGCGCGGTCACAATTTCAGCAAAAATCTGAGGTTCTGCAATTCACTCAAAAATGGTGACAACTGTTGCAAACGATCCTCTGATAGCTTTTTCGGAGGAAACAGATGGGTTTGCATCATGGGAAACAGAATTAGCCCTCAACGTCTGAAAAACTTTTTTTGAAAAATTCCCTAAGCTCCGCGGTCACAATTTGAGCAAAAATCTGAGGTTCTGCAATTCACTCAAAAATGGTGCCAAACTGTTGCAAACGATCCCCTGAAAGCTTTTTCGGTGGTAACAGATGGGTTTGTATCATGGGAAACAGAATTCGCCCGCGACGTCTGAACAACTTTTTTTGAAAAAAATCCCTAAG
Source organism: Podarcis tiliguerta (assembly GCF_965153285.1). NCBI lineage: Eukaryota > Metazoa > Chordata > Lepidosauria > Squamata > Lacertidae > Podarcis > Podarcis tiliguerta. Next base: position 15,111,774 of record NC_139545.1, on the reverse strand, counting down.
CCGCGCGGTCACAATTTCAGCAAAAATCTGACATTCTGAAATTCACTCAAAAATGGTGCCAAACTGTTGCAAGCGATCCCCTGAAAGCTTTTTCAGTGGAAACAGATGGGTTTGTATCATGGGAAACAGAATTAGCCCTCGACGTCTGAACAACTTTTTTTGAAAAAATCCCTAAGCCGCGCGGTCACAATTTCAGCAAAAATCTGACATTCTGAAATTCACTCAAAAATGGTGCCAAACTGTTGCAAGCGATCCCCTGAAAGCTTTTTCAGTGGAAACAGATGGGTTTGTATCATGGGAAACAGAATTAGCCCTCGACGTCTGAACAACTTTTTTTGAAAAAATCCCTAAGCCGCGCGGTCACAATTTCAGCAAAAATCTGACGTTCTGCAATTCCCTCAAAAATGGTGCCAAACTGTTGCAAACGATCCCCTGAAAGCTTTTTCGGTGGAAACAGATGGCTTTGTATCATGGGAAACCGAAATAGCCCTCGACGTCTGAACAACTTTTTTTGAAAAAAATCCCTAAGCCGCGCGGTCACAATTTCAGCAAAAAACTGAGGTTCTGCAATTCCCTCAAAAATGGTGCCAAACTGTTGCAAATGATCTCCTGAAAGCTTTTTCGGTGGAAACAGATGGGTTTGTATCATGGGAAACAGAATTAGCCCTCGACGTCTGAACAACTTTTTTTGAAAAAAATCCCTAAGCCGCGCGGTCACAATTTCAGCAAAAATCTGACATTCTGAAATTCACTCAAAAATGGTGCCAAACTGTTGCAAGCGATCCCCTGAAAGCTTTTTCGGTGGAAACAGATGGGTTTGTATCATGGGAAACAGAATTAGCCCTCGACGTCTGAAGAACTTTTTTTGAAAAAATCCCTAAGCCGCGCGGTCACAATTTCAGCAAAAATCTGACGTTCTGCAATTCACTCAAAAATGGTGCCAAACTGTTGCAAACCATCCCCTGAAAGCTTTTTCGGTGGAAACAGATGGGTTTGTATCATGGGAAACAGAATTAGCCCTCGCCCTCTGAACAACTTTTTTTGAAAAAATCCCTAAGCCGCGCGGTCACAATTTCAGCAAAAATCTGAGGTTCTGCAATTCACTCAACAATCGTGCCAAACTGTTGCAAACGATCCCCTGAACGCTTTTTCGGTGGAAACAGATGGGTTTGTATCAAGAGAAACAGAATTAGCCCTCAACGTCTGAACAACTTTTTTTGAAAAAATCCCTAAGCCGCGCGGTCACAATTTCAGTAAAATTCTGACGTTCTGCAATTCACTCAAAAATGGTGCCAAACTGTTGCAAACGATCCCCTGATAGCTTTTTCGGTGGAAACAGATGGGTTTGTATCATGGGAATCAGAATTAGCCTTCGACGTCTGAACAACTTTTTTTGAAAAAAACCCTAAGCCGCGCGGTCACAATTTCAGCAAAAATCTGAGGTTCTGCAATTCACTCAAAAATCGTGCCAAACTGTTGCAAACGATCCCCTGAACGCTTTTTCGGTGGAAACAGATGGGTTTGTATCAAGGGAAACAGAATTAGCCCTCAACGTCTGAACAACTTTTTTTGAAAAAATCCCTAAGCCGCGCGGTCACAATTTCAGTAAAATTCTGACGTTCTGCAATTCACTCAAAAATGGTGCCAAACTGTTGCAAACGATCCCCTGATAGCTTTTTCGGTGGAAACAGATGGGTTTGTATCATGGGAATCAGAATTAGCCTTCGACGTCTGAACAACTTTTTTTGAAAAAAACCCTAAGCCGCGCGGTCACAATTTCAGCAAAAATCTGAGGTTCTGCAATTCACTCAAAAATGTTGCCAAACTGTTGCAAACGATCCTCTGATAGCTTTTTCGGAGGAAACAGATGGGTTTGTATCATGGGAAACAGAATTAGCCCGCGACGTCTGAACAACTTTTTTTGAAAAAATCCCTAAGCCGCGCGGTCACCATTTCAGCAAAAATCTGAGGTTCTGCAATTCACTCAAAAATCGTGCCAAACTGTTGCAAACGATCCCCTGAAAGCTTTTTCGGTGGAAACAGATGGGTTTGTATCATGGGAAACAGAATTAGCCCTCGACGTCTGAAATTTTTTTTTGAAAAAATCCCTAAGCCGCGCGGTCACAATTTCAGCAAAAATCTGACGTTCTGCAATTCACTCAAAAATGGTGCCAAACTGTTGCAAACGATCCCCTGAAAGCTTTTTCGGTGGAAACAGATGGGTTTGTATCATGGGAAACAGAATTAGCCCTCGACGTCTGAACAACTTTTGTTGAAAAAAAACCTAAGCCGCGCGGTCACAATTTCAGTAAAATTCTGACGTTCTGCAATTCACTCAAAAATGGTGCCAAACTGTTGCAAACGATCCCCTGATAGCTTTTTCGGTGGAAACAGATGGGTTTGTATCATGGGAATAAGAATTAGCCTTCGACGTCTGAACAACTTTTTTTGAAAAAAACCTTAAGCCGCGCGGTCACAATTTCAGCAAAAATCTGAGGTTCTGCAATTCACTCAAAAATGGTGACAACTGTTGCAAACGATCCTCTGATAGCTTTTTCGGAGGAAACAGATGGGTTTGCATCATGGGAAACAGAATTAGCCCTCAACGTCTGAAAAACTTTTTTTGAAACAGTTCCTAAGCTCCGCGGTCACAATTTCAGCAAAAATCTGAGGTTCTGCAATTCACTCAAAAATGGTGCCAAACTGTTGCAAACGATCCCCTGAAAGCTTTTTCGGTGGAAACAGATGGGTTTGTATCATGGGAAACAGAATTAGCCCGCGACGTCTGAACAACTTTTTTTGAAAAAAATCCCTAAGCCGCGCGGTCACAATTTCAGCAAAAATCTGACATTCTGAAATTCACTCAAAAATGGTGCCAAACTGTTGCAAGCGATCCCCTGAAAGCTTTTTCAGTGGAAACAGATGGGTTTGTATCATGGGAAACAGAATTAGCCCTCGACGTCTGAACAACTTTTTTTGAAAAAATCCCTAAGCCGCGCGGTCACAATTGCAACAAAAATCTGACATTCTGAAATTCACTCAAAAATGGTGCCAAACTGTTGCAAGCGATCCCCTTAAAGCTTTTTCGGTGGAAACAGATGGGTTTGTATCATGGGAAACAGAATTAGCCCTCGACGTCTGAACAACTTTTTTTGAAAAAATCCCTAAGCCGCGCGGTCACAATTTCAGCAAAAATCTGACGTTCTGCAATTCACTCAAAAATGGTGCCAAACTGTTGCAAACGATCCCCTGACAGCTTTTTCAGTGGAAACAGATGGGTTTGTATCATGGGAAACAGAATTAGCCCTCGACGTCTAAACAACTTTTGTTGAAAAAAACCCTAAGCCGCGCGGTCACAATTTCAGTAAAATTCTGACGTTCTGCAATTCACTCAAAAATGGTGCCAAACTGTTGCAAACGATCCCCTGATAGCTTTTTCGGTGGAAACAGATGGGTTTGTATCATGGGAATCAGAATTAGCCTTCGACGTCTGAACAACTTTTTTTGAAAAAAACCCTAAGCCGCGCGGTCACAATTTCAGCAAAAATCTGAGGTTCTGCAATTCCCTCAAAAATGGTGCCAAACTGTTGCAAACGATCCTTTGATAGCTTTTTCGGAGGAAACAGATGGGTTTGCATCATGGGAAACAGAATTAGCCCTCAACGTCTGAAAAACTTTTTTTGAAAAAATCCCTAAGCCGCGCGGTCACAATTTCAGCAAAAATCTGAGGTTCTGCAATTCACTCAAAAATGGTGCCAAACTGTTGCAAACGATCCCCTGAAAGCTTTTTCGGTGGAAACAGATGGGTTTGTATCATGGGAAACAGAATTAGCCCGCGACGTCTGAACAACTTTTTTTGAAAAAAATCCCTAATCCGCGCGGTCACAATTTCAGCAAAAATCTGACCTTCTGCAATTCCCTCAAAAATGGTGCCAAACTGTTGCAAATGATCTCCTGAAAGCTTTTTCGGTGGAAACAGATGGGTTTGTATCATGGGAAACAGAATTAGCCCTCGACGTCTGAACAACTTTTTTTGAAAAAAATCCCTAAGCCGCTCGGTCACAATTTCAGCAAAAATCTGAGGTTCTGCAATTCACTCAAAAATGGTGACAACTGTTGCAAACGATCCTCTGATAGCTTTTTCGGAGGAAACAGATGGGTTTGCATCATGGGAAACAGAATTAGCCCTCAACGTCTGAAAAACTTTTTTTGAAAAATTCCCTAAGCTCCGCGGTCACAATTTGAGCAAAAATCTGAGGTTCTGCAATTCACTCAAAAATGGTGCCAAACTGTTGCAAACGATCCCCTGAAAGCTTTTTCGGTGGTAACAGATGGGTTTGTATCATGGGAAACAGAATTCGCCCGCGACGTCTGAACAACTTTTTTTGAAAAAAATCCCTAAGCCGCGCGGTCACAATTTCAGCAAAAATCTGACATTCTGAAATTCACTCAAAAATGGTGCCAAACTGTTGCAAGCGATCCCCTGAAAGCTTTTTCAGTGGAAACAGATGGGTTTGTATCATGGGAAACAGAATTAGCCCTCGACGTCTGAACAACTTTTTTTGAAAAAATCCCTAAGCCGCGCGGTCACAATTTCAGCAAAAATCTGACATTCTGAAATTCACTCAAAAATGGTGCCAAACTGTTGCAAGCGATCCTCTGAAAGCTTTTTCAGTGGAAAGAGATGGGTTTGTATCATGGGAAACAGAATTAGCCCTCGACGTCTGAACAACTTTTTTTGAAAAAATCCCTAAGCCGCGCGGTCACAATTTCAGCAAAAATCTGACGTTCTGCAATTCCCTCAAAAATGGTGCCAAACTGTTGCAAACGATCCCCTGAAAGCTTTTTCGGTGGAAACAGATGGCTTTGTATCATGGGAAACCGAAATAGCCCTCGACGTCTGAACAACTTTTTTTGAAAAAAATCCCTAAGCCGCGCGGTCACAATTTCAGCAAAAATCTGAGGTTCTGCAATTCCCTCAAAAATGGTGCCAAACTGTTGCAAATGATCTCCTGAAAGCTTTTTCGGTGGAAACAGATGGGTTTTTATCATGGGAAACAGAATTAGCCCTCGACGTCTGAACAACTTTTTTTGAAAAAAATCCCTAAGCCGCGCGGTCACAATTTCAGCAAAAATCTGACATTCTGAAATTCACTCAAAAATGGTGCCAAACTGTTGCAAGCGATCCCCTGAAAGCTTTTTCGGTGGAAACAGATGGGTTTGTATCATGGGAAACAGAATTAGCCCTCGACGTCTGAACAACTTTTTTTGAAAAAATCCCTAAGCCGCGCGGTCACAATTTCAGCAAAAATCTGACGTTCTGCAATTCACTCAAAAATGGTGCCAAACTGTTGCAAACGATCCCCTGAAAGCTTTTTCGGTGTAAACAGATGGGTTTGTATCATGGGAAACAGAATTAGCCTTCTACGTCTGAACAACTTTTTTTGAAAAAAACCCTAAGCCGCGCGGTCACAATTTCAGCAAAAATCTGAGGTTCTGCAATTCACTCAAAAATGTTGCCAAACTGTTGCAAACGATCCTCTGATAGCTTTTTCGGAGGAAACAGATGGGTTTGTATCATGGGAAACAGAATTAGCCCGCGACGTCTGAACAACTTTTTTTGAAAAAATCCCTAAGCCGCGCGGTCACCATTTCAGCAAAAATCTGAGGTTCTGCAATTCACTCAAAAATCGTGCCAAACTGTTGCAAACGATCCCCTGAAAGCTTTTTCGGTGGAAACAGATGGGTTTGTATCATGGGAAACAGAATTAGCCCTCGACGTCTGAAAAACTTTTTTTGAAAAAATCCCTAAGCCGCGCGGTCACAATTTCAGCAAAAATCTGACGTTCTGCAATTCACTCAAAAATGGTGCCAAACTGTTGCAAACGATCCCCTGAAAGCTTTTTCAGTGGAAACAGATGGGTTTGTATCATGGGAATAAGAATTAGCCTTCGACGTCTGAACAACTTTTTTTGAAAAAAACCCTAAGCCGCGCGGTCACAATTTCAGCAAAAATCTGAGGTTCTGCAATTCACTCAAAAATGGTGACAACTGTTGCAAACGATCCTCTGATAGCTTTTTCGGAGGAAACAGATGGGTTTGCATCATGGGAAACAGAATTAGCCCTCAACGTCTGAAAAACTTTTTTTGAAAAAGTCCCTAAGCTCCGCGGTCACAATTTCAGCAAAAATCTGAGGTTCTGCAATTCACTCAAAAATGGTGCCAAACTGTTGCAAACGATCCCCTGAAAGCTTTTTCGGTGGAAACAGATGGGTTTGTATCATGGGAAACAGAATTAGCCCGCGACGTCTGAACAACTTTTTTTGAAAAAAATCCCTAAGCCGCGCGGTCACAATTTCAGCAAAAATCTGACATTCTGAAATTCACTCAAAAATGGTGCCAAACTGTTGCAAGCGATCCCCTGAAAGCTTTTTCAGTGGAAACAGATGGGTTTGTATCATGGGAAACAGAATTAGCCCTCGACGTCTGAACAACTTTTTTTGAAAAAATCCCTAAGCCGCGCGGTCACAATTGCAACAAAAATCTGACATTCTGAAATTCACTCAAAAATGGTGCCAAACTGTTGCAAGCGATCCCCTGAAAGCTTTTTCGGTGGAAACAGATGGGTTTGTATCATGGGAAACAGAATTAGCCCTCGACGTCTGAACAACTTTTTTTGAAAAAATCCCTAAGCCGCGCGGTCACAATTTCAGCAAAAATCTGACGTTCTGCAATTCACTCAAAAATGGTGCCAAACTGTTGCAAACGATCCCCTGACAGCTTTTTCAGTGGAAACAGATGGGTTTGTATCATGGGAAACAGAATTAGCCCTCGACGTCTAAACAACTTTTGTTGAAAAAAACCCTAAGCCGCGCGGTCACAATTTCAGTAAAATTCTGACGTTCTGCAATTCACTCAAAAATGGTGCCAAACTGTTGCAAGCGATCCTCTGAAAGCTTTTTCAGTGGAAAGAGATGGGTTTGTATCATGGGAAACCGAAATAGCCCTCGACGTCTGAACAACTTTTTTTGAAAAAAATCCCTAAGCCGCGCGGTCACAATTTCAGCAAAAATCTGAGGTTCTGCAATTCCCTCAAAAATGGTGCCAAACTGTTGCAAATGATCTCCTGAAAGCTTTTTCGGTGGAAACAGATGGGTTTTTATCATGGGAAACAGAATTAGCCCTCGACGTCTGAACAACTTTTTTTGAAAAAAATCCCTAAGCCGCGCGGTCACAATTTCAGCAAAAATCTGACATTCTGAAATTCACTCAAAAATGGTGCCAAACTGTTGCAAGCGATCCCCTGAAAGCTTTTTCGGTGGAAACAGATGGGTTTGTATCATGGGAAACAGAATTAGCCCTCGACGTCTGAACAACTTTTTTTGAAAAAATCCCTAAGCCGCGCGGTCACAATTTCAGCAAAAATCTGACGTTCTGCAATTCACTCAAAAATGGTGCCAAACTGTTGCAAACGATCCCCTGAAAGCTTTTTCGGTGTAAACAGATGGGTTTGTATCATGGGAAACAGAATTAGCCTTCTACGTCTGAACAACTTTTTTTGAAAAAAACCCTAAGCCGCGCGGTCACAATTTCAGCAAAAATCTGAGGTTCTGCAATTCACTCAAAAATGTTGCCAAACTGTTGCAAACGATCCTCTGATAGCTTTTTCGGAGGAAACAGATGGGTTTGTATCATGGGAAACAGAATTAGCCCGCGACGTCTGAACAACTTTTTTTGAAAAAATCCCTAAGCCGCGCGGTCACCATTTCAGCAAAAATCTGAGGTTCTGCAATTCACTCAAAAATCGTGCCAAACTGTTGCAAACGATCCCCTGAAAGCTTTTTCGGTGGAAACAGATGGGTTTGTATCATGGGAAACAGAATTAGCCCTCGACGTCTGAAAAACTTTTTTTGAAAAAATCCCTAAGCCGCGCGGTCACAATTTCAGCAAAAATCTGACGTTCTGCAATTCACTCAAAAATGGTGCCAAACTGTTGCAAACGATCCCCTGAAAGCTTTTTCAGTGGAAACAGATGGGTTTGTATCATGGGAATAAGAATTAGCCTTCGACGTCTGAACAACTTTTTTTGAAAAAAACCCTAAGCCGCGCGGTCACAATTTCAGCAAAAATCTGAGGTTCTGCAATTCACTCAAAAATGGTGACAACTGTTGCAAACGATCCTCTGATAGCTTTTTCGGAGGAAACAGATGGGTTTGCATCATGGGAAACAGAATTAGCCCTCAACGTCTGAAAAACTTTTTTTGAAAAAGTCCCTAAGCTCCGCGGTCACAATTTCAGCAAAAATCTGAGGTTCTGCAATTCACTCAAAAATGGTGCCAAACTGTTGCAAACGATCCCCTGAAAGCTTTTTCGGTGGAAACAGATGGGTTTGTATCATGGGAAACAGAATTAGCCCGCGACGTCTGAACAACTTTTTTTGAAAAAAATCCCTAAGCCGCGCGGTCACAATTTCAGCAAAAATCTGACATTCTGAAATTCACTCAAAAATGGTGCCAAACTGTTGCAAGCGATCCCCTGAAAGCTTTTTCAGTGGAAACAGATGGGTTTGTATCATGGGAAACAGAATTAGCCCTCGACGTCTGAACAACTTTTTTTGAAAAAATCCCTAAGCCGCGCGGTCACAATTGCAACAAAAATCTGACATTCTGAAATTCACTCAAAAATGGTGCCAAACTGTTGCAAGCGATCCCCTGAAAGCTTTTTCGGTGGAAACAGATGGGTTTGTATCATGGGAAACAGAATTAGCCCTCGACGTCTGAACAACTTTTTTTGAAAAAATCCCTAAGCCGCGCGGTCACAATTTCAGCAAAAATCTGACGTTCTGCAATTCACTCAAAAATGGTGCCAAACTGTTGCAAACGATCCCCTGACAGCTTTTTCAGTGGAAACAGATGGGTTTGTATCATGGGAAACAGAATTAGCCCTCGACGTCTAAACAACTTTTGTTGAAAAAAACCCTAAGCCGCGCGGTCACAATTTCAGTAAAATTCTGACGTTCTGCAATTCACTCAAAAATGGTGCCAAACTGTTGCAAACGATCCCCTGATAGCTTTTTCGGTGGAAACAGATGGGTTTGTATCATGGGAATCAGAATTAGCCTTCGACGTCTGAACAACTTTTTTTGAAAAAAACCCTAAGCCGCGCGGTCACAATTTCAGCAAAAATCTGAGGTTCTGCAATTCCCTCAAAAATGGTGCCAAACTGTTGCAAACGATCCTCTGATAGCTTTTTCGGAGGAAACAGATGGGTTTGCATCATGGGAAACAGAATTAGCCCTCAACGTCTGAAAAACTTTTTTTGAAAAAATCCCTAAGCGGCGCGGTCACAATTTCAGCAAAAATCTGAGGTTCTGCAATTCACTCAAAAATGGTGCCAAACTGCTGCAAATGATCTCCTGAAAGCTTTTTCGGTGGAAACAGATGGGTTTGTATCATGGGAAACAGAATTAGCCCTCGACGTCTGAACAACTTTTTTTGAAAAAAATCCCTAAGCGGCTCGGTCACAATTTCAGCAAAAATCTGAGGTTCTGCAATTCACTCAAAAATGGTGACAACTGTTGCAAACGATCCTCTGAAAGCTTTTTCGGAGGAAACAGATGGGTTTGCATCATGGGAAACAGAATTAGCCCTCAACGTCTGAAAAACTTTTTTTGAAAAAGTCCCTAAGCTCCGCGGTCACAATTTCAGCAAAAATCTGAGGTTCTGCAATTCACTCAAAAATGGTGCCAAACTGTTGCAAACGATCCCCTGAAAGCTTTTTCGGTGGAAACAGATGGGTTTGTATCATGGGAAACAGAATTAGCCCGCGACGTCTGAACAACTTTTTTTGAAAAAAATCCCTAAGCCGCGCGGTCACAATTTCAGCAAAAATCTGACATTCTGAAATTCACTCAAAAATGGTGCCAAACTGTTGCAAGCGATCCCCTGAAAGCTTTTTCAGTGGAAACAGATGGGTTTGTATCATGGGAAACAGAATTAGCCCTCGACGTCTGAACAACTTTTTTTGAAAAAATCCCTAAGCCGCGCGGTCACAATTGCAACAAAAATCTGACATTCTGAAATTCACTCAAAAATGGTGCCAAACTGTTGCAAGCGATCCCCTGAAAGCTTTTTCGGTGGAAACAGATGGGTTTGTATCATGGGAAACAGAATTAGCCCTCGACGTCTGAACAACTTTTTTTGAAAAAATCCCTAAGCCGCGCGGTCACAATTTCAGCAAAAATCTGACGTTCTTCAATTCACTCAAAAATGGTGCCAAACTGTTGCAAACGATCCTCTGATAGCTTTTTCGGAGGAAACAGATGGGTTTGTATCATGGGAAAAAGAATTAGCCCTCGACGTCTGAACAACTTTTTTTGAAAAAAATCCCTAAGCCGCGCGGTCACAATTTCAGCAAAAATCTGACGTTCTGCAATTCACTCAAAAATGGTGCCAAACTGTTGCAAACGATCGACTGAAAGCTTTTTCGGTGGAAACAGATGGGTTTGTATCATGGGAAACAGAATTAGCCCTCGCCCTCTGAACAACTTTTTTTGAAAAAATCCCTAAGCCGCGCGGTCACAATTTCAGCAAAAATCTGAGGTTCTGCAATTCACTCAAAAATCGTGCCAAACTGTTGCAAACGATCCCCTGAAAGCTTTTTCGGTGGAAACAGATGGGTTTGTATCATGGGAAACAGAATTAGCCCTCGACGTCTGAACAACTTTTTTTGAAAAAAATCCCTAAGCCGCGCGGTCACAATTTCAGCAAAAATCTGACGTTTTGCAATTCACTCAAAAATGGTGCCAAACCGTTGCAAACCATCCCGTGAAAGCTTTTTCAGTGGAAACAGATGGGTTTGTATCATGGGAATCAGAATTAGCCTTCGACGTCTGAACAACTTTTTTTGAAAAAAACCCTAAGCCGCGCGGTCACAATTTCAGCAAAAATCTGAGGTTCTGCAATTCCCTCAAAAATGGTGCCAAACTGTTGCAAACGATCCTCTGATAGCTTTTTCGGAGGAAACAGATGGGTTTGTATCATGGGAAACAGAATTAGCCCTCAACGTCTGAAAAACTTTTTTTGAAAAAATCCCTAAGCCCCGCGGTCACAATTTCAGCAAAAATCTGAGGTTCTGCAATTCACTCAAAAATGGTGCCAAACTGTTGCAAACGATCCCCTGAAAGCTTTTTCGGTGGAAACAGATGGGTTTGTATCATGGGAAACAGAATTAGCCCGCGACGTCTGAACAACTTTTTTTGAAAAAAATCCCTAAGCCGCGCGGTCACAATTTCAGCAAAAATCTGACCTTCTGCAATTCCCTCAAAAATGGTGCCAAACTGTTGCAAACGATCCCCTGAAAGCTTTTTCGGTGGAAACAGATGGGTTTGTATCATGGGAAAAAGAATTAGCCCTCGACGTCTGAACAACTTTTTTTGAAAAAAATCCCTAAGCCGCGCGGTCACAATTTCAGCAAAAATCTGACATTCTGAAATTCACTCAAAAATGTTGCCAAACTGTTGCAAGCGATCCCCTGAAAGCTTTTTCGGTGGAAACAGATGGGTTTGTATCATGGGAAACAGAATTAGCCCTCGACGTCTGAACAACTTTTTTTGAAAAAATCCCTAAGCCGCGCGGTCACAATTTCAGCAAAAATCTGACGTTCTGCAATTCACTCAAAAATGGTGCCAAACTGTTGCAAACGATCCCCTGAAAGCTTTTTCGGTGGAAACAGATGGGTTTGTATCATGGGAAACAGAATTAGCCCTCGATGTCTGAACAAGTTTTGTTGAAAAAAATCCCTAAGCCGCGCAGTCACAATTTCAGCAAAAATCTGACGTTTTGCAATTCACTCAAAAATGGTGCCAAACTGTTGCAAACCATCCCGTGAAAGCTTTTTCGGTGGAAACAGATGGGTTTGTATCATGGGAAACAGACTTAGCCCTCGACGTCTGAAAAACTTTTTTTGAAAAAATCCCTAAGCCGCGCGGTCACAATTTCAGCAAATATCTGACGTTCTGCAATTCACTCAAAAATGGTGCCCAACTGTTGCAAACGATCACCTGAAAGCTTTTTCGGTGGAAACAGATGGGTTTGTATCATGGGAAACAGAATTAGCAATAGAGGTCTGAAGAACTTTTTTTAAAAAAATCCCTAAGCCGCGCGGTCACAATTTCAGCAAAAATCTGACGTTCTGCAATTCACTCAAAAATGGTGCCAAACTGTTGCAAACGATCCCCTGAAAGCTTTTTCAGTGGAAACAGATGGGTTTGTATCATGGGAAACAGAATTAGCCCTCGACGTCTGAACAACTTTTTTTGAAAAAATCCCTAAGCCGCGCGGTCACAATTTCAGCAAAAATCTGACGTTCTGCAAATCACTCAAAAATGGTGCCAAACTGTTGCAAACGATCCCCTGACAGCTTTTTTGGTGGAAACAGATGGGTTTGTATCATGGGAAACAGAATTAGCCCTCGACGTCTGAAGAACTTTTTTTGAAAAAATCCCTAAGCCGCGCGGTCACAATTTCAGCAAAAATCTGACGTTTTGCAATTCACTCAAAAATGGTGCCAAACTGTGGCAAGCGATCCCCTGAAAGCTTTTTCGGTGGAAATAGATGGGTTTGTATCATGGGAAAAAGAATTAGCCCTCGACGTCTGAACAACTTTTTTTGAAAAAAACCCTAAGCCGCGCGGTCACAATTTCAGCAAAAATCTGAGGTTCTGCAATTCACTCAAAAATGGTGCCAAACTGTTGCAAACGATCTCCTGAAAGCTTTTTCGGTGGAAACAGATGGGTTTGTATCATGAGAAACAGAATTAGCCCTCGACGTCTGAACAACTTTTTTTGAAAAAAATCCCTAAGCCGCGCGGTCACAATTTCAGCAAAAATCTGACGTTCTGCAATTCCCTCAAAAATGGTGCCAAACTGTTGCAAACGATCCCCTGAAAGCTTTTTCAATGGAAACAGATGGGTTTGTATCATGGGAAACAGAATTAGCCCTCGACGTCTGAACAACTTTTTTTGAAAAAAATCCCTAAGCCGCGCGGTCACAATTTCAGCAAAAATCTGACGTTTTGCAATTCACTCAAAAATGGTGCCAAACTGTTGCAAACCATCCCGTGAAAGCTTTTTCAGTGCAAACAGATGGGTTTGTATCATGGGAAACAGAATTAGCCCTCGACGTCTGAACAACTTTTTTTGAAAAAAATCCCTAAGCCGCGCGGTCACAATTTCAGCAAAAATCTGACGTTTTGCAATTCACTCAAAAATGGTGCCAAACCGTTGCAAACCATCCCGTGAAAGCTTTTTCAGTGGAAACAGATGGGTTTGTATCATGGGAAACAGACTTAGCCCTCGACGTCTGAACAACTTTTTTTGAAAAAAATCCCTAAGCCGCGCGGTCACAATTTCAGCAAAAATCTGACGTTCTACAATTCCCTCAAAAATGGTGCCAAACTGTTGCAAACGATCCCCTGAAAGCTTTTTCGGTGGAAACAGATGGGTTTGTATCATGGGAAACAGAATTAGCCCTCGACGTCTGAACAACTTTTTTTGAAAAAAATCCCTAAGCCGCGCGGTCACAATTTCAGCAAAAATCTGACGTTCTGCAATTCACTCAAAAATGGTGCCAAACTGTTGCAAACGATCGACTGAAAGCTTTTTCGGTGGAAACAGATGGGTTTGTATCATGGGAAACAGAATTAGCCCTCGCCCTCTGAACAACTTTTTTTGAAAAAATCCCTAAGCCGCGCGGTCACAATTTCAGCAAAAATCTGGGGTTCTGCAATTCACTCAAAAATCGTGCCAAACTGTTCCAAACGATCCCCTGAACGCTTTTTCGGTGGAAACAGATGGGTTTGTATCATGGGAAACAGAATTAGCCCTCAACGTCTGAACAACTTTTTTTGAAAAAATCCCTAAGCCGCGCGGTCACAATTTCAGTAAAATTCTGACGTTCTGCAATTCACTCAAAAATGGTGCCAAACTGTTGCAAACGATCCCCTGATAGCTTTTTCGGTGGAAACAGATGGGTTTGTATCATGGGAATCAGAATTAGCCTTCGACGTCTGAACAACTTTTTTTGAAAAAAACCCTAAGCCGCGCGGTCACAATTTCAGCAAAAATCTGAGGTTCTGCAATTCACTCAAAAATGTTGCCAAACTGTTGCAAACGATCCTCTGATAGCTTTTTCGGAGGAAACAGATGGGTTTGTATCATGGGAAACAGAATTAGCCCGCGACGTCTGAACAACTTTTTTTGAAAAAAATCCCTAAGCCGCGCGGTCACAATTTCAGCAAAAATCTGACCTTCTGCAATTCCCTCAAAAATGGTGCCAAACTGTTGCAAACTATCCCCTGAAAGCTTTTTCGGTGGAAACAGATGGGTTTGTATCATGGGAAACCGAATTAGCCCTCGACGTCTGAACAACTTTTTTTGAAAAAATCCCTAAGCCGCACGGTCACAATTTCAGCAAAAATCTGAGGTTCTGCAATTCACTCAAAAATGGTGCCAAACTGTTGCAAACGATCCCCTGAAAGCTTTTTCGGTGGAAACAGATGGGTTTGTATCATGGGAAACAGAATTAGCCCTCGACGTCTGAAGAACTTTTTTTGAAAAAATCCCTAAGCCGCGCGGTCACAATTTCAGCAAAAATCTGACGTTCTGCAATTCACTCAAAAATGGTGCCAAACTGTTGCAAACGATCCCCTGACAGCTTTTTCAGTGGAAACAGATGGGTTTGTATCATGGGAAACAGAATTAGCCCTCGACGTCTAAACAACTTTTGTTGAAAAAAACCCTAAGCCGCGCGGTCACAATTTCAGTAAAATTCTGACGTTCTGCAATTCACTCAAAAATGGTGCCAAACTGTTGCAAACGATCCCCTGATAGCTTTTCGGTGGAAACAGATGGGTTTGTATCATGGGAATCAGAATTAGCCTTCGACGTCTGAACAACTTTTTTTGAAAAAAACCCTAAGCCGCGCGGTCACAATTTCAGCAAAAATCTGAGGTTCTGCAATTCCCTCAAAAATGGTGCCAAACTGTTGCAAACGATCCTCTGATAGCTTTTTCGGAGGAAACAGATGGGTTTGCATCATGGGAAACAGAATTAGCCCTCAACGTCTGAAAAACTTTTTTTGAAAAAATCCCTAAGCCCCGCGGTCACAATTTCAGCAAAAATCTGAGGTTCTGCAATTCACTCAAAAATGGTGCCAAACTGTTGCAAACGATCCCCTGAAAGCTTTTTCGGTGGAAACAGATGGGTTTGTATCATGGGAAACAGAATTAGCCCGCGACGTCTGAACAACTTTTTTTGAAAAAAATCCCTAAGCCGCGCGGTCACAATTTCAGCAAAAATCTGACCTTCTGCAATTCCCTCAAAAATGGTGCCAAACTGTTGCAAACGATCTCCTGAAAGCTTTTTCGGTGGAAACAGATGGGTTTGTATCATGGGAAAAAGAATTAGCCCTCGAGGTCTGAACAACTTTTTTTGAAAAAAATCCCTAAGCCGCGCGGTCACAATTTCAGCAAAAATCTGACATTCTGAAATTCACTCAAAAATGTTGCCAAACTGTTGCAAGCGATCCCCTGAAAGCTTTTTCGGTGGAAACAGATGGGTTTGTATCATGGGAAACAGAATTAGCCCTCGACGTCTGAACAACTTTTGTTGAAAAAAACCCTAAGCCGCGCGGTCACAATTTCAGTAAAATTCTGACGTTCTGCAATTCACTCAAAAATGGTGCCAAACTGTTGCAAACGATCCCCTGATAGCTTTTCGGTGGAAACAGATGGGTTTGTATCATGGGAATCAGAATTAGCCTTCGACGTCTGAACAACTTTTTTTGAAAAAAACCCTAAGCCGCGCGGTCACAATTTCAGCAAAAATCTGAGGTTCTGCAATTCCCTCAAAAATGGTGCCAAACTGTTGCAAACGATCCTCTGATAGCTTTTTCGGAGGAAACAGATGGGTTTGCATCATGGGAAACAGAATTAGCCCTCAACGTCTGAAAAACTTTTTTTGAAAAAATCCCTAAGCCCCGCGGTCACAATTTCAGCAAAAATCTGAGGTTCTGCAATTCACTCAAAAATGGTGCCAAACTGTTGCAAACGATCCCCTGAAAGCTTTTTCGGTGGAAACAGATGGGTTTGTATCATGGGAAACAGAATTAGCCCGCGACGTCTGAACAACTTTTTTTGAAAAAAATCCCTAAGCCGCGCGGTCACAATTTCAGCAAAAATCTGACCTTCTGCAATTCCCTCAAAAATGGTGCCAAACTGTTGCAAACGATCTCCTGAAAGCTTTTTCGGTGGAAACAGATGGGTTTGTATCATGGGAAAAAGAATTAGCCCTCGAGGTCTGAACAACTTTTTTTGAAAAAAATCCCTAAGCCGCGCGGTCACAATTTCAGCAAAAATCTGACATTCTGAAATTCACTCAAAAATGTTGCCAAACTGTTGCAAGCGATCCCCTGAAAGCTTTTTCGGTGGAAACAGATGGGTTTGTATCATGGGAAACAGAATTAGCCCTCGACGTCTGAACAACTTTTTTTGAAAAAATCCCTAAGCCGCGCGGTCACAATTTCAGCAAAAATCTGACGTTCTGCAATTCACTCAAAAATGGTGCCAAACTGTTGCAAACGATCCCCTGAAAGCTTTTTCGGTGGAAACAGATGGGTTTGTATCATGGGAAACAGAATTAGCCCTCGATGTCTGAACAACTTTTGTTGAAAAAAATCCCTAAGCCGCGCAGTCACAATTTCAGCAAAAATCTGACGTTTTGCAATTCACTCAAAAATGGTGCCAAACTGTTGCAAACCATCCCGTGAAAGCTTTTTCGGTGGAAACAGATGGGTTTGTATCATGGGAAACAGACTTAGCCCTCGACGTCTGAAAAACTTTTTTTGAAAAAAATCCCTAATCCGCGCGGTCACAATTTCAGCAAATATCTGACGTTCTGCAATTCACTCAAAAATGGTGCCCAACTGTTGCAAACGATCACCTGAAAGCTTTTTCGGTGGAAACAGATGGGTTTGTATCATGGGAAACAGAATTAGCAATAGAGGTCTGAAGAACTTTTTTTAAAAAAATCCCTAAGCCGCGCGGTCACAATTTCAGCAAAAATCTGACGTTCTGCAATTCACTCAAAAATGGTGCCAAACTGTTGCAAACGATCCCCTGAAAGCTTTTTCAGTGGAAACAGATGGGTTTGTATCATGGGAAACAGAATTAGCCCTCGACGTCTGAACAACATTTTTTGAAAAAATCCCTAAGCCGCGCGGTCACAATTTCAGCAAAAATCTGACGTTCTGCAAATCACTCAAAAATGGTGCCAAACTGTTGCAAACGATCCCCTGACAGCTTTTTTGGTGGAAACAGATGGGTTTGTATCATGGGAAACAGAATTAGCCCTCGACGTCTGAAGAACTTTTTTTGAAAAAATCCCTAAGCCGCGCGGTCACAATTTCAGCAAAAATCTGACGTTTTGCAATTCACTCAAAAATGGTGCCAAACTGTGGCAAGCGATCCCCTGAAAGCTTTTTCGGTGGAAATAGATGGGTTTGTATCATGGAAAAAAGAATTAGCCCTCAACGTCTGAACAACTTTTTTTGAAAAAAACCCTAAGCCGCGCGGTCACAATTTCAGCAAAAATCTGAGGTTCTGCAATTCACTCAAAAATGGTGCCAAACTGTTGCAAACGATCTCCTGAAAGCTTTTTCGGTGGAAACAGATGGGTTTGTATCATGGGAAACAGAATTAGCCCTCGACGTCTGAACAACTTTTTTTGAAAAAAATCCCTAAGTTGCGCGGTCACAATTTCAGCAAAAATCTGACATTCTGAAATTCACTCAAAAATGGTGCCAAACTGTTGCAAGCGATCCCCTGAAAGCTTTTTCGGTGGAAACAGATGGGTTTGTATCATGGGAAACAGAATTAGCCCTCGACGTCTGAACAACTTTTTTTGAAAAAATCCCTAAGCCGCGCGGTCACAATTGCAACAAAAATCTGACATTCTGAAATTCACTCAAAAATGGTGCCAAACTGTTGCACGCGATCCCCTGAAAGCTTTTTCGGTGGAAACAGATGGGTTTGTATCATGGGAAACAGAATTAGCCCTCGACGTCTGAACAACTTTTTTTGAAAAAATCCCTAAGCCGCGCGGTCACAATTTCAGCAAAAATCTGAGGTTCTGCAATTCACTCAAAAATCGTGCCAAACTGTTGCAAACGATCCCCTGAAAGCTTTTTCGGTGGAAACAGATGGGTTTGTATCATGGGAAACAGAATTAGCCCGCGACGTCTGAAGAACTTTTTTTGAAAAAAATCCCTAAGCCGTGCGGTCACAATTTCAGCAAAAATCTGACGTTCTGCAATTCACTCAAAAATGGTGCCAAACTCTTGCAAACGATCGACTGAAAGCTTTTTCGGTGGAAACAGATGGGTTTGTATGATGGGAAACAGAATTAGCCCTCGACGTCTGAACAACTTTTTTTGAAAAAATCCCTAAGCCGCGCGGTCACAATTTCAGCAAAAATCTGAGGTTCTGCAATTCACTCAAAAATCGTGCCAAACTGTTGCAAACGATCCCCTGAAAGCTTTTTCGGTGGAAACAGATGGGTTTGTATCATGGGAAACAGAATTAGCCCTCGACGTCTGAAGAACTTTTTTTGAAAAAAATCCCTAGCCGCGCGGTCACAATTTCAGCAAAAATCTGACGTTCTGCAATTCACTCAAAAATGGTGCCAAACTGTTGCAAACGATCCTCTGATAGCTTTTTCGGAGGAAACAGATGGGTTTGCATCATGGGAAACAGAATTAGCCCTCAACGTCTGAAAAACTTTTTTTGAAAAAATCCCTAAGCCCCGCGGTCACAATTTCAGCAAAAATCTGAGGTTCTGCAATTCACTCAAAAATGGTGCCAAACTGTTGCAAACGATCCCCTGAAAGCTTTTTCAGTGGAAACAGATGGGTTTGTATCATGGGAAACAGAATTAGCCCGCGACGAGTGAGCAACTTTTTTTGAAAAAAATCCCTAAGCCGCGCGGTCACAATTTCAGCAAAAATCTGACCTTCTGCAATTCCCTCAAAAATGGTGCCAAACTGTTGCAATCGATCTCCTGAAAGCTTTTTCGGTGGAAACAGATGGGTTTGTATCATGGGAAACAGAATTAGCCCTCGTCGTCTGAACAACTTTTTTTGAAAAAAATCCCTAAGCCGCGCGGTCACAATCTCAGCAAAAATCTGACCTTCTGAAATTCCCTCAAAAATGGTGCCAAACTGTTGCAAACGATCTCCTGAAAGCTTTTTCGGTGGAAAGAGATGGCTTTTTATGATGGGAAACAGAATTAGCCCTCGACCTCTGAACAACTTTTTTTGAAAAAATCCCTAAGCCGCGCGGTCACAATTGCAGCAAAAATCTGAGGTTCTGCAATTCACTCAAAAATGGTGCCAAACTGTAGCAAGCGATCCCCTGAAAGCTTTTTCGGTGGAAACAGATGGGTTTGTATCATGGGAAACAGAATTAGCCCTCGACGTCTGAAAAACTTTTTTTGAAAAAATCCCTAAGCCGCGCGGTCACAATTTCAGCAAATATCTGACGTTCTGCAATTCACTAAAAAATGGTGCCCAACTGTTGCAAACGATCACCTGAAAGCTTTTTCGGTGGAAACAGATGGGTTTGTATCATTGGAAACAGAATTAGCAATAGAGGTCTGAAGAACTTTTTTTAAAAAAATCCCTAAGCCGCGCGGTCACAATTTCAGCAAAAATCTGATGTTCTGCAATTCACTCAAAAATGGTGCCAAACTGTTGCAAACGATCCCCTGAAAGCTTTTTCAGTGGAAACAGATGGGTTTGTATCATGGGAAACAGAATTAGCCCTCGACGTCTGAACAACTTTTTTTGAAAAAATCCCTAAGCCGCGCGGTCACAATTTCAGCAAAAATCTGACGTTCTGCAAATCACTCAAAAATGGTGCCAAACTGTTGCAAACGATCCCCTGACAGCTTTTTTGGTGGAAACAGATGGGTTTGTATCATGGGAAACAGAATTAGCCCTCGACGTCTGAAGAACTTTTTTTGAAAAAATCCCTAAGCCGCGCGGTCACAATTTCAGCAAAAATCTGACGTTTTGCAATTCACTCAAAAATGGTGCCAAACTGTGGCAAGCGATCCCCTGAAAGCTTTTTCGGTGGAAACAGATGGGTTTGTATCATGGGAAAAAGAATTAGCCCTCGACGTCTGAACAACTTTTTTTGAAAAAAACCCTAAGCCGCGCGGTCACAATTTCAGCAAAAATCTGAGGTTCTGCAATTCACTCAAAAATGGTGCCAAACTGTTGCAAACGATCCCCTGAAAGCTTTTTCAGTGGAAACAGATGGGTTTGTATCATGGGAAACAGAATTAGCCCGCGACGAGTGAGCAACTTTTTTTGAAAAAAATCCCTAAGCCGCGCGGTCACAATTTCAGCAAAAATCTGACCTTCTGCAATTCCCTCAAAAATGGTGCCAAACTGTTGCAATCGATCTCCTGAAAGCTTTTTCGGTGGAAACAGATGGGTTTGTATCATGGGAAACAGAATTAGCCCTCGACGTCTAAACAACTTTTGTTGAAAAAAACCCTAAGCCGCGCGGTCACAATTTCAGCAAAAATCTGACGTTCTGCAATTCACTCAAAAATGGTGCCAAACTGTTGCAAACGATCCTCTGATAGCTTTTTCGGAGGAAACAGATGGGTTTGCATCATGGGAAACAGAATTAGCCCTCAACGTCTGAAAAACTTTTTTTGAAAAAATCCCTAAGCCCCGCGGTCACAATTTCAGCAAAAATCTGAGGTTCTGCAATTCACTCAAAAATGGTGCCAAACTGTTGCAAACGATCCCCTGAAAGCTTTTTCAGTGGAAACAGATGGGTTTGTATCATGGGAAACAGAATTAGCCCGCGACGAGTGAGCAACTTTTTTTGAAAAAAATCCCTAAGCCGCGCGGTCACAATTTCAGCAAAAATCTGACCTTCTGCAATTCCCTCAAAAATGGTGCCAAACTGTTGCAATCGATCTCCTGAAAGCTTTTTCGGTGGAAACAGATGGGTTTGTATCATGGGAAACAGAATTAGCCCTCGTCGTCTGAACAACTTTTTTTGAAAAAAATCCCTAAGCCGCGCGGTCACAATCTCAGCAAAAATCTGACCTTCTGAAATTCCCTCAAAAATGGGGCCAAACTGTTGCAAACGATCTCCTGAAAGCTTTTTCGGTGGAAAGAGATGGCTTTTTATGATGGGAAACAGAATTAGCCCTCGACCTCTGAACAACTTTTTTTGAAAAAATCCCTAAGCCGCGCGGTCACAATTGCAGCAAAAATCTGAGGTTCTGCAATTCACTCAAAAATGGTGCCAAACTGTAGCAAGCGATCCCCTGAAAGCTTTTTCGGTGGAAACAGATGGGTTTGTATCATGGGAAACAGAATTAGCCCTCGACGTCTGAAAAACTTTTTTTGAAAAAATCCCTAAGCCGCGCGGTCACAATTTCAGCAAATATCTGACGTTCTGCAATTCACTCAAAAATGGTGCCCAACTGTTGCAAACGATCACCTGAAAGCTTTTTCGGTGGAAACAGATGGGTTTGTATCATGGGAAACAGAATTAGCAATAGAGGTCTGAAGAACTTTTTTTAAAAAAATCCCTAAGCCGCGCGGTCACAATTTCAGCAAAAATCTGATGTTCTGCAATTCACTCAAAAATGGTGCCAAACTGTTGCAAACGATCCCCTGAAAGCTTTTTTGGTGGAAACAGATGGGTTTGTATCATGGGAAACAGAATTAGCCCTCGACGTCTGAAGAACTTTTTTTGAAAAAATCCCTAAGCCGCGCGGTCACAATTTCAGCAAAAATCTGACGTTTTGCAATTCACTCAAAAATGGTTCCAAACTGTTGCAAACGATCTCCTGAAAGCTTTTTCGGTGGAAACAGATGGGTTTGTATCATGGGAAACAGAATTAGCCCTCGACGTCTGAACAACTTTTTTTGAAAAAAATCCCTAAGTCGCGCGGTCACAATTTCAGCAAAAATCTGACATTCTGAAATTCACTCAAAAATGGTGCCAAACTGTTGCAAGCGATCCCCTGAAAGCTTTTTCGGTGGAAACAGATGGGTTTGTATCATGGGAAACAGAATTAGCCCTCGATGTCTGAACAACTTTTTTTGAAAAAATCCCTAAGGCGCGCGGTCACAATTGCAACAAAAATCTGACATTCTGAAATTCACTCAAAAATGGTGCCAAACTGTTGCAAACGATCTCCTGAAAGCTTTTTCGGTGGAAACAGATGGGTTTGTATCATGGGAAACAGAATTAGCCCTCGACGTCTGAACAACTTTTTTTGAAAAAAATCCCTAAGTCGCGCGGTCACAATTTCAGCAAAAATCTGACATTCTGAAATTCACTCAAAAATGGTGCCAAACTGTTGCAAGCGATCCCCTGAAAGCTTTTTCGGTGGAAACAGATGGGTTTGTATCATGGGAAACAGAATTAGCAATAGAGGTCTGAAGAACTTTTTTTAAAAAAATCCCTAAGCCGCGCGGTCACAATTTCAGCAAAAATCTGATGTTCTGCAATTCACTCAAAAATGGTGCCAAACTGTTGCAAACGATCCCCTGAAAGCTTTTTTGGTGGA
Organism: Podarcis tiliguerta; assembly: GCF_965153285.1. Classification (NCBI taxonomy): domain Eukaryota; kingdom Metazoa; phylum Chordata; class Lepidosauria; order Squamata; family Lacertidae; genus Podarcis; species Podarcis tiliguerta. Next base: position 15,089,114 of record NC_139545.1, on the reverse strand, counting down.
AACAGATGGGTTTGTATCATGGGAAACAGAATTAGCCCTCGACGTCTGAAGAACTTTTTTTGAAAAAATCCCTAAGCCGCGCGGTCACAATTTCAGCAAAAATCTGACGTTTTGCAATTCACTCAAAAATGGTGCCAAACTGTGGCAAGCGATCCCCTGAAAGCTTTTTCGGTGGAAACAGATGGGTTTGTATCATGGGAAAAAGAATTAGCCCTCGACGTCTGAACAACTTTTTTTGAAAAAAACCCTAAGCCGCGCGGTCACAATTTCAGCAAAAATCTGAGGTTCTGCAATTCACTCAAAAATGGTGCCAAACTGTTGCAAACGATCTCCTGAAAGCTTTTTCGGTGGAAACAGATGGGTTTGTATCATGGGAAACAGAATTAGCCCTCGACGTCTGAACAACTTTTTTTGAAAAAAATCCCTAAGTCGCGCGGTCACAATTTCAGCAAAAATCTGACATTCTGAAATTCACTCAAAAATGGTGCCAAACTGTTGCAAGCGATCCCCTGAAAGCTTTTTCGGTGGAAACAGATGGGTTTGTATCATGGGAAACAGAATTAGCCCTCGATGTCTGAACAACTTTTTTTGAAAAAATCCCTAAGGCGCGCGGTCACAATTGCAACAAAAATCTGACATTCTGAAATTCACTCAAAAATGGTGCCAAACTGTTGCACGCGATCCCCTGAAAGCTTTTTCGGTGGAAACAGATGGGTTTGTATCATGGGAAACAGAATTAGCCCTCGACGTCTGAACAACTTTTTTTGAAAAAATCCCTAAGCCGCGCGGTCACAATTTCAGCAAAAATCTGAGGTTCTGCAATTCACTCAAAAATCGTGCCAAACTGTTGCAAACGATCCCCTGAAAGCTTTTTCGGTGGAAACAGATGGGTTTGTATCATGGGAAACAGAATTAGCCCTCGACGTCTGAAGAACTTTTTTTGAAAAAAATCCCTAAGCCGCGCGGTCACAATTTCAGCAAAAATCTGACGTTCTGCAATTCACTCAAAAATGGTGCCAAACTGTTGCAAACGATCGACTGAAAGCTTTTTCGGTGGAAACAGATGGGTTTGTATGATGGGAAACAGAATTAGCCCTCGACGTCTGAACAACTTTTTTTGAAAAAATCCCTAAGCCGCGCGGTCACAATTTCAGCAAAAATCTGAGGTTCTGCAATTCACTCAAAAATCGTGCCAAACTGTTGCAAACGATCCCCTGAAAGCTTTTTCGGTGGAAACAGATGGGTTTGTATCATGGGAAACAGAATTAGCCCTCGACGTCTGAAGAACTTTTTTTGAAAAAAATCCCTAAGCCGCGCGGTCACAATTTCAGCAAAAATCTGACGTTCTGCAATTCACTCAAAAATGGTGCCAAACTGTTGCAAACGATCGACTGAAAGCTTTTTCGGTGGAAACAGATGGGTTTGTATGATGGGAAACAGAATTAGCCCTCGACGTCTGAACAACTTTTTTTGAAAAAATCCCTAAGCCGCGCGGTCACAATTTCAGCAAAAATCTGAGGTTCTGCAATTCACTCAAAAATCGTGCCAAACTGTTGCAAACGATCCCCTGAAAGCTTTTTCGGTGGAAACAGATGGGTTTGTATCATGGGAAACAGAATTAGCCCTCGACGTCTGAAGAACTTTTTTTGAAAAAAATCCCTAAGCCGCGCGGTCACAATTTCAGCAAAAATCTGACGTTCTGCAATTCACTCAAAAATGGTGCCAAACTGTTGCAAACGATCCCCTGCTAGCTTTTTCGGTGGAAACAGATGGGTTTGTATCATGGGAAACAGAATTAGCCCTCGACGTCTGAACAACTTTTTTTGAAAAAAACCCTAAGCCGCGCGGTCACAATTTCAGCAAAAATCTGAGGTTCTGCAATTCACTCAAAAATGGTGCCAAACTGTTGCAAACGATCCTCTGATAGCTTTTTCGGAGGAAACAGATGGGTTTGCATCATAGGAAACAGAATTAGCCCTCAACGTCTGAAAAACTTTTTTTGAAAAAATCCCTAAGCCGCGCGGTCACAATTTCAGCAAAAATCTGACCTTCTGCAATTCCCTCAAAAATGGTGCCAAACTGTTGCAATCGATCTCCTGAAAGCTTTTTCGGTGGAAACAGATGGGTTTGTATCATGGGAAACAGAATTAGCCCTCGTCGTCTGAACAACTTTTTTTGAAAAAAATCCCTAAGCCGCGCGGTCACAATCTCAGCAAAAATCTGACCTTCTGAAATTCCCTCAAAAATGGTGCCAAACTGTTGTAACCGATCTCCTGAAAGCTTTTTCGGTGGAAAGAGATGGCTTTTTATGATGGGAAACAGAATTAGCCCTCAACCTCTGAACAACTTTTTTTGAAAAAATCCCTAAGCCGCGCGGTCACAATTGCAGCAAAAATCTGAGGTTCTGCAATTCACTCAAAAATGGTGCCAAACTGTAGCAAGCGATCCCCTGAATGCTTTTTCGGTGGAAACAGATGGGTTTGTATCATGGGAAACAGAATTAGCAATAGAGGTCTGAAGAACTTTTTTTAAAAAAATCCCTAAGCCGCGCGGTCACAATTTCAGCAAAAATCTGACATTCTGCAATTCACTCAAAAATGGTGCCAAACTGTTGCAAACGATCCCCTGAAAGCTTTTTCAGTGGAAACAGATGGGTTTGTATCATCGGAAACAGAATTAGCCCTCGACGTCTGAACAACTTTTTTTGAAAAAATCCCTAAGCCGCGCGGTCACAATTTCAGCAAAAATCTGACGTTCTGCAAATCACTCAAAAATGGTGCCAAACTGTTGCAAACGATCCCCTGACAGCTTTTTTGGTGGAAACAGATGGGTTTGTATCATGGGAAACAGAATTAGCCCTCGACGTCTGAAGAACTTTTTTTGAAAAAATCCCTAAGCCGCGCGGTCACAATTTCAGCAAAAATCTGACGTTCTGCAATTCACTCAAAAATGGTGCCAAACTGTGGCAAGCGATCCCCTGAAAGCTTTTTCAGTGGAAACAGATGGGTTTGTATCATGGGAAAAAGAATTAGCCCTCGACGTCTGAACAACTTTTTTTAAAAAAACCCTAAGCCGCGCGGTCACAATTTCATCAAAAATCTGAGGTTCTGCAATTCACTCAAAAATGGTGCCAAACTGTTGCAAACGATCTCCTGAAAGCTTTTTCGGTGGAAACAGATGGGTTTGTATCATGGGAAACAGAATTAGCCCTCGACGTCTGAACAACTTTTTTTGAAAAAAATCCCTAAGTCACAATTTCAGCAAAAATCTGACGTTCTGAAATTCACTCAAAAATGGTCCCAAACTGTTGCAAGCGATCCCCTGAAAGCTTTTTCGGTGGAAACAGATGGGTTTGTATCATGGGAAACAGAATTAGCCCTCGACGTCTCAACAACTTTTTTTGAAAAAATCCCTAAGCCGCGCGGTCACAATTGCAACAAAAATCTGACATTCTGAAATTCACTCAAAAATGGTGCCAAACTGTTGCAAGCGATCCCCTGAAAGCTTTTTCGGTGGAAACAGATGGGTTTGTATCATGGGAAACAGAATTAACCCTCGACGTCTGAACAACTTTTTTTGAAAAAATCCCTAAGCCGCGCGGTCACAATTTCAGCAAAAATCTGACGTTCTGCAATTCACTCAAAAATGGTGCCAAACTGTTGCAAACGATCGACTGAAAGCTTTTTCGGTGGAAACAGATGGGTTTGTATCATGGGAAACAGAATTAGCCCTCGACGTCTGATCAACTTTTTTTGAAAAAATCCCTAAGCCGCGCGGTCACAATTTCAGCAAAAATCTGAGGTTCTGCAATTCACTCAAAAATCGTGCCAAACTGTTGCAAACGATCCCCTGAAAGCTTTTTCGGTGGAAACAGATGGGTTTGTATCATGGGAAACAGAATTAGCCCTCGACGTCTGAAGAACTTTTTTTGAAAAAAATCCCTAAGCCGCGCGGTCACAATTTCAGCAAAAATCTGACGTTCTGCAATTCACTCAAAAATGGTGCCAAACTGTTGCAAACGATCCCCTGATAGCTTTTTCGGTGGAAACAGATGGGTTTGTATGATGGGAAACAGAATTAGCCCTCGACGTCTGAACAACTTTTTTTGAAAAAATCCCTAAGCCGCGCGGTCACAATTTCAGCAAAAATCTGAGGTTCTGCAATTCACTCAAAAATCGTGCCAAACTGTTGCAAACGATCCCCTGAAAGCTTTTTCGGTGGAAACAGATGGGTTTGTATCATGGGAAACAGAATTAGCCCTCGACGTCTGAAGAACTTTTTTTGAAAAAATCCCTAAGCCGCGCGGTCACAATTTCAGCAAAAATCTGAGGTTCTGCAATTCACTCAAAAATCGTGCCAAACTGTTGCAAACGATCCCCTGAAAGCTTTTTCGGTGGAAGCAGATGGGTTTGTATCATGGGAAACAGAATTAGCCCTCGACGTCTGAAGAACTTTTTTTGAAAAAAAATCCCTAAGCCGCGCGGTCACAATTTCAGCAAAAATCTGACGTTCTGCAATTCACTCAAAAATGGTGCCAAACTGTTGCAAACGATCGACTGAAAGCTTTTTCGGTGGAAACAGATGGGTTTGTATGATGGGAAACAGAATTAGCCCTCGACGTCTGAACAACTTTTTTTGAAAAAATCCCTAAGCCGCGCGGTCACAATTTCAGCAAAAATCTGAGGTTCTGCAATTCACTCAAAAATCGTGCCAAACTGTTGCAAACGATCCCCTGAAAGCTTTTTCGGTGGAAACAGATGGGTTTGTATCATGGGAAACAGAATTAGCCCTCGACGTCTGAACAACTTTTTTTGAAAAAAATCCCTAAGTCACAATTTCAGCAAAAATCTGACGTTCTGAAATTCACTCAAAAATGGTCCCAAACTGTTGCAAGCGATCCCCTGAAAGCTTTTTCGGTGGAAACAGATGGGTTTGTATCATGGGAAACAGAATTAGCCCTCGACGTCTGAACAACTTTTTTTGAAAAAATCCCTAAGCCGCGCGGTCACAATTGCAACAAAAATCTGACATTCTGAAATTCACTCAAAAATGGTGCCAAACTGTTGCAAGCGATCCCCTGAAAGCTTTTTCGGTGGAAACAGATGTGTTTGTATCATGGGAAACAGAATTAGCCCTCGACGTCTGAACAACTTTTTTTGAAAAAAATCCCTAAGCCGCGCGGTCACAATTTCAGCAAAAATCTGACGTTCTGCAATTCACTCAAAAATGGTGCCAAACTGTTGCAAACGATCGACTGAAAGCTTTTTCGGTGGAAACAGATGGGTTTGTATGATGGGAAACAGAATTAGCCCTCGACGTCTGAACAACTTTTTTTGAAAAAATCCCTAAGCCGCGCGGTCACAATTTCAGCAAAAATCTGAGGTTCTGCAATTCACTCAAAAATCGTGCCAAACTGTTGCAAACGATCCCCTGAAAGCTTTTTCGGTGGAAACAGATGGGTTTGTATCATGGGAAACAGAATTAGCCCTCGACGTCTGAAGAACTTTTTTTGAAAAAATCCCTAAGCCGCGCGGTCACAATTTCAGCAAAAATCTGAGGTTCTGCAATTCACTCAAAAATCGTGCCAAACTGTTGCAAACGATCCCCTGAAAGCTTTTTCGGTGGAAACAGATGGGTTTGTATCATGGGAAACAGAATTAGCCCTCGACGTCTGAAGAACTTTTTTTGAAAAAAATCCCTAAGCCGCGCGGTCACAATTTCAGCAAAAATCTGACGTTCTGCAATTCACTCAAAAATGGTGCCAAACTGTTGCAAACGATCGACTGAAAGCTTTTTCGGTGGAAACAGATGGGTTTGTATGATGGGAAACAGAATTAGCCCTCGACGTCTGAACAACTTTTTTTGAAAAAATCCCTAAGCCGCGCGGTCACAATTTCAGCAAAAATCTGAGGTTCTGCAATTCACTCAAAAATCGTGCCAAACTGTTGCAAACGATCCCCTGAAAGCTTTTTCGGTGGAAACAGATGGGTTTGTATCATGGGAAACAGAATTAGCCCTCGACGTCTGAAGACCTTTTTTTGAAAAAAATCCCTAAGCCGCGCGGTCACAATTTCAGCAAAAATCTGACGTTCTGCAATTCACTCAAAAATGGTGCCAAACTGTTGCAAACGATCCCCTGAAAACTTTTTCAGTGGAAACAGATGGGTTTGTATCATGGGAAACAGAATTAGCCCTCGACGTCTGAACAACTTTTGTTGAAAAAAACCCTAAGCCGCGCGGTCACAATTTCAGTAAAAATCTGAGGTTCTGCAATTCACTCAAAAATCGTGCCAAACTGTTGCAAACGATCCCCTGAAAGCTTTTTCGGTGGAAACAGATGGGTTTGTATCATGGGAAACAGAATTAGCCCTCGACGTCTGAAGAACTTTTTTTGAAAAAAATGCCTAAGCCGCGCGGTCACAATTTCAGCAAAAATCTGAGGTTCTGCAATTCACTCAAAAATGGTGCCAAACTGTTGCAAACGATCGACTGAAAGCTTTTTCGGTGGAAACAGATGGGTTTGTATGATGGGAAACAGAATTAGCCCTCGACGTCTGAACAACTTTTTTTGAAAAAATCCCTAAGCCGCGCGGTCACAATTTCAGCAAAAATCTGACGTTCTGCAATTCACTCAAAAATGGTGCCAAACTGTTGCAAACGATCGACTGAAAGCTTTTTCGGTGGAAACAGATGGGTTTGTATGATGGGAAACAGAATTAGCCCTCGACGTCTGAACAACTTTTTTTGAAAAAATCCCTAAGCCGCGCGGTCACAATTTCAGCAAAAATCTGAGGTTCTGCAATTCACTCAAAAATCGTGCCAAACTGTTGCAAACGATCCCCTGAAAGCTTTTTCGGTGGAAACAGATGGGTTTGTATCATGGGAAACAGAATTAGCCCTCGACGTCTGAAGAACTTTTTTTGAAAAAATCCCTAAGCCGCGCGGTCACAATTTCAGCAAAAATCTGAGGTTCTGCAATTCACTCAAAAATCGTGCCAAACTGTTGCAAACGATCCCCTGAAAGCTTTTTCGGTGGAAACAGATGGGTTTGTATCATGGGAAACAGAATTAGCCCTCGACGTCTGAAGAACTTTTTTTGAAAAAAATCCCTAAGCCGCGCGGTCACAATTTCAGCAAAAATCTGACGTTCTGCAATTCACTCAAAAATGGTGCCAAACTGTTGCAAACGATCGACTGAAAGCTTTTTCGGTGGAAACAGATGGGTTTGTATGATGGGAAACAGAATTAGCCCTCGACGTCTGAACAACTTTTTTTGAAAAAATCCCTAAGCCGCGCGGTCACAATTTCAGCAAAAATCTGAGGTTCTGCAATTCACTCAAAAATCGTGCCAAACTGTTGCAAACGATCCCCTGAAAGCTTTTTCGGTGGAAACAGATGGGTTTGTATCATGGGAAACAGAATTAGCCCTCGACGTCTGAAGACCTTTTTTTGAAAAAAATCCCTAAGCCGCGCGGTCACAATTTCAGCAAAAATCTGACGTTCTGCAATTCACTCAAAAATGGTGCCAAACTGTTGCAAACGATCCCCTGAAAACTTTTTCAGTGGAAACAGATGGGTTTGTATCATGGGAAACAGAATTAGCCCTCGACGTCTGAACAACTTTTGTTGAAAAAAACCCTAAGCCGCGCGGTCACAATTTCAGTAAAAATCTGAGGTTCTGCAATTCACTCAAAAATCGTGCCAAACTGTTGCAAACGATCCCCTGAAAGCTTTTTCGGTGGAAACAGATGGGTTTGTATCATGGGAAACAGAATTAGCCCTCGACGTCTGAAGAACTTTTTTTGAAAAAAATGCCTAAGCCGCGCGGTCACAATTTCAGCAAAAATCTGAGGTTCTGCAATTGACTCAAAAATGGTGCCAAACTGTTGCAAACGATCGACTGAAAGCTTTTTCGGTGGAAACAGATGGGTTTGTATGATGGGAAACAGAATTAGCCTTCGACGTCTGAACAACTTTTTTTGAAAAAATCCCTAAGCCGCGCGGTCACAATTTCAGCAAAAATCTGAGGTTCTGCAATTCACTCAAAAATCGTGCCAAACTGTTGCAAACGATCCCCTGAAAGCTTTTTCGGTGGAAACAGATGGGTTTGTATCATGGGAAACAGAATTAGCCCTCGACGTCTGAAGAACTTTTTTTGAAAAAATCCCTAAGCCGCGCGGTCACAATTTCAGCAAAAATCTGAGGTTCTGCAATTCACTCAAAAATCGTGCCAAACTGTTGCAAACGATCCCCTGAAAGCTTTTTCGGTGGAAACAGATGGGTTTGTATCATGGGAAACAGAATTAGCCCTCGACGTCTGAAGAACTTTTTTTGAAAAAATCCCTAAGCCGCGCGGTCACAATTTCAGCAAAAATCTGACGTTCTGCAATTCACTCAAAAATGGTGCCAAACTGTTGCAAACGATCGACTGAAAGCTTTTTCGGTGGAAACAGATGGGTTTGTATGATGGGAAACAGAATTAGCCCTCGACGTCTGAACAACTTTTTTTGAAAAAATCCCTAAGCCGCGCGGTCACAATTTCAGCAAAAATCTGAGGTTCTGCAATTCACTCAATAATCGTGCCAAACTGTTGCAAACGATCCCCTGAAAGCTTTTTCGGTGGAAACAGATGGGTTTGTATCATGGGAAACAGAATTAGCCCTCGACGTCTGAAGAACTTTTTTTGAAAAAAATCCCTAAGCCGCGCGGTCACAATTTCAGCAAAAATCTGACGTTCTGCAATTCACTCAAAAATGGTGCCAAACTGTTGCAAACGATCCCCTGAAAGCTTTTTCAGTGGAAACAGATGGGTTTGTATCATGGGAAACAGAATTAGCCCTCGACGTCTGAACAACTTTTGTTGAAAAAAACCCTAAGCCGCGCGGTCACAATTACAGTAAAATTCTGACGTTCTGCAATTCACTCAAAAATGGTGCCAAACTGTTGCAAACGATCCCCTGCTAGCTTTTTCGGTGGAAACAGATGGGTTTGTATCATGGGAATCAGAATTAGCCTTCGACGTCTGAACAACTTTTTTTGAAAAAAACCCTAAGCCGCGCGGTCACAATTTCAGCAAAAATCTGACGTTCTGCAATTCACTCAAAAATGGTGCCAAACTGTTGCAAACGATCCTCTGATAGCTTTTTCGGAGGAAACAGATGGGTTTGCATCATGGGAAACAGAATTAGCCCTCAACGTCTCAAAAACTTTTTTTGAAAAAATCCCTAAGCCCCGCGGTCACAATTTCAGCAAAAATCTGAGGTTCTGCAATTCACTCAAAAATCGTGCCAAACTGTTGCAAACGATCCCCTGAAAGCTTTTTCGGTGGAAACAGATGGGTTTGTATCATGGGAAACAGAATTAGCCCTCGACGTCTGAACAACTTTTTTTGAAAAAAATCCCTAAGTCACAATTTCAGCAAAAATCTGACGTTCTGAAATTCACTCAAAAATGGTGCCAAACTGTTGCAAGCGATCCCCTGAAAGCTTTTTCGGTGGAAACAGATGGGTTTGTATCATGGGAAACAGAATTAGCCCTCGACGTCTGAACAACTTTTTTTGAAAAAATCCCTAAGCCGTGCGGTCACAATTGCAACAAAAATCTGACATTCTGAAATTCACTCAAAAATGGTGCCAAACTGTTGCAAGCGATCCCCTGAAAGCTTTTTCGGTGGAAACAGATGGGTTTGTATCATGGGAAACAGAATTAGCCCTCGACGTCTGAACAACTTTTTTTGAAAAAATCCCTAAGCCGCGCGGTCACAATTTCAGCAAAAATCTGACGTTCTGCAATTCACTCAAAAATGGTGCCAAACTGTTGCAAACGATCGACTGAAAGCTTTTTCGGTGGAAACAGATGGGTTTGTATCATGGGAAACAGAATTAGCCCTCGACGTCTGAACAACTTTTTTTGAAAAAATCCCTAAGCCGCGCGGTCACAATTTCAGCAAAAATCTGAGGTTCTGCAATTCACTCAAAAATTGTGCCAAACTGTTGCAAACGATCCCCTGAAAGCTTTTTCGGTGGAAACAGATGGGTTTGTATCATGGGAAACAGAATTAGCCCGCGACGTCTGAAGAACTTTTTTTGAAAAAAATCCCTAAGCCGCGCGGTCACAATTTCAGCAAAAATCTGAGGTTCTGCAATTCACTCAAAAATGGTGCCAAACTGTTGCAAACGATCGACTGAAAGCTTTTTCGGTGGAAACAGATGGGTTTGTATGATGGGAAACAGAATTAGCCCTCGACGTCTGAACAACTTTTTTTGAAAAAATCCCTAAGCCGCGCGGTCACAATTTCAGCAAAAATCTGAGGTTCTGCAATTCACTCAAAAATCGTGCCAAACTGTTGCAAACGATCCCCTGAAAGCTTTTTCGGTGGAAACAGATGGGTTTGTATCATGGGAAACAGAATTAGCCCTCGACGTCTGAAGAACTTTTTTTGAAAAAATCCCTAAGCCGCGCGGTCACAATTTCAGCAAAAATCTGAGGTTCTGCAATTCACTCAAAAATCGTGCCAAACTGTTGCAAACGATCCCCTGAAAGCTTTTTCGGTGGAAACAGATGGGTTTGTATCATGGGAAACAGAATTAGCCCTCGACGTCTGAAGAACTTTTTTTGAAAAAATCCCTAAGCCGCGCGGTCACAATTTCAGCAAAAATCTGACGTTCTGCAATTCACTCAAAAATGGTGCCAAACTGTTGCAAACGATCGACTGAAAGCTTTTTCGGTGGAAACAGATGGGTTTGTATGATGGGAAACAGAATTAGCCCTCGACGTCTGAACAACTTTTTTTGAAAAAATCCCTAAGCCGCGCGGTCACAATTTCAGCAAAAATCTGAGGTTCTGCAATTCACTCAATAATCGTGCCAAACTGTTGCAAACGATCCCCTGAAAGCTTTTTCGGTGGAAACAGATGGGTTTGTATCATGGGAAACAGAATTAGCCCTCGACGTCTGAAGAACTTTTTTTGAAAAAAATCCCTAAGCCGCGCGGTCACAATTTCAGCAAAAATCTGACGTTCTGCAATTCACTCAAAAATGGTGCCAAACTGTTGCAAACGATCCCCTGAAAGCTTTTTCAGTGGAAACAGATGGGTTTGTATCATGGGAAACAGAATTAGCCCTCGACGTCTGAACAACTTTTGTTGAAAAAAACCCTAAGCCGCGCGGTCACAATTACAGTAAAATTCTGACGTTCTGCAATTCACTCAAAAATGGTGCCAAACTGTTGCAAACGATCCCCTGCTAGCTTTTTCGGTGGAAACAGATGGGTTTGTATCATGGGAATCAGAATTAGCCTTCGACGTCTGAACAACTTTTTTTGAAAAAAACCCTAAGCCGCGCGGTCACAATTTCAGCAAAAATCTGACGTTCTGCAATTCACTCAAAAATGGTGCCAAACTGTTGCAAACGATCCTCTGATAGCTTTTTCGGAGGAAACAGATGGGTTTGCATCATGGGAAACAGAATTAGCCCTCAACGTCTCAAAAACTTTTTTTGAAAAAATCCCTAAGCCCCGCGGTCACAATTTCAGCAAAAATCTGAGGTTCTGCAATTCACTCAAAAATCGTGCCAAACTGTTGCAAACGATCCCCTGAAAGCTTTTTCGGTGGAAACAGATGGGTTTGTATCATGGGAAACAGAATTAGCCCTCGACGTCTGAACAACTTTTTTTGAAAAAAATCCCTAAGTCACAATTTCAGCAAAAATCTGACGTTCTGAAATTCACTCAAAAATGGTGCCAAACTGTTGCAAGCGATCCCCTGAAAGCTTTTTCGGTGGAAACAGATGGGTTTGTATCATGGGAAACAGAATTAGCCCTCGACGTCTGAACAACTTTTTTTGAAAAAATCCCTAAGCCGTGCGGTCACAATTGCAACAAAAATCTGACATTCTGAAATTCACTCAAAAATGGTGCCAAACTGTTGCAAGCGATCCCCTGAAAGCTTTTTCGGTGGAAACAGATGGGTTTGTATCATGGGAAACAGAATTAGCCCTCGACGTCTGAACAACTTTTTTTGAAAAAATCCCTAAGCCGCGCGGTCACAATTTCAGCAAAAATCTGACGTTCTGCAATTCACTCAAAAATGGTGCCAAACTGTTGCAAACGATCGACTGAAAGCTTTTTCGGTGGAAACAGATGGGTTTGTATCATGGGAAACAGAATTAGCCCTCGACGTCTGAACAACTTTTTTTGAAAAAATCCCTAAGCCGCGCGGTCACAATTTCAGCAAAAATCTGAGGTTCTGCAATTCACTCAAAAATTGTGCCAAACTGTTGCAAACGATCCCCTGAAAGCTTTTTCGGTGGAAACAGATGGGTTTGTATCATGGGAAACAGAATTAGCCCGCGACGTCTGAAGAACTTTTTTTGAAAAAAATCCCTAAGCCGCGCGGTCACAATTTCAGCAAAAATCTGACGTTCTGCAATTCACTCAAAAATGGTGCCAAACTGTTGCAAACGATCGACTGAAAGCTTTTTCGGTGGAAACAGATGGGTTTGTATGATGGGAAACAGAATTAGCCCTCGACGTCTGAACAACTTTTTTTGAAAAAATCCCTAAGCCGCGCGGTCACAATTTCAGCAAAAATCTGAGGTTCTGCAATTCACTCAAAAATCATGCCAAACTGTTGCAAACGATCCCCTGAAAGCTTTTTCGGTGGAAACAGATGGGTTTGTATCATTGGAAACAGAATTAGCCCTCGAAGTCTGAAGAACTTTTTTTGAAAAAATCCCTAAGCCGCGCGGTCACAATTTCAGCAAAAATCTGACGTTCTGCAATTCACTAAAAAAATGGTGCCAAACTGTTGCAAACGATCCCCTGCTAGCTTTTTCGGTGGAAACAGATGGGTTTGTATCATGGGAAACAGAATTAGCCCTCGACGTCTGAACAACTTGTTTTGAAAAAAATCCCTAAGCCGCGCGGTCACAATTTCAGCAAAAATCTGACGTTCTGCAATTCACTCAAAAATGGTGCCAAACTGTTGCAAACGATCGACTGAAAGCTTTTTCGGTGGAAACAGATGGGTTTGTATGATGGGAAACAGAATTAGCCCTCGACGTCTGAACAACTTTTTTTGAAAAAATCCCTAAGCCGCGCGGTCACAATTTCAGCAAAAATCTGAGGTTCTGCAATTCACTCAAAAATCGTGCCAAACTGTTGCAAACGATCCCCTGAAAGCTTTTTCGGTGGAAACAGATGGGTTTGTATCATGGGAAACAGAATTAGCCCTCGACGTCTGAAGAACTTTTTTTGAAAAAAATCCCTAAGCCGCGCGGTCACAATTTCAGCAAAAATCTGACGTTCTGCAATTCACTCAAAAATGGTGCCAAACTGTTGCAAACGATCCCCTGAAAGCTTTTTCAGTGGAAACAGATGGGTTTGTATCATGGGAAACAGAATTAGCCCTCGACGTCTGAACAACTTTTGTTGAAAAAATCCCTAAGCCGCGCGGTCACAATTTCAGCAAAAATCTGAGGTTCTGCAATTCACTCAAAAATCATGCCAAACTGTTGCAAACGATCCCCTGAAAGCTTTTTCGGTGGAAACAGATGGGTTTGTATCATTGGAAACAGAATTAGCCCTCGAAGTCTGAAGAACTTTTTTTGAAAAAATCCCTAAGCCGCGCGGTCACAATTTCAGCAAAAATCTGACGTTCTGCAATTCACTAAAAAAATGGTGCCAAACTGTTGCAAACGATCCCCTGCTAGCTTTTTCGGTGGAAACAGATGGGTTTGTATCATGGGAAACAGAATTAGCCCTCGACGTCTGAACAACTTGTTTTGAAAAAAATCCCTAAGCCGCGCGGTCACAATTTCAGCAAAAATCTGACGTTCTGCAATTCACTCAAAAATGGTGCCAAACTGTTGCAAACGATCGACTGAAAGCTTTTTCGGTGGAAACAGATGGGTTTGTATGATGGGAAACAGAATTAGCCCTCGACGTCTGAACAACTTTTTTTGAAAAAATCCCTAAGCCGCGCGGTCACAATTTCAGCAAAAATCTGAGGTTCTGCAATTCACTCAAAAATCGTGCCAAACTGTTGCAAACGATCCCCTGAAAGCTTTTTCGGTGGAAACAGATGGGTTTGTATCATGGGAAACAGAATTAGCCCTCGACGTCTGAAGAACTTTTTTTGAAAAAAATCCCTAAGCCGCGCGGTCACAATTTCAGCAAAAATCTGACGTTCTGCAATTCACTCAAAAATGGTGCCAAACTGTTGCAAACGATCCCCTGAAAGCTTTTTCAGTGGAAACAGATGGGTTTGTATCATGGGAAACAGAATTAGCCCTCGACGTCTGAACAACTTTTGTTGAAAAAAACCCTAAGCCGCGCGGTCACAATTTCAGTAAAAATCTGAGGTTCTGCAATTCACTCAAAAATCGTGCCAAACTGTTGCAAACGATCCCCTGAAAGCTTTTTCGGTGGAAACAGATGGGTTTGTATCATGGGAAACAGAATTAGCCCTCGACGTCTGAAGAACTTTTTTTGAAAAAAATGCCTAAGCCGCGCGGTCACAATTTCAGCAAAAATCTGAGGTTCTGCAATTCACTCAAAAATGGTGCCAAACTGTTGCAAACGATCGACTGAAAGCTTTTTCGGTGGAAACAGATGGGTTTGTATGATGGGAAACAGAATTAGCCCTCGACGTCTGAACAACTTTTTTTGAAAAAATCCCTAAGCCGCGCGGTCACAATTTCAGAAAAAATCTGAGGTTCTGCAATTCACTCAAAAATCGTGCCAAACTGTTGCAAACGATCCCCTGAAAGCTTTTTCGGTGGAAACAGATGGGTTTGTATCATGGGAAACAGAATTAACCCTCAACGTCTGAAGAACTTTTTTTGAAAAAATCCCTAAGCCGCGCGGTCACAATTTCAGCAAAAATCTGAGGTTCTGCAATTCACTCAAAAATCGTGCCAAACTGTTGCAAACGATCCCCTGAAAGCTTTTTCGGTGGAAACAGATGGGTTTGTATCATGGGAAACAGAATTAGCCCTCGACGTCTGAAGAACTTTTTTTGAAAAAAATCCCTAAGCCGCGCGGTCACAATTTCAGCAAAAATCTGACGTTCTGCAATTCACTCAAAAATGGTGCCAAACTGTTGCAAACGATCGACTGAAAGCTTTTTCGGTGGAAACAGATGGGTTTGTATGATGGGAAACAGAATTAGCCCTCGACGTCTGAACAACTTTTTTTGAAAAAATCCCTAAGCCGCGCGGTCACAATTTCAGCAAAAATCTGAGGTTCTGCAATTCACTCAATAATCGTGCCAAACTGTTGCAAACGATCCCCTGAAAGCTTTTTCGGTGGAAACAGATGGGTTTGTATCATGGGAAACAGAATTAGCCCTCGACGTCTGAAGAACTTTTTTTGAAAAAAATCCCTAAGCCGCGCGGTCACAATTTCAGCAAAAATCTGACGTTCTGCAATTCACTCAAAAATGGTGCCAAACTGTTGCAAACGATCCCCTGAAAGCTTTTTCAGTGGAAACAGATGGGTTTGTATCATGGGAAACAGAATTAGCCCTCGACGTCTGAACAACTTTTGTTGAAAAAAACCCTAAGCCGCGCGGTCACAATTACAGTAAAATTCTGACGTTCTGCAATTCACTCAAAAATGGTGCCAAACTGTTGCAAACGATCCCCTGCTAGCTTTTTCGGTGGAAACAGATGGGTTTGTATCATGGGAATCAGAATTAGCCTTCGACGTCTGAACAACTTTTTTTGAAAAAAACCCTAAGCCGCGCGGTCACAATTTCAGCAAAAATCTGACGTTCTGCAATTCACTCAAAAATGGTGCCAAACTGTTGCAAACGATCCTCTGATAGCTTTTTCGGAGGAAACAGATGGGTTTGCATCATGGGAAACAGAATTAGCCCTCAACGTCTCAAAAACTTTTTTTGAAAAAATCCCTAAGCCCCGCGGTCACAATTTCAGCAAAAATCTGAGGTTCTGCAATTCACTCAAAAATCGTGCCAAACTGTTGCAAACGATCCCCTGAAAGCTTTTTCGGTGGAAACAGATGGGTTTGTATCATGGGAAACAGAATTAGCCCTCGACGTCTGAACAACTTTTTTTGAAAAAAATCCCTAAGTCACAATTTCAGCAAAAATCTGACGTTCTGAAATTCACTCAAAAATGGTGCCAAACTGTTGCAAGCGATCCCCTGAAAGCTTTTTCGGTGGAAACAGATGGGTTTGTATCATGGGAAACAGAATTAGCCCTCGACGTCTGAACAACTTTTTTTGAAAAAATCCCTAAGCCGTGCGGTCACAATTGCAACAAAAATCTGACATTCTGAAATTCACTCAAAAATGGTGCCAAACTGTTGCAAGCGATCCCCTGAAAGCTTTTTCGGTGGAAACAGATGGGTTTGTATCATGGGAAACAGAATTAGCCCTCGACGTCTGAACAACTTTTTTTGAAAAAATCCCTAAGCCGCGCGGTCACAATTTCAGCAAAAATCTGACGTTCTGCAATTCACTCAAAAATGGTGCCAAACTGTTGCAAACGATCGACTGAAAGCTTTTTCGGTGGAAACAGATGGGTTTGTATCATGGGAAACAGAATTAGCCCTCGACGTCTGAACAACTTTTTTTGAAAAAATCCCTAAGCCGCGCGGTCACAATTTCAGCAAAAATCTGAGGTTCTGCAATTCACTCAAAAATTGTGCCAAACTGTTGCAAACGATCCCCTGAAAGCTTTTTCGGTGGAAACAGATGGGTTTGTATCATGGGAAACAGAATTAGCCCGCGACGTCTGAAGAACTTTTTTTGAAAAAAATCCCTAAGCCGCGCGGTCACAATTTCAGCAAAAATCTGAGGTTCTGCAATTCACTCAAAAATGGTGCCAAACTGTTGCAAACGATCGACTGAAAGCTTTTTCGGTGGAAACAGATGGGTTTGTATGATGGGAAACAGAATTAGCCCTCGACGTCTGAACAACTTTTTTTGAAAAAATCCCTAAGCCGCGCGGTCACAATTTCAGCAAAAATCTGAGGTTCTGCAATTCACTCAAAAATCGTGCCAAACTGTTGCAAACGATCCCCTGAAAGCTTTTTCGGTGGAAACAGATGGGTTTGTATCATGGGAAACAGAATTAGCCCTCGACGTCTGAAGAACTTTTTTTGAAAAAATCCCTAAGCCGCGCGGTCACAATTTCAGCAAAAATCTGAGGTTCTGCAATTCACTCAAAAATCGTGCCAAACTGTTGCAAACGATCCCCTGAAAGCTTTTTCGGTGGAAACAGATGGGTTTGTATCATGGGAAACAGAATTAGCCCTCGACGTCTGAAGAACTTTTTTTGAAAAAATCCCTAAGCCGCGCGGTCACAATTTCAGCAAAAATCTGACGTTCTGCAATTCACTCAAAAATGGTGCCAAACTGTTGCAAACGATCGACTGAAAGCTTTTTCGGTGGAAACAGATGGGTTTGTATGATGGGAAACAGAATTAGCCCTCGACGTCTGAACAACTTTTTTTGAAAAAATCCCTAAGCCGCGCGGTCACAATTTCAGCAAAAATCTGAGGTTCTGCAATTCACTCAATAATCGTGCCAAACTGTTGCAAACGATCCCCTGAAAGCTTTTTCGGTGGAAACAGATGGGTTTGTATCATGGGAAACAGAATTAGCCCTCGACGTCTGAAGAACTTTTTTTGAAAAAAATCCCTAAGCCGCGCGGTCACAATTTCAGCAAAAATCTGACGTTCTGCAATTCACTCAAAAATGGTGCCAAACTGTTGCAAACGATCCCCTGAAAGCTTTTTCAGTGGAAACAGATGGGTTTGTATCATGGGAAACAGAATTAGCCCTCGACGTCTGAACAACTTTTGTTGAAAAAAACCCTAAGCCGCGCGGTCACAATTACAGTAAAATTCTGACGTTCTGCAATTCACTCAAAAATGGTGCCAAACTGTTGCAAACGATCCCCTGCTAGCTTTTTCGGTGGAAACAGATGGGTTTGTATCATGGGAATCAGAATTAGCCTTCGACGTCTGAACAACTTTTTTTGAAAAAAACCCTAAGCCGCGCGGTCACAATTTCAGCAAAAATCTGACGTTCTGCAATTCACTCAAAAATGGTGCCAAACTGTTGCAAACGATCCTCTGATAGCTTTTTCGGAGGAAACAGATGGGTTTGCATCATGGGAAACAGAATTAGCCCTCAACGTCTCAAAAACTTTTTTTGAAAAAATCCCTAAGCCCCGCGGTCACAATTTCAGCAAAAATCTGAGGTTCTGCAATTCACTCAAAAATCGTGCCAAACTGTTGCAAACGATCCCCTGAAAGCTTTTTCGGTGGAAACAGATGGGTTTGTATCATGGGAAACAGAATTAGCCCTCGACGTCTGAACAACTTTTTTTGAAAAAAATCCCTAAGTCACAATTTCAGCAAAAATCTGACGTTCTGAAATTCACTCAAAAATGGTGCCAAACTGTTGCAAGCGATCCCCTGAAAGCTTTTTCGGTGGAAACAGATGGGTTTGTATCATGGGAAACAGAATTAGCCCTCGACGTCTGAACAACTTTTTTTGAAAAAATCCCTAAGCCGTGCGGTCACAATTGCAACAAAAATCTGACATTCTGAAATTCACTCAAAAATGGTGCCAAACTGTTGCAAGCGATCCCCTGAAAGCTTTTTCGGTGGAAACAGATGGGTTTGTATCATGGGAAACAGAATTAGCCCTCGACGTCTGAACAACTTTTTTTGAAAAAATCCCTAAGCCGCGCGGTCACAATTTCAGCAAAAATCTGACGTTCTGCAATTCACTCAAAAATGGTGCCAAACTGTTGCAAACGATCGACTGAAAGCTTTTTCGGTGGAAACAGATGGGTTTGTATCATGGGAAACAGAATTAGCCCTCGACGTCTGAACAACTTTTTTGAAAAAATCCCTAAGCCGCGCGGTCACAATTTCAGCAAAAATCTGAGGTTCTGCAATTCACTCAAAAATTGTGCCAAACTGTTGCAAACGATCCCCTGAAAGCTTTTTCGGTGGAAACAGATGGGTTTGTATCATGGGAAACAGAATTAGCCCGCGACGTCTGAAGAACTTTTTTTGAAAAAAATC